>NC_057862.1:548494181-549779681 GCF_019393635.1 Dromiciops gliroides
TATGAGATAATTGCCCTATTTACCTCTCCCTACCCAATTTTATTTTATTTTTTTTAGGATCATCTCATCATACTCATCCAAACCTTCTATCTATGTATGCTCTTTCAAACTACCTAAGTAATGATAACATTCTTAAGAGTTACAGATTATGTTTTCCCATATACAAAGTAAGCATTTTAACCTTATTAAACCGTTTATAATTGGTTTTTGATGTTTACCTTATGTTTCTCCTGAATCTATTAGGTCAAATTTTCCATTCAGTTCTGATCTTTTTGTCACAAATACCTGACAGTCCTTTAGTTAATTAAATGTCCATTTCCACCCCCTGAATTATACTCAGCTCTCCTGGGTAAAGTTACTTGGTTTACTACTCAGCTCCTTGCTTTCTGAAATATAATGTTACATGTCCTTTGGTCTTTTAATGTAGAAGCTGCTAAATTTCATTTATGCTAACTGTAGCTCCATAGTATTTAAATAGTGGGGGTTTTTTTCTTTCTAGTTGCTTTTTGTATTTCTCCTTGACCTGGAAACTTCAAAACTTAGCTATGATGTTCCTGTGAGTTTTTATCCTGGTATCTCTGTCAGGTGGTGATTAGTGGGATTTTTTTTCAATTTCTATTTACTTACTCTGTCATTCTAAACTGTCAAGGGTAATTTTCCTTAACAATTCTTGAAATATAGTACACATTCATTTTAACATGAAAGATAGGAAAGCAGGAAGGTAGGAAGGAAGGAAGGGGGGAGGAAGGAAGGCAGGTAGGAAAGGAGGAAGGAAGGAAGGAGAGAGGGAGGGAGGAAGGGAGGAAAAGGGAGGAGGGAAGGAAGGAAGAAAGGAAACAAGGAAGGGGGGGAGGGAGGGAGGATGGAAGGAAGGAAAGAAGAAAAGATGGTAGGAAGGAAGGAAGGAAGGAAGGAAGGAAGGAAGGAAGGAAGGAAGGAAGGAAGGAAGGAAGGAAGGAAGGAAGGAAGGAAGGAAGGAAGGAAGGAAGGAAGGAAGGAAAAGAAAATGCCAAGAAATCTACCAGAAAAAGATGACAACAAAGAAAGCTGGTCTGTATACCATGAGCAAACAAATCATAAGATTCTTATAACAATGTTTCTGATGCTTCACATATTCTTGGGTTAGTTAAAAACACAAAATTAAAACTGAATAAAAACACATATATTTATGTAAATAATTATAGCAGACTTGGGATTGCCAAGCACCGATTCCACCCTTAACTTCATCACAGCCCAGGTTCAAAGAACTACAATCATTCATTATGAAGGGAAAATTGGGACAGTACAAACAATCATCAATACTTCTTCCACTGATGTCAACTCAAGCCCCAAAGACTCTGACATTTCTAAAGTTTCGGTTCACTCAGCTTGCTCAATAGAATAATGAAATGTTCTTTTCCATGTCACTGACTGAAATACTTACTTTGTTTAAATTTTGAAGAGCCCTTCTGGTTTCATCTATTTCTCTTTTCAATTGTATACATCTAAAATGAAAGCAAAAACAAAGAGCAGATTTTATGTTGTCAAGAACTTATCAGAAAATGTTTTTCAAGCTCTAAAATACTTATAGATAAGTATTGGGGGGGTTGGTGGAGGAAATTATATAGAACTGTAATTTCACTGGCATAGGAAAAACTCTCTATATGTGAAATCATCAGCTCTTCATTTTCTTTAACTTTCAATCAAGCCTTAGATATTTGCTTGTTGTATCAACAGCTTAAGTTGTATGCACTTAGTTGTAAATTTGGGATATCAGAACAAGATGTGAACCCCAGTCTTTCTAACTTCAGGGCTAATTCCCTTTTCCCTCTGTCAGGTTGCATCTCTTAGAAAGTTTAATGACTGCTAACATTTTGGTAAAAAGTTGGATTTCTATATATGTAAAGTAAAGTTATATCACTTTATAGATAATTCACTAAATTGAAAAAATACAGACAATTTGTATCAAAATATCCTTATTCAAACAATTAATATGCAAAATGTACACCTTTATAGTCCAAAAAGGTTTGGTTCCTTCTTTCCTAAAGTGGGTAAACAAAGAGAAAGGAGCAGGAAAAGGAAAGAAAACAGAAAAACAGATGATATAAGAGAGTGGGAATTCAAGGATAGAAAAGGCTAACCACCTCACTAAGTTCCACCTCAACAATCTAAGATCACACACCCCACCGCAGAGATATTTTACTTCCATAAAGAATAACATCCTAACAATCTCCAGCACAGAAACCTAAATCTTGATTAATGATTTATATACTTCAGGTTGGGAGCTGGACTAGATGACATCTGAGACACCATCTAACTCTCAAATTTGAGAGTTCAGAACAATTTGACAGTCAGAAATATCAGATAAAAGGTAGTGTATGAAATCTTATTTTAACTAAAACAATATTCAGTAACATCAGGTGGCTTTTTCCTTGTTTCCCTCGAATCTCTAAAATTATGAAAACATTAATATTTTAATATCTTCTTGAATGCCTGAGCCTTCATTTTCTATTATCTGTAGGCATCATCTTCCCAACCTTTGGATTTGCTGACAAGGTAGATATAGTAGAAGGTAACTGTGGGGAATACCCTTAATTTGATTTTGAAATTTTTCTGTCTGTTGTTTTTCACTAATTTTTAATTATCTTGTCTTTTTTGAAATGCTGTGAATGACAAAAGAAATACATTTCTCAAGCAATCTTTGCTGTCACAAAGTTCCTGCTATTTATTAGCATATTACCTCTGATAAATATCCCGCCTTTTATTGGCATCTAGGGCTCCTTTCAGTTGACTCTCAGAAAGCAAACGTCCAACCTAAAATATGTGAAGTGCACAATGAAATTTTATTGTTTAGCATTCTGAACTTTAGTGTTACATGACCTAAAAATAGTTTTCATTAATATGCCTTAAAATTCTTGTAATATTCAATCATACAACTAATTGGCAGCACAATGATAGATAGAGCCCAGGGCTTGGAGTCAGGAAGACTCATCTTCCTGAGTTCAAATCTGGCCTTATACACTTATTAGCTGTGTGTGTGATCCTGGGCAAGTCACTTAACCCTGTTTGCTTTAGTTTCCTCATTTGTAAAATGAGCTGGAAAAGGAAATTACAAATAAATCCAGTATCTCTGCCAAGAAAAGCCTAAATGGGGTCATGAGGAGTAGGACTGAAAAACTGAGCAACAACACTGCACTGGTTATCCAGGGAAGACACATTGGAGAGAAAAGGAAAGAAACCAAATGTAGCTAACTTGGAAACTGTTTGCTAAAGAATGTGAATTTAATACCCATCTAGTTGTTGAGAGTCAACAAGTCAACTCCTTAATTCAGGCAACTCTGGGGTGCTCAATCATTACGTACAAAATATAGTAAGCTCTTGGGCTATTTGCACTAAGGGAAATAATCTGGAACTTGGCTCATTTCCTTACTATGGCTCATTTCCTCTAAACTGGTCTTCTGTGGAAAATAAAGTTAGCTTGAATTGTCTAAAAGCTCTTTATATACTCTACTTTGAAGCCATTAATATGGCTTAATAGTTTCTCATGTCCATGCTGAAAAATCTGAATTGTTCTAACCTTTCCTTACTGGCTTCTTTTTATAATTATCCTTTGCTATTTCATTAAATATAGCACACCTCCTAATGGCATGTAGGCTAAGGCTATATTCTTGGCTTTCTCCTCTCTCTACATTGTCTTATTTGGCAACTTCATCACTCCAGGGCTGTGCTGGAGCCAGCTTAAAGTGGCTCAGAGCCCACTGTTAAGTTTTCAATGTGAGCAAATTTTACACCTCAGAAATAAATCAGTAATTGCTATAAGTCTAGGCTGTATTTCTTGTTTTGTTGACTGTCTAGACTTACATGGTGAAGAAAGTTGATAATGCCTATTACACTTGACTTTTTCCCCCTGGAGAGACAGCTGTTAAACATTAACCAGTACAACCCTGAAGTTATCATGGATAATTATAATTTCTAAGTAAATGATTCACAGATCTAAACATCCAGCCCTAATCTCTCTCCTGAGCTTCAGTCCTATATTTTGATTATACCAAATTAGTGTCCCATAAGTATCTCTAACTCCAACTCAACAAATCCTAAGCTGAGTTCATTCTCTTTCCCATCCAAAACTCATTTCTGAACTCTATTTTTCTTGATGGCATATTGGCAGTTACCTAGGTTCACAACTCGAGAGTTCCCCTTGACTCCTCATTCTCTCTGACTTCACACATCTATCTAGTCAACTGTCACAATCTCTCTTATATCTATCCCTTTCTTTCTATTCACACAGCCACTACCCCAACTTAAGGTTTCATCCCCTCTTATATGGACTATTGCAATAGCATCCGAATTGATCTCCCTGCCTCTAGTCTCTCCTCTCCAGTCTTTTCTTCATATGGCTTCCAGGCTAAGTTTCCTAAAGTCTGACCATATTACTCCCCTACTCAAATAAAGGCCATTAGGATCAAATATAAGTTCCTCTGGTTAGCTTTTAAAACCTCTCTCCAACCTGACCCCAACCCCTTTTGCAAACTCTATAGTAGAGCCATGATTTTCTATTTCCAGCTTCTTTACCTTTACCTGGACTGTTCTCATGCTTAGCGTGAACTTCACCTCTGCCTCTTAGAATACCTTGTTTTCTTCAGAGCTCTGCTTAAGTGCCATCTTCTATATGAAGCCTTTTAAAAAAAATTTCCCTAGATACTAGTGCCCTCCCCACCAAATTTACCTCATACTTACTTTGTATATTCTCACTTATGTATAATGCCTGGCATATAGTAAGCACATAACAAATATTCTGTATGTATGTATGCATGTATGCGTGTGTTTGTTCATCTATTTGTCTATCAATATTGTCTTCCCTGGTGTAATGTGAACTTCTTGACATCATTGACTGTTTCATGGACTGTTTCAGCTGATGGCACAGTGGAAAGAGTGCTGGCCCTCAAGTCAGGAAAACCAGAGTTCAAATCTGGCCTCAGACACATAAGTTGTGTGACTCTGGGCAAGTCATGTAACCTCTGTTTGCCTCTGTTTCCTCAATTATATAATGGGGATAATAGTAGCACCTATTTCAAATGGTTGTTATAAGGATCATATGAGATGATATTTGTAAAATGCCTAGCACATGTAAGAAATGACAAGCAGGATGATTTCAGAAAAAATCTGGGAAGACTTAGATGAACTGATACAAAATAAAGTGAGCAGAACCAGGAGAAGACTTGTACAAAGTAACAGTAACATTATACAATGAAGAACTGTAAATGACAGCTATTTTCAGCAATACAATGATCCAAGACAATTCTGAAGGACTTATAATGACAAATGATATATGCCTCTAGAAAAGAACTGATGTCATCTGCACAGACTAAAGCATACTATTTTTCTCTTTCCTTCCTTCCTTCCTTCCTTTTTTCTTTTTCAAGTTTCCTTGCACAAAATGACTAATATGGAAATGTTTTACACAATTGCATGTTATAACCTATATCAGATTGTTTACCATCTCAAGGAGAGGGGAAGGGAAGGAAGAAGGATAGAATACAGAACTCAAAACTCAAAACAAAAAGAACAACAAATGTTAAAAATTGTTTTTTACATGTAATTGGGAGAAAAGAAAATATTATTTAAAAAACAAAAAAGGGGACAGATACTGGAGGCAGCAGCTCTGTCTTGGTACCACCATAAATGTGAAGCTCTAAGATAGTTCTTAGCCTTTTTTTGTGTTGTGTCCAACTTTGGCAATGTACTGAAACCTATCCAATCTCAGAATATGATTTTTAAGTATATAAAATAAAATACACAGGACTCTAAAGGAATCCATTTATTTTTTTAATTGATTAGCACTGTGTCTGGCACATAATAGGCTGTATATGAATACTTATTCTTTCCACCTTCCCTTCCCTCCTTCCCCTGGTCATTGTAGTCCTAGTGCATAGCAAATAAATGCTTGAATGCTGATTGATTTATCTGTGTAATTCTCCAGACTCCTCATATGTCTCTTTAGTTTAGAATGAGATACTTTTTTGTATAACTAGTGCCTAGTATACAGTATTCTTTCCTTCCTCAAATTACTTTGTTTTTTTTTTGTCTGTGTAAAGGCTGTATCTCCCAGTAGAACATGTGCTCCTTTATTTTGCCTTTTATCCCCTGTGCATAGCACAGGTTTCCTGTGTGTAGTAGGTGGTTAAAAAAATTCTTCTTGAATTGACTGAACTCTGATGTGCTGACCCACCTAATTCCACACAATCCTCCTACTTCTGATCCTGAAGGGCTTAATTTTTACTACTACAGCTCTGTACTTCTGATTCACTGTGAAATACTGTGCCTCCTAGAGTTTTTCCTGCTTTTAGAAGAGAAAGACAGAACTGGATATAATACAGACACCTTAATAAGGATCTTACCTCTGAACAATCACAAAGGGATGACTCAGTAACAATAGAATTTAGTAAGTGACCAGATGAAAAACCAGACAAGTCTTCCACCATAATGGGAGTTTAGCTGAAGAAAGATTTCAGAGCATCAATGGGCGGTACAGTCAGCCACTTTTCATCCGTTCAGTGTAGTGATAAGAGCAGAGAAGCAGGCATCTGGAGACCTGATTTCCATTCCTGGTTCTATTAAAAACTAGATGAAAGGCATTGGGCCACTCTTTTTCACTCTACAAATCCTCTCAGAAAGGTATAAAATGAACCACAGAGGATCATAAATTCAGAGCTAGAGATGTTAGAAATAATTTAGTTGACCCCCTTCATTTCACAGATACTGAAACTGAGGCCAAGAGAGGTAAAGCAATTTGTCCAAGGTCACACAGGAAGTAACTGACAAAGCCTATATTCAAACCCAGCCCCTGGTTCCAAAACCAGCACCATCCCACTGAGCCAAAGTTACCCGAAATAGACTTCTCTGGTACCTTCCAGATGTATGGTTCTTTGATTGCAACTCTGTCTGCCTCAGTGGTGAGTGGAAATCTCAGAGGCACAGATCTCTCTCCTCTCTATTCCTACTGCTACCTTTGTTACCACCTCATTGGAATGTTCCATCTTCAGTGGAACATCTCCATTACCAATTGGGTGGATTATCGCAACAGTTTTTTACACACACTATTCTATCTCCAGGAGGATGGTGTTTCCCTGGACAGTAATAGGGAAGTTAGGAAGGGGAAGAGGGGGTTGAGGGAAAGATTAGTTCAGTTTTGGATATGAGTTTCAGATGTCTATGGGACATGCAGCTTGAGCTGTGCAGTAGGCAGCTGAAGATGGGAGACTGGAGATTAGGAAATGATAGCTGCATAGATTATTTGAATATAGGAAACCCAATTAGATCATCAAGTAAAATAGTACATGAGGAGAAAAGAGGAGGGGAGGGGGGGAGGGGAGAGGAGAGAGGAGAGAGGATCCAAGACAGAGCCTTAGGGGGTGACTAAAATGAGTAGACTTGATCTGGATGAAGATCCAGCAAAGAGCATCTTACAAATAGGAGACTAGGGAGAAAGCAATGTCACAAAAACTTTTCATAGATGAGGAAAATTCCTCTACCAATACAGGTCTGTATCTTTTCTACTATGTATGTTATAGAATTGCCTAGAATTGTTAAGTAACTTGCCCAGAGTCGAATAGCTACTATGTGTCAAAGGCAAGACTTGCACCTAGGTCTTTGAAGCTAGCTTAATAAATGCTGTTCAATTGAATTCACCTTTCCTATAGCTACCAAACTGTTTTTATCCACAAATATGATCACATCAGTTCTCTAAAAAAAAAAAAAAACACCTTTCAGGGCTCCCTATTACCTGTGTACTACCTACTTTTCCTGGCTACCATTCAAAGCCCTAGAAATTCTGGTTCATTCATCCTCTGTATTTCAGCCAAATTTACTATTCTCTGCCTTCTCCCTAGATGTAATGCTGTCTTTGCCTCAGACTTTGTCCACACCTATCCTACCCTTTTGGTTTATTGAATTCTTACCAATCCTTCCCTTATCCAACTTAAATACCACCTCTTCCAGGAAACCTTTCCCTTATATCACAATGAATGAAACAATCCCTACCTAATGGGGGAGACAAGTACATATAAAAATATATACAGCATAAGTATAAAATGAATAAAAATAAATGTATACAAAGTAGTTAAATACAATCACTATTTGAGGAAAAAACCCATGCTCACTCCCAACTCCACTCTGCCCCTGCATCTGCAGATTACTTCACTGCCTTGCCAATCATCCTGCTCTTTCCAGCTGTCTTTAACATCTTCCCCCATCAGAATATAAGTTTCCTGAGGCCAGGGGCTGTCTTTATTTTTGTAGTTTATTTTGGACTGTTTTTCATTCCCAGCCTTAGCACAGTAGCTGGCACATAGTAAGCTCTTAACAAATGCTCTATCTACAAGATAGTTTGGGAGAGAAGGCCCTAGCGGTAGGAAGGAATCAGGAAAAGTCCCTTGCAGAAGTTAGTGTCTGTTCTGCATCGTAAAAGAATGAAGGGACTCTATGGGGCAAGGTAAGGTGGGAGTGCATTCGAAACCAATGCAAAGATAGGGAGATAGGAGAGGGAGCATCCCGAATGAGGAACAGAGGGAAGGCAAATTTAGGGGGAACATAGAATGCAGGAGAGGGAGTAACGATGCCCAATAAGGCTGGAAAGATAGCTTGGGAGCGGGTTGCTTAGAAGGTAAACTGAGAAAGTTTCAATTTCGTTCTAGAGGCAACTGGGAGAGCTCCTGGAGTTCTGATTCATATACTTATGGCATGCAGTTTCATGTTATATTCCCCTCCTAGCAGTCCAGGGAGAAAGAACTTTGAATCTCACCCAGACCCCCTTAACGCTCCCAAGGATCTACTCATCTATAGCCAACCTCTTCATTTCGCACAGGAGGGAAAGCAAGGCCCAGGGAAAGTGAAGGGGCTAGCCAGATAGCAATGCAGAGGCCCAGTTGGGATTCGAACCCAGCTGGCCCTTGGCCCCTGCATCACGATGCTATTTGTGGAATTCAAAGAAAAGGAGGAAGATCAGAGATTCCGGGGGGGGGGAGGGGGGGTTGGAAGCCTCATAGGGCTAGTGAGTGAAGAATGAAAAGGCTGGGGAAGGAAGGACGGGGAGGTGCTCCCGGGCCCCCAGGCCCCGTCTCCCCTCCGCAGCCAGAAGCTCCGGGCCCTTCAGATTCCCCCTACCAATCCAAGCACCGGGTCGGCGGGGCAAAAGAGGACTAGGCGGGGGAACACGGGGGCCTCTCTACCTGTTGCCGGAGGTCCTGACTGCGGCGCTGCACCATCTGCAGGGGCCCGCGGCCCCTCCCGCTCAGCATCCCCGCAGCGGCTGAGCCCCGGGGGCTCCCAAAAGGCTTGGTGTCCGTCGTCAAGGAGACCGACGTGGCGGCTGCGGCGGCGGCCGGCAGTGACACTATCACCGCGCGCGCGGAGTCCCAGCCCAAGAAAAGACCCCAAAGCAGGGACAAAGACTAAGGTCAAAGACCAGTCCGAAGTCGCAGCCGCCCAATATCACCCCCGGGCTTCCCCCTGTCTCGGAACCCACCACGTTCCGACGCGTAGCTTCCAGCTAATGAACGGGTGCCAACAAACCGCCGAACTACACGTCCCAGAATGCAATGGGATTTAATGTTTCACCGAGACTTTTAGAAAGTGTCCCGCCGCGCATAGTCCTTGGAAGAGGAGGGACGCGGGAGATTGCTTCTGTTCCCGCGTCCATACATTCCTTGATGGTTTATAGAGCGTGTTAATTGAGCACATAGCCCTCCAGATGAAAAACTCCCTGCGGTGCAGTAAGGAGATGTGCCGGGGAGCCAGTTTGGGCTTTTAAGCTAACTTTGCTTAGTAAATGCACTGAGTTGTTAGACTTGGAGGCAGAGTAAGTGACGGGGAGGGGGTGGGGGGGTGGAGGGTGGGGGGGTGGTAAATTTAGGCAAGTGACTCCCATTGCATGTCCATAAAATGGGGGTTTTGGAGTTAGCTCCAGCATTCTTTGAAATGGTATTTTCTTGTTGTTTGGAGGTCCATGACATCGGGGTGATGTGATGACGAGCACTGAAGTGGATTTAAGTGGGGGGGGACGACACCAACCTCTCTCTCTCCTCCAGAGCCATCTGGGTCCAGTGGTAAGATATATATCCGTATTTGTCATTTAATGAAAGAATGTGAAAAATAGTATGTCCCGTTCTGTTCCATCAATATCAGTTCCTTCCCTGAAGGTGGATAGTATGTTTCATCAATATATCTTTGGGATTGACTTGGATCACTGCACTGCTGATAATAATCAAGTCATGCACAGTTCTTCAATCAAAACAATATGCTGTCTCTGTGTATTCTCTTGGTTCTGCTCACTTCCCAATAAATCATTTTCATACATGTCTTTCCAAGCTTTTTTTGAAGCTCATTTTTTTCAAATAATTATATAGTGTTGGGATTATTGTTCTTAAAAGTTTGGTAGAAATTCGATTGTGAATCCCATCTTGTCCTAGAGATTTTTCACTCATTCAACTTCTCATACAAAAACCCACATGCTATACCACTTGGCGTATACATTTTAAGTATTGATATGACTTCATTGTCCATGGTATCCCTCAGCAAAATATTGTTTCCCTCCCCATCTCGCCCAACTAGATCTATTTTTGCCTCTGTACTGTCTGAAATCATAATTGCTCCCCCTGCTTTCCTTGCTCCAGCCGAAACATAATAGATCCTGCTTCAACGTCTACTTTCGCCCCGATTATTTACTTCCTCGGGGAGGGGAAGGGGCAAGGGAGGATAGAGATTGGTTTTTTGTTTTGTTTGTTGCGGGGCAATGGGGTTAAGTGACTTGCCCAGGGTCACACAGCTGGTAAGTGCAAGTGTCTGAGGCCGGATTTGAACTAGGTACTTCTGAATCCAGGGCCGGTGCTTTATCCACTGCGCCACTAGCCGCCCCCCCCCCCCCCAGGGATAGAGATTGGAATAGAAAAAGATAAATAAAAAAATGTTTAATCTGGAAAGGTGGGGGAGGGGTGTGCTGGGAAAGGTGCAAGAGGTATATATGTATTTATATATACACACACACACACACATATATATATATATGCTGTGGCATTTATGAGGTTATTTAGATATTATTTATATAGGTAATATATTTAAACAAATCTGTCACTAAATTATTTATATAAATAGATATGTATTTGTTATTTAAGGAACTAAAGTACTAAGTTATATGATTAGAATTAATAATGTAGAAAATTTACATTATGTACGTCATATATGTGTCTTTGTGTTATTATATCTATGTTTGATATATGTATAAAAAAATAACTTATATATCACAAAAAAAAATAAATTTTAAAACAATTTATATATGTGTGTATATATATATACATATACATACATACACACACACATATATATCCGGAAGACTGGAGAAGGTGCCCCAGATGTTTAAGGCAATTGGGGTTAAGTGACTTGCCCAGGATCACACAGCTTCGTGAGTGCCTGAGGTGAATTTGAACTCATCTTCCCAACTTCAGGGGCATTACTCTACCACTGCGCCACCTAGCTGCCCCTATGGCATTTGTATTATAGCTGTCCATTGCCTTTGTGCCTACTCAATGTGCTGTCAAGTGAAGGTGGAGAAATTACAAAACGGTGCTGTTGGGTCTACTACAAATATGTGACCTCAGTTAGACCCCTCACTGCTCCAAGGCAATCCTTTTACACTTTCCTAATTAATGCACTATATCCCATTCGCCCCCTGCAGCAGCAGTTTCTTTCAGAATGTTTCATCCTTCTCAACCCTCCCATGGACCTCTTCCTCAAAATCTTAGCTCTTAGTTTACCAAAAAAAAAATGAAGCTATTTGCCAGTGCCCCTTTTCCTCTCATCTATCACTAGGTGCCTTTTGCCAGTATTTCCTTTATCCCTACCTCACAAGAGGAGGTGGCCTTCTTGCAAAGTAAACCACTCTACATGCACAGGGTAATCCCATTCTATAGTATCTTTTTCAGCAGGTTGTCCCCTCTAATCCAGTTCTCTCACTAATCTTCAATCATATCCTGTCCACTGGCTGCCTACCCTACTGCCTACAACCATGCCAATGTGTCCCACATCCCTCAAAAAACCTTTCCCCTTAACCCATCCATCCTGCTAGCTGTCATCCTTCTTGAGAAAACTGTTTACAACAGGTGCCTCTACTTCCTTTCTTCTCACACTTTTCTTAGCTCTCTGTAATCTGTTTTTGCTTTATCAACTGAAGTTGCTTTCACCAAAATTACTAATGATCTCAATGACCAAATCTAATGGCCTTTCTAGTCCTTGTCTTTCTTGACCTCTCTGCAGCCTTTGACATTGTCAACCACTCTCTTCTACTTGACATTTCTTCTCTCAAGGTTTTCTGACTCTACTCATCTTGGTTCTCTTCCTAACTGACTTCTCCACTCTTCCTACCTGATCTTCTCCATCTTCATCTTTCTTGCTGGATCTTTATCCAAGTCATGCCAACTAAAGATGGGTGTCCCATAGGGGTCTGGACTGGACCCTCTTCTCTTCATCTCCTATACTCTTTCACTTGGTGATTTTATCAGCTCCCATGGACTCAATGATTATCTCTATGCTGATTGATTCTCAAATAAAATTTATTGGCTGATCTCGTCAATTTTACATCTCAAACTGTATGTCCTGTAGACTCCTTAAACTCAACATGTCCAAAACCGAATGCATCTGTTACCTTCCCCTCTTCCTAACTTCTTATTACTGCCCAGAGAAACACCATCCTCCCAGTCACCCAGATGCACAATCTAGGTGTCATCATCTCCTTACTCTCTTTCACCTGTACCCAGTCCATTCCCAAGCCTGCACATTCTGCCTTCCTAAGATCTTTCCTTTACTGCAGCCTCACCACACTATTGCTTCTCCCTCATACTGCCACATCCTGTTGCGACCCTCATCACCTTCTTGCTGGGACTATTACAGTAAACTTCTTGTTGATCTTCTTGCCACAAACCCCTGCACTCTATTCCTCTTCCACTCAGCTGTCAAATCGAACTTCCTAAGCACAGGTCTGACCATGTCACCTTCCTACTCAATAAACTCTAGTGGATTCCTATCACTCCAAGGGGAAATATATATATATATATAAATTCTGTTTGGCTTTTAAAGCCTTCATAACCTTCCTGCCCCCTTCTAGTCATCTTATACCCTCTGTATACTCTGTAATCCCCAATGGCACTGACTCCTTGCTGTTCTTTTGACAAAACTCCATTTCCCCAGCTTTGGGTAATTTCTCAGGCTGTCTCATATGCCTGGGATGGTCTCCTCATATGGCTTCTTTCAAGTTCCAGATAAAATCTCACCTTCTACACATTTCCACCTTTCCTGATTCCCCTTAATTCTAATGCTTTCCTTAATTCCAATTTATCCTATATATGGCTTCTTTATACATAGTTGTCTGTATGTCGTCTCTCTCTTCTCCCACCCCCCCCCCCCCCATTAAATTGTGAGGTCCTCGAGAACAGGGACTATCCTTACCTTTCTTTGTGTCCTTGGTGCTGAGCACAGTGCCTCTCACATAGTTGGTACTTAGTGTTTATTTACTGAAAAACCAATTAATATATTTTAAGAAAATCTGACAACGTATGGCATTTTTCATCTCTTCACTTCTGAAAACTAGGTGGTAGTGGCAGGGGTGTTTTCTTCTATCTCTTCTTTGGGGCCAAGCTTGCTTTTTATAATTTGGCAACATTTTCAATTGTCCTGTGATTGTTCTTTCCATTTACATTGTTGTAGTCATTGCCTTGTCTTCTTACCTCTGTTTACTTGACTTTGCCTAAGTTCATTTATATTTTTCCATGCTTCTCTGTATTCATCATATTGTCTTTTCTTACAGCACAGTAATATTTCATTACATTCATATACCATGATTGGTTCAGTCATTGCTCAACTGATAGTCACTTTCTCTGTCTCCTGTTTTTGTCACCACAAAAAGTGCCACTGTACTTTTGTTGCACATGGAACCTTTTTTTGGTTTCTTAATCAATGACCTCCTTGGGGTATATGTCCAATAGTTGAGTCTCTTGGTCAAAGAATATGAGCATTTAGTAATTTTATTTGCATATTCCAATTTGCTTTCAGGAATTGTACTAATTCACAGCTCTACCAACTATTCAGTTAATCATAATTGGCTTTTATTTTATGTAAGTCCTTAGGATCTTCAGGATCTACCTCAAGGGAAAGGGACCCCAAATTTTAGCACCCCAAGAAACAAGTCTTTACTTGTATCCACATTAGTCAATTTTATTAGATTATTCTAGATTGTTAAGATCTCTTTGGATCCCAATTCTGCTGTGTTAATTATCCCTTCCAGTTTCTTGTCATCCTCAAACTTGATAAGCATAGCATGTTTCTTCATCTAAGTCACCACTAAAAACAATGAACAAGACTGTGCTAAGGCAGAATCCTGAAACATTCCACTGGAGACAGACCCCTACATTAAAATTGATCCATTAATTAAAACTTGGGTTACAACTGGTCATCTAGTTGTGAATCCACTTTGGGTTTTTTTGGTGAGGCAATTGGGGCTAAATGACTTGCCCAGGGTCACACAGCTAGTAAGTGCCAAGTGTCTGAGGCTGGACTTGAACTCAGGTCCTCCTGACTCCAGGGCTGATGCTCTATCTCTGAATCCACTTTGTTGCTGGAATCTATGCAATATTGTATATACTTTGTCTAGAGGGTTCTCCTGATCCAAAAAAGCAGATGAGGTCTAAACCACAGTACAAGTATATATATTCACACACATACATGTATGTATGTATATACTAGAGTATAGTCATAATGACCTTATTTTCCTTGTGTACTATATCCCAGCTTTGCTACCTGACCAATAATGCTTTGCATTCCCTTTCAACAACACTGAATTCTGGCTCCCTTCTACACTAATCTCTTTGGCAAATGTTGACAATGTTCTATACTTATTAGATGCAAATGAACATAAGTATTCCTTAAGGGTCTGTCTAGGATTTCCTGTCATCTGGCTTGACCTCTTCAGCTCTCATGGTTCCAACTATTATCTCTATGCAGATGATTTCCAGAACTATATATAAAGCCCTAACCTCTTTCCTCAATTCTAGTCTTCAATCACTGCCTGTTAAACATTCTGAACTAAATGTTAGACACCTCAAACTCAACACATACAACACTTCTCTAAGATCATCCTACTTGTTTACCTTTCCTCCCTCTAACATGTTGTTTCATATCCTAATACATCATCTTTTATGCTAAGTTAAAACCTGTTTTGGTATGTTTATCTTAGTGCATTTAGATAAAAATGCCCAAGTCTTAGCTCTGATGCTTCATTGTGGTGTTAAGATGATCCTACATCCTCTTCCTCAATTTCCCCATTGCTCTCAATGCCTAGAATGCTCACCCTCCTCACCTCCAACTTTAAAGTTTCCCTGGCTTCCTTCAAGCTTCAATCCAAATCCCATCTTCTGAAGGTGACCTCTCCTAGATTCTTCACTTTGCTGGTCAGTTCCCTCCCCTTCCCCAAGCAGTGCCTTCTGTGATTACCTTTCTATTGTTGTTCAATGTGTTTGATTCTTCATGACTTCATGGATTATTTTTTCCAAAGGGTCTTCTTGGCAAAGATACTGGAGTGGTTTGCCATTTCCTTCTCCAGTGGATTTGTTTGTTCAGTGCTCTCCACTATGACACAGGTAACCCTATATGGAATATATGCAAGCCCCTTTGCCAAGACAAGGCAGTGATCCAGGAGGGACTCATAGGCAAATGGGTTGAGTGGCTTGTCCAGGGTCACACACAGCTAGTGTCTGAGACTGGATTTGAACTTAGGTCTTCCTGTCTCCAGGACTAGTACTCTTATCCACTTCACCCTTTCTTGCTCACTTCTAAATACTATCTATCTTAAATGTGGTTATTTGTACGTTGTCCCCTTTAGAACATGATCTCATGCAGATAAGAAATATTTTGTGACTTAGTAGGTCATCCAGAGTTGCTACTGGTCAAAGTGAACTTCTTAACAAATCTAGGTTCTTTATGGACAAATCAAGCCCATCACTAGGCTTATACTTGAAGACTTTGCAGATTGGAAGAGACTGCCATAACTTTATCAGCTGGCAAAGCTTTGAAGAAACCAGGATTATCTAAACACCACAATGAAGCATCAGAGTTAGTAAGACTTGGGCAAAGAGCCCCATTACTTAATGGCATTATTATCTAAATGCACTAAGATAAATATATAAAAACATGTATTTTAACTTAGCATAAAAAAAAAAACAAAAATAGGGATGATGTATAAGGATATAAAACAAGAAGGGGGAGGAAAGATAAACAAGTAGGATGATCCTAGAATGCTATAATTAGCAGAGCAGCAGGAATCAATGAGGAAAAGGGATTCACTTAGGGCAGAAGCTCATAAGAACAGAGAGACATAAAGCAGCAGCCCAGGACAAAATTTAGAGTTCTAAAGAGTATATTACCATGCTGATATGAGCCTGGCACATCTCATCTTGACCTGGGTGCAGAAGGAGGCTAGTTGTCTTTTTATAGATCAAAGGGTATAGAGGGCAGGGAAGGAAGTCCTGGGTAGAGATGAAGATTCAGCAAACTCCTTTTCTGGTTGATACAAAAGTATAATTTAAGATTTCAACCATAAAATACTTCACTCAAATGCAAGAAAGATGTGAAAATAAGGAAGAAAAAACTACATAAAAACTTCTATTTTCGGGGCAGCTAGGTGGCACAGTGGATAGAGCACCGGCCCTGGAGTCAGGAGTACCTGAGTTCAAATCCAGCCTCAGACACTTAACAATTACTAGCTGTGTGAACCTGGCCAAGTCACTTAACCCCAATTGCCTCACTAAAAAAAAAAAAACAAAAAAAAATCCTTCTATTTTCTTATTCTGTAGTTATTTTAAAAGCTATACTAAAGCAACCTTTGCAAATTTGCAGATGGCAAAAATGTCAATAGTAATAGAAGGCCTATCAGAAGACAGAAATATTAATAAATTGTTGGCAGGCCTGTGAATTTGTCCAACCATTCTGGAAAACAATTTGGGATTAAGCAGAAAAGGGACTAAACTGTCTTTTGATCCAGATAGCACTACTGGGCAATTAAGGCAATGAGACCAGACAGAAATACCATAAACACCAAAATATTAATTGCTACTAGAAAAATTGAGACAAGAAGTAGAAGCAAAGTGGGTGCCCACGAACTGGGAAACTGCTAAATGACTGCTGAATATTGTGAGATTTAAAATTGGATACTAGAGCATTTCATAAGGAGATATATGAAGTTCTCCTCTTGGTCTTCAAAAAAACTGGCGTCTTTCCATATTAACTAACCGACTGTTAGGAAACTTTTTACCACATTCCCCCCCTTTGGCTCCTCAAGAAACAAAATGTTTCCTTGACGGAACAGTAAAAAGAATATAATAACTATTGCTAACTAATAATATGTGAACAACAATATAGAAAAGGAAGAGAGGAAAGTTTTGTACAGAGGGGCGATTTTTTGTCCTCATGAACCGACTGTTAGGAAACTTTTTACCACAATATAAATGTAATGGACTATTTTTTGCATTAAAAAATCATGAGCAAATCTGAGAAACATGGGAAGATATCTGGGTACTGATGCACTGTGAAGCAGAACCAAGAAATGTTAAGAAAAAAAAATGTTTAAGAAAAAAAACGTTAAGAAAATGTTAAGAAAAATGTTAAGAAATAAAAATCAAAACTGGATGCTGTATGTAATTCCGGTGATCAAGCTTGGCTTTGAAAATTTGAAGAAATGCTCTTTCCTTCTTTCAGTGAAAAGGTGGGGTGGAGTGGGGAAGGAATACGAGTGTTGAACATTCTATCACTATGAGATGAAGTCAAAGTGTTGGCTGTTTTTACTGAACTTTTTGTCACAAGAGAAATTAGAGGAGAAAGAATCTACTTGGATATGACTGTGACATAAAAACAAAAGGCATCAATTAAACTTTTATAAAATATATTAGACAAATAATTTATATATATATATATATATATATATATATATATATATATATATATATATATATTAAAGGGGAAGATTCCTTACAACAGCAGAGATGTCCTTGTTCAACAACCTTCTGATTTGTAATACCAGGTGAGGAATAAAATGGGGGTGTGGGGGAAGGTGTTCACTACTATCATGGAAAAGATCCAGTGCAGAGGCCTGAGTAGAAATTGAAGAAGTATTCCCTATAGATGGTGTGGTCCTATAGTTGCTCCAATTCACAGATGACATTTTGTACATTACTTCAAGTCCCAGAATGTTGCAGAGCCTCCTATAATCCAGTCACATGGAAAAAACAGATGGATGAAGAATGCCCACTGATTGATAAGTCAATCTATAACCACTCATCCATCAATAGATATATATATCTTAGACATAGGTATTACAATGACAAGTTCGGTTCAGAATTAAACAGGACAAATGGTCTAGAGCAGTGAAGTCAAAATCAAATAGAAAAGGAAACTTGCTAGCACATATTTAACTTAGAAAACCACAAATGAACATTATGTTGTACTGTGCTTTTATTTGGCTCCTTGAGTTTGATACCCCTGGTCTAATGTCTAAGCTCCTTTAAAGTATCTTGAAACAAAGGTCCATCTTTTCAATACCAATATTCTGTTAGTATCTTTTATGACTCAGTCATAGAACAGTCTCTTCAGAATTAAAAATGATCACTCAGAGGGCAATGGTATGCATGTGGTAAGTGTAAACAGGCTATGAATTTTGATAAAACTGAGGTAAAGGATGTCACCAAAGAAATGTATACACACAAAAGATGGGCCTGTCATGTCACAAGTGAGATAACTGATGGACAGCCCATCTGTTATACTGTCATCTTCTCTCTACCAAAAGAAATTGAAGACCCTTAACATGCTGGGTGGATCCTGTGTCAAACTTATGCAAGTTTATGGATTGAGTCACATAGGATATGAAAGTACAAATGGATTGCAAACTGCATGCATGAAGAGAACATCCATATCACTGAGGCCACTAATAGATTTAACTATATGAATACAATGAAGGGCCCTGTTTTAGAAACCAGCTCAAGCACCAAAGGTGACATAGATACTTCTTATCTTTTGTGGAGGTAGAATGGCATACTTGCTATATTACCATAATCAAGGGCACTTTTTTCCTTTAAAAAAATATCATAGTACCTTTGAACTGGCAAATTAAGTCAAGAATAGATTACAAAATTTATAGTCAACATTGAAGTACTTCAACTCACATAGTTTCACAAATTATTTTCACAAACAAGATTCTTGCCAATAACAATACTATTATAGGTACATCTTGTACTTCTTTGGAATCTTCTCAGAAATTCAAAGCATCTCACATATAACATCTCACTTATTTTCACAAAGTCCTTGTGAGCAAAATGGCTTATTCAGGTATAACCATTATTACCAGATGAAATAATCTTATTCTTCTGATCCCTGGTTCTACAAAAGTATTCAGCAAATGAGGATACTCAGCACTGTTTTCTCATTTTAAAAAAAAGTAGATTCAAAAGGTGTCCAATTTTTTTAATTTTTAGGATAAAAACCAATTGATAAGCTGTAGGAGAAAATTGTTTCTGTCCAGTTCTCTATATCCATCTTCAAGAAGCTGTTAGAAAGAGAAATAAATAATTAGTTTCATATTAAATTGATACTTTATATTACAACACTTCACAACATTCTGCAAGACTGGGCTACAACTTACTAAATATATGTAAATGCAAATATATCAACCTAACTAGAAGAATTTTCTGGAGGACAGGAGTCACCTAACTTCTCTGGGCCTTAAATTTACCTTTTAAGAAAGAGGAATGGAGTAGGAGGGAATAAGCACTGTGCTAATCATTTTACCCTCACCACAACCCCTTGAGGTACGCTGTATTTGAATCCAGGATTTCTTGACTCCAGGCCCAGTCTAACTGTACCAACAGTTGTTTCCACTGTACAGTCTGCTGCTGATTAAAGATTATCTAGTCCAAGTCCTTTCTTTTATAGATTAGAAAAGCAAGGCTTGGATAAGTTAAATGATTTTTTTTGCAAGGTGACAGAAGTAGTGGCAGAATTGGGCCAAAACCAGTCTTCTAAATCATAAAATTATGATTTTAGAGCTGGAAGGAACCTTTGGGGTTATTTAGTCCAACCCCCTCCATTTTCCAGATGAAAAAAGTGAGGTTCAGGGAAGTGAAGTGACCAGTCCAAGGTACCATACAATTGCCAAAATCATGACAACCCATATTTGCACAAGGTATTTGAAAGACCCTCTTAGATGGAAAAGACTAAAAATTATTAGTGAGTGCATATACATTGAGACCCATAAAGGATTGGAAAGGGCAAGAACTCTGATTATCCCAATCCTTTGATTTCACATAATTAGGAATCATGGGTCAAACTGGAGAAGTAATTTGTCTGGTCACAGAGCAAGGTGGTAACAGAGGTGGGACTAAACCCAAATGCACCGATAGTTTTCCAGACCCACTAAAAGTTATGATTACTCTTTCAAGAAAGGTAAAGCATATAAAGGGCTGACCTGAGAGTGAAGACCTAAGTTCAAGTCCTTCCTGATACACACTGGCTAGCACTGGCAAGAATTTCCACACAAACATCCCAGTTCCACAGCAAAAACACAACAACAAAAACCTCCACTCCAAAGGGACTAAAAGTCCCAAAGCCTTCTAAGAACAAATGAGGCTTTGAATAAAATACTGAGAGTGTCCAAAATCCCACAAGTTTGGAAAGGAAAAAAAAACACCTTACAAACTAAATATTGAGTAATTATAATGAAAAAATTTGGTCCAAAGAGTCCATCTCCTTTGTAGAAGTGGAAGATGATGGGTGCAGGATACTGAATATAGTGTTAGACCCTATCGAAGTGTGTGGTTTTATTAAATTGTTTCTTCTTCCCCTTTAAAAATTGTTACAAGAAGTGGATTGTTAGTTGTAGAGGGAAGGAGATATATATATACATATATGTGTGTGTGTGTGTGTGTATATATATATATTCCCAATCAAGTCAATGTAAAATATCAATAAAAAGTAAGATGGTTTCCATATGATGCCACCAAGTGTGAAGATATCTACAACTATCTGATTGTCATCTTTGTATTTCCTACATTGCTTTGCACATTGTAGTTACTCAAGAAATATGTTAATTAAATGAAAGAATAAATAAATGCAATGAAATGGTGAGTACTGTGCTTTGATAGTCTGACTTTGGAGTTATCAACCTAGAAGCCTTCTTTATGTGCTTGGTTCTCTGGTACTAATACTCATATCGTAAGAAAATTAGACCTAAAAATAATTAAATTTTTTTTAAAAATTTAAATTTCTTAAAAACCGATCAAAACAATATCATGAGTTTACTGGTCAATGTAAAAAGTGATATACTTCCCACCAAAATACTTTTTCACATCAAAGGACAGTAGAGAGTAAACATTCTCTTTGCCTGATTAAATAAGAGGAATAAAGGGTTTTCAGGTCCCTACAACATCCTCTTCTATTACAGAATTGTCCTGAAATATCCCTCCACCAATAACCTGGACAAGATTTTTTGTAGGACATGAAAGGAGGTCTCTCTCACTCACACACACACACACACACACACACACACACACACACACACACACACACACACACACACACACACACACACACATTTCTTGCTCGGCACATATTTAGGCACTCAAGATGCTACGGAATGAGCCCATAAGACCACTAAGCCCCACTCCTGCTCTGAGTCCCGGACTCCCTCTCATGTTCCTAAGGGAGAAGGGAGCCCGGGGAGGCCGAGGTCCCACGAGCACAGGCGGCAAGGCCCAGATGAGAGCCCAGGCCGCAGTGACTCCCCAAGGTCATGGGGCAGGCGCTGGGATCTGCCCTTTCCCCTCGCGGAGCGTCTAGGCTCCGAGGGTCTGGGGCTCTTCCTCTCTTTCCCACCCAATGCAAAGCGGGCCAGCCACCTGGCCCGAGGCCCTGGCGGCGCGGACTCACCGCTGGAGTCTGGACGGAACGAGGTGGGCCGGGCCGGGCCGGGCCAGGTCCTCAGGCCGGTGGCGCCACCACTGCTGCTGCCGCCGGGCTGGGAGGGCGAAGGCGGCTCAGTACATGTCCAGCCGCCTCTGTGTTTCTCGCAGCTGTTCTTGCAGCCGTCGCTTCCGCCAGCCCAGGAAGCGCCTCCACATGCGGCACGCTTGCCAGCCCAGGAAGAAGCCGGAGGCGAAGGACACCGCCACGGCCACGCGCAGCTTCCGATCCGCTATGTCTGTCATGACGGTGACAGTCCCGGCACCAGGCACCCGACACCAAGCACACGTTACGGCAGCGCGGTCGGGACAAAAAGGGTTGAGCTCGGGCGGCCCTTGGGAAGTTGGGATAGGGCAGAGGAGCAGAGACGAAAGCCGGCGTGGTGTGCGCGCCGAGTGCGCCTGCGCTGCTCTCACCTCCTCACGCTCTGGTTTGTGCATAATGCGCCTGTGCTGCTCTCTGCTGCCCTACCTCCTGGTTTCTGGGGGGAAGGATGAAGGGAGATCCCGGCAGTTTGGTTAAGCTGACATGCAGGAAGCATTTATTGTCTGCCTGGCTCTGTGCTAAGTGTGGCGAATACAGAGAAACGGACACTCCCTCTCCTCCCCGCAAAATGTTCCTACCCTCGAGGAATTCCTGTTCTAAAGGGGGAGACCGCACAATTGTGTACATATAATATATCATAGGGAATAGCTAGGAGATAATTTCGGAAGGAAGTCATGAACAAGCAAGAGGCCCGGGGAAGGTCTTCTGCAGAAAGGGAGATTTGAGCTGAGCCTTGTATGAGCCCGGGAGGGGGACAGCTTTCCGGGCTTGAAAATGCGCAAGGAGGAAAGGGAGGGTAAAAAGGCAGTGGATTATTTTTATCTTACTTTACTTCATTCATTCATTCACTTATTTGTTCATTCACTCATCTATTTGTCTTAGAAAGGAGGACAGATCCGACATCTTGATCTTCTCGGTCAAATAGGCATAACCATAGTTGAAAGTGAGAGTGGGTGCCCATCATTTGGAAAAGGGCTGAACAAGTTAGGGTATATAAATGTGATGGGATATTATGCTGTAAGAAATTATGACAGGGATGATTTTTAGGAAAACATGATCTGATGCAAAGTGAAGTGAGCAGAACCAGAAGAACAATTTTCACAGTAACAGTAATACTACAATCCACTGTGAAAGACTCTGATGAACACAATAACCTGCCACCGTGCCAAAGGATTCATGATGAAAAATGTTATCCTCTTTCAAATAGAGTGAAGTATATTCTCTCTCTCTCTCTCTCTCCCTCTCTCGGCCGCGATCCCTCTTTCTCTCAAAAGAGACTGATTGAAGCCTCTTAAACTTGTCTACTCTAGGCTAGGATTGATACCTATTTTTTCTAAAGCATGACTTGATAGGAATGCATTTTTTGGATGTTTCTTATGAAAAAAAATCAGATTTTAGTCCAGGGGAGAATAAATTACGTTCAATTTAAAGTAATAATAACAAAGAGAGGGTGGGAGGTCAGAGTTGAAGAAGATTTGAAACAGTTGCTTTGAGGTATGTCATAAGGCAGAGGTGTCAAACTTGGTGCTACAAAACTCCCAAGTGTAGCAGAACTGGATTAAAATGTAATTGGGAAATGTTTGATAAAATAAGTAAAAAGATAGTAAAACATAGATAATGTTAATTTGTGGTTTTCTAAGTCACTATGCAGTCCACAAGGATGTTTCTATTTGTGTTGGCAACACTGTTATAAGGAACCAACAGAAGAGAAATGTCAAGCAGCTATGAATTTAGTGCCTGGCTCTCTTCTTTACCACAGCCCTTTCATTCCAAAGGATTCCATACTCCCTCAAATACCTTAACTTTACAGTTCCTCAATCTATTCAACTACCATGATTTATTTCTCTACTTCCCCCATTCATAAGGATGACCATACCATTGATCCTGTCATCACTTCCATGTTCAAAAACTCTGAATTTCCTTTATCTGATTATAATCTTTTATCTTTCTGTTGGTCCCTATCCCTTACTCCTAACACCTACTTGGTTTTCACCATAATCTCCAGTCATTCTATGCTTCAGTACTATCCCACTCCATCAACCCTGCTCTGACTACATGCCTCTCTTCCCAGTCTTGAGCCAGTTCAGCTCTACAATATCCTCTACTCTTGAATCCTTTGTTCCCTTGTCCTATAACCCCACTAAACAAAGCTTTGCCAAATCCCCAAACCAACATACTCACAATCTGCCTTCCCTCCAATTCACTGTTTGCTAAAAACACAAAATGGTCCTGACTGGGTCCACCACAAATTTATGTTAGCCTTCACTGTGCCTTCATTGCAGCAAGGAAACCCTACTCTTCCCAGTTGATTCTGTATTCCTCTCTCCACAGTGGCTGTTTTACTTTTTTCTTCTCTTCTCAATACTCACATGCCACTCTTTCCTTCCATCCTCTTGACGCATGATTTTTTTTTACGTAAAAAAAATGAGGGGGGCAGCTAGGTGGCGCAATGGATAGAGCACTGGCCCTAGAGTCAGGAGTACCTGAGTTCGCATCCAGCCTCAGACACTTAACACTTACTAGCTGTGTGACCATGGGCAAGTCACTTAACCCCAATTGCCTCACTAAAAAAAAAAAAAAAAAAGAGGCCTTTTTTTTTCAAGAGCTCCACCTACTTCCCTCCTCTTCATCCCAAAACCCTCTGACAAGTGTCCTCCATGTCCTGCTTTGCTTTAGTCTCGAATGATGATGTGACCCTTCTGCTTGCCAAGGCCAACTCCTTTACATTTGCACTTGATTCCATCACCTCCCATCTTATCTAGTAGATTGCAACCACCACCATCCCCAAGCTCTCACTCTTTTCTTCAGTCTTTTTGTATCCATGAGTTCCTTCTCCATTGCCTAAAAACATATCTGTCTCTCCTATTCTTAAACAAACAAAACCCTTACCAGATCCTATCATGTCCTTCAGCTATGAAATATCTCTCTCCTCTCCTTCTCAACTAAACTTCTTGAAAAGGCCATCTACAATCCCTTTATTTCCTTGCCTTTTTGTCTCTTATAATCTCTGCACTCTAGCTTCTGACTTCATAATTCAACTGAAGCTTCCTTTCCCAAAGTTACCAGTGTCAAGTCTAATGGCCTCTTCTTGATTCTCATCCTTTTGAACTTCCCTGAAGCATTTGAATCTGTTGACCACCTTCTCTTCCTGTATACTCTCTCTTCTCTGGGATTTTGTGATTCACCTCTCCTTCCCCACCCCCCTCCCAATCATCCCTTCCCCTCTCTACTCCTTTCCTCCCCTCCTTTCCTCTCTTCTCTCCTCTCCTCACCATTATTTTTGAGAGTACTACCATACATCCAGACTTGTAACTTTAGTGTCATCCTCCACTCTTTCACTTATCCCACAAATCCAATCAGTTGCAAAATAGTGTTTTTTCTATCTTCCCAATATTTCTTGTATACATCACCTTCTCTCCACTCACACAGCTGCCATCACCTGTGGCCTGGGCTATTGCAATAGCCCTTTATTTGGTCTTCTTGCCTCAAAACTCTTTCTCTACTACAAGCTATCCTCTACTCAGCTACCCTAAGCTTCGGCCATGTAATGTTCTGCCCTGACTCCCTACTCAAACTCTAGTAGCTTCCCATAGCCTCCAGGATGAAATATAAACTCCTCCTTTCAATATGTAATGGGGGGAAATGGGGTAAGGGTTTGGGTTAGGGTTCTTAGGAATTCCTCTTTAAAGAATTACACCCTCTTGCACACAAAACTAGTTAGAATAAGGTAGTAGTTTATTTAGGAGCAAGGGAAGGGAAGGGTGGGGGGAGGGAAACCATGAAAGAAATCCTTGGACTTCTCCTGGGGAGATAGGCCCAAAGCACATGGCTCAGAGGTACCAATCTCCTTGAGCAGGAGACTGGTAGGTACTTTTATAGAAGACTGATGGGGGGAGGGGTCACCATTTGACTGTGGAAAGTTCCTTTAGTGAGGGAGGACCCTCCCCCATTGGTGGTAGTTGGGGGAATTGGGTGAGGAGTGGAGGACCATCCCCCACTGGTAGTGACTAGAGGAATTGGGTGAGGGGTGGCTACAGATCTCTCTTCAGGACACAAAGGCAGTAGCCACACCCAAATTTATCTTCCTGGGGTAAGGGAGACCAGAATGAAGGGTGGGAATCTGAAGCTAGCTCAGTCCGATTTGGTTCCGCTTATCTCTCTAGGCGTTATCTGTCCTCTGGTTTAGTTTCTCAAGGAGAAGATTCCTTGATGTGCCCCAGAGAACTTCTGGGGTGCTCTGCACCCCATGACAAATACTTAAAGCACTTCACAACCTAACCCCTTCCTACCTTTTCCAGTGTCCTTATATATTACTTTTCTCCATGCATTCTAGGATCCATAGTGTCTACTTGTTATTCTTTGAGCATATACTCCATCTCCCACCTCCATGCCTTTGCCCTGGCTGTACCTCATGCTTAGAATATTCTTATTTCCATCTTCTGACTCTAGCTTCCCTTGGCTTCTTCTAAGATTCAATATTAGTCCAATTTCCTCAAAATGGCCTCTCCCAGTTCACCCAGCACTGCTAGGGTTACTGTCCATACTGTGTTTTAAAAAATAATTTGCTATTGTTATAGACATCAGTATAGCTATATATACAAATTTGGGGTAAACACCTATTATTGTATTAATATTATACCAGTAAAGGATTTACCACATGTCTAACTTCTCATGGTCTCAGGCCACGTGGTAGAGAAAGTAGGGAGAGAGCTTCAGTATGTCAGTTAGCAGGAACAGGAAAAAAACCCCAAAAGACCCATGCTGTCTCCCAGAGAGACGGAGCATAGTCTCAAGGAGATCTAGAAGATCCAGGAAAACCCAAAAAAGACTCTAAAAGTGACTTCCAAGGGTTTTTATCTCCTTTTGATAGAGGTGGGTCATTATACATTTATCAAAGCTAATTGGTTTGCATCATTCAGTTGACTTGAAGGTGGTCTACATTAAAATGAAAATGAACTCTACAGATGACATTAGAGAAAAGAATGAAAAAGACTCTCACTGAAGTTGCTCAAGGCAAAGTCCATTATCTAGGTGTGGTTTAATCTCTATTTCTTTTGTTCCCTTGGGTTTGTTGCAGATCTAGGAGAACTAGACTTTCTGGAGTGGGGTGGGGGAAGGGAGAAAGGACTGAGAAACTGATTTCTGGGTCCCTCCAAGAAATCCATTATTAATAATTATTTTCTCACAGTACTCTGCATTTATTTCTTATATGCTGATCTTATGAGTCTACTTAGAATGTGAGCTGCTTGAAGTCAGGGGCTAGTTTTTTTTTTCTTTTCTTAGTGGAGTAGTAAGCATGTAATAAATGCTTATTCATTGATTGTTGGCCTAGATACAAAGTCAAATCTAGAATACTTAAAGGTTATTACTTTCATTGCTTCAAATGACATAACTTTCTGTGGCCCTCAGTTTACTCATTTGTAAAAAAAGGGGGGGGCATTAGAATATATGGTTGCTAAGGTTTTAGTTCAGCCTGTGAGTCTGTGAATATCAGTAAAAAAGTAAAATTCTTGTTTTAATTGTTTGAAGTATTACACTTAAGCCACCTAGTATCCAATAGGAAAACCACATATGGAATAAAGTATATGGTAATGGCAGGCCATACTGACATAGTTCACACTTTATTATGACATCAGTATATACCACAGCCAAGCACTCTACAGAAGTCAGCATACTATTTGCTAAATCTTATACTATGAGCAAGTCATCTTACTTCTCAGGGCTCTAGACTGGAGGTCTTAAACCTGCAGCTCACAACCCTCTCCAGCACAATGTGAATTTAAAAGGTAATTGGGAAATTCAAAACAAAATAAATAAAAATACAATAAAACAGATAATATTACATTTTAAAACTAAGTCAATATGTGGCTCACAGTTTTGTGAACGGTTTTGAGTTTGACATCACTTACTCTAGGAAATGCTCTAAGACCATAAATGGTGAAGAAGGTGCCGACCTGCATTCGTAGAGGGAGTTTCTTTACCTGAGTGTTCCCTATACCAATGAAATCACTGGTCCAGTCCTCATCTCTTATCAATAACACAAGTATGTCCTAACAGTGCCAAGAGTTCTTAACCATGTTTGCCCTTAGGCTAGCTGGTGCTCCTGGGCCCCTTATCAGAATAATGTTTTTAAATGCATAAAATAAAATGTATAGGATTATAAAGGAAAATAATTACATTGAAATAGTTACCAAAACATTTTTTTAAAAATTCGCAAACCTTAGGTTAAGAACCCCTGTTTTATGCTATTCATAATGAGAGATGAAAAGGAATTAAAACCAAATACTTTAAAACAACTGTTGTGTGGAACAGTACAGGCAGCCCAAACTCGTTTAGTAGGCAGGGCACCAACCTCAAAAGTTTAAACTATAGTCTGGGTACTTAGATTCGAACTTTCCCTTCAGCTGCTCCCACAGAGAACCAACAGATAATGCTCAAGTAGACTCTAGGTAAACCTCTGAGTGGGCCAACCTGCAATCAAATGGGGAGACTCAGGACTTTGGATGCCCTGGCTGGTCTAAGTCTCTTTCAGGAAGTCAGAGGCTGGCAATCTGTATCAGATACTGAGTCTGCAGATCCCATCCATTGGCTACTTCCTTCTGGTCATGCCTCTGGCTTCTTCTGGCAGCTAGGTGCCATAGTGGAGAGAGGTGTGGGGATTAAAATTGTCCAACCTACAATAAAAGAGATTGAGGCAGAGCTTTGAGCCAATGACACTTTATTAAAGGGTCCATAGTTACTCTAATGAAGTGGTTTCCTTTAATGAAGCCAGATCTTCCTCATGATCTGGGATGGCCCCTTCTTCGAGTGCTTTATAAGGATTGATACCAGAATTGATACCTGAACATTCTATTTTTTAAAAAAATTTTAATATTTTTTTTTTGGTGAGGCAATGAAGGTTAAGTGGCTTGCCCAGGGCCACACAGCTAGTAAGTGTCAAGTGTCTGAGGCTGGATTTGAACTCAGGTCCTCCTGAATCCAGGGCCGGTGTTTATCTACTGTGCCACCTAGCTGCCCCTTATACATGAACATTCTAAAGAGGCTGTACAAAGTACAGAATCCTTCATGAGTCAAAAGAAATGATGCATCAGCTAAAAATGGTATATCAACAGCAGGGATCTCAGATTGGGTGAAGCATAGGGCATCTCCACTGACTAAGTGGTTATGAGACCACTTGGTCATGTTGGACAAGAGAGAGTGGTCCAGAGGTACAAAAATAAGTTGGAGGGGTAGCTAGGTGGTGCAGTGGATGAAGCACTGGCCCTGGATTCAGGAGGACCTGAGTTCAAATCCGGTCTCAGACACTTGACACCTACTAGCTGTGTGACCCTAGGCAAGTCACTTAACCCTCATTGCCTTGCAAAAAAAAAAAATCATGTAGCTACAATAAAGGACTATACGAGACCTAGTAGGTACTTTGCTGAATGACTGTAGGTCTTAGAATATTATATTCCATAGAGTAAAAGAACTGGGGTTATGATCAAGGATAATTTACCCAGCAAAGTTAACTATAATCCTGAAAGGAAAAAAAATGGATATTCAATGAACTGAAAGACTATCAGATTTTTATGACAAAAAAACCCCAAAACTTAAGGGAAAATTCAACATATTGCCTCCAGGAGAAATATAAGGTAAACATTAAAGATGAATTATAAGAGACCCAATAAGGACAAAATGTTTGCTTTTTATATGTGAAAACATAATTAGTGCCTTTATGACTGTCATTATTATTTGGGTAGTTTGATAGGAATGCTTTGGCAGACCTGAGTATGATGGGGTGATTCTAAAAAAAAAAATACAACTCTGTAGGGAGAGATGAAAAGGAGTAATTACCTCCTACAAATGAGGTACACAAAGAAAAATTGATACAAAAGAAGCTAGTAGAGGGGAGGGTGGGTAGTGATGGAACCCATTCTCAGTATGAAGGGGTTAAAAAGGGATAGGGATTGGGAAGAGGATAGGAGGGGTGGATATGATAAGGAATAGGAAGGCAAGGTATCAGGTGGAGGTAAGTAGAGGAGAGAGGAGGGATAGGATAAATAGAGTGAGAAGGAGAGTGAGGAAAAATAGGAAGGAGGAAAAAACACAAGTAGCTTAGAATGTGAATGGGATGAATTTACCCATAAAATAGAAATGGATAGCAGAATAAAAATTTGAATTCAACAATATGTCCCTTTCAGGAAACATTATAAAATGGGTAAGTAAACCCAGTATAAAATTTAAAATTACAATTTTACCTAACTAATCTATGGACTCAAGGTCATCCCAATTAAATTATTAAAAATATTTTACTGTGTTAGAAAAAATAATAAATTTTATTAGGAAGAACAAAGAATCAGGAACTTCAAAGAAAACCAGGGGAAAAAAAAGATGTAAAGGAAATAGTTTCAGCAATATCAGACCTCAAAATTTATTATAAGGTGAGAGTATTGTTGAAGTGTAAAATGGATAATTTCAATTATTTTAAATTCAAATTTTCTTATGTAAATAAAACCTATGTAGCCAAGAATAGAAGACATTGAGAAAATTTTGGGAAAACTTTTATAGACAATCTCTCAGATAGAATGTGATTGGGTTGGAATATTGCTGTGGTGTAGGACATGAGCTGGTTGACCTAGAAAAGCATGGGAACACTTGGACTTGTGAAGAAAGATGCTATTCACCTTGAGAGAAACAGATGATGAATGGAAATAAGTATAGTATGGTCTTACATATATGTGTATGAGTGCATATGTATATGTGTGTATATATAGGTATATATACACACATATACATATATAACTATATGTATATATTTGTATATATATACATACACACACCATGCATGAGGATGTGTGTGTGTGTGTGTGTGTGTGTGTGTGTGTGTGTGTGTGTGTGTGTCCACACTTATTCACAGCCTTCTTTAGGGTGGGGGGTGGGTAGAGGGAGGGGGCTAGGTGGCACAGTGGATAAAGCACAGGCCATGGGTTCAGGAGTTCCTGAGTTCAAATCCGGCCTCAGACACTTGACACTTACTAGCTATGTGACCTTGGGCAAGTCACTTAACCCTGTGATGAAATAATGGGATTTAGCAGATACTCAAAGACCTACCTGGAGATTAATCAAGACTGATTGAATCAAGTGAGAGTGATTGACTGCTAATTAAGCCTACTTCAAGTTAATTGGCTTGTAATCACACCTGGCTATCCCTTAAGAAGGTATTGTTCTCAGAAACTAGACTGTGAACTCAACTTGAGAACACCTTCAAAGACAATGGATTTGGATGACGCCAACCAATCACCTTGAAGCAGTGTGTAAGGACTGCCTCTGTTCCAGATCTATAAAAAAGCTTCCACAAACAGCTTGCTTAGGAATGCTGATTAAAACAGGTTGGGGAAGGAGTTCCTGATTAAGACAGGCTCGTTGAGGAGTTCCTGATCAAAGCAGGCTTGTGGAGGAGGACTTCAGGAAGAACCCAACCAAGCTGGAACTTTAGGCTAGGTAGGACTTCTTTTTCATAACCTTCTGAACTCTTTGTAAATATCTCTATGTTCTAATAAATGTTTAATGCCCAAAGACTGGTACTGAAGCCTTTTAATTTTTGGTGACCACAATTTAGATTTTAAACATCGCAACCTCCATTGCCCTGCAAAAAAAAAAAAAAGTGCACAGCAAAGAACAACAACAAAAAACCGAGAAAGCAAAGAAAAGCTGTACAGATTTGAATAATATATCATATTTATTATATATATTTTCTTGAGATGGAAATTTATTGTTTTATATTGAATCTTCTCCTATATTCTCTGTACATGGCATTTTTTCTTTTCTCATTTTGTATTTAAGTTTAAATTTTTTTTTAAATTACAAAAAAAAAGAAAGTGAACTTAGAACTTGCATTTCATGGTTGTGGGGTCAAATATACAGAACTTATAATCACTACTGCTTTTATCCAACTGATTAATACTGATTTGGAATATAGTAGGGATCCAAATACATTATTTCTTACATTCCCCTCCTTTCATCCACAGAAAGACCCCAGTCTGTGGATCACTACAACCTAAATGCATGGAGGGTGGTCCTCCATGGGCAACACAAGACCAGTAAAAGAGCAGTCCCTTCAATGTGGTACAAAGGTGATGTTGGTGAAGGGGGAAGTGGACACAACTTATAACATATGGATTATGTTCCATTTGATTAAACATTAACTCATAATATACTAAATATACAATAAATATCTAAGGTGACTCTCATTGATCAAAAACCACGAGGGACAGGTACCTCCTAGTAAAATCTGTTCTATAAGCTATGTAAAGTGGGGGACCACAGGGCATTTGTTCAGGTGTAATAGTGCAAGCATTGTTTGCCCTACACACATAATTATTTATGAAAACAATTCAAGCAGCTTTGACAAACAGCCACCCTATTTTGGGGATAAGAGCCAACATTCCTGCAGACAACACAAATGGTTCCAGACAACTGTAAGGAATAGGTTGAGTTCCAAGAACAAAGAAATTATCAGTCATTGTTGTCAGTGGTGGAGCAAACGTAGAATTAGGAGACTGAAAAGGAGGATTCAAGGTTCCAGTCACAGAAGTTTCAAGAACAGGTGGATAAGGAACTATTTATAGAGGGGATGTTGATGACAAAGATATTGTGCTTTCTGGAACAGAAGGCAGTGTATGAGAGTGTTGATGGTGAGAGACTAGATTCAATACCTCTCATGAAGATTTCATGATGCACTGTGTTAAGGGCTAAAATTCTAGCTAGTCTGTCTAAAATATCCAATGAGTGGTCACCAATAAATTATAAGCTTTAGCAAGAGTTAGACTTTCAAGCATTTATTAAGGAGAATAAGAATTTGGTAAAGAGAGAGAGAAAGGCCTAGATTCCTATCTATTAAAGGGAGAGCACATTTCTAGCTCCCCTTTCCACCAGCATCCTCAGGAAAGAGAGTGAGAGCGAGTGCCAGTGTCTTCCTTCCTCCTCCCACTAGCCCACGTCACTTCCTGACGCCAAAGAAAAGACTCCTGGTCTTGCCCTCAAAGACCTTTGCTTCATGGGCGGAACTCTTCTACAGTAACTCTCCAGCAGGTGGCGTCATTCCAAATGTTACAACTGCCAAAGTTACAACTTTGTAGGCTTTAAAGTGCATGCCCTTAAGACAACACTTTTTTAGGTGACATGCAGTACAACTGAGGCAAGTTACAAGAGTTATAGGACAGTTATTGTTGAAGCAGCATATGGGGCTATCTGGCTTCCTTGAAGGAGTGTTTTTAAAAGTTTTGCAACTATCACAACACAGAGCCCCATAGCAAACCCACTACAAATTATACAAAGAAAAATTGACTTATGGAACAACTTGCCTCATCCCATCTAATACAGTTGTTCAGTCTCTGAAACGTCTTCTGATGCAGTCCTCTGGCCCTTTGCAGATCTTTTCTCTTAGGGATATTGGAATGAGTGGGGCTACAGAGCAGCTTCTAGTGGATTTGATTCTCCAGTTCAGGTCAGTTTCTCTCTGTTAAAAATCAGACCACTTTTTCTCTGTTAAAAATCTCTGGGGCAGTTAGGTGGCACAGTGGATAAAGCACCCTCCCTGGAGTCAGGAGGACCTGAGTTCAAATCCAGCTTCAGACACTTGACACTTACTAGTTGTGTGACCCTGGGCAAGTCACTTAACCCTCATTGCCCCACCCCCCCAAAAAAATCTCTGACAAAATAAATCTTAATACAACTCTATTTTGTTATGGCAGTAACCTTGTTAGGTAGTGAAAGCTAGCTCAGATCTTAATAGCACCAATATGAACATCATTCAACCAAAGAATTTACATTTTTAGCTTGGCAATTTCAAATAACAACTGAAAAATTTAAAAATTCTAAACCTGGGGGGCAGCTAGTTGCTGCAGTGGATAAAGCACCAGCCCTGGATTCAGGGAAACCTGAGTTCATATCTGGCCTCAGACAATTGACACTAGCTGTGTGACCCTGGGCACCTCATTTAACCCTCATTGCCCGGCCAAAAAAAAAATTTCTGAACCCAAACTTTATATTTAACATATATAATTACCTAATCTTGTTACAACTTTAATAATAGTTGGCTTTAATAAAGCCAACTAAAAATTTTTCACTCTCACTTCTTTTTTCTAGCTCTTTTCTTTTAGCTGTTCATCCATCCCTTAGGAGGAGATTTTGCTAGGTTACTATTAACAGAACATTTTTTTAAATAAGATGATAACCCTTGAGGGACAATTGAATTCATTTAAAAGTTGCCAAAATAATTGTAATTGTCAGAAAAAGTTCTGGGATGGAATGTATAAATATATTGAGTAGTTGACTTCAAGACAGTATTTGCCTTTCAATACCTAGTCAATATCCAGGCGCTAATAATAAACCCAAATAAATGGACTTTTCACATTTTGGTAACGTTAAATATTCTATTATTCTTCCTTTTCTTTTTTTTTTTTTAACCAAAACTGAAGTTGTTTCTTTTTTATGCTTAGTAATTAGTAGGACCACAGTTTGGGCCCATAAGCTGTCTTTTACCTATATCTTATTATGATAGCTCAGATGTGTTCCAGTATTAACCTATGAAATAAAATATTTAATACTGTATTTATACTTATGATCTATCATGATTATGTAAATTTGCCATAGAAAGAAATTAGGGGCATCTAATACAATAAGGGAAAAAAAAATGCTTCCCTAACTTCATGTCATTTCAGGCTAGAGTCATATAGATAGCCAATTGTATTGAGCCAGACTTAAAAGGTAGGATATTTTCCATTCAAGAGGAAATGTCATACTAGTGAAATCAAGTCAGGAAAATCCTACCTCAGCCCATGCCAAAAGTCATTCTTCCAGTCTTCCCCATAAGACCTCCACCTGTAATTCATGGATGTCAACCCCAAAAAGTTATTGGCATCATGCATTGGCCTACTAGGATTCCTTGATGATCATACTTGGAATCAGACTCATAATAATATAAATTATAATCCCATAAGGTCTAACAGCAAGTTCCCCATAGCTTCATAGCTTAAGGTGGATTCATTTATTAAGGATCACATATCTTTGATGTATATGAAAAAGTTCAAAGTCTATAATTTTATATTTCTAGAACAAGCCATGTTTTTAGTTCAGCTCTGAAGGGGCTTCTTCTTTCTAGATCTGTCTCAGGTGCCAAGACTTAACACAAACTCAATATAAAATAGGGCTATAAAATTCATTTTATTAAGAATACACAATTCACCTGAAATTTCAGAGAATTTCAATGGTTGCAGCATGAGGGCCTGAATTGAAAAATGAGTCTTTATCTCTCTTACTATTATTAGATAGATGTTTCAGAAAATTTTTACATGTCAAATTCTTAATCTAGTTTTAAAAATTATGTCACATCTCCCACTAATCATATTATTGTAACGATCGGAATGACGCCACCTTCTGGAGACTTAGTGTAGGAAAGCTCCACCATGAGGAGAAGGCCTCTGAGGCCAAGGCCATGCAGCTTTTCTTTGGCATCAGGAAGTGATGTTTGCTTGTGGGAGGAAGAGGGGGCAATGCTGACACTCTGGGTCTTATTCTGTGTGGACTCTGGCAGAGAGTGGAGCTAGAAACACACTCTCTCTTTGATAGATAGATGAATCTAGGCCTTTCTCTCTTTCTTTACCAAATTCTTGTTCTCCTTAATAAATGTTTAAAAGTCTAACTCTTGCTAAAGCTTATAATTTATTGGCAACCACTCATTAGATATTTTAGACAGACTAGCTAGAATTTTAGCCCCTTACATTATCATGATGAAAGAATGTTATTGGGTGGTCTCTTATAAACTATATAACCCACTAGTTGTAAGGCTTCATGGTCTCTGTTATTTGTGGTTCCAATGACAATTAAAATTGATCCTTCACTATACTAGCATGTATAACTTAATCAAAAGTCACCAAAAGGGTTCATTTTCTTTTACACTTGCCTTATCAATGGAATTTGCTTTGTGAAGAGGAAGGCAGGGACATAGAAGCATTAGTTCTGTTTGATTTCAGGTATGAGTCATAGGCAGCCAATTATATGACATATCATAGCCAGCCTCAGAATTAACCAGGTGTGAAAATGTCTTATTTACCAAGATGGGGATAGGCAAAGAGAAACCTACTTTTACCTTTGCAAAGTCATTCTCTTGACTTTCCCAGAGACAGACATCCACCTATGACAGTCATCAGACTGCAAGGTGTAACGATTGGAATGACGCCACCTGCTGGAGACTTACTGTAGAAGAGTTCCGCCCATGAAGCGAAGGTCTTTGAGGGCAAGACCAGGAGTCTTTTCTTTGGCGTCAGGAAGTGACGTGGGCTAGTGGGAGGAGGAAGGAAGACACTGGTGCTCGGGCTGACTCTCTTTCCTTTGGATTCTGGTGAAGAGCGGAGCTAGAAATGTGCTCTCTCTTTAATAGATAGGAATCTAGGCCTTTCCCTCTCTCTTTACCAAATTTTTATTCTCCTTAATAAACGCTTAAAAGTCTAACTCTTGCTAAAGCTTATAATTTATTGGCGACCACTCATTAAATATTTTAGACAGTTTAGCTAGAATTTTAGCCCTTAACAAAGGACACATGGCATTTCCCTTGAATGATGAATCAGCAGCCTCATGTGGGGTCAGGCACTTATACCTGGACTCAAGAAAAATTAAAGTCCTAAGAGACTCTTCCTTAAACAGCAAAATTTCACTAATAACAGTTTAGGATTAGATAATTCTTACTTTTCTCATATATTAGTCTCAAAATCCCATGTAGAATTTTTAAAATCTATTCAAAAATTTCATCTATTCACACTATCATTCCCTTCCTTGGTCTGCAGATAAAGCCCAAAGGACGACATCAGCACATTTCTAGAATACAATGAGATGAGACCCCCATCAGAGTCCATGTAGACAAATGGGTCAGTCTGGGCACAATTTCTTTGGTGAAAACTATGATATCAGAGGGAGCTTTAGAATTAGGGAATAGTTCAACCTCAGTCAAAGACTGGCTTGGGCACAATAATAATCTTCTTCTGTAAATGTTCTGTAAGAGGGGTGCAAGTTAGCAGATGACCACCAGTGGATATGACTTGAAAGGCAAGTTGACTTAAAGCTACATAAGTCAGACAAGTGGCTGTTATGCAAATTGCCAGTGGGGTGGTATCTGTTGTAATGCACTCTTGCTTAAATAAATCTATTATCCCGTATGTGCCACAATGACACACTCCCCCATACCCCTACTCCAGCTTATGAACTAAAAAAGTATACCTCATGATAGAAGTTCTGGGAAGTTCCAGCAATATAGATGGTACCTTCCTCAGTTACCCAGACTCAAGGGACCTACTGTTTCCACATCTTCACCACAAGTTCATACACAATGAATAATTGGTTCAAAATAATAGCATTAAAAGATACAATTAGATGAGTTTCCAAATGATCCCAAATGATACCCGGTTATTCAAAAGTTTCATTTCTCCACTTTGGTTGGGAGAGGCCCTAGTTCCACAAACCATAGTGCTACAGAGTTTCATAATACCCTGTCAGCAGGGCTCATCCCAAGGAACCTCACAAAAATCTCCTGAGAGGCTTATGCCATGTTTTTCTCTGAAAGTCATTCATTTACCATCATTATTATTTTCTAATTTTAAAAAAATACTCTAATAATCATATAACAGATATATTTATAATATAATAGTATTCAGAATAAAAAGAGGAAGACTTGCATTAATGGCTTCTCTTAGCCTTCCTCTATTTAAAGCATCATCAATCAGGCAATAATAATGTAGTTAAATACCTTTCAAACTTATCACTTCATAGAAAGTCATTTATCTTATTACCCCTGGCATTTTCATGGTAATTTTGGTAGTTTAATTAACACCTACCACGTGCCAGGCTTTTCTTATGTCTTGAAAATTGCTTAAGCCTATTTTTAGTAATACTTTAAAATGTTAAGCCTATAATTTCTCAATTTGTTAATATCCCATGCCAATTAGAAAAACAATCTGTAAATGGGATAGCATTTTGTTCAATTGTATTCGTACAAAGTCTGAACACTATAGTGCTCATCCTTCACACAAGCCAGGCACTGTGTTAAGCACTTTACAACCATGTATTTCTACCAACAATCCTGGTAGATAGGTGTAAATATTTATTAGCCCTTTGTACATATAAGGACTGATTAGATTGTCTTATTTACTACCATTAATATATTTTCAACCCAATCAATCTTGCTTTATAATGACTAGTGGTAATAACTAAATTTTATTTTGTACAAGGTTCCATTTTTAAAAGTTAGATTATATTAAAAAAATTCATGGTGACACCCTGACTTCCCCTCACTGCTGTTTTATTTCTTTGAATTACCCAAAGACTAATCAATTCCTTTAAATTTTCTAAATGACTAATTATTTTGCATGATTATTTAAACCAGAGCAAAGAGATACTCCCTTTTCTATCAATGAATTAATTAATAAGCATATTGTGAAACTGATTTTGTAGTCATATTGATTGGGGAAGGAAGACCTGTAGCAACTATAAAAGGTCATTTGTTTAAAAAAAATTCCTATTTCAGTTGAATTAAGACTCTGAAATCTCCTTTTCAAAAATCCCAAACCCTTTACTTTTTTTTTTTAGAGGCAATTGGGGTTAAGTGACTTGCCCAGGGTCACACAGCTAGTACGTGTTAAGTGTCTGAGGCTGGATTTGAACTCAGGTACTCCTGAATCCAGGGCCGGTGCTCTACCCACTGCACCACCTAGCTGCCCCAACCCTTTACTTTTAAACCCTGAATTTATACTGTCAGAACAGACTCCAACTTTCTTTACTCTTCAGCTCATTCTTAAATTTTCTTATTTCCTTATGCAAGACTACTCGTTCTTTCTTCTATTTTCTTACTTCCTTTAGTAAACCCCTTTTGGGTTCTTTAATGGTTATAAACGCACAGTTCATACCAATTTCTTTAAGGGCTTTTGGGCAATAAGAATTGGTTACAATCATATAATTTTGTTGTTGTTTGTCCTTTGTTCTTGAAGAGGACTATAACATTGGGGTTGATGTCAAGATTGGCAGTGAATTGGATTAAAGTGAGGGAGAGCTGTGCAAGGTCACTAACCTCTCTCCTCTGGAGCCATCTGGGTCTAGTAGCAAGATATATATCAGGATGACTGGAGATGGCCCCCTATTTTTTTTGTAAGTGATATGCAAATAGACTAAAAACCAATTTACTCAGCACAATAAGTTCCTCATTGTAAGGCGTCACAGATTTCAAAAGCAGATTGACTTTGGAGAAGAAATCATCTTATCTCCTTAAAATTAGCCTTTTGTGTTGGAAAAGCATTTGTCCAGCTATTTTGAAAAGGCCCAAGCTGATCCACCAAAGCCCAACTATGGCACAATAATGTCACAGACATTAGTACCCTCAAAGTTTCTCTGCTATTCTCACACCAAAGCACCATGGTTTATTTAATGACCGTATAAGCTTCTAACTGATAAAAATTTGTTTTATATTGTAAATTTCCTTATTTTATCCTATAAAATGTTTATTTGTGCCAAAATAATTTGCAAGTTCTGCTTTTCCCCTCTCAAAATTTCAGTATTTTATACTTTTATAAGCCATATATTCATTTTAATTTGATCTTTTCTAATCTGAGCCCCTTTGATCATTTATGACTTTTCATGGCTTTCAGACTGGCTACCTTACTTTCAAAGTCGCTATCACTGTGAGCTGCTTAAAATGGCCTTGGTGTGGCTGGAATCAGCCCTAGTCTCATGAAAGTTACTAAGGGGCTTTCTGTCCTATTAAAGGGTTACAGGGTTCCATCACTAGCCCCAACTCTCTACAACTGGAATCACAGTACCCTGCTCCTCCAGTCACAGGTGTGACTGCCAGCAACATTGACCTTTCCCCCTTTCCTTTTTATGTAAACTAAACTATTCCCTATATTTTTAGGGATTGGGAAATAGGGGTCCCTGTCAATCCCCTTCAACATTTATGAGAGGCTTCCCAGAAATCTAGTCACAGAGTTGGTGTCCAGGTTTATAAGACTAAGAGATCCCCAAGAAGACCCTAACTGGTGTCACCCTCTATTCAGTATGCATGCATTTAATTTATTCCTATAACTATCTTTTTATATTCTTGTTTAAATCTATCCTCAATAATTATTTCTGTAACTTACCATAGCCCTTTTTTATACAATCTGAACTTATTTTCACTAACCAATTGATTTCTTTTTTTTTTTTTGTGGGGCAATGGGAGTTAAGTGACTTGCCCAGGGTCACACAGCTAGTGTTAAGTGTTTGAGTCGGGATTTGAACTCAGGTACTCCTGAATCCAGGGCCGGTGCTTTATCCACTGCACCACCTAGCTGCCCCCTAACCAATTGATTTCAGTACAAGTTTTACTGTGTTTCTAATTTACCTAAATAATTGATTTGAACAGCAGTAGTATCATTGAATTTCACTTTCTTTCAGTTGCCTTCTGATTTCAAAAAAAGTTTTCCTATTTTGGGGACTTTAGGATTCACCTTCAATTGGGAGTACCAATCAGGACTTGCTTGGTGACCTCAGGTTGGTTGTTTAAAATCAGTAAACAACAGAAGTGTAAATGAACTCCAAGTCTAAACACTTATTCTTTTCTTTTCTTTTTGTGGGGCAATGAGGGCTAAGTGACTTGCCCAGGGTCACACAGCTAGTAAGTGTCAAGTGTCTGGGGCTGGATTTGAATTCAGGTCATCCTGAATCCAAGGCTTTTTGATCAAGACTTTTTTCCCATTTGTAACTCACTTTATATTAATAAAAATTTAAAGATTTCCTGGGAATAAAATTATCTCTGTCATTTTGAACACACTTCCCTAATATGTGAATACTTATTTATACATGTGCTACTATACTAATAATTCTGTACATTATGTTAGAAAATAGAAATAGTAAAATGAGATAAAGGTCAAATAGGATTTCTTCTTAAAGTCAATAAGGAGTCACTGTAGTTTTCTAAGTAGGGGAGTGATGACTTGTGCTCTAGGGAAATCCCTTGGGAATCTGTGTGGAGGATGGATTGGAATGGGGAGAGGCAAGGAAAGCTATCAGAAAGTTACTGCAGTTGGGGCAGCTAGGTGGCGCAGTGGATAGAGCACCAGCCCTGGAGTCAGGAGGACCTGAATTCAAATCCAGCCTCAGACACTTAACACTTACTAGCTGTGTGGCCCTGGGCAAGTCACTTAACCCCAATTGCCTCACCAAGAAAAAAAAAGCTACTGCAGTTGTTCAGGCAAGACATTATAAGAGACTGAACTGGGATGGTGGCCATGAGAATAGAGAGAAGGAGATGGAGGCAAGAGATGCTGTGGAGGTAGAAATGACAAGATTTAGCAACAGATTGGCTATGAAGGATAAGGGAAAGGGTAGCATTAAGGATTAGACAAAAGTTAACAAAGTTGGGTGACTAGAAGGATGATGTATCCTTAACAGAATTTGGGAAATGTGGAAGAGTTATGGGCTTTGGGTGTGAGAGAATGTGATTGCATAATCACAATCTATCCATGCATGCCCATCCTTGTGCCACTCACTCTTTCCCACTAAAAATCCTTCCCCTCCCAAAAATATGTCACATGTCGGGGTGGGGTGGGGTTTGAGCCCATTTACTGGTTACTTTTTTGGAGGACAGGCACCATCATCAAAGGATGCCTGCTACAGGCAGGATACGGACATGCTCAGGGGGGTGGGGGATTGTGAGAGATCTTGTCTGCTATAGCATCTATGAGTGTTTAGATCAAAGGTAGGTTATAACTGCCTTAAGGGGCCTATAATCTATGTAGCCCTGGAAGGCCAGCAGTGGAAGAGAATGGAGGGGGGACTATTTAAGGGGATCATGTAGTTATTTTTGAGAAAAACCTATGGTTATGGGAGGGGAAAGAAGGGTCAGAATCCATTTTTCTACCTTCTCACTACTTGATCATTAATTCCTTAGAGGTTTACACATAGCCACTACTTTGGCTCTAGGCAATTGAAAGTAGAGCTCTGGGGGAAGGTTGGGAATGGGCATATAGTGTGGGGGAACATAGGAGTAATAACTGTGATTTGCCTTTGCCACATATGTATTATAAATGTTGCCTCACCAATATACTTTGCCTTTGGACCCACTGTTCCCATGGATGCAGTATGAATTTGTAGAAAGTATATCCCAGATTTATGGGAGGATGATTTTGTTAGAATTAATTGTGACTGAGGGCAGAGCCAAGATGGCAGAATAAGGCATGTACTTACCTGAACTCTCCCAAATTTGCCTCCAAACAACTATAAAATAACTTCTCAAAATGAATTCTGTAGTGGTAGAACAAACAAAAAGATGGGGTCAAACAATTTTCCAGTCCAAAACAACTTAGAAGTTTGGCAAAAAAGATCTGTCTTGGGTAAAAGAGGAGCACAGTCCAGTAGAGGTAACATCTAGGCAAGCCAGCCACAGGCTGTGCCCCAGCAAGCCAGCAGGAGACTCTGAGCTCTAGTGAAGGTCAGTGGCAAGAAGGCTATAGACACAGCAGTCTAGTGTCAAGGCCTTGAGCCCCCAGCACAGCAAGCCAGTAATGGGGCCTGCAACCTGGTGCAGCAGGCCAGCTGCTAGGCCATGGACCCCTAGTGCAAGAAGCTTGGGACAATGCCTCCCTCACCCCAAGAACAGAACTCAACTTTAAAAGTCACAAAAGGGGCAGCTAGCTGGCACAGTGGATAGAGCACTGGCCCTGGAGTCAGGAGTACCTGAGTTCAAATCCGGCCTCAGACACTTAACACTTACTAGCTGTGTGACCCTGGGCAAGTCACTTAACCCCAATTGAGCCACTAAAAAAAAAAGGCACAAAAGAACTGGAAAATGAGGCTCTCCCACCAAAAAAAAAAAAAAGAAAGAATGTGACAATAGAAAGTTATTGTGATGACAGAGAAGATCAAAACAAACTCAGAAGAGGACAACAAATGTCTACATGCAAAGCCTCAAAGAACAATGTGAATTGGTCTCAGGGCCAAAAAGAACTGGAAGAGATCAAAAAGTATTTTTACTACTCAAATAAGAGAGGTACAAGAAAAATTGGGAAAAGAAATGAGAATGATGCAAGAGAATAATGAAAAAAGAGTCATCAGGTTGGTAAAGGAAGGACAAAAAATGGAATGATGTATAAAAATTCACTGAAAAAACCAACTTCTTAAAAAGTAGAATTGGCCAAATGGAAAAGGAGGTACAAAAGCTAACTGGAGAAAATAATTTCTTGACAATTAGAAATGGGCAAGTGGATGCTAATGACTCCATGAAACATCAAGAATCAATCAAACAAAATAAAAAGAAACACATTTGAAACAGAGACACACATAGCTTCAGCTGAAGTGAAACAAACAAACAAAAAAAAACAGGGGTAGCAATCCTTATCTAAGACAAAGCAAAAGAAAAAATGTATCTAATTAAAAGAGATAGGGAAGGAAACTACATCTTGCTAAAAAGGTACCATAAACAATGAAAACAAAAAGGCACCAAATGGTATAGCATCTAAATTTTTAAAGAAGTTAAATGAGTTATAGGAGAAAATAGACAGTAAAATTATACTAGTAGGGGACCTCAACCTTCCCCTCTCAGAACTAGATAAATCTAACCAAAAACAAACAAGAAAGAAGTTGAGGAGGTGAATGAAATTTTAGAAAAGTTAATATGATAGATCTCTGGAGAAAATTGAATGGAGATAGAAAGAAATATACCTTTCCCCCAGCAGTACATGGCACCTGCATAAAAATTGATCATGTATAAGGGTATAAAAACCTTACAATTAAATGCAGAAAGGTAGAAATATGAAACGTGTCCTTTTTAGATCATAATGCAATAAAAAATACATTCAGTAAAAGACTATAGAAAGACAGATTAAAAATTAATTAGAAACTAAATAATGTAATCCTAAGAAATGAGTGGGTCAAAGAACAAATTATGGAAACAAACAATATTTTCATTAAAGAGAATGACAACAAGACAACATATTAAAATTTATGGGGTTCATCCAAAGCAGTACTTATAGGAAAATTTATATTTCTAAACACTTATATTAATAAAATAGAGGAGTAGAAAAAAGAACAAATTTAAAATCCCCAATTAAACACCAAATTGGAAATCCTAAAAATCGAAGGAGAAACTGATAATATTGAAAGTAAGGAAACCATTGAACTAACAAATAAAACTAGGAGCTGGTTTTATGAAAAAAAAAAACACAATAAAATAGACAAACCATTGATTAATTTGATTTTTTAAAAGAAAGAAGAAAACCAAATATCCAGTATCAAAAATGAAAGGGGGGAATTCATCACCAGTGAAGAGGAAATTAAAGCAATTATTAGAAGCTATTTTTGCCCAATTATATGCCAACAAATCTGGCAATCTAAGTAAAATGGATATTTACAAATATTCAAATTTCCCAGGTTAACTGAAGAGGAAACAAAATCCTTAAATAGGCCCATTTTAGAAAAAGAAATTGAACAAGCCATGAATGAACTCCCTAAGAAAAAATCCCAAGGGTCAGATGGATTCACAAGTGAATTCTGACAAACATTTAAAGAACAATTAAATCCAATACTATATAAACTATTTGGGAAAATAGATGAAGGTATTCTACCAAATTCCATTTATGACACAAATGAAGTGCTGATACCTAAACCAGGAAGAGTAAAAACAGAGAAAGATTATAGGTCAATTTACCTAATTAATATTGATGCAAAAATTTTCAATAAAATACTAGTGAGACGACAGCAATATATCACAAGGATCAAACACTAAGACCTGGTGAGATTTATACCAGAAGTGTAGGGCCAGTTCAGTATTAGGAAAACTATCAACATAATTGACCATATCCATAACAAAATCAACAGAAATCATATGATTGCCCCAAATCATACTTTGTATCCCAAATCAATCAGAAAAAAGGGAAAAGGACCCAAATGTACAAAAAATATTTATAGTAGCTCTTGAAATTGAAAGGATGCCCATCAATTGGGGAATGGCTGAACAAGGATTTAATTGCAGTGGAATACTATTGTGCTATAAGAAATGATGAGAAGGCTGATTTCAGAAAAACATGGAAAGACTTACATGAACCAATGCAAAATGAAGTGAGCAAAGTCAGGAGAATATTATACACAGTAACAGCAATATTGTATGAAGATCAACTATGAATGACTTAGCTATTCTCAGCAATACGATGATCTAAGACAATTTTAAAGAACTCATGATCAAAAATTGTCTCTACTTTCAAAGACAGAACTAATGGAGTCTGAATGCATATTGAAGCATATTTTTCTTTCTTTCTTTTTGCTCAGTTTCTTTTTTCAGAACATGACTAATATGGAAATATGGTTTACATGATTGCACATGTATCACCTATATCAAATTGTTTACTGCCTTAGGGAGGGTTGAGGGCAGGGAGAGAATTTGGAAATCAAAAATTTTTTAAAATGAATGTTAAAAATTATCTTACATGTAATTGGGGAATATAAATATTATACAAAAAGGAATTAATTGTGTCTAGTGGCTGATTATTAATGGGAAGCAAAGCTATCTGGGCTTGGAGGTATAGTATTAAGATTACAGACTCACTAGAACCAGAGGTAGCAGCTTCATTCTGGGTACCTCCTCTTCACTTTAGAGCACCAAGTTGGGGGAGTTATCTAGAGGGGTATTATACAACTATTATTATTCATTGAATTTGCTTTAGAAGGAATTATAGGAGTCCTTGGGAGGATTTGGGGGAAATTATTTGAGAAGATAAAGAGAGTTCCAACTACCCATTCTTTATACTAACCTCCTTTAGAAGCCAATCAGACAATGATATAGTAGGTTAAATCTTGGACATAGAAAAAGACCTGAATTCAAATTCTGCCTCTGAACCTTAATTGAGTGTCATTTCTTCTCTGAGGGTTAATTTCCTCATCTATAAGATGTGAATAATAGTACCTGTAGTAATATCATCACAATTACCACATAATTGTTATGAGGCTTGAGTAAACTTTAAAGTATCAATGCAGTTATTATTACTATTAGTACTTCTTTGTAGAGAGGATGATACTAGACACTATGGAAAATTATAAAGAAGAAGGTCAGAGAAGAAAGGATGTATATCCATGTGAAAACTACAACATAATACCTTGAACAACAATATACAAATAAGGACAGGGGATAAGAACAAGAATTGTATTTGCAACTGTGTTGGACTGGACCAGAGGTCGGGGTTTAGGATGCTGAACTTTCCATGGCTAAGCATATTTGGTCTCATAAGTCTTCTTAGAGAGGTCAGGTCTTTTTTTAAAATAATTTTTTATTGATTTCCTTTGCTTTTAAATCAACAACATTTCCCAAAATATTTCTCTCACTTTCCTCCCAGAGAGTTATCTTAAACTCAAAATTGTTAATATGATTATATGGATCACCCAGATTTGATAGAAGTACCTTATTATCCAAGGGGAGTTTTATGAAACCCTGGATTAATAGGATTAATAGGAGCAAAATGTCCTTCAACTGGACTCCAAACTGAACCCAGATAGCTAGCAGATAAAAGGCCCTACATAGTCACTTCTTTTCCCTCAGGATATAAGTCCTTATCTTACAGTAACATCTGGACATCCTCAGCCTTGTCAAACCCTTTTTTGGAATCCTGTAGTCTTATCATGATACTTCTTTATTCCCTCCATACTTGTTATAACTGAAATTGTTAAACTGCTTTTTGCTTCTGGGTTGATTTCTGTATCATACTATTGAAACTGACAATGCTCTGTAATCAGTGGACTAAAACCATATAAACCCTCAGAAATGAGGAGTCCCCTGAGCTTCTCTCTTAGGAGGGAAGTCTCCACATGATCATATCATGTTATCTTTCTTCTTAGGACAAAATATTAAATTGATATATATTTTTCTGTCTATCTCTGATTTGTTTCATAGGAGGACAGGTATCGTGTTCTCTGATCTGGTTTGTTTTGTAGGAGATATAAGATGTTGTAATTTCTCTGATCTGTTTATTATTTTTGTAGGACATTATTTCTCTGATCTGTTTGTAGGAGACAGGCAGATACAAAAAATATATATTTAATATTCAACAGGAAGAAAACTTTTTTTTTTAAAAGAAAACTAACCAACATCAAAAACAAAAAACCAGGGGGCAGCTAGGTGGCACAGTGGATAAAGCACTGGCCCTGGATTCAGGAGGACCTGAGTTCAAATCTGGTCTCAGGCACTTGACACTAGCTGTGGGACCCTGGGCAAGTCACTTAACCCTCATTGCCCTGAAAAAACAAACAAACAAATAAACAAACCAAAAACATAACATTACATTTTGTTCTATAGCTACATTCCCCTATCTACAAAAACAAAAACAAAAACAAACAAACAAAAAAAGTAGGAGGGGTATTTGTGTGATTTTTCATATCTATTTTTTGGGGGGCAAAGCTTCATTATTATCATTTTGCAACACTTCATTTCTTTTATTATGTCTTTTCTTTCCATTTAAATTGTTATGATCACTGTGTATATTGTTTTCCTGGTTCTGCTTACTTTCACTTTGCATCAGTTCATGTAAGTCTTCCCATGCTAGAAAAAGTCTAAGGAGGGGTGGGGCAGGATTCAGCAGACAGGATTAAAGAATGCCATGAACAATGAATGGTTTATAGGCAACAAAGAATAGGATGTAGGGGTACTTGATTTGAATAAAATATTAAAATTGGGGCACAGGAGATGAGAGCAGTTAAATGAATGGAGGAGAAAAGTGGTAAAGGGTTTTTAAGCAAAGGATCAGGTCATGGGCAACTTATAGACATTTCCTGTTGAAACTGAATGCTGGAAGAGTAGGAAGTTCATGGTGTGTTTATGTGTATGAGTATAATTCTGTAATTTCTTTTTTGCCTGACCAATGGTATAGTGGAAAGAATACTGGATTTGGAGTTAGGATAACCAGCTTCTTCTCTCTGTATGATTCTGGGCAAGTCACTTAACCTCTCTGATTCTTTTGAAAAAATTAAGATATTAATGCACTTTCTCTGTATTTCACAGCTACTGTGAGGAAAGTACTTAGCAAATCTTAACTTATGATAGAAATGTGTGTTATTATCATTTTTTAAATATAATTTCCTTTTGTGACCCAAACTAATTAGCTTGAAGTCTGTTTACTAGAAAGAAGTCAGAGACAACCTCAGAGCCATCTTATGTAAACTGTACCTACACAAAAACAAACACAAAAAAAGAAACTTAAAAAAAGGTGAAAGATATAGCTCTTCAACAACAACAACAACAACAACAACAACAAAACTCTAAAGGCATATATAAAGATCTCCTGAACCCAGGGCCAGTGATTTATCCACTGCACCACCTAGGTGCCCCCAAGAGGAATTTTCTTGACTCCAGGCCCCCACATTCTAACTGCTGTGTCACCTAGCTGCCCCCTTATCCATGTATTCCCCCATAGTACTTAGGGGGATACTTGTGCTCACTATCAATAAACATTGCCTGAAAATAAGGCTACCTGGAAAGCAATTTGGAATTATGCTAAGAAAATGACTAGGATGCTCATCATTTCTACTTATAAATCCCACTGCTATGACAATATGCCAAGGAGGTCAAAGGTAGAAAGGAACAATAACACGAAAATAGTTACAGCAGCACTTTTTGTAGTAGCCAAAGAACTAGAAACAAAATAGATGCCAATGATTGGGGAATGCATAAATACATTTTGATACTTCAGTGTGATAGAATATTATTGTGCCATTAGAAATCATAAATATGAAAAATACAGGGAGGCATGGGAAGCCTTATATATGCATATGCAGTACATAGAGCTAGGAAAACAGTATACACAGTTGTAATCACAACGTAAGTGGAAAGAATAGCCAGCAGCAAAAGAATCTAAATTGAATATATTGTAATTATAATAACCAAGCTTGGCCTCACAAAAAGAGACAGAAGACTACACTTCCTTTTCTTTGCAGAGGTGAGAGATGATGAGTATGGAACACTACCACAGAATTAGTTTTGCCAAACTGCTTCCTCCTCACCCCCTCCTTATATATGCTATAAGAGATTCTCCTCAGAGAGGGACTAGAGATAGGACTTTATTGGCAAATTAAAATTATATAAAAGCAAAAGAGCAATTAAAAAAAGTAATAATATGGGGATATTTACATTAGCGCATTGAGGGATACCTGGGCCCCAGGTGGTTTTGTCTTGATCTTGCCCCAGTGTTTCTAGAGTAGATGTGAACATGTTGGACTGCTTGGAATCATATTCCTATACTGAGTCATCAGAGAGGAGGGAGTAACTTTATTGGTTGGCTTCATGCTGATTGACAACTCACCCACCCAGCCAGGGTCACTGGCTTTTACTGAGGCCCCACATCTAGTGAAATTCCTAGAAACAGTTCTGAGAAAGAGAGCCAAAACAACCACCTTAAAGCCCGACACCCTCAAAACATTAAAATAATCTGAATTTAGGTTTTCTATTCACAGCCCCTCCTTCATGCTTTGATGTTTAATAAATGTATGTCTTGCAAACAGTAATTCTTTAAAAAACATATATTGAATTGAGTTAGAGTCCCACGTTGTCACCACCTTTTTTCCATTTGTATCAAAGAAAAACTCAACAATAGAACCCCAAAGTTTCAGAAGCATACCTGATTCCAGTTGTGCTGCTATGGCAAAAATGTAGACCAGCAAAAATACTTTTTGTTGATGGAACACCAAATAATGCCAGCTTCTATGTTTGTGAAGTCTACTCCATTGGACTAGATAGCCCTTTCAACTTGGACATTCAATGATGCTGTGAATTTGTGCAAGTGGTGGATTTGTAACCATAAGTATAATGAGCAATTTTTTTGTTTTGTTTTGTTTTTTTGGTGAGGTAATTGGGGTTAAGTGACTTGCCCAGGGTCACACAGCTAGTAAGTGTTAAGTGTCTGAGGCCGGATTTGAACTCAGGTACTCCTGACTCCAGGGCCGGTGCCCCATCTAGCTGCCCCTATAATGAGCAATTTTAACTTCTGGAGCAAGAACAAGCAGCAAGAAAGGTATCCTTGAATTGATTTTTAGGGAAAAATTCAATGGACCTAGGGAGTTGGCCCTGTGGTTGGGAGACAATGGCTTTAGTTGCTAAGAAGTTGGTGATAGGGGGGCAGCTAGATGGCACAGTGAATAAAGCATGAGCCCTGGATTCAGGAAGACCTGAGTTCTAATATGGCCTTAGATACTTGACACTTACTAGCTGTGTGACCCTGGGCAAGTCACTTAACCCTCATTGCCTGGCAAAAAAAGAAGAAGAAGAAGAAGTTAGTGATAGGAAGGTTGACAACTTAGTTGGTGCTAACCCTGTTTCGTTTTGTTTTGTTTTTCCTGCCTGCTGAAGGAGTTCAAGTAATGTCAGTTCCCTTTAAATTTCAGTTTCCTGGACAAAACCTTAGTTGCCCCACCCTGGTTATGGTTCTGTTTGTAAGGTTAAATGTAAAGTGAGAATGAAAAGGGGAATTTTTCTGAGAAAACAGCCCTTTTAAAAAGTCCAAACTAAAAAAAAAATCTTAACCAAATTATCTGTTTGATAATTTAAAGACATTTGAACCCTTCCTTCAGATTCTGTGCTCCAGTGTTGTGTTCAGATACTCCATTCTTATTTATAAAGCAAAGAACTGCAGGCAACTGCATTCCTTTGCTGGAATGCCATATGATTTAACACAAGCCATATGCAACAAGGCAAAAGTAAAATGTCAGCAGCCATCCTTCTTCTGAGTGGAAGAAAAAAACAAGCTGTGATCTACTCTGTCAGCATACAGGATTCTATATTATACTCCGGATTTCCCATTGGAGAAATGAGGAGCACATTATATGAGAATATTGGAATGTGCAACATAAGGCAATCTCCTTTCCTTTCTTCTACGGCTGACACTAGGTAACAGGAAATATTGAATAGCACTTCCAGCAGTTCATATGGAACAGTATGAACACCCTGCCTACTTTTTCTTTTTAAATCCCATAATCCTTTGTACCTTCTTAGAGGTCCTACTCTGACACCTCATTTTGGTATGAAGGAGTTCTTAGTGGCTAGGCTAGTGGAGCAGAAGCCCTGGTGGATTCTAACAAAGTGGAAACACTTCAAATACCACTTTAGTGATAGATGCTGTGTATTGTCTGAGGACCAGCCTAGCTACTTGAGGAGAAATTTCTTGCCAGAATTTGGGGCCCAATATGATGATTTTTTTTTCTTGACTGCATGGACCCACTTATTAAGGAATAATGGAAAGATATAATTAACAATCACATAGGATGAGAAAGCATGTCAGGGTTGTGATTTGGGTGATCTGAAGAGAAATCCAACCTCAGTGAGGTCATGAACTCATCAAACTCTTAAAATATACTTTTTAAAAATGTAATAAACATTTTTATTTATAGTTTTGAGTTCCAATTTTTATCCCTTCTTCCCTCCCTCCTCTCACCCCTCCCTAAGGTAGTAAGCAATCGGATATAGGTTTATACATGTACGATTATATAAAACATTACCATATTAAAATATACGTTGATATTTTAAACTGAAATTAAACTGGCCAAACCTAGCCCTTTGTAATGAAGTAAGACAATGTTTAAAAATAAGAGTAACTTCAATTATGAATATACTTTATCCATGGTAGGACTATATACCTACAGTGAGGAAAGCAGCTCTCTCTTTCTTTGGATCCGGCTAAGAGCACACTGGCTGCTGCCCGGAGTCCAATCCTCTCTTTGTTCCCCTATTTGATACCGTAACCTTCCTTCTGCACTTTCTTGCAACTCTATCTGTCCTTTCCATAGTCTGACTTTACTTGAAGTCCCTTCCTCCCTTCTTCCTTGTACCACCCATTCCCTTTCCTTCTTGCCCATTTGACTCTTGTTGCTCCCCTAGACAGATTTTTTTCTTCCATTTTTGCAGTTGACCATGTAAATTCACTTTAATTCAAAAAGTACGTAGCATATATTAGGGCAAGCATAACCTATATCTTTAAGAAAGGAAAACATTTTAAGTCTGGTTTATATTAGAAATTTTTCTTCTTTTTTTAAATACTAGGACAGGCTTCAGACTTCTAGAGAACAGGTCTTTTGTAATACATACTATATGGCAGGGGCTTTTCTGACAAAGTTTTTTTTTTAGTAGAATTTTTTTCATAAAAGTATTTTATTATTTTCCAGTTACATGTAGATATATTTGTTTTTATAAGATTTCTAGTTTCAAATTTTTCTCCCTCCCTCCCCTCCTTCCCCCCTCCCTAAGACAGCAAGCAACCTGATATAGGTTATATATGTACAATCACATTAAACATATTTCTGCATTAGTTATGCTGTGAAAGAAGAATAAGAGCAAAAAGGAAAAACCTCAAAAAAGAAAAACAAAAATGATAGAAATAGTATGGTTCAATCTGCATCTAGATTCCATAGTTCCTTTTTTCTGGATTTGGAGAGCATTTTCCATCATGAGTCCTTTGGAATTATCTTGGACCATTGTATTGCTGAGAAGAGTCAAGTCCATCACAGTTGTTCAACACACAATGTTGTTGATACTGTGTACAGTGTTCTCCTGGTTCTGCTCATCTCACTCATCATCATTTCATGCAAGTCCTTCCAGATTTCTCTGAAATCCGCTTGCTCATCATTTCTTACAGCACAATAGTATTCCATTACATTCATACACCACAACTTGTTCAGTCATTCCCCAATTGATGGGCATCCCCTCAATTTCCAATTCCTTGCCACCACAAAAAGAGCAGCTATAAATATTTTTGTGTATGTAGGTCCTTTTCCCTTTTTTATGATCTCTTTGGGAAGAAGCCCTAATAGTGGTATTGATGGGTCAAAGGGTATGCACAGCTTTATAGTCCTTTGGGCATAGTTCCAAATTGCTCTCCAGAATGATTGGATCAGTTCACAACTCCACCAACAATGCATTAGTGTTCCAATTTTTCCACAGCTTTTCCAACATTTATTATTTTCCTTTTTTTGTCTGACCAAGTTTTTCAGAAACCTAGGTTCCTTCATTGAAGCTTGCTATGATTCTATTGAATATTTTCCATACATATATGTATTTGGTCTAGCCCTCTGATTTCATTGGTGTGGCAATCACCTGCTGTGTTAAATTCCCAGTGTGAAAGCTCCCTCCATTTCTAATACTCTATAACTCATAGTCTTAGAGGGTTGCCTGGAACACTGAGAAGCTGCCTGTGGTCAGCTGGTATAAGTCAGAGGCAGGTCTCCTTGACTCCAAGACTGGTCATTACACTATGATGCTTTTCTTACATTATTATTACTGGTAATTTAATATACAACACTAACAAGCAAAACTTAATTTCAGCTAAAGGAGATGGAAATATTGGGGAAAGCAGAACAAATCCCACTCTCGTGGCAGGTTTTTTGTTTTTTTGGTTTTGGGTTTGTTTGGGTTTTTTTTGCAGGGCAGTGAGAGTTAAGTGACTTGCCTAGGGTCATCCAGTTAATATGTGTCAATCAAGTGTCTGAGGTCTGATTTGAACTCAGGTCCTCCTGAATCCAGGGCCAATGCTTTATCCACTGTGCCACCTAGCTGCCCCATCATGGCAGTTTTTGAAGACAAATGGATTAAATGGGTAGCTTGGTGGTGCAGTGGATGAAGCACTGGACTTGGAATCAGGAAGACTCATCTTCCTGAGTTCAAATCTGGCTTTGGACACTAGCTGTGTGACCCTGGGCAAGTCACTAAATCCTGTTTGCCTCAGTTTCCTCATCTGTCAAATGAGCTGGAGAAGGAAATGACAAACTACTCCAGTATCTCTGTCAAGAAAACACCAAATGGGGTTGTGAAGAGTTTGACAGAACCAGAAAACAAATGAAATAAAAAGCATTTTGCAAACTCTTAAGGTGCTCTACAATTATGAGTTGCTATGGTTTTTCTGCTGCCTTTAATACTTTGAAAAACCTGCATTTTCATCGTTTCTAGTCTTCCCTACATTGACAGGCACCTCCAAATCCCCCCCCCTTTTTTATAAAAAAAAATTATTTATAGTTTTGTGTTCTGATTTTTATCCCTCCTGCCCTCCCCTCTCCAAGGAGGCAGGCAACCAGACATGGGTTATACATGTATGATTATGTAAAACATGACCATATTTGTCATTTTGTGCAAGAAAACTTAATTAAAAGAAAAAAAAAATGAAAGAAAGTGACAATCCCAAGGGACTACTGATGAAACATACAATCCAAAGAAAAAACGGATATTGATGGAACAAACTGAATGAAGCATGCTATTTTTCACTTTCTTTCATCTCCAACCCTTTTAATCCTTGACAGAGCATTTCAGGACTTGATGGAGCCAAACAATCCATCACTTGATTGCTGACCTGGTCTGGGAGAACCCCAGTTCACCTCCGTGGGACTCAGAGGCCCAAGACTCTGAGGTGGGGCAACTTTGGGGGAGGAATGGTTATTGCTTTTTTCCAGTCTCATTTAATATGGATCATTGATCATAAAGCTGGAATGCGTGTGCGTTTGTTTTTTGGGTTTTTTTTTGTTGTTGTTAGAAAGTTCCTTGTTTTTAAAAAAGTCCCCAGAGCCCTGGGCACAGAAGTGTCCATGGTGCCAGTAACAGGTAAACCACGACATTGGATCAAGCACTGCTAGTTGATATTTCCAGATGGTATACAGAAAGCTACCCAATTTTCCATCCTTTGTTAATTTACTTTTCATTGTCCATTCCCCACGCTCCAGAAAGCTCCAAAGAGAAGGAACTTTGCCGGGGATAGGCACGGGGCACCAGAGTCTCTTTGGGCCCCTCTTTGGGCTCGGGGACGGTTTCTCCAGTCTGTTGCGGATAAAGGCTAAGCAAGCCTCAGTTGGGGAGACGTTTCCGAAGGATCCCTGCCCTCAGCGGTTCCCAGAATAGGTCGGGTTGGTCAGCCTCCAGCCACTCGTTCCCATCACCCCACTCGGGTGGGCTCCTTCCCTGCTCAGGCTGCACGTGACCCCTCCCTTTTAAAGCAGTCTTAGACTCCAGTCCAGCCTGGGTCAGAATTAGGGAAGGAAAGGGGCCAGAGCTGTGGGGAGCCGGGAGAGGAGGCCCGTTTGGGGGGAGGGTCAATCTGTAGGTCTGTCCACACGTACTTTTGGAATTTCCACTCCCAAGAATTGCGGCCGAATAGTTCGAGCTGCCTCTGGAGACACGTGAAACGGTGGTTAAATCTCCCATTCTCAGCCCACTCTGGCCGCCCCTCAGTTTTCCAGCCGGATTCCGTGTTCCCGGGGCCGCAGGGAGGGATGCATCCTCTCCACCGAACTCTGACAGTGAGGCCGGGAGCACCTTCCAACAACAGCCTCTGTTAGCTGCAAGCACCTTGGGCCGCTGTCCAGTCTCCTGCACTCTCCAGATTCAAGGCAAGCTTTCGCCTCAGTGGCCGGAGGTGTCCACTTCGAAGGCTGAAGCACGAAATTTCGTGAGATGCCTGGCACCATAGAAGAATTGGAAGAGAGCAACGAGGTCCCCCTACCCGGGGAGGATAGCTCAGTTAAGATTAGCCCGGAGCTGGAGCAGCCCACCAAAGAGGTAAAGGCGAGGCAGGGACCGGGAGGGAGGGGGAGAACGTGGCTCTGGCGGGCTCCCCTTTCTATACCAACCCACCCGCGGCAGGACCCTTGCGTTTCCCCGGTATCCCCCCCCACCCCTTCCTCTTCCATCCCACTTAAATAAAGAACCAGAGGTTGCTAAGGAGTTCTTTTACAGTTCCAATAATCTTGCACCCTTTTTCTCTTTAGGAAGATCGTGCTGAAGAAGCAAAGGGACTTTAAACCCTGTGCCCCCCCCACTACTTGTTCACAAGCTTGAATCTCTGTGTCTCTCTGTCTCTGTGTCTGTCTCTGTGTCTGTCTCTGTCTGTGTCTGTGTCTGTCTCTGTTTCTCTCTCTCTCTCTCTCTCTCTCTCTCTCTCTCTCTCTCTCTCTCTCTCTCTCTCTCTCTCTCTCTCTCTCTCTCTCTCTCTCTCATTTCTCTTATTTCCTCTCCAAATTGCAAACAACGTTTTTCTAAAGCTTTATGTAGGGCAGCTGGACTCACAGTTTTGTGTTTTGATCCTTCACTCTTCAAAAGGTTTAGTATAAATTCAAAACAAGGGGAAGAGTGTGGGAAAAGTTAGTAAAGCTCGTAGTGTGATCGAGAACGCTCGACAGGAAGTGGGGAGACCTCGTTTCTTGTCCAAGGCATGCCATAGTCTAGCGATGTGACTTTAGTAAGGGACTTTACCTCTCTGAATCTCAGTCTCTTCCTCTGTAAAATAAGAGGAGTTAGACTAAAACACCATAATGCCAACTATTTGAAATTATTTAAAAGTATTTTAACTAGGATTTAAAAAAAATTCTGTGGCTGAAAGTCACAGGGCGTATGGGCTATAACATGTAAAAAGTAAGTGAAATGTTTCGGAACTTTCAGAGCCAAGAAATGCTGAGAAGGCTCAAGACGGTATGGGCAAGTCACAAATTTCAGTACCTTTCATGACAAATCTGACCTTTGCTTCCTTCTCTACCTATCCTCTCGATGTTTTTCAGTGGCATTGGTAGGAAACAATCCTCTGCACCTAAACACCAGCCGATTCTTTCTTAACGACGGTTCTTTTTTACAAGATAAAAGTGAACTTGAATCTGGAGGATTACTAATTAAGTCATTAAAGGAGCTGGTGTAGGGGCAGTGTGTAGACAAGTACCTTCTCCTGCACAGACTCAGACGTAGAACAGCTATAATCTCTTCACTTCAATGTTAGATTTGCATAATTTTTATGAGGGGGGGGGGACCCTTTCATTCAAATTGACAAATGCTTATTGAACGCCAATTATTGTGGCAGCTAAGTGGTACAGGATATAGGGTGCTGTACTTGGATCAGAAGAACTTTAAGTCAAATCTTGCCTCATGCACAATTAGCTGTGTGACCTTGGGCAGGTCACTTAACCTCAGTCTGCCTCAATTTTGTCATCTGTAAATGATGATAATAGCACCTGCCTTCCAGGGTTGTTGGGAGGATCAAATGAAATAACACATATAAAAGATTTTGCAAACCTAAAAGTGCTATTATTATTACTTGTGTAATCTCCAGCAAACTGTTTGATTTTTCTGAGTTTTCTTTTCCATACAAAGTTCAGAAAGATGAAATTTATTTTTATTTTCAGATTTTTGCGCCTATGTAGTCACAATATAATCATCATTTTGTGTACTTTCCTAGTCTCTAATTCCATGTATATATACTTTATCACTTACTTTTATCCTCCACCCTGTTCTAGACAAATTGAATTATTCACTATTCCCCAAACATGCCCAATTCTTTTCTACCTTTGTGAGGGTCCTGCTGTATGAACTGCCTTCCCATCCTCCATCTTCTTGTGTGAACAATGTAGCCATTATGGGGCAGCTAGGTGGCACAGTGCATAGAGCACTGGCCCTGGATTCAGGAGGACCTGAGTTCAAATCTGGTCTCAGGCACTTAATAATTACTAGCTGTGTGACCCTGGGCAAGTCACTTAACCCCAATTGCCTCACCAAAAACCAAAACAACAATGTAGCCATTTTTAAAAATCATAGCGCAAGGCAGTGTGGCTTAGTGGATGGAGTGCTAGACTTGAAGTAAAGGAAGCCTGGACCAAAATCCTACCTCCAACACTGGTTAGATATGTAGACACAGGCAAGGCATTTAATTTTCTGAGCCTTCAGTTTCCACCTCTGTAAAATGGGATATCAATGTCTCTAATATTGGTCTGACAGGGTGTTGTGAAGCTCAAAAGGTATAATGGATGCCAGTTATTATAATCAGCAGCTGCAGTTTATATTCATCAGGTGCCTAGTCTGATTTCATTCCTTGAGCCTTCTGCATTCCTACTGAGCTCAACCAATGTTTATAGAGCAGTATTGGCGTGTGTTGGTAAATATTTAACAAGTGTGTTCTCCTGGGCAGAAACAAAACATATGCATACACACTTGGTTAATTTAATCTGCATTATTAACAGTCTCTTAAAGCTTGACCATCAAACAATAAACCAAGCCCTAATTTGTAGTGGTTTGGGATTTCTGAGGTGTAAATGTCCCCACTAAACATTCTTTTAGATACTAAGAGCAAGCTCTAGTACATCCCTGCCCTTGCCACATTCCTGTGCTTTTCAATCCTCTGAATCTTCATGGCTTTAATGTTGTGTGGGTAGCATTATTATTGCTTTCTGAATCCTTAGAAAATGCTTTTGGGGATTCAAAGGCCAGTTATAGAATCACATAATTTGAGAGTTGAAAGGAATCTCCATAATGATCTAGTCCAGCTTGTATAGGGAAAGAATTTCCACAGTCACACACCCCTACAAATATTCACCCAGCCTTTGCTCGAAAATCTCCATTGAGAAGGAACTCACCACCCCTGGAGTCAGCCCAATGAATTCTGGAATAACTCTAACTATTAGCAACTTTTTCCTGACATCAACCTAAAATTTGTTTTTTTGTTATTCCTATAGTCATTCCTGGTTCTGTTCCCTGGAGCCAAATAGAAAAAGTCTAATCTCTCTTCCACATGGGACTCCTTCATATTGAAGTTAGCCATTATGTGCCTCCTGAGTCTAGGTCTTTCAGTTTTTCAAATCTTTCTGATTTTCATGTGGTTAACTCAAGAGTCATCGTTGTCATGGGTTGCCCTCCTCTGGACACTTCTCAGTTTGTTAAGGCCCTTAAAGTGTGGTGTTCAGAGAGGAATGGTGCTCCCTATGAAGTACAATGGGGGACAGAGTCCTGAGGGACTATGTTGTGGAATCTCTGCTTCACCACTAGTGAGCCAATGAGCTTTTTTTTTTTTTTTTTTGTGGGGCAATGAGGGTTAAGTGACTTGCCCAGGGTCACACAGCTAGTAAGTGTCAAGTGTTTGAGGCCGGATTTGAACTCAGGTACTCCTGAATCCAGGGCCAGTGCTTTATCCACTGCTCCACCTAGCTTCCCCAGCCAATGAGCTTTTTGCAAAATTGCCACAGTGTGTTGCTGAAGCAGGTTGAATTTTCATTCCATTGAAACTCTCCCAACTTCAATCAATCAATCAATTAATTAATTAAAAAAAACAATTCCCAGATCTTTGTTAGACCAGCTGAGGTCTGACCATGTTTCTCCCATCCTGTACATGTGATTTAAAAAAACTCAAGGGACAGCTAGGTGGCACAGTGGATAGAACACCGATCCTGGATTCAGGAGTACCTGAGTTCAAATCTGGCCTCAGATAATTGACACTGACTAGCTGTGTGACCCTGGGCAAGTCACTAAGCCCCAATTGTCTCAAAAAAACAAAACAAAAACAAAAAAACAAAAAACAATCAAAACCCTCAAATAAAAGAATTTGCACCTTACTGAATATTTCCTTATTCAATTCAGTCCAGTGATTTAGCCTGTCATGATCCTTTTGGATTCTCATTCTGCTATCCTCCCAGTTAGCTCTTCCTCCCACATTTGTGTCATTTGCAAATGTGATGAGTATGTCATCCACGCCTTTAAGTAACTGATAAAAAAAGCACAGTGCTTTACTGTAGACCTTGTCAAACTGATATTGAACCATTAACTTTCAGTCTAGACATTAAATTAATTTTGAACCCATCTAATTATATTATTTTCCAGTTCCCATCCCCATCTCCTCCACAAGTACATTGGGCTAAAGGCTAGGAATACAAAGAAAGGCAAAATACAATCCCTCCTCTCAAGGAGCTCACTGTCTAATGGGGGACACAACACGAAAACAATTATGTAGAAAACTGATATGTACAGGATAAATCAGAGATAATCAACCGAGCGAAGGGACTAGCATCCAGGAAGATCCAAGTGAGGCTTCTTGTAGAAGGTGGGGTTTTAGCTGAGACCAGAAGGAAGCCAGGTGGCAGAGATGAAGAGGGAGAGAATTCCAGGCACAGGGAACAGCCAGTGAAAATTAATGGAGCTAGGGGGCAGCTAGGTGGCACAGTGGATAAAGCACCAGCCCTGAGTTCAAATCTGGCCTCAGACACTTGACACTTACTAGCTGTGTGACCCCTACGCAAATCACTTAACCCTCATTGCCCCACACACAAGAAGAAAGAAAAAAAAGAAAAAGAAAATTAATGGAGCCAGAAGATGGAGCATCTTCTTCAAAGAACAACAAAAACAAAAAACCTCAAGTAACTTTATCAACTGCTTTGCTAAAATCCAAGTAAATTATATCTACTGCATTCTTCTAGTCTGCCAGGTTAGTAAGCCTGTCAAAAAAGGAATTAAGGTATGCTTAATGTAACTTGCTCTTTTTTTTTTTTTTTTTGCAGGGCAATGGGGGTTAAGTGACTTGCCCAGGGTCATACAGCTAGTAAGTGTCAAGTGACTGAGGCCAGATTTGAACTCAGGAACTTCTGAATCCAGGGCCGGTGCTTTATCCACTGCACCACCTAGCTGCCCCCATGACTTGCTCTTAAAACTCTGTTCTAATCACCACTTCCCTTTTCGAAATGTTCACTAATCATCTTTAATGATCCATTGTAGAATCTTCTTAGCACTTTAAGTAGTTGATAGATAGCCTGTAGTTGATAGATTCTGTTCTCATCCCCTTTTTTGAAGGGAAAATCAAGACATTGGCCCTTCTCTAGTCTTATGGTACCTCTCCAGTTCTCTCCGATCTTTAAATTACTGAGGTCACTGGCTTAGCAGTCATATCTGTCTGTCCTTTCAGTACCTGGGCATGAATTACCTGAGGCCAGATCACTTGAATTCATCCAAGGCAGCCTGGTGCTTTTAGTAACTTCTTACTTATTTTGAGCATCAAGTCTCTGTTAATCATTTTTGTTCTGTCATTTCCAGTGCAAAGGTCATGCTCCTTGGCAGAGAGAACACAAGCAAAGTAACAATGATACAGCTCAGATTTCTTCCTGTTGTCAATTATCATCTTCTCACCCACCTAAAGCAGAGGACCACTCTTTAATGTTCATTTTTTTTGGTCCCATTATAGTTTTAAAGAATCTTTTTGTGTTGTTGTTCTTAGTTTCCTTTGCCAATCTCAGATCATTCTGACACTATTTTTTACAGTACTATGTCATCCTGTCCTTAATTTGCTAGTATCTGTGCATTGCTTTTTTTTTTTTTTTGCAGGGCAATAAGGCTTAAGTGACTTGCCCAGGGTCACACAGCTAGTAAGTGTGAAGTGTCTGAGGCCGGATTTGTACTCAGGTCCTCCTGAATCCAGGGCCAATGCTCTATCCACTGTGCCACCTAGCTGCCCCATGTGCATTGCTTTTAAAAAATCTAAATTGGTTGGTAAATTCCTTGTGTACCTACATTGGTCTCTTAGGCAACTCCCATTTTTCCTAATTAGAATTGTTTCTCAGGGTGTATTCCAAATTTTATTCTTCAGAGTTTACCTTTTTCCAGATCTTTCTTACTCTTTATAATTTTATTCCATGGAATCTTACTTATACTTCTTCTGAACCCTTTGAAATCTGCTTTCCCAAAACCTAGGGTTCTTGTTATCCAAGCACCTATAACCTGATTTCTTGTTCTTCTCTATTACAAGTTCTAGGAGAGGATAGTCACTTGCCCCCAAGGTTCCCAGCATTTAAAAAAAATTTCTTCCATTAATTTAATTTAATTTTTTTCAATCTTAATAGTATTTTATTTTTTCCCAGTTACATACAAAGATAATTTTCAACATTTGTTTTTATAACATTTAGAGTTCCAAAATTTTCTTCCTCACTCCCTTCCCTCCCCCCTTCCCAAGACAGAAAGAAATCTGTTATAGTTTATATATGTACGATCACATTAAAATATTTCTGCATTAGTCATGTTGTGAAAGAATAATCAGAACAAAAGGGAAAAACCTCAAAAAAGAAAAAAAACCCACAAAAAGTAGAAATAGTATCATTCATCTGTATTCAAATTCCACAATTCTTTTTTCCGGATGTGGAGAGTATTTTCCATCATGAGTCCTCTGAAATTGTCTTGGATCATTGTATTGCTGAGAAGAGCTAAGTCTATCACAGTTGATCATTGCACAATGTTGCTGTTACTATGGACAACATTCTCCTGGTTCTGCTCACTTCACTCAGCATCAGTCCACTTAAGTCTTTAAGTTTTCCTGCTTATCATTTCTTATGGCACAATAGTATTCCATTACATTCATATACCACAATTTGTTCAGCCATTCCCTAATTGATGGGCATCCCCTTGATTTCCAATTCTTTGCCACCACAAAGGGAACTGCTATAAATATTTTTGTATATGTGGGTTCCCATCATTTCTACCCCAGCAACCAATCTCCTCCTGTTAGTGAGAATCAATTACAGAATAGAATCTCTCCTTGGTTCTTCCATCTTTTGAAGGATGAAGTTATCATTAAAGCAAGTCAAGAAATTATTAGTTTCTCAGGTTTTAGCAGAAAGAGAAGTACAGCAGATGTCTAGGTCAGTTTGGTGGCATAGTAGAGAGAACACTAGGCCTGGAGTCAGAAAGACCTGAGCTCAAATCTGATCTCAGACACTTGCTAGCTGTGTGACCCTGGGCCAGTCACTTAATATCTGCTTTCCTCAAAGTCCCTATCTGTAAAAGGGAGATAATAATAGCACCTACCTCCCAGGGTTGTCGTCAGGATCGAATGAGATCATTTTAAGTACTTAGTTTAGCACAGTGCCTGGCACATAGTTAAGGCTATATAAATGTTAGCTATTTTGGTGATGATGTCTAGATTATTGAAGTCTCCCATCACTACTATATCATGCCTCTGTGCCAGGTTCGTGATCTGTTTCTCAAATTCCCTCCTTTACCCCTATTCTCTATCATGCTTCTCTGGTTCTTAGATTTTCTTATTGGTCTAAAGTTTCATAATATACAGTGATATTCCTTCTACCCCATGCATCAGTCTTCTTTATGCTGAATAATTATAACTGTCCAAAGTCATATTCTAGTCATAAGTTTCATCTCATCAGATCTCAGTGACACCTATCAAGTTGAATATGCCTCCTTACATCAGGATCCATTCTCCTTGCTTATTCTCTAAACTTTGGGCATTCAAGTAGAGATGTTAACAGCACATGGTGCTGGAGATCTAAGATGTTTATGATGTCAACCACTACCTGAGCCAGAGAACATGTTTGAGCAGTGGAACAGAGCCTTCCTAGCAGCTCATTGCCCTTCAAGGGCTTTCCCTTTTCAAGCAATTCAATTATCCTTCCCTTTGTAGAGCCCTGGATTTCTATTTAAATCCCAGGTTATCATTGGCGGCCACCAGGGAAAAGGAAAAGCAATAATATTTTGGTAATTTGTTCCCTTTGATTCATGGGGTGCTTTCTATATCATGATTTTCTTTCTAAGACTATCTGCAGATTTAGATTTTGTGCCAGGCTTATAACAGTTCGATACCTATTCCCCTTTCTTATTTGGTCCCTAACTCCAGTTATGCATGATATTTCTCCTCTTAGGAAAAGAGAATCCAGTCTCTCTCCATCACCCTCTTTATCTGTAAGCATTAGCTAAGGTGTAATCCACAGCTTTGGATTTTGGTTGATCATTAATTGATTATTTTTGCCACCTTAAGAGTCCCAATAAACATTTGTTTTGTTTTGTGGGGCAATGAGGGTTAAGTGACTTGCCCAGGGTCACACAGCCAGTGTCAAATGTCTGATGCTGGATTTGAACTCAGGTCCTCCTGAATCCAAGGCCAGTGCTTTATCCACTGCACCACCTAACTGCCCCTCCCAATAAACATTTAAAACAAAAGTTAATGCTTCTCAAACCCAGAGGGGAGCCAGGGTGTGTTAAAGTGAGTAAATGCCTTGTAATTTATTTGTCTATGTAGGGAAAGAAAGGAAGAAAGGAGGAGAGAAGGTCACTAGTTTGTTTTCCCAGCTGAGTTAGATCAGTAGTAGGTTCATAATTCACTTACAACATAGTTTGTGTCAAAATAGACTCAACTTCTTGGCCCCCCCCCCCCTTATGACCTCCTGTTCATTCTCAATAACCTCACTCTCCCATTTCTCACTTGAAATAGCATCTAGTTTCTCTTTCTTCCTTCTCATTTAGCCTTCCTGCCTCCTAAACACAATTCCCTTCCCCAAAGTTAGGGTCAATGGCATTCTGGGTAGTCTGAAAAGCTTATGGAAGTTAAGAACAGGGCTCTTGACTGGTAGATAATCCTTAACCCTCTTTTTTTTTTTTTTGGTGAGGCAGTTGGGGTTAAGTGATTTGCCCAAGGTCACACAGCTAGTAAGTGTCAAGGGTCTGAGGCTGGATTTGAACTCAGGTTCTTCTGAATCCAGGGCCAGTGCTCTATCCACTGTGCCACCTAGCTGTCCCAATCCTTAACCCTCTGCCTCTCATTCCACCTCCATTTCTTCAGTATCTAAGCCAACTTGCAAAATGAGACATTCTTAGTCACTGACAATGTAGGAATTCATTTTACTTATTATTTTATTATGCATATTATATGTTTGTTTTTCTTTTTTCAGTTGGGGGCGGGGCATGAGAGGTAGAGAAAAGAAATGTTTGCTAATTTTTAAAAATTAAATTAAAAAAGATGTACTACTTAGACATGTGAGATGTTTTATTATTGATGCCTTTCCTAAATTTGGTCTCCTATGAACCTATCTATTGTTTTCTCAACTGTTATTCTTCCTTCATCATAGCTACTCTCTAAGGTACCTAGCTTGGGGTATATAAAAAGGCAATTTTCTTCCTCCCCATCCTTTTTAGTTTAAAATACTTTTGATTAGATATGCAAAGACACTCAGAAGGGAAAGCCCTGATTGAGATTTACTTTAGGACAATTAATCTAGTTGTGGTAGGTCAGAAAAAGACTAGAACCCAACGTTCTTGGCATTTACAATATAAGAACCACTGTGACATGGTAAATAAGAGCTGGTCATAAAATCAGGAAGGCCTAGGTTCAAGTTCTTTCTCTGATACAGACTAGTTGAGTGACCATGGGCAATCTAATCTCCCAGGGTCTAGGAAGCTCTCTAAGACTAAATTACAGGCAAATTACCTATCTGTATCAGTGGGGGGAATTAACATATTTGGCATTCCCCATGTTGATGAAATAATAGGTGTGGAAACAAACAAAAACTCCAAAACCAAATCAAGATAAATTTTTAATACAAATTACATGTTTCTGAGAATTAATATTTGCTTTTTAGACTAAAAATAGATCATAATTTTTTTTTAGAACTGAGATCTCTGATTTGTGAGACTGCTATTTAATCAGTATTGGAGGGGGCAGCTAGGTGGCACAATGGATAAAGCACTGGCCCTGGATTCAGTAGGACCTGAGTTCAAATCTATCCTCAGACACTTGACACTTACTAGCTGTGTGGCTCTGGGCAAGTCACTGAATCCTCATTGCCCCGCAAAAAAACCCCCAAAACAAAACCAAAATAATCAGTATTGGAGATTTCTTCAACTTTGATAGATAACTATGGTAAATAGTTGAAACTGTGATTTTTTTTTCATCTCTGGGGAAGATTAAGAAAAGTCAAAGCAATTTGTAAAAACAGTTTGCTTTTTTAAATCTTAGGTTGTCAGTCAACAAACATTTATTAAGCAGGTACTATATACCAGGTACTATGCTAAGTACAAAGGATATAAGAAATATCAAAAGCATCCTCTACACTTAGGGAGCTCAATCTAATGGGTAAGCCAGCATGAAACAACTATGGACAAACAAAACATATGCACACACATATATACGTATGTGTGTATATATACACATATGTAAATATATACACACATATATGCAGATACATATAAATATATATCCCCCCAAATTGGGGATAATCTCAGAGGGAAGGCACTAAAATGAAGGAAAGGGAAAGGTTTCTTGTACACAGGAATTTAGCTGAGACTTTGAAAGAAGCCACAGAGGCCAGGAGGTAAAGATTCCAGGCATGAGAACAGCAAGTGAGACTGCTTAATTGGAAGATGGTGCACCTTGTTTGAGAAGGCAGGTGTTACTGGGTCACAGACCAGGTGGAGGAGAGTAAGGTGCAAGAAGACTGGAAAGGGGCCACGTTATGAAGGACTTTGAATGCCAAACAAAGGATTTCATATTTGATTCTGGAGATAATAGGGAGCCACTAGAGTTTATTGAGTGTGTGTGTGTGTGTGTGTGTGTGTGTGTGTGTGTGTGTGTGTGAGAGAGAGAGAGAGAGAGAGAGAGAGAGAGGATCAGAGTTGTGCTTAAGGAAGATCATTTTGACACCTGAGTAGAGAATAGACTGGAATAGGGAAAGATATGAGGTAGCAAAACCAACCAGGAGGCTGTAGTAATAGTCCAGGTGTGAGGTGATGAGGGGATGCACCAGTTATGGCAGTGTCAAGGGAGAGAAAGGAACACTTACAAGAGTTATTATTAAGGTAGAAACAATGAATCTTGGCAACTGATTATGAGGAGTGGGAGAGTAAGGAGTCTAGGATGACACCTAGGTTGAGCGTCTGGTGGTACCCTGGACCATAAGAGGGAACTAGGAAGAAGGGAAGGTTTGAGTGTGGGGGGGAGGATAATTCAGTTTTGGACATGTTGAGTTTAAGATGTGTACAGGACCTCCTGTTTCAGATGTCCGATAAGCAGTTGGGAATACAAGACAAGCTCAGGAGAGAAATTAGGACTAAACATATAATTTGAAAATCATCTGCATGAATATGATAATTATACCCATGGGAGCTGATGAGATCACCCCAAAAATGGTTCAGAAGGAGAAGAGGGTCCAGGATGGAGCCTTGGGAGACTCCCATAGTTAGCAGGTATGACCTGAATAAAGATTCAGCAAAGGAGACAGTGAATAAGGAGACAGGAGGAGAACCAGGCTAGAACAGTTCCATGAAAACCTAGAGAAAAACAAATCAAGATGAGGACCATCCACAGTGTCAAAGAATGCAGAGAGGTCAAGGTAGATGAAGATTGAGAAAAGACCATTCATTACATTTGTCTATTGAGTTTATTAGTAACTTTGGAGAGAGCAGTGTTGAGAAAGGCACCTATTGTCAATGGCTTTTTCAAGAAGTTAAACCACAAAAGATAGGAGAGATTTAGGATGATAGCTAGTGGGGTTATATGTCTCAAAGGAGGATTTTTTGAGGACAAGGGAGACATAGCCATGTTTGTAGGCAGTAGGGAAGCAGCCAGTAGATAGGGAGATATTGAAGAATAGAAAGAGAGAAGGGATGATAAAAGGAGTGATCTGTTAGAGAAGATTGGATGGAATGGGATCACTTGTGTATGTAAAGGGGTTTGCTGTGGCAAGGAGAAGGGCTACCTCTTCGTGTGAAATAGGTGAAAGGGAAGATTGTAACAGAAGGTGTGTGAGTGATGTAAAGTGAGGAGGAAGGAAGAAGAAGGAGCTCTCAATGAGTGGCCTTATTTTTTTTTTCAGTGAAATATGAGGCAGGATTCTCAACTCAGAGGGTGAAGATATAGGAGCAGGATAAAAAAAAAATGGAAAAGCCACTGTGGTGAGTAGGATAGCCAATTGATTAGGGAAGTATAAAAAGGTTACACTGAAGGCTCAGATGCAATTTGACATAAATTAGTGGATTCAGTCCGCATACTTTCATGATTGTTTTCTAGCTTCATTCAATAGCATGTGAGCAGGAGCAAAGGTAGTGGATAGTAGAAAGTAATACAGGGTTGGTATTTGACAGGACAAGATCTTTAATAGGACAAAAGAGCAAGTGACTTGAGGGAAGAGAATTGTGGAAAACTGAACTGGTTCACCAAAGGGTCAAGATAGGGAAGAAAAGAAAGTGTAGACAGTGCAGAGGTGATAGTGTACAAAAGAACTGAGGGGTCAAGAGATTTGGGATGAGGACAAAGAACAGGGCTTGGAGTTGAAAGTGAGAGAGAGATGTGGAATGTCAATAGATTATGATCACATAAGGGAATTTCAGTGTTCATGAATGTGGATGGGGAAGATTTGTGAATGATGACAAGAGTCAAGGATATTACTATCTCTGTGTGTGGCTATGGGCATGTGAAATTAGTAAGCTGAGAAACTGGAAATTTAGAGTGAGCCAGGCATTGAACTCATTGAGGAAGGAAGGAGAGCACCCTGGTGACAACAGCCACCAGAATCTTGGTTGGGTCATAAAATGTGGATTGAATAACTTCGAAGGAGGAGGCTTGCTGGTAGAGGGAGAGTGTGAAATGACAATGGGGAACAAATAGTATTTCACCAGTGATTAAGGGTATGAACGAAAGTGTATTCAGTGCTGGAACAAGTAGCTAGGGAATACATTCTCTATTTTCAGTGTTATGACAATCTCATTTATATCCTTTTGATATCTTTAGGACCTCTTGCTGGCTGCTGCTTACGTGTATGATGCCCAATACAATAGAAACATTCCATTTCAAACCTCACCTCAAGCTATCAGGTAATGAATAAATGGGGTGTGTTTTTATGTGTATTTTATCTCTGCATCTATATGTACCCACATAGTATAGAAAAACTTGTTTTCTTGAATTTTTATTTTTTTAATTTGAACAAACATTTATTAAGTGCTTACTATTTGCAAGCTATTTGAGGATACAAAACCCAAAATGAAACCTATTCTCAAGATACTGATAGTCTACTTGGGAGATAGATATGTACAGATAAGTAAATACAATTTAAAGAGGGGGAAAGCTACCAACTTTCAACGGGAAGGCTCGGGAATGATCTTCCATGAGAAACGGGGCTGGACGCAAGCCTTGAAGGAAGCTAGGGATTCTAAGAGGCAGAGATGAGGAGGGATGCATTCGTGGCATCAGAGAAAAACTATGCAAAGGCATGAAGATAGAAGAGAGAATATTGAGTCTGGGGAATAATTATTGTTCGGCAGGAATGTTGACTACTTGACGATGAGTAATGTGAAATAAATCTGGAGAGGTAGGTAGGAGTCAGCTTGTGGAGTGTTTCTCTCTCTCTCTTTTTTTTTTTTTTCCAGTTTTACTATAATGCACAAGAACCTTATTAGCTCAGAATGATGTTTAATAAATTACATTAGGGAACAACTTTTTAAAAAATTAAAAATGATCCCCCTCCCTAATTTAGTCATCATTTGGAATGCGGTTTAAAAATATTTTCAGAAAATACTGTTAAAAAAACCGAAAATACTGTATATGTCATTTTACACCCTACTCCCCTTGGTCTAGTAACACTGACCTCATGGCTGTTCCTAGAACAAGAGGCTCCATTTCTCAGTTTCAGGCATTCTTTCTGTCTCTCCCCCATGCCTGGAATGCTCTCCCTCTCCCGGTCCAACTACTGACCTCCCTGACTTCCTTTAAGTCCCAACTAAAACCTGACCTTCTACAGGAAACCTTCTCCACTTCTTCTCAATTCCAATGCCTCTCCTCTGTTAATTATTTTTAAAATATATCTTGCATATAGCTTGCTTCATATGAATTTGTTTATATGTTGTCTCTCCCATTAGATTATAAGCTCCTTGAGGTCAAGGACTGACTTTTGCATCTTTTTATATCCCCAGCATTTAGCACAGTGTCTGGCACATAGTAGGTGCTTAATAAATGCTTATTTATTGATTCATTCATGAATTCATTAATCAGATTATCTTTTAAAAGTTCAGATCATAATATATATTTACATGTATAAACATACATGTGTTATATGTGTATTTATAAATGTGTATGCACACACCCTAAATTAGACAGCTATATAATTAGTAGAATTTCTAGTGCTTAGCCTTCAGCCACCCAAATTTATGTCATGTCCTTAATAAATATCCTTTTCCTTAGCCAGCAAATTAGATGTGGAGAAATAAGTAGCATGGATGATTAGCTTAAGAAAGCCACACAAACTGGAAAAAGCTTAAAGTCCTGTGTGGTTCTAGCTTAAAAATTTTTTTCAATTCTCAAGCATTTATTTTCCTTCCCATATTCCTCTTATCCCCAGTTCAGATCTGGGGAATGAAAAGGGAAACAAAATCCTGTACCAAATAAGCAGAGACAAGCAAAGCAAATTCCTATATTTGTCTAAAAATGCTTATTTCATGCTTCATATTAGTCCATCATCTCTCTAATAGCAGGTGGGCAACATTCTTCATCAATCCTCTGGGATCATGATTGATAATGGTCTTGATCAGAGTTCTCAGGACTTCCAAAATTGTTTATTTTTGCCAGGTTGAAGTTTTAGTATTAATTATTTTCCTCTTCTTGCAAGTTTTTTCAGGTTTCTCTGAAACTGTCTTGATAAATGTTTATTGCCTAACTTACTTGAACCCATATTTTCCTGACTACAGGTCACTCTCCCCTACACCACACTGCTCTCACTAAAGTTACAAATGTCCCTATATTGCTAAATCTGATGGCATTTTCTCAGTCCTTATCCTTCTTGATCTCTCCACAGCATTTGACCTTGTTGATCATCCTCTCTTGGATACTCTCTCATCACTGGGTTTTTGTGACCCTGCTCTCTTTTAGTTTTCTTTTCTTTTGTTTCCTTTTTTTCTTTTTGTGGAGCAATGAGGGTTAAGTGACTTGCCCAGGGTCACACAGCTAGAAGTGTCAAATGTCTGAGGCCGAATTTGAACTCAGCTCCTCCTAAATCCAGGGCCGGTGCTTTATCCACTGTATCACCTAGCTGCCTCTCTTTTAGTTTTCTACCTGTCTGACCTCTCTCCAGTCATCCCAGCCCCTAATCATGGGTATGTCCCAGGCCTCTCCCATAGACCTCCTCTCTCCCTCTCCTCCTCTCTCTTGGTGATCTCTACAACTCATTTAGATTCAACTATCATCTCTAGGTAACTGACTTCTAAATCCAGTCCTCATCTTTCTTCTTGGCTCTAATTCTGCATCAGCTGCCTCCTTGACATCTCCATCTGGTTGTCTCAGGCACTTCATATCAGTATGTCCAAAAGAGAACTCATTATCTTTCCCCCTGACCAGCACCTCCTACTAATTCCTTTCTGTCAAGAGCAGTCCCATTCTCCCAGTTATCTAGGATCACAACCCAGGCATCATCTTTGATTCCACTTTCACTCACCTCCTCAATAGACATTATTTATAAAATCCTGTTGATTTCACCTCTTCAATATCTCTCACTTCTTTTCTCTACTCACACCATAACACAACCAGGCCCTCAGCAAGTCTTGTCTAGACTATTGGAACAGGCTTCTTAATTGATCTCCTAACATCCAGTCTCTCCCTCTCTCCATTCTGTCCTATACACAGCTGCTAAGCTGCTATACTTAAATCATATCTGGCCATGGAATTCCACTCAAGAAACTTCAGTGGCTCCCGAATGGACTTTCACTTTAAATACAAAGAACTTAGTTTGGTATTAAAAGTCTTTTGTAATCTGCTTCCAATCTATCTTTTAAAAAATAGAATTAATTATTTTTCAAGAAACAAACATTTCTTTTCCTTCCCTCTTCTCTTTTCCCCCACTGAGCAACAACACCACAAAAGAGAGAAAGAAATATAAAGTCCTTGTGACAGATATGCATAGTTAAGCAAAGCAAATCACTTCACTGTCCATGTTCAAAAATGTATGTTTCATTCTGCATCTTGAATCATTACTTCTTGGTCAGAAAGTGAGGACTCATGACTTGTTATTGCATTGATCAGAGTTCTCAAGCCTTTCAACGTTGCTTTTCTTTATAATGTTATTACTGTGTAAAAAGTCCTCCTGGTTCTCATCTCTTCACATTGGTGTTCCGAGTTTCTTTGAAACCATCCATTTCATCATTGCTTATGGTGCAACAATATTTCTTTACATTTATATATCATAATTTATTTAGCTATTTCTTAATGGATGGGTACCTCCTTAGTTTCCAGTTTATCTCCCAGCCTTTCTTTCCAAGCTGATTACACTTTACTACCCCTCACATACTCTATGTTTGTCATTCTCTGCATACTACATTTCAACTCTTTCCTCCAAACAAAACTGGGATGTTCTTCCTCTTCACCTGTGTCTCTTGGAACCCTTAGCTTACTTCAAGAACCACTTCCTTCAGTAGATCTGTCATGATTCCTTTAGTTGTTAGTGTAATTATTACACTTCCCTCCAATCACTGTGGATTTTGGGGGTGGTAGTATATACCCAATGTTTACTTAACTTTGGACACACCACATCCTTTTAATAGAATGTAAGCTTTTGGAGGGCAGAAACTATTTTACTCTTGTATTCCCAACACCTTACCCAGTTCTTAGAACATAGTAGGAACTTAATAAATTATTCTGGTGGTTGTGATTATCAAATGAGATCATGCTGGACAGGCCTTAATTTTTATATAAATATAATTTTGTTATTAATACAAATACAGTATTTTTATTTGAAAATCAAACTAATCTCAAGAGTAAGGATAATGCCATGTGATAGATTTTTAAAATTTACTTGTGAGCATATATAGGGTGATTTGCTTCATTAAGGGGGCAATATTGATTCATTTTAGCTATAAAAAAGGCAAACAACTTTACTATTTAACTCTTCTGCAAAGGAAAGTCTCCTGGTAGCTTTTTCTCTCTCCAATTCTGCAGGAAGGAAAGGTCATAGAGGGTCATAGTTATAAGAGTTATAATTTGCCAAAAAATTCAATCCTTCTGTTAAGGAAACAAATAAATGTTTTGGTAACAATTTGATTTGCTATTTATTTATAATATCCTTTTTTCCTTCCAGATTTTACTATCTTTACAACCACTGGGCTATGCAAGTTGCCATCTACTTCTTTATTTTTCTAGATCTTTCTCTTGCCCTGTTTGAGGAACCTGCTGTGTATCCACTCCCTTTCCTGGTAAGTCCCAGAGATGAAATGCCAAATGATACTTTGATTTACATGAGTTGTCAGAATAGTGAAATGTCTTTTCTTTTCCCCCAAATTTGAACAAATCTGAATTATTGATTTTATTTTTTGTCTTTCTGTTCATGGGGAAAACATGTACGATAGAATCATGTTCTTCAAGAATAAATTCCATTCTTTTACACATAGAGCATTTTCTTAGTTTTCTTCTTCTTCCCTTTGAAAAGAGAGCATGAGATCTATTGGAATGTCATTGGGTAGAACTCCCTTTAACAGATTTGCAGGGGAACATGCACAGGTTTATGAAAAGCACTCAGGATGGGCAGGCATGAATGGTTTACTAGTTTGCATCCTAAGTGGGAATATCCTCATCAATGAGATCAGATGCATCAAGTACTGAATTTCCTTCAGAACTGTTAGAAGTTAGAGGAGGAATAATGTTCTAAAGAAGATTTCTGATGTGAATTAACAAGCATATTATGAAATGTTATAATAACAACAGATGTCTTTAGATCCTCTATCCCAATCATCATATTCATTTTATAATATACAAACATTAGCTGTCTGCTGGTGTGATATTCTGTGCTTGGCTCTGCATAAAACATGGCAAAAAAGAGATTCTGAAGGGATCTGAATGAGAAATGTGGCCAGCACTCCTCTCTGCTTTGCCACTACCTAGTGAATGGTAGATATGGCTTTTTTTTTTGCCAAGATCTGTCAGTCCTTGACCTCTCTGTAGCCTTGTCACTGTTGATCACTCTTTTCTGCTTGATACTCTCTTCTCTCTAAGTTTTCAGGATACCACTCGCTCTTGGTTCTCCTCCTATCCGATGGCTCTTTCTCAGCCTCTTGTGATGGTTCTTCATCCAGAGTATGGCTTCAACCACAGGTGTCCCATAGGGTTGGTGATTTCATCAAGTTTCATGAATTTATTTACAGTCTCTAAGCTGATGATTCTTAAATTTACCCATCCTGCCCCAAACTCTCTGCTGACCTCTAATCTTGTATTGCCAAGTGCTTTTCAGAAATCTCAAACTGGGTGTCCAGTAGACATCTTCAATTCAACATATCCTGAACTGAACTAATTATCTCCCCCCTAAGCTTGCCCCCAGCTTCCACCTTCCCTATTACTGTAGAGGGGAACACCATTCTCCCAGTTCCTCAGGCTTACAACCTAGGAGTCATCTTCAACTCCTCACTATCTCTCACCATCTGTACCCCTCATATCCAAGTTGTTATCAAGGTTGGTAGATTTCTCCTTTGCAAAATTTCCCGAATATGCATCCTTCTCTCCTCTGACCCTGGTGCAGGCCCTCACCACCTTGTACCTTGGTTACTATTATAGCCTGCTGGTGGGTCTGCCTACCTCAAGGCTCTGCTCCCCTCAATTCACCTTTCATTCAGCCACCAAGGTGATTTTCCTAAAGTTCAGGTCTGACCTTCCCCCCCCCCCCCAATAAACTCCAGTGGCTTATCACCTTTAGAATCAAATACAAAGTCTTCTGTTTGGTATTCAAAGTCCTTCATAACCTTGCCCCCTGCTACCTAACTCTCTGCCTCGTTCTCATCAATCCAGTGACACTAGCCTTCTTGCTATTCCATAAACAAGACGCTCCACCTCTGGGCTTTGGGCATTTTCTCTGGCTGGCCCCCAGTGACTGCAATGGTCTCCCGCCTTATCTCTGTCTACTGACTTGCCTGGTTTCCTTTAAGTTCCCACTCAAATTTCACCTTTTACAGAAATCCTTCCCCAATTCCTCTTACATCTAGTTCCTTCTCTTTCTGAATTATTTTCTATTTGTTCTGAATATAGCTTGTATATACTTTTTTTTTTCCTTTTTGTCTCCCTCATTAAACTGTGAACTCCTTGAGGTCAAGGACCATCTTGCCTCTTTTTGTATTTTCAGCTGTTAGCATAGTGTCTGGCACATAGTAGATGACTAATTCATGTTTATTGACTGATCCTATCAGTGATTCTGTGTCTTCCTTACAAGTATAAAATGACAATCTTAAAATTGCAACCTGGGGGATATCCTATAGAGATGAGGTTCCTTTACAGTAATGGTTCTCAAACATCTTGTTTTCAGGACCTCTTTACACTTTGAAAAATTATTGAGGACCCCAAAGACCTTTTGTTTATGTGGGCTACATCTATTGATATTTACTATATTAGAAGTTAAAACTGCCAAAATTTAAAAAATATTTATATATTCATTTTTAGATAACAATAATAAACCCACTACATTACTATATGTGACATATTTTTAATGAAAAGTCACTACAGTGACAAAAACAAAAAAGTCATGAAAAAAGTGGCATTGTTTTACATATTTTTGCAAATCTCTTTCTTTTGTGTCTGGCTTAATAGAACAATTAGAGTCTAATATATACCTCTACATTTAACCTGTTGTTATGTGTTATTTTATTTGAAGGATGTGAAAAAAAAATCTGGCCTCATGCAAATAAATAGTTAGAAAAGGGAGGAGTGCTTTAAAAGGCAAATTGTGTCTTAAGTAATTATTATGAAAATAATTCTGACCTTGCACATACTCTGAAAGGTTCCCAGACTACACTTTGAGAACCACTACTTTATTGAATAGTCATAGTGCTTTAAAAGAATAAAAAAACCCAACAACAACCTCATTACTTTCTGCAAGTTACACAAGGCAGAGCAGTATGTCTTCATAGTGAAATGTAAAAAAGATACTTCTCAGCCTGGCTGCTATTTGTCCTTTACTCATTTAAAGGTAAACGGGGGGGGGGGGGGGGGGCGCAGCTAGGTGGCGAAGTGGATAGAGTACAGCCCCTGGAGTCAGGAGTACCTGAGTTCAAATCCGGCCTCCGACACTTAATACTTACTAGCTGTGTGACCCTGGGCAAGTCACTTAACCCCCATTGCCTCACTAAAAAAAAAAAAAAAAAAGGTAAACAGTGGGAGGACCCCAGGCAAATTTCTTAAGTTTGTCTTCTGATTCTTTTATTTTCTTCCCCCTTTTTATCAATAACCTCCCTTTCAGGTACCAATGATGTCCTATTCTAACTCCCTTTTGCCTATCAGAACAGCAAGAAAGGATGTGACTAGTCAGTCATTCAGATGTCTTTCTAGGGCTCTGAGAGCCTGACAGCTCTCCTTTGTTTTGCTCCCCAAGATGATTTATTGGACTCTTTCCTGTTTTGAGGAGGAAAAATGGGCTGAAAGAGCTACTTCAGAACATCAGTATCCTGGAAAAACAGCTGAATAAACTGTCTTTGGCATGAATGAGTTTGTCGTGTCTTAATAATCCCCAAACTTTTTTTCAACGTGCAGAATTTTGTTTTATTCAGAATGAGCCTGATTATATAACATACAAGATCAGCTAATATTTCACTTATTATAAAAATTATTAACACAATACAATTCGTGGCAGTTCTCTTCTAGGAAATAGGGGTTCTGGCAGCCAGATTCACAGGTAGCATCCAGTACTCTAGTCTACTCCCAATAGGTGATCTCCATTTAATCTTCAATTCCATTTACTTCTCTCATACTAATGTGGATGAAGAGTTAGATGTTACAGTTTCAACTTTCTCTGGCTTAGAGTTGGATTATCCCAAGTAACTCCACCATCTTAAAGGCAGATAATACAAAGTACAGGTTCTTCAGGCCCCTTGCTCAGAACACTTGGCTACTTACAAGCAGGTTTTTTGTTTGTTTGTTTGTTTTAGTGAGGCAATTGGGGTTAGGTGACTTGCCCAGGGTCACACAGCTAGTAAGTATTAAGTGTCCGAGGCCGGATTTGAACTCAGGTACTCCTGACTCCAGGGCCAGTGCTCCATTCACTGCGCCATCTAGCTGCCCCTTACAGTTTTTATGAAGGTTAAGTGGGAAATAAATTTAATGGCCAGAGAGAAAGGACTTAAGACAAGAGCAGGAATCAGGAACTCTATTGAGAGTTCCTATGCCTTTAGGCATAGGGAAAAGAAGAATGGGAAAAAAGGGAAAGAAAAGATAGAATGGAAGAAAAAGAGAAGGAAAAATAAAGACAAGGAAAAAGGTTTTAATGGTGGAGGGCCAGCAACAGTTGCCTCAGGTGGCCCTGGGACCTCTGAGTACTAATGCCCCAAGTTACTTCTCCTCAGGCTAGAGGGAGAGGTCTTGAATGGAGGGAATGGTGCTCCTAGTCTCTGGTCCCTTTCATTATATTGGTAACAGAAATTACCTTTTAAGCAGAGTCTGGAGTTTGTCATTTTAGTAAATCACCAGTATTTAAGAATCTGAATGATTATCCTAAGAGCTACCATTATGGTGATTTCAATTTAGTTGATTACTTTGAGCTCTTTTGAATGTATACATTTTCTTTTTGTTTGGAGAAGTCTAAGTCTTAGGTGGTCTCCTTATATCTTAATTGTTTCTTTTTCACTCGGGTAAAGCCCAGTGTGAATCTCCTTAAGCCATGGAAAAATTGAACCAGGTAGCACTGTTATATATATTCTTCACCTAGCTGTAGCAGTAAATGAGGAAAATATGGCTGATGGATGGCATCTGGCCAGTTCTGGGCATCAAGACAGAAACCTGAATTTTGAGGGTTCACAGCACTTCTTTTCTTTTTTTGTCAGCACAACAGTAATTTGAGGAGAGGGGAGAGCATTCTTTATTTTTATTTTTTTATTTTTTTGCAGGACAATGAGGGTTAAGTGACTTGCCCAGGGTCACACAGTTAGTAAGCGTCAAGTGTCTGAGGACAAATTTGAACTCAGGTCCTCCTGAATCCAGGGCCGGTGCTTTATCCACTGTGCCACCTAGCTGCCCCGGGATTATGTTTTGCCTTTTATTTGTATCCCCAACATTTACTACAGTGCCTGGCACATAGTCAGCTTCATAAATATTTGTTGACTGACTGAGAACAAGTTGGGTCCCTCTCGTCTCCCCACCTTTTCTAACCTTAATCAAACTCCTTCCCTCCCCCTTTCCTTTCTCCAAGAGTGTCTGATACTGATTTTGTGTTTACTGTCGCATTCGGTAATTGAGGTAGGCATAATGCCATCACCCATTTTGTGCCCTCACCCTGACTTTCTGGAATGTCTTTTTATGCTTCCAATGTTATTTCTATCTCCCAGTACAAAAGTTTCTCCTAAAGAAAAGTGCCACCAAAATATATCCTCTTTATTTGTGGTGCTGTTACTGTATAATTGAAATCTACTAGGCCACTTGGATGGGCTTCATATAATCAGGGTTTGATGTCACTAGCAATTCCCCTTTCCCAGGCATAAGGGGATCATTTTACAGATGAGAAAACTGAGGCAAACAGGGTTAAGTGACTTGCCCAGGGTCACACAGCTAGTAACTGTCTGAGGTCACATTTGAACTCAGGTCCTCCTGACTCCAGGGCGCCACCTAGCTGCCCCTTTATAACAATTTTCAATGGTACTAAGTTTCATTTTCTGATCTTTTGAGAGAGAAGAGGAATGATGGCAAAAAGGGATAAGAGAAAACTAAAGGTTAACTTAGAAATATTAAGACAAATGATAATAAATCTGGTTCTGATTTTTCAATGTGTAGGCTACCTCACTTATTGAAATTCTCTGCCTTTGTGCATTCTTTGGGCGGCTTGTACAATATGCAAAAGTCACTCCACGCACGTATTTCTGGAAGGATACAAAAAACATCTGTGTCATGCTAACCATACTGGTGAGTCTTGTGTGTTGTGTTCTAAAAGATTTGGCAGAGAAAAATGACGGATTTTGTGGCTTGGTCTGTTCTTTATAGATTTCCTTCATGGACAAGGATGCTAAATGGGTCTTTCCTTTTTACTGAAACTTGGCTAATGTCCTTGTTTCCTTTGCCTTTTATGTCATTCTGGGATTGTTGCTTGTGGCCAGGAAGTTGTGGTTTGGTTTAAATTCTGGGGAGAAGGAGAATCACTGGTCAGGTCAGAGTTTGTTAAACTTTGTCACTGTCTATTTCTTTAAAACACACACACACACACACACACACACACACACACACACACACACAAACAAACCAAGAATCTGAAGTTTCACTGTGCCGTGTATGGAGGCCAAACTTAATACTTGCCTTTATGGCCACTGTGTTCAATGATATATGTACAGGTGGGTGGGAAAGAGAAGATATTGTAGAGTTTCTGGAAACATTTCTCAAAGGATCACATCATCAAAGATAGTAAATTTGACCTTTGGGGGAAAAATTGATACCTTTTGCTTTTGTATCACTTACATTTCTCCTTGCATTCCCTTTTCCCTCCTCCCAGAATCCCATCCTTTATTAAAAGTTTCTGTTTTAAAGGAAGAAGAAAAAGTCAGCAAAGACATTCAATAATTTTTTTTTGGGGGGGGGCAATGAGGGTTAAGTGACTTTCCCAGGGTCACACAGCTAGTAAGTGTCAAGTATCTGAGGTACTCACTCCTGAATCCAGGGCTGGTGCTTTATCCATTGCGCCACCTAGCTGCCCCATCAATATATTTTTAAAAATCTAATATTTGCTTTATACCTGTGGTTTTGTAAAACCTTTGTAGAAACTGATCCTTAAAAAAAATATCCAGTATCTTACCTGTCATATCTTGTGCTTATTCTTATACATACTATATTGGCAGGGGGGGGGGAATCTGCTTCCTATTCCCTTGGATATTTGTATTCCTTGTATTCTTTTAAAGAAATATTATTTGGCAGTTCTTTTTTTTCTTTTTAAAGATTTAACTATTTTATTTTTTTACTTTAAAAAAAATGTTTTATTGTTGAATGTTTTATTTTTTTAAACATTATTCTGATCCCAGTGACAGTCTCCCAGCACCAGGTGAACCCTTCCTTGTAACAAAGAACTACAGCCAAGCAAAAAGTCAATGGATTGGCCATGTCTGAAAAGTGTGCTTCCTTCTGCCTCTAGAGATGGAATGCTCTCTGCTTCCTTGTTGTAAAGTCATGATTTATTCCCTGGATCCTTCCTATCCTAAAATGAAATAAAGTAGACATGACTTTTTTTTTTTTAGAACACTGTTTAGAAACAGGGTTAGGAGTAGGAGTGAGAGATTTTTCTGTCACTTTCATTCTTTAAAGGGAATAGGCTTATAACAGACATGAAACTTTAATCCATCCAAAATAAAATATTTAGTGCTAGGTATATGTCTCATCTCATCAAGTCAATTTTTATCCCCTTGAGAACAAAGACCTAGGCTTATTCTTACTTCTCTCTTTCTCATTGCTTTGTATTTATGTACTTACTTTGTATGTATCTTGTATAAACTTATATATATATATACATATACATATATATATATATATATATATATATACATACAACTCATGCACACATTTCTTTTGTATTTCCTTTATATACACTTGTCCCCTTTTGATAGAATTAAGCAGCTTTAGGGCAGGGAGTTTTATTTTTATCTTTTAATCTCTAGCATCTAGTACAGATGCTTAATAAAAGATTCCTAGTATCTTGGACATAGTAGACACTCCATAAATGATTTTTTGTTCCTCTTCTCCCCTACCTCCTCCTTTTCTTTCCCCAGAATTGGGTCTCCCTATCTCATTTGGGTGAGAAGTACAACAGCTACTCATGGGCTCAATCTCAACATTTTGTCATTGTTCAGACATTTTCAGTTGTGTCTGACTCTTTGTGACCTCGTTTGGGGCTTTCTTGGCAAAGATACTGGTGTGGTTTGCCATTTCCTTCTCTAGCTCATTTTACAGATGAGGAACTGAGGCAAACAAGGTTAAGTGACTTGCCTAAGGTCACAAAGTGGCTGAGGTCAGATTGGAACTCAGGAATATGAGTCTTCCTGTTTCCAAGCCCAGCACTCTATCTGTTGCACCACCTAGCTGCCCCATGGAGGCTTTAACCTCCTCCATTTTCCTGGTTGGACTGATTTACTCCACCTCAGCTTGGTGGTCCTCCATTCCCAGGAACTTGCCCTACTAGTGCTGGACTTTGTGTGGACACCTGATGACTTTAGTCCAGCTGCAGCTCAGAACTCCCAAACTCAGGTCATCTAACAGCTTCAGCTTCCCCCAGCAGCAGGGATTGCAGGCATGACCCACCATGCCCTGCTGCTTTTTGTTTTTCAACAAAGATTTGAGCACCAACAGCCAAAGATTTGAGCTAGGACAACATCTATTAATTGCATTATTTACTTGGTTGGCTAACCCTCTTGTCTCTTGAACAAACTATAGCCTAAACCCATCCCAAAGTGACAAAATCTGAATTATAAAGTCTAAATTAATGAGATTTCACTGCATTTTAGTGGTTGCTCCTTAAAACCACTTATTGTTAGCCTCTTTTCCTCTACCAGTCATCTCTTAACTACTTATTTTATTTCTTTTATAGCTGACCTTTTTAGATCTAATTATTTATGGATGCCTCCGAGTCTTTAACATCCACAGTGTGCGATGGTCAAGATTGCTGAGGCCTTTCTTCTTAATCAACTTTCCTGAAAGTCGTCAGGTAAGAGGGTTGGCTTGAGATGTTACAGATTTGTTGTTGTTTTTTTTCTCAGATAGACAGCTAGTCATATTGGTAGTTTTATTTGCATACCAAGTAAAATTAAATATTTGCCTTGGCAGATTCGAAGAGCCTTCCGTAGCATCCGAAATACTTTGCCAGAAGTTCTCTATGTATTTCTCCTGCTCATGTTCAATGTGTTGATGTTCTCCCTTATGGCTTTGAAATTGTTTGGTGATAGGTAAGGACACTGCTAGAATTGTATTTTCTGGGCCCTTCTGCATTTGAGTTATCCCTTATTCCAAGAAGGACTCTTGACTTTATCACTGAACAATGACAAGCACTTTCCTGAAAGGTCAAAAAGTACATTGTTGTGTTTTTCCTTTTTCTCTCTTTTTAGAAATCTTAAAACAGTGGAAGGATCATCCTATTTTACAAATCTCCTAGATATAATGTTTGATCTCTATGTGCTGGTGACCACAGCTAACAGCCCTGATGTTATGTATGTATTTTACCATTTATCCTTCATTGTGGGGTAACTAGGTGGTACAGTGGATAGAGAAGGAGGATGTGAGTTAAAATCTGGACTCAGACACTTGATGCACTAGCTGTGTGACCCTGGGTAAGTCACATAACCCTGATTGCCTCAAACATCCAGGGCCATCTCTAGTTGTCCTGACGTATATCTTGTAATTGCACCCAGATGGCTCTGTAAGAGAGAGTGGGGCTGGTGACTTTGCATAGTCTTTCTTCACTTAAATCCAATTCACTGCAAGTCATGACATCACCTCCCATGGTCCTCTTTGAGAATGAAAAACAAACCACAATCCTTCATTGTATTAATATCAATGCTAGGATTTAGTTACCTGAGCACAACTACATGTTAGGAGAGTAGAAGTAGTTTTTTATTTTTGATGCAAGAAATATCACGAGAGAAACAAAAGTTTTCTGTGTTCTTTCTAAATGGATTATTGAGAAGACCACGAGATAGGGGGATGCTATGATCTTTATTCATTTGGTGGAGGGTAGTACCAGCTAACATGTGAATAATATTAGAAAAAGAATTTTTAATCGAAATCTCTTCAGCTAATTTATAGATATCTTACTATTGGTATATGAACTCTCTCAGAGACTCATGCCATATAGATATTGATTCTTTTTTTAAGGAAAAGTTTCCTTCCACCCCTCTCTATAAGACCAACATGCTGTTATCATGAATTCTGAGGAATGAAGGATTGATTCCACAGGTCCCACCTAAAGGGCTTGAGCCATGATGAATTCTGTAAACCTGAATTGAAAAGAAAGGAGACATCAATTCAGCATGCATTAAGCACCCACTATGTTCAGGGTCTTCCAGCACAATTATGAATACAATGATGTCTGAGCTGTAGTCTCTACTCTCAAGCAATTTCTATTTTAATAGGGAAGATAAGACATGGCTACAAATAAAAATGAGAGGGAGATTAGCAATAATAATGATGATGATGATGAATAATGTGATTAGATGTTGTAAAAGGTCAAAGAAGGAGAAATACCTTCTGGTTGGTGAAACTAAGGTAGGTTTTGTGGAGGAAGTAGCTCTTGAGCTGAAGCTTAGAGAATGAATTCGCTTTCATCAACCAATCACTAAGCATTTATGAAGCATTTTCTATGTGCCAGGTACTTTACTATGTTCTGAGGGTACAAGAAAAAAAGAAATTCCTTGCCTGCAAGATACTTACATTTTATAAGGGGAGATGAGACATGCATGTAAAAATATATTCAAAATAAAGATTTGTGTGTTAGGGAGATAATCCTAAAAAGCAAGGTGCAGATAATGAGGTGTTAAACTAATTCTAAATAGGTGCTTATACCATGTATTGTTTTATGATGTGGGAACAGGTTTGATTGAATTGGAAGAGGCAACTGAAATTGACAGAGTATCTCAGTTTGAGACAGGGAACAGAAAAAGTTTCCAGATAGACTCAAGGAGATAGCCTTACAAGCAGGAAGCAGGTTCAAGAAGTGAGAATACTCTCTGGCAGTAGAGATAAAAGGGAATTAGCCTTGGAAGTTGATAGGCCAGCTATAGGGAGGAGAAGACTCAGGAAACCCAGTGAAATAGCTTACTCAGTAGAGATACTGTGTCCAGAGGGGAACAACATGAGGATTATTTGAGGAAAGAACTCACTGGGGTCTTGAAATGCCTGAGGCATGAGCTACTTTGGCCACATGTGTTCCCTACCTGAGTATATGACTGACATACTCTCAGTTTGTGTCTACTCTTCCTATGGACTTAGGGGAGTGTTCCTTAGGTTAATGGGGAAGGGAGGGAAGAGAGCAATGTTTTGTAACTTCTTTTCTTACTATGCTATTTTAGTAAATACCTTTGCTTTGAGCCAGTTGGTTAACTGTTAAAAGAAAGCACACTGGTGGGGATCAGTCAGCTACAGTTCTAGGAATGTGTAATCCCAGGAACCCTTGAAGCTGAGGGTAATAGTTGCTTTATGGGGAGGTAGTCTAGAAGGGGGTGCTACAAATACTAGGTGACTTTTTAGCAGCTGATGGGAATCAGAAAAGGCTTTCATGCAGAAGTTTATACTAGAGATGAGTTTGGAAGGAAAAGTGATTCTAAGAAGCAGTTTGTGGGGAAGATATTACAGGTAATTAGATCAATCATGGATAATGTAATAAGGAGTTCATACTTTGATAATTTGATGAATTCATGTTCATATCATCATGAGTACTTCCTTTACTATTATGGATTACAATTCCTTCATGTCCCATTCTATGTGATTCTTTATCTATAGCTTTCGTAAATTCTCTAGAGAGGATTCATTCAATATCCTGCATCCCACTTCTGATTTTCTTAATATTTTTTCCTTAATAAGGCAGTACCCAGGATGATATTCTACTTTCCTTCTTTTTCCCAACATAATTAGCCTATCTCCCAGTCTTATATGTCCTTGATTATGAGAACAAGACCTGATTTCCAAGTTTTCATTAAAATCCAACTTATGGTAAATAATATGAACTCATAGTTGTCTCACTGATTGTAATTATGACTTATTCCAGCATTGCTTGCCAGTCTGGGAGCAGAGATTGGAGTCTACCCAACAGTATAAATGGATAAGGAAGATGTAGTGAAAGATCAAGCAGCCAAGAAATGTTAAGATGCTATCAAGAACCTTGACATAGTGAAGTCAGAAAAGTATTTAGTGCAAGAGGATGGCAAGGTCACTAAGAGAAGTGACAGAATGAAGACCATATTCAGCAGGACTGCAGAAGTGGAATAGGTAGAGGGAAAGGAGGTTGTTGTCAGGTAGTACAGTTTTGAATGATGAGGTTCAAGGTATGACTTTACTAATGAGTGGCTAGAGTTGAGCTGAAGGTCTTTGGTGTTGAAGTCAAGGAATGGTAGGGTCAGGATGTTGGAGGGGTCATTCTCATGAATGCTGATATTTAAAGTTTGACAACAGAAGGGAAATATAGAAGTTTATTTAACTTTGTAAAATCAGAGTGTTCATTGGACTAGGTGATCTCTAAAGGGATCTTCTGGTTCTGAAGTTCTGGAAAGACTTGGAAAATTCATTCTGTTTGTATCTCTATTTATGAAATGCCCCCACTTCATAGCTTGATTACAGATGAAGTCATTGCAGGAAGATGTTTTCTGAGCCTGCTTTCCTGTTAGAATTTGTGAGGTATGGAAAATGGAGGCATTCTTGTGGAAATTCAAAAATATGAATCCTAATGTCTTTAATAGAAGGCATTATTGACCTGAAGCATTTGTTTGTCTTAAAGAAGATTTATTCTTCCTATCATGTCCTCAGTAATGGATTAATTTACCAGTTTTCTCCCCCATTGCACATGCTGTGCAAGATTAGGTTGCTAGTCGTGGCACATACTCTGTGTGCTACTTCAACTTGAGGTAAGAAGGGCTAAAATCCTCCTTGAAGTACAGTCTGAATCAAAATCTACTTGCCCTTCCTTCACCTCCATTTCTACCTGTTGAAATCTGACCATTTCTTCAAAGCCCAGCTCAACTGTCCTTAAACTCCTTAACTCTCATTGTCCCGCAACAAAAAAATGTCCTTAAACTCTCTGTCATCGCTGACTCCCCCTGATACTTTCTCTTCCTTGAGGTTTTATGATAACACTCTATCTTGGTTCTCCTCCTACTTGTTTGATCATGTCTTCTCATTATCCTTTGACAGATCATTACCCAGGTCTTGCCCCCTAACCCTGGGTATCCTCAAGGTTCTGTCCTGGGTTGTTTTCTTTTTTTCTCACTGTGATTTCTGTTAGTGACCTCATCACTTTTCATGGGTTCAGTTATCATGTTTATACAAATGGATCCCAGATCTACATATATCCAACTCTCTTCTCTCCCCTAAACTCCAGTACCATGTTACCAAATCTCTGTTAGACATTTCCAACTGGATGTCTCATAGTCATCTCAAACTCAGCAGGCCCAAACTTGAACTCATTGTTTTCTGCTAACCCTGCCTGTGCTCCAAATATCCCTTTTCCTGTTAAAGGCATCTTTTCAGTTATTCAGGTTCAAAAATTCTGAGTCATCCTTGATTGTTCCCTGTCCTTCAATATCCAATCAATTGCCAAAGTGTATATAGGGTCTTCCTCACACCAGTCTTCTGTTCACTCACACAGATACCACCCTAGTTTGGGCCCTCACCCCCTTTCACTTGTGCTATTTCTGTAGCCTCCTAATTGGTCTTTCTATCCTCAGTCTCTCTCCTATTTGATTTATTCTCTAAATAGCTGACAAAGTAATATTTGTAAAGCACACGTTTGGTCATGTCACACCTTAACTAAAGAAAGTTCAGTCACTCCTTATTTGTTCTAGGATCAAATACAAATCTTCGCTTAACATTTAAAACCTATCACAAGCTGGCTCCCTTCCTCCCCTTCATGCATTCTATATTCTAGCCAAATTGAACTACTTCCTCTTCCATGAACTCAATATTCCATTCCCCCAGCTACATGCCTTTGCCTAGGCTGTCCTATTTTTCCTATAAAATATTCCTTCCCTATCTAAGCCTCTTTGAAATCTGAGCTCATTTAAAGGCTTAGCTCAAGTACTAACTCCCATGGAAAACCTTTCCTGGTCCTTTAGTTATTATTGCCCTCTCCCTATTCCTTAAATTATCATGATACCCAATCTGTTTACCTATAATATCTCTGTAGAAGAATGTAAATTCACTGTGAGCAAAGACTATTTTAACTTTGAGTCCTCAGCTTATTTTTCCTTTGAATCCTCAGCATCCAGAATGGCACTTTGCATAGGATAGGTGCTTAATAAATGTTTGCAGGATGGGATTGAACTAGATGAAACCTTCAATGATTTTTTTAAATGGCTTCTCCTTTTCCACTTTATCATCTTTTCTACTCGAATAATACTTTGTGGTATCTTTGCTATGATATAAAATAATATAAGCACATAGTTATTTATGTATATCATATAGTCCCTGCTAGACTCTAATAAGCTCTTTGGAAACAGGGACCATATTTAATTTATCTTAAATCACCATAATACCCAGCATTATGCCTTGAACATTTTAGACTTTTAATAAACATTTTATTGAATTGAATTTTTAATACTAAGTAATAGCAAGTTCTAAAATTAAGGAAGCAGAACCAAGTTGAATTCTTTAAAAATCAGAAGCATCATAGGAGATAAAAATGCAAATATTCATTTAAAGGCAATTTTCTATTCTAGATTTTTTTCTAACTCTTCCCCCTCTAAGTAACAGCTTGATATACCAGTAGGCGTTCTGATATGCTACTTATTCCAGGACTATTTTAATATTAAAAGGAGATACCCAGACAGGTAGCAATTAATCCAAAGGAATAAATTAAAGATGATGTAACAAAAGACCATCTCTTCCACCAAGGGACCCTGGCTCTGTGCTCATGTTCAGACCAACTTTAGTTCTGGGGCATCTTGGCTTCTAAAGAGAGTTACAAGGCTCTTTCTCCTTGGCTTTCTATGCCCCTCACCCACCCAGGAGTCCCAGGGAAAATCACTTAAGTTTTAGGTTTACCTCATATCTTAGGATCCTTCCCGAAGGAAGTTAATCAGGTACTCAAAGTACAGTGTATATCAGGTATGGGACAGCTATTTGCTTCTTATACACAAAAGAAATGGTCAGAAGACTCATAAATGTACACTGAAAAAGCCTTAAAACATGATACCATAACCAAGTCATGTTATACTCTCTTGGGAAGTCAGTCCAAACACCAAAAATCTGAAACAATTTATTGGATGCTAAGTGGCCACTTTATCTTCACCTCAGTTCTGCACTATCAAAACAACTGCCATAATATTCCTTTGTTCAGGCCCACCAGGTTTGGCTTGGGCTCATCCCCTTGACAGTGGTCATCTTCTATGAAAGGGGCATAGGTACAGAAAACCCCTCCTGCCCTTTTTTTTTGGGGGGGGGGGCAATGAGGGTTAAGTGACTTGCCCAGGGTCACACAGCTAGTAAGTGTCAAGTGTCTGAGGCCAGATTTGAACTCAGGTCCTCCTGAATCCGTGGTCAGTGCTCCTCCCACTACTTTTGATTGCAGGACCTAGGAATTCCTGACCTCATCAACTCACGAGGTTGTCTCTGAGGCTACCTCTATCTCAAGAATGCTGTCTTGTCACCTAGACTCAGGGAAAGGATCACAAGTTGAAGAAACATCCAGGGACTTGAGATCTAGTGTTAGTCTTCCCTGAGCATCGCATGTTCCTGCTTTCATCTGTGAGCAGACAAAATCTTATAATGATGAGCCCATCCCTGGAAGTGCCCCAGGGAGTTCAGCTCAGCTCCGTGTATTCTCTTCCATTGTTCCAGTGGCACCTTTCACAATGATCTACCTTCAGGGAGGCAGATCAATGAATGAATTTATTGAATACTTATTATGTACCAGGCACTGTGCCAGCCATTGGCTATGAGGTGTGTGGAGGGGAGTTTTCCTTGTGACCCTTATAGAAATCAAGGAAACAGATGCTGGAAGGGGTCTTGGAGATAACCTTGTACAATCCCTTCATTTTTCAAATGAGAAAATTCATCTCCAGAGAAGAGAAGTGATCTATCTAAGGTCCTATAGTGGGTCAATGGAAGAGCCTGAATTAGGAGTCTGGTCTCCTGCCACCCCATCCAAGGCCCTTCCCATTACAATGAGCTGCCTCAAATCTTAGCACCATACGTGTAGGAGTCATTTGCCTCAGAAAAGCACAGAAAGCAGGTGAAGAAGGTGATTAAGATGAAAATCCAAAACTGATTGCTATAAAAACAGCTAAATTTTGCTTTGTTTTGTTCCTTTCCAGGATGCCTGCTTACAACTTAGGTTGGCGATATTCTCTCTTTTTCATAACCTACATTGTCATCAATACCTACATCTTCATGTCTGTCTTTCTAGCTGTTGTGTACAATAATTACAGAAAGCATTTAAAGGTAATGTATAGAAAGCAAAAGGGCAAGAAGTGGGAAGGAAGGGGAGACGGGGCCATGATTTCATTGTCATAGGGAATTTCCTGTGAGCAGTTTCCCAGCTACCAATACACATTAGGATCTGCTTTGTAATTTGGAGTCTGAGTTGCCTGGGACACCAAAAGGTTGTCATTTACCCCAGGGTCATATGGCCTTCATGTGTTATAGGGAGCACTTGAATATAGTCTTCCTGACTCCACAGCTAGCTCGCTATCTACTAAGATACTTGGTAAAAACATTGGAATTTTACTTCAAGAACATGTGATTTATTAGTACAAATACTCCTGTTAATGGAGATGCTCAACACGTGCTGGGAAGTTGACTTCAGGGGTCGGCTTGTCCAAAAATACCCTCTCAAACTTAACTAGGCTGGTTCTTAGCAATAGAAACGGTGTCTATTATAGGTTCATATCTGAAGCTTCTCTAGCTTGGTAGAATCTACCAGAGTTTACTTCCTTTGAGAATTTAGTTTAATTCATCAAATGTATATTAAAGGGGGCAGCTAGGTGGAGCAGTGGATAGAGCACCAGCCCTGGAGTCAGTAGTACCTGAGTTCAAATCCGGCCTCAGACACGTAACACTTACTAGCTGGGTGACCCTGGGCAAGTCACTTAACCCCAATTGCCTCACTAAAAAAAAAAAAAAAGTATATTAAAGGCCTACCATGTGCTAGACTGTGAGTATAAAGACAAAAACTATATCATCTTTGCATTTAAGAAGCTTACCCAGAGAACCCAGATTCACCTTTAAGGTGGAATGAGGAATTAGAAGTATATGAAACTTTTTTTTTTAAGTTACCATTTAGACCAAATATAGGCCGTCTCTCTAAAATGAGATCTTTTTGAAAGGAAAAACAATCTGTAGGAATATATGACAAGACTAATTTTAGAAGCTCAGCTCAGGTTTTCTATAAGCCAGTTTTATGGGCAGCTGTACAGCCTATAGTATATTCAGAGCAATACAGTAACACAAAATTATCTACTTGGCTCTGTTTCATTTGATTTTTTTCTTGTTCATTTTAGTTTTTTCTTGAACACTTTTATATGCCATTTGGGTACTTTGTTTTTGTTTGCTTTTGTTTGTTTTTGGTTTTTTCTTCTTCTTTTAAATTCTTTGTTATACTTTCCTATTTTTCCATATAAATATTTTATTATTTTCCAGTTACATTTAGCGATAATTTTCAACATTTGTTTTTATAAGATTTTTTGGTAAAAAAGTTTTAACAGTCGGTTAGATAATGGAGAGACGCCAGTTTTTTTTTTTAGGACCACCCTTTTGGGGAGGAGACCAACGGCATGAGCTACGCACACCAGTCCGCCTGCGACTCACGCCAGATTGCCTGCTGAGCACTCGACTTCCGGGGTGCGAGCTTAAAAGGCAAGGAGAGAACGGAAGTGGGGCCTTTTTTCCTGCTCTGCTGGTCTCCTGGCTGCGCTGCACAGACAGACGCGGACTGGAGTTTGACTCAGCTCGGCTCTCGGTTAACAGCACGCGCTTGACTCGGTCTCTCTCCCCAAAGGTGGCCTTGGGTTTTGGTGAGTTTTATACGGAATATAGACTAAGCCTAGACTTAAGACGATTTGTATTGTATTTCTACTTTCCTATCCTTCTAATCAACATCACCTTGTGACTACCATACAATAAAAGCTCTAACTAGAAAACCAGAAGCTTCTTCCATTTACTAGTCTGGGAGATAAATTAAGGGAAAGGTTAAGTAGGGGAGATTTATGATCTAATATCCAATTTTAATCTCACAATTTCTAGTTTCAAATTTTTCTCCCTCCCTCCCCTTCTTCCCCCCTCCTCAAGACAGCAAGTAATCTGATATAGGTTATATATGTACAATCACATTAAACATATTTCTGCATTAGTCACGCCATGAGAGAAGAATCAGAGCAAAAAGGAAAACCCTCAAAAAAGAAAAATAACAACAATAAAAATCGTATGGTTTGATCTGCATCCAGATTCGATGGTTCTTTTTTTTTTTTTTTCTGGATCTGGAGAGCATTTTTCATCATGAGTTCTTTGGAACTATTTTGGACCATTGTATTACTGAGAAGAATCAAGTCTATCATAGTTGATCAACACACAATGTTGTTGGTACTGTGTACAATTTTCTCCTGGTTCTGCTCATCTCACTCATCATCAGTTCATGCAAGTCCTTCCAGGTTTCTCTGAAATCTGTCTGCGCATCGTTTCTTACAGCACAATAGTATTCCATTACATTCATGTGCCATAACTTATTCAGCCATTCCCACCATCTGGGTACTTTGGAGAATTTATGGACTCATAGATTTAGAACTGGAAGGATCTTCAGAAGCCATATAATCCAATCTTCTCATTTTCTACATGAAAAACAAATTGAGGCCCCTGGAGGTGAAATGTTATCTCAAGAGTGAGCCTTTCAGCACTGACCCCAGTGTTGTCCAAGGAGTTCTAGCACACACCAAACTCTTCCAGGTCCACTCTAATGCATGCTCCATGGCATTAGACCCATGGGGAAAAGGAGGTTAAACCCCACCAGTACCACTATAATAGAAAGACTCAAAGAGTACACACTAAATAGGTTAAAAGAATGAAAACAAATGAATGAATGGAAACAAACAGTCCAATCCTTTCCCAGTTTAGATCTTCTTGCCTGGCTTCACAGGAAATCTGCTTTCCCTTTCCCATATCTCTGTTTCTACTATAACACAGTGGAGTTGTTTTCCCTGGTCTTCTTGGTCCAGTAGGAAACAATGTCTTTTCCTTAGCTCTTGTGAGATTTAAAATTGGATATTAGATCATAAATCTCCCCTACTTAACTTTTCCCTTAATTTATCTCCCAGACTAGTAAATGGAAGAAGCTTCTGGTTTTCTAGATAGAGCCTTTATTGTATATAAGGTGTTGTTGATTAGAAGGATAGGAAAATAGAAATACAGTACAAATCGTCTTAAATCTAGGCTTAGTCTATATTCCTTATAAAAACTCACCAAACCGAAAAGGCCACCTTTGGAGTGAGTCAGACCGTCTGTGCCGCGCCGCCAGGAGTCCCGCCAAGCTGGCAAAAAGCTACTCTCCTTCTCTCCACCCCGGAAGTAAAAAAAAACCCGGCAGGCAGTCTGACATGCGCAGCAGGCGGACTGTTCATCTCCTCCCCAAAAGGGTGGTCCTTGAAAAACTGGCGTCTTTCAGTTATCCTAACCGACTGTTAAAAACTTTCATATTTTACCACATTTCCCCCCTTTGCTTCCTCAAGAAATGGAATGTTTCCTTGATGGAACAGTAAAAAGAATATAATAACTTTTGCTGACTAATAATATGCGAACAACAATACAGAAAAGGAAGAGAGGAAAGTTTTGTCCAGAGGGGCGATTTTTTTTTCTTTCCTCATGAACCGACGCTTTGACATTTGTCTTGCAAAGGGAGAGCCTCTGCAGAGAGTACATGTTACAGATAGTATATAACAGAAAGGAGATAGTAAAAGCTAATAAAGCAAAACAGTTCATATAAAGTCTCTGAGTTCTCTTGTCTTCTTGAAGTGGTAAGATGTCATCAGGAGGAAACTGGATTCTGGTCTGGAAAACTGGATTCTGGACTCTGGTCTGGATTCTGGACTCTGGACTCTGGTCTGGAAAGCTGGATTTCTTCTTTAACTGTTTGAATTGCTGTATTTTTTTTTTTTTTACTAAACCTTAGCATAGCATTTTGCAATCAGTAACACTTTTTACCACCATGTGTCTGGATCAAAGCAAATTTAGTATGTGTTCATGACACCTGAAAATGTTATGGAAAGGTTATCATACCATATCTCATGGTTCCGAGACAGCCAGTGATTGTGCTAGGCCACAGGTAAATTCAACTGAGTGAGATAAAAAGATAAGTAAGTTCAGTTAAATTAGGTTAAATTAGGAGGGAGAGAGGATGAATACTGGACTGTGCCTAGTAATTGTGCTCTACATAGTCACCATCATAAGCAAACCATGGACTTATGTATACCTGTCTCTCCTTTTGTTGCACATATATTCTCTCCAGGGCCTGCATCAGAGTTCACAGCAAGTTAGTCTCTGAAATGATAAGTTTCCATATTTCTGAAATCTCATTAATTTCACCAAAGACAATATGATGGTAAAAATGTGTGCTATGCTGCATAACTGAGAATATATTAGTGATATATACAATAATTCCAAACCATACCCAGAGTATAATGACATATAAATAATAAACGAATGTAAATAGCTGATTATATTAGACATTGTTACATAATCTTCTTTTAGACAGTAGACCACATCATCTTATACATGAATTCTCTAGTATAACAGTAGCAGATACTTAAAGTGGTGATTAATTCATCAAAAAGAAATAAGACTTCAATTAGCAAGATTCAATATTCAATAGCATATACTTAAAATGCCTTTGAAAAGTCACTTAGTTTACAAAATCAGGTTTTTAAAGAAAAGCAAAAGAACAAAAGTAAAAAAAAAAACAAAGCAAAACCAAAAACCAAAAATAAAAGGCAAAAGATTCGCTAAGCACCCTTTTGTGCTCTTAAAGAACTTAAAGGTGTGGTGAATTCCAGGTCTTTTCAGTGCCTTTCAAAAGTCAAAACAAAACAAAAAACAAAAAGGATTAAAAAAAAATAGGTATAGGGTAGGGAAAAGGGTGGGAGAAATTGAGGTGGGCCAGAAAACTAGGCCATGTGCTTCAGTGCTTTTGCCTGTGGAAGGAAATGCTTGTTAAATTTTAAGGTATTTAAGCTGCTAGAGTTTGGGGTATACCACATTGTTTTAACTGGTTCCCCAATTCTCTGCATGCCAAAGTGGCAGGGGTTTCTGAATTGTCATTGATCTTTCTAATGCTGTCATAATGTTCTTTATGGTAGAAAATGTGGAGTTCTTTAGCATCAGTTTTGTCTGTGCCACTGATTCTCAATAAAGGCTGATTTAATTGATGAACCACAACATTCAGCTGATGCTGCTTAGCAAATGCTACAATTGTATCATTTCCTCCCCACTTTCCAAATTTCTTTAATTCATCAACATATTCTTCAAAAGGGGAGTCATTTACTATAAAAGACTCAAACTCTTGTCTATGGTTAATCATATAAGAAGCAGCTTCTTGTCTGTGTCTGAGATGATTTCTACAGTGACCTTCTAGCTGGTCTGCTAAAGCCCTAAAAAGGCAATTTCCGTCTCCTGATACTTTACGAAGACTGAGTCCCAAAGCATTTAACTGATCAGTGGGATTATTAAATGGGAACTGCCTGTTTCCTCTGAACTTTCTTTGCTCTTTAACAGTTGCTATCGTTAGGGTTTTTACCTCTTTAGCGTCTACCTCAGGTCTATCTGAAATCTCTTCACCTATGAATGGTGCAGGCTTTATATGAGAGCAATGAATCCATGAGTCTTTTTCACCAATTTTAATGGCAGTAGGAGTTGTCAATAATACCTGAAAAGGTCCTTCCCAGGCAGGTTGAGTTCCACTGGTTCTCTGAAAATTCTTTACATATATTTTATCTCCTGGGTTGAAGTTATGCAATGAAAAGTCTAATGGTCCTGCCTGGACCACAGCTCCTGCCTCATGGAGTTCACGTAGCCTGGTCTGTAATTCCTGTATATAGGAAGCAACAGAAGTATCACCTCCCACCAGTGATGTATAAACTGGGGAAAAAGTTTTAGCTTGGATAGGAGGGTGACCAAAAAGCATTTCATAAGGAGATATATGAAGTTCTCCTCTTGGTCTACTTCGTAGATAGAATAATGCCAATGGTAGAACATCAGGCCATTTCAAATGGGTTTCAGTACATAATTTGCCAATCATACTCTTAAGCTCTTTATTCATACGTTCGACTTGGCCTGAACTTTGTGGATGGTAGGGCGTGTGGAATTTTGGAGTCAGGGGCAGCTAGGTGGTGCAGTGGATAGAGCACTGGCCCTGGAGTCAGGAGTACCTGAGTTCAAATCCGGCCTCAGACACTTAACACTTACTAGCTGTGTGACCCTGGGCAAGTCACTTAACCCCAGTTGCCTCACTAAAAAAACCCGGCAGGCAGTCTGACATGCGCAGCAGGCGGACTGTACCCGGCAGGCAGTCTGACATGCGCAGCAGTCGGACTGTTCATCTCCTCCCCAAAAGGGTGGTCCTTGAAAAACTGGCGTCTTTCAGTTATCCTAACCGACTGTTAAAAACTTTCATATTTTACCACACTCTCTAGGCATAACTTCAGGTACTACTGTCCTGAACATTGTTAGAATGATGCCTTGCACACTTAGTTGGCTCTTCTTTATGAATTAATTATTAAGTGTCCACCATGAGGGCTAGGTGCTGGCGATGCAAATATAAAAGTGAGCCAGTCCCTGCTCTCAAGGAGCTTCCGTTCTATTGGTCTCCACAGCCAGTATTTCTGAACTTCAGGGTTAACTCACCCAGCCTCACTTCCCAAGCTGTCTTCTTCCTTTCCCTCCTGACCCAACTAACTTAATTCAAGGGCTTTCTCTTAGAAACATTCCTGATTTTCTTTTATTTACACTTCTCCCTTACTGAATAGATGAGGCCTAAGCTAAGCTACCTGTCATCTGCTACTCTGTTTCAGCCCTTTAAAGTGTCAGCCTTTACAAGAGCTTACATGTACACTGAACACAGGTAAGATGGCTTCTGTTTATGCCAAAGGGGGAGGAGTGAGTATACGCAGGGCACAGAGGGAGTCATTATTCATCACGCATGGACATAGGACCAGTTTCTGTTTCTCCTTTGCTTCTGTGTCAGTATCAGTCCATCAAGTACTTATCAAATACCAACAATATGCTGGGAACTGAGAAAATAAGTACAAAGAATGGAACAAATTGTAAGTGATAAGGAATTCTGTTGGGGGAAACAACAATTATATAGAGAAATACATAAATAGATATGTAATAGCATAAATATACATTGAATAAAATACAAATGTATACAAAATAGTTACACCCAAGATCATTTGGAAGGGAGGGGACTAGAGGTCGGAGGCATCAGGAAAGGCTTCTCAGAGAAGATAGTGTATCCTAAAGGAAGACAGAGGCTCTCTGAAACAGGGGGGGAATGCTTTCAGGCAACTGGTGTGGCTGGTGCTAAAACACAGAGATGGGGGAAGGAGCCACAGGTGAAGAACAAAGAGAAGACCAGGTGGGCTGGATCACAGAGTTACCACAAGGCTAGTTAAATATGAACCTGTCTTCCTCTTAAAAAAAAAAATTCTCCATGTTTTTTAGAATGAGATTCGCAAACTGGCTTACATGAAACGTCACAAAATGATAAATGCTTTCAACATTCTGAAGGCCAAGGAGGGCACAGAGTTTGTGGTTAAGGAAGCCCACTGGAAACAGTTAGTAAAGATACTGGCACCTAACATCAGCAATTCCCACCGGGAGCTCCTTTTGAGGATATCCGATGAGAAACAGAAGGGATATGTGGGTGAGTACTCATAAATTAATAAAGCAGCCCTTTGGCCCTGCACTTAATCCTTATAAAAGGGATGAGGAGAGGTGAGGGACAATGTTGAAGATTCAAGTCTACTCTGACAGGGTGATTGTGGGACAGGCGAGAGCATGAGAGCAGAAGGACAACCAGGATTGTGAGGGGAATAGCTACCCATGAATATGAGGATCATAGATCCAGAGCAAGAAAGGCCCAAGAAGACAGGAAGCCAAGTTCCTACACTCAAGGGGCTTACATTCTAAGGGGGAAAGACAAAAGAAAAAAAGGAGTTGACAAGGGGGTTGGTAGGGTGGGGTGGGGTGGGGTGGGGTGGGAGTGGGAAGGGTGGATTAAGGGGAAGATAGGTCCAGAGAGTAAGAAATAAGGATAGGGTTGGGGAGAACAAAGGCTGGCCAGCCTCAGCCCTTCCACAAAATGGAGACTTCAAGAGAAACTCAGCAATAGGGGAAGGAGGCGGGCCTTGTAGAGGAATATTCCAAGATGAGTGGGTCACAGGGATGGTATGTTATTGGGCAAGGAGGCCTCAAGTGCCAAGGGAAGTTCTAGGATGAACCAGCAGTAGAGAAGACTGGCTTAGAAATCTCGAAATCAGGACCAGGACTGGGAGAAGAATGAAAGAGAATGAATTGGGAGGATCTTTATGGCTGAAGAGAAGCCTTAGGAGGGATGTGATAACTGCTTTCAAGTATTTTATGGGTTGTCATGTGGAAGAGGGAGTGGATTTGTTTTGGTTGGCCTGAGAGATCAGGACCAATTCCAATGGGGAGAAGCTATAGGACATTTAATTCTTGTCTCATTCTAAGGACAAATATCCTAACCATAGAACTGCCCCAAATTGGAAGGAGTTACCTTGGTAGGTAGCGAGTTACCTATTCCTGAAGCACCTGAAGGGGAGTCGGGTTGATTTCTTGTAACTTGTGATGGGTTCCATGTACGGCTCAGATCAGATGACCTCAGTCTTGCCTTCTAACTCTGATGTTCTATGATTGCATAAATTATAGGCAAGAACTGGATAGTGGGGGAGGGGACAAGAGTCTGGATATGGCAATGGCATGTGTAGAGGCATGAAGGCACAAATTATACCTGGGTGAATAGACAAGGCTATTGTAAAGAGCTATGGAGGGGAATAGTGGGATTCAAGGTTGCAAAGGTAGGTTGGAGCCCGATCATGCAGGGCCTCAGCAGACAGACCTAGGAATTTAGGCCCTGTCTTGCAGGCAACAGAGAGTCAGGGAAGGTTTCTGAGCAGAAGGGCAACATGATAGGATCAATCTGGCTAAAGTATGTCATGGATAACCCAAATCACACTTCATGTTTTTTGTTTTTTTTGGTGAGGCAATTGGGGTTAAGTCACTTGCCCAGGGTCACACAGCTAGTAAGTGTCAAGTGTCTGATGCTGGATTTGAACTCCTCCTGACTCCAGGGCTGGTGTCTGCGCCACCTAGCTGCCCCCCAAATCACACTTCAAGCCATTTGGCAAACGGGAGTGCTTTCTCTGCCACTAGTGAATCTGATGCTCCAGTCTTTAGCATGGTACCTGGAACATAGGTGCTACTTAATAAATGTTAGTTGACTAAATAATTGTAGTAAGAATGACATGTGATGAAGAACTGTGAATGATTTGACTATTCTCAACAATACAGTGATCCAAGACAATCCTAAAGGACTATTGATGAAGCATACTATCCACCTCCAAAGAAAGAACTGATATTGATAGAACACAGACTGAAGCATGCTAATTTTTACTTTCATTTTTTTCTTTCATTCAAGTTTTCTTGTACAAAATGACAAATATGGTAATGTTGTACATAATCATACATGTATAAAAAAAGAATGATATGGTACAGATAACATTGTATTGGAAATAACAAGTCCTGGATTCTAATCCTAATTCTGTCATGAATTAGGTATATGACCTTGGCCAGGTCACATTTCTGGGCCTTAGTTTTTTCTCATATAAAATGAAAGGATTAAATGAGATGATTTCTAAAGATCACCAGCTTCTACCCATTAGAAATAGTCCTGTCTTTCCAACTCTAAAAATCTACATTAGCTAATTTAGGGTAGTATAATGAACCCCCTTCCCCATCCTTCCTCTATGTAAGATTTAGATTTTACCAGTTGACCTTGGTGTGGATCCTTCCATGAATATCTGGGGTCATTTTTGTATTGCAGACAAAAAGTGCTTTTTAAGATTAGCTGATCTATTGAACATTAAAGTGATTACTCTGAAGCTTAAAAGACATCCCCTGGAGATCTGGATGCCTCACATATATAAGTCTTCAGGAAGTCTTTTTATACAAAAAGTAGTTCAGCACAGGTAAGTTAGTTTTTGCTTCTTGGGGAGAGGGGTAGTGATGATGAGAGGTGCTTTCTTATGATTAACATTAGTATTAACATTTCTGGCCCTTATTCCTTTGCCCTTTTTCACTTTATGGGGTGCCCCTCTCCCCTCCCTGTATCCTCTCCATTCCTCCTCCTCTTTCTCCTCCTCTTTATCTGTCTCTCTTTCTATCTCTTTCCCTCTGTCTCTCTTTTCTGTCTCTCTGTCTCTTTCTCTCATGACCACTGGATTTAACGGAAGGCCATTAGTGTTTTAAGTGCTGGAGTTTACAAGTAAGTTACCTCTGATGTAGTGTAGTGAAAAAAGGTGCTGGACACAGAAGTGGAATTCAAACTGAGGCTTCTTATAACTCCAAAATTCATGAGTTGTATGATCTTGGCCAAATTACTTTACTTCTATGACCCTCAGTTTCCTCATCTGTAAAGTAGGAATAATAATTCCTGCAGTACCTATCTCAAAAGGTTGCTATGAAGATCAGATGAGATGTGTATAGAGCACTTTATAAGTACTGATACCTTATAAATGGCAACTATTGTTATTTCTCAGAAAATTAGCTTTGTCTGAGGAAGAAAAATGGCAGGCTATTGTGTGTATGCACACACACATATATGAATTTAAAAATTTGGGCTATCTTTTATTACTGTAATTTATATATTTACTCAGAAAGAATGTTCAGAAATAAACTATTATGTTGTTGTGATACCTATATGTTTGTATGTTTTTAAACATTAATTGAATAAAGGAAAAATATCTGACATTTCCCCAGATGTAGGGTTCATACTTATAAAATGGTTGTGATAATAGAATTCATTCTAATTCTTTTTTTTTTTTTTTTAGTGAGGCAATGGGGGTTAAGTGACTTGCCCAGGGTCACACAGCTAGTAAATGTCAAGTGTCTGAGGCCGGATTTTAACTCAGGTACTTCCTGACTCCAGGGCCGGTGCTCTATCCACTGTGCCGCCTAGCTGCCCCGAAGTTCATTCTAATCCAATAAAACTGTGGTATTGATTTGTATTCTTGTTGACATTGTGTTTATTTTTATTTTTATTTTATTTATTTTTATTATATTTATTTATTTTTTGGCGGGGCAATGAGGGTTAAGGGACTTGCCCAGCTAGTAAGTGTCACACAGCTAGTAAGTATCAAGTGTCTGAAGTCAGATTTGAATGCAGGTCCTCCTGAATCCAAGGTGCTTTATCCACTGAGCCACCTAGCTGCCCCCAACATTGTGTTTAAAATTCAGTTAAAGGGTATGGGGCACGATAGTACATTTTGAGCTCTGAGAAACTGGAGGAATTAAGTATTTAGTTGAATATTTAGATTTAAGAGGCATGTAGGTTCTGGGAATCTGTTATAGGCCAGGACACATTTCTTTTCTGTGACAATTTCTAGCCAGTGAGAGCTATTCAGCATTAAAAAACCTGGATGGTATTCTCTGTTCACTTTCCATTTTCCCAAATGAGTTGAAGGAACTGGAGATATTTATTTTTAATACATTTTATTGTTATCTTTTGCTTTTATGTCATCTACATTTTCCACTATATACATTTTCCCCAATGTACATTGGTGGAGAGAATTTCCTCACTTGGGAGTTCCCTATCCCAATGAAAACATGGGTCCAATCCTTGTCTATTCCTATCTTTTCCATCCCTCCAACTTTTCTCAGAAAACTGTCCTTTATATTAAAGAATGAAATAAAGAAACCACAAAGAAATGTTTTCTCACATCTCTTCTTTGGGACCAAGGTTGGTGATTATAATTTAACAGCATTTAGTTTTCATTGTTCTTTGGTGATTTTTCTTCCATTTATGTATTTTTTTTTTTGTTTGTTTGTTTGTTTTTTGCGGGGCAGTGGGGGTTAAGTGACTTGCCCATGGTCACACAGCTAGTAAGTGTCAAGTGTCTGAGGCCGGATTTGAACTCAGGAACTCCTGAATCCAGGGCCAGTGCTTTATCCACTGCGCCACCTAGCCGCCCCCCCATTTATGTATTGTAGTCATTACACATGTAATTTTCCTGGCTTTGCTTACATGATGATATATATCATACATCAATCCATATATTTTCCCATGCCACCCTATAGTCATCATACCCTTTCTTATAATTCAGTACTGTAACTTATTTATTAGTCATTCCTCAATTACCACACATCTATTTTGTTTTCAAGAACTGGGGATGTTTAACTGAGAGAAAAGATGTATGGGAAGGCATGGATAGCATCTCCAAATATTTGAGAAATTGCCACATAGAAAGAGAATATGATTTGTTATGCTTAGCCTTAGGGGGCAGAACTAGAAGTAACAGGGGTAGATTTAGGTTTAATATAAGGGAGAAGCTTTCTAAGAATTAGAAAACTGTTCAAATGTGTAAAAGTTTGCTTCAGAAAGTTGTGAGTTCCCTATTGCCAGAGGTCCTCAAGCTTGGGCTAGAGACGATATGTCAAGAATGTTTTTGAGATTTCTGTAGAGTTGTAGGTTGAGCTAGATGACTTCTGAGGTCTTCACTACCTCTGAGACAAAACATTATGAGCTCATGGATTCATATCAGTGAAAAGGAAAACCAATCTATCCTGTAGTTCAAACTTGCTATTTTTTAAAAGGCAATTTTAATTACTTGCAAGTACATAGAACAGGCAACTCTTTGTCAACCTAGTATGAGCTTCTACTCTGACTTTCCCTCCCACCTCATCCTTGCCTAAGCTTTGGAAGCCTTACATATGTTACCTTCACCTTTCTGGATATGAAGGGAGGCTTTAGACATACTGAAAAAGAGTTTGCTTGCTTGCTTATTTATTTATTTATTTATTTATTTATTTATTTATTTATTTATTTATTTATTTATTTATTTATTTATCCATTCATTCATTCATGCATTTATTTATTTATTCATTCATTCATTCATTCATTCATTCATTTATTTATTTTTGTGGGACAATGAGGGTTTAAGTGACTTGCCCAGGGTCACACAGCTAGCAAGTGTAAAGTGTCTGAGACCATATTTGAACTCAGGTCCTCCTGAATCCAGGGTCAGTGCTTTATCCACTGTGCTACCTAGCTGCCCCCAGCTTAGGGTTTTTTTTTTTGGGGGGGGGGGTGAGGCAGTTGGGGTTAAGTGACTTGCCCAGGGTCACACAGCTAGTAAGTGTTAAGTGTCTGAGGCCGCATTTGAACTCAGGTCCTCCTGAATCCAGGGCCGGTGCTCTATCCACTGCGCCACCTAGCTGCCCCCAGCTTAGTTTTTTAAATAAGTAAATGTTTCTCTTAATTTTATATTTGTTCATCAAATTTCTTTTATCATAAAAAAGTAGCAATAGTTTAGCCCTAGTGTGCATCAATTCAAGGACTGAGAAAGGTAAGTTTAGTACTGCTAAACTTTGGTTTTTATTTTGTTACAAATAACAGCACCGCCCCCCCCCCCCCCCGCCCCAATAAATAAATTAATAAATAAAAAGAGCAGCATCCTTACTGCTAGTGAAAAGAAGCTGGAGAGAGGCAGTCAGGCTGGTGAAAAGAACATTGCATTTCAAACCAGAGGACCTGGGTTTGAATCCTGGCTCTGCTATTTGTCCTTGGCAAAGCCAAGGTTGCTGTGGATAGGCAGAAGGGTCTAGGTGGAAGACAAAGAAGTCTTCTTAAAATAATCCAAAGACATTGTATATTGAGGCCTGTTGAACAAGTTTAATGACAGTATCTTTTTTCTCTCTCTCTCTCTCTTTCCTTCTCCCCCATCTCTCACCAACTCCCATGCCAGGGTGTTTGTCTGGATTTACGATGTAATTATCATAATAAATGCTGTATTTATTGCTTTGGATGAGAAACATCCATTAATTTCCTATGCAGAATGGGTTTTCCTTTCTCTATATATTATTGAAATAGTCCTGAAGCTGTACACCTATGAACCCAGGATATTTTTTGCAAGGAATCGGTTCTGGAACTGGTAAGTGTTGATATCCCTTCCTTTGGAGAAAGAGTGTGTGTGTGTGTGTGTGTGTGTGAGTGAGTATGTGTATGAAAGAAAGAGACAGACAGACAGACAGATGGGAAGGGGATGGGAGTGGGGAACAGGAAGATAGAAAGCAGGGAAAAGAGAAACTTGTTTGTTTCCTAGTTTTAACTATTCTTAAATTTTATCATCTGTTTCATTACAGTTGGCGAGTCTTGTGATTTAAAGCTTATCCATAAAACCTTCTGGTTAAGTAAAAATCTTATGACCCAATTCCATTTCAGGCTTTGACAATGTGACTAAAATCTAACATCACTGTAGGGAATAGAATTGATAGATTCTTAAAGTTGAAAAAAGACCTTATGGATCTAGTTCAGAGGTTCTCAACCATGGGTTCCTAAACATATTAAAAAAATATTTTGGTAACTGTATTTCAATATAATTGTTTCCTTTATCATCCTAAGTATTTTTATGTATTTAAAAATATTATTCCAAGAAGGGATTTACAGACTTCACCAGACTGCCAAAAGAAGCCCATCTCCAAAAAGAGGTTAAATCTCGCCACTTCCCCAGGGAAAGGACCCTCTACAATATTCTTCACGGGTGGTTATTCAGCCTGAGCTTTGAATATGTCATGGGACTGGGAACTCATTACTTCATGAACTAATTCTCTTCATTGTTGGACAGTTGTTGAACAACTTTTTAAGCTTAGAATGATCTGAAATCTTCCTCTACTGCCACTTCTACTGACTAGTCTATACCCTCTGGAGCAATACAGAATAAGTCTATTTCCTTTGCTGTATCATAGCCATTAAATTCATGAAGACAGCACTAAGTTTATTTTTTCTAGACTACATTTCTAAGTTTCTTTAACCATTCTCCTGAAGATATGGTTCCTGGGACCCTTGGTATTCCGGTCACCCTCCTTAGGCCCTTCTAATTTGTCAGCAGCCCTCCTAAAATGGGGCTCCCTGTCCTGAACACATTATTCCAGGTGAGGTCTGATGAGCACAGGGAGACTATATAATGGGATTATTGCTTCCTTTGTTCCCGTGAAAGCTACCTCTGACCATAAACTTTTATAGCAGCTCTCTTTTTCAGTCTCTCATTTGTGTGATTTAATTTTTTAAAACATAAATATAGGACTTTACCTCTAAATCCTCTACTAAATTTTATCTGGTTGGTTTTATCTTATTCCAGTCAATCACTTTCCCGGTAGAATTTTGGATCCTACTTTTCTTATCCATTGTGATAACTATCCCCATCATGTTTTTTTTTTTCTTAAGTGAGTTTGACCAACATGCTTCTCACTCCTTCTAAGTTGTTGATAAAAGTATTGGCTAACTAGAATCCTATTGGAGAATTGCTAGAGTTCCTTTCAGGTTGACATAAATCCATTAATCAACACTGGGTAATGGTTTATTCGGTGAGCTCTGGATACATCCAAATTAATATTTTCTAGCCCACATCTCTTGACCACATGTATATCCTTAAAAACTCTGTCAGATACCTCCCTGAAATCAAGATACATGATATCTACAACAATTCCTTGGTCTAGTGATCCAATGACAATATTGTCTTAACACTTCATAGTGTGAGCACAGAATGCCAGAATCAATGCTGCTGCCTCTTGTGTTGTTTCTGTCTTTTCTAAATACCAAGCCACTATTAGATTCCATTGAATTTTCAGCCTCTCGATTCTGTTTGTGGTCCTCAGGGATCCAATTTATTGATTACCTAACTAAGTATCTTTCTCTATGACAAGCTGATCCCAATCTATCTACCTTTGACCTTCTACAGAGTCCCTTATGTGTCCCATGCTCCTGCAGAATTCTGAATATCACTGTTTCCCATTGCATGCTGAGTGATTGGCAGCTTCAGCTCTTCATAATTTTGTTGTAGAGTTTGAGGTTTTTGTTTTAATCTTTATAGCTACCACCTCATTGATTGATATTTGTAGGATTGTAGGACCTAGAGCAAATAGGGAGGTTAAAGGTCATCTAATGCAGTTTTCTCATGTTACAGATGAAGAAACTGAGACCTGGAGAAGAGAAGTGACTAGCCCAAGGTCCCCAAAACAGAGCTGTATTGGGTTGAAGCTAATGGATATGGCTTTGTCTTCTAGCTCATTATCTCTCCATGCCATTCTTTGGACACTATCTCTTATCTCTATACACTCTCTCTGTATCATACTTTGTATAACATATTCATTTTATATCTACTTTGCTTTATCAGGGCTCATCGCCAACCCAGCCATCTTGGACTAGATTAAGTGTTTAGCACAGTGCCTTGCCAATAGTGTTGCTATTGTCGAATTGTTTCAGTGACCCCATTTGGGGTTTTCTTGGCAAAGATACTGGAGGGAGTTTGTTGCCATTTACTTCTCCAGCACATTTTTCAGATGAAGAATCAGAGGCAAACAGAGTTAAATGACTTGCTAAGGGTTACACAGCTAGTAAATGTTTGGGGCTGGATTTGAACTCAGGTCCTGCCTGACTCCAGGCTTGGCTCTCTATCCATTGAGCCACCTAGGTGCCCCTGGACTATAGCAGGCACTTAATAAATGTTTATAGACCGACTAACTAGACATACTCTCTGCAAATGTTGCAATTTTTCTTAGAGCTCAAAAGCAGCGCTTAGGAGCAGTCATCTGTCATAAAATTCTAGCCATTTGTTTCCCTCAGAAGACATTCTTTGAAGACCAAGAGTAAACAGACAGTTTGTCTACACAGGGCACATATTTATAGGAGTTACTCTAGATCAGCTCTTTTTTTCTCATTGGAAGAACCGCTCATGATATGTGTCAAATAAATCAGTCCATTGTAGATGATTAGTCCTAAGTGCTAGACCTGAATATGATAATTTTTTTCATTTCTTGTATAAGTTTTAGTTTTTTCTTGAAATCAGAAAATCAGATTGTTTGGACATTGTTGTAGCTATTTAGGAATCTTTTTGGTTTGAAGTGAGTGCCCCTTAACACAGGAAATGAATCTTGGACTTTTGTATTGAATGTTTTTTCCTTACATTCTAACATAATGACATTCCATTCATTTCTTTTCCATTCCCTTAGGTTTGATACTTTAATCATTATCGCAGCCTTGATGGCCACAATTGTCAATGCTGCAATTAAGTCAGGTAAGCCCCACATCATTTCTCTGTTACTATTGCCTGACTCTTGATGTTGAAAGACAGTTATTAGCCTTAGACACACAAAAGCAGCCTTCAACCAAGGCAAAAGCTCTACTTTTTAAGGGATAGTTAATCTCTTCCAATCCATGGCTGATTAAATTTTTTATTGGGTTTACATCTAGTTGGCTGCCATGTTAAAATTTCCTTCTCTGGTACTACAAAAACTGGTCATTGGACTAGAAGCTTAAGCTTTCTCTACTTAGGGTCAAGTAGTTCAGAATCAGAAAATGGTCATTGTAAGGCATGGGAATCTCAACCACACCCTTAGAGATGTGGGGCAGAAATTCAGCAGAAGTGCCTTTATAGAAGGCAGCCTGGGTTAGACTAAATGATCAAATCCTCACAGCTGTGCCCTACTGCTATATGGATCATCACACGAGGGAGGGTACCACGCCCAGTATATACAATGTCTGATGGAGGGAGTTGGGAATGCCACAGTTGTTCCCCTCTATCTTCATAAGTTGCTGGAGAACATAGGAATGCCTGTGGGCTCATAGGGATCATGGAAATAGAACTGGAAGTGTCTCAGAAGTTAGAATTGAACGAGGCTGGTCCTCAAATGAAGTACTTACAGTCTCCCTGGGTCCATACTTGAAGCCTTTCCATCTGGGTTGCAATTGCCAAAACTTATACTTCACTGACAGCCTTTGAGAATCCAGGCTCACCTCCATGGTGAGAGGAGGAATCAAATCTAGTCCTATTCTAAAACATGAGGTACTTGTGTAGCATAGTGGATAGAGTGCTGGACTTGGCTCAGGAACACCTGAGTTTTAATCCTGCCTCAGATACTTACTAGTTGCATGACCCGTGGCATGACCTCTTGGAGCCTTAGTTTCCTCATCTGTAAAATGAGGAGATTGGATTTAATGACTTCTAGGTGCCCTTCCAGCCCTAAATCCTGTGATTCTACAAATTATCCCCTAATACCAATAAAAGTTCAGATTTTGTTAATGAATAAGCAAAAGAATAATGACAAATCACCAGATGTGTGTTGTTTTCTAGCCACTGAATATAACAGTCAACAGATTCTGGACATTGTCTTTATATTGAGACTTCTCCGGCTTATAAGGATTGTTGACAGCATTCAGAGGTAAGAAAAAAACTTAAAAGGAGTAATATGTGGCAGAGTTACATCGTAGAATGTTCCAACTGGAAGAGACCCTAGAGATCATCCAGTTTAAATCACTGATTTTATAGATGAAGGGACAGAAGATTGGAAAGGGGGAGTGGTTTGTCCAAAACAAGTTAGTGGTGAGGTTGGTGCTTGATCTGATCCTGGGTCTATTAGAAAACTGTTCAAGCTGAGCCTGGTACATAATATCTGTTCTCAGATAAGAAAGAGAACATCCTGTGCTGAAAATATTCTTGCATTGGAAATGGAAATACACTCAATTTAATGAATAGGAATGGTGGATGGGGGCAGGGGTGTAGGAAGGGAGAATAAGGGGATAGGTGAAGAGGTGAGTTTGTTTAGAAACAAGCTGATGAGGCATTTTTGAAAAAGAGAGAGTGGCTGATACCACCAGTCTAGTTTTGTGACATAGAAAGCTTGCTACTTTTAGAGTAAGGAATGCAGAAGCTGGGGTCTCTAGAGACAGAAACGACCAGGGAGCTTGGGCAGATCTGTATCTGTGAGATGTTCCTGCTAGAGAACTGTGGCCATTCGATGATTCAACAATCACCACTGGCCAAAAGTTTTCAGTCATCTTTCAGGACTCCTCAGGATTGTTTTTCATCAAAAATGAGAGGGGAATAAAGTCAGCTGAGGCTGGAGAGCAAGCTGTCCCAAACCCTGGGTATTTTCCTGGCTGCTGGTATTTTGAATTTGCTCTCCAACTACCTCGATCTCGATTGCCAGCCCCTTTGTTTGACACTTTGACAATCCATGTTTCTGGCACTTCAAATTCTGCATATCTCTCAGGTCCTTTTTGCATTTACTTTTGATCCCGTGCCCTTTTCTGCCCCACGCCAGCAGCTGAATCTTCTTGCATTTTCTTTACATACCTTGATACCCATTGCTACCCTGATCTTTGCTATAGCTTTGAAACATTTGTTTGACCTTAGATTCCGGATCATAATGACAACCTTAATTAATATCTTCCCTACGATGCTGACATTTGGTGGACTTGTTTTGGTAAGTGTGCTTGGTAACATTTAATCTGAAAGTGTCACATACATTCCTGTTCCCGAGAGCTATCCTCCTGAGAACATTTAGATAAAGAAAAGAAAGGCAGTGTTATTTAAAACGATTACAGTTGGATAGTTTATAGAACCTATTTTTTTTTACAGAAGATTAAATCTTGGATCAAATTTCTATATCAATTGGTTATTTAGCAATATCACAGTGTAATGGATGGAGAGATTTGGAATCAGAAATATTTAGATCTGAGTCCTGCTTCAGACACTCTAGCTAAGTGACCTTTGGCAGGTCACTTAACCTCAGTTTCCTCAACTATAAAATGAGGATACTAATAAACATCATCTCAAAGGATGATTATGAAGATAGACAGGAAGTAATTAGCAGAGGGAAGGCAGTAGAACTAAGAGGCATTAGGAAGGCTTCTAATTAAAGAAGGGATTTTAGTTGGGCCTTAAAGGAAGCTAGTAAAGTTAATTAGTGGAATGGAGGAGAGATAACAATCCAGGCATGAGGAACAGCTGGAGAAAATGCCTAGAGCTGAAATATGGAGTGTCTTGTTCATGGCATGGCCAGAAGGTCTGTGGCACTGGATTGAAGAGTATGTGTTGGGGAGTAAAGTGTTAGAAGACTAGAAAGGTAGGAAGGATCAGGTTATATTGTTATAGTTGTTATTACTGTTATTAGCATCATCATTATGATGCCATTATTAGCTACTAAATGGCTAAATGGTTATCAGACTTTTCTTTTTAAAAATAAGTTCAGGGGCAGCTAGGTGGCGCAGTGGATAGAGCACCGTCCCTGGATTCAGGAATACCTGAGTTCAAATCCGGCCTCAGACACTTGGCACTTACTAGCTGTGTGACCCTGGGCAAGTCACTTAACCCCAATTGCCTTAATAAAAAAAAAAAAGTTCAAATTGAAGCCACTACCACCAATTTCCCATGTATTCCCTTTGGTTTACTATAAACCAGACTACCCAGTTACCCAGCTAGGGTTTCTTGCAACATAATTCTTCCAATGTTCACCATCTTGTTGGATATGAATGATTCAAATGACTCACTTTCCAGGTGGTGTACTATATATTTGCTATCATTGGGATGGAATTATTCCAGAACAAAATACAATTCTTCCCGGAGAGTTCCACAGATCCTCATGCTCTGGACTGTGGAAACACAGCCTTGAAAGATTCAGCATTTGCCAGAAGCAATTACTGTAAGAATAATTTCAACGACCTTGCCTCTTCATTCATCATACTGGTGGAGCTCACTGTGGTAAATCAGTGGCATGATATCCTTTCTATGAAATTAGGGGAGGGCATCATCAGGAGGTATAAATTCGAGAGAGTCTGACCAAGAGACTGCTATCCATTGGAGAATTATTTTCTGAATTTTAGCTTAGATTTACACCTAAAGCTAATAGGAAGACCAAGTATTTTATTTACTATGACATATAGAAAGGCCCTATATTGAATTAAGTCATTGGTAGTCTCAGAAGTACATAAGAGCATAGAATTATAAATTTAGACCTGAAAGGAACCTTAGAGATCAATTATTTCACTCCTCATTTTACAAGCAAGAAAACCGAGGCCCAAAAGAAGTCAAATGTCTTGCCTAAGGCTAATCAGTCAACAGGCACTTGTTAATTGCCTACTATGTGTCAGACACTGTGCATAGTGCTAGCAATACAAAGAAAGGCAAAAACCAGTCCCTGATCTCAAGGAGCTCGCAGTCTAATGGAGGAGACAACATGTAAACAACCACGTAAGGACAAAATATGTATATGTACGTGGTAAATTAGAGATAATCTCAGCGGGAAAGCACTAGAATTAGAGGGGATTCCTGTGGAAGTTGTGGTTTTAGCTGAGATTTGAAGGAAGACAGAGGAACTAGGAGATGGAGATGAAGATGGAAGGAATCCTAGGCATGCAGGACAACCAGCAAAAATCTCAAAGTCCAGAGATGGAGTGTTAGGGGTGAGAGACAGGAGGGAGGCCAGTGCTACGGAATCATGGTGTATGTTGAAGGGAGCATGGAGTGAAAAGACTGGTAGAACAGCAGGTTGTGGAGGGCTTTAAAATGCAAGTAGAGGGGTTTATATGGGCTCCTGGAGGCAATAGGGAATCACATGACTGTATCTAGTTGGAGGGTGAGGTGGTCAGACCTGCACTTTAGGAAGATCATAGTTTAATGGAGGATGGACTGGAGTGGGGACTGACTTGAGGCAGGTCAACTAACTAGAAGACTGTTACATAAGTCTAGGAGTAAGGTGATGAGGGCCTTCACTAGGGTGGTAGCAGTGTCAGAGAGAGAAGGGGGCACACAAGAGAGTTGGTGCAAAGATAGAAATGATTTGATATGGGCCTGGTGATGGTGAGAGAGAGTGAAGAGTCAAGAATGATACCTAGGTTGTGAGCCTTAGTGACTGGGAAAATGGTGATACCCCTGGCATTCATAGGGAAGTTAGAAAGAAGGTAGGGGCAGCTAGGTGGTACCCAGATAGAGCACTGAAGTTGGGAGGACCTGAGTTCAGATCTCACCTCAGACCTTATTAGGTCTGTGACCCTGGGCAAATCTCTTAACCCCAATTGCCTTAAACATCTGGGGTCATCTTCAGTCATCCTGATGTATATCTTGCCACTGGACCCAAATGTCTCTGGAGGAGAGAGTGAGGTTGGTGACCTTGCAGAGCCCTTCCTCACTTAAAATCCAATTCAGTACAAGTCACGACATCACCCTAATGTCACGGTCCTCTTCAAGAATGAAGGACAAACAACAAAGAAAGGAGGGAGAAGTTAGTGAGTTTAGTTTTGGACATATGATGTTTAAGATGTCTTCAGGACATGCAGTTCAAGATGTCAATAGGCAGCTGCAGATATGAGCCAAGAGGTCAGGAAAGAAGTTAAGCTGGAAAAGTAGATCTGAGAGTCATCTGCAAAGAGATTGACATTGAATCCATGGGAGATGATAAGATCACCAAGTGAAATAGTATAGAGGAAGAAGAGAAAAACCCAGGTCAGAGCCCTGGAACAACCTGGATGAAGACACATTCAAAGGAGAATGAAAAGGCGTGATCAGATATATAGAAGGAGAACCAGGAATGAATAGCATCATGAAAACCTACAAAGAAAAGAGTATAAAGGAGAAAAGGGTAATTAACAGTGTCAAAAGATTCAGAGAGGTCAGGAAGGATGAGGACTGAGGAAAGACCATGAAATTTGGCAATTTAGACATCATTTGTAACTTTGGAGCAAACCATTTAGTTTGAATGCTGAGGTAGGAAACTGGACTGCCGAGAATTAAAAAGAGATTGAAAGGAAAGGAAGTAGAGATACTTACTATAGATAGCCTTCTAAAAAGGGAGAGAGGAAACTGTGGGAAGTCTGAGGAAGGATGAAAAGGTTGGGAAAAGCCACTGGAGTGAGGGGAATGAGATTATGATCTGATATCCAATTTTAAATCTCACAGTAGTGAGGGTCCTGATCACACACACAAAAAGATGAGTTGCAAACACTGGTCTTCAGGCTCTAGATCTTGTGCTCTTTTTAATATATACCAACAAAATTTGGGAATGGAATTTAATTAAAGCAGGGAGACTTCTAATGTCTCTACACATTAAAACTGAGTTTCCTTGATTATAGATTCAAAGATTGTTCCAAAGAAGGATGACCATAGAGATCATCCAGCTCAACCCCCTTACCTTTTTTTTTTTTTTAATAGATCAGAAAACTGATCTTTTTGGGTATCTTTTTTTTTCTTTCTTCCTTAACGTCATACTTTTCGCTGATGGTTTTGCCCTTGTAACTCATCAGGCTACAAAGTTATTCTTCATTGCTTTCCATATTGTGGTCGTCATCCTCATTGTTAAGTAAGTTCATGAGTTCTCTTCTACCTGAACTTGGTAAAAGGGTTTGGATCTCTTCCTGTCTCTGAGCCCTATCACACTTTATTTATACCTCTTTAATGACACATCACATCCTATCTTTGTATTATGGTTCTTTCTGGACATGATTTGTCCTTTCCTATTGGATTAGCTGTTCCTTGATGACAGAGACTGTCTTGTCCATTTTTATGTCTTCCATAGTGAATGACACACACCTTATACATAGCAAGTGCTTCAGTGTTTGAATGAGTAGAACAGAATGTGTTCCTAAGATTCTCTTGGTAAATTTGTCAATAAGAGAGGAAGACCCTGAAGTGAAGTTAGGAGGAAAAGAAATATTGTAGGTGACCCTAGTTTAGCCCCTTTGTTGTCTTCTGTAGACTGAATGGAATGAGGACTGAGAAAAAACCATTGGCTTTGGCAATTTAGACATCATTGGTAACTTTGGAAAGAATCATTTAGGTTGAATGATGAGATAGGAAGCTGGATTGCAGAGAATTAAGAAGACATTGAAAGGAAAGGAAGTGGAGGGACATATTATAGACAGCCTTCTGAAAAAACTTAATCACAAAAGGGAAGAAAGAGATAGGACAATAGGAAGACATGAGTATATTTGTGGAAGTTGTGGAAGATGAAATAAATAATCCCGACCAATATGTAGTTATAGAAGTGGTAAGAAAAGTGGAAGCAAGTCAACAAAAAAAGTTTTGATCACCTGTACATTCCAACCTTTTCTGTAAATACTACAGCATTGTTATTATTTTGTTAAAGACCTAGTTATAAATAATTTCAAATGAGGACTAACCTTCTGGAATCAGAGTTGGAAAGGTCTTTAGAGGTGATTTAATTGAACACATTTCTCTACAAGATTTCCAGAGAGTGGAAGTTTTCTAACCTCTACTTGAGAGCTATCTTTTCATATTTTCTTTGTGAATTAAATGCTCACCGTATAAATTGGATGGAGAGGAAAAAACCCTGACTATAAGACCCAGGCCCCTTTCTGGGCCTTCCTTGGCAATAGCCTAATTTGATGTGGGCTCCAATACATTCCTATGTCTTAGTGTCTTTCTTTTCGGGAAACCACAAGTGATAATAGTTTATATAATACCTTTTGTTTTTCTCTCCATCACAGTATTTTTGTGGCATTCATTTTGGAGGCCTTCTTTGTGGAGTATTCATTAGAAAAAAGTGAAATAGAAACTACAATTGAGAAGAAAATTCAAGAGCTGGGTGTGGGAATTCAAGAGTGAGTAATCTGTTTAGTTAAGTTTCTCTGAATTCTGGAGGTAAAAGGTACTTCTAATATATTAACCTACCTATGTTTAAAATTCACATTTCCCCCGAGGGTACCTCTCACAGTGCTATGCACTTAGGAAGTACTTGATAAATACTTGAATGGATGGATATATGGATAGATGCATATAAATAATTGGACTTTAACAAATGATACTATGAATTGTACTTTAGTGGAATGAGTCTATAGATGGCTAAATATACTGTCAATATAAATGCTTGACAGTTCACATTGTGTTTGTTTCTATCTAACAGGGAACATGTCTCTGATGCACAATTTATAGACAACATAGAAACAAGTGAAAATGATCTTAATGGTGAAGAAACAAAAAAGCAAAGCTCAAAAGGATTGTTCTTCCGAATTGCTTCAAAAAGTGAGTACTAACCTCTCTGGGAGCTAGGAAGCTTGATCAGTGAAGAGCTACATTCCTTATGTGTAAAACGAGGGGATTGGATTAGGTGACTTCCAAGACTCCTTCAGCTCTAAAGCTCTGATCCTGTATGATTCTTGTTCATGTTTCCCCATCAATCATCCATTGGGGATCTATCCAATTTGACAGAACTCATCCTTTGGCCCTTTGAACTTTAAGCTACTGAATGAACCATTTGGGCTGTCTGTCTGTTGTTTATTATTCCTATCTGACCAGCCAGTTATTTTCTTTTCCAGTCATAGGCTTCCTTAGTTAATGTCTTTTTTTAAAAAAATGTTATTTCTCACATGTAAGTACAATGGTAGCTTGCTGCAGCTTGCTTACTTATGCTCACCAGGAATACTTATTATGTTCTGAGTTGTCATTTGCAATTCTCCCTAGATCATTGTTTCTTTGATTCATAACCATATAGCATCCATGGGAGAATTTTGATATTAAAGAGAAAGGTCGTTATGAAAGCCACCAATTTGAGATCACTGAAAGCCCTATGCAATTTCCCAAATACAATTTTCAATTCAACCAACTTTTCTTAGGGACCTTCTAGATACAAGATACTTTGCTAGGCACTAGGGATAAAGAGACCAAATTGACATAGTTGCTACCCTCAAGAAGAACACATTCCACAGAGAAGGAGTATATACAACATGTACAGAGAAAAGAGTAAGAATAGGAAGTGACGAGGACAAAGGAGATATCCAAAGAAATGTTTCTTAACTGGGGCATATAAACTTGTTTTTTAAAAAAGTATATTTTGATAATTATTTCAACATAATTGGTTTCCTTTGTAATCATACACATTTTATTTTAAGTATTTAAAAACATTATTCTGAAAAGGCTCCACTGGCTTTGTCAGATTGCTGAAGGCGTCCATAACAGAAAAAAAGGTTAAGAGTTCTTGGCCTGTTGAGTTCTAGGTCTAGTTTTTGTCCCTTTGCTGTATCAATTACAAATGACGATGGACTTATTTGAGCTGCCTACCTAGCTGTATGTGATAGTCTGAAAAATGGTTTTTATCCACTTCTTTCTTAGTGTGCGCACATGGGGAACCTACATGGAGTTGGGAAACTAAAAGATGGGACTGAAAAATTCTATGTTCCAGTTGGGCTGAAACATAGCATGCAGGGAGTGCAATGCTTCTCAGTGTGACATGAGGCTGGAATGTTATGTGGGAGACAAATTGTGGAAGGCCTTAAATGCAAGCCTAAGGAAAACAAATGCCTTATGTCTTCATCCTTAAAATGTATCCTATGAGCAATAGAGAAGTACTGATAGTTTTTGAGAGAGAGTGGCAAGGTCCTACCTGTTCTTAGGAAGATGATTTTCATAGGTGTGATGGATGAATTGGGATGGTAAATTCTGGAGTTAGGGATACCAGTTAGGAGGCTGTTATAATTGTCTTATGAAGAAGTAATGGATATGAAGATAGAGAGGAGTTGGATATAAGAGAGATTCTAAAGGTGAAGTTGATCAAAATTGGCAGCTGATTGGATATGGGGAGCAAAAGTGACCAGGAAAAAAAAAAACAAAGATGTTTCACAGGTGTTAGTAATTAGGAGGAGGGTAGTGTCATCAGTAGAGATGGGCAAATTGGAAGGAGAACAGATAAATAGGGAAATTTAGTAGGTTGTGGGTGGGGAAGATGCTGAGGGTTTTTTTCATCTTAACTATATCGCTTTAGAGGAACCCAGGAGACATCTATATAGGAATGTCTTCCAAGTAGTTGAAATGTACAACTTGAACTCCAGGGACATATCAGGGATGTATGTATAAATATGGGATTGCCTTTCATAGAGGGGGCATTTGAAACCATTAGTCTAATATATGAGTTAGTCAAGGGAGACAGGGTATTAAAGAAAGCTAAGGACAGATCTTTGAGAAGTACCTACACTTAGAGAATGAGAGGAGAAAAATTAATTTGGAAAAAGAAACTGAAAAGGAATGGCCAGACAGGTAGGAAGAGAACCAAACAGAGCAGAGTCACAGAAAGTGAGGAAGGAAGAATGAGCGATTGGTCCAGTGTCAGATGCTACAGGGAGGTCAAGGTAGGTGAAACTGTGAAAAGGCCTTTAGCTTTAGAAATAAAGAAATGACCTTTTGAGAGAGCAGTTTCATTAGAGTGACCAAATCGGAAGTCAGATTCCTCCAGGTTGAAGTGGTGAGTGAAGCAGTGGAGACAATGAGTGGACATCACTTCAGGAATTTCACTGTGAAAGGTAGAAGAGCTGTATGATAGTAGCTTGAGGGGATGTCAGGGTCAAGTAAGGGTTTTTTTTCTAATATGTGAAAAATGGGAACATTTTTGTGAACAAAGGAGCCAGTAGAAGGTACAGGTGGGAGGGAGAACAAAGTAAACATCTTTAATATAGTATTTTCTTCTATTTTTCTTTGTTTTATTATTTTTCCCCATAAACTTTATTCCTGGGTTATTATTTAAAGTAAGATGTAAGTGATTCCTGAGTCCATATTCCTTCCTCATCCAATCAATCAGGCAATAAAGATTTATTCAGCACCTACCATATGCCAGGCACTGTTCTAAGTATCCATCTGGGGATACAAAAAGAGGGAAAGACAGTCCCTGCCCTTAAGGAGGTCACAATATAATGAGGGAGACAACATGCAAACAAGTATATACAAAGCAAACTATACACAGGATAAATAGGAAATAATAGAGAGAAGGCTCTACAGTTAAGAGGAGTTGGGGAAGGCTTCCTGTAAAAGGTGAGTTTTTAGTTGGAATTTAAAGGAAGCCAGGGAAGTCAGTAGGTGAAATGGAGGAGGGAGAGCCTTCCAGGCATGGGGGAATGGGTGGATATCAGGTAATTTCATTCTTTTATAAAATATCAGCCTAGGGGCAGCTAGGTGGCTCAGTGGATGGAGCAATGGCCCTGGATTCAGGAGGACCTGAGTTCAAATCTGGCCTCAGACACTTAATACTTACTAGCTGTGTGACCCTGGGCAAATCACTTAACCCCAATTGCCTCACCAAAAATACATACATACATACATATATATCGGCATAGTCAGTTGCCTCTCAGACATTTGAGAACCCTAGCTGGGGTTTAGATTTGATCTTCAGTGGTTGTTTGCTAAACGTATAGTTGGTGTTTGGTGACTTTTCCTCCCCTTTTAGCATCCTTCTAACTTGTGATGTTTATCTCCTCATTCTCTTGTACTCAGGGCTTTTAGGGCTTCCCAAGGCCTTTTCCTTTAGTGCCCCAGTTGGGCCCAGTGTACCATATCTGCATCCTCTACCTTACTCCCACCCCAGTCAGGTTTTAACTGACTCTAGTAGGAAATGGTCTGATATAAATATTCCTTGTTAGGTTTTAGTGTTTGTTGAAAGGACTTTTTTTCATGTTAGTAGGGGATTCTAGCCTTAACTCAAAGGAGTGAATCTCTAATGGCAGACATTTATTTATTTATTTATTTTTGGATAGAGGTATTCTTTCACTGTTCCTCAGATCACACCACATAGGCTGGTCTGTTAATAGGTCTCTACAACTCTTTCCTCTTTAACTCCCCTAGTATCCCTAAAAGTCTTTATTTTGTTTTGATTTTGATAGGAATTCTTTGGTCTTTTACTATGTGGAAAGAAATTATATAATATCAATCTTCTAGCTAGTTTTTCATTTAAAAAAAAGACACTGAATTACCCTAAACAATAATGAATGGATTAATGGCTCATAGATAACTTAGTCATATAGCCCTCTGTGTCTAAAGAATGTGAAGGGTTAATATGAAATGAGATAGTTCCAAAGATGCATAGCCTATTAAGAGTAGCTGCAAAAAGTAAGTTATTACTAAAGTAGCTCTTTAAGGACAGAGAAATTATTTTTTCTCCTTTGTCTTTGTAACCTTAGTGCCTAGCACAGTGCCTGGCACATAGTAGGTACTTAAATGTTTGTTGTATCAAGTTGTGAGGATATAAACATTTATTGCGATGACCAACACAAACAATTGGCGGAGCAAACCTGAAAGAAGGCCCTATGTGATGGTGATTGGCAGTGATGCTGATGATTCCTTCATCCTCAAAGAAGCCTTTTTTTGGGGTGATTTTCTTGTGCTTTTAAGTGTGAGTTCAGTCTGGGTTTGGCAGGTTTTGTTACATGGAGCAAGATGCACCATGTGTGGAAGGTGACTTTTGAGTCACCACTTGCTATTTATATTGATTCTTTTGTTTTAGTTTTGATTAAGTAGATTCAGAGCATTTTATTTGGCCTAATTCAGCAAATGATGTTTGATCAGGGAACATCTGAATCATGTTTGACTCCAGCAACTGTAAAAATGAAAATTCAACACTCATTCTCCTCCTCCCAGGATATAGGACAGTAGATGCATTATTACAGCGGATGTTTGAATCTGAAATCTCTCCAGAAGATGAGGGACCTCCCTTGGATGAGATTTTGAACCTTTCACCCAGTGATATGTATCCGAAGAATCCAACCTTTGAAAATTCTGCATAGTCAAAGATCACAAAGGGAACACAGTTGGAAATATGATGAGTGGTATAATTTTTTTTTTGTACATGATATTTGGGGATTTCCCCTTTGTGTTCTCAAGAAGTCTGCTAAAAGGCAGCTAGCTGAGGAGGTTGGGAAATAACTTTTCTTTGAGATTTGGGTGAAGTGATAACCTTTTAGCTCAGAGCCCACCTAAGGCCTTTTACTTTGTACAGCTATTTTGCCTGAAATTGAAATGAAACTTTGAAAACAAATAAGGAATATTTGAGGCAGGGATTATTAATGGCACTTACTGTGCATGTATGTATATATATGGAATTTTATTTCAATGTGTATATAAAATTCTAGTAGTTTATTTTACATAATTTTCTTCTATCCTACTAAATAGAACATTACATTCCAAGAATTTTAAAAGTATTTAAATAATTAATGGAATATTTTCTAGCACAGTAGCTCCTACAGAGAGTGTTGATTTATATATGAAGGAAAATATCAATGTGGAAATAAAATTATGTAGAGATTACATTATGGTTAGTTTTGAAAACTGTTCCTTTTGGTTTCTTAAAATCTGACCTGTTCTTAGTCTTTGGTGATTCTTTTATTGGTTTTAGTACCTATGAACTGGGAGATTTTTCCAAATAATTATATAATAGCAAGCATTTATATAGCACTTTAAGGTTGATAAAGCACTTTAAAATATTATCTCATTTTATCCCCACAACAACCTTGGGAGGTGGGTGCTATTATTGTTCCCATTTTATAGATGAGGAAACTGAGGCAGAACAAAGTTAAGTGACTTACCCAGGGTCCCACAGCTAGTAATTGTCTAAGGGCTGGATTTGAACTCAGGTGTTCTTGACTCCAGAAAAATGATTTAATGAAAAACATTTTCTGTTTGATTGTTCTTTTTTTTTTTAAAAAAAATGTATCATTTTTCCTCTCCACAAGGACAAATAGTCAGGAATGGCAATTTGGGTTATCAAGATTGCCTTTTAATATTGTATATTAAGTATGAATTGGAAGAGGCAGGGCATGAAGACCACACTTGATGCCCAGTAGGCAAGGACCAATCCCATGTCGGCAGACATTGCAAAAGTTTATTCTCTTCTCATTTCTGGTATGCAGTGGTAACCTCAGGGGATCCTGTGAATTCCTGCTGGGGACTAATGCACTCAACCCAAGGAAGCATTTCAGATGCTTCTCCTTCTCTACTCCCCCACCCAGCTCCGACTCCCATTAGACTGTAATATCCTAGAAGGCAGTGACCTTGTTTTCCATCCCCATGGCCCAGCACAGTGCCTTGCACATAGTAGGTGCTTGATAAATGCTTGTTGAATGATATAACAGTAGGAACTTCCTACTTTGGCACAGCTGTGTAGGATCCAATTCCATTCACCAAACACTTAATAAATGCCTACTGTGCAGAAGACATTGTGCTAGACCCCAGGAATGCAAAGAAAAAACAAATAATAGCTAATATTTCTACAGTCAATATACACAATACAATCAATACAATACAATCAATTTCAAGCAAAGTACTTTGTCCTATCATGTGGATGTCACAACAATCCTGAGAGATAGGTGCAATTATTATTTCCATTTTAAAGATAAGGAAACTGGAGCTCAGAGAAGTTAATGACTTGCCCAGGATCACAGAGCTAGTGTCTGAGATGGAATTTGAACTCAGGTCTTCAGACCCCAAGCTTAGCACTTTATCCTCTATGCCACATACTCACCTCAAAAAATGAAGCAGTAAAAAAGAAGCAGCAGAAGAAGAAGCAGTGCCAAATTCAAGGAGCTTACATTCTTCTGGGGGTGAGGCAGCCTTATGACATTCACATAGACAAGGAAATACAAAAATATAGATGAAATAGAAAGGGGGGAGAAGAGGAGGGGTGCTAGGGAGTCAGCATGGAGTGAAGGATGAACTGACCTCAAAGCAGAAGATACTTGGCTTCACTGCCCCTGTGACCCTAGGCAAGTCATGGGCATCTCACAGCCTCAGAAAACTTTCTCAGACTGCAGAGAAGCTATAACCTGCATTGAGAGAGGAAATTATTGCCTAGAGAACCTCCCCATGAGGATGAAATTGTAGTGGGTTTTTAAAAAGAGTCCTAATACCTAAAGGAACCAAGAATGGCCTCAAGTGGGAGGCTGTATCTGAGTTGAACTTTGAAGAGAGCTGGTAATACTATGAGGCAGGAGTGAGGGGGATGGGCATGCCAGGCATGGGAGATTTTCTATGCAAAGGTATAGTGGTGTGTAAAGAGAATAGCAGCTGGTAGGCCAATTTGTCTGGAATGTAAGATGCATGATGGAAAAGAGTATGAAATAATTGTGCAAAGGTAGTAGGCTGTTGCCAGATTGCGAAAGGCCTTAAATGCTATATTTTGCTCATAAAGTACTTAACATGTGCAATGTGCTGTCCTAAATGCTTTCAGTACAAAGATAGAGACAACACAAATCTCCTTTCAGGGGAGATATATTAACTATTTGTCTCAGAAAATGGGTCGGAATTTTGAAAGACTTAAGAACTGTTCAAAGCAACAATCAGCCTTGATCCTAAAGGACCAATGATGAAGCACGCTACCTACCCCCTGACAGAGACATGATGGACTCAAGGTGAAGAATGAGACATGCTCTTTGGACATGGCCAATATGGGAATTTCGTTTGTTTATGTAGTTTGTTTGTTTTTTTAAATAATAAACATTTTTATTTAAAGTTTTGAGTTCCAAATTCTATTCCTCCTTCCCTCCCTCCCCTATGCCCTTCCTGAGGTGGAAAGCAATCAGATATAGGTTATATATGTGCAGTTATACAATACATTACCATATTCGTCATTTTGTATAAGAAAACTTGAAGAAAAGAAAAAGTGAAAAACAGCCTGCTTCGGTCTGTATTCAATCAATACCAGTTCTTTCTCTGGAGGTGGGTAGTATGCTTCATGATTAGTTCTTTGGGATTGTCTTGAATCATTGTATTGGTGAGAATAGTTAAGTCATTCACAGTTCTTCATCAAACAGTAGTGCTAACACTATGCACACCATTCTCTTGGTTCTGCTCACTGCTCACTATATGTTATGTAGTTTGTCGAAAGGGCTTGGCTTTGCTCTTTCAGTGACGTAAAAGGGAGGGAAAACTTTTTCGTTAATTAAATTAAAAACAAAATGGACTGGATTGGTAAACTTTAATTCTGACGTCTGAGATTGAGATCCTTTGATTGGAGGATTGCAATTAAAGTGGTCTTGCTAACTTCCTTGGAGAGCTGTAAATATAGGGCAGAGAATGATTTGGATGGTTTGTGTAACTGTGCCCAGAAACGGGGCTGAACTAGAGCAGGGCTTCTTAAACTTTTCCTACTCTTGACCCCTTTTTGCCTGAGAAATTTTTATGCGACCCCAGGTATATAGTTATATAAAATAGTTATAATTAATCTTTTGCTGTTACAAATTTTTCATGACCCCCACATTCGGTTAGGTGACCCCCATATGGGGTCTCACTCATGGTTTAAGAAGCCCTGAACTGGAGGACCCATTAGACAACCATCTAGTGCTGAAGTTCCAGGTCCCCGTCCCATGATGTGCAATCAGCCTATCGGCCATTAGGTGGCCTCCCCACTCCATCACTCACAATCAGAAGCAAGGTTTACTCTTTTACAGAGGCCGAGGAGCCTGCAGGAACCTTTCCAGCATCACTACTCATGTTTTCCACTTGTGAAACAAGAAATGGGGTGGGAGAATAGTTTAAATGGAGCCCTTCTCTTGTCTAAAAATTGATCTAACAGAAGTTACTAAAAGCTCATAATTTATACTCTTAAATGTTAGTGGCTGAGAGAAGGTGAGCTGAGAAAAGAACACATTTCCATGTAACTAGGTGCCTACCTACAACATTGCCTGATCACCCATTCTGTCTACTAATGAAGGCCTCAGAAATATTGATCCCTTGGATATTTGTGTGGAAAATAAGCTGGAGAGTTAGAAATTTGGGAGAAAAAAAGGCAGTTTGGGTACTTTGCAAATAAAAGTGGCTCAAGCAAATTATAACATGAGCAAAGCACAGTGGTGGGCACTGGGAGGGTTTTGTTTCTTTGTTTAAAGTAAGAGAAGTTAGTCTTGGTTCTTCTAGAACTTACGTTTTCTATGGGGAGGCAGGAGGGAGAATTGGCCTCCGACCAATTGATTTCTTCTTTCTGTTCCTGCACACTTGATGTAATCACAGAAAGCCTGTGTGTGTGTGCTGTGAGTGTGCATGCAGATAATAGAAGTAATAATATGCTAACAAAATGCCAAGATATGTTACCACTCTCTTCTCCCTTTGTTGTTGTTCAGTCATTTTTCAGTCATGTCTGACTCTTCATGAGCACATTTGGTGTTTTCTTGCCAAAGATACTAGTGGTTTGACATTTCCTTCTCCAGCTCATTTTTATAGATAAGGAAACTGAGGCAAATGTGGTTATGTGATTTATCCAGGGTCACACAGCATCTGTGGCCAGATTTGAACTCAAGAAGATGGGTCTTCTTGAATCCAGGCCTGACATTCTATCCACTGCACCACCTAGCTGCTTCATATTCCTTTACAGAATGCAAAAATTTATCCTCTATAGAATTAGAAGGAAAACTGTCATGCTTGTGCTTTTTGACATGAGGAGAAAATCTTTCCTCTCCCTCCTGCCACAGACTGGTATAAGTGCAGCAACCCAGCTCCTCGGGGGACACCTAATCCAGCAGGAAGCAGAGGCACACTCTCCATTAAGCCACAGACCCATTAGAGAGTCAATGACTGGAGAGAGGAAGCAGCTTTCAGAAGTGCCACCTTTGGCTGCAGAGATTCACGAATCCAAGAAAGATCTAGGTCTGACAATCAAAGGCTGAGCTGTGGGCAGGAGTAGACACTGGATCCCAACTCAGCAACTTAGCCAGCTTGGAAGCTGCATCATCCCTATTAAAAATTTTTAAAATAACTATTTCAATATATTTGGTTTCTTTTATAATCCTATGCATTTTACTTAGGAATTTCATTTCTTTTCTTTCTTTTTTTTAAAGTGAGGTAATTGGGGTTAAGTGACTTGCCCAGGGTCACACAGCTAGTAAGTGTTAAGTGTCTGAGGCCAGATTTGAACTCAGGTACTCCTGACTCCAGGGCTGGTGCTCTATCCACTGCGCCACCTAGCTGCCCCTTACTTAGGAATTTAAAAACATCCTGAGAAGGGGTTTTCACCAGACTGCCAGAGGAGTCCATGATTCAAAAGAGGTTAAGAACCCTGCTAGGATCTGGAGACAGGGACTATGCCTCACCTAAAATACATGGTTGTTTTTTTAAAGTGGCAGGACAGTGTTCTGCCCTGTGTGGGAGATGTTTTATAGTATAATTAAGACATCGCGGCTAAATTCAGTACCTGCTAAACAAGATAGAGGCAGTGTGTATGTGTACACACATGGGTGTATATACATGTATACAAACACACATGTATGTATACCTATAGACACATGTGTTAGAGACAGTATATGTCTATATCTACGTATGAGTGTACACATATCTGTATTAGAGTCAGTTTACACACACACACACACACACACACACACACACACACACACACAGAGGGAGAGGAGGCATACACGTGATCTCCACTGTCTTCTCCAGCTCTGCCTCGATCCGCAGGGAAAGTCCCACGGCACAATCCCTTACAGAGATTTGCAGTCTTGTCGGTGGAGGCTTTCCTTCCACTAATGCCCACTCTAACCACTCAAGAGCTCAGAGCTCCATAGATGGTCTTTGAGTATCGCTGGGGCTGTGACCATCAGCCTTCCGGCTGAGCTGGTGGAGAGACTTTGCTCACTTAAGCTTAGCGGACTGAAGTTGTTGAGGTTGAACTTAGTGAGACTGCTCCATAGATGACAGATCTGGTCACCAGGCCTGAACCTGAAAGCTTCGCGGTTCTGTAATAATAATAGCCTGAATTTATGTAACACTTTGTTATTGTTTGTCCTCACCCAGAGGACAATGACATTGGGAGGTGATGTCATGACTTGCAGTGAATTGGATTTAAGTGAGGGGAGGCTGTGCAAAGTCACCAGTCTCACTCTCTCCTCCAGAGCCATCTGGATGCACTGGCGAGATAGATATCAGGACAACTGGAGATGACCCAGGATGCAGTGGGAGACCTTGGCCTTTTTAAGCTAAGGTCTTTCCCAGGTCGCAATTTGTCTGAGGCAAAAGCCCATTCAGTGATTAAGGTAATGATAGAGGAAAAGCATGTTCGTTATTAGCTGGTGATCTTGTTGTTCCACTGCCATCCTTTGCTCCCCTCACCCCGTCCCTGATCACAGGCTTTTGCCTTTCATTTCTTTTCTTTTAAGCACAGCCCTGCCCCTCCCCATTTACCCTTCATCCTTGTAGTTTATATTTTGCTTGTTACTAATCCCTCCCTTATTTTACCATCCCTCCCTATTACCACCTGCTTCCCTGTTGAATTAAATGTTTTTTTGGGTTTTTTTATGTGTGTGTGTATGTTCAAACCTCCTTTTTCTGGTTCATATGAAAATAAGGCCCATGTAATATCCACTTCCCTCCATCCTCTCCTCCACGTCTCCACAGGTTTTTTTTTTCATGCATCCTGCTTATATGAAATAGTAAGCTCCCTCTCTTTCCTCATCTTTTTTTCTCTAGTACATTTCTTTTCTCATTCCTTTTCTTTCTTCAGTTAAGATAATCACAATATAACAAAACTACACTCTAAAATTTACCAGAAGCCCTTTATTTTTTTTTCCAGATACCTAATGAATAGTCCCACACAGAGTCCAAATGGAAAATGAATTTCCTGTGGATAGTGAGGAAGAAAGGAAGTAAACAAGTATTTATTAAACACCTACTTTGTGTCAGGCAGCTGAGTGTCACAGTGGAGAGAATACTGGTCCTAGAGTCAGGAGGACCTGAGTTCCAATCCAGCTTCAGACACTTACTAGCTGTATGGCCCTGGGCAAGTCACTTAACTCTGTTCTGCCCTCTGCCTGGGTCCTTGAATCCATTTCCTCCTGCCTCATCCTAGACTTTGTTCCAATGGTCCTTCTTCCTTTAATGCATCTTCCCCATCTGAATACAAATATATTTGGATCTTCCATCTCTCCCAGCTTAAAAAAAGCTTCCCCTTGATCTGAATATCCCATCCAGCTACCATCTCATCTGTCTTCCCTTCATATCTAACCTTGAAAACTATTATTGGTTACAAAGAAGGATTGCTTAGAGTGGGGGGAGGGTAGCCAGGCTGTTAGGTGGTGACTGTGCTGCTAAAAAGAGAATAGAAGAGAAAAGAAAAGAAAACAGCATCAGTGAAACGTTTTAAACAATACACAGAAGAGAGCAGAAGGAAGTCCAGAAGGTGACACAGACATGCAGGGGAGTGTTGGGGGTAGGCCATTCAATTTAACACACACTTTAAAAAATTATGTAACCAGTCCACAGTGTCATATACAAAACTGTTTTCTGTTGTTTGTGTATTGAGATGTTCGTGTTTATTGATGTCTAAGTTCCCAATAAAGAAAACTTTTATTTTAAAAGTTGTCTACACTTCATGCTCCCACTTCTCACCCTTCCCTCTTGCCTCAATCTTTTTGTAACCTGGTTTCTGTCACCACTGCAATAATGAAATTCCTTCCTCAAACATCACTAGTGATTTCCTGATTCCCAAATCCAGTGCCTTTTCCCGCCTTTAAGATTGTATCCTCTGTGACCTTTCTTCTGATGAGAAATGACCTTAATTTAGAAAGCCTAGGGCCATCCACTGCATCCTGGGTCACTGCCAATCGTCTTGACTTTTGTCTCACCGCTGGACGTGGATGGCTTTGGAGGGGGGAATGAGGCTGGTGACTTTGTGCAGCTCTGCCTCACTCAAATCCAATTCCAGCCCATATCAGGACATCCCCCTTGTGATGTCTTTGGTCCTCTTCCAAAATGAAGGACAAACAACAACAACAAGAACCTGTTGACCATCTCCTACTGACCATTTTCTCTTCTCTGTTTTAGAAATACCACATTTTGCCAATGTTCATCCCACCTGTTTAACTGTCCCTCTGTCTCTTCTGTTGGCATCTTGGCCACTTCCTGAACAATTAGTCCATCAGCAAGATTATTAGCATATGTTAAGCTAGACACCCAGTACAAAGATGATAGTGAGATAGCATCAGGAGAGACAACATATGTATCCATAGGCATATAAAAAGGCAATGGAATAGGGACTGAACCTGTAATTTCATTTATATAGATACGGGACACCCAAATGAGGAAACTCTCTCTATTAATGTCAGTTAGCAACTTATAGTATTGGAGAGCAGCCTAGAGCACTGAGAGGTAAATGATTTGCCCAGGGTAACACAGCCATTATGTGGCAGAAGTGGGTTTGGACTTTAGGTCTCCCTGGCTATGAGGTACAGGGAGATTTTGTGAGTGCAGAGGCAAGCAAGTGAGCCCTTAAGAGGAAGCTTCCAGAGGTCTGTCCTCTCTCATCTCTCTACTGACAATCTTTCTGACTCCCAAGTTTTCAACTACCACCTCTATGCATCTGACTCAATTTTATTTCTCCCCCTCATGATCCCTCTTGACTTTTGAATCTACATCTCCAATTCCTTACAGGGCATTTCCATTTAGAAACTCTAAAAGCACTTCAAACCTTGTGTCCAAAAGCGAGCTTGTTTTTGTTACTGGTGCCAGCTAGTCTCTAACCTCTATAATACACAATATCCTCTATTTAGATTGTTCTAAGTGCCCTGGGAAGAAGCTAGATGGTGCAATAGATAGAGCACTGGGCCTGGAGTCAGGAAGATCTGAGTTCAAGTCCAACCTGACACTTATTAGCTGTGTGACCCCAGGCAAGTCACTTAGCCCCTATTTGCCTCAGTTTCTCATCTGTAAAATGGGGCCACACTGGAGAAGGCAAACCACTCCAGTATTGTAGCCAGGAAAACCCCAAATGGGGTCATGAAGAGTTGGACATGACAGAACAACAACAACAAAGTATCTTGGCAAACTTCTCATAATAAATAAGAGCAAAGGGGCCGCTGGTGGCGCAATGGATAAAGCACTTGTCCTGGATTCAGGAGGACCTGAGTTCAAATCTGACCTCAGACATTTGACACTTACTAGCTGTGTGACCCTGGGCAAGTCACTTAACTGTCATTGCTCCGCAAAAAACAAAACAAAAACAAAAACAAACAAAAAAAGAGCAAAAACCAAACCAAACCAAAAAAACAAAACAAAACAAAACCAAGGTGTGGTACTCCAAACTCCAGCTCCAGAACCTAATGATGGACAACAACAACAACGACGACAGCAACATGACTACTATGAAAAACAAATAATGTTTCTTTTCCATTACTGATACCAGGCAAGTTTTTCCTTGTATTCCCCACCCCCTGTGCCTCCAATCTCCCCCTTAGATCTGAATATCAAAGTTATATATGAGTGCAGGTCTGGAGACCTGATTTCTCACTTCAGATAGTATTTAAATAACCCCTCAAACAGAGTACCCCCAAGCTGATTTCCTTGGGGGGGGGGAGGTAAAGAGCAAGAACTTGCAATTACATAGTACTGAAACTAAGAATAAATAAAATGGGGGACTTTTCCCTCTCCCTCTGTGTCATAGATGAAGAGTAGAAAGGGAATATAGAGCACCTCTAGTCCAATGCTCTCATGTTACAGATGAAAGAATTGAGGCCCAGAGCAGTTAAGTCATTTGTCCAAGGTTGCACAGCTAGTAAGTGGCGGGTGTAGGCTCTGACAACCATCTTTTTGTTCCCATCCTGCAGAAAAAGGAGCGGTGGGGTGGCAGGTGCAAAGAGGCAAAATTGTCAGGAAAAACCTCCCAGAACAACTGCCCCTAAAATGGAACAATAGGAAATCGTGGCTTCTGCTTCACTGAATGTCTTTGAGCAAAAGTTGCATCATCCATTGTCAGTTAGCCATGTTGTAGTGGGGATCTGTTCTCAGATCAGACTATGTTGTCACTGACGTGGTTCCTCCCTCTAGAATTCTGCAAGTCTCACACCAAACCCAACACTCTTTCTACCCTATTGCACATAAGGTCTTCAGTACTGGAACCCTACCCCAAACCCCATAAGTCAATGTAACTGGAAACTCTGCATTTTGTACAGAGCAAAGGAGGAGAAAAGGAGAGCTGCTTCACCCTGGGCTTTGAGGCTACCTTGTACCTTCCTTGATATGGAAGCAGGCTTGGATCCTGGGGGACCTATCCCGTTGCTAGGATACCAGATTTTTGAAGTTTTTATTGAAATGGAAGCTCTGGCATAAATGGGTGAGCAGATGGGTAGCAGCAACACTGAGACAACACTAATGTGGGAGTAACGTTTCTAATTGGGCTGGAGCTTAAAGTCCTGTAACTGGGTCGTCTGGCAAGTGGGGCACTGGTGCCAGGGACAGAGGGTGTGTTGAAAAGGACTCTGACACAAGGCATCAGTGTTGGTGGAGTGCTGCACACTCCAGACTCTAGACTCCTGCATCTTTCTTTTAATTGGAGCTAGGAGATAAAGAGAAATGTAATTTATTCTTAACTCACTGTATCAGCACCTGATCTTCATAGGATTATTCAGCTCTGGCTAATAAACAATCTGTCTCTAAAGGTAGATGGTCAGATTTGGGTCCAAGAGAACTGAAACTGGTTTTAATATCAAAGATAGCATGGAGTATTTTGCTTCCACAATCTCGCAAGGACTGTCCAAAAGTTAGATGTGACAACAGGGCCTGATTTTTACCTATATAGTAGCAATGGAGAAATATTTATTTGAATCTGCTTGATTTTCAAAAGGAAATGAAAAATAAACTTCTATACAGAATATAAGCTCCTTGAAAATAGGGTTTGTTTCATTCTTTATATTTATATCTCTAGGGCCTAATACAATGTCTGAAACTAGTAGGTGCTCAAGAAATGCTTCTGAATTGGTTGATTGGCTTTTAGTCAACAATCATTCATCAAGAATACAGAGAAAGGCAAAAAATGGGGTCCTTACCTCCAAGAAGCCCACATTCTAATGAACTATGGGAATCATTGATTGGGATTCCATTTATTTATTTTGTTGTTCAGTTATTTTTCAGTCATCTGACTCTTTGTGACCCCATTTGGGGTTTTCTTGGCAAAGATACTGAAGTGGGTTGTCATTTCCTTCTCATTTTACAGATAAAGAAACTGAGGCAAACAGGGTTAAATGACTTGCCCAGGTTCACACAGCTACTAAGTGTCTGAGGCTAGATTTGAACTCAAGAAAATGAGTCTTCCTGAATCTAGGCCTGGCACTCTATCCACTGAACCACCTAGCTGCCCATTTATTTACATACATTTATTTTTAATTTTAAAATTTAAAATTTATTTTCTTAATACATTTTCAAATATATTCCTTGCTTCCTACCTAGGGAGCACTCCCTTGTAACGGAGAAAAGAAAAAGAAAAAGTTCAGGAAAACTAACCAACCTATCAAATGAATGTGACAGTATTGACAGTGTTCCACACTCACAGTCCCCATCCCTCTGGAAAAGGGAGGGAAGTACATTTTCTCATCTCTCTCAAGATAAGTTTTGTTGTTATCATCACACTAGTTGTTCCACTTAGGAAGGGGCAAGGATTGGGCGAGGCATCGGAAGTATAGGACAGCAGTAGACTTGCCCCTGGAAAAGCTGAACTCTAAAACTTTTAATCATTCGTAATTGTGCCCAGTGCCTTAAAAAAAAAAAACCCAAACAAACTGTATACTGTCTTTACTTCCCCTTTGAGGACTATTAACTCTAAGATGATTTCAAAGCATGAAGAATATTACTAAAGAATATTCTTTCAACTAAAGTCGACAGGTTAAATTGAAAAATGATTAGGTTAATCTTCCTTTCTAACTGTGGGTTCAACTCGCAGAATAACACGATTTTACAGTTTCAAGGGACTCCAATGACCATCTTGCCTAACCCATTCGTGAAAATAATCCCCCAAGAAAGCTCCAGGGTGGTTGGAAACACATAGCACGGACTTTGAAAGTGACTAGAACAGCCACAGGAAGAGTGACAAGCGCTGGCAGGCCAGCTTTGGCTAGGATAGCCCAGGCCCAGGGGCTCTCAGGTTCTTTCTACTCTGCCCGGAGATGCTATCAAGGGCCCTATAGATACAGGGCCCTGAAACACAAAGATCTAAGGGAGCCTAATCTTGAGAGGTGGAAGCCAGCACAGCAACCCAAATGATCCAGGTCAAGACCAAGTAGGGCCAACCTCCCCACCCAAAGGTACAGCAAAGATCAAGCCTGGCCCTGGCACAAAGTCCCAGTTCAGGAGCTAAGCTGGAGAGGTGAGTAAAATGAAGACATCTACAACAATAAAGAATCATTGTAGGGGGAAGCTAGGTGGCTCAGTGGATAAAGCACCGGCCCTGGATTCAGGAGGACCTGAGTTCAAATCTGACCTCAGACAGTTACTTGACAGTTACTAGCTGTGTGACCCTGGGCAAGTGACTTAAACCTCATTACCACCCCCCCAAACACAAAAAAGAATAATTGTAGATCCAAGAAAACCAAAAAACCTAATCTAGAAGAGAGAACAAAAGCAAGTAGAGATTTGAAGGGGAAAAAAAAAAGACTTTCCATAAGAATATGTAGAAGAGATGAAGAGAAAGATGAAAATCAAAATGAAATGAGTCTTGGAGGAATTATAAAGCATATAAATAACTTGGAATAGAAAGTGGTAAACCTTATCCAAGTCATAGATTCCATGAAAATAAGAATAAACCAAAGAGAAATCAGTGATTCCATGAAAAAATAAGCTGTCTTAGAAAATCAGAAGACTGCAAAAAACGAACAAAAACAGAAGAAAATGTTGGGTTGTTGTTGCTTAGTCATTTTCAGTCATGTTCAACTATTAATGATGCTATTTGGAATTTTCTTGGCACGGATACTGGAGTGGTTTGCCATTTCCTTCTCCAGGTTATTATACAGATGAGGAAACTGAGGCAAACAGGGGTTATGTGATATGCTCAGGGTCACACAGCTAGTAAGTGTCTGAGGTCAGATTTGAACTCAGGAAGATAACTAACTCTATCCATTGTGCCACCTAGCTGATCCCCACCCAAAATGTTGGGTATCTTCTATCAAAAACAATTGACCAGTACCAGCCCTGGATTCAGGAGGACCTGAGTTCAAATCCGGCCTCAGACACATGACACTTACTAGCTGTGTGACCCGGGGCAAGTCACTTAACCCTCATTGCCCCGAAAAAAACAAAAAAACAATTGACCTAGAAATCATGTCACAGAGATAACTTTAGAATCACTGCACATGAAAACCTGGATTAAATAAAATGCAATGCTATATTTCAAGAAATTATAAAAGATAAGTACCTAGGTCCATTAGAACCACATATGTAACATATTCTTATAAATTTCCAAGGTCATGGGGGCAGCTAGGTGGTGCAGTGAATAAAGCACCAGCCCTGAATTCAGGAGGACCAGAGTTCAAATCCAGCCTTAGACACTTGACACTTACTGGCTGTGTGACCTGGGGCAAGTCATTTAACCCTCATTGTCCCACAAAAAGAAAAAAAAAATCCAGGTCATGTACACCAGCTGGAATTCTTTTAATGTAAGGTTTTACATCATGAGGTTTAATCAAGACATTAATTAAATAGAAAGTTGTAGGCTTACAAGTTTGGGATCTGTTAAAATTAATTGTTGTATGTTTGTCCTCTGGAGGTTGTAGAAGATTTTGTTTGGACATCATTAGTTGCTTTAGGTCAAACATCCAATGTTGTGGCTGAGCCTTCTGAAATTTATTTTCCCCAAATTAAGAGTACCTGTCAGACTATGTTTAGCTTCCATCTCCTTTACCACAAACAATAGGAGAGGTCTCTTCTTTTCAGATTTCTCATCATTTCTACCTCAGCAACCAGTTATGGGCCTTCTCTTTGACTGTCCCAAACTATAAAAGAGACAGTCTTAGTTGTTGCTTAGTGTTGAATTGCAATCTTAAAGATCTCTGAAAAAGTTTATATTCTGTCAAAGCAAACAAACATTTAATTCAATTATCCGTACAGGTCCATCTATTCTCCCTGGCTCTTCCTGCATGAATTCTACCTCCTGGTTGCTTGCTATGTCTTATGCTAGTGTCTTGCACACATCATTTATTGGATGAACAATTGAAAAAGGCAATTATTAACAGCCAGTCTTGGTCAATAAGCATTTATTAAGCATTTCTTATACACCAGGCTATCTTAAGCCATATAAAAAAGTGTTTCAAATCACCCACAGAGAAATGCATATTGAAACAACTCCGAGGGGCAGCTAAATGGTGCAGTGGATAAAGCACCGTCCCTGGATTCAGGAATACCTGAGTTCAAATCCGGCCTCAGACACTTGGCACTTACTAGCTGTGTGACCCTGGGCAAGTCACTTAACCCCCATTGCCCCACCAAAAAAACCCAAAACAAAACAAAACAAAAACAACTCCGAGGTTCATCTCACAGCCATCAAATTGGCAAAGTTGACAGAAAAGGAAAATGACAAATGTTGGAGGGTCTGTGAGAAAAATAGGCACATTGATGTATGTACTATATTAGTGGTGCTGTGAATCGGGTACAACCTGGAAAGCAATTTGGAACTATGATCCCAAAGAAACCAACCAATCAATCAACATTTATTAAGCACTTACTGTATGCCGGGCACTGAACAAGAGTCTCTGTTCTTGGAGGCAGCTAGGTGGCGCAGTAGATAAGGCCCTGGCTCTATATTCAGGAGGACCTGAGTTCAAATCCAGCCTGAGACACTTGACACTCACTAATTGTGTGATCCTGGGCAAGTTACTTAACCCTCACTGCCCCGCACCCCCCCCCCCCAAAAAAAAGGTCTGTTCTCAAGAAGCTCACAATCTAATGGGGGAGACAACATGCACAAAATGTACAAAGATGTCACACATAGCGTAGAGAATTTAATTCACGCCAAGCATTGTGCTGAACACAGAAGGCAGAAATATAAGCATGGGAGAGTTTCCATTGTCAAAGAGATTATATTCTAATGGGGGAGATAATACACAAAGGGCATTGTTGTGGCCAAGGATGGATATTTTGGTTTGGAAGGATAACAATGGCAGAATTGACTTGCTGATGGTTTTAGAAGTGGAAATTGGGAGGGAAGAGGACGCTCAGCCTCAGAGTAGTTGTTGAGGTAGGTAGTAAGTAGGTGCTGTTATCATTCCCATTTTATAGATGAGAAAACTGAGGCAAAATGGCTTGCCCAGGGTCATACTGTTAGCAAACATATGAGACTGGATTTGAACTCAGATCTTCTTGACTTCAGGCTTAGTGTTCTATCACTGCTCCATGTAGTTGCCTTATGAAATGAGAAGAACAGCACCTACTTCTCAGGATTGTTGTGAGGCTCAACTGATAGTATTCATAAAACATTTAGTGGTGTACTCCACACATAGTAGGTACTCCATAAATGCTTATTCCTTTCCCTTTCCTTCTTGAGTTGCCCAGAATAACAAGGCTGCATGTCTTGGTCAGGGTCCCAAAGTTAGTAGTGGTCAAAAGTGAGACAAATCCTGGTTTTCCTGGCTTGGAGACTAGTTCTCTATTATGCCATGCTGACTATTATACTTATGTTTGGCATATTCCATTTAATCTTTTTGTTGAATAATGCAGTCATTATGTTCAATTATAAGATTGTGTTTCAATACCACAATGCACTCAGGAGTGCATTTGCTTCTGTCAAATTTAACAAACATTAATTAAGCCCCAAAATGGCCATTTTTATAAAAGTCCTATGCTCCTTCCCATCCCACCTCCACCCCCTCAATTAAAATTAAAGGAACAGATTAAGTGATCTGCAAAATCTCTTCCAACTTTAAAATTCTCTTCTCTCATTGTAATTGAGGAAGAACTGGAGGTTTCCAAGGAGACCATAAAGGCAAGCCTGCTCAATCAGCCACCCCAGTCTTACACATAGTTCTACATTGATGGTGTTTGGCCTGTTGGATAGATGTGTTTTTTCCTGTGAGTAAAATATGTGGGTCTCACGACCCCTCTCTTCTTTTGCTATTTCCAGGTTCCTTGCCGCATTTCCTGATAGTTTATATGGCCCAAATGTACCAGATGAATGGGGTGCTACTTATATATGCGTATAAAACAGTGATACCAAGTGTTTTCAAAATTTCTCATTTTATTATGTCTTTTCTTTTGAGGAACAATGCATGCCACAGACATTACAATTCTTCTCTAAGATACTAAAATCTGAGCTGGAGGCTTTAAAGCCATATCCCTAAAAAATAGGGAGACAAGAGTTAACTTCAGAAGACCAAACAGCCTGAACTCCTGTCTCTGAAAACAGTAAGTAGCAGTAGTTCACATAGAAATATACCCTCTTTCAGAACAAGGTAAAGAATGAAAATTTTATGAAACAGAAGAGGTTAAAAAACAACAGGCAGGAAGTTGAAGTTATCTGGTGTCCTTGAGAGCTGAAGAAGTCATGTTTCCTTGGCAACTACCCATTTAATTACCTATTTCATACATGTGTCCCCATTTATTCCAACCTTATAGACTCAGGCTCCCCACGTTCTCACTTGACATTTGAATGCTTCTGGTAAATTGGCTAGTATATTTTTAATGTTGACTGACAGTCAAATATCTTTCCGTCATAAGGATGTCTTCCAATAGTTAATAATGATAATAACTGTCATTCCCGAGGGCTTTAAGGTTAATCATATACATAATCTCACTGATGCTCCAGTCCTGTGAGGTAGGTAATTCAAATATTCCTCCCATTCTGTAGATAAGGAAACTGGCGAAGGGACTTGTCTGGGGTCACAGAGCAAGGAAGGTGTTAGATGTGGGTCTAACCCGCATGAGAGCGGGGCTGAGGTCTCTCCGGACTCCACGTTCAGGGTGCTTTCCCAGGCTTTCTGTCCTTCAGGACATTTGGAAGATGAAACAGACCGACAGTTTCTAATTGATGTACTTAGGGAGTGAGAGAGTGAACCAATTTATACAACAGGCAGAAACAAATCCAATTTTATTTTCGTGAACGTTTGCATTCCAAAAGTAACACAATTAGTCGGCTGCGGAAGGATTTGATCTTGCTTGCATAGGACTGCTGAAATACTGCTTTCAGTTTTTCCCGTAAGGATTCCAGAGAAGGAAGATGGTGACAGTCTGGTATATTCAACATGATGTGAAAAAAGTCATTCCACATTTCAGAATTTGGAATCCTAAAAGTGTGACCAAAAAAAAAAAAGATACATGTTTTTAAAACGATAAGACCTTCAATGGTGTCAAAAAGATTGGATTTAATTTATTTCCCACCTTTTGCTTAAATACGCATTTCAGGATGTAGCAAGAGAATGGAAAATGGGACTACAATAACACAAAAGAACTTTAAAGATGTATAAAAAGGATTTCCTTCTGGTTAGTGAAAGATGGATGGATGATAAGAATCACATTCCCTTCCATTTGGTCTGTACAATTAACTGCAGGATGAGGGATTCAGATTGTGTTGATTATTTGGAGTTCTTATAGCTGAAGTCAAAAATGTTGTTGCTATTATAGCTAGAAAAATAGGTAACAGCAGATCCCAAAGACCACCTAGATTAGGGCTCTGATTCTTTGTATCATAGACTTAATTGGTTCGGTGGTTTTCTTTTGTTCTTGAAGAGGACCAAAATGGCATCACTTTATTCGGGTCACGGTACAGTGTGTTCTCCTGGGGGTGACCAGACCAATATAAGGCCAGAAGGCTCTACCACAGGTCAGGCACAAATAGTCCATGTGAACATTGGGAGGGGAAATGTCTTTACATCTATGCATCTGATCTTTCCTAGGCTTACTTAGCAGAATGGTAGAGGCTATGGATCCCTTCTTAGGATGTTTGTTGCCTGAACTGGAAGAAATGCTAAATTTCATTTAGAGGTAAGTAAAAATAAAGATGCCAGTTTTTCCCATTCAAATTCATGGATCTCAAGTGAAGAAATCATGATCTAGATCAAAGTAGAAGTAATCCAGAGAATATAATAAAAGTAGTTTGGGCTTGGCAGAAGAGTTTTGTCAGCTATAATCTGACTTAAACAAGAATCAAATTAAGATTGGGGGGGTGGGGTGTATATCCTGGCTAACCACACTGATCAAAGTAGAAATATTTAGGCCTAACATGTATAACTCTAGAGAAAAAATATTTGCTGAATTAAATTATTCAGTTCAGAGAATTTGTTCAAGTTATTCAACAAAATATTCTTATGAGCCTTCCTCCATGACACTATAACTGATGTATGAAATGATTATTGTAATGTAATTTAAAAATCGAGATATCTGTTTCTGGTAGATGTACATATGTATATACACACATCCTTATTTTGGAGAAGACAGGGACTCCTTATTTTGCCTAGGCTGGAAGTACAGTGACTCCTCATTGGCCCAGTTCCACTGTTTATAAGCATCACCCCTCCTTGTGCAGCCTGGGGGCCTCTCCTGGGGATCACAGTATTGATAGGTGCCAGACTTTGTGGGGATATGCAACTTTAGCCCTGCTGTAGCTCAGATCTGCCCACCAGCCTCTGCTTCCCCAGCAGCCAGGACCATAGGCATGTACCATTAACATGTTTTTGAAAGCAAAGAAATTCATGGTAATAATTTTAAAAATCTTATTTGTACACTTGCTTATTCACTTAGATTTTGATCACTTGATAAAAATGCATGAAATACATTTTAAATTTGTATTAGAAATGCAGAGATCCTAGACTCACCAATTAATAACTGCTTACTTCCAAAACCTTCCTAAAAGTGATTATTCAACATTATAGCTTGCTCCTCATTCATTCAAAAACACTTACTAAGCACAAGACAGTTTTTTGCAGACATAAGAGAAAACACTAGCAAATAGAGAACATATTTTAAATATATTAACTTCATATAGAAGAATATATACAAAACTAGAGAATATAAACAAAATCATAATGAAGCATGTAAGTAATGATGAATGTGAAGCAAGGGAAAATGGAATGATAAAGTAAGCAGATTAGCTTAGCATGAGCAGAGCAAGATGGGAGAGAAGGTAAAACTGGGGAGACAGTTCACCCTCAGTGATTATAGACTCATAGGATGGTGTACAAATAAATCTGTGCATGCTACATCTTTTCTAGGGAAGATTTTCCTAAGTCAATAGTGAGATAAAGTTTCTGAACTTTAGATTCAAGTATAAAACCATAGCGTTTTTCAAAAAAAGCACCACTGTTTGTAAAAGGTCCAACATTCATCCTTAGTTTTTCTTTACAAATGTATGCATTAACAACACGAACAACTATAACAAAGTGACCCCATGTGACATCACATAACTAAATATGGGGGTCACCAAAAATTTGCCAGTAAATGTTTGATTTGTATACCTATTTTATGTACCCAAGTACCTGGGGTCATGTAAAAATTTTCCAGGTGAAAAGGGTTCACAAGTGGATGTAACGATTGGAATAACGCCACCTGCTGGATACTTACTGTAGAAGAGTTCTGCCCATGAAGGGAAGGTCTTTGAGGGCAAGACCAGGAGTCTTTTCTTCAGGAGTCAGGAAGTGACGCGGACTAGTGGGAGGAGGAAGGAAGAGACTGGCGCTCAGTCTCGCGCTCTTTCCTCTGGACTCTGGTGGAGAAGGGAGCTAGAAATGCACTCTCCCTTTAATAGATAGGAATCTAGACCTTTCTCTCTCTCTTTACCAAATTCTTATTCTCCTTAATAAATGCTTAAAAGTCTAACTCTTGCTAAAGCTTATAATTTATTGGCGACCACTCATTAAATATTTTAGACAGACTAGCTAGAATTTTAGCCCTTAACAGATGGCTGACCACGAAGAGGAAAGCTAACCCTCAGTCTTCTTCTGATCTGCTGGTTGGGTAAGAAATTTCCCCTCCCTCTCCCTTTAACTGCTAAGTACTGGTGTACTGGCTGTGTTTTTCCTTTGAATTTTTTCGAATGGACCTTTTAAACTCCCTAATTATCCTATTTTTGATTTTGGTCTGTTTAACCAGACAAATGGGAGATAAGATCATGTTAATGCTTTGTTTTTGTGGATTTTCTATTTTTCTTTTTATTTTTGTTAAAAGAGCCAGCAACTTACTCACACAAGGAAATATCTCTCCCTCTCCCAACCATGCTTTTTCAGAGAAACCTGAAGAGATTCCCGCAGCTTTTCCCAGTTCTAACACTAATTGTTGCTCTAATTTTGCATGCCTGGAAGCAATGACCCACCCTCTAGAAGCTTTTAATCCCCTAGCACCTGGAGGCAAAGTGGGGGAAGAGGAATCCAGGCCTGAGTTCAAAATCAAGTCTGATTCAAATTGCTCTGGTCCCTCCCCTCCTCTCCAGACCCCACCCTCTACTCCTCCTATGGCCAAGCCCATTGCTTCCCCTGCCTGGGAAGTCCAGAGATCTGATGCGCATGCTCAACTTTTTCTACCTGCATTTGCAGCTTCAGGCTCAGCCCTTCCCCGGCCTGGCTGTGCTTTTGAGACAATCTTAGAAAACTCTTTAAATTCCAGATATGCTCGTTTTGTTCATAATTTTGCTAACCTGCTTTTGTCTTTAATTAGTAATCTTATAAAGCATTTGTATGGTGAAAAGACTGACAGACAATATAGAGGGGTTAAAGAAGAAAAACTTAAGCTGAATAAGAATGACAATCAACATAGTTCAAGACTCTGCCTCTTTTGCCATGGAAGGGTATATATTTTACAGAAATGTAGAAGTAAGCAGCAAGGTATTGATATGAGTATTGGGGATTTTAGATATCGGAATCAAAGGTGTTCTGAATTCACTCAGAGTATTAATATCAGTTCAGAGGTTACATAGGATTTCTATGCTATTACATATACATTTTGAAATTAATGGTATGGGTTTATTTTCATAGAGATTTTCATGCTTTTGAGATTGTGTTTTATATTTAGTTTTTAAAACAAGGAGAATATTTGTAAAAGCTTTTTATAGTCATGTGATCAAGTTTATATTTTATAATACTCTTATTAATATTAAGTTCACATTCATTTAGACTTCCTTAGTTTGAATTTCATTGTCTTTTATTGTTCCATGTGTATTTTCTTCTATTCATTTGTCTATCTAATTTTGAAACATTGCAAGATGGTTTTGATTTTATTATACAATGTTAATTCTAGGAGTATTGTGCTCCCATATTCTGAGTTGTTTGTTTTTGTTATTTTTTCTCAACTGATTATTTGATCAAACTCTTTAAAGCATTTCCCTGGCAAATTGGTTGCCATGGCAAGTGTAAATTGATTCTAGAAGTATTATTTTTGATAAGCATATTCCAAAAAAAAAAAAAAAAAGAGGGGAACATTTGTAAAAGTTGTCTTTGAGATTGTGTTGTGCTTTAACTTGTATTTAAATATGTTCAGATTTTTCACAAAAGTAATTGTATACTAAGTAAAAAAAAAGATATTATTTGAAATTGTTGCATAACTATATATTGTGTTCTGAGTCAAGATGTATTCACATTTTTTGCAATCATTTATTATCCTCAATTTTTAAATCCATATGAGACTTGGATTATGGGAACTTATCATTTAAGACACTAATTACCTTTATTCTGAGTTATCAGATGCCAGTTGGCCAAGATGCCATCCAATCACAAGAGGAATACATGCAAGAGCAGACACTGAACTGTCACATGAGGGGAGACATGCATGAAGTCAAGGTATGGCCGAGGGAACGGCTTTTGACAAATGTTGAGGTTGGATTCTCTTGGTTTAATATTTTATTTTATTTTTCCCCACAATATTGTACAGATGGCTGGAAGTATTGATCCCACCCATCTCACTTCTACACCTGGCTTCTATGCTCCCTCCTATATGCCTGATGCCATGGACATCTCAATCCCATGCATCTGATTAAGTCTGACTCAGTTTCCTCTAATATGTTCGGTGGCATGGACATATATTCCATCCACCTATTTTAAGCCTGGCATACTGCATGGGCAGTACATATTGCTCAAATGTGGGAATGCTCATATCCCATCATTTCTCTGTTCTTTTTTGGTAACCCCCATAATTATCTCAGGTGTCATGATAAATAACAGTGTTGAATTTGGCCTTGACATCTGTTACTAATTATATTAGATTTTAAAATTTCTCATAATGGCATGAGGATAATTAGGCAGATGATGCAAAAAGTGATGAAACAAAGATAAAAATTATTTTTAATAATTAATATCGCAGCAATTGTCTTCTCAATTACCCTCCATAAGGGGGGACTATAGTAAGATTATAATTTTAAAGAATGTTTCAATTTTTGTTTTATTATATGTTTCATGTGTAACAACTAAGATTCTGAATTCCCTTAGACATGTTTTTGAGAACTTTCATTGTTTGATTTGATTATTGATAAAGCTATTTTAAAGTTGTGTTAAGCTCAATTTTGTAGGAAATTTTCCTGGCTGATTACCAGCATCCATACCTCAACCCCTGAAAAGACTTCCATTCTACGACTACACCTAGAGGACATCTGAGAAAAGACTTTCAGAGACTTTAAATGAACAGTTTTGATTTGTTGTTTTTGTTGTTGTTTTTCTCTTTCTGTTATAATATACACCATCTGTAACATGTATTCTCTGCAGAGGCCCTCCCTTTGCAAGACTAATGTCAAAGCGTCGGTTCATGAGGACAAAAAAAAAAAAAGTCGCCCCTCTGAACAAAACTTTCCTCTCTTCCTTTTCTATATTGTTGTTCACATATTATTAGTTAGCAATAGTTATTATATTCTTTTTACTGTTCCGTCAAGGAAACATTTTGTTTCTTGAGGAACAACAGGGGGGACTGTAACGATTGGAATAACGCCACCTGCTGGATACTTACTGTAGAAGAGTTCTGCCCATGAAGGGAAGGTCTTTGAGGGCAAGACCAGGAGTCTTTTCTTCAGGAGTCAGGAAGTGACGCGGACTAGTGGGAGGAGGAAGGAAGAGACTGGCGCTCAGTCTCGCGCTCTTTCCTCTGGACTCTGGTGGAGAAGGGAGCTAGAAATGCACTCTCCCTTTAATAGATAGGAATCTAGACCTTTCTCTCTCTCTTTACCAAATTCTTATTCTCCTTAATAAATGCTTAAAAGTCTAACTCTTGCTAAAGCTTATAATTTATTGGCGACCACTCATTAAATATTTTAGACAGACTAGCTAGAATTTTAGCCCTTAACATGGAAAAAGTTTAAGAAGCCCTGAGCTATAACAACAAAATTGTTATTTAGGCTTATAAAATGCTTAGTCCAGAGAAGCGGGTGATATAGCCCCCATTTTATACATAAGGAAACAGGATTAGAGAGGAGATATTACTGCTTTGCATGGACACACAGCCCATGTCTGAGGCAGGATTTGAATGTAGGCCTTCTGACTCCAAGTCCAGGGCTCAGTTCACTAAGTACACAGTACTTTTCAGAATGTAAATCCCTAACTTTTATCAAAATATTTTAAGTTCTTGAATAATTAATCCCTCTTTGATGAGATCCAGGATCTGGGTAGCACAGTGGACAGAGTGCTAGGTGTGGAGTCAGAAAGACTTAAGTTCAAATCCTACCTCCTAACATTTACTAGCTATGCAGCCTTGGGCAAGTCACTTGTCTGAGTCTCAGTTTCACCATCTATAAAATGGGATGGATTTGATGGCTTCTAAGGTCTCTTCCCAACTGCAAATCTATGTTCCTGTTACCCCTTTTCCTGAAATTAAACTAACATTTATTCTCTGTAGAAAATCATGTCAGATCGTGAAGATCCACAGTAGAGCATTTTACTAACTGCTGAAATACAACACTGGTGTGCCTTGGCACCCCCCCCCCCACCTTTTTTTGGTCAATTTCTAGTTCTTCTTCCTTAAAAGGCAAAGAAATGATAAATTTCCTCCAATGCATTGGCTTCTGATGAATGGACTTGTGGATCATTCCTATCCATCTATTTGTCTTTTCATGCTAGGATACTTATTTTAGAACTCTAAGATCTACCTTTTGAAAACTCCTTCGGGCTTCCAGACTCCCTGGTCATTTTTCACCTTCATATATGTGCCAAACAGCATGCAGTACGCTGTTGCAGCAATCCCAAAATAATCGGTCTGTGAACAAAACACATATAAAACATCATTTGTAATTTACATGGCTACTCAAAAATCAATTCATTAGAATTTCTGGCTTCTATAATGACCAATAGGAGAAAAGGGAGAAACTTCCAAAACAAAGAATTCAAGTGGCTTTCCCCACAGCCTTAAGACTTATCTCTGCTTATTCTCAACTGATGTTCACTCCCAGAAAGAATTCATCAAGAATATATTTTTTATTTTTATTTTTCAAGTGGATTCAAATTGATCTCCAAGTCATTTTGAAGGCTTGAGAAATGTTAAACCCAACTTCTCAGACTGAATAATTTCATACCTGATAGTTCCAAGGTTTTTGGCTCAGCATTTCAACACACTGAAAACCAGAGGTTTCACATCTTGCTGTAAATGCAGTTCCTTTTGGGAAAAGGGTCATATCTATACTTTGACCTAAGTCAATTAAAGCCAATCCATGAGATAAACCATCTATTCCATTGTCCTGTTCCAAGAACCTGAATTTGGTTAAAATAAAAAAAGTGTTGGTTACCATGAAAATAAAGAACTGATAAACAAAGAGTCAGAGGATCCCTGACAAGAAGGAATGAGACTTGCCTTTCTCCAATTATAAAATTGTCAGGTTTAACGTCCCCATGAATGATCTCACATCCATGAAGTTGCTCTATCATGTGAAGAATTTTTATTGTGAAGTACAGGGCTAGTGCTTGTGGCATCACTTTTTCAGGAGTATTTTTGTAAAGATTAACAGCATTCTGTAAGCAGAAATGAAAATCTTTATTAGTAGCAACGTGATTACACAAAGATTTAAAATCAGCTAACAATGCTCCCAAATCTCTCCCCATTTTCTATACAAAAACAAAAACTCAACCTCTAACACCAAACAGAATGATTCAGCCACAAAAATCTATACTTTAAACAGAATTGCAAGGTATAATGTCCTTACTAGTAATGTTCCATAACTGTACAGATCGCCAACCAACATACTGCCATTATGGAAGAAATGAGCAGCATCAAACTTGATAAACAGGTGGCGCACATGGGGTTTGAGTCTCTCCATCAGCTGCGTTCCTATGTAGAATTCCCAGGGGTTTGCAGGCTTCTGCACCTGTAAATTAGGTACACAGGGACATTTACTAAAAAAAAAAAAACAACACCATTGTATGTTCTGGAAAATATCAGAAAAATAACTTATCACAAGAAGTTATGCAATTTCAGTCAAATGAAAGGCTCTTGAAACATGACAGCTCATCAGCACTTCCATGGGACTCAGATGAAGTGTGGCTGCTGCAGGGGACAGCATATCTACTATATGAGAGGAGGAAAACCAGACAACTTGTTCTTACTACATTCTTTTCTGGGCTGATTAGGGGTCCATTTTTTTCTTTTGGTGACATGGGAGAGGAGAGGTTCCAAAAATGTGACTTCATCAATACAGGAGACTTTTGGAGGTTTTGCCTCAAACTTTACTGAGAAATAGAAGCTATTCATACTGAGTTCCCACTTCTCCCCTTCTCTACATCTCTAAACTCCTTTGCATCACCTCCCTCCCCACCCTGTCCCCACTCCTTCTCTCTTCCTTAACTTGGCCCCTGATAAAGAGAAGACAACCCCTCTATGTGTACCCTCATTCAATCTCCTCCAGGTTCTTTTGTAGATCCACCCTCGCCTCTTCACCTTCCTCTTCCCTAATTTCTCTTCTCTCTTCATCTGCTGGTTTCTTCCCTGTTGCCTGCAAATACATCTAAGATTCATTCACCTGCAGGCAGATTTCAGAGAAACCTGGAAGGACTTGCATAAACTCATGATGAGTGAGATGAGCAAAACCAGGAGAACATTGTACACAGTATCAACAACATTATGTGTTGATCAACTGTGATGGACTTGATTCTTCTCAGCAGTGCTTTGGTCCAGGATGGTTCCAGGGGACTCATGATAGAAAATGTTCTCCAAATCCAGAAAAAAAAGGAACTGTGGAATCCAGATGCAGATAGAACCATACTATTTCTATTGTTTTTTGTTGTTGTTTTTCTTTTTTGAGGTTTTTCCTTTTTGCTCTGATTCTTCTCTCATAGCGTGACTAATGAAATATGTTTAATGTGATTATACATACATAACCTGTATCAGATTGCTTGCTGTCTTGGGGAGGGAGGGAGAAAAATTTGAAACTAGAACTCTTATAAAAACAAATGTTGAAAACTGTCTCTAGATGTAACTGGAAAATAATAAAATATTTATATGGAAAAAAAAATAAAATGCAAAAAAAAAAACCAAACTCATTCACCTTCCAAAACCCCTCACAGGGACCTGCTACCCCTTAAATTATAGTCTTCTACCCTTTCAAAGCCCAACTCCCAGAAAAATCTATCCATACCTATCATCTCCACTTCCTTTCCTCTCACTAACATCTCAAATCTTTGTAAACTGGCTTCTGAATTCACCACTCAGTGGAAACTGCTCTCTGAGGTTAGCAATAATTTCCCAGCTGCTAAATCTGATGGCCTTTTCTAATCTCCATCCTTCTTGGCACTTGACACTGCTGATGACCTCTATTTTCTCCTGGATACTCTCTCCCATCTGGGTTTCTAACATGCTGCTTTCTTGGGGCTCTCCTCCTACCTGCCTGCTTCTTCTCAAACCCCTTTTCTGGTTATCTATCGCTGGCATTTCATGTCCTAATCGTGAGTATACCCCAAGGCTCTGTCATGGGCCCTCTTTTCTTTATATATACTTTTTCATGTAGTGCTCTTGCTTCCATGGGTTTAATTAGCTCTGTACATAGGAGTCCCAAATCTACATTTTGAACCCTTCTCTCTCTCTCTCTGTCACGATCTTTGACATGCATGTCCAACTGCCTCCTGGACATTTCAAACTGGACAATCTATAGAGACTTCAAACACAAAACACAACTTCTTAGCTTCCTTCTTCCTCTCCCCAACTTCTCCCTCTTCAAACTTCTCTATTTCTGCCAAAGGTACAACCATCCTTCTAGAACCTTGAGTTCACAACCAGAGTTATCCTTGAATCCTTACTCTCTCTTACCCTACATAGCCAATCAGTTGCCAAAATCTTCTTGTTTATACTTCCATATCATCTCTAGTATCAATTACCTTGTCTCTACTCACATTTAGTTGTTTTTCAGTTGTGTCCAACTCTTTGTGACCACTTTTGGGGTTTTCTTGGCAAAGACACTGGAATGGTTTGCCATTTCCTTTTCCAACTCATTTTACAGATGAGGAAACTGAGGCTAATATGGTTAAGTGACTTTCCCAGGGTCACAGAGAGCTAGCACATGTCTGAGGCTGGATTTGAACTTAAGTCTTCCTGATTCTAGGCCTGGCACTCTAAACACTGTGCTGCCTAATTCAGTTTCTAAATCTCTCTTACCTGCACTATTGGTTTCCCTGCCTCAATTCTCTCCTCATTCTAATCTATCTTCTAAATATCTGCTAAAATGATTTCCCTAAATCACCATCTGAACGTGGCACTTCTCTAGTCAATGATTTCGATGGCTTGCTACTGGCTTTTAAAGCCCTTTATAACTTGGCCCCACCTACATGTTCAGCCATCTTATAGATACTACTACTACTACTATTACAGATATAGTCTATTATATATAGATATTATATAATAGATATAGTTCACACTTACAAGGTCCAGCCAATTTGACTTTATTGCTCTTACTCACAATGTTCCCATCTCTGTGTCTTTGCACTGGTCATCCCCCAAGCCTGACATACATTCTTTACTCACTTCCACCCTATGGAGAATCCCTTATTTTCTTTAAGACTCAACTCAAGTGCCACCTTTCACATGAAAACTTTTCTGATCCTCCAGCTGCTCAAGCGAGTGCCCTCCCCACACTGCTGCCTTGTATTTATTCTCTTGATGCACACCCACACCCACACCCACAGTGTCTCCCTCAATGGAATATAAGTTCCCTGAGGGAAGGAGCTGTTAAATATTTGCCTCTGTATTCCTCAGTGTCGAGCACAATATCTAGGACATAGGAATTTAATAACTGTTTACTGATAATCATTCTACAATTAAGAGGTTGGTTTTGTGGGGTTTTTTTGGTGAGGCAATTGGGGTTAAGTGACTTGCCCAGGGTCACACAGCTAGTAAGTGTCAAGTATCTGAGGCTGGATTTGAACTCAGGTCCTCCTGAATCCAGAGCCCGTGCTCTATCCATTGTGCCACCTAGCTGTCCAAATTAAGAGTTTTAAAAGCTGCCCAGAACATGAGAAGGTAAGGTCCAGAACTGAACTGGGATCCTCCTGACCTCAAGGTTAGCGTTCCAACCATATCATATGACCAGATAATATAGACAAATAGATGGAAAACATGAAACTATGCCAAGCACTGTTCTGAAAGGTAACAAAGATATCTGAAACCGACCTCACTACTGTTCCAGTGACTCATCCCCCCAAACTTACCTTTAACATCACTTTCTGCTTGTTTTTGGTGTCACTCATATTCCACTGAGTAGCTTCATAAACATGGGCAAAAGCTCCCTCTCCAAGAAAGGAATCAACATAAGTCAACCACGGACCTTTGGAAGAGGGATACAAGTTGAAATGAGAAAAGAACTTGTGATACATACAAAGTTCTGTAAAAGTATTGCCACATTATCGAAGTGTTTTTACAGTCCTGGATGAAGTTTATATAAGCAGGTCATAACAGCAGCACCATTCACCAGGTGATCTAGAAACTGCTAAAGACTAAGTTTCATTAATGCTCCTTTAAGAAAAGTGAGTATTTTATTATTAACAGTGATCTTAACATAAGAAAGGTTCTACCTAATTTTTAATAATGAAAAGGGCTATAAGCCTTAGATTTCAGATTATGCCCTCTTTTATTATAAAATGCAATAAGTATCTACAGGCTATGATGCAAAGGATATATTATGAAAAGGAAGAATAAAATTGCTGAGCTAGTCAAGACAAATAACCAAGACTAGATTGAATAGAACCTCAGCCGTGTTTCCTGTTCTAAACACTCCAGCACACTATAAGGTCAACTATTTGCTTATATTCTACAGTACTACGAAGGTAAAAGGAGAGTATGCTCTATGGATTCTTCATCAATCCCAGGAATATTTTATTCTGAAGGACCTTCCAGTATATTTTTAGAGAAGAGAAAAAGAAAAATGAGCAGGATAATAGTCAATGGTGAGGGAATGTCTGAAGAGGCTATAGTCCATTGCAAGAATAAAAAATGACAAATATCTTGACAATACATAAAACATAAAAAGGTCTACACAAAATAGTGTATAGCAAAAGATCAATATGAGTACTCCTTCCACTAATACAGATACCAACACAATTTTTCAACCTTTGCAAATTGTGTCCATATTCTTGTACAAAGCTTTATAAAGAGGATCTGCCATATATGTTAGAAACCTTCCCCTGTGTCTTTTTTTTAGAATTTGATTTAATTTAATTTAATTTAAATTCCACACCCATCCCCCCAACCCCCCAGGTCTTTCATAACATTCTGGCTGTCAACGTGTTATCCCGTGTTCTCAATACATGGTCAACCCAGTTTTCCTCATAAAAATGAGAATGAATTAGTACATAACAATTCTTACCCAACTGGATTTCAGATTTTGGCTTGATGGTTGGAAGTTTATAATCCCATTCAAAAGCATTGGGATAAGAATTTATTGGTGTAGATAGTCTTGATAAAAATTTCTGAATCAAGTCACTATCCCAGGGATTCTCAACAATGAAGTCTTGAACGAGAAAGAAAAAAGACAATTTTCTATAAAGGAAAATATATCAGAAACCAAAGACTGTATAATACATTCCCATCATAATGTGGAACTTGGTATAGCAAAACCTTGATCATAGGATTGTGCCTTTAGAGCTAGAAGAGACCTTAGTGATCTTTTAGTCCAACTCCTGTATTTTACACAACTCAAAGTCACAAATGTGGGTCTTGTACTCCAAACCAGCATTCTTTCTCCTATATCACACTACCTTTCCCAATAATCTGTTATGTCAGGGAACGAGTCTCTGAATAAGAGTCTTCCAGAAAAATGATGTTTAACCCTTTAAGCAGTGAGCCAACTGACCACATAATAATATACTATAGTCTCTCATTATTTTTGTGGTAGCTCCTATCTTAGTAGATTCTGACTTCAAAGATACTTTCAAGCAACAAAAAGGAAAAGAATCCCTAAACATCTGGGCTTCACATTGTTTCAGATGTTTGGGGGTGCTAGAAGGCTGCTCTCCAAAAACCAAGATTTAAGAAATATTGTGGGCCTATCCAGGGTTGGTTCTGTTTTGCTCTCATCAAGAAGACTGGAAAATGAGCCAATTATGGATTTCCTTTTTCCCTGCTGCCAGACAGGGTTATACTATGGAAACTCAAATTTTTATTCTTTTCCTGGCAGCAAAAGCATCTGGGAAAGGGGACAAGAGCTGTCAAGAGCATAGAGTTGGCAGAAGAGTCAGAAAATGCCCCACCCATTTTTTTAAACATCACTTAAATGATCATACTTATCAGAGACTGCTGCATTTTGAAGTTTCTTCAGAAAATAAAGCCTCTTAAATATCTAGGCACATTCAAAGAAGCCTAAATATCAAGGAAAGACTTATAGTTCTATAGAAATGGCAGATAACCACACCCACTAGGTATATAATATTATTCTAGGTGCTCAGGAGAGAAAAAAAAATCAACTAAAGCATGGTTCCTTCTTACACCAAACTCACTCTCTACTCTGGGATTGGACACAAGGCTATAATTATAAAATGATACAAAGGCACAGAAAATCTTAAGAGAGGTACAAACCAAGTGATATATATTCAATGGGGGCAATTCCTGGAGTCAGCAGCAAGAACACTAGACTCAGTGTTAGAAGACTCAAATTCTTGGCTCGCCTCTCTTGCTATTTAGGGATGTAACCTTGGATAAATTAATTCCAAAGTCTGGGCTGCGGTTTCCTCATGTGTCAGATAAGGGGCTTGAACTACATGGTTTCTAAGGCCCCTTCCAGCTCCAGCATTCTATGAATCTGTGTTTCTGGGTGAATCACAGTAGAGAGTCTCCTTAGGGGATGATCTGACTGCATCACTCCCCCCATGCAAAAAATCATAGCAGCTTCCAAACTCCTCAGTGCAGCTTTCAGAGTCTCCTGAGCCTCAATGCCTGGTACTTGTCCTCCAGTGCTCCATGCTCCAGCCCAACAGGCCTCTCTCTCTTCTTCACACATGACAATTTGCCCCCATTTCTGGGCCATCCCTCAGGTCCTGAATATACTCCCACCTCAAGACTGCCTCAGAGACTCCCTCTTTTGTTGAGAGAACCACGCAAGCATCACTTTCAACAGTCATCCTTTTTTGATCTCTGTGCCCACGAGTGGCTAACATCCCTAACTACCTTGTATTTATTCTCTATATTTATTCTATATGTACTCCAAACTTTAAAAGCTTAAAACTACACTGAGGCTTTTGGGACACCCTGGATATGTGCTTCTTTTCTCCCTGCGAGAACATAAGCTCCTCAAGACTTGAGATGCTCTCCTTCTTTCAATTTATCCCTGGAGCCTAGGACAGGGCCTGGCATATAGTAGGTACTTAATAAATACTTGTGGATGGATAGTAACTTATATGTCCAGCTTCGATCCATCCTTTTAAAATAATTTCCCTACTAAAATTCATAAATTGTTGTTCAGTTGTTTTTCAATCACGTTTGACTCTTTGTGACTCCACTTGGGGTCTTACTGGCAGAGATACTGGAGTAGTTTGGCATTTCCTTCTCTAGCGCTTTTTACAGATGAGGAAACTGAGGCAAACAGGGTAAAGTGACTTGCCCAGTGTCACACAGCTAGTAAGTGTCTGAGGCTGTATTTGAATTCATGAAGGTGAGTCTTCCAGATTCCAAGCCCAGTTCTCTGTGCACCGTGCCACCTAGCTGCCCTTCATAAAATGTACTACCTGTATGAACACCATAAATGTTATTTGTTATTATGATTCCCATCATATCACCCTAAAATTATTTTTCTACTTACATTAAAAGATGAGTAGAGCAGGTATTTTATAGGTATTATACATGTGATTTTTCTAAACTTACAAAAATGATAAGGGTAGTAAAAACTTTTACAAGTCAATTCTAACCAAGGAACAGAATCATCTCTTCTTAAAATAAGCTGCCATAAAAATTACTATTGATGGCAGAAATCAAAGGATTTGATATTATTACCACCAAGTAAAGTGAGTATCTGGTGCAAGCCTACAATATAGTTTGGTTCCTTAGGTTTAAAATGCTTCTATTTTCTTTACTGCCTATATTACTCTTTTTTTTTTAATTAATTTTTTTTTTTTTTTGCAGGGCAATGGGGGTTAAGTGACTTGCCCAGGGTCACACAGCTAGTAAGTGTCAAGTATCTGAGGCCGGATTTGAACTCAGGTACTCCTGAATCCAGGGCCGGTGCTTTATCCACTGCACCACCTAGCCGCCCCCTGCCTATATTACTCTTACAGGTATATTATCCATGTAATAGCTGGTTGTCTTGCTTAAGGAAAATATTCTTATAAAGTAAATGAAAAACATATTAATCACTGCAATATAATAAATGTCCTAAAGTAAAAAATATGTGTAAGGAAGTTCATATAGTTTTGGCATCACAGAATGGTAGCTGATAAAATTGTCCTTTAAATGCTATTACTGTAGGAACCAAATGTTATATACTTTTCCTTCCAGAAAACAACTCCTAATAATATCAGAGGTAGTGTAGTAGATAGAGCACTGAGCTTAGAATCAGAAAGACTCATCTTCCTGAGTTCAAATCCAGCCTCATACTTATTAGCTGTGTGACTCTAAGCAAGTCATTTAATCCTGTTTGACGCAGTTTCCTCATCTACAAAATGAGCTGGGAAAGGAAATGGCAAAACAGTTCAGGATCTCTGCCGAGAAAAGCCCAAATGGAGTCTCAAAGAGTTGGACACAACTGAAAAAGGAGTAAAAAACGATAAGGTCAGAAAAATAAATACCATCAAACAATATTCGTATCTCTCTTTAAATAATGTCTTTTATTGATGACTATCTCCCTCTCAAGGGTTCCCCTTGATTCCCAGAAGTCACTGTTTTTTGTTTAAAAAAAAAGAAAATTAAGACAATTATTAGCTCATACCTTGGACACGAGGGCTTTCAGAAAGTCTACTCTGTGTACAATTGGCTGGGTACTCAACACCGACTTCTTGTGGTTCCACATCCATTGCAAAGTCGTTTTCACTGAGTTTACAAGCAACAAGGCCCTCCTCGACACCACCAGGAAGAGCTCCAATCACCACATGCTGAGCGAAGGGGAGTGATGGCACAGTGACTGGCAACACACTCTCTGCCCCATTTTCTTGAATTATACTGGATATGTACAGACAGAAAAGAATTAAACTTAAGGATTAGATGTTAGAAGTCTGGGGACTAGAATATACACCTGACTTATAATAACCAAGTAGTTTTCTACTGATTCTAAGGTCTGTATTTCAAAGCCCCGAAGTAAAATTGATTAAATTATTAGCCTTAGGCATTCGAGATCACTAGAATCTGGTCTTATACATACATTTTGGTTGGAACATACTTGATTATTTTCTGTCCTCTATACACAGCTCATTCTCTAGCTTGCCCCCCACCCCCCACCCCCCGTTGCTTTTCTCATCACTCCCTATACCCATCTCTGGTGATTGCTACCTCATTCTTTAAATCCCAGTTCAAATACCATCTCCTTCATCAAGCCTCATTCATGAGTCCCTCCAATTCATGATGCCCTTCCTGCTTTGAATCTCATATAGCATTTGGTTTGCTCGTTGGCAATTGGGTATTTATAATTATTTTATTTTATTGATTTGTGTGTGTGCCAAGCACCTCATTGTACCGTAAGCTTCATGATGGCACGCACACTGTCTTATTTAATTTTTCTCCTCTAAACTTTCTTCCTTCCTTATCACCAAGCCCTATGCTCTAGACTCAGTTCAGGAGATGCACAGTAATTGTTAAATGAATTGGAATGACCATACTAATCAACCCTGACTTATTGCTTAGTTCACCAAGGCTGCTAATAGTTGCCTGAGCTATTGGCCTGTTTCATTGAAGTGGTTACTTTCTTTCTTTTTTTTTTTAATTAATAAAGTATTTTATTTTTTTCTGTTACATGTAAAGAAAGTTCTCAACTTTTGTTTATACAAGCTTTACAATTTCAGATTTTTCTCCCTCCCTCCCCCCTCCCCTAGACAGCAGGTAATCTGATATAGGTTTTATATATATATATATATATATATATATATACACACATAATAACATTAATCCTATTTCTGCATTAGTCATGTTATAAGAGAAAAAATCAGAGCAATGATGAAAAACCTCAAAATAGAAAAAAACAACAGCATCAAAAACAAAAGAAATGGTATGGTTCATTCAGCATCTATAATCCGCAGTTCTTTTTTTTTTTTTCTTGGATTTGGAGATCCTCTTCCATCACGAGTTCCCTGGAACTCTTCTGTACCATTGCATTGGTGAGAAGAATATAGTCCATCACAGTAGATCAACACTCAATGTTGATGATACTGTGTACAATGTTCTTCTGGTTCTGCTCATCTCACTCATCATCAGCTCACACAAGACCCTCCAGGTTTCTCTGAACTCCTCCTGCTCATCATTTCTTACAGCACAATAGTATTCCATTGTATTCATATACCACAACTTGTCCAGCCATTCCCCAATTGATGGGCACCCCCTCAACTTCCAATTCCTTGCCACCACGTAAAGAGCAGCTATAAATATTTTTGTACATGCGGGTCCCTTTCCCCTTTCCATGATCTCTTTGGGAAAAAGACCCAAAAGTGGAATTGCTGGGTCAAAGGGTATGCACAGCTTTATTGCCCTTTGGGCATAATTCCAAATTGCTCTCCAGAATGGTTGGATCAGCTCACAGCTCCACCAACAATGCATTAGTGTTCCAATTTTCAAAGTGGTTACTTTCTAAGAGTAAAAATGATGATACCTAATTGACATTTACTTAATGCCTTATATAAAGTTTACATAGCATTTTACATATACAGTAGTATCTTATTTGAGCCTCACAACAACCTCAGTGAGGCAGGTAATGTAGGTATTTTAATCTTCACCTACAGATGAGGAAACTGAAGGTCAGAAAGGTCAAGTGACTTGCTCAAAACCACACAAGTGGTATGGGTTAAAGGTAAAATTTAAAACTAGGTCTTCTAGACTCCAAGTCCAATACTCAATGATATCATCCTACCAGTATTTTTTTGGGGGGGTAGGGCTGGGCAGTGAGGGTTAAGTGACTTGCCCAAAGTCACACAGCTAGTACGCGTCAAGTGTCTGAGGCTGCATTTGAACTCAGGTCCTCCTGAATCCAGGGCCGGTGCTTTATCCACTGCACCACCTAGCTGCCCCCTTACCAGCTAGGCATTTTCCCCCTTCAAGTGATACAAATGAATAATTTCTCTTTGGGCATATGCATTTGTGATGCATCTCACTTTCAAGTAGTCTGAAAGGTGTTTTAAAACCACTTAGATATCAAGCCAGAAGAGGGTATCACAGAATGTCACTGTTAGAAAGACTCCAGAGTCATCTAGTTCAACCCAAACAATCTATTCCATGTATAACATCCCTAATCAATGCACATCTAGTTTTCCCACGAAGGCCTCTAGTAATGGGAAACTCACTGCTTCCTAGGGCAGCCCTTTCTACTTTTGGACATATTGTCTGAAAGAATGCAGGGCTTAAGAGTTAAGGTTTTAGATTCTAGCTATGATGCTTAATGTTTGTGACAAACCAAAACTTTCAAGTCTCATCTTTTCTCATCTATAAGATGAGGATAATACTTTGAACCACCACCTCAGAGTTGTGGTGAAGAAAATTCTCCGCAAATTTTAAAGTATAGATTGGTACAGTACAAAAATGATTAATGGACTTAGAGTCTGTAATCTTGGATTTGAATCCTGACTCAGGCACTATCTGGCTGTGTGACCATGGGCAAGTAACCTTTCAGAGCCTTAGGCTGGTCACACAGCCAGATAGTGCCTGAGTCAGGATTCAAAATTTGCAGAGAATTTTCTTTGTAAACCTCAAAGTATTATGTAAACCAAGTTACTATCATCTTCCATAAATATAAATTGTTACAATGATCAAGCTAAAAGCTATCTCTCAGCAATTTCTACCTGTTATTGCCAGGTTCTGTCCCCTGGCACTAAGGAAAATACATCTCATCCATCTTGGTCACCCTCTTCTGGATGAAATCTGATGCTTCAATAGTAGTCAAGCACCCCCCACCCCCAAATCTGATCATCTAGCCATAAGGCCAGAAGAGGGTACAACCACTGTCCCTGCCTCCAACTGTTATTGGATTCCACCTGCCTAGGGACTAGTGGGGCTCTTTTGTTATGACACCTCTCCCCCTGCTATTTATCTCCTTCTCAACTTTATAGAGTTAAAAGTCTACAGATCTTAAGTGAGAAGAGTTTTCAGTTTAAAATAACAAATACATAATAATATAAATTCAAATTAAGTGCTGTGTTATAGATGTGAAATTAAAGAAACAATTGGAAATGAAGACAGAGAAACCCTCAAATGTGCATTACCTTAGCTTTTGATTTTTTGAGTTCTCCACAAGTTTTTCCTTACAGGAATCATAAGCCATACCAGCACTATCATTTTCAATCATATTTTCTAAAATTCAAACATAGTTAATTAGAAAAGAAAAGTACACAATAAAAAAGATAGCACATCATGCAGTAACTATAATTAGTTCAATTATATTCCCCAATTTATACTATATATTAGACTCGAGGATTTAAAAGTACTACTAAAGAGAAGCACTGATTTCCATTAGAACTTCAAAACTCCATTCTCATAGGGGACTATGTTCAGAGACTAGTTCAGAAATATAAAGATCATGCATATGAGAATCCTGATATTAACTTTTTCCTTTAATAAGCACTTTCTTTTCCTTCCTCCCTTTTCCCTTTCTTTTCCTTCTTCCCTTTTCTTTCTTTCCCTTCTTCCCTTTCTCTTTTCCTTCCTTCCTTCCTATCTCTTTCTTTCATTCTTTTTCTCCTACACAACCCCTCAAAGAAAAATTACAAATGGATACAAATAGTTTAGGCAATCCACTTAACAGCACACATATCAACATACAAAAACCAGAGATCATTTTTGTGTTTGAAGGTGACTTTCCATTTATTCTAATGGACTTGAATATTTAAGTAGCCACAAAGGTGATGCTGTGGCTCTATCTATTGAGCAGAATTCATGAGCTGGAAGACTCACATGAAAAGGATTTTTCAGGGAGTATCTAGGGTACATCATTTTGCACTACTGTTCTTATTTATAAAATGCTCAATGTAGCTCAATGTAATCTTCTGAAACATAAGTTTTTTAAGAACACAAATAAACCCTCTGATAATGTCTTTTAATCAAGTCTCATACATAGTTTAATAGTCATTAGTGATTCATTAGGTTGAAAAAATAGATGGGTACTAATGAAATGAAAATGTTGTTATGTTATCCAGACTTGAAAAATGCATTTATATAAACAGGAATAGAAATGACAATGATTCCCATTACAGTTGAATGCAATTTGACACAATGTCTATAAAAAGCAACATTGAGCTATATTGTTGTTCAGTTGTTTACAACTTATAATGACCCCACTTGGGGTTTTCTTGGCAAAGATACTGGAGGGGTTTTGCCATTTCCTTCTTCTGCTCATTTTATAGATGAGGAAACTGAAGCCAATAGGGTAAAGTGACTTGCCCAGGGTCACATAGCTAGAAAGTGTATGAGGCCAGATTTGAACTCAGAAAGAGTCTTCCTGACTCCAGGTTGGCAAGTTATATAGGAACACTAGAAGAAGGAAGTATATGAAGCCATTAATTCAACAAACATTTATTAAGCACTTCCTGTTTATAGAACATTGTGGTATATACTTTTGATAGCCTTTGTCTCTCAGACCTTACAGTCTAATTGAGGAGAAAAGACACAAAACATTTTTTTGGACCAGACCTATGATTTCATGAGTGTTGGGAGCTCCAAATAAGGAAACTCCCTTTACAATGTAGACTGACATCTTTCTCAATAACTTAAAGCCATAGAGTCAGAGGCAGAGTTGGAATTAGGGTCCATTTGGGTTAGTATTAGCTGGGGGGCACTGAAAAATTAAATTATTTGACCAGCATCAAATAGTCAGAATGTGCCAGGGCCAAAACACAAACCCAGACCTGCCTGCCTCCACGAGCAGCTACTCTCCATAAAACATACTATTATGTATTTTTTTTCAGTGAACTACAAAATGGTAGGTCTAAGAAATAGAGTCATTTGGGGGGTGGGGGTGCAGGGCAATGGGGGTTAAGTGACTTGCCCAAGGTCACACAGCTAGTAAGTTGTCAAGTGTTTGAGGCCGGATTCGAACTCAGGTCCTCCTGAATCCAGGGCTGGTGCTTTATCCACTGTACCACCCAGCTGCCCCCAGTAGAGTCATTATTAACGGGGAAGAAAAATGAGACAAGACTTTCTGAAAGTCATTTGAGTTGACCTTAAAAGAGGGGTGATGATCTCATAAGAATGTATAAGGTATGTCTGAGGGCAAAAAGTAGTTTGGTTCTGCAGGGATGTTGAGTATATGGAATTAATGAAAAGACTGGAAAGGTAAGATAGTGCCAAATTGTGGAGAGCCTTGAATACCAGAAAAAGGAATCTGAATTTGATTCAGCAGGCAGCAGGGAAAGCCTGAAGATTTTGAATAAAGGGGAGTTGTCACCTATTGAGCAGAGGAGTGACGCTAGAAGAATGTTGGGCTCCTCAAGGGCAGGGACTATTCACTTTCTTTTGTTTGTTTTTTGTGGGGCAGTGAGGATTAAGTGACTTGCCCAAGGTCACATAGCTAGTAAGTGTCTGAGACTGGATTTGAACTTGGGTCCTCCTGAATCCAGGGCTGGTGCTTTATTCACTGCGCCATCTAGCTGCCCTGACTGTTCACTTTTTTATCTGTATGTCCAGCACTTCACACAACTTTTGGCACATACTAGGCCCTTAATACTTATAGATCAAATCTAATCTTTAGATAAGGGAGATTGTATGAAGGATAGACTGGCAGATGTAAATAATGGAGAACTGACCTGCTAGGCAGTTATTATCCAAGTGGGTAGTAATAAGGGTCTGTTCTAGGATGGTATCAGCAGATGAAGATATAGATAAATCTAACAGCTTTAGAATCAACATGACTTGGTTATATTGATTGGGTATAGGGTGAAGGAGGTTAACGCAGTTTTTTTTGCATATCAATGTATAATGTCTATTATTTCATTGGTATAGGGAACTCCTAGTAAGGAAGCTCTCTACCACTGGAGATTAGCAAGTGTTCTGAACGTAAGTCTTAGAGAGTGGAATGGGGGACACTGAGATGTGAAATGACATGTCCAGAGTCACGAAGCCAATATATGTCTAAGGCTGGATTTGAACCCAGGCCTTCATGACTCTGATGTTGGTTCTCTATCCGTTACTCCAACTAGCCTCAAACTTGTTGGTCTCAGGATGCCTTAACACTCTTAAAATTATTGAAGCCCAAAGTGCTTTTGATTATGTGGATTATATCTACTGATACTTACCATGTTAGAAATTAAAACTGATACATTTTTAAAAAATTAATTTATTAAAATGACAAACCACCATGTTCATATAAATAACATTTTGTGAAAAATAACTACATTCTAAAACAAACAAAAAGAAACTTAGTGAGAAGAGTAACACTGTTTTATATCATATCTTGGTATTATTATGCAAAGTTTTGATCTTGTAGACCCTCTGAAAGGGTCTCAGGTATTCCAGGAGTCTTCAGATCACACTCCAAGACCCACTGTCCTGTGTGATGATGCCTCTCAGCTTGGGGCCAACATATATGGCAATAAAAGGATACAAATAAGTATAAACCATATCCTTGATTAAAGTACATGGGAAGGTAAGACAAATGACAATACAAGGTAATATGTGATAAATGCCAAATGAATGGTATACACTTAGTGCCACAGGAGTGCTAAGAAAGGAAGGCTCACTTCCCAGTGGATGATTAAGGAAGAAGCAACATTTTAATGGATCCCTGAAAATGCTACCACTGAATATCAATGGTGATGCTATAACCCAAAGCACATGGCTGTTTCAAACCAGAGTTACTTCTACTGATTAGCTTCTAGCAGAGATAGGGACCTACAGAGAAGGTACTAGATCATCCCTATGTATTTTTCATACTATGAAGAGCACTGCTTAAGTTTATGGAGTTGAAATGGCAAACAGAAATGACAATATTGATTCTGGGGAGAAAAATTACTATTTGAGCTATGTTAAGGGTTAAAATTCTAGCTAAACTGTCTAAAATATCTAATGAGTGGTCGCCAATAAATTATAAGCTTTAGCAAGAGTTAGACTTTTAAGCATTTATTAAGGAGAATAAGAATTTGGTAAAGAGAGAGAGAAAGGCCTAGATTCCTATCTATTAAAGGGAGAGCACATTTCTAGCTCCCTTCTCCGCCAGCGTCCTCAGGAAAGAGCCCCAGACTGAGCGCCAGTCTCTTCCTTCCTCCTCCCACTAGTCCGCGTCACTTCCTCCCGCCAAAGAAAAAGACTCCTGGTCTTGCCCTCAAAGACCTTCGCTTCATGGGCAGAACTCTTCTACAGTAAGTATCCAGCAGGTGGCGTCATTCCAATCGTTACAGCTAGAGTTCCTTTAAAAATAGCTTTGAGAACTTTGTTTAATGAACTCTGTAACAAGTTTGCCTTAATACTTGACCTTTTTACCATTTTATTGAAATTTTCTTTTTAAAAAAAAGTAAGTAAAATTTTAACTTACAAGTTCATAAGCTAGGGATTATGTTTTCTCATTCTTTGATCAGTAATCATGACTTTAAACAAATGGGATGAAGAGGTACTGAACCCCTATTAAAATATACCTTAGGGGGCAGTTAGGTGGCATTAGCTCTGGATTCAGGAGGACCTGAGTTCAAATCTGGCCTCAGACACTTGACACGTACTAGCTGTGTGACCCTAGCTGGGCAAGTCACTTAACCCCCATTGCCCCACCAAAAAAAAAATATACCTTGGTCTAGGGATCTGACTGAAATTCTCTTGGCAGGTCTTACACTATTGCTTTATCTACCTACTGCTGATAAAAAGTGATGTGTCAAGACAAAAAAGCTTTGACTATAGGGTATGGGTAAATCACTGAAGTTGCATGCACGAAAGAAGATTTCTGTGAGATGGTAATGAAAAGCTAACGATTCTTTGAGTTTAGATGGCAAACTTAATGAAAATCTGCTTTTAATTCAAATAAGTAACGATCTTTGTAGAGAGGAATGATTAACACTGAGATATCAATAAAGCATCCAAGCATAAGGCACAGAGTCGGCACCCTTAAATAGCCTTCAAAGAAACAGATGAAAGAGAGAACAGTTAGTTCCTTCTATCCCTACCCTGCTGCCTGCTGTTCTCAGTATCATCTCTATTGTAGACACTTTTCCAAGAATTTGAAATCAACTGTTATATTTATTGAATAAATATACTTTTATAATTACCTAGTTTTGACAAGTCAGGAAGACATTTTAAAGACTGAAATTTAAATAAATTAAAGAAAGTTGCTTGTGCAGGTTATAATATGGGAAGGACACAAAGTGTAGTTCTTATAAAAGTCATCCCCCAGTATCTGCTGTGTAGCAGACACAGCATACAAGACAGAAATAAAATGCCTGTTCCCTGGATGACCTCCAGGGCCTTACACACTAGCAGGGAAAACAACATATACAAATACATCGTGTACACAGACACACAGCAGGCCTCCCTACCAAATGTGCAGAAGGTAAATACAATGCCATTTGCTTGGGGAGGGAATCAAGAGGGCCTTCATGCAGAGGCTCTGGAGCTGAACCTTGCAGGAAGCTCAGAATTCTGAGGCGGAAAGGTGAGAAGGACATGGATTCCAGCAATGGCGTGGATACGGGATAGTTACTTTAGTTGTTGGCCATGGGACAGGACAGTTCATCGATTCAATCAAATCACAGCAAACATTTAGTGAGTGCTGGGCCAAAAGATGAACAAATAGCCCTTTCCCTATGGAACTTCTATCCTAATGGGGAAAAGCATTGCATAGAATATACAAAACAAGTACAAAGTAAATACAAAGTCATTCTGGAGGGAGGGAGGGATCAGGAAAGACTCCATGTGGGAAGTTGTGCATGAAGTGAGCTTTAGGCAAAGCTGGGCCTTCTAAGAGGTGGAGGGGAGGAGGGATTCATCACAAATATGGGACACAGGGAGAGTGGGTGGAAGATGTTATGGAAGCTGAGGCTGCTTCAGAGCAAGGACTCAGACCTAGGTCTTCTCTTGAATTTGTAGGCAATGCTGCTTCCACTTCGCTGTGATGATCACAGCTATTGTTACTTGTTAAGCAGTCTGGGAAAAGTGAACAAACTGTGTGCACAACTGTCTGATACAGCTGGGCCAAAAGATGATACACACGACTTCAATTGCTACTTACAGATCTCTATTTTGTTGGCAACCTAAGATATTACATCTCAAAAAAGCAAGAAAACCCAATGAATGTCAGAACTATCTATCCATCTGTGTGTGTAAAATTTTAACTTACAAGTTCATACACATACACACACACACACATACATGCACACACACATGTACACATGCACACGCACAGAGACAGACAGGTAGAAAGAGATGCAAGATGATACAATGAAGTAAAGTGAAAAGAAAAGGAAGTTCATTGAGTTTCTTCCTTACAATGCACAAAGTTCCTATTGAAGACTTCCAGTCAGAACACTAATGTATCAACAGTGATTCACAAAGACACCAAAATTTTATAGTAACACCCACCTTTGTCCTCCAGGGCCTGCCATGCATCCATGGAAATTTTGTTAAATGGTGTAGAAGCAAGATGTGCAGCGGATATAAAATCTCTTGTGCTATTAGGACTGGGTCCCAACGTTTTATTATAACGAACACCCCATACAGTACAGTCATCCAAGGGCTCTGTTGCCTGAAATCCTTCCTAGAACACAAGAAATATTAAAAAGTAACAACCTTCTCATTCCCAATGACATTTTAAGTTTTGATAGCTTTTTAAGATGTACAAACCGCAAGAATCAAAGGTAATTCATATTAACAGCTGCCAAATGCAGCTAAGAGTAGCCAATAATGGGTCTTCCTACAGTTGTGATTTTTGTTTTTTTAAGGTATTGTATAAAATTCAAGTAATTAACTGGTATGTTTCTAAGAAAAAGGTCAGAGCTTGCCAGAATGAATACAGTAGAGATTAGCTAAGACCACAAACAACAGAATAGAAAATATCAGAAGAGGATTCAGCAATGTGTTTTCAGGCTGGGATGTTCTAAGGGTATAGTACCACCCTGCTAGCAAACTGGCATACCGGGCAGGGAGGATGAAGAAGGAATGGAGGGAGAATTCAATACAATTCAATTTGTATTTATCAAGGATCGACTATGTACAAAGCACTTTGAAAGATAGTAAAAAAGAGTACCCAACCAAAGAACCTGAAATCTGGTAGAGGTGGGTAAGGCAAATACACAAATAACTATAGTGCCAATAGTCACAGCTCACATTTGTAGCACCTTAAGATTTATAAAGTGCCTAACAAACATCATACCCCCATTGTACTCAGAGATAAGTGTCATTAAGGAGAGTATAGATCCAATTACAGGGTGGGGGGGGCATTTAAAGAGGATGTTTTTCTGTTTTTTGGTTTTCTTTTAGTGGTGGTAGGGAGAAAGAGAAAGAATCTGGAAAGATGTCACTAAGGACAGACATTTGAGATCGACCTAAAAATGTTGATAGGAAGAAATGGATCAGGGGTGGAAGGCTGGTGAGGCATTCTAAGCAGAAGGAAAAGTTTGAGCTGAACTATGGAGAGACAGAAATAGAAGGCACATTTGAGGAACAGCAAATAGACCACTTTGGTTACAATGGAGGATGCATATAGGTTAGAAGTGGCAGGCTGAGAGAGAAGCTGAGGCCATATTACAGGGGGCCATTGAATGCCAGTCAAATGAGTTTCTATTTCATTCTACGGGCCATTTAAGGCTGAGTAGGGGAGAGATATCATTAGATCTATTCCTTAGAAAAACTGATCTGGCAAGGGTGTATAAAACAGAGCAGAAGGGGGAGGTACTAGAGAAAGGAAGAGCAGTTAGGAATTTTTTGACATCCAAATGAAAACTAATAAGAAACCTGAACTAGATGAATAGAAATGGAAGGAAAAGTATTAAAGAAATTGTGGTGTTGAAGACTATAGGTCTTTATAAATGATTAGACAGATACAGGACATGAAGAGTTCCCCCCTACCACCCCCCCCCCCCCGAAAGGTAGAAGTTAGAACATGGATGACTAGAAGAATGGTAAAACCACTGAGAGAAGGAGGGAAGACAGAATGAGAGGCAGCTTGGGGCCTGAGGAAAATAAGTTTGGTTTTGGAACTATTACATTTTTTGCTATTGGTGGGTACCAGGATGGGGTACAGCAGGCAACTAGAAAATAGAGACTGGAGCTGGGAAGAAAAGTCAGGCCTAGTAATAGAGATTTGGAAGTGATAGTTGAAACCATAGAAGTGGATGTGATTCCTGAAGACGACGATATAAAAAGACCAAAGGGCCAATAACTAAGGGTGTGTACTGGTTAAAAGTAGCAATGACTTTTATGTTATTCATGTACCACATGTATTGAATTTGGTTGATGTTTGGTAATTTTGGTTTATTCCTAATTTTGTATTTTCCCTTTCAACTTCAAAGCTGAAGCCTTATTTTTCACTCTCTAAGTTTATTTGAACTCAACAACCTCCCAGAACTTTAATATGGAGGAAGGGTAGAAAAAGCTTTCCTTAGGTCCTGCTGTGGAGAAGGAAACCGGGTTTTTTCCCTCATTCATTTAAGGTTATTTAAACTAAATTCTGCCAATTGGATTTATTACTTCTTAGCCTTCAAATTATCTATCTATCTATCTATCTATCTGTCTGTCTGTCTGTCTGTCTGTCTACCTATCCATGCATATGAACTGTGAACAGATACTCTTCGTTATTTCACAAGATATTTGAAGAGATAAGTTAAAGCCACTACAGTGCATTAGACATTTCCTCATATTTGTAAATCGCTATAATTTCACTCACTTTAAATCTCAAAGTCTTAAGAATCTCATTCCTAAATGGATGTTCTAAAATAACTTACATCTGTATATGCCTTCAAAAATTCTTTCACATATATCCTTTTTAAATTATCAAAACACTTGTGAATTCACCATTTAGTTTTTCATTTTGCATTTCAGGGCTGCTAAACAGTGCTGGAGAAAACACAGGAAGCCCACTATAAATGAGGTAATCCCAGCCTGGCTCTTGATGATACTTGACAATTCTTTTGCTCTACTCCCATTAATCCTCTTTCTCAGAGCCCATATTATCTATATAAACCTTTCCTTCTTTTCCACTCACGCTCACCTTCCTTCTAAACCTCTATTTTTTTGGGGGGGTGGGGTGGGGCAATGAGGGTTAAGTGACTTGCCCAGGGTCATACAGCTGGTGTCAAGTGTCTGAGGCCGGATTTGAACTCAGGTCTTCCTGAATCCAGGGCTGGTGCTTTGTCCACTGTGCCACCTAGCTGCCCCCTAGCCTCTAATTTTAATGAGAAGATTGATGCCAGAATACAGGAACTCCCTCATTCCCAAAACTTTGTTTCTCAGGACCTCTCAGTAGCACCATTTCCTTGCTCCTCCTTTTTCTCAGTTCCAGGAAGGGACTCTTCAGGCTAATTCCTCTACTTCGATCTTTGTTCCCATTCCATTCCTTCACCTCTCTTCAACACCGAAATCCCATAGTCATCTCCTCTTGAAATCTTTCCCCTAGCTTCTTCTCATCTGCTTAGTAAGCCTTTTTTTCAAAGAAATGAATGAATGAATAAGTATTATGGTCACCTTACTGGATGTGGCAGAGGGACTGAACAACTTCAAACTCATTAGGGTTCTTGAATGCTAACTTTCTTCCCACTATACTTACATTTGGTTTGGAAGCAGATCTGCTTGTAGGTCGCTCACCAAAGAATCTGATACCTGTGGTTTTGTTTTTGGGCTGTGTTAATCTAGAAAAGATTGGTAGTCTTTTAAGCAAATTTGACAGTGGCAAAGAAAAAGTCAAATCTGTGAACAAGACAGAATAAGCTGAAAAGATGACAGTGACAGAAAAAAAAAATCAGTTACCTTGTTAGGTGAGATTCTATCAGTACAGACACCTTTTACTCAGTGAAATAGATGCATTCATGCAAAACTAGATAAAACAAACTAATTTGACTGATTTTTGCTGTAAAATTAGAGATTTATTAGCCTGGATGGATGGATCAGGGAATCTTACATACTCCACTCAAACTTCTGGCACAAATGGAAAAGGTCTGGTGGCAAACTGGAAATCATGCTCCCCCCTGCCATCCCCGCCCAATCTAGCAGTTAATTTTTTCTTTCAAAGAATTTTCTGTAGCCTTTCCAAGTCCTATTTTTCTACCATGTCTTGAATTCCCTATTTCTTCATTATATTTCCATAAGAGAATTTTCATTCAATTAATGGCACTAGGCTAGACAATCAGCTGCCATCTACTAGTGAAGAATAACAATATCCCCTGCTTAGAAAATGGCTTATCTTTGAAGCTTCAATAATGTAAAACCATTTTCCACTTTTGAAATGAGTGAGCCCTAATTTTATATATTTAATGTTACTTAGAACAAGGGATGATTATATACCTTATGTTCTATACTATCCAAATGTTTTTAAGCAAGTTATTTAACTCCTTTGGTCCTCAGTTTTCTCAACTATAATATCATCAGTTCATAGATTAGGGGCAGAAAAGGTACCAGTCCAAATTCCTTTTTTAATAAATGAGGAAACGGAGGCCCTGATAGTTTAAATGACTGCCCAAGGTCACACAGGTAGAAAGGAGCTAGCCTTGAATGTGAACTCAGGTCCTTTGATTCCAAATCTAGCACTCCCCCTACCCCACCCTCCCATACCGTACGTACTGTCTCAAGGTAAGGGTTAGGCAAGATGAGTGCTAAGACTCCTTACACCTCTTCATCTTTTGATCCCATAGGAATATGTAATGTTCCATTCCCTAACCCCAAATATTATTGTAACTATGTGGTTTTACCCAACGTTTTCTTTACTTCCATCTTCAAAAATGGAAAAAGCAGGTGACACAGAAGGGACATCATTAACTCCCCAAGCTCCCAGGGGCTGTATCGTCTCTGCAAGACAGTTAAATGTGATCAATATTGATGTTATAAAAATGACATATTTTAAGTTACACTTTGTTTATTAATGAAAAACCAATTAGGTTTTCTGGTTTCTAAAACCGAAGTAACAATATCACCTTTTCAAATGTTTAGATAACCAGTCTAGGTTTTATTCTTATAAAAAAATACATTCAGATGTTTATAAGTTTCTTTCAAATACAAATGTACCTTAAAAAGATGCATACATAATTTTTATAAAATTACTATTAAATAATTATTTTATATAATCTATACATAGAAATTATTCTAAATTGTAAAATGACTATTAAAATATATTCTTTTATTCATTTTTGATTAATATTTGACAGTGGCTAACATCTTAGATATGTTTAGTTTTGTTTTCAACTCATCATCTTTCCTCCAAAACTGGTTCTATGTTCCCCTTTTCTGTTGATGGTCCTGGCACTCTTCTAACCACCCTGGTCCCAAACCTCAATCATTTCTAATATCTTCTCTACCCATGTTTAATTAGTCAGCAGGTCATTTCTACCTTTTCCTTTTCTTTTCCACTGAGAGCTCACGTGATCAGGCTCTTATTACTTTATGTCTAGATGACCACAAGTCTCCTAAGGGGTCTTCCTCTAGTCTTTCTCTATTCTAATTAATTCTCCAAAATCACCACTCAATTAATCTAATATACTATTTTCATCATTTTACTCTGTTACTGACTATAAAAAAAAGCCATAAACTCTTCACCCTGACATTCATGTCTCTGCTCTGGACCAATGTGATCCCCCAACCCTACTTTTCAGCCTTTTCTGTTAATGAAGAAAATGTCCTATGGTCAATTCTATTTACTCTCCCTTTGAACCTTTACTCATAAGATCATAGAGCTGGAAGGGACCTCAGAGATTAGTCTGACCCCCCTTCATCTTGAGGAAACAGGCTTAGGAAATTTAAGTGTCTTGCCCAGAGTCACACAGGCAATGAGCATCATTATCAGCATTTGATCTAATGCTCCACATTTTCCAAGCCCAGAAGGTCCCTCTTTTTGTTTTTGGAGACCCACCTCAAGCTTGACCTTCACTGTGAAGCCTTTGCTAGTCACCCCAACCACCCACTGTGCTCTCTCCCTTTTTAAACTCCTTTAGCACTGTCTCTTTGTCATTTAATCATATGGTCCACTGTTGATATCCAGTCTTTCAGTTGTGTCTGACTCTGTGACCCCTGGGTTCATACTGTCCATGGGAATTTTTAGGCAGACATTGAGTGGTTTGCCATTTCTGTTTCCAGAGGATTAAGGCAAACAGAGATTAAGTGACTTGCCCAGGTTCACATAGCTATTAAGTGTCTGATGCCGGTTTTGAATTCAGGTCTTCCTGACTCTAGGCCCAGTGTTCTATCCACCGTGCCACCTAGCAGCCTCCTATACTGCCTACTGTTATGCCATTTTTCACCAACTAGACTGTAATCCCACCCAGGCTGGGGACCATGTCTTTATAATTCTTGATGTGCCCCATAAACCTTGATGCAGTGTGAGCTCAATCAATATGTATGTGATGAAAATGAAGGAAGGAAGTCATTACTTTGGGGATTGTCCTTAAATACATCATCATCTTGATTCAGAGAGAAATGTTTATCTTCTTCAACAGAAACTTCAGGATGTGAAGTTTCCTGAAACATATTCATTATTAAACCTTAAAAGAAGAGAAGAAAAGTCCATTCAAAATATGATTGCTGAAGAAGTTTCATCAACCCATGGTAAAACATAGAATAAAAGGCCCCTTACCTAGAGCTTCTTTGGTGTGAACTGTGGGTGAAGGCTGGACTCTTGATGGTGTAGCCTGAATCATTCCTGCTGATGTGTTGGGTGTTACATGAGAAGCATTTACACCAAAAAGTGAAGGTGTTTCAGCTGATATAAATTGTTTAAGAAAATGTAGTGTCAGAATAGTACCAGAACCGTAAAGGGAAATCAAAATTTTCAGGAAAGATTTTACTACTACTAGGTAAATTTTATTCTCATTTTCAGTTACTTATTCTCATATTTTCTTTCTTTTTTTTTGCAGGGCAATGAGGATTAAGTGACTTGCCTGGGGTCACACAGCTGGTAAGTGTCAAGTGTCTAAGGCCACATTTGAACTCAGGTCCTCCTGAATCCAAGGCTGGTGCCTTACCCACGGCACCATCTAACTGCCCGCCTTATTATCATATTTTCAATAATATATTTCTAACAATCATACCACCACCTTCATTTAGGGAGCACTTTTTTCTTCAAGGTACTTTCACAGAGGAAAAATCACTGGGTCAAGAACTTGGACATCTGTGCTCTAGTCTCTTCTTTGTCACTGCTTGTTACATAATTTTGGGCACATCTCTTACCTATTTTGAGTTTCCTCACCAATAAGGGTGGTTCAAAGGCCACCCTTGGCTTTGACAACCTCAGTCTAAGATGAATCTTATTTTATCCTTACATCATTACTGGGATATAAACTCTGTTTTGTAGATAAGGATATTAAAGTACAGAGAAGTTTAACAACTTGCTAATGATTACAGCAAGCAAGTGAGGCCTCTCACCTAGTGCTCTCTCATGCATCATACAAAGAGCACTTATTAAGCACCAAGACATGCAGGCCCTGTGTGAGGGGCCTGGCAAATAGAAAAATGAGGTACTCCCTGCATTCAAGGAGCTTACATCCCTCTGAGGGCATACAGCATGCACACACACACACACACACACACACACACACACACACACACATCGGCAAACAGAGGACTACAGGATATGTGGAAAGTGGAGAATATTTAATTGGGGAAATCAGAAAAGGTTTATTCAAGGTGGTGACACTTGAATTGAACGTTGAAAGGAGCTAGTGGTGCTAAGTCATGGAGATAAAGAAAGAGAATGTTCTAGGCCCTGGGGACAAAGAGGGGAAAGGGTACTTTGCCATCTTGCACATTAATATGTGCAAAATTTATCTTGTGTTCAAAGAGCTACAATAACGACCAACAAAAAAATACAGTAAGTTTTAAGCAGCCCCTATATTATGAGTAGATTATATCTAAGCCCCAGGCTTCCTGAAGGATAGAGGCTACTTTTTCCATTGCAACAAAACAGACCTAGGTATTTTGCAATCAAAAATGAAATGGGAATCACTCTTCATAAGTAAACTTGATTATATGGGTAATTACCTTTCACCTGTGGTCCACTATATAGCTTTGATTCAAACGTATTTTTATTCACATATCTAGTGGAAAAAGGAAAAAAACAATAGTTACCTGGAGAATAGGCAGTTATTATACTAAGTAAATCCTCAAGAAAGAAGTCAGACAATAATCAACTCCTCTTCTTTCAGCCATTCTTGGTTCCAAACCAGAGATGGAATTTTTTAAACACTCGAGGATATACCTGGATCAATAGATACGTTTTATCTCAAAGGAAAATGCCCAGTATTAAATACTCAAATGGATGTTTGATATAAATTTGAATATTTCCTCAAATAGTGCAGACTGAAACCCACCAATGCCTATTCTGTATGTGTTCTCATGTAAATCTGTCACAGAAGGTATATTCATGTGCTAGAGGCCTTCCTTTCTCCTGACCCTGCAAGGATGAGAGGGGAACACTTGGGCTGTCCAAAGATTACCTCTCATTTCTCTTCCTATCATCTATTTCCGTGATGACATTATGAGTTATGTATTGCAGCCTGCTCACAGCTGCTGTGTGCCTCTTCATTGTCCTCCATGTGAAATTTATTTTCAAGTCTTTGGAGACTTTTGTGTTCTATGTCTCTCAGTCATATGCCCCATGAAACAGGTATTAAATGCTAGCCTCAAAACCAGCAATAAAGCATCACCTATGCCGATTCCAATGATACTTCCAGAACCAGGAATAGTTTGGTAATAAGAACACTTTCCTAACCCAAAATGATTAAGTACATTCACAAAAGATTGATTTACATCAAGAGAAGGAAAAAATAAAACAACCCAACCTTTTAATAAAAATATATTCCAATGTAACTAAATGTATTAACCATACAGAGGAATTGGCAAGTTTTTAGTTGTTCAGTGAATTGAGTTCCCTATTATGTCATTTACAAGTTTTTTGGATGCCTTTCCTAATTTTCTGGTTATCTTTTACAGATTTTAAAAACAAATATGGGGGCAGCTAGGTGGCGCAGTGGATAGAGCACTGGCCCTGGACTCAGGAGGACCTGAGTTCAAATCTGACTTCAGACACTTAACACTTACTAGCTGTGTGACCTTGGGCAAGTCACTTAACCCCAATTGCCTCACCAAAAACAAAACAAACCAAAAAAAAAAAACAAATATGAACTGGAGACAAAAATGGCACTTAACATATTTGTCCAGATTATTTCCAATATATTAGAGGTAGATGATTTGACTTAAATAGTACCAAGCAACTGCTAAGAATAAAGGACACATACTACCTACTTTCAATGTGAAGAAATAGATACCACTCCAGACAGACATGATCTGTCTTTAGAGTTTTAGAGTGAAAATGTGAAGAAATGTCATGGGAACTTCAACTGAAGGAAATGAGGTGATATAGTTTGGAGAAGAAAGAACCTTGGGAGTGAATGAAACAGGAGTTGTCTTTATATATTTAAGGAGCTATTCTGTAAAAGAGAGTTTAGGCTTGCTCTGCTTTACCCAAGACAGCTGAACTAGTAACACAAGGCATAGAAGTTCAAGAGGCAGACCTTGTTTTGATTTCTAGAAAAACTCTAAAACAAAACTATATAGAAGTTAACTTAGGAATTACTAGGTTCTACATCCCAAGAGGCATTCAAATTAAGGCTTAATGGACTTAAAGTATGTCATAAAGGGAGTTACTGTTCAAGTATGGGCTATTACATTTTCCTTCCACTCATCTTCTGTCCTAGTCTGTGGAAGGAATATAGTTTGCTGTATGTAACTTTAAACTGATGTCTAAAAATGATACATTCCCTTGATATAGGGGGAGGAATGCTGTGGCACCAGTCACTTTGGGCTGATGAGGAAGACACTGGGCAGTTCTGCTAGTGTAGAGGTATAATGATCCCTGGAAACTATAACTGAAGGAAATTTTAGGGATAAAGCCATTCTACATAGTACAAGCCTTGATGAACAGGCCAGTCAGTCCTGTGAGAGTAAAGCTAGGAGGCAGATGTGCCACAAAGTCATTTTCCAGGCAAGCTCGAAGCTCCACATAGAGAAGCCTGATGTTAGTAATGTGGGAGCAGGGGCCAGACTCTGAGGTTAGTATAAAAAAATTAAGAAAAGATTCTTGGGTTATAATCAGATTATTCTCTTTAAACTTAGAGGGGTTTTTGGTACCTTCTTTCCTTTAATTGCTAGTCTCAAAAATTCTTTTGGCTTGAACTGATTGAAAAAAAAGGTGCAGCTATGAGGCATATGCTTAATGTGGTGGGAGAGAATGGAATTGGTGAAGTGCCAGCAAGCATTATTGAGGTTACAGAAAAGAGAGACTGGCATGTTCTATGAGAGATTAAGGATTCTGGTCTCTCTCTTCCCCTTCTTGCCAAGAGCTGTCCCCATTTCCTCAGAGATATATACAATGTAGGATTGAAACCAAATGACAATCACAGATTTCAATAACGAATACAGTAAAAATTAGAATTTGCAAAAAGTGTGAGTTAAAAACACCAACTTGTAAAATCTTTCAAAATTAAAATTTCCAAGATATTATATGGTTTTACTTTGGCAGTGAGCATCTTAGATATTAATCTCACACAATTCCCCGGGGAGACTGAAGGAAACATGTATGAAGAGATTGTGTATCAGAGACTTTGTCTGGTTTAACAATTATCCCTACATGTCCAAGTTTAAGACTGGCGAGCAAAGATAATTTAAATATCGAGAAGTATCAAGCTGAGTTTTCATATGGGGAAAAAGTTGGATTCTAAAGGGAACCATGAAATGCAGCAAATACTATGCTTCTTTTAGAGTAGAGTAAATCTTGGAAGTTGGGGGCAGTTTTAGAATAATCTAGTTATTTATATAAATGTGAAAAGTAAAAAGGCTATTTTATACATACGGTTCTTTAAATTCCAGTTCATGAGAAGACACTGAGTGCTGCTGAAAAGGATCAGGCATAATATTCACATTGCTGTTGTCGGCTCGTACAGGGTGATAGTGTTGTCCCTCCGCAGGGTTTTCTTGAACTTCATTGGCATCCTTTCTGCATACTGCAAATGGAAAGTCTGCTCCTGGCTGGTGCCTCAGAGATGTGGGGCAGGGAATGCTTTGGCTGACCCTTGGTAACACTGAGGTAGCAGGAGTAGTCTTTGGTGGGAGTGGTACAACAGGAGGCACCATTAGCTGTTGGTCTCTTATATTAACCGAAGGCTGTTGATTTCTGGCTTGATAAGGTCCAGTTGGTTCTTGTGGCAAGCCTGCACTTGACCTCACACATGCTGGATGAGCCTTTTAAAGGGAATTGAAAAAGGCAATTAAGTTCAAAATTACTAAGGGGTAACTTCAATCTTGTAAAGAGTGTCTATTCCCTTGGAGCAAATGCCTCCGGCTAGTGGATACTTTCACTTCCTGATTTTTCTTTGTTGGTGTTTTTAACTTGGACTTGGAGAATTCTAATTTTGCTATATTAGTTATTAACATTTGTGACTGTCACTGGCTTGAATTCTACAATGTATAAATCTCCGAGGAAATGGGAACAGCTCTTGGCAAGAAAGGGTTTGGATGATTTTGGAAGGAACTAACATAGAATAGCCTTCTCCCCTTCTCCCTGTATGGGTATACCTTTGACATCTTCTTAATCAGTGACACCTGACAATCAATCTTTTTTTTACTAGTGAACTCCCTTTCAGTTTAGGAAGAAAAGAAATTGTTCTGTTCAGATTATTTCATTAGTAATTCCACATAGTAGGTGCTTGATTGATAAATTGACTTTGGGGGGGAAAATGAAACAAAACTATACAACATGTGTGTATATAGGAAGGTGTAGATATTTTGTTAAGAGTTGGCTATCTTAATATTATTTGTCTTCCCGATAAATAAGAAATATGCTGAAGTACAAAAGTAGGATGACTCATAAGTCCAAGATTGTTTCTACTGGCAAACAGACTTGGATAAGAGAACGCTTATTTTAACTGTCTTGTACTATGGTTAGTAAAAAGCAAATTGAACTACAGTCAAAAGTATAAGACTTGGCTTGAATCCTACTTCTAAAAGTCATGTGACCTTGGGCAGATTACTTGACCCCCTCCAGGGTGCCTCAATTTCCATAACTGCAAAATGAGTAGGTTGGATTAGGATCCATGCCAGCTTTAACCATCTATGAACAGCCTATATGTGAATATAAGAAGAATCTAGAATTTGATAGTGTGGGGGAACTTTGCAGGTAAGTCCTAGAGAGTTGCTTAAAGCACACAGAGGTTAAGTTATTTGCCCAGGGTCACAGAGTTATTAAGTTTCAGAGGCCAGGTTTAAACCCAAGTCTCCCTGACTCTAAGCCCAGGACTCTCCATTATGCTGCATTGCCTCAACTGTAGAAGTTACAGAGATTTTAGGTTCAACTACATGTGAAAATAGAGTCTAAATGCCCTTTGTTACTCTTACAGTTTGCTTAGGATTTCAGAAGAAATTATAGCCACTGCTATCTTGGTACTTGGCCTCTTGTTAAATTGTGACATAATTAATGCTGAAACAGAAAAGAAGTCTAGCTGGCATGTTGGATTAAAAATATTTTAATAACTGAAAGCTACTAACCAACAAAACAGAGCGAGCAAATGTTAGAATAGGGAGAATAAAGTAGCTCTTTAGGCACTAAAGACCAATTTTGGTTTTAGGAGAAGGCTCAGTCTTTGACATGGAATAGTGTGACCATTTATAATTAGGGGTGGGGAGGGTGGCAGAGAACAGTACCTCCCAATGCCTTCTTGTCTACTTTTAAAGAATCATTTTCTTCCTTCATAGCTTAGTCCAGATGTCAGCTCCTTTTGAAGCTTTCTCCAAATTCTCCCAGCCTAAAGCTGTCAGTGCTTTTCTGGCCCCAAATTCCCTCTTTATGATACTTAATCATTCATCTGTGCACATGCATAGCCCACTCATTTCTGCCCTGTACAGTTTAAGGTGGAGGGCAGGGGTGCTTTCATTTTTTGTCATTATACCCCCAGGGCCTCATCTATAATAGGCTGTTAATATTTGCCCAGTTGAATTTACCTCAGATCTACCCTGGAGAGTAACTGCATTTCCCTGTGATGTCTTCATCACTTCAGCCAACTGCTTGTGAAGTTCATCCATTTTCTGTTTTAAAAGCTGCTCCTCAAAAGCATCAGCTTCTTTCCTTTTTAAATATTCTTTGTCTTCGTTCACTAGGTGTATAAATACATTAATTTAAAGCTTTATAAGCAAGATGAAGTTCTTATGACACATTTGTATATGTTCAAAGGTGATTTTCAGAACTTTTTTTTTTTTAAAGCTGTAGTAATTTCTATACTTAATGCTGAGATTTCTGCTAACAGAGCATACCAACGGTCTGAGGAATATGATACTACTAAAACACTGTTTTTGAAATTTTCATTACAACTTTGTTGGTCTACCCCAGCAGTATCTTTTAGGCCCAGAGCCTCTTAATCTTATTTTACACACACACACACACACACACACACACACACACACACACACACACACACACACACACACACACACACACACCCCCAATCTGTACTAAAGTTTCTAGCAACAAATCTGGATCAATTTAAGAATAGTCACTGGAAGCCCAACATATAAACCTAGCAAGTTCTTGAGATACTTAGTGAGACTGACTCCTCCATAGGAGTTAAAAGGAAATATGGTAACGTGCATTAAAAGATCAGTCTAGATTCATTTCTCAAATGGCAATCAACATTGAGTCATTACCACATGGAATGCAACTATCTACAGCCCAGTTTTGTAGCTGTGAATCCAACTGAATGGAGCATGTAGCTCAGTCCTCTTGTAATGACAACATAGTCTGGGTGTTTGGGGGAGGGGGTTCTGGACCCATGATTTCATCTGCTTCAGGGAACTTTGAACATGGAAACTTCTTCTACCAATTGTAGATCACTATGTTCTGTAACTGATCATCTTAAGACAGCTGCCTGGAGCCCTGACAAATTACATGATGCCTCTTTTGGTTACAGTGTTTGTAGGTGTCAGAGGAAGGTCTTTCTACTTAGGTCTTCTTGACCCCAAGACGGGCCTTTTGGCCAGTAGACCACACTGCCTCTCAAGTCGTTTTACTTATAAAAATACATTTTTGCTCTCCACAGTCTGTGCTCACTTAATGTTGCTGATTACTGATTAAGAAGTAGAGATGATTTGGTGGGAGGTGGGGTGGGCTGGGGAGAGAGATGGGAAGGAAAAACCAGAACACAGTGGATGGAATCCAACTGATTCACATGTTCAGTGGTCACTGAAATCTGAATAGGTTTATTTTCCTTCCTCCAAAATTCATGTTATCACAATAAATTCCAAACACATGAAAATCCTATGTAAGGTTTCTGTATTATGAGGGAAAGACTACTATACATAGAGTATCACAGATGCAGCTGACAGGGCAACAAAAGATAAAAGACAGAACATGTCAAACCCTAAGAAGCAAATATTACATCAATTACACAGAGAAAGGTTAAGAGATTTTGATTAAAATCTTGGACATGATGGGTCTCAGACTGGGCTTGTCCACGTCCAAGTAACTCTCTTTTCAAACTAAAGATGGCAGTATATAGGAAGAATGTGGGGAAGCTATGAAAGCCACAAGTCACTTGTTGTTACCATTATGCTAGGCAAGAATCCGCTATGATATTAAGATTACTTATGACAGAAGCACAGATTTAAAACAAAGGAGATTTCTCAGACAGCTCTCTTAGATTTAAACAGATTTCTCAGATTTAAAACAACGGAGATGAGAAAGCTATAGCCAATGTGGTGACATGACAACTTAATCTAGTTTAGGGCTAGTGTTTAATTGACTAAGGTCAAAGCAATGTACTCGGTCTATAACAGTGAACTATGTGAGAAGAAATTCACTTCATTTGACTTAGGATTTGCCAGAATTTCATAATAAGCCCTTAGCTACTCATCTTGTTAGGATTTGGGGAATACTCTTCGGCTCTCTTGACAGTAACTGAGAGCTCCTCTCTGCGAATTCTCCTAAAGATGGCTATCATGCAATATAAGCTGAATCACACAGCCCCTCAGAAAAGGAATCAGAAGTCAAATACAAAGCACAATCATAAATACCCCATTCTTTTTGTTTTCTCATTTGCTGGTGCTTCTGAGCTCTCAGTTCCTCAAAGGATAATTCTGAATCTCCACAGATGAGTTTATCTTTGCAGTACATACAGATCTGCTTGATATCACTGTTGGATGCTAAAGAAGATTGCTGGACTGAATAGCCTGATTTAGAAATGATGATACGTTGTTCTCTGTAATAGACATGGCACATACATTTACTACTGTATATTTCATTCTGCTCTTTAAAGCAAACTAATTATTTATGAATGGACTGTACTTGCATTTTTGAGTCTTTACTCTGAGTAGATGACTGCACAGCAGAAGGAACTGAACCCTAAAAAAAAAAGTCAGCAAAAAATGCAATGGACTCTGCATTAAAATACATTTTTACCTAATTAACTCTGTCTAACTGAAACTGTTAACAAAAAAGCAAGTACCTTTTTTTTGAAACCAAGTACATGTGCAAATATATGTTATCACTTATTTTTGAGGTTTCTACTCAATGTGTTTACCCTGCAATAAAGGGACACTTGTGATACTGGCAATCAGGAAGCCAGATATAAAATGAAATTAATCCAATACATCACTTGATGTGGGAGATGGGTACTACATTGTCTTGAGACATCCATCAATACACATTACTGGCAATGGTCTATTACAACAGTGTCAAATTAAAACAAAACAAACCCAAACCACCAAAAAACCAAGGATAATAAATTTGACACAGATACCGATCAGACTGTAGTATAAACTTGTTGTCTTTACTTGGTGGATTAAGTACTCTCCCCCAAAATCTGATAATAACTACATTTTCTGTGGCAGATTTTTACCAACCTTAAAGGATATTTTATAATTATAAAATAATTTTTGACATGTAACTCAGAATGCTAATGAACTTTTAATTAGCTACATCTTAAAACTGCACTTTAAGACAAAAATTCTCAAATGTCTACTTGATTTTTCTATCCTAAATTCTATTAAGTGACCAATGGCCAACTTTGGGCAATACTAGAGTCATCCCTAGAGTTTCTACAACTATTCTTTTTCAGCTACCTGACTTTTAGGAATGCAAGCAGGGTCACCATTTCCTTGAAGTGATCTTTTTGTTGTCATTTGATTTAAAATTTGAGAATTGCGAAGGGGTTCTGAAGAAAAAGAAATGAAGAAATGATTAGTCAAATAAAAACGCATAAGAAGTAAAGCTATGAAACAAAAGATTACAGCTATATCTACAATAAATTTGATAAAGGTCAAAAATTAGTCACATATTGTTTATATATAGTCACAAGCTGTATAACTACTATCATTATTTAGTGAATGCTTACTAGATACTTTTTTCTAATCAGTTCTAATCATTGCAGGGGAATAATGTAGTTTTTTAAAATTCTAGTAAAGTCAACTAACAAGAAGACCATTTTGAAACTGTTGTTGAAATGTGGTCTTTTCTAGGAGGAAAGAATTTATTCATTACTAAGTAGCATTAAACATAGATAATTTAGTATTTCATTTGAACCAAACAAGTTTATCAATCTAATTGTAGCTGATTCTTTTTGTATGTTCTGTAGCACCTCACATAGTCCTGTTTAATAAAATAAATATTTGTCACAGGTGTTTAACAAATGTGTGTTGGATTGGATCCTTTCTAGCACTTAGCACATTTCTCTGCACAATAAATATTTGAAATTTCAGAAACAGTATGGAATTTTTAAAAAGTTTGAACCCACAAACCTAGACTATTTTCATTTGAGGGATCTTTTTTTACACATTTTTTGAGGAATCATCTTGGAGGGATATTCAATCCAATAATTATTTACCAAGGAATTACTAGATGCCTACCACCATGAAATATATAAAATAAATGCAGGCAAGCCTTGAATTAAGGGACAAATTGATATGGACAAATGACTGTTGTGAAAAACCAACCAACCAACCAACCAAACCCAACTTGTGAGCCTTTTGACAATCTATGGATTTAGAAGTAGAAGAAAGAAGAAAACTATGAAAAGCAGGAGAACTAAGCCCACTCCCTGGCAGGGCTGGCTTACCTGTATGGTAGTGGTACCCCATTCCCTACCCTCTTCATAGCTAAAAACCTCTTCCCACATGCTGAACATATTCCCTTCTCTTAAAGAATACTGTCTATGGGGAAAGAATCTATATTTACCTTGTATCCTCCTATATTGTCTAGGATAGAATTCTAGGTATTAAGGACTATTTGTGTCTAAACTAATAACAACTTCAATTTAGGAAAATGTAATCTTACCTTGAGTTGGCAAATGTGTTCCAGTGAATCGGTTCTGGAATAAACTAAATTAAAAGGGAGTAGGAATTAAGAATAAAATTCAACTAAAAGTAGATGTCACTTTTGTACATATATTTTTGTTAAAAGGAAAATGAGGGGGCAGCTAGATGGCACAGTGGATAAAGCACTGGCCCTGGATTCAGGAGAACTTGAGTTCAAATCTGGCCTCAGACACTTCACACTTACTAGCTGTGTGACCCTGGGCAAGTCACTTAACCCCCATTGCCCCGCAAAAAAAAAAAAAGGAAAAGGAAACAGAAATAAACCTATTAAGGCACTGATAAATCCATGTAAATTAATATGACAAGAAATTTTAGGGTTTGCTTTGCAAACTTTACAAATGTTCATTATACCATATAGGTTAATGGTGCCCTTAATGGGTCTTTTCACTATGAGTGCCCTCTCCACCAATAAAGACTGCAGCCTCTCCATACTTCATCCTATGCAAGTCTTGGCAATGCCTTTCTATAAAATTGGCCCAAAGGAATCTATCTAAAGTGCTACAGGTCTTCCTCTGATTTTTTTTAATAGTTTGATTAGTGGTTCAGCATCTAGGCTATTCATACAACTTTTATACCTCTTCATCCTTGCTACACAACTAGCCAAATATTCTTTTCTAATCATACACACTCTTGATATCTTTTTTTGTTACTTATATGATCATAGATTGAGAGCTGAAAGACAGTTAACTTTTTGCATACAAGTTATCATTGCAGATAGGCTGCAGGCTACTTATTTCACCTCACTATTTTTTGGTCCACTTGAAATACTGAATTGTTTGATATGGTTACACCATATCATTTGTAGCCACGTAGACTCACCCCAAGAATACTGGTGTTAAAAAGCTAAGTATATGTAGTGACAAGCAGCTCAGGGGATCACTGGATAGTCTACACTGTCACCCCAAAGTAATCTATCATCCTCCTCTCTGCTTGCTCAATTTGGACCCACCTTAGTGGCCATCTTTAGCTCCTACCCAAGTTATGTGCTGATCAACTACTTCACAGGATTCAGCAACTACTTTATATTACAATCTTGGAAACATAGGTTTTTCCAATGAGTAAGGTTAAAGTAGATTCCCTTTGAAAGACTAGATCTCACCTAAGAAGACCTAATGCTTCAGGTAATCAACTTATCATCCATAAATGAATATCTACAGGACTGCTTAAAGGGAATTTCCCTTCTATTTGGATTTTCCTTACAGCATGTAACTTGACTTTTAGAAAGCAGATTTCCTCATTTGGGGTTTCACTTACTGTTGAACATTTCACGTTGCATCAGGGAATTTTATATAACTGAAGCACATGTCAGAGAGACACTCCTGAAGAACACTTAAGAATGTATCTTGCTCTTTGGGTTAAATGTCTTTTTGTTATCAATGCTAAACATAGCAGGATATTTATTGTATTCTCTAAAACTCCAAGTCAGTTGTGGGAACATTAATATGTGTCTGTTGTAGAACTGTCTGCAAAAGTTCCCTTCTCATGCTTTGGTCAAGCATACTCTTCCCCCCCCCCCCCCCCCCCCCGGGTCAATGGGGGTTAAGTGACTTGCCCAAGGTCACACAGCTAGTAAGAGCCAAGTGACTGAGGCCGGATTTGAACTCAGGTACTCCTGAATCCAGGGCCAGTGCTTTATCCACTGTGCCACCTAGCTGCCCCAAGTATCCTCTTGATACATTCATAAACTATTCTCAAAATTCTTAGGCATATGAAAAAGTACTTAAAAGGGCTGTTGTAATCTTGGCCATTTCCCCCTACCTCATTCTTTTGGGGAATGATTTTTTAAAAGTGACTTCTGAGTGCTTAAAATTCTGCCCTTGAGGGGCAGCTAGGTGGTGCAGTGGATAGAGCACCGGCCCTAGAGTCAGGAGGATCTGGGTTCAAATCTGGCCTTAGACACTTGACACTTATTAGCTGTGTGACCCTGGGCAAGTCACTTAACCCCAATTGCCTCACCAAAAAAAAAAAAATCATGCCTTCTTGTAGGGGGTAACTAGGTGGCACAGTGGATAGAGCACTGGCCCTGGAGTCAGAAGTACCTGAGTTCAAATTTGGCCTCAGACACTTAACACTTACTAGCTATGTGACCCTGGGCAAGTCACTTAACCCCAATTGCCTCACAAAACAAAAACAAACAAACAAAGAAACAAAATTCTGCCCTTGACAATTGCTCAAACAGCTCACTCCATAACTTATTATCCATAGCTAAGAGAAGAGAGTAAATCCAATTTATAAGCAACAGCTAGGTTTGAGATGTTTAGGCAATATTTATTTGTCAAGAATGAGTACAGTGTTGCATAATGTGAAGAACAGTACTATCAAGAATACTGCTTAACTAAAGCAGATTTAGAAATGTGATAAACTACCTGTACTGTTGATGCAATATTTCTGTAGGTTCCGCCTGGTTTTGAATTCCTTTGTGAAAAACAGCATTGGCATGCTGTAGATCTCCTTGGACTTCAAGGTGCTGAGCCCAAGCTAAATACAGAGCAGATGACCTGATACCAATCCCTTGGCTGTGTATAAATTCATAAAATTGATGAGGTTCACTGTTAAATTCAGCCTAGAGAAAGCAAAAGAAAACATGACCTACAGATACTTCACAATAACACCAGAATTACTATGCCAGGTAAAACCCAAGGCTCTATTTTTTTGCCTGATATTGCTGCCAGAAACCCTAAGTGTTCTGCTGTAGAAAGGCATAGTTGTCCTCTAATGTCAACCTTAAAAGGTCACTATACCCAAGGTGTCCTTAGCTGCCACTTCTGGTTCTACCATCTTTAGGCTATTTCTAATTCTTCCTTATACTAAGTCTTTGAGATGAGTCCCACAAGTTTATTACCTACTATGTGAATGAAGTAGTACTTTAATTTCCTCTGTCAAATTTCAAAATTTTTTTGCCCAGTCCTAGTATCCTGGGATTTCGTAAACAAGGGTATAATCTCTTATTAATGCATTTCAAAATATTGAAAAATTCCGATCATGTCTCTGATTAGTCTTTGCCATTCTAAACTCAAGGGTTTGAAGTGTTTCACTTTGACTTCTTAGATAGGCTCCTTATGACTGATTTAATTTTACTAGGTCTATTCCTGATATACCACTTCTTTTATTCCACAACCAAAAAACCTACTAAGCCCTCTGCCAATCTTCTTCCCATGGTCTTGGGTCCAGAATGTTCTGACCTAAACCATTTATAGAAGTTTTGGTTTTACCTCACCTTCTAATCCACCCCTAATCTTTTCTAACCTTAGTCATAGGTTTTTAACTGACTCTCATAGTCTCAATTATATTTACGTTCAGACACATTCTCTCCACTGATAGTGCAGTTTTTCTTCCCATCCAACTTCCCTCCAACAAGTCTTCTTTTTATTTAATGAATTTTATTCAGTAGTTATAATATTCTCTATTGCTATGCACAATTGAGAGAAAAAGATTGGAGATAAAAAAAGATAAAATAGATAATAAAGATAAAAAAGTCTTGTTAAAAACAATTTTAGAATTTTAAGCATTATGATTAAATATCTTGACATGTTTGTTTTAATGAAACTTTAAAAACATACTCACAAATTTTACACAGCAATTAATGAACCTTGGATCACTGTAGTACCTCTTCTTATCCAAAAATGTCTTGACTAATCGTTCTAGGAGTGTTGACAAAAATTCTGTGTTTTGAGCAAAATTCTCCTCTGCCCACTGTACATATCTGGAACAAGAGTATTTGGAAAAATGCTTAAGGCTGATGTTTGTTTCTTTTTAAAAGGTAAAAATAAACTGAATACTAACCTGTCCCACAGATCAAGTGGATCATCTCCACTATAACTTTGTACATGGGCTTCAAACATTCTGAAAAAAAAAAAGGGGGGGATGGGGGAGATAATGATGAAAACAAGTTATAATTGTGGGCTAAAGAAAGCAAAAAAAAGCACATTCTGATTTTGTGCAGTATACCTTGAAATGCAAGTTTAAAAATTAATATTCAATGAGAAAGTATTGATTTGAAATTAAAATGTTGAGTGTGACAATTTGTGTTTTGATTCAGGTTTGTACTCCAGGAAAAAACAATGCCTCTTTTCTGCTTTATTCCCTCTGTGGGAATTTATTTTGATTTGGGGACCCTGCCTTTGGGCTGAGATTAAAAAGCCTTAGGCTCTCAGGGGTTTTTTCTGTGTGAGGGGCTGGTGCCCTTCCCCCTCCACTTCAGCTGAGCCAAAAAAGCCTCGTGGGCTTTTCAGGACTCCAGGTCAGAGGGCTGGGAGGAGAAGGAAAAAAAAAAAAGTCCCAGCTCCCTACACCCTGAGGGGAGCTGCCCTGGAGATCCCAGGCTTGTCCTGCCAGGCCCTAGCATAGCCTGTGTGGAGGTCCCAGCCAAGCAGCATGGGGCACAGGCTCCTCGAGCCCCATTGGGCACAGCCCTAGTGCTGCTGGATCCTGCCAGGCCCTAGCATAACCTGTGTGGAGGTCCCAGGCAAGCAGCATGGGGCACAGGCTCCTCGAGCCCCATTGGGCACAGCCCTAGTGCTGCTGGATTAGTTTGGCGTGTGTGGGGGCGCAGAGAGCCTGAGGTTTGAGGTGAGAGATATACAGAGCTAGCGAGACAGTGAAGGAGGAGGTCCGAGGCTAAGGAGACTGAGGCTGTGTAAAGAGAGGGGCTGACTGAGTCAGAGAAAAGGCTAAGAGCAAGGAGGCTGGAGGACGCAGGAGCACTGAGAACGCAAGGAGGTCTGTGAGAGACACAGGGGTTCAGTGGGCGGTACAGAGAGGAAAGTTAGATGGTAAGGGGGGTCGACAAAGTGAAAGGGGTTCAGAGTTAGAAGAAAGGAGCTGAGAAGTGAAAGTGAAGCAGGGGTGAAGGAGAAAAAGTGAAAGTTGTAGAAAGCTGGAGCATACCCTAAGGCAAGAGGCGGCAAAGGCCCTTTTTATATTAAAAGCAGACAGCTTCTATAATTTGCATTTCTTAACCTTTATCTCTTAACTTTTTTTTTTTTAGTGAGGCCACTGGGGTTAAATGACTTGCCCAGGGTCACACAGCTAGTAAGTGTTAAGTGTTTGAGGCCGGATTTGAACTCAGGTACTCCTGACTCCAGGGCTGATGCTCTATCCACTGCACCACCTAGCTGCCCCAAGAAACATTTCTTTTTATAAATAAATTCTGCTTTGATTATCTAATTAAGACGATTCTTAATTGTTTGCTTATCAATTTGGGGAGTGGAGCAGTGTGGAGAAATTTTTAAAAGGCCCTAACAGATTGTCTTAGGAAGTTAATAGCAGTCGGATAGCCAGCCAGTCAAAAGTCCCCAGATTAGTCCCCCAGTAAGATTAGGGCCCCAGCTAGTCAGTAAAATATTTTCACATTTGAATGGCGACAGTGGCAGGACTTATGGCCCAATTATAATTTTTCTAAAGTTATAATTTTTCAGAGTCCAGTTATATAATTTTTCAGATTAGATTAAGTTAATTAATTTTTTTACACCTCCCACCACCCACACTAATATCCTAGCTATTTTTACTTTTGATATAAAAAATATAGTATGTGTGTATTTGTGTATCTAAATATATCTATCCATCTATATATCTATATATATCAGCAACTTCTCTAGAAAACATTCTCAAAATTATTACATTTCAAGGTAAAGTATGAGATTTACAAAGGAAGGTTCTAAAGTACCATGAGAAATTTAAGAAGGAAGACTATTGAATGATGACAGAGTGGCAGGAAAAGTACAAAACATTTCATAGAGGAATTGATACATGAGTTTCCCCTTAAAGAGATTTTCATAGATGGAAGGAAAAAGAACCTGTTCCAAGCATGTGGGAAAGGAAGAATAAAGGTATAAAACTAGGATAAGAAAAGGTGTAGTTGTATTTGTCCCAAACAAACCATAGGTACGGAAATAGTATGAGAAGGATATGACAAAATAAAACTTAGGCCCCGTGTTTTCCAAAGCTAAGGGCCAGCAAGCAAGCTGTGTCCTGAACTTGGCAGGACAACAATCCTTTGCTATCACCCTCTGCATGATCTCACCCTCTAGGTTAGTCACACAATTCACCATGTGTTTTCTGGTCTGGACAAAGTCTGAATATCCTGCAGTGAATCAAACTTGTCATGAGCTTGCTGTTCCCTCATTGTTAGGGCTACAACTCACTGAGCAGTCACTCATATAAGTACTGAGATCTCCCGACCCTGCCTCAGGCTCCCCCACCAGGGGTGGGGTCCTGGCATGTATGTATAGCTCCTCCTTGCTTGCAAGCTTTTGTCCTCACTTAGAAAATAAACTTTCTAATTCCTTCCTCACCTGTCTCTGGCGTATTCTATGCAGTTCTGGCCATACATAGCTTAGAGACCAGTTCTGATCTGGTTGATGGTTGGCAGGTGGAAAGGGATCCTGGAGTCAAACTACAAAGGGCTTTGAATGCCAACATAGTGTTCCTCCTTCTTGTGTTAGGCAGTGGAGAATCACTAAAATTTGGAAGGGAATCCCAGAAGCTAAGCTGGAATGAATGCAAGAGGCCACGGTGTCCAACCTGTAACTAAACAACAATCCTCCCCCCTCCCCCGCCTTGCAGCTAGCCTTTGCTTGAAGATCTCTAGTGAGGGGAAAAACTATTGCTTCCTGAGGCAGTCCATTTAATTTCTGAGTAGCTCTGCTAGCAAGTTTTTCCTTGTATTAGGCTACAATTTGTTTCTTTGCAACTTTCACTCAGAGCTCCTAGGTTCCACATCTGAGGTAAAGCAGTCCAGGTTTAATCATTCTTCCATGTGACAGCCTTTCAAATTCTTGAAGACAGCCATCATGTTCCCTACAAGTCTTTTTTTCAGGTTACACATCCTCAGTTCCTCCAACAGATCCTCCTGTGGCAAGAACTCCAGGTAACTGTCAGCATCTTGGACACTTTCCAATTTGTCAATGTCCTTTCTAAAATGGCCTACCCAGAATGAAAAATAATACTCCAGATGTGATCTGACCTTGAGAAAGAACGGTGGTGGTATCAGTTCCCAGGTCCTGGATACAATAGCATTCAAATGGTGCTTTCAGGCTCACCACAACCCTGGGAGACTGGGGCCATTCTTGTCCCCAAGAACGTGGCCCATGGTCACCTATCTCATCAGAGCCTGCACCCTTAGGGTTTCCTGACTTTGGGTCCAATGACTAGACACACTATCCCAGCCAGCTTCCTCTGTAGCTCAAAAGAGCCTTGGTTTTCTTGGCTGCCCCACCACACTGCTGACATAATGAGCTTGCAGCCTACCAAAGCCCCCAAGCCTTTTCAGATCTTTTGCTATTTAGTCAACCAGGAAGCATTTTTTTTAAAACTCAAATTTACTCCCTCTTCTCCTACATTTCACCTGTATTCCAGCCAAACAGTATTATTCAATAGTCCCTGAAGTTACCCTTTTTAAATTTTTTTGTAGTAGCATAGTCCTGCAAATAGAATGGGGTCCCCTAATTGGGTAATGGCTGAAAAAATTGTATATGTGAATGGAATGGAAAATCATCATGTAGTAAGAGATAAATAGTGAGAATCTGATAAATAATAATCATAACCAGGGCTTCTTAAACTTTTTCCACTCGTGACCCCTTTTTGTCTGAGATTTTTTTACGTGACCTCAGGTATATAGGTATATAAAATAGGCATACATAACTTTTTACTGTTGCCAAATTTTTTGTGCCCCCCCCATTCAGTTATGCAACCCCATATGGGGACCTGACTCAAAGTTTAAGAAGCTTTGCTCATAACAATAGCTAGCAGTGCTACCTAAATGCTGAGTTCTTCACATCTATGATCTCATCTGATTCTCATAACCCTGGGATGTAGGTGCTATTGCTTATGCCCTTTTTACAGATAAGGAAATTGAGACAGAGAGGTTCATGACCCACCCAGGATCACAGAGCAAACTGTGTGACTCTAAGTCCAGCACACTGTATAGAAACCACCTAGTTACCTCTAATAAACATATTAATAGGGTAAACATGGGAAGAATATAAACTGAGGTAGAGTAAGGCTTATCAGGAGAACCAAATATATCAAATGACAACAATAATATAAATAAAAAATAGTAGCAAGAACATGGAATAACTAACATGACCAGTCTTGGTCTTGGAGAACAGATTAATGTCCAACTATTCTCCCCTGAGACAGGAATTTATGTAGGCTGAACAATCTTATCACTGTACTGATTGGTTTTATTTAACTGTTTACAAACAAGAAAAAGGGGTCAAAAGAGGGCCTTTATACTGGAAAATTACTAGTGTTAAAAACAAAAGGAATCTACAAGACTATTTTTAATGGCCTGGTAGCTTCCCTTCTGCCACGCCTTTGCTTCCTTTACTTGGGAACATCCTACCCCAATATCCCTTGTCTAAGTCTTTGATCTTGAGAGTCCAGCCAGCAAAGTCCAGCAACAACAGATAGAAAGAGAAATTCCATTTAAAATAACTGTGGCCTACCTGCCAAGACAAACACAGAAACTATACGACCAGAACTACAAAATACTTTTCACACAAATAAAGACAGATCTAAATAATTGGAAAAATATTAATTGCTCATGGGCAGGCCAAGCCAATATAATAAAAATGACAATCCTAACTAAGTTTATTTATTTATTTATTTAGTGCTATACCAATCAAATTATCAAAAATTTATGCATCTAAAGGATATCATGGGAATCCATGAAAAAATACAAAAGAAGGTGGTCTAGCAGTACCAGATTGCAAACTAAATTATAAAGCAGCAATTATCTTTTTTAATTAATTTTTTTAATTTCTCAATTTCATGTAAAGATATTTTTTGAGTTCCAAGTTTTTCTCCCATTCTCCCTTCCCTTCCCCCTCCTAAGGCCAATAAGCAATATCAGTTATACATTATTATCCTGTTAAACATATTTCCACATTAATCAGAACAAAACAAAACAAAAAAACACAAGAAAGAATAAGCAAGAATACTAACAAAAAAGCAAAAACAAAAGTGAAAATAGCATGTTTCAGTCTGCATTCAGATTCCATAGCTATTTTTCCGAATGTGGAGAGCATTTTCCACCATAAGTCTTTTGGCATTGTCTTGGATCATTACATTGCTGAGAAAAGTCTATCACAGTTGATCATCACAAAATATTATTGATATTGTCTGTGTACAATGTTCTCTTGGTTCTTCTCATCTCACTCAGCATCAATTCATGTAAGTCTTTCCAAGGTTTTCTGAAATCCATCTGCTTATCATTTCTTACAGCACAATAGTATTCCATTACATTCATATACCACAACTTGTTTAGCCATTCCCCAGTTGATGGGCATCCCCTCAATTTCCAATTCTTTGCTACCACAAAAAGAGCAGCTATGAATATTTTTGTATTTTTATTGTATTTGTATTTTCGCTTTTTTATAATCTCTTTGGAATATAGACTTAGTAGTGGTATTGCTGGGTTAAAGGGTAGGCACAGTTTTAAAGCCTTTTGGGCATGGTTCCAAATTGCTCTCCAGAATGGTTGGATAGGTTCACAGCTCCACCAACATTACATTAGTGTTCCAATTTCTCCACATCTTCTCCAACATTTATAGTTTTCCTTTTTTGTCCTATTAGCCAACTGGATAGGTATGAGGTGGTACCTCATAGTAGTTTTAATTTGCATTTCTCTAACCAGTAGTGATTGAGAACATTTTTTTCATATGGCTGTAGATAGTTTTAATTTCATCATCTGAAAACTGCCTGTTCAGATCCTTTGACCATTTTAAAGAGGGAATTATCAAAACAATCTGGTACTGGCTAAGAAATAGAGAGGTAGATCAGTGGAATAGAATAGGTACAAATTACACTATAGTAAATGACTATGATAAACCCAAAGATCCAAGGTTTTGGAACAAAAACTCATTCTTCGACAAAAACTGCTGGAAAAACTGGAAAACAGTATGGCAGAAAATAGGTATAGACCAATATCTCACACCATATACTCAAGTAAGGTCAAAATGGGTACATGATTTACACATAATGGATGATACCACAAGCAAATTAAGAGAGTATGAATTGGTGGGTGTTGTTTGTTTTTGGGTTTTTTTGCAGGGCAGTGAGGGGTTAAGTGACTTGCCCAGGGCCACACAACTAGTAAGTGTCAAGTGTCTGAGGTCGGATTTGAACTCAGGTCCTCCTGAATCCAGGGCCAGTGCTTCATCCACTGTACCACCTAGCTTCCCTGAGAATATGAATTGTTTATCTGTCAGATTTATGGACAGAGGAAGAATTTAGGACCAAAGAAGAAATAGAGAATAAAACAAGATGTAAAATAGATAATTTTCATTATATAAAATTTAAGAGTTTTTGCACAAATAAAATTAATGTAACCAAGATTACAAGGGAAGAAGAAATCTGGGAAAGAAATTTTGAAATAAATATTCCTGATAAAAGCCTTCATTTCTCAAATGTATAGAGAACTGAGTCAAATTTATAAAAATACAAGTCATTCCCCAATTGATAAATGGTCAAAGGATATGAACAGGCAGTTTTCAGACAGAGAAATCAGTTATCTATAATCATATGGAAAAAATGCAATAGATCACTATTGATCAGAGAAATGCAAATTAAAACAACTCTGAGGTATCACCTCACACCTATCTGAGTGGCAAATATAACAAAAATGGAAAATATTGGATGTTGAGGGGATGTAGGAAAGCTGAACCGCTGATGCACTGTTGGAGCTGTGAAAAGATACAAACCATACTGGAGAACAATTTGGAACTATGCCCAAAGGGCTATAGAACTGTATATACCCTTTCATTCAGCAATACCACTGCTAGGTTTATATCCCAAAGACATCCCCGAAAAGAGAAAAAGACCTTTTTATACAAAAATATTTATAGCAGCTCTTTTTGTGGTGGCTAAGAATTGGAAATCAAAGGAACGCCCATCAATTGGGAAATGGCTAAACAAGCTAAACAAGGTATATGATGGTGATGGAATATTATTGTGCTATAAGAAATGACATGCAGGATGGTTTCATAAAGGCCTGGAAAGACTTTTATCAACTGATGTATAGTAAAGTGAGCAGAACCAAGAGAACATTGTACACAGTGACAGCAGAATTGTTTGATGAAGAACTGTGCGAGACTTAAGCTACTCTCTACAATAGAATGATCCAAGACAATCCCAAAGGACTAATGATAAAACATACTATCCAACTCCAAATAAAGAACTGATATTGATGGAACACAGACTGAAGCATGCTATTTTTCACTTTATTTCAAAGGCTAATATGGTAATGTTTTATAGAATGATACATGTATAACCTATATCTGATTGCTTACCGCCTCAGGGAGTGGGGAGGGAAGGGAAGGAAGGATAAAAATTGAAACCCAAAATTATAAATAAAAATGTTTATTACTTTAAAAAAATTTTGAGAGTCCAGATTTCTATAGCACCTTCAAAAAAGCAACCCAGACATCTCCTCCTACCTGATGCCACTGCTCTAAATCTTCAAGTACCTCTTTTATGGCAATCTATTTTATTCTATGGTTATTTGTATTCACATATTACAAAAGAAGAGCAGACCTCACATATCAGATAGTTAATGGCAGAGGGAGGATCCCATTTTAGCCATTAGAATACCAATCCCTTGAGGTTAGGGCCTATGCCTATGCCATTTTTGTATTCTCATCCCAGAGGTTAGCATACAATGTCTTCTACAAAGAAAGCATTCAATAAACATTTCTTTGATTTTAGAACTAGAGGGAATGTTGGAGAAGATCTAGTCCCAGCACTTTTTCCCTTTTCTTTTCTTTTTTGGCATCACTATCACTACAAATTGTTCCTTCTACTATCCACCACCCTCTTCAGTCTCTCCTTGTCTACTGAGAGCTTCTTTCCCATCTACAAACATGCCCACGTCTCCCCCATCCTTAAACTTTTAATTGCTGTCCATCCCTATTACCTATAAGATCACATCTATCTTCCCTTTTGTGTCAAAATTCCTTGAGAAGGCCAACTAAAACCAGTGTTTCCCCTGCCTTTTTTCTCACTCTCAACTCTGCTTCTAACTTCATCACTCAACTGAAGCTGCCTTCTCCAAAATTACCCATGATCCCTCAATGGTCAGGTCTAATGACCATTCCCCAATCAACAGTGTCCAGAGTTGCAGAGAAGTCAAGAAGGATGAGGATTGGGCATCCTCAAACTGCCCTCTCGTGGTTTTCCTCCTGTCTGTCTGACTGCTCATTCTCAGTCTCCTTCCCTAGATTTCATCTACATCCTACAAGCCCTGCCTCGGGCCCTTTTCTCTTCTCCCACCATACTCTTTTGCTCTGATGATCTTATCAGTTCTCATGGATTCAATGAGCTCTATGCAGATAATTTTCAGATCTATTTATACAGTTCTAACCTCTAGCTAGATGGTGCAGTAGGTAGTGTTGGGTTTGGAGTCAGAGGACCCAAGTTCAAATCCAGCCTCAAACACTTAGTAGCTGTATGACTCTGGGCAAGTCACTTAAACCCTGTTGGCCTCACTTTCCTCATCTGTAAAATGAGCTGGAGAAGGAAATGGCAAACCACTCAGGTATCTCCACCAAGAAAACCCCAAATGGGGTCATGAAGAGTGAGACGCGACTGAAATGACTGAGAAACAACAAACTTCTCTTGACCTCCAGTTCCACATTTCCAACTGCCTCCTGGCCATCTCGGCGATGGATGTCCCATAAGACATCTTAAATTCAATGGTCTTCAAACCTGAACTAGTTCCCCACCCCACCCCCAACCTCCCTATTACCGGAGAGAGCTCCACCATGTTCTCAGTCACTCAGGCTCCCAACTTAAGTGTCATCCTTGGCTCTACCCACCTCCATATACTATTATTTGCCAAGTTCTATTGATTATACCTTCACAACATCTCTTATACATGGTTCCCTCCTCTACTCTGTCACTGCTACCACCCTGGTATAGGCCCTCCTCATCCCCTCACACCCAAACTATTGCAATAGCCTGTTTGGTCTCCCTGCCTCAAGCTTTCACCCTGCTTTCTGGTCCATCCTCTAGTTAACTGTCAAGTTGATCCTCCTAAAGCCTAGATCTTACCACATCTCCCCTCTATTCATTAAATTCCATTGGCTCCTTATAGCTTCCTGGATCAAATATAAGCTCTTGTTTGGCTTTTTAAATTCTTCATGACCTGGTCCCTTCCTACCTTTCTTGGCTTTTAAAACCTTAATCCCCTCAATATACCCTACAAACCAGTGATTCTGGCTTCCTTGGTGTTCCTTGAACAAGACATTCCACCTCTGGACTCCATATATTTTCTTTTTTTGTTTTGTTTTGTGAGGCAATGGGGGTTAAGTGACTTGCTCAGGGTCACACAGCTCTAGTAAGTGTCAAGTGTCTGAGGCCAAATTTGAACTCAGGTCCTCCTGAATGCAGGGTAGGTGTTTTATCCACTGCACCACCTACCTGCCCCCTGGATTCCATGTATTTTCATCCACTTTCCCCCATGCCTGGAATTCTCCCCCTTCAACTCTCCATCTCCTGACTTCCTTTAAAACCCAGCTTAAATTTTACCTTTTTTTCTGTAAGAAGCCTTTACCAGTCCTCCTTAACTTTAGTTCTTTTCCTCTGAAATTACCCCTAATTTTATCTATCTATGGACACCCATCTATTTGTACTTAGTTGTTTGCATGTGGTCTTTCCATTGCATCCCTAGCATTTAGCAGTATCTGACACATAATAACCAATGAATAAATGCTTATTGACGACTTCTGGTCAATACCTCTCAGTCAAGAGGTATGGGCTTTCTTCAAAATCAGTCCTCTGGTGCCATGGTTGGTCATTGATGAAAATCTTCTCTTAAGTTTTAGCTCAGCATACTGCATCATTTCATACAGGTCTTGAAAGGTCTCTCTAAATCCATCCCTTTGGTCATTTCTTACAGAGCATCAATATTCTATCAATTCTTCTACCTTCTCTCCTTACACTGACATTCCCCTGGTACAGACCTCGTCAACTCATGCCTAGACTTTTGCAATGGACTGCTGGTTGATTTCCCTGGCACAAGTCTCTCCCCACTCCAGTCTATTCTCCACTCTGCCATCAAAGACTATGTCTAGCCTCTCTCAATAAACTCCAGTGGATCCCCATTCCCTTCAAGATCAAATATAAAATCCGTTGTATGGTGTTTAAAGTCCTTTGTAATTGGCCCTCCTACCTTGCCAGTCTACTTACACCTCACACTCCCCACACACTTACTCTGGGATCCAGTGACACTGGCCTTCTTGCTATTCTATTCCTTGCACATTCCATCTCCAGGTTCCAGGCCTTTTCACTGGCTGTCTGGAGTGCCTGGAATGCATCCTCATCTCGGCCTCCTGGTTTCCTTCAAATCCCAACTAAAATCTCATTTTTTTACCCAGAGGTTTTCCAATGCCTCTTACTTCTACAGTCTTCTCTTCGTGGATTATTTCCAATTTATATTGTTTGCATGTTGTCTCTACCATAAGATTCTCTTATGTGTTCTCTCTGAGCTCCCTGAGAGTAAAGACATTTTTTTGTATTCCCAGTGCTTAGCAGTGCTAGCTAGTTACATGATAGGTGCTTAATAAATATGGCTTGAATGACTGGTAAGACTATCCTATTCATTCATTTAATCAACATTAAGTCCTTACTATTTGCAATGCCCAGTGTCAGGATCTGGGAAGAGGATAAATCCCAGCCCCTGGCCTCAAGGGACTTTTGTATCAAAAAGAATGGGAAAGTTTATGTTAATTGCTACTTTCCCCAACTGAATACATTTAAGGAGCAACACAGGACAAAATAAACAACCACACCAGCAGACAGCTCTCTGGTCCTCAGGTTACACATCTCTGTAAAATGCCGGGAATGGACTAAAATGATTTTTAAAGGACCTTTCTGGTTTTAAATCCAATAGGCCTGTAAGAGTATCAGGTTCCCCTTATGGTCTAGGGTTAGTTCTATAAGTAATAATGTCCTTGAAAATGTCTTAGCAGCCATGACTAATCATCATTGGCATCAGCAACATTAGCATTGGCATAATTGTGGTTGCTGTTGTTAACAGCAGTAGCAGCAGCAGCCAGCGGACCAAATACCTGCAACAACAGAATTAGGAAATGGCCGTGTAGGGTATCAGGCCAGCAAGGCCGGTAGGGGTGCCCAGTCCAGCATATCGAGCTTTCCAGGATGGCCAGGAATCACAGCTCGCAAGGAAGTGGAGAGACCCCCATGGTCAGGAAAGTTCCCAACCCTTTTCACTGTGGAAGGACTCTGGCGGGGGGGGCGGCAGGGAAGATGGGGAGAAGGCGGGGCTCCTGGCAATGACAACAACAAAGGCTCAGTCCCTAGCACTGCCTGCCCCCACCCCGCCCCACTCCCCAGGCAGGGCCACCAGGCTCGATCCTCGGCTGCTAGAAGACATAGCCCCTTGTGAACTTAGGTCATCTGGGTTCGAATCCAGGCCTTGTCATTTGCTACCTGTATGAAACTGGGCGAACAGCTTCACCTCTCTGGGCCTCAGTTTCCTCATCTGTAAAATGGGGGCTTCCGGCTCTTAATCCCAGGAAGGAAACCCACCCATTCTCCTATCGTTCGCCTTAGTATCCCCACCGCCACCCCCGCCTTCAACAAGGGACTTACTGCAAGGCACGTTTTGGGTCGTCCATGGCTTCCCCACACGAACATACACATACACTCTGAGAGCAGCCACCACCGGCCGGATTCAAATCTCCCGCGCAGGCGCAGCCCGAACCCGGAGCGTTCCCAGCACGACGCGTTCATTGGCTGCTCGCTGAAATTGCACCCAGCCAATCAGGAGCGCAGTTGCTGGAAGCAGCTCCTTCCTCCTTCCTCTGTCTGGCCAGTCCCGCCCACTAGGCCTATGTTGTTTGCGCTTGCGTGCAGCTCCCTCAGCGTCTTTAACGAATGAGGCTGGTTAGGAAGGGAAGCGCTCCTTCTTCTGCAGGTTTAGGGCGTTAGGAAGTCGTAGGTTTCGAGCTGGAAGGCACTTCGGGCTATCTATTCCGACCCTCTAATTTTACAGAGAAGAGAGATGAGGCCTAGAGAGCTTAAGGGACTTCGCCAAGGTCCCGGGCAGATTGCTGATTTGAACCCACGCCTTCTCATGTGGTTCCAATCTTGGCTTTTTCCCCTGGCTCACGTTTCCAGGACGGTGGGGGTGGGGTGGGGGGCAATGGCTGTGTTACAGAGCCCCCTCATTTTACAGCAGAGGAAGCTGAAGCCAAAAGAGAGGGGACATGACTTACCCAGGGGTCCTAAGCCGCTCCAGAGTGAAGAGAGGTGGGGAGAGGGAAGGAGAAAGGTTTTTGGACTTTGTTTTACTTTGACCTATAGAATTGCAGTTTAGAAGCCTACAAAAGGATAATTAGTAATGTAATGAAAAAATGAAAGGGCTGCCCCTGGCCTTTATTTTCCTGTTGTGATTGTTGGGCACTAGAAATAGGTGATAGAAAGTAATAATCGAGAGAGCAATCATTGGATTTAGAACTTGAAACGTACTTTGGAAATATCGACCTCCCTTCATTTGTTTAAGAAGGGAAAACTGAGGGCCAGACTTACCAATTAGTGAAACCAGGGTTCAAACCCAAGTTTTCTGATTCTAAAATCAGACTGGTATAAATCCCTGGGAATGAGGAGAGCAAGAACTGTATAGTCTGTCCTTAAATTCACATGTTAAAATACCCAGAGATGAGAAATAAAAGAATGTGTTATGGGTCCTCAAGCTTTGCAGATGAGGCAGTTGATAGGTTGAGTGAAAAAGGAGCTTGTGTCCGTAGTAGATAAGTTTAAACATCAGAACCTACGACTTAATATTTATTTATATTTATCAGCTGTGAATGTCATTACCATTTGCTTTTAGGAGACTGTGTCGGCTGTTGGCCTGTTAAAATAAACCCTATATGCTGAACTAGATTCAGGTTTTAAGTACTGGAAGTCCAGTCCAGTGCTGAAGTATGGACTTTTAAAAATTCCATAACTACAATGAAGGTGTTGAAGTTTTGTTTTTTTAAACCTGTCAGGATATGAGTAGAAAAATGAGTTTATGAATTTCTTGGTAATGATTCATGGTTTCTGGGGGTAGAGGGTAGCATATTAGATTGACTTATGGTATATAACTGACTCAAATAGCACCTTTAACTTTACAAAGGGCTTTTCTTTGCATCTCTAGACAACTCTGTTTCTATAGGTGGTGATGTTATTCAGTCATTTGAGTTGTGTCGGACGACCCCATTTGGGGTTTTCTTGGCAAAGATACTACAGTGGTTTGCCATTTCCTTCTCCAGCTCATTTTACAGATGAAGAAAATGAGGCCAACAGGGTTAAGTGACTTGCCCCGGGTTTACACGGGTAGTGTCAGAGTCCAGATTGGAAGTCAGGAAGATGAGTCTTTGGGACTCCAGACCTACACTCTATCCACTGCATCACCTAGCTATCCCCTGTCTGTAGGTGATTACAAGGTATTATTAATCCCATTTTACAAATGAAATAGGTTCAGAAAGGTTGTGACTACTTGTCCCTGTTACAGCTAGTAAAGTGTCAGAATTTAAACCCAGCTTTATTCTCATTCTCAAGTCCAGCATTCTTTCCATTACAATAGATTGCTCTTCATCACTATGACTTAATTAAAACAAAAAATTCCTTACCCTCAAGGATTTTAGGATGTCATCTATTTCTGGAATCTTTCCTAGAGATCTTTAAAAGTTCCAAAAAGTTGTTTAGAAGCTAGAGGCATCATATTTCCTTGGAAATGACCCAGTCTGTTCTGTATAAATGCTATTATTATTATTATTAAGTCTCTTTGCTATTCCCTTAATATATAAAATAGAAAAAATTATTTTGCTCTCTAATTCAGTTTTGTTGTCCCAGTTGAGGTTTTCTTCACTTCTGTTCCCAAGTTGGGAGATAAGTAGAAAAAGGAAGAATCTTTTTTTCTAAATGTTTCTGTCTGTAATCAGGTAGAAGGATCAGACAATATTCCTTCCTCTAATTCAAGTTGCCTATTATTTACAGAAAACACAAGAAAAGAAAATTTTGATTGGGTGGTATAACCTGATATTTAAATGCAAACAAATCATAATACTTAGTTTGAATTTGGAACTTGTGTCACTAAGTCTGATGAACTCTATACCACTTCAACTGATTCACATTCTTATTTTTCTCCATCCTTTTCTCAATTTAATCCTGATCCTATCCTCACCCCCAATGAATGTGCCAAGGATTTGACAGTAGTTATAAATTAAGTACAACAGGGAACATCAAAATTCAGCTTCCCTTTCTTTCTATTTGCTTTTGTCCCCTTAATGCTGCTATTTCTATTGGTGCCTCAAATAACTGCTCTTCTCCCCCAGTCCTTTGCCACAAACTACATGAAAATGATTAGATTGGATCTGGACAAGTGGGAGAATATGCTTAGGTTTAGTGCTGCCTTTCTGTCACAGACACAGGATTCCTTGGCCAATAAGCTTCCCTTCAAAAATGAATACTTATACTGCTCTCCAAAGTGGTTGTGTCAAAATTACAACAGCTAGCAAGGTAGCAAAGTTGTAGTGTAAAGATCTCTAGACTGATATTCAAGAGACCTGGGTCTTAGTTTGGCTGTGTGGCCTTAGAAATGTCACAAAATTTCAGGGTTCAGTTTCTTCCTCTCTTAAGTAAGGATATCTTGTACCAGGTGATCTTTAAATCCTGAAAAAAGAATATTCTAATCTACAAATGGCTAAATCTATGTGTGGCACACAGTTGATTAATAAATGTGTAACACTTCCTCCTTCCCCCTTTCTCTGGTCCATGACTTCTGGAAGCTCATAGCCTAGCCCTGCCCAGCATACAGAACTTCTGCGCATATGCAACACGGAAATAATACAGAGATGAATGAGGAAGAGCATACTATCTTCTAAGCTGCTTGTGATAAACTGAAAGTTGAGTTAGGACATGGCAAAATTAAGCAAGAGATTCATAACAGCTCCTTATTGAGCTAATAAGGAACTTCTCCCAGGGAGATTACTAAGATTCAGGCAGGGGGCCTAATGGAACTCCCAGAGGAGTACCCAAGGATAACCCTAAATACTCCTTAGGGGTTTCTTGACCCAAGGAAACTTTTAGCTCTTTGTGGTACCATTTTAGTACTTCCTTTAGCTCTTAGCACAGTGTCTGTCCAGGGCCTTCTTTTTCCTCTGTATTACTTAACTTGGTGATTTCTTCAGCATCCATGGATTTAATTATTGCCTCAAAAGTGATGATTATCAGATCTACTTATGCTGCCTTAACCTTTCTGATGACCTTCAATAACACATCTCCAACATCACCATTCAGAAATCTCAAACTGAGTGTCCAGTAGATATCTTTACTCAACTTGTCCAAAACAACTCATCTTTCCCCCTAAAATCTCCCCACCTCCAGGGTACCAACATTCAATTTAAGCTTCATCTTTGCCTCCACACTATCTCTCACCCTCCATATCCAATCTGTTGATTTCACCTTTGGAACATCTTTCCTCTGACACTGCCACCACTCTGGTGCAGGCCCTCATCACCTCAAGCTTGGACTACTTTAGTAGGCTGCTGGTGGATTTGCCTCACTCTAGTCTCTCCCCACTCCAATCCATCTTCCATTCAGCCATCAAAGTAATTTTGCTGAAGCCTAGGTCTGACCATGTCAGTAAGCCCTAGGTGGCTTCCTATCACCTCCAGGGTCAAATACAAAATCTTCTGTTTGTCATTCAAAGCCTTTTGCAACCTATCTCCCTTCTCCACCCTCCACATTTCCAGTCTTCTTACACATTTTACTCACCCACATACTCTTCAGTCCAGTGATGACTTGCTTCCTTCAGTCCAATGATGAGTGGTCATTCTACAAAGACACTCCATTTCTCAGCTCTGGGCATTTTCTCTGTCTGTCCTCCATGCCTGGAATATTCTCCCTCCTCATCTTAACCTCCTGGCATCCCAACTTCCTTCAAGTCCCAAATAAGATCCCACCTATAGGAATCCTTTCTCATTCTAGTGCCATACCTCTTTTAATTTTTTGTCCTGTCTATCTTATATATAACTCATTTGTACATATTTGCTTGTTTGTTGGGTCCCCCCTTTAGACTGTGAGATCCTTGAGGGCAGAGATTATGTTTTGCCCCAGGGCATAGTATGTTACCTGGCATATAGTAGGCACTTAATAAATGCTTAATGACTGACTGTTGACCACACTATCCCTGCCTGTACTCACTGGATGTCTCAACTACTGCCTCAGAGTGATAGCCTTAATACATCAGTAAAGCCACAGTTTACTGGCCTATTTAGACTCTGTGGTAAAATATGAAAGTTTTTAACAGTCGGTTAGGATAAGTGAAAGACGCCAGTTTTTCAGGGACCACCCTTTTGGGGAGGAGATGAGCGGTCTGCCTGCTGCGCATGTCGGACTGCCTGCCGGGTGCAGTCCGCCTGCTGCGCATGTCAGACTGCCTGCCGGGTGCAGTGCGCCTGCTGCGCATGTCAGACTGCCTGCCGGGTTTTTTTTGACTTCCGGGGTGGAGAGAACGGGAGTAGCCTTTTTTTTTTGCCGGCTTGGCGGGACTCCGGGCGGCGCGGCACAGACGGTCTGACTCACTCCAAAGGTGGCCTAAATCGGTTTGGTGAGTTTTTATAAGGAATATAGACAGCCTAGATTTAAGACGATTTGTACTGTATTTCTGTTTTCCTATCCTTCTAATCAACAACACCTTATATACAATAAAGGCTCTATCTAGAAAACCAGAAGCTTCTTCCATTTACTAGTCTGGGAGATGAATTAAGGGAAGGGTTAAGTAGGGGAGATTTATGATCTAATATCCAATTTTAAATCTCACAGTTTGGCGACCCCGAAGGGACCTTAAGGACCCTCCCACCCTCCCTAGTTTGGCCATAAGCCGGCTAATTCGGTGGATTTTCCAAATACCCCCCCCCCCCCCCCCCCCCCGCGGACTTTCCCTTTGTCTAATCTCCCTTAAAGACTTTAAGCCTCTAAAAGTCTTGCTTTAAACAGAAAAGCCAGCCCAGTTTAAAGGGCAAGATGCTCGAATATTCTACCATCCCTTTGATTTTTCTCATCGGAATGTATTGGGACAGCATAACATCCCGACTTAGAGGAATAGTTTATTCAATGGTCCTTCATAACATTATTGGTTTTTTCCTCATTCAGGCAGCAAAAAGTTTTTTGTATAATAGTATACGTGAGAATCTTTGGGAAAATACGTTTAATATAAGTAGAAATTTTATGCCTGCAATTGAAATACCTTTTAATACCACATCCATAGTTCATACGACTAAGGATTTTATTTTTTTTTGTTGTTTTTTTTTTGTTTTTGTTATTATCATTGTTTTTGTTATTATCATTGTTATGATGTGGGGGAAACTCTCACATATGGAGAGAGACCTCAAAATGGCTGTTTCTACTAGAGATGATCCAAGTTCAGAATCAGATCAGCAGAAACTACTCCCTCTGCAGGAAGCTATAGAACATAGTAAGAAGGGAGTGCCAATTCAAGTCAGAAAATATAGCCCCTTTAGACCAAGTGACTTGAGCGCATGGAAATCAATCATCCCTAGTTTTGAGAAAAATCCAAACACTGTAATTTCACAGTTAAGGACTATATTTAATGCATATCAACCCAGTTGGGCTGATGTTACTTGCCTTTTGGAAACTTTACTGTCCCCAACTGAGATTACAGATATTATCTCAGCAGGAAATGCCCTTGTTGCGAAAGGTAAGGCCGATGTGGAATGGCCTCTAAAGGATCCAGAGTGGAATTATAATGATGATAGGGATTTCCAAAGATTAAAAGATGCTAGAGAAACACTTCTGAAGGGAATGGAATCTTGCTCTAGAAAACCGGAAAACTGGCAGAAATTTTTAAGCCTACCTCAGGAGGCTAATGAAAGACCAAACAGATTTTATGATAGACTTTGTGAGGCCGCTAGACAGTACACCAGATTGGATCCAGTAGATTTAAGAGATTCCTGTATCATTCTCAACACATTTGTTTATAATTCACTGCCAGAAATACGCAGATACTTTCTGAAACAATGTCCAGACTGGAGAAATCTCTCAGTAGATAGAATTAAGGAACTTGCAAATTATGTCTTTGACTCACGTGAGGAAGATCCAGATCACCCTAAACAGAGCATTCTGGCACCAGCGATTCCTAGTCAGCCATGTGGACACCGGAACAAGGACACTAAGGTGTGTTGTTACTGTCGTAAGGAGGGGCATGAATTGAGAGAATGTAGGACTTGGAGAAGAAATTCTAATTCTAATTACAGGCGAAATCAAAATAGAAATAGATCTTTTTGGAGGAATACAGAAAGGCAGTACCAGAATAATGGTAACCAAGACCCCCCTCAGAAGAGGACACAGGAATGATGGTGTCTTGGGGAGGAATGGAACATAGATAATGAAAGCCATATATTCCCAGATCCAGATTTTTTGAATGCACTTGTGCCAGTCCATTCACCTCCCCAGAGTAATGAACCACATGTCACCTTAAAAGTGGGGGAGACTTATTATGATTGTCTGCTAGACACAGGAGCCTCTAAATCAGTATTAGTAAGCAAACCAGATGCTGGGTGTAGACCTGTAGGATTTTTGAATGTAGTGGGAGTCTCAGGAAAGAGCCAGAGAGTGGCAAAATTGAATCCTCGCATGGTATCTATGGGGCCCTTAACAGTGGAACATTCATTTTTACTCATGCCTGATGCCCCTGTAAATTTATTAGGTCGTGATCTCCTTTGCAAGCTTAGAGCAACCATATCTTGTGCTCCAGATGGGGCTGTCTCCTTACAATTGCCAGAGGATACTGTTCATTTATTACCAATTTTACTTACAGAAGCTCAAGGAACAGCAGGGGAGGTATCCAAAATCCCCTCTGACATTCCTGAGTCTTTATGGGCCTCATCCCCTAATGAGGTGGGGCTCCTTAAGTCTGCCATGCCTGTTACCTTTAAAGTTAAGGGGGGACCACCCCCCTCCATTCCACAGTATCCATTGTCTAGGGAAGCAATAGAAGGGATCACCCCTATAATTGAGGCTTTGAAAAGCCAGGGTATTATTATTCCATGTCATCACTCTCCATGCAATACTCCCATTTTGCCAGTTAAAAAACCCAAGCCTGGGCCAGATGGTAAACCTGTTTATCGCTTTGTGCAAGATCTTAGAGCGATTAATAATTATGTTATTCCTAGACATTCTATAGTCGCAAATCCGGCTATGATAATTTCCTCAATTCCCTATGAATCTACATGTTTCACAGTGGTAGACCTTTGCTCTGCCTTTTTCTCCATACCAGTACATGAGGACTTCCAATATTTATTTGCTTTTACCTGGAAAAATAGACAGTGGACCTGGACTAGACTCCCACAGGGATTTGTAGACAGTCCCACATTATTTTCCCAAATTTTACAGCAGGATCTGGCCTCTATTACCTTTAAGGGCTCCACACTAGTACAATATGTAGATGACTTACTTTTGGCCTCTCCTAATGCTGAAATTTGTCAGGAAGATAGCCGTCACTTACTGCTGGAGCTGCACAAGAGAGGACACAAGGTTTCCAAGACAAAGGTACAATGGTGTTTGCCCCAGGTAGAATATTTAGGATTTATTTTGGCTGCTGGAACTCGCTCTGTCTCTTCTAAGAGAGTCCAGGCCATTCAACAACTCTCTGCCCCCACTACTAAGAGGCAGTTGAGAGCCATTCTGGGAGCAGCTGGGTACTGTAGACAATGGATACCCTCTTTTGGTGAAATTACTAAACCCCTCATAGCTCTTACAAAAAGTTCTGTTCCAGACAGTTTACAGTTGGATCCCCAGCATCTCTCAGCCATAAAAGAATTAAAACGGGCCTTGTTATCAGCACCTGCCCTAGGACTGCCAGATTATAGTAAGCCTTTCACTCTCTTTGTGCATGAACAAAGGGGGGTGGCTTCTGGAGTCCTGACTCAGTCACTGGGGCCTAACCAACGTCCTATAGCCTACTATTCAATTCAGCTGGACCCTGTAGCGGCTGGAGCGCCACCTTGCCTTAGAGCAGTGGCGGCCACAGCGCTTTTGGTAGAAAAAGCCTCTGATTTGGTCCTAGGTAACCCTCTAACTGTGCAATGCCCTCACGAAGTGGAGGCTCTCTTACTACGTCACAGGACACAAGCCTTTTCAGATCAAAGGCTGGCTAAGTATGAAATAACCCTGTTAGGTAATGAGAATATCACTTTAAAACGCTGCACAGTTCTTAATCCAGCAACACTACTCCCTAACTTACCATTCTCGGGGGAACCGTTGCATGACTGTGCTTCTTTAGTTGATATGGCTGAAAAACCCCGTGATGATCTTTTTGATACACCTTTAGAAAATCCTGATCTTGTCCTCTATACAGATGGTTCCTCATTTATGAGAGAGGGAACCCGTTTTACTGGAGCTGCTGTAGTTTCTGATTATGACACCCTCTGGGCAGCTTCTCTGCCTTCCCATTTTAGTGCACAGGCTGCTGAACTTGTGGCTCTTACACAGGCCTGTAATATAGCTAAAGATAAGAGTGCCACCATTTTTACTGACTCGAAATATGGCTTTGGCATATGCCACTTTATTGGTATGATTTGGCGTCAACGAGGCTTTCTAACATCCTCGGGCAAGGCTATTGCCAATGGGGACCTTATCAAGGACCTCTTAGATGCCCTAAAACTGCCTTCTTCCCTAGCCGTTGTACATTGCCCTGCCCACACAGGGAATAGTGATCCTGTTTCAAAGGGAAATGCACGAGCCGATTCTGCAGCCAAGCTTGCTGCATTAGAAGCTCCTGAACATGTATTTAACCTTTCACCTTCTGAGGATATTCCTTCCAACCTAACCTATGACGATTCTGAAGTAGAAAAGTGGAAAAAGAAATTTAAGGCGAAACAGATCAATGGCATCTGGGTGTCTCCGGAAGGTAAGCCATTTCTTCCCCGGAAATTCTACCACCAGGTATGCCTCTCTGTTCACAGAAAAGGCCATTTTGGTACACAAGGCATTGTAGACTCTATTAAGAGAACCTGGATAGCACCAGGTGTGACTAATACAGCATCTCGAATCTGCTCGGGCTGCTCCACATGTCAGTCTTATAATCAGTATGCTTTTAAGGTCAAAGCTTATGGAGGGCGTCCTCTAGCATATACACCTTTTGAGCACTTACAAATTGATTATATTACTATGCCAAAAGCAGGACATTATAAATTTTGCCTTGTTATAGTTGATCAGCTCACTCGGTGGGTGGAGGCCTTTCCCAGCCCCCGAGCCACAGCTGCCTTTGTTGCCAAAATTCTTCTTAAAGAGATAGTACCTCGTTTTGGCCCACCAGCCCGCATCGATTCTGACAAAGGCACACATTTCACTGATTCGATTTTATCCCAAATCTACTCTTTCTTGGGAGTGACTCCAAAATTCCACACGCCCTACCATCCACAAAGTTCAGGCCAAGTCGAACGTATGAATAAAGAGCTTAAGAGTATGATTGGCAAATTATGTACTGAAACCCATTTGAAATGGCCTGATGTTCTACCATTGGCATTATTCTATCTACGAAGTAGACCAAGAGGAGAACTTCATATATCTCCTTATGAAATGCTTTTTGGTCACCCTCCTATCCAAGCTAAAACTTTTTCCCCAGTTTATACATCACTGGTGGGAGGTGATACTTCTGTTGCTTCCTATATACAGGAATTACAGACCAGGCTACGTGAACTCCATGAGGCAGGAGCTGTGGTCCAGGCAGGACCATTAGACTTTTCATTGCATAACTTCAACCCAGGAGATAAAATATATGTGAAGAATTTTCAGAGAACCAGTGGAACTCAACCTGCCTGGGAAGGACCTTTTCAGGTATTATTGACAACTCCTACCGCCATTAAAATTGGTGAAAAAGACTCATGGATTCATTGCTCTCATATAAAGCCTGCACCATTCATAGGTGAAGAGATTTCAGATAGACCTGAGGTAGACGCTAAAGAGGTAAAAACCCTAACGATAGCAACTGTTAAAGAGCAAAGAAAGTTCAGAGGAAACAGGAAGTTCCCATTTAAGAATCCCACTGATCAGTTAAATGCTTTGGGACTCAGTCTTCGTAAAGTATCAGGAGACGGAAATTGCCTTTTTAGGGCTTTAGCAGACCAGCTAGAAGGTCACTGTAGAAATCATCTCAGACACAGACAAGAAGCTGCTTCTTATATGATTAACCATAGACAAGAGTTTGAGTCTTTTATAGTAAATGACTCCCCTTTTGAAGAATATGTTGATGAATTAAAGAAATTTGGAAAGTGGGGAGGAAATGATACAATTGTAGCATTTGCTAAGCAGCATCAGCTGAATGTTGTGGTTCATCAATTAAATCAGCCTTTATTGAAAATCAGTGGCACAGACAAAACTGATGCTACAGAACTCCACATTTTCTACCATAAAGAACATTATGACAGCATTAGAAAGATCAATGACAATTCAGAAACCCCTGCCACTTTGGCATGCAGAGAATTGGGGAACCAGTTAAAACAATGTGGCATACCCCAAACTCTAGCAGCTTAAATACCTTATAATTTAACAAGCATTTCCTTCTACAGGCAAAAGCACTGAAGTACATGGCCTAGTTTTCTGGCCTACCTCAACTATTTTTTTTTTATTAATTTTTGGGTTTTTTTGTTTTTGTTTTGACTTTTGAAAGGCACTGAAAAGACCTGGAATTGACTGCACCTTTAAGTTCTTTAAGAGCACAAAAGGGTGCTTAGCGAATCTTTTGCTTTTTATTTTTTATTTTTGGTTTTGCTTTGGTTTTTTTTTTTTTTTTTACTTTTGTTTCTTTTGCTTTTCTTTAAAACTAAATTTTGTAAACTAAGTGATTATTCAAAGACATTTTAAGTATATGCTGTGGGTGAGGCTATCGGGCCTCAGAAGCTACCAGAATTCTTCTTTTTTTTTATTTACTCTTTCTTTTTGAGAGAACCATGAGTTCTAATGAGTTTTGTTTTATTTATTTATTTTTCTCCTTTCTCTTGTATGTTGTTCTGTTTAACTAAAAAGTACCAGAAATTGCTTGATACCTCACTGAAAACATTGAATATTGAATCTTGCTAATTGAAGTCTTATTTCTTTTTGATGAATTAATCACCACTTTAAGTATCTGCTACTGTTATACCAGAGAATTCATGTATAAGATGATGTGGTCTACTTGCTAAAAGAAGATTATGTAATAATGTCTAAAAGAAGATTATGTAACAATGTCTAATATAATCAGCTATTTACATTCGTTTATTATTTATATGTCATTATACTCTGGGTATGGTTTGGAATTATTGTATATATCACTAATATATTCTCAGTTATGCAGCATAGCACACATTTTTACCATCATATTGTCTTTGGTGAAATTAATGAGATTTCAGAAATATGGAAACTTATCATTTCAGAGACTAACTTGCTGTGAACTCTGACGCAGGCCCTGGAGAGAATATATGTGCAACAAAAGGAGAGACAGGTATACGTAAGTCCATGGTTTGCTTATGATGGTGACTATGTAGAGCACAATTACTAGGCACAGTCCAGTATTCATCCTCTCTCCCTCCTAATTTAACCTAATTTAACTGAACTTATTTATCTTTTTATCTCACTCAGTTGAATTCACCTGTGGCCTAGCACAATCACTGGCTGTCTCAGAACCATGAGATATGGTATGATAACCTTTCCATAACATTTTCAGGTGTCATGAACACATACTAAATTTGGCTTTGATCCAGACACATGGTGGTAAAAAGTGTTACACATTGCATAACTACCTCAACCCTCTATTACAAGTCTAACCATATAAAGGAGGGAATGTAATGGAATTTATTAATTTGATCATTGACAATGCTATGCTAAGGTTTTAAAAATACAGCAATTCAAACAGTTAAAGAAGATAATCCAGCTTTCCAGACCAGAGTCCAGAATCCAGTTTTCCAGACCAGAATCCAGTTTCCTCCTGATGACATCTTACCACTTCAAGAAGACAAGAGAACTCAGAGACTTTATATGAACTGTTTTGCTTTATTAGCTTTTACTATCTCCTTTCTGTTATATACTATCTGTGGCATGTACTCTCTGCAGAGGCTCTCCCTTTGCAAGACTAATGTCAAAGCGTCGGTTCATGAGGAAAAAAAAAAAATCGCCCCTCTGGACAAAACTTTCCTCTCTTCCTTTTCTGTATTGTTGTTCGCATATTATTAGTCAGCAAAAGTTATTATATTCTTTTTACTGTTCCATCAAGGAAACATTCCGTTTCTTGGGGAAGCAAAGGGGGGAAATGTGGTAAAATATGAAAGTTTTTAACAGTCGGTTAGGATAAGTGAAAGACGCCAGTTTTTCAGGGACCACCCTTTTGGGGAGGAGATGAGCGGTCTGCCTGCTGCGCATGTCGGACTGCCTGCCGGGTGCAGTCCGCCTGCTGCGCATGTCAGACTGCCTGCCGGGTGCAGTGCGCCTGCTGCGCATGTCAGACTGCCTGCCGGGTTTTTTTTGACTTCCGGGGTGGAGAGAACGGGAGTAGCCTTTTTTTTTTGCCGGCTTGGCGGGACTCCGGGCGGCGCGGCACAGACGGTCTGACTCACTCCAAAGGTGGCCTAAATCGGTTTGGTGAGTTTTTATAAGGAATATAGACAGCCTAGATTTAAGACGATTTGTACTGTATTTCTGTTTTCCTATCCTTCTAATCAACAACACCTTATATACAATAAAGGCTCTATCTAGAAAACCAGAAGCTTCTTCCATTTACTAGTCTGGGAGATGAATTAAGGGAAGGGTTAAGTAGGGGAGATTTATGATCTAATATCCAATTTTAAATCTCACAACTCTGAGTTGTTTCATTGCTCCAGATCTGATTCTTGACACATCTGATTGTTAACTGAAACACTGACTTACTATTTCTTCCTTCAAAGAGGAACGGTTGTATAACAGCAGACGATAGTTTGGATTGACAAATATCAGCCTAGAAGATACACTTCTCCATGGTGCCTGAAATGAACTTCAAGCACTGGAGAGAAGCTGGTAACTCAGAGATACTGTCCTCTTCTGTTGTTTCCAGTTCCTGCTTCTTCCACACAGTTTAGCTTCCTTGACTTCTATATGTTAGTAACACAACCAACTGATGAAAGGTATTCTATAACATATGATAATACTTTGTCAAAATTGATCACATAACCATAATTTGGCTTCTTAATGATTTAGAATCAATTTGTTTTTATATTTCTCTGCATTAACGTGAGTGCATGAATCTGACAAATCAAAGGAGGAGAGGATAAGCTTCTTCAGCTAACTCAATTTACTGCAGTGGTAAAGCTATATAATTTGACAAGTAGGATCAAGTTAGACTTCTGTGTAGCAGAGCAGAGCAACTCTGGGTAGTTCATATCCAAGTGGCCCATCTCAGTTCCTTGTGTAATATCAGGCTCATGATCATAAGATCATAGATTTAGAGCTTATTTAGTCTAATCATTTCATTTTTTAACTAATAGAGACTTGGGCCAAGGGAACTAAAATTATTTTTCCACAGTGACTGAGGTTGTAAATAGAGGGGTTCTAACTCAGGTCTTCTGACCTGAATTTAAGTAGTATGACTTTTTCTTCTGCTTATTTTCCTGAAATATGGACTGAGGGTTTTTTTGTTCCCTGTTTTTCTCACTCATACGCTCATCCTATATTCTCCTCTTCCCCCTCCTTATAGTTGCAAGCTAACATCCTTTCATTAGGATTAGGACTGGACTTGTGATCTCATTGGTATAGGAACTCCTAGGTAAGGAAATTTCCTTTGCCAAAGCAGGTTTGCACCTTTTCTGTAGTCTTAGGTAATAGTACTAATAGGCTATGTGACTTATCCAGTGTCATACAGCCAGATGTGGGATTTGAACTCAGGTTTTTCTGATTTTGAGTCCAACTCTGTCCACAATGAAATGACTGTTCCCTCTCTTTACCCAGGACCTTTCCTGAATCTCGAGGGTCTTATTTTTTATCTGGTTTTCTTAATTCATAGATTTAGGAGATCTTTCTCTTCTCACTAGTTGCGTATTGGCTTATTCCCTTTTCAGTTATACAGGGTTATTCTATATTAGCCCTGGTGTAGTATCAAGTCTGAGAACATAGTTCTTGGAAGATTATTTGAGCACAAAAACAGCTACCTATCCTAGTGCAATCTTACTACTATTGTTTCCATATCTCCCACCAAGCCAGGAATGGAGAGTGAATAGAACAGCTTTCATAGCTTCCCTTATGCCACCAGGTACGTTACTAAACATTGTGTCTTGGACCTAAGCCAATTCTTGCTCAGTCCCAATAACCTGTAGATAAATGCCTTGACCACTGTAACAAAGGAAGTTCAGAAGAAGGTCATCTTGAGGGCAGAAGATGTAGGGTTTTTAGATATGTTGAGTATGAGATGCTGATGGGGACGCCCAGTGGAAGATCTTCAACAGGAAGTTGGCAATGGAGTAGTGTAAAGCCTTACTCACGTTTGTCACATTTATAGGGTTTCCTTTTGTGTATATTCCCTGATGTTTTAAAAAAGAATATGGGTTCGAATTTGCCCATAGTACTCACCACATAGATAGTTTCTTCCCTACGTGGATTCTCCAATGTCTAAAAGATTGAATACTTATTGTATCCTCTCTCATAAAGATCACATTTATATGGTTTCTCTTGTTTGGGTCCTTTCACGTTTCTAGAAATAGGAGCTTCACCTGAATCCTTTTCCACATTCATCACATTTATAGGATTTCTCTCCCATGTGTACTCTGATAAATAATTGAGATTTGTTGACTGAAATGAAGCCTTAGCTGGACTCGTCACATTTATAGAGTTTTTCTCCTGAAAGGATTTCCTGACAATATTTTTTTTGTCAGAAGGTGGTATTTTCTCCTCTGTGGTTTCACTGATGGTTTATGTGATTTGCAAATGGAAATGTTCTTGCATTTACTGGATCCATAAGGTTTCTATTCGGTTGGGTCTTCCAGTTGACCATTTAGTTGTGCCATGGAAAGGCTTGAGCCCATTTCCATGAACCGTGAAAGGATTATTTCTCAATAATAGATAATTTTCACAGAACCACAAAATCCCATATTGGAAGGGACCCCAGTAGCTATCTAATCCAACTGATTTCAGAACAAGGCTCTCCTCTTAACATACTTGGCAAGTACTTGCCCAGCTTTCACTTGAAGACCTCAAGTGAGGGGAAATTCAGTTTCCTTTCATAGTCCGTTCTGCTTTTTGATGCTCTGATTATTAGCTTTTGTTCCCTCAAGGTGAAGCAATGTGGAGCAGGAATGGGTCCCACATGTGTAGAGAGGCCCATATGTGGCAAGGAGACCAGTCCTTGTGTGGCTTAAAGGGAGTCAAAATATCCATCTCTGGCCTCTTCTCCTCCCATCCTTCTCCAAGGGAGACTTTAATTCCTGCCAGGAGTGGAAGCAGGAGGTTGGGGCCAGAGGCCACTCTATACAAAGAGAGGGGGTATATCAGGCTTGAAGTATATCCATCTGTTCCCTTAAATATTATTCATTTAGGGGACATTCATCTTAGGTTCAAGCTAACTTCTGATTGCTTTGTCATAGAAACCCCAAGCTCTTTCTCTAAGGCTTGACCCCCTTACCCACCTAATACCAGTTCTACTATGAACACAAATAGGAATTATCAAAGAAACTCACTTATCTAAATCATAGTAAAGCAGTAATCAGAGGAGGTACACATAGGAGGATATATACCACTTAATATAGAATGAAGGAGTTCTCCCATTGGGAGCAAGTTAATACAGCTCAACCAAGAGAGGATCTTGGATCTCATCCAAGGAGAAACTCTCCAAAGTTTCTAGTGAGGAGGGAATGTGAACATAATGGAGACTACCCACTCCTCTCATGTCTTCCTGGAGTCCTTTCCTTCAGCAACCTGAAGTAGGCCTGACTTCTTCCATCTTCTCTCTCAATGCAAAGATGACTGACTTAGAGAGTACCCATTGGCTGAAAAGCTCCTTCCCTTACATAGGGCAGGGTCTTCATCTCCACCAATAAGGAAAGTGTCCATACCAATGGGCTTTGGGACAGAGGTTATATTTATATTTATTAAGTGAAGCTCTTGACTTCTGAGTCATCAAGGAGTTATATCCTACATCAATGTTGTCTCTCCCATGGGCATGAAATCACAAATATTTGAAATATTGGAGTATTAACATCTACTATTCTCTTTTTGATGCAGCTGTTGTAAAATGATGCTCACATGGGTTGACATAAAGCAAAATTAATACTGCAATTTGAAATTCCTGGGTCCTTGCTTAATTTTTCCTTTTTAAAAAAACTTGGTTCTATTATACACAGTATCATGAATATTATGTGTTGATCAACTGTGATAGACTAGATTCTTCTCACCAATACAATGGTACAAGAAAGTTCCAAAGGACTCATAATGGAAAAGGCTCTCTAAATCCAGTAAAAAAAAAAAAGAACTGTGGAATATGGATGCCGATTGAACCATACTATTTCTTTTGTTTTTCAGTGCTGTTGTTTTTCTTTTTTGAGGTTTTTCCTTTTTGCTCTGATTCTTCTCTTATAACATGACTAATGCATTAATATGTTTAATGTTATTATATATACATATATACATACATATATATACATACATATATATATACACATACACACACACACACACACACACACACACACACATATATATATATATATATATAAAACCTATATCAGATTACCTGCTGTCTAGGGGAGGGGGGAGGGAGGGGAGGGAGGGAGAAAAATTGGAAATTGGAAATCTTATAGGGACAAATGTTGAAAACTATCTCTACATGTAACTGGAAAATAATAAAATACTTTTATTAAAAAAAAACCCCCAACAAATCAGTTCTATTTATGAACCCTTCTCTCCCCTCTCCCCAAAGCCCTCAGGGTCTATAATTGTTCCTTCTTAACTCTGATTATGCTTGCCTACCTATCCTCAATACATTAACTCATGGGGTTTTGGTTGTTGCCTGTGTACTTGGAACTCTTAAAACAGGCATGTTGCTTAGATTGCCCATCCTAATGTGCCTCAATTCCTTATTTGTAAAAAGATTAGGTACTGGGATTACACTTGTGATTTCATTGGTATAGGGAACTACCAGGTGAGGAAATTCCTTCTACCAAGATAGCTCAACACCATCACTACAATTTAAAGTCTTAGAGAATTACCTGGAGCCCTGAAAAGTTAAATGACTTGTCCAGGGTCAAACAGGATGTGTCAAAGGTGGCACTTGAATTTAGATTGTCTTGATGCTAATGATAGTTCTCTATGCCTCCATGGTGAGGGGTTGGACTAAATTACTTATGTGATAAAATAATGAGATTTAGCTGATACTCAAAGGCCCACCTGGAGACTAATCTAAACTGATTGAATTAAGTGAGAGTGATCGGCTGCTGATTAGCCTACTTCAAGTTAACTAGATTGTAAGCACACCTAGCTAGCCCTTAAGAAGGTATTATTCTCAGAAGCTAAAGATTTTGAACTTAACTCGAGACCACCTTCAAGTCCAGTGAACCAATGGATTTGGATGACACTAACCAATCAGCTTGAAGCAATGTGTAAGGACCGCCCATACTCTGGACCTATAAAAGGTTTCCACACTGTTTTCTGGAGAGTTCATGATTGAAGCAGGCTCATAGTGGAGGACTTGAGGAAGAACCAAACCAGGCTGGAACTCTAGGCTAGAAAGGCCTTTTCTTAACTTTCTGAACTCCACGTGAATACCTGGTATGCTTTAATAAATGCTTAATGCCCAAAGACTGGTGCTAAAGCTTCTAATTTAAGGCAACCACACAATTTATATTTTAAACATCACACTTAGAAGGCTCAAAATCAAGAGCAATAAGGAGGGAGTGAACAAGAGGCAGTGTCTTGGAGTCTGGCTGCAGGGATCTCATGCAATAATAATAACTAGCCAGTTGATCATTGAGCATTTATTGAGCAACTACTATATGCCAGGCACAGTGCTAAGGTGCTGAAAAACTCAGCAAAACTCAGTGTCTGCCACTAAAGAGCATTTTAAAGCCCTTGAAGGTTTGCAAAGCACTTTGCAAATATAATTTGAGACTCAGAATAATCCTGTAGGGTAAATGCTATTATTACATGAGATTACATGTGAGGAAACTGAGACTGAGAGAGGTTAAGGGATTTATCCAGGGTCATACAGCTGGTAAGTGTCTGAGGCAAGATTGGAACTCAGAAAATGCAACTTGGGCCAAGCTTGGAAAAGATTTCAAAATGTTGCCCTCACTTTTCTATGGGTGTGTACATCTTTTTTATCACAGTTGTGTGGCCCATCCTGTCATCTTTCTTTGGATTTGTCTTACGTTGTGCTGCCTTCCTCATGATGGCAATAATCATTTTCAAGTTGTTGGGGATACCATCTCAGCTCTTAATCATATTTATTCCCCTAGTTTGCAAGTATAGGTGGTCTCTAACTTAAAAACACTCAATTTAGAACAATTCACACATAGCAACGTCTACTTTCTCTACCTCCTTCCCTGCTGCTATAGTCCTCCCTAAAACAGCTTTCAGAGTTGTCCATCTGCTGAAGTGTGTAGTGAATGTTATGCCACCTTGTGAGTTTTGAGAGTCAATTATTCTTTTTGGGGAATGGGAAAAGCTTGTATTATGTCTTATATTATTATAGCGGGATCATATTGAAGCACATCTCATGAGGCTTTCATGGGGATAGGCCTGTGCCCTTCTGGTAGGTCCCATATTCTAGCTCCTTACTAAAAGACATATATAGCCAGAGGCTCCAATCTGGTCCCCATCATTCCCATTACTGGGGACCTCTGTTGAATAGGATTAATGACCAAGCCAGGAGGAACTATCCACTCAAAAAGGAGAAACGACTTCCCTTCTTTCAGTTTTCATTCATTCAAATGTGTGGCCTGAGACTCTCAATAGTTTTCTTTTGGATTCCTCATGTGGAATGGATTTCTTTCCTCTCCTTTTCCCCAACAGCTGCTACGTGGGCTTACATACACATTACAGTGAGTACATTGCTTGCCTAGGTGATACTAAGATTGAATGTCAAATTTCAAAATGCCTCTTCTGCTTTGTGCTTCTTTTCCTGAGCACAAGTGACAAAATGGCAACCCGTAAATTGTTATTTCTGACCTTGGCAGCTACCTTGTCAGTGTGAAGAGGTCAGGAGATTCTGGGTGGCAAGAGGTGCTTCTATAACCACCCCTTCTCAGAGGAGAGCTTGACCACTCTGAAGAAGATAAGCCATGCCTTACAGGCCAGGACTAGATTTTGAGTTGCCAAACTTAGATAGTTCAGGCTGAAGTGGAAGAGGAATCTCATCAGCACTTCTGCAACTCTCCCTGGGGAGTATTTTAGTAGTAATGGCTTACTATTCATGCTTTCAGTATTTGTCAATGCATGCATATGAGTCCTTGGTGTTTTAAGCATTTCCTATTTGGTGGAGGAAATTAAATAGTGTCCTATAGTTGATATCTACTACTTTGTACATTGAGTAACATTCTAGAAGATATCCTATAAATTCCTTTTAGGGGAGACCCTGGACATGAACCCAAATTAAACTTTGTTTAAGGAAGTTTTCCTGGAATAATGAGGTGTGGGAGCGTAATAAGCCAAAAGTGCAAGAAATTCCTGAATCCTATTCTTTTAGAGGTCAGTCTCCCCCCAGGACTGAACCTAGTTCACTTGAGTTCAGAACTGGGACCATTTTGGAGGAAAAGGGCGCCTTTTAGGTCACAAGGAACATTATATTCCTATATTCCCCTTTAGGTTTATGGAAAAAAAACAACCAGTGACTTTATTACCTAATGTATGTGTAGGAAAATGTGGTTGACTTACCAAAAACCCACCAAGAATGAAGAGGCTTCTTGATTGGCTATTTGATCAGGACTTTTAAAAAATGCATTAATAGGTGCCAGGGCATCTGGATGGATGGATCCCAATACTGGTACAGGCTGTTCTGGAGAAAAGTGGTATGAATTTCTCTAGGACCAAGAGAATTATGTGAAACTAATAGAAAGGCTTTGAGGCCTTATCATGGTTAACCGTTTAGACAAGGATAGATTTAGTTAAGTGATAGAGGGCAACTAGTTTCATGCGGACAGATGTCTTATTAGGCACTTTTAGTTATCTGTAATTTTATCGTGGTTTTCCTGTAAATGAAAAGAGGTTTTGAAATTACAAAATGCCAAGGCTGAAGTGCTAGAAACATGATGGGAAAGTGGAACATTAGAATCCTTCCTGGAAGAAAGGAGGAATAGCTTAGTACTCTCAGCTACCTTCTCGGTACAAAGGGACTGAGCAACTTTGAACCTAAAGGGATGAATTATAATATGTAGAGACATCTGAAACTATACTGCATATGAGCTAAGAACATTCAGTATGAAATCCCCTGAAGTCAGGGGAATCTTTGAAACAATAGATTTGGAGAGTAGTAGAATAAAATGTATTACGATAGACGTGAATAATCTAAGATCTCAATCTAAGAATTGACTACTGACCAATAGGCTCTAGTGCCATGCTGCATACTGGTATATTCTTCCTCCACCAGGGGTACAGACTATTTCTTTGTAGAATTATACCTATGTGTTCTCATCAAAAGTGCCCCAAAATGGAGGTAGCATGGTATAATAGAGAAAGTTCTGGTTTTGGAGTCAGAAAAACTATGTTCTAATGCCTGCTCTGCTGCTTAATACCTGTGTGACCTTGGGTAAGTAACAACTTCTCTGACAGGTCTCAGATTTCTTATCTTTTTTTTTTTTTTTTTGAGAGACACTGAGGGTTAAGTGACTTGCCCAGGGTCACACAGTAAGTGTCAAGTGTCTGAGGCCGGATTTGAACTCAGGTCCTCCTGAATCCAGGGCTGGTGCTTTATCCATTGTGCCACATTGCTGCCCTTCATATTTCTTATTTTTAAAGTGAGAGGGTTAGATGACGATTAAGGTCACTTTCAGCAATAAATCTATAATCCTATGAAATGTAGCTATCAAAGACAATTATAGGCAGGAAGAGTAACCCAGATGGCAAAGCACTGGCAATAGAATTAATAAAGCTTTTTGATCTTGAAGGGATTGGACAATAGATATTAGAAGATTGGGACTATCAGGAGTGCAGTCACAAGTTTTCTTAGATAAATGTCTTATTTATAAATGGGGGGTGTCTTGATCATAAAAGGAGACGCAAATTCAGGCAAAGTTAAAGGTGCACACTGAACTCATAACAAACTCATCCAGAATGAAAGAGTCTATGTCCTTTAGTGAGGTTAGTTTGGAAGAGGGGTCATTAAAACATTTAAAAGAAATATATCATATCTTGATCCCGATAAAAAATTTTCAGGCTTGGTTATGTCAAAATACAATGGCTTTTTAAACTTGTTTTTAAAATACCAGTAAATAGGAAAGAATATAAACTGAAAATATCCAGGGAATTAAATTACCTCTTAGCATATGGATTGTCTTCAGAGAGTTGTGGTGACTTAGGATACCCAATACATCAATACAGCCAACTTTTGTACATGATAGGCAGGGTTCTCCTACTGCTGTTTGTTTGTTTTTTAATTCTCACCCATTTTCTCTTAATTAATGTTTTTCATACTCTCCAGTCTATGACTAAAGTGAAACTTGGGGATTGGGAGGAATCGTGACTTGGCCCTTACAGCAAAGCTTTGTCCTAGTTCCTATGGAGAATTTAATGAAAAATAAAACACTTAATGACCAAATATGGTAGCTTTGGTGCAGCACTGAAGTCCTTCTAAGTTTTTGCTACCAACCCTTTACCCCTTGTTTGGAATTCTGAGTAAATGAACAAACCTGGAGTTATCTTAAGTATTTTATTGAGTCTACATAGCTTCAGGGAAAAAGTTTGGAGAACAAACCTACTGTCCATAAATATGTGATCTGAATCCTCCTCCTCTTTCCCATGTATACATACACTTCCATGCAGCTGGCTATGTGCTGTTGCCTATTTCTATGACACATGTGTTCTGGCCCCTTGCTAAAGGAAGTGTCTGTTCCAGCAATTCCTATTATGTCCTTTAATTCCTGTCACTGGGGTTGATTTGAAGATGATTGACAATTGAGTCAGGAAGAACCACCAACTCAGAAGTCTATGAAAAGACCAAAGAGAAAGATTTCTCTTAGAGCTCACTGCTTTGGGATTCTGCCGGCTCTTCCATGTACTTCCAGTGGGAGAGGAAAGATTTCTCTCTTCCTACTTATCCTGTCTCCACCAGCCGCAAGGCTCACCCAGGAAACAGCAAAAACGTGCTTGCCCTGGTGAGTCTGAGACTGGACCTCAAGTCCCAGCCTCTTTCTTCCATTTTGTGCTTATTTCCTTGAGCACAAGTTGCTTAATGGCAATCCTGAAAAATGTATGTTTCCAGCTTTGGCAGCTGCTTCATGAATTTAAGAATTCCTGGGTTCTCAGTGGGATAGGAATCGCACAACTGCCATGCTTCTTGGAAGAGGTGGCTACTACCTTCAGGATCATTTTGAACATAAGTGAACCAATGAGTTGTGTTTGGCTGTCCTAAAGATCTGGATCTTTTTTTTGGGCTGGGGGGGGGGGGGGGCCAACAGTCCCACAACGTGCTTTTGTTGTTCAGGGAGATCATAATGTGGCATTGCTTTATTGTTTTATGTTTTCAGTATTTGTTTACACATGCTTATGAGTCCTTTGTGTTTTAAGCATTTTTTTTTTGTGGTGGAAGAAATAACTATTATACTTAACAACTATTTTCTACATTAAGTACCTTTTCTAGAAGGGACACCGTGTGACCCTGTTAATATGCTTATAGTATTTTTTTTCCAATTACATGTAAATGTAGATTTAAACATTAAGTTTTGTAAGATTTTGAGTGCTGCATTTTTCTCCCTTTCTCTCTTCCCTCCCCCTTCCCGAAGCCAGCAAGCAGTCTGATATGGATTATACATTACAAATTATGTTAAACATATCCACATTAGTTATGTTGTGAGAGAAGAATCAGAACAAAAAGGAAAAAAAACCACAAGGGGCAGCTAAGTGGCGCAGTGGATAGAGCACTGGCCCTAGATTCAGGAGTACCTGAGTTCAAATCCGGCCTCAGCCACTTAACACTTACTAGCTGTGTGACCCTGGGCAAGTCACTTAACCCCAATTGCCTCACTAAAAAAAACAAAAACAAAAACACAAAAATAAACTCCACCTGTTAATACATTTTGAGGAGACCCTGAACATGAGCAGCTAGAGCCATTAAGTGCAAGCATTAAAGGCAGCTAGGTGGCTCAGAAAATAGAGAGCTGGGCAGGGAGTCAGGAAGACCTGAGTTCAAATCCAGACTCAGATACCTACTAGCTATGTGACCCTGGGCAAGTCACTTACCCTCTGTTTGCCTTAATCCACTGGAAAAGGAAATGGCAAACCATTCTAGTATCTTTACCAAGAAAACCCCATGGACAGTATTGGCATGCTGTGGTCCACAGGGTCATAAAAAGTTGGACATGAATGAATGACTGAACAAACAAAGATGAGCCATACTCAAAGCCCTGTTCTAGAGAATGAGCCAGAAAGAATGAGTTGCTTGATCTTTTCTCTTTAGAGTTGGGCTGTTCCCAGGATGAATCCCAGCTCTATGTAAGTTAAGATCAGAGCCTTCTATAAAAGACCCCATTGAGCTGTGGGTGACAAGAGGATATTTTAATTGCTATAAGGGGCATAAAAAGAACTTTATATAAGGAAAACTGATTAAATCAGCCCTAAAGGAGACAGCCTTTCAAAATGCTGAGAAGAGACACAGACTGTTCTGAAGACCTGTTTAAAGGTGAAACACTGAGTTAAAGATGGTTGTGGTGTACTGTGGTCCATTGGCTAATTTGCATGTGATTGCTTTCAGAGTGTTGAAGAATATGATAGAATAAATTATATGCATCTGGGAGACTAATGTAATCCCTCACATATTGGAGGAGGCTGGGGAGTCTGTTTCCAGCAAAGTATGATGACTCATAAATGTACTAGTCAGCCTAGGCCAGCCTCTTGTTTCTGGCTCTACCTAGTTAGCTGGCATTGGAATGAGACCAGAGTTATCACTGCCTATCAATCAAATAAGTCTGGAGATTACGGGAAGATTACAAACATACTGTTGGGGGGCTTATCCAACAGAAAGTAGAATTTGTTAATTTTATATAATAAGTTGGAGATGGGCCACTGCCTTGATTTGAAGCATTAGAAGCCGAAAGAAGAAAAGGAGAATATAAGAAAGGTAGGAGACGACCAGATGAAGATAAAAGCAGAAGAGGAAGCTAAGAGTAGGGAGAGTCAGCAACAGGAGGCAACAATAAGAACTGCTTATAGAAAAAATCTTATAAAAACAAATGTTGAAAACAAAATATAAATAATTTTAGAGCAAAAAAAATATTGAGTTCCAAATTATCTCCTTCCCTTTTTCCTCTCCCCCTCCTTGAAATGGTAAGCAAATTGATATGGCTTATACATATTTCGTCATGCACAACATATTTCCATATTAGTCATGTTGTAAAAGAAGAAACAGACCAAAAACATGAAAAAAATTAAGAAAGTTAAAAACAGTATATTTGTATCTGTATTCAGACTCCAACAGTTCTTTCTCTGGAAGTAGAGAGTATTTTTAATCATGAGTCCTTTGGAATTGTCTTGGATCATTATATTGTTGAGAATAGTTGTCATTCACATTTCATCACCATACTACATTGCTGTGGCTTTGTACAATGTTCTCTTGGTTTTGCTCACTTCACTTTGCATCAGTTCCTGTATGTCTTTCTAGGTTTTTCTGAAATCAAACTTCTCAGTGTTTCTTATAGCATTACAGTATTCCATTGCAATCATATATCACAACTTGTCTAGTCATTCCCTAATTAATGGATATCCCTTCAATTTCCAATTCTTTGCCATGACAAAAAGAGTTGCTATAAATATTTTTGTACAAATAGGTCCTTTCCCCTTTGGCAGAAGTACTTCTAAGACCAGCTCCACTTCTTGGTACATAACCATGGTCCCGAAAAGCTTCTCTTTAGTCGATACTCATTTTTTTTTTACTGGTTAAATTTCCTTTAAATAAATACTCTTAGAATTTAATTCTCAAAAAACAAACAAACAAACCAACCTGCTTATAGAATACAGGAACTGACCAGAGCTGATCAGAACTGACAGGCAGGAGCTGTGTTGGTTGGAAGAGAGGTATTGCTTTGCTGAGAGCTTATTGGCTGGAGAAAGAAGGGAGAGGGAAACCTCTCCTAGTTTGCTTGTATTGCCCGTTATGGTTTTTTCTTGTTTGAAAGGAAGAAACTTTGTTTTTTCATCTATTTTGTTGGAAGAGGAGGGTTGGTTTTACTGAGAACTGATTAGTCAGAGATGAACCCCCAGCTATTTGAAAAGCTGGCTGCAGAAGGCTGCACAGCCCTATTTCAATCTATAGTTTGATAGGGAGAAACTCCCCAGAGCCTCAGGGCAGATCTGAGAGAGCTTGGCAGTTCTGGCTTAAGGGAACTATTTGTCACAGAAAGAGCATTATGCTTTCTCAGCATCCTGACATGGGTGGCTGTGTGCTAAAAGAGCTTGTCACTGCTTCAACAACCTGATAGGAGCAGAAAAGTAGCTTTGCCAAACAATAGCATTGTAAAGACCAGAATATGAGCAGGTAGCAGAGATACAGGCTTCAGACTGTTTTCTAAAGAGATCCAGGACTTAGAATATTGCAGTTGTAAATTATGAGTTGCCCTAGGCACATGGGTTTCCCATGTACCTCCCTGTTAGTTTTCTTTAACTTTGTGCCCACCCTTGCCTTATCACAATTATAGCTGTGTGGTTGTGGCCATGATAACTATCTCCTGGGCACACCACCCCAACCTGCCAAAGGACATGCACATTTGGTTGAGTGAACCAGCCTCAGCCCAGGGAGAATGAGAAACTGGAGGGATTTGGGATTTGGGGCCATACTTGGGCTACATACATAATCCACCTTCTATTCTTTTGCAATCTCTCCTTTACTTCTCTCCAAATGCCACTTAAAAATCATACAGGAATGGCCCACCATGAGTGTTGGCTACTGCAATTTGTGCATCCTTACACATGTTCAAAGTCCAAGTTCTGTTGTCTTCGTAACTATGCAGTTGTAACTGCATATCATTGTCTTGGTTTATTCTTTGTTAATTCTGAATGTTTTCTTGTTATCTTAATTTTTGGTTTCATTGATGCTAATTCTTGTCAATTTAATTCAGTGTGCATTTATTAAGCACCTTGTATGTACCAGGCCCTGGGCTGGGTGCTGGAAATGCAAAACCAAAGATGAGATGGATCCTGCCCTTATGAAGCTTGTATTCCATTGGAGGAAACGACATGTTCACAGATAAACATAAAACATTTAGGAAATAAAGGCAAAGAGATTTTGGGAAGGGGAGAATCACTAACAAGCATTTAAGTGTCCACTTATTACCAGGATGCTAAGCTCTGAGGACACAAATCAACCCCAAAACACAGTCCTTGCCCTCAGAGAACTCATTTTAATGGGGAAGACAACCATGAACAAACTACAACTTTGACTTGATATCATCAAGGGCAAGGAGTTGACCCTTTACTGTTTACTGACTTATCTTGGGTATCAGTTCCTTGGAAATTAGCTACATCCTGTCCTTTGCATTCTGAAGAACATGCTACTTGGCAGAGAAAACAAAGAATTGGAGCGCTTCTCAGTCTTTAGTCTTTTGTTGTCACACTCCCATTCATCCAGAGCAATTGTCATTTCCCTTTTTTTGCTTGACCTCTTTTCCCTAACATGGCTTTAAAAGCCCACAGCCCTTTTTCTTTGTTTATCCTTAAGCCTTCCTTTCCAGTCTCAGCTCATTCTGAGCTTTAGCACTTGAAACACACTATTCTTACATTATCTTGTCATGCTTTTATATCTTTATCCCATTACCTGCTTTTCCTTCCATCTTCCATATGTATATTTCTTTCAAAAGTCTAAGTTGGTTAGTGAGTTCCCTGTGCACCCACAATTGATTTCTTTAGATAACTAAAGTTTTTCCTTATCAATTGGAATAGTTTTTCTTGTGTCTTTAGAAAATCATTCTTAAGTATTGAGAGTCCCTCCTAGAATGACTTACTTGCCTATAGAATTTTAGGCCATGGGAGATTACCTATTCTTTTATTTTAATTTTTTAATAGAATTTTATTTTCCAAAATATATGTGAAAACAAAATTTTAACATCAATTTTTAAAAAAAACTTTGTGTTCCAACTTCTCTTCCCCGCTCCATTCCCACCCCCCCACCCACAAGAACTCAAGCAATTAAAAACAAGTTATACATGAGTAGTCATGGAAAAATTCCCATATTAGCTAGTTGTGAGAGAAAACAGTTAAAAACCCCAAAACTTCAGATTAAGGAATTGTCAAAGAGGAAAAGAAAAAAAAATTTGAAAAATGTGTTTCCATCTGTTTAGAGGTACTATCAGTTCTTTCTCTGCAGATGGGCTGCAATTTTCATAAGTCCTTCAGGGTTATATTGGACCACTGCCTTGCTGAAAATAACCACATGCTTCCCAGCAGATCATCCCCTACTATTGCTGTTATTTTGTATACAGTACATTTCACTCTGCTTCAGTTTATGTAGGTCTTTCCAGGTTTTTCTGATAGTATCCTGTTCATTTTAACCTGTATATAGTACCTTAAGCTTGACAGAGAATTTTCTTCATAAAAGCCCAGCAAAGTAGGTACCATATGTTTTGCCATTATAATCAAACATCATAACTATTTCTCTCCATCCCACTCCCTTCCCATGACATTTACTCTATCTTTTTTTTAATCTATTCCTCCTCAAAAGTGTTTTACTTCTGACTATTCTCTCCCTCACTCTGCACTCCCTTTTTTCACCCTTCCTTCCTTATCCTCTTCCCCATCTACTTTCCTTCAGGGTTAAATAGATTAGTCCTCCCAATTGGGTATGAAAGCTATTCCCTCCATGAGCCCACTCCAGTGAGATCAGGGTCCCTGAGCTAATTCTGTGTTCTAAATTTTTCTTCCTCCCTCCCTCCTCAACCCTCCCTATGAGATCAAACAATTCAATATGTCATACTGGTGCAGTAATGCAAAACATCTTCATCTTCCTTGAAAGTGTTTTGCTTTTTACTGCTCTCTCCCCCAACCTGCCCTTTCCTCCTTCCCTTCTTCCCTCCTCCCCTTTTCTCCCTCCCTGCTTCAGGGCAAAAATATATTACTATACCTACTTGAGTATATATGTTAGTCCTTTGAGCCAATTCTACTTATTCTTTTTAAAAATTATATTATATTAACCACCAAAAAAGTGGAAGATAGCTGATGGGTCCAATATCTACCAGAGTTCTACACTTCCCTTTCATAAAAGGTGATAAAGCTGAACTCATGATCTGATTGGCTTTTGCCTTCCTTGACTAAGTTTCCTGGTCATGTAAGGTCATAAAAGACCCACCCACCTGAAAATTAAAAACAAAAAGATTGAGGTATTTGTCCGAGTTATCCAAACTCTCCCTAACATTCTTGATGCTATGATAAACCAAGTCTCCATAACCAATGGTGATTTCATGTGAACATGCTGAGCCTGATAATTAGAATAGTAGCAAATGAGCAGTTTGTTATCTAGTTATTACTTGAGAGGCTTGTGAGAGCAAGAAGAGAAGTGCTCAGAAACAGTTATTCCCAGTTGTATCTTTTCCTGTAGAGAGTTGGGGAAGGTCAGAGCAATGAAGAGTTGCCACCAAGGTGAGAAAGTGATCCGAGATTATAGCCAAGCCTGTAAAATAATTATTTGAGCCAAGGAGAAGGATCAAGGATTAAATCTAATGTTTTTGGGAAAGGCTTGGTAAATTAGAGATCTATTGAGAGAGAGAGAGATTGGATCAGACAATGCCTTCCTGAAATCCATCACCATCATAGTGGAGTAAGGACCCTTCCAACTTGAAGACAACCTATCTTGCACTATTGACCAGATGAGTTTCTATTTGGAGATGAGTGAGACTGAATCCATTGAAGCTAAGTGTGATCATATATTTTTTGCATATTCTTGTTAGTTAGGGCAAGGTAAACCTCATTTTGTTAAGTCTCCAATAGCTTATGAGTGTCTCATCTCATCTCCAAATCAAGCCTAAACTAACAGAATGCTGGTGTCAGGTCTAACAGAAAGCATTTCCATGTAACACAAAAAGATGGTTTTATATGAAACCATTAATCTCCATTTCATCCCACTTCCTTTAAAAAAAGAATATAATAAATTCTACATGTTACTTTCAAAAGTATCTTGCTTGTCTGGGCTTCTTAACTTCCTTCTGTTCTCTTCTGTGCATTAAAAAAAGTTTCAGTTGCTCTCTCTTTTTTTGCGTGTGTATGTCACTTGTGAATTTCTCCACCTCCAACTTTTTTCACCAGTTAAAAACCAAGAAGGAAAGAAAAAAACAGCATTGTAGCAAAATGAATCCATACAATGGCCATGCCCCCAAATGTGTAACTCATTCTACACCTTAAGTACATCTCCTCTTGGTCAGAAAGGTAGATAATGTGCTTTATTGTACAGACTTGAGTGGTTATTGCCATGATCAGACATCTTAAATCTTGCATTGTCCTTTCATAACTTGTTGTCCTGGCTCTGTTCACTTCTGTTTCCTCCTATTACTTAGCACACTAAAATAGTCTTTTCTCATAATTTCTTATGGTCTGATAATATTTCATTACATTCACATAGCTCTCCCCCAGTTGGTGAGGACTCCCTTTAAATTATGATTTTTTTCATTTTCCTTTTAATCTTTCCTTTGGGATCAGGAAATTTGTGTTTTTACTATTCTCTTCCTGGTATTCTTTTCCCTCTCAGCTTCCCTCTCCGTCATTTCTTGAGTGTCAATTTTTTCTCCTGTTGAGTTTGATATATTTCCACCTGAAACTTTGTGTGTGTGTGTTTGTGATTTTTATCTGATTCCTGCTCCTGGTACACCTTTCTCCATTTTGTATATATGCTCTTCCTTCTCATTCACCCCAATTATGAAAAATAGCAAGTTCTACCCGTTTTCCTCCTTTCTACTATATTCCTTTTATCATCCTTTCTCTTTGCCCTCTTAAAACTCTCAGAAAACTCCCTCCCAACACACACAACACACACACACACACACGCACGCACAAACACATACACACACACCCCTTTTTCTTATTTAACTTGCTCAATAACCCCTTGATGAAACTTTATGGTTCTGAAGTGTAAAAAAATTAATAATTAGTTAATCTAACCTGGAAAAAATTATATAATTGGATTTATGAAAAATTATGATTATATGAAAAATTATAAGCTTAGAGAAATTATAATTGGGCCGTAAGTCCCTTCGTGGTTGCCATTCTAATGTGAAAATATTTTTGATGACTAGGGCTAATTTGGGGGCTAATCTGACTGGGGTGACTAATCTGGGGAGTTTTGACTGTTTGGCTATCTGATTGCTGTTAATTTAATCTGGGCCGTTTATAAAGTTCCACCATACTACTCCACTATTGATAAGCAAAAGATTAAGAAGCCTCTTAACTAAATAATCAAATCAGAGTTTATTTATGAGATACTATTTAAAATTAAAATACAAGGAAATAAAATGTACAACCTGACTGCATTGCAGTATGTCTCTTTCTACTGCATCTCTTTCCCACCTGCTGTGCCTCAAACTTTTTTTGCCTTAGGGCACTCAGGTCCTTTATTCTAACTCCGAGCCCCTTTCACCTTGTAAATCCCCTTGCTTCTAACTTTCCTCTCCTTACTGCCACTGCTGAACCTCTGTGTTTCTCTCTCACCGACCTTCTGTCTGTCTGCTCCATCAGTTTGCCCTTCGGCCTCTCTTTTCTCTGCTCCTAGTCCTGCTCGTCTTCTCCTGCGTCCTTGTAGCCCCCTGTCTGTCTTCTTCTGCCCTTCCAGTCTTTCTAATCTCGTCAGCCACCTCTTGCCTCTCTATCTTGTCCATCCCATCAGCAGCCCCCCTGGGTCTAACCCCCAGGTCTCTCTCTCTATATATATATCTTTCCTTGTCTCCACTCAAATCTTGGAGCTTCCTGCACCCACACACCAAGCTAATCTGCTAGCCAGGGGTACGCTCGAGCCTCATATGCTACACCAGAGCCCAGCCTCTCTCAGATACCCCCGCTCAGGTTGGAGGGAGCTGGGGGCTTTTTCCCCCCAGCTGTCTGACCTGGCATCTTGTACAGCCCACGGGGCTTTTTGGCTCAGCTGAAGCAGAGGGGGAAGGGCACCAGCACCTCCCACGCAGAAGAGACCCTGAGGGCCTAAGGCTTTCTAATCTCAGCCCAAAGGTAGGGTCCCCAAATCAAAATAAATTTCCACAGAAGAGACTGCATTTCCCCTCCACAATGGAATTAACACTATTATAGAGCCTTATCAAATTGCTCAAATATATCTGTCTTTTTAGGTTTCCCTGGACTTTTGTATTTGTATTCCAAAGTTCCTACTCAGTTCTGGTCTTTTAATAGAAATGCTTGAATGCCCTCTATGCCATCAAAATCCCATTTTTCCCCTGAAGAATTAAATTTAGCCTTTTCAGGGTATCATTCTTGGTTGTTGAAACCTGTATCTTTTGCCTTTCAGAATGTCATATTCAAAGATCTTCTCTTATTTAATGTAGAAGTTTCCAGGTTTTCTGTGATTCTGACTCTGGTCCCTTGGTACATGAATTCTTCTTCCTGGATGCTTCCTCATGTGGTAGCTCTGGATTTTGGTTATGACAGTCCTTGCATTTTTCCTTTTGGGATTTCTTTCTGGGGTTTGTACATGGATCTTCCCTTTTTCTTCTGATCCTAATAGCTATGAACAGTTTTCATTTAGGATTTTTTGAAATATAGTGTCCAGGGGGCAGCTAGGTAGTCCAGTGGATAAAGCACTGGCCCTGGATTCAGGAGGGCCTGAGTTCAAATTTGACCTCAGACATTTGACACTTATTAGCTGTGTGACCCTGGGCAAGTCATTTAACCATCATTGCCCCCAAAATAAAAAAGAGAAAAAAAGAAATGTAGTGTTCAGAACTTTTCTAAATTCATGATTTTTAGGAAGTCCCTGACATTCCTGGGATTTTAAATTTTGGAGTATTTCTCAAGACATGATTGGTGTATTTTTTCATTTTGCCCTAAGGCTGGGTAGTGTTCATTTAAGATTTTTTGAAATAGGGTGTCTAGCTTGGGTTGTTGTTGTTGTTTATTTTTTTTGTGACCACGGGTTCAGGTAATTCAATGATTCTTATATTATCTGTCTTTTACATGTTTTTCAGGTTAATTATTCTTGATAGGAAGGAAGGAAACAAACATTTATTAAGTACCTACTATGTGCCAGATGCTGTAGTAAGTACTTTACAATTATTCTCTCATTTGATTCTCATAGCAACCTTGGGAGGTAGGTGCTATTATTTATAAATAAGGAAACTGAGGAAGACAGAGGTTATGTGACTTTCCCAGCTAGTAAGGGTCTAAGGCCTGATCTGAATTCATGTCTTCCTGACTTTAGATCTAGAATTTGATGTCACTTAGCTGCCTCATAGGAAATACTTTCAGTGTTCTAATATTTCTTTTTGTTTCATGCAATTACTGATTTATGTTTTGTCCAACCTAATTCTCAAGAAGTCTGTTACCTGAGTGAGATTTTCTACCTGCTGAACTAAGATATATGTTTATTTTTATTCCACTCTTTTAAGTTATAATATTTTAAAACTCTTACATCGTTTTCAGGAATTCTGGTAGAGCTTATGTCAGTTTGTTATTTTCTATGATATGGAGTTATTATGATGGGTTTGTGTCTAAGGCCTTGTTGGCTCCATTTATATGCATGTACATATGCATATGCTATGTACATATGCACATACGCATGCATGCACACAGACATATATACATACTTACATACATACAATCAGCAGTATTTTCTTCTGTTTATTCCATTATCCAGCCTTACTTCCTGAATTGGACTATGTCAGGGCCAGGCTTTATGCACTTTGAGAAGGAATTGTACTACACCAGCATGGTCTGATCTAAGGCATGGACTAATTATTGTCCTTCTGGGATGAGTTCCACAGGCATCCAGCGTCTGATCTGGGGTCTGAGTGATGGAGTTGCAGAAGCCAGTCATTACTCTGTAGATCCTGGTCCATGAACTGGAAGGCTTCTATGCACTGTGCTACTGGTTCCTAGCCTTTTGTGAGTGTACTCTTTCCCTAGTGTCCAAAAGCTTCTTGTGTAGACCTGGGCTGAAAAAGTCCACTCTCTGTATGTCCTTGGATTCTTCTGTCATGACTTGGTTTGGCGCTTTTTGTTCATCTTTGCTAGAGTAGTTATGAGAGGTCAGGGTTGTTCTGTTCCTGGTCACTGTCTTGAGGAGAATCGTCATTAACATCTTTTAAAGGCTCTATTTGGCATTAAATGACCAGCAGATCTAATCAACAGTGACCCAGAAACCTACTAGTGGCTGTCATTCTGGGAAGCACCCCCTACAGAGATACAACCTGGCAATCACTCCTGCAGGTGCTTCAACCCTGACCTCTTCAGCACCCATAGCTTCTGAATACACAGAAAGGAAAGTTCTTGTTACCAAAGTCCTTGGCACTGTTATATGGTTCAAAAACAGAAACAGATAAGACTTTGTCAGTGGAAACAACATTAAAGAAGATTCATTACCACCTATTTCGCAGCTGTACCCTAAGGACCATGAGACCTTTCCTTCTGACTTATAGCTGAAATCTCCTATGTATGTCATCATCCTTATAAGAATGTGAATACCTTGTGAGCAGGTATAGCTTAGCATAGTGCCTAGGGCATATTAAGAGCTCATTCACTCATTCAGAACAGGTGCCTGGATAGTACAGTGGATAGAAGGCTGGGCCTGGAGTCAGGAAGATCTGAGTTCAAATTCTGCCTCAGATCCTTGCTGTGTACCTCTGCTTGCCTCAGTTTTCTGGGCCGTACAAGGAGGATCATAATAGCCCCTATCTCCCCGAGTTGTTGTGAGGACAAAACGAAGTAATATTTGTAAAGTGCTTTGATTCTTCTTCTTTCAACCAAGGACAACTCGAGCCTAGTTCAACAGGCATGAAGCCCTGGGCATTGTGCTCTATGGTCAGATTTACTTATCCAGTCCCAGTCTCTCTCCTGACCTTCAGTCTTGCCTCTCCAACTGCCTTTCAGACATCTTGGTGGATGTTCAGTAGACATCCTAAATTCAGCATGTCCAAAATGGAACTCATCCCCTCAAACCCTCTTCCCTTCCAAATTGCCCTTTTACTGTTGAGCACTACACCACCCTCCCAGTGCCCAAGCAACTTAGGCATCACCTTTGGCTCCTCGCTCTCTCCCCATCCCCATCCAATCTGTTGCTATTATCTGTCCCCCAGATGTAGCATGGGGCATCATGTACATAGCTCAAAGGAGGCAGAATAGACATCTCTAGCTCCTTCTCCTCCACTCTTCTCCAAGGGAGACAAGTTCCTGCCAGAAAGGGAATGGGGAAGTTGGGTCAGAAGCTTGGCCACTCTGCTCCCTTCAGAGAGAAGGGGTAGCCGGCTAGAATTATATCTGCTCCCTTAAATATTGTTAGATTAGGGGATGTGGTTTTCAGTCTTGAGTTAAACTTGTCATTGCTCTTCATTAACGGGGAAAGGAGGGACACCAAGTTCTATATCCAAGGTTTGATCCCTTCCCACAACATACCAGTTTCACCATGAACATATATGTGTGTATATATATATATATATACACATATATAACACATAACAAACCCATTTATCTAAATTGATAGCAGAACAGAAGTCAGAGAAAATATACGTAAAAGAATATATAGCAGACAACAGAGTGAAGGAGCTGTCTCAGATCAGTGGAGAAACAGAGAGAGAGAGAGAGAGAGAGAGAGAGAGAGAGAGAGAGAGTCAGTCAGTCTTCAGGTCTCACCCAAGGGAAAATTCCCCAATATGGATAAGGACATGATGGAAAGTACTAGCTCCTCTCATGGCAGCTAATTCCTAGCATCTTATTTTCCCTTTAGCAACTTGGAATGGGGTTGGCATCATCTCTTCTCTCTGAAAGCCAGAAGCACTCACAGCAAATGCAGAGCTCCAAAAGACAACATAGCTGGGTTAGCATGTACTGAGATGAAAGAGACTAAAGAGCCTTGAGCTCTCTTCTCTACTGCTTTGCAAACTCCAAGCTGCCCCTCACCTAGACAGGGGACATGGCTCTTCACCAATAAAGAAAGAGTCCCGTGCCAATTGGCATTGGGATTTAGGTTATGTTAACTTCATAATTTTGTTCACATATGCCCCCTTCTCTCGTCTGAAACTGTCCACACCCTGAGGTGTGGGCCCTCGTCACCTCACTGTTGGAAGGGTTGTCTCCCTGCCACGAGTCCTTCCCCGATCCAGTCCGTTCTCTCTCAGTTGTCAAAACGATCTTCTTAAAGCCCATGTCCGACCCTATCCCTCATACCCTTCCCTCTCCCCTGCCCCCTAACTCAGTAACTCCAGTGACTGTTACCTCCAGGATCAAATACAAAATGCTCTGTTTGGCATTTGAAGCCCTTCATAACCTATTCCCCCCTCCAACCTTTTTAGTCTTCCACCTTCCACCTCCTGAACCCACCCCCCTCCCCACTTCAAGTGCTCTGATCTACTGACACCGGCCTCTTTGCTGTCCCCTGAAGAAGACTCCCAGCTCCAGGCATGTTCTCCTCTTAGTGCCAATGCCTGGAATTCTCCCCCTCCTCCCCTCTGCCTCCTGGCTTCTTTCAGGTAACAACTGAAGTCTCCCCTTCTACAGGACGCCTTTCCCAATCCCTTTTATGTGGCTTGTTTGTAATATTTGTTTTCCTATTGTTTCCCCTTAAGACTGAGAGCTCTCTGAGAGCAGGGGCTATTTTTTGCCTTTCTTTGTACCCCCAGTGATTAGCAGTGTCTTCAAGGAGTTTACATTCTCCTGGGGGTGGAAGATGCAACATATAAACAGATGATAAAGATATGATCATTTGGGAAGGAAAGAGAGAATGCTACCCACTTAGGGTATCAGGAAAGGATTCTTCTAGAAGGTGCACCTGAGCTGAGTCCTGAAGGTTTTGTAAAGACAAAGGTGAGAAGGGAGTAGATTCCTGCAGTGAGAGATCTAGCTGAAGCAGCCAATGAATTGGAGAGAGGCAAGGTACTCTCAGGAGATGAGGTATAGGATTAGAAGTGAGGGGATTGATTTAACTCTTTAAATTGGATGACGCACTTAAAAAACTCATTGAACTGCATAGCCAGAAACTGCTGGCTAACAGGAGTGTCAGACAGAGCAGCCTGGTGAGCAGCAGCAGCAGCAGGCAAGCTGTTTTCAACAAACATTGAAGAACTGCTGAGTCTAAGAAGCAGAAGGGCAGAGCAGGCCAGCCTCTGCAAGTCAGTTCCAAATAAGATAATTTTTATTATGTTGAACATGAAAACAGTGCTGGTCTTTTCAAACACACCCCCACACAATCTGTGATACCACCTTGAAGATGAACAGTGTGTGTACATCATATGCAAGTTAAGGGAACAAAATTCGAACCAGGAAGAAAAAGGAAAGTAAATTTGCCTTTAAATCTAGAAACAAAGCAAAGTTCTGTGATGATAGCATCAGACTGGGAATCAGGAGACTAACATCCTAGACCTACCTATCTGCCTTTTCTTATTGGGTAAAGAAGAATCTCATAAACCCATTATGAGTTATTAACTGTAATCTAAGTCTTGGACTTATCTCCTGGTTTTCTTAGCCAGCTGCTTGGCACAGCCTTTATCCCTTTCTAAATTTCTCTAAATCTTTCCCTCCATCCACTAGGAATGTCTGATTAAGGTAGTGCTAAATTCTGCTGGAGAAGCTTTCAAGAGGTACCAGATAGGTCTTTAGGAGAAGGTGGAGTCTGAGTTAGAGTCAGAGAACTGTAGGAGGGAGAAAGAAGTAGGCAGCCCTGCTCTCCTCATGATCAGTTATCTAGAACAGTTTGAGGCCTGCCTAGGAGGCAGGGCAGGGCAGAGTGTGGGTACTGGTCAAATCTCCAATGAGAAAGAAAAGTAAAGAAAAGAAGGGCTGTGCTTGCTTGCCTTGGTTGAGTTTTCTCCTGTTTTAATAGGAATTTGCCACAAACAACAGGAACATCCTTCATACCAAGTGAATTTTCTGAGTCCCGTATATTAAAAACAACAACACAAGAGCCTTTGTTAGCCACAATGGCTCAACCTTCCCTTTCCTCTTCCTATCTCATCTTCCTTCCCTAAAATTCTAAACTGTGGGTGCTCAAGCTCAGCCTGGGCCCATTAAAGCTTATTTTAAGAAGGACTTCAGCTGAGCCCCCTACCTCCCACCCCTTTTTTTCTGTAGCCTCAGGTTGCTTTGGAAATTGTGGACGGATGAAATAGAAATTCCATTGGAGGGGCAGCTAGATGGCACAGTGGATAGAGCACCAGCCCTGGAGTCAGGAGTACCTGAGTTCAAATCCGGACTCAGACACTTAACATTTACTAGCTGTGTGACCCTGGGCAAGTCACTTAACCCCAATTGCCTCATAAAAAAAAATTCCATTGGAGGGAGGCAAAGCTAACTTGAGGTTCTGCTGTGAGTGGGACGCACCCTTTTGCTTTTAGGATAGCACAAACTCTTCGTTGTCTGGAAAGAGCAAGGATGCTCTGGAAAGGGTAGTTGATGACCACCATCATGAGCATCATCTCAGACACATAGAGTAGGGTTTCTAAGAGCTTCAAGTATATTTCATTCAGTCCTGACAACCACCACAAGTTAAAGCAGGGCTTCGTAGCTCAGCACCCAGCTCCTGCAGGTGGCTGAGCACTTGTTTTGGTCAGTGCCTCCCCCTCCCCTCACCTAGAGGGGATTATGAATAAGTGGTGGGAGCAGATAGCCTGGGAGTTGGGGCGAAGTAAGAAGTGGAAATGAATGGAGAAAGGGAGGCTTTTAGGGAGAGAAGAGGAGAGAGGTTGATGTGAAAGAAGGGGTCGGGAGAGGTGAGGAACAAGGGGAAATGGGTGAGCTTCCTGGCAAGAAATTGGGGGGGGGGAAATGTGCCTGTCACCCACGTGACGTGGAGTGGGCCGGGGAGAGGCGGCAATACGGCGATGTCCTAGTCACCGGCGCCGCCGCCGCCCCCGCTGCAGCTGGTGCATCTGGAGCAGCTGGAGGCCGTGGGGCTCCGGGCCGCTGCAGCCGCGAAGCCGTCAGCAGGTGGCGAGGAGGGGCCGAGCGAGCCCGTGAGTGAAGGCGCCTAGAGCCGCGACTGCGGGCGCAGCCACAGCCGCCCAAGCCTCCTAAGGCAAAACAGCACAATGGAGCCGGAGCCCGCCCGGGACTTGGGACTGGGCGACTCCTCCTTGCACAGATACCTGGATGGGGATTTCTGGAGGCTGAAGAACGAACTGCGCAGGCTCTTGGCCGCTTGTCCCCTCTTCTGGCAGAGGTACCTTTCTCCCTAGCCGTGCGAGCCCCTGCGGCTGCCCCTGATGCTCACTCCCCGCTCTCTCCGAGCAGCCCGCCCCACGCCGGGCTGTCTTGTCTCTCTCCCCGTTGTTCCGTGCCTCGCTCCTCCCCACGGCCCCCCGAGCCAAAGCTGATCCCCACTCCCTCTCGATGGCAGCAGCTGTTGCCCCCCGTCAGCCTTCCCCAGCCTCAGGGACAGCTGCCGCAATACCTGCTGTCGAACTGCCAGCAGGTACCCTTCTCTCCCAGGTGAACGGTAGCCGGAGCTCCCACTTTCCCCAAACCGGAGGGTGGAAATTGGCGGAGGGAGGAGGGTGTGAAAGCTCCGGGGCCTTTTCTTCTCCCCTCCCTTGTTTTGTCTACTAAGCTCTCGGGAGCCGGGGGATTCGCAAAGCCCTCCTCTCTGTGTGTGTCTGATCTTGGCTCGGGGTGGAACCAGACCAGCTCCCCGTCTGGAATGTGAGCTTGATTACTGCCGGGAGCGAGGTTCAGCCACACTCCGGGGAAGTTGAGGATTTGGGTTATGTGTCAGGGAAGGAATTTTTGGTTTTTACAGAGGGAGGAACTTGCTCTGAAGATACTGAACAATGGCCCAGGCTCTTTGGGGAATGAGATGGGTTTGGTGAGGTAAATCGGCTGCCGAAGAAAGGATTGGATCATCTCTCCAAGTCTCTGTGACAGGAAAGATGTGCCGGCGTCATTCATTCCTGCTTTTAGAGGGATTGGATGCTGGCTTAACTCCTTTCCCTTTCCCCCTATGATGAATGTAACTCACCTGCTAAGTTGAGAGGACTTAGCTTCCCACTGATTGCCACTGAGTCCTCAATTGCTCACTTAATGAAAGCATCCTAAGCCGTGCTCAATCACCGGTATTGAAGAGGGGCAAAGAACCAAGGAATAAAGTAGCTTGGACCTAAGAGGTGTAGGCAAAGTCCTCAGGACGACAGTCTTATGACTGGCTAGAGTGGGGAGGGCGCTGGTCCTGCTCAGGGACTGAGTTTACACATGCGATGTGCTGGGGAAAGGGTGGACTAAGGCCAGATAGGCAATATTGATGAGGTACTTAAGGCACTGCGTTTCGGTGATGGAGTTAAGTTCCCAGTAACATTTAGGCAGGCAGTAGGCAGAGAAGGAAAATTGATGTGGCCTGATATGATTGAACCAGGGCAGGAGAACTGCCTGCACCCAGTTTGTCCTCTTAGTCCACATTCTCTGCAAATACCGATCATTAGAATCACTCCTTTTGTGGATTTCTTATTTGAAGAAAGCTCCAGTTAATTGCAGCTTCCGGAGGTACCTACTTCATCATGAACTCCTTTATCACAGAGTGATATCACTTGGAGAGTGGGACGGAGGGCAGTGAATTTTGCTTTGGGGAAGAGTGATGATGGTGGTGATGTGGTGGGCCGTGTTTGGGGTGGGCTTGGCTCTGGTAGAGTGGAGTAGCACAGTGCTAGGCAGACCCCCATTCACCTTGACTCCGCCTCTCTAAAGTATTATCTCCAAGCTTCTGCTCCAAGCTGAAGCACAGAGGAATGCACTCTAATAGTGGCGAAGGGCAACTTAGGGGAACTGTGGGAGGATAGCAAGCCCTGCCAAATTCCTCCTTCATCCACCCTGGCTTTTCTCCACCATCCTCTTTTCCCCCTCCCCAAGCCCTGTAACATATTTAACCTGATTTCTCTCCTACATTCTTCTCTGGTCTTTACCAATCCAGACTCTGTGCTTTCTTCCTTTTTAATAAGTACAACTGAGATGAGATTTTTGAATCCCACGTGTGAAGACAGAGAATAGAGAATACACCTCACCTGAAGTAGGAGGGCTCTGTAGGTACTTTTCTCACAGTAAAGGCTCAATTCCTAGACACTATTGATTATTTAAGAAGTGGTTATAAGTGCAACTTCTCTCCCTCCTTCCCTTCCCCATCTTGGCCCAGATTCTTCTAGGTTTGGGGGGGGGTAGGGTTTTAAAATATAAAAGGATCGTTTGAATATAATGTTTAACAAACTTTCCAATTCGGGCTTGTTAATTTTGACCCTAGGTAGAGATTTGCTCCAGGAAAATCTCCAACCCTAGTTAGGTATTGCTCCTCCCTTACTTCTCATTAAGATTCTTATTGCTTTCCCTGTTCCATAGGACCCCCAAGAAAACATAGTCATGTTATAGTTTACATTGATTACATCATATAGGAAGATTATAAAAGGCATTATTGAGATGCCCCAAGACCCTGGCACTGCTCAGATATAAGGTTCTACCATCTGCCTGTCCAGCAGCAGCAGCAGTAGCAGTCATGCCCCATTAATGGTTCAGTTCACTTATCTACTCTCCAAGGGAACACAGGGTCCTCAGAGAAGTTGGCAGAAGAGAGCACCAGTCCAAATCCCTCCCCCTCCTCTCCAATAGAGACTGTCTCCCTGCTCTGCCTATAATTTCATCAAAGAAGTTTTGTCTCACCTGCCCATCAAGGACTACAAAGCTTAAAGCAAGGTAAAATCATGAGGCTGAAATAATCCCATCCATCCATAGTGTCACAGATTTAGGGCTAGAGGAAATCCTAGAGGTCATCTCATTCAAACCCCTGGTTTTATATATGTGGAAATTGAGGCCCAGAGAGTTTAACTTGCCCAAGGTGACATAGGTAGTAAATGGGCAGAGTCAGGATTTGAACCTGGGTCCTCAATTCCAAATACTTAACCCCTTTACTTTTACAGATAGAGAAAAGCAGGCCCAAGAAGGTAAAGTGCCGTACTCAAAATCATACTGCTAGTAAATGCCAGCACTGCAACTTGGAACCATTGCCTGTGACTCCAAATTCAGAGCTCTTTCCACTTTACCCCTCTGACTCCATGAGGGTGACTGTGGAAGATGCTTATAGAGAGCCAACCAGTATTGGACTATGTATGTGCTAGGTCAAATGAGTGGCTTCCGGAACACACTTTTAGGTAGCAGGTAACAATCGGCATTTCTATTTTGGAAACAGCAAAAGAAATACATCTTGTTTCTATTTTAATTAATCTGCCAATACTGTATAATCTCCCTCCTATGAGATGAGAATCCAGATCAGTGATTTCTGGAGGATATCCCAGTCTAGCCCTGCTAGGAAGAAATCATTTTCCATTTTAAGTCAACATTATAGGATGATGCATATATGCAAATACTACAGGAAGGGACTGTGATTTGGTTAGCCTATGAGTTCCAGGTGTTGGGCTGCTTCAGCCCCTGGATATCTTAGTATAAATAAGTCCTAGGGAGTTGCCTAAGGCACAGAAAGGTTAAGTCACATGCCTTCACACGTCCAGTAACTCCTGTTAGAAGTAGGATTTGAACCCAAGTCTTGGCAAGCCCAACACTATTCATTAAGTCAGACTGACTAATATATACATATATTATATACATATATATATACACATACATATAAGTGGAAAAGTTTTCCATGAATGATGAGAGGCAGATCTTAATATATGGAAGAGTTACCCAAGTGTTTGTTTCCATTACATTCAGTGAAATTCTGAAGTTTGAAAACCATGCCAGGGTGATAGATGACTACACAAAGGAAAGTTCTTTTAGGCACTGAAAAATTAAACTTCCTGATTTTGCCTTAATTTTTTTCAACCTACTAGAATCTTGAAGCAGCTTTTAGAAAGAAGTAAAAAAAAATTCAATGAACTTTTCAGTATTTTTCTCAGAAAAGTTGTGGGGAAAATAATGGATAAGTCATTAAATGCAAAAGGCAAAAAATCTGTAGGAGAAAACTAAAGAAACTAAACCTGGTAAATGAGAATCATGTACAAGGTGAAAGAAGTGTTGGGGATAGCTTTCCATCAGCCACTGTCAAATGTAATCAATCACTTTAGTTATATTTTATAGAGGTACCCCCATTACAAATTCTTGCCTTTCTCTCCTACTTATTTTAATGACATATTTTCCCTCTCCAAGTTTTCTAAAGACAAAGATCAGTTGGAACTAAATTTATGGCATTTGGGCTGGGTTTATGTAGATTTGGTTAAGGACAAGAAGTGGTGGGCATTGTCACATGAAGGGGTACAGTCCTCTCCCCTATCTCTTGAATTCTATAGTAGAAACTCTGTTCTTTATCTCGGGCATGTGTTTCCAAGGTTTCAAATGGGAAAAAAGTCCTTGGGTTCCTTTTCCCTGCATGACCTTCCAACTTTTTAAATGTCAAAACATTTCACAGACCCACCCACGTGTTAGTAGTTGCCTTATTATTAATAGCCTTTGAGATAGTGTTGTTGTTCAGTTGTTTCAGTCGTGTCCAACTTTTGTGACCCCATTTGGGGTTTTCTTGGCAGAGATACTGGAGTGGTTTGCTATTATCTTTTCCTGCTCATTTGGCAGATGAGGAAACTGAGGCAAACAGTGTGAAGTAACTTGCCCAGAGTTACACAGCTGATAAGTGCGTGAGGCCAGATTTGAACTCAGAAAGATGAGTCTTCCTGATTTCAGGCCCTGTGTTCTTCTGATAATACATGGCTAGATAAAGGCCCGTTTTCAGTAATTATGAGGCAACTTGATGCCCACAAGTTAGGACCTAGAACTTCAATTTTTTGTTATCCCCATTAAGATACCAGTTGTTTACACTTGAGTCTCCCTTCTGTTTTTTGAGTAGGTTGTGATAGAAGGAAGATACTGGGCACTAAGGAAGATGGCATATGCAGTTGTGTAATGTTAGTCCTGAAATGAAACTTAAGGACCTCATTCACCCCAATAGAGGCCTCGTGTAGTAACTTGGCCTCCATAAAGCCACCCCTAATGTCATCAATATCTTCTTCTTCTGACCTATACGCACCTTTTGTGTGATAGCATTACACAGATGGTTACACAGCACCATTTCAGTCTTGTCTTATCTTTGTGGCACTCACATAGGCTTTAAAGGGGCCTTAGATCAACCAGCCTAAGCCTCTCATTTTACAAAAAAGAAACAAACTAAGGTCAGAAATTAGGAAACATTTTCCTGAGGTTGCAGAAAAAGTTGCTGAACCCAAATTGTTGGATTTTAAAGTCAGGAAGACCTGATTTGAAAGGGGTTTGGGTTCAAATTCTGCCTCAGATACTTACTAGCAATGTGACATGAGGCAAGTCACTTAACCTCTCTTGACCTCCATTTTCTCATCTGTAAAATGAAAGGGTTGGGCTAGATGATGTCAGATCCCTTGCAGCTCGAAATCTATAACTCCAAGTCTAGTCTTTCTGACATCCTACATTGTTCTTCCTTAAAGCCTTGTATACAATGAATGCCTAATAAATATTTGAATAGAGACCACAACATTTTGCCTCAGGCAGGGACTGAGGGTGGCTTTGTGGCACAGGTGCTTACCAGGGCTGCAGGGGAAATGTCTGTAGAGGTGTAAGGAGGGTACTGGATATGGTGATGGAGGGTGGGGGGGAAGTGTGTACATCTTCATGGGAAAATCACGTAGAGCTAATGGGCCCATTGGACTGTGATTTGGGACTGTTTTTTAGCCTTTCTTTATACTCCCAGTGTTTGGTACAATGTCTGACACTTAGTAGGAACTTCATAAATGCCCCATCTCTGCTACCAACACCGCTATCAACAATTCTGATCAATTGTTTGTGAAGGGAAAGCAAGGACAAGAGCCCTGGGAATAGTAACACTCTTCAGAGCATCTGCCCAGCCTGGCACTGACCATCCAAGGGAGTGACATTTGTAGAGAAAGGATCTACCCTCTGCATCAACATCTACTTACTACCAATGACAGGGCAGGGAAGTGAGTGAGCTGAAGCAATAAGGCACCTGGAAGGAGACATGGGAGGCAGAATGTGCCAGGCCGGTCAGAACACCTTTCTTCAGATCCTGGTGAGGACTGCTCAACACCCCTAACTCCAAGAGTCCCCGAAATACCAGCAGTTCTTATGGAGAAAATGTGTCAGCTGTGCATCAACTATGTGCTATACTGATGAACTATATATGTCACACATTAGAATGGGAGCTGTTTGGGAGTGGAAACTGTCTTCCTCTTCTATTTACATCTCCAGCCCCTTAATACTTAATAAATGGCCTTTCATTCATTGTTTCAAAATGGTAACAAAATGATATTCTCATTGAGGTTCCTACTGTTTTGTGGGGGTGGTTTTCACTCATGATGTTTCTTTTGTAATGACAAGATTTTATTAATTTGTGGAGTTGTTATGATAGCCTAGCAAGGAGTTCTTAACCCATTTTCATGAGCTTGTTTTATGAAAATGAATATTTTGGTGACTCAGTATAATTGGTTTCCTTTGAGGTCCTATGTATTTTTTTTTTCTGCACTTAAAGTCATTATTCTGAGAAGGGGCGCATAGGACTCACCAGACTGCTGGAGAGAACCTAGACATTAAGGGAAACTATTTCATCCCTTTCCAAATAACAGCTATAACCTTAAAGGGAGCACTGCTTTTGCTGTTTTCTTGTCGCTGCAAAGAGGGAGGCAGCAGAGAAGGTGCCATAAAGCTACTCCTTGTCAAAGGGCCAACTTTTTATTCTATTATCTTCCATTACTGCTGAGGTTCAGGCAACTCCAATCAGTTGGGGCTTCTCTTCTAGGGATGAAATAATTTAGGGTGAAAATAAACTGGCACAACCACATGAAAAAGATGGATCACCCCACTCAGGGCTTTATCAAGACACTCGTCAGCTGATGTCTTCTTTGGCAGTAAAGGGGAGGTTACCAGCCAAATGATTATTTAACCGGGTGCCTTTGTCTTTGTGAGTGCCTTATAATCTTTATGGTCTTTATGTCCCTGGCCTTAAGGAAATCAAAGACCTCAACTCTAAACATAGGGGACTTTGTAAATGACAAAGGCAATAGGTGGGGGAAAAAACACTAGACTTCTCTGCTGAGTGTTCATTATTAACTCTTATGCTTCATTTCTTTGGGGTTTGGGACCAACTCATCCAGTGTGCAAGGTAATATCTTGCCCTGTTTTGCTCATCCCCAAATAACTTGTTTTATCAGGTTCAAATCAAACATTTCTCAGTTAGAAATCTGGGGTTTTCATATTATTGTTGGTACTGGAAAATCAGCAAACTGTCAATAAAACCGATAGAACATCAAATTTGATATTACAATCTAAATGAAAATTGAATTTACTGTATGTGTCACTTTGTCAAGGAGCTGATTACTATATGATTTCATTTTTCTGATACCATATTCTACTCACATGTCACAGCCTAACTTCATAGATAAGGCCTATGAGCTTATCAAGTACAACTTTGTTGTTTTACAGACAGGAAAACTGAGACCCAGTGAGGTTAAATGGCAGATCCAAGGGTTGAACCTAGATCCCCTAACTCCAGATATATCAATCCTTACATTAAACCACAGTGCCTACAGTAATCTGTAGTTCTAGTAACTTTTTCTTAGAGCATACTGCATATATGGGGAAAGGGGGAGAAGAGAAGGAAGGGAAAGGATAGACTTTGTTTTTTATTCCTCCAAAGCATATAACCTGGGTCATGTAGTCCTTAGGGAAAGCTTTAGACAGTCCCTGGTAATGCTTTTCTTCTCCCATCTCAGTCTGAAAAGAGAGAAAAGTTAAGACCTTTCGTTCAGTCCTCTCTCTAATGGGGTGGAAATGTGGGATGTCCCACGGGCACAGTCACAGAGCTGAGCTTTTAAAATAGTTTCTTTCGTTACGCCAGCTAACATGGTGGTGGGGTTGTTTGTTTTATTTTTAATCTACATCCTCCCTTTGGTTAGAATCTTGATGTTTGCACTTGAACCTGGTTAGCCAAAGGGACCATTTTGGCTGCCCTCAGCAAAATACCCTCCCCTGCCTATGGCCCACATGCTGATTTCCTTAGTCTTGAGCTGTTCTAGTTCTGTATCCTTGCTTCCCCATCAAAGAGCACTTACCTCCCAGGGTTGCTCAGAAGGTTCAAATGAGATTATAGTTGTAAAGCACTTAACACAGTTCCTGGCAGACAGTAGGTGATTAATAAATGCTTGTTTCCTTCCTACTCAGCTGGTGTAGTGGAAAAAGCCCAAGGTTTGTGGTCATAAAACCAGGCTTGAAACCTGAATTTGATTTTTACTATCTGTGTAACCATGGAGAGAATGAGGCTTCTGAACATCAGCTTCTTCATCTATAGAATGAGGGTGGTTGGTAGAAAAGTTCTTTGTGATAGGCAGCTCGGTAGAGGAAAGTTTTGTCTTTTGTCTTTGATGTCCCTAGCACAGCGCTTTAATGGAAGCATATTGAATTGACCTGAAATCAGGAGAGCTGGGTTCAGATCCTGGCTGTGTGACCTTGGGCAAACAACTTAACCTTTCTGAAACTTAGCTTCTTCATCTATAAAATGGGGATAGTAGCTAATAATAATGTTTTCTTTTTTTCTTTTTTCTTTTTTTTTTTTGTGGGGCAGTTAGGGTTACTTGCCCAGTCATACAGCTAGTGTCAAGTGTCAGGTCGGACTTGAATTCAGGTCCTCCTGAATCCAGAGCCAGTGCTTTATCCACTGCACCACCTAGCTGCCCCCAATAGCGAATAATAAATAACATGTATATAGTGTTTTGTACAAAAATATTTGTAACAGCTCTTTTTGTGGTGGCTAAGAATTGGAAATCAGAGGAATGACCATCAATTCGGGAATGGCTAAATAAATTGTGATATGATTGTGATGGAATATTATTGTGCTATAAGAAAGGACAAACAGGACAATTTCAGAAAGACCTAGAAAGACTTACATGAACTGATGTATAGTGAAGTGAGCAGAATTAGGAGAATGTTGCCCACAGTGACAGCAATGTTGTTTGATGAAGAACTGTGAATGACTTAACTATCCTCAGAAATACAATGATCCAAGACAGTCCCAAAGGATTATCAATGAAACATACTATCCACCTCTAGAGAAAGAACTGATATTAATTAAACATAGACTGAATCATGCTATTTTTCACTTTCTTTCTTTTTTTTCTTTTATTCAAGTCTTCTCATACAAAATGACTAATGTGGTAATGTTTTACATAAGTTCACATGTAAAACCTATATCTGATTGCTTTTCAACTATGGAGGAGAAAGGGGAGAGAGGGAAGGAAGGATAGAATTTGGAACTCAAAACTTAAAATAAAAATGTTTATTATTACTTTCAAAAACATGTATATAGTGTTTACTGTGTGCCAGGTACTGTGCTAAGTGCTTTACAATTATTATTGCATTTGATCCTCACAACCTATTTTTATGAGGCAAACAAGTTAAGTGACTTGCCCACTGTCGCAGAACTAAAAGGTATCTGAGGCTGGATTTGAACTCATGGCTCCAGGCTCAGTGTTCTGTCCACTGTACCACCTGGCTGGTCTAAAACCTATCTCACTGGGCAAGGAAGCTGTCAGTCCCCTTCTTCATCCCTTGCATAAGACATGTTACCAGACTGTGCTGTCCTTTATGCCTGGAATCCTTTACTTCCTCATCTCTGTTGCCTGACTTCAAGTCCCACTTACAATCCCACTGTCGATAGGAAGCTTTTCTTGATCCTCCCTTAATGCTCATTCTACCTTCTGTGACTTTCTCTAATTTATCCTCTATAAAACTTGTTTTGTATATATATGGTTGTTTGCTCGTTGTCTCCCTCCTTAGATTGGGAACTCCTTGAGGACAGGAACTATTTTTGTCTTTCATTGCATTCCCCAGCACTCAGCACAGTACCTGGCATATAGTAGCTACTTGATAAATACTTGGTGACTTTACTTGGGGGAAAAAAAAAGATTTTCAGCTTTTGTTGGCCTTTAAGGTTAATGTGAATTAACAGTGTGATATGACCTCCCCAAAATGTCATCTTATGTTTCGTTGAGAGAAGCATTGTTCAGAATGAGGGAGGTGATAGACCTGCTAATCTCTGTCCTGATCAAACCCCAACCTTGCTGTGCTCAGCTGCAAGGAAAGCGTTTTGTAAATAATAAAACACTATAGAAATGTTGGCTGTTGCAGTTCACCCTGTGTTCAACCCTTGCCAGGGTTCTAGGGCAGAGTCAAGCAGCAGAGAATGGAGATGGGTTTTTAGGAGAATCTTTTATTGACCAGAACCCTAAGGTTCTTTATTCTTTATTCTCAGACCACACGACCATAACCTCCTTTCAATTATATTAAAATAATTTTCTAAAAAATAAGTATTAATAGTAAGTACATTTTTCTTCAATTTTTTAATAGGAAGAATTTCCTCTGTTTCAAGAACATACCTATCCTCTACTTTATGGGACAAGAATATGAAAGCAAAGATTGTAATAGATCATAAGTTCCTTGAGGACAGGAACCCTGTTTCTAAATATATTTCTAAACATATTCATGTTTGGCAACGTACTAAATTAAAACATAATGCCCCAGGGGCGGCTAGGTGGCGCAGTGGATAAAGCACTGGCCCTGGATTCAGGAGTACCTGAGTTCAAATCTGGCCTCAGACACTTAACACTTACTAGCTGTGTGACCCTGGGCAAGTCACTTAACCCCAATTGCCTCACTTAAAAAAAAACAACAAACCCCCCCCCCCAAAAAAAAAACCAAAAACATAATGCCCCATCTGTGGTTACTCATCTGACTTCCATAACTTTCATTCATGCTTGACTACTGGGTTCCCTAAAGGACAGCTCAATACTCTAAAGGTTCTAGGAGTAAGTATGTAAGGCTATATTTATACTGTAACCCCTGAGCCCCGACCGGGAATGCCTCCCATTAAGAATCAGCCAGTAGAGTCAAACAGGTCTTATCAAAGGCATTTACTCAAATATCATAGTAACAATAGTACTTAGAAAACATTTTCTCTTTCCTGCCTGTCCCCTTCCCTGCCACTACCCTTCATCTTGGGACAAAATATACATAGTATCCAGAGGAAGCATGGGCAGTGATGCACATAGGTGGCAAAGGGATAACACAACTCCTGGCACTTCCTACCTTGGAATTCCTTCTTTGATTCTATAGTTGGTATTCTTCATAGTTGGCATACAGCAAGTGGTTGCTGTACTCTTTGAAACCATTTCCTCCCTCAAGTGACTTTTTGTATATACTTACCTATGATATATCTCTGTTCCTAATGTAAACATTTCCTTTAATGTGCAACACTATCTATTCGGTGTATGCTGAGCTGACTTCTTGCAGGCCTCCAGATCTTTTGAAGCTCACAAGGCCACTTGGAAACTTCTACCTCAGGATGTTCAATCACCTAGACAGGCATGTAAATATGCAAGAGGAAGCCCAAATCTAGTCTCAAGCTTATCTAGCCAGGTATAGGTTTATGGCCACACAGAGGCTAGGTGAAATAATGGGGATACGTGTCTTCCTGTCTCTCAGAAGGCAGTTCAAAGCAGTCTTCACTTTTCAAAGCCAAAAGGAAGATAAAAAGGTAGAGGGGCAGGTCACCCTTTTAAAATATCCATTAAGTTATATCTCAGAAGATGATTGGAGATCTCTCTTTATCAACTCTCATCGTAAGCCTCTGACTCATTAGCTCTTCTGACTCAACAGCCAAGTAGGGGACTCTGTCATCATATAATGCAAACCCCTCAGTAATACACGGTGGGAGCTACATGTCCCCAAGTTTCCAGGGCATTGATAGGAAATAAACAGAAAATAGTTGTGCATCCTCTTTACAAACCAATAAAAAGAGGACAAATCCAAGTATGTTCTACAACCCACTTGGAGAAATATGGTTGAATAAATTTATGTATGACTATCCTTGAATTACATTAAAACATATCAGAGTGGGCAGCTAGGTGGCACAATGGATAAAGCACCTGCCCTGGATAGAGAAAGACCTGACACTTACTAGCTATATGACCCTGGGCAAGTCACTTAACCCTCATTTCCCCGCAAAAACCCAACCAAACCAACAAAACAAACCAAAAAAACAAAAATACATATCAGAAATGTGTTCTTTTGGAAGCAATTCTCTGATAGAATTTAAAAGCATCTGAGGAGGTTGTCAACCTTATGACATCAGGACATTGTAATTTTGCGCCAAATGGAAGTTGAAGTGTCTGCTTGTAGTTTTGTATATTTTCTATGTTTGGAAAGCTTTTTTCCTGACTCTGGCCTCTTCCTGTTATTCCCTGTACCTCCCAACTTAATATCATAAGACTTTTCCCCATACCTGGGAATTCCCTGACTCTGAAAACACAGAACTTCCAGAATTTTGCTAACTTCCTCCTCTATGCCTTATAATATTCAGTAGAACTCTGAGGTATAATGTTATGCTTCATTCAGTGGACTAGCATTTATTAATCACCTATTATATGCCAAGCACTGGGGATAGAAAGGCATAAAATAGTTCTTTTGTATGAGAACTTTATCCTAAAAAGGGCTTAGTTTGAGGCCTTGGATTTCCATAAAATGATTTTTTTCCTGCTTTTATCATGTCTGCAAATTCTTTACATTGAGTTGGTATAGAGAATATGATAATGGTACTTGGGATTTACTGCTCAAGATTATGGAGCAGCCAAGTGAAAAAAATAACAAACCCTTGGTAGTGGGCAACTGGGGGGAAATTTTGAATCCTCTCATCTATCTATCTGTCTTTCTGTCTGTCTGTCTATTCATTCATTTATTTATCCATTTATTTATTCACCCATTCATTCCTTCATTTATCTATCCTTTTATCTAACCATTTATTTATCCATCTATTTAATTATCTAACTATTTATTCATTTGTTTATTCATTTATCTGTCTGCTTGCTTATTGATTCATTCATTTATCTATATATCTATCTGTCTGTCTATCTCTCTATTTGTGGGACAGTGAGGGTTAAGTGACTTGTCCAGGGTCACACAGCTAGTAACTGTCAAGTGTCTGAGGTCGGATTTGAACTCGGGTCCTCCTGAATCCAGGGCCGGTGATTTCTCCACTTGAATCCTTTTTTAAAAAATGAGGGTTGCTTTTGCTCAGAATACCTAGATGAGAGAAAGAGAAAACAGATTAACAGCTTTTTTTAAATCCAGTCTATGTATTGAATAGAAATGTATTAGTTTGTTTCCATTAACTTATTTAACTTGACCACACTGTACCTTTGAAAACAAATATCTAAGGCTTGCATTTGTGAAATAAAAAATTCTATTTCCAGTTTCAGTGAGAGAGAATTACAGGAGAAAACAGAAAAGAGACAAGATCTTAAACTGAACAAGGAGAAACAATCTATGAAAGTGATTTTGGGGACTGCTAGGTGGCGCAGTGGATAGAGCACTGGCCTTGGAGTCAGGAGGATCTGAGTTCAAATCCAGTTTCAGACACTTACTAGCTGTGTGATCCTAGGCAAGTCAGTTAATCCTGATTGCCTCCAAAGTGATTTTTCGGGGGCTGGACTTGAGGAGACCACCAAAAGTTGAATCTGGGAGAGAAGAAATTTGGGAGAACTAAGAATGAGTTGAATGAAGACTCAAGAAAAAAAATTGAGTGACATACCTGAAGGGAAAGGCTTGAGAAGAATCAGAGAAGTCATCTATTTAGAGCAAGAAGAGACTTCAGCCGCCATCCCATCTAATCCCACTCCCTCATTTTACAGATGAAGGTGAGATTTCTGATAAGAATGACCACTTCACACAGCCACTAAGTGGCAGGGGTGGGGTTTAAACCAGGGCACAGATTTGAACTTGTTCTTCCAAATCCAAATTTAAAAAAAAGGAGAAGATAGTTGCTGAGTATGTAAAACAAGCTGGTTAGTAAAACAAATTGTTGAAACAAAGTAAGAGGCTGTTGAGAAAGGAGAAAGGAAGTAGGATATGGCAAGTAAGTTGTTGAGATAAAAGAAAGGAAGCCTGGTGTGGCCTTCAAGTTTTTGAGGGTGATAAAGATCTTAAAGAGGTGCTCAGGAGTTGTGTAAACATTTGAAAGTAGTTAAAAAAAAAAAAGACAAGGCTGAGAATCTTGGTTAGGATGGAGAGGGGGGATGGCTTTTTCCCTCCCTAGCATTGAGTGTGTGATATTTATATTTCTATTGTAGCCAAGTAATTATATTTCAAGGGTAAGTCATGCTACCTCCTATAATAGAAGGTAAAGGGAACTCAAATAATACCTCTTCACAGTAGAGGGTTTTGGGTGGTTGTTTTTGTTTTTGTTTTTTTGAGAAAATGAAGTTTCTTTTTAATAAATGGAAGTAGGGCTTCAGTGTGTGTGTGTGTGTGTGTGTGTGTGTGTGTGTGAAATAAAGTGACAGAACAGAAACTTGACCTTTGCCAGGAAATTGGAAAGTGGAAGAATGTCGCACAGAAGAAGGGAAGGAAAAGGACAACTGTGGACTGGAAGATTCAAAAAACTAGTTTGATGTTCTTCTTGAGGAGGGAGGTGACTGCTTTGAAGAGGAAACAGTGTTTTCCTTTTTCTTCTAAGGAATGATAAAAGAAAACTACAAAAGCTATCAGGTGGAAAATCATCTAAGGGCCAGGGGAAGAAAAAACAGCGTCCTGGTGGCTGGTGGTTCCCTGCTCAAAGGTACCAAGGCAGCTGTTTATTAACGTGACAACAGAGAGGTCTGTTGTCTCCCCAGAACGTGGATCTGAGACATAACAGAGAACTTCCCAAGACTTGACAGGTCTTTTGGATGTAAATGATACTGACCTAAGGAATTTAGAAAGCACTGCCAAGGATTACAGTGTTTTGAGTAAGAAATAGAAGATCATGGGAATACAGATTGTGTTTTCCTCGCTCTTACCCCTGAAGGCAAGGGAAGTAAAAGAGAAATATGTGTTTGGGAAATAAAAAGCTGGCTATGAAGATCAAGCCCGACAATGGGATTTTAATATCTAGACCATGGCTTATATTTTGGGAATGACAGAAAAGATGACATTAGTAAGAATCAGAAATAATCCCTCTCTATAACTGTTTGCTACACAGGAGAACAGAAACTAACAATAACAGGTAGCATTTACATAGCACTTTAAGGTTTGTAAAATGCTTTACAAATATTTTTATCTTCTCACAAAATTAAAAAAACAACCCCCCTGGGAAGAAAGTGCTCTTTTTAATCCTTGTTTTTACAGTTAGGGAAACTAAGGAAGACAGTGGTTAAGTAACTCGCTCAGGATCATATAACTAAGTGTCTGAAGCCAGCTTTGCCCTCAATTTCACTTGACTCCAGATCCAACACTATCTCCTAAAACAACAAACTTGCCCAGATAGGAAAAGACTCCCTATTTGACAAGAGCTGCTAGGAAAATTGTAAAGCAATTTGGTGAAAAACTGGTTTGGAACAGCATCCTCACAGATTCAAAGAATTTCTGAGCCAGAAAGGACCTTTCCAACCTTCTAGTCCAACCTGTTCCTGAATATGAACCCCAGCTATCACATACCCAGCAAATAGACATCTGGTCTCTGCTTGAAGACCTTCAAGGAAGAGGAACTTGCTACCTTCCAGGCCAACCTTTTGCACTTTTAGACATCTCTAGTAATTAGGCAGATATTCCTGGCATCAAGCCTAACTTTGCTTTCCAATTTGAACTTACTCTTTTCTGGTTCTGCCCTCAGTGGCCAATCAGAACAAGGCTCTCACCACTCTTCTCTGACAGCCCTTCAGATAGTTGAAGAAAGCTCTCCTACCCCTTCTGAAGCTTCTCTTTTCTTGAATAAACACTCATAGATCTTCCAATTGAGCCTCATTTATCTTAGAGTTAAGGTCTTTCATCACACTGGTTGTCCTCCTCCAGACATTGTCATCTTAAATTGTGGTGCTAAGAACACTCTAGATGTGGCCTGCTGAGGGCAGAGTACAGAGATGTTATCGACTCCTGATTCCTAGAAGCTCCACCTTGGCTTTTTGGGCTGCCACATCTTGCACTTGTGGTCCTCTAAAAACCCCAGATTTCTTCAGACCGCTCTAACCAATGCCAACACCAGCTTGTACTTGTGAAGCTGATATAAAAAAAAAACACCCAACATGAAAACAACCAATTCAAGTTTAAGCCTTTTCATTCATCCTATTTAATTTGTCTTAGATTCAGTACAAGCTTTAGCCTATTCAGAGCATTTTGGATCCTTGCTCTGTCGTCCATTGTGGAGGCCATTTCTCTGTGGTTGCCACATGATAATAATGATAAACAGCACAGATACATACATGGATGCCTAAGACATCTGAACAGAGGAACCTTAAACAGGCTGCCATTATATCACTGACTATTGTTCTATCTTGTCATTCCATCTCTTCTGAAGCCATCAAATTATATTACTGTCTAGTCTACAACTCTCCATCTTAGCCACCAGAACCAGATACTTTATCAGTATTTTGCTAAAGGCTAGGTCAACTATATCTACTGCATTCTCTTGATCCTATAATTTATTAACTCTGTTAAGATTAAAAAAAGGAAAGAAACCTAGTCTTGTATAATTTATTCTTTTTTTGGGGGGGGGGATTGAGGTTAAGTAACTTAAGTTCAAATTTGGCCTCAGATACTTGACACTTACTAGCTATGTGACCCTGGGCAAGTCACTTAACCCTCATTGCCCTGCAAAAAAAAAAGAAAAAAGGAAAAAAAAAAGATATGAAATTAGAAAGCTTTTGAACAAATAAAATCAGTGCTTCTAGGATAGGAATAAAGATCACAAATTGGGCAAAAAACTCCACAAAACTTTGCACAAAATATCTTTTGTGAAAGTCTAATATCCAAAATAGAGGGAATTAGCCCAAATATTTAAGACTAAGAGACAACCATTGACAAGCAGTTGAAGATATGAACAAATAATTGTAAACTCAACTAACTATATGAAATATTACCCCATATTATTCATAATGGAAATGCAAATTAAAGTAATTCTTTATAATAAGCAAAACAATTAAAAACAAGATAAGGTAAATTAATAAAGATGACAAAAAATAAATGTTGAAGGGGCTATATAGGAAGACAGGCACACTAACTGAAGGAGCTGTGAATTAATCAAGTCGTTCTGAAAGTAGTTTGGAATAAGAAATGGACTAAAATATGCATTTCCTTAGACCTAGATATTCCATGGCTAGTTATGTATATATGTTAGGGAGGCCAAAGATATAAAGGTCTCATATATACCAAAAATGTTCATAGCATCAATCTGTGGGAATAAAGAACTAAAAACAAATCAGGTATGGATAAATAGCTTAACAAATGATGGTATGTGAATGTAATGTTATTGTGCCATAAGAAATGGGCAACGTGATGAATTAGAAAAGCAAGAGAAAGCATTTGAATTGATGCAGAGTGAAGTAGACAGAATCAGGAAAGCAATATAGTCAATGATTCCAACTTGGTTCTTCCTGATTCGGGACCCAGTACTCTATCCACAGTGGCACATATAATTAGAAATGCATATGACATAAAAACAAAAGGCAGCAATAATAAAAAAGAAATAACATGCAGGAAGGACAGACTCCTAACAAAGGCTAGTAATATATATTAGCCCCATGTCCTGCAAATGTATTTTAAAAGACTTTGAAATAATAACATGGCTGGCAGCAGGAGAAAATTACTTATGTTTATTACTCATGAAATTATATATCATAGAGAGTAGCTAAATAAAAATACTAGCAGTTGAAACACTCAGAAGTTCACAAGAGACGAAATTCAGGGAAAGACTAAATAGCAAAACCCAGGCCTTAAATGCCTCTGCAAAGATATTTCAAATTTAGATAATAAGTACAAGGAACTAGAGATCCTAATGTAAGGAGGCAAATTGGATCTCAGAGGTATCACTGAGTCTTGGTGGGCTAAAACTTGAACGTGGAATATGGCTCTGCATGGGTGTAATTTGTTGCAAAGAAATAGACGAGGTAAAGAGGAAGAGGCCAGGAGATGTTTCTTATGTGAAGAAATTCAGGAATGAGAAGGGGGAAGCATGGTGGAGAGCATTTGGATAAGGTTGAATGGAGAGAGCAACAGGTGATTTTGTCTTTGGATCATGTTGTAAACCATCTTTTGTCTCAGTTTTTACCTAGCCTTTGGTCACTGAATAGGAGTTGCCTCAGACAAAGTGGAGACTGGGGAATGACCTTAATTTAGAAAGGCTAAGGTCATCCATTGCAACTGGCCATCACCAGTTGTCTTGACTTCTGCCTTGCCACTGGACTTGAATGGCTCTGAAGGAGAAAGTGTAACCGATGACTTTGGACAGTTGTCCCTCAATTAAATCAGTTCAGGAGCATGTTAGGACATCACCCTTGTAATATCTGGTCCTCTGAAAATGAAGAATGAACAAAATAAACATTTTTCCAGTCTCCTTAAGTCTTATTCTCTTTCACATAATCAAAGATATGGTGATATACTGGCCTCTATTCCTTTCCCAAGATACTCCATGTCTTGACTGCATTTTTACTGTCTCCAGGCCTAGAATTCCTTCCTTGTTTGTCTCCATCTCCTGGCTTCCCAGGCTAAAAATCTCACCTTCTGCAAGAAGTCTTTCCTCATGCCCTTTAACATCAGTGCCTTCCCTCTTTTACTATCTCCAAATATATCTTGTTTGCACATAGCTTGTTTGCATGTTATCTTCCCAATTAGCATGTGAGCTCCTTGATGAAAGGGTCTCTCTTTTTTCCCCTTTCTTTGTATTTTTGGTGCTTAGTATAGTGCCCAACACATAGTAGGTACGTAATAAATGCTTATTGACTTAAACTAAAGATGATGGATGATTTTAGGAAACGATGGGGGGAAGAGGAAGGAGGCTCAAAGAAGAGATAGCCTTGATGCTTGGGATAGATGAAACAATGATGATGACAAACAAGAGAAGATGGAATCACTTCATTCTTCCTCTGCTTTGGATTGATCTGCCTAAGAGAATAATCTTGCTCTAGAAATTCCAGAACATGAATGGCTAATGGAGTTGATGCCCAAGATGAGTCAGGAGGTAGTAAGAGAGCATGTAGATGTCATTGATGAAGTCCTTTTACTTGGCCCTGATGAATTGCCTCTTCAGGGACTGAAAAGATTGGCAGCTATGATTGCTGAGCCACTGCCAGAGATATCTGAAAGATCATTGAGAATGGAAGAGATGTTGCAGGATTGTAAAAGGACAAGTGTTGATTTTCAGAAAAGAGGAGAGAATGGATCCTGAAAACTATAGGCCAGTGAACTTGACTTCAATTCCAGGGCAAATTCTAGGATGGGTCATTTAAGAGATGGATAATGACCATATGCAAAGGGAAGCAGTCATATAGTCAGCATGGCTTCACTAAGAACAAGTCATTCCAGACTAACCCTATTTTGAAAGGATTTTAAAATAAGTATATCAAAGAAATGCTATAGAAATTGCTTACCTGATTACTGGTAGTTTACCAAAACTTTGACAAAACGTTTCATATTATTTTTGTCACCTAGAGGAAAAGATACAGCCTAGACCATAATACAATTATAGGAGTTCAGAACTGGTTGGATAGTATGATTCAAGAATGAAGAATCAGTAGTTCAATGTCCGCTTGGTAGGAGGTCTCCAGTGGAGAACCTCCCCACCCCCCACCCCTACCCCATACTTATACTTGTGCCATTTAGCATCGTCATTAATGACTAGCCTAAAGATATGACATACTTATCAGATTTTCAGATGGCATAAAGTTGGAAGGGGTACCTAATCCTCTGGATAATGGTCAGAATTCAAAAGGATCTTGACAAGCTAGAGCATTAGACCAAGTCTAATAAGAAAAAATTCAATAGAGAAGAATGTAAAATCTCACACTTGGGTTAAAAATTTTCACAAATATAGGTTGGGGGAGGCCTGTTTAGCATTTATCTGGAAAAAAAAATCTGGAGCTTTGAGCAGGCCACAGGCCCAGTGAGTCACAAATATATTATAGCAGCCAAAAAGGCTAATGGCATCTTTGGCCAAATTGAGAGGCAGCTTTTAGGAATAAGGGGTTGATAATACCTCTGTACTTTGCCCTGGGCAGATCTTATTGGAGAATTATGGTAGCTGAAGTTTAAGGACACTGATAAACTAGAGAGTGGCCAGACATTTATCTTGGAGAAAAGAAGAATGAGACTTCCAATAGCCTTGTTAAAGTTTTCGAAGAGCTTTTAAATGGAAGAGGGATATTAGTCTTGTTTTTTGGCCCTAGAGGGAAGAGCAAAGAGACGAATTCCAGCTTAACATCAGGAAACGTTTGCTAACTAGTAGAGCTATCCAAACATGCAATCGGTTGCTTTGACAGGTACTTGCTTTCTCTTCCATTAAGATCTTCGTGAAGAGGATGGATAACCATTTCTCCTTTTATGTTAGAGAAGATTCCTTTTTTGGTATGAATTACTATGGATAGCTGCTTTAGGTCACTTCTAAATTTAAAATTCTTTTACTTTGTAATTAGGGTAAAATTTAAAATATATTTAATATTTTGATATGTTGCTATGGGATTTAAAAAAGCCACCTTTTTTCAGTGTTTTGGGGTTGCAGGTTTTTTACAAAACACTTGAAAATATCCCTTGTTTTTTTTTTCAGAATATCTTATTCCCACAGATTTCCAGTCAGAGACAAGGCTACTCAGGAAGCACTTAAGTTATTGTATTGTTGAGTTTCCCAGAAATGGGGGACCACAGAGACTATGTCTTCAACCCCCCAGATCATGAAATTGTATAATTTAAAATTCTAAATGTGGGTTCTAATCTGTCCCCCCAGTTTTGGGGGGAAACTGACTAAAATCACTGATAAACAAGTTTAGGTTTTTTAAGGGTTTATTGAAAGGTAGTAAAATAAAAAGAAAGATTGAGAACAGATTTCTTATAGCCTGAAATCCTCACCTTCCTAAACTCCCCTGTGAAGTTCCCTGCCACCATGCTGATGTCTCACAGCCAAAGAGGAAGCACAGTCTCACCAGTGTCTCCTTCCTCCTTTGTGTCCTCCCAGAAATGGGAGGCTCCTCCAGGTGATTGGCTGGTAGCCTTGATAGACAGTACCCACGAGCAAACATCACTTTCTGATGCCAAGGACCTTGACTGCATGGCTTGCCCTCAGAGGCCTTCTCCTCATGGCAGAGCTTTTCTACAGTCAGTCTCCAGCAGGTGGCATCATTCCAATCATTACAAAATGAAGGAATCTTATCTATTCACTTAAAGCAGATTAGAAAACAAATGTGGGATAAGCTTGTAAGAAAGATAGAAATTTGATGGTGTTGGATGGGGTCTTTGAAAAATGGGTAGCAATAGGAACACATGTCACATTATAGTAGAATTGACCATATATCCATTTTACAGATACTTGGCCAAAACTTAAAACTTAATTGGCTTTGTCACATCACTAGTATTAAGACTGGTCTCTGATTTTCAAGTCTGGTGTTTTTTTCTGGGTCCTGAAAAGGAATTTTTGTGCTTGCAACAAGGAAAAAGATAGGACAGACTAGAGGCTGGTGGTGGGGCTATGGGAGAGAGGAAGCAGGCCCTAGGTCAAAGCTGCTATTGGCCAGGCTGGGAGGCAGGTTGAGAGGAGTTCATATGAGATGTGATCCCTAGTTAGAGGTGGGGAGAGGAAGCACTCCTTGGGGTGGTGCTATTTGCACCTTTTTTTTTTTAATTAATAAGGTGTTTTATTTTTTTTCCTATTACATGTAAAGATAGTTCTCAACTTTTGTTTATGCAGGCTTTCCAATTTCAGATTTTTTTCCCTCCCTTCCCTCCCTCCCCCCTCCCCTAGACAGCAGGTAATCTGATATAGGTTTTATATATGTGTGTGTGTGTGTGTGTGTGTGTGTGTGTGTGTGTGTATGTACACACACACATAATAACATTAATCCTATTTCTGCATTAGTCATGTTATAAGAGAAAAATCAGAGCAATGATGAAAAACCTCAAAATAGAAAAAACAACAGCACCAAAACCAAAAGAAATAGTATGGTTCATTCAGCATCTATAATCCGCAGTTCTTTTTTTTTTTTTCTTGGATTTGGAGATCCTCTTCTATCATGAGTTCTCTGGAACTCTTCTGTACCATTGCATTGGTGAGAAGAATATAGTCCATCACAGTAGATCAACACTCAATGTTGATGATACTGTGTACAATGTTCTTCTGGTTCTGCTCATCTCACTCATCATCAGCCCATGCAAGACCCTCCAGGTTACTCTGAACTCCTCCTTCTCATTGTTTCTTACAGCACAATAGTATTCCATTGTATTCATATACCACAACTTGTCCAGCCATTCCCCAATTGATGGGCATCCCCTCAACTTCCAATTCCTTGCCACCACATAAAGAGCAGCTATAAATATTTTTGTACATGTGGGTCCCTTTCCCCTTTCCATGATTTCTTTGGGAAAAAGACCCAAGAGTGGTATTGCTGGGTCAAACGGTATGGACAGCTTTATCGCCCTTTGGGCATAATTCCAAATTGCTCTCCAGAATGGTTGGATCAGTTCACAGCTCCACCAACAATGCATTAGTGTTCCAATTTTCCCACAGCTTCTCCAGCATTTATTATTTTCCTTTTTTGTCATTTTAGCCAATCTGATAGGTGATAGGTGGTACCTCAGCGTTGTTTTAATGCTATTTGCACCCTTTAAATTTTGGCATATGGTTTTTCAGCCCTGGTCGTCCCACCGTAGGTTTGACTTTGCTTCTTTCAACCACATTTCACTCTTTCACCACAGTTTATGAAGCCCCTTTAATTACATTATTTCATTTGATTCTCATAACAGTTTCATTAGATAGGTAATACAATTATTTTCCTCCTTTTTTTGTAGATGAGAGAAGATGAATAATTTTTTTAAGATGTCAGAGTTAGGAAGTGATAGATTTAAGATAGGAACCTAGGTTGTCTTGCTTCAAAATTCGTGTTCTTTTTACAAAGTCATACTGAGAGACTTTTGTTAGGAGATTACCTTGGAGTTTGGGTGGTCCCAGTCCATACTTCTAGCTATGAACATCTCACATCTGCATTGCTTTATCCTACTTCTTAAATGGTTTGGGGAAAGAAACAAAGAATTAAGAGTGTTGTCTGCTGAGTCATGAGTTCTATATTTAGTTTTGGAATTGTGTGTCAACATTCTCCCTGTACTCTATAAAACTGAATAATAAGATTTCTTGGCAATTCCATAATAAAATTTAAAAAGCTAATTATGAATGGTAGTTTCTTGGGTGTTTAAAAAGTTGTGCATTTTTCTTCATGGAACAGAGCTTTGGATTAGAAGCCAGATGACCTGGGTTTGTATCCTGGCTTCAGCATTTATTTCCTGTTGTTTATCCCTCATTATCCATGAGAACCAGTGACATCACAGAAGATGTCTTGACTCTCTAGTGAATTGGATTTAAGTGAGGCAGTGTCTCACTCTCTTCCTGAGTCATTGAAGTCCAGGGGCAAGACAAAAGTCAAGATGACTGGCAGTGATCCACTATGCAGTGGATGACTTTGGTGTCCTCAGTGTCTGGCCTCACAGTGCCTGCTTTTGCCACCTTCATGACGGTTGGAATAGATTATTCTCATCTACCCATTCTGCCGGGGAGTCTTCACATTCTTGGGGTAGACATCCCCCTAATTCATCAACAGGTTTGAGGCCTGTTGGTTACCCTCAACCTGGTTTAGCACATCTGCTGAGATGGTTTCATTCCTGCTATTACCTTGGGCAAGTCATTTTAAGTCTCTAGGTCTGTTTTTTCACTTGTAGGATAAGGAAGTTGGGGTAGACGATCCAGCTCTAAATTTATTATGTTATTACCTCTAAGGCTTTTCCTAATAGAAAAATGTAGTACTCTCACTTTGATCTTTGAATCATCCCTCTCTTTGCGTTTTCTTTTTCTTTTAAAAATTTTTTTAGGTTATATATGTACAATCACATTAAACATTTCTGCATTAGTCATATTGTGAAAGAAGAATCAGAACACAAGGGAAAAACCTGAAAAAAGAAAAAAAAAACCAGCCCCAAAGTAGAAACAGTATGGTTCAATCTGCATTAAGAATCCACAATTCTTTTTTCTGTATGTGGAGAATATTTTCCATCATGAGTTCTTTGGAATTGTCTTGGATCACTGCACTGCTGAGAAGAGCCAAGTCTATTATAATTGATCATCACACAATGTTGCTGTTATTGTGTATAATGTTCTCCTGGTTCTGCTCACTTCACTCAGCATCAGTCCTTAAGTCTTTCCAGGTTTCTCTGAAATCTGCCTGCTCATCATTTCTTACAGCACAATAATATTCCATTACATTCATATACCACAACTTGTTTAGCCATTCCCCAATGGATGGGCATCCCCCCGATTTCCAATTCTTTTCTACCACAAAGAGAGCTGCTAGAAATATTTTTGTACATGTGGGTCCTTTTCCTTTTTCTATGATATCTTTGGGATACAGAACAAGTAATGGTATCGCTGGGTCAAAGGGTCCCATATGCACAGTCCCATAGCCCTTTGGGCATAGTTCCATTGCTCTCCATCACCAGTCCTCTTGACTTTTGTTTTTTCCACTGGATTGTACAACTCTGGAGGAGAGAGTGAGGCTGACTCCCAAGTTAAGATAGCACCCTGCCGATGTCATTGGTCCTCTCTGAGAAGGAAAGATAAATAGCAACACCACCAGCCAGCCCAGGTTTGTAGCACTAACAGATCTCCCCTACTTTTCTCTCTTCCTCACTCCCACAATCACTTACCAAGTCTTGTCAATTCCTCTGCCTCCACAACATCTCACATTTATCTTATTCTTTCCAGTCACCAATTTAAGGGCCTTATTACCACTGATCTGGGCCATTGCAATAATCTCCTATTTGGTCTTCATATTTCTACCACCACCACACCCCCCCCCCCCCCCCCCGCCCCATTTGTTCCATGAAACTGTAAAACTCACCTTCTTAAGGCACAGGTCTGACCACAGGAGGTCTGACAACATCATTTACCTACTTGAAAATCTTTAGTGACTTCCTTGTTCCTCTAGGATAAAGTACACATTCTTCAGCCTGGAATTTAAGCCCATTCACAATGTTCCTCCACCCAAACTTTCCAGGCTTGTTTCACATGACTTCTCCTTCACAGACTTTATGTTCCAGCCAAATTAGAATACTTGCTGTTCCCTAAATTCATAACTTCATCTCCCACTCTCAGACATTAACACAAACTGTGCTCTGAGCCTAAAATGTATTTGCTCTTCATCTTTGCTTCTCAGAATCCTTTTCTTCCTTCGAGCCTCAATTCAAGTGCCATCTCTTGCAAGAAACCCTCCTTGATATCCCTACCCCACTGCACCATTTGTTCTCTGTCTCTCTGTCTCTGTCTCTCTCTCGTTCTCTGTGTTTCTCGAAAGAAGGGACGGTTTTGTTTTTGTTTTTTGTATTGCCAGAGCCTTGTACAGAGTAGAAACTTTTAAAATTTTGCTGAATGCATGAATCCACCTACCCCAAGGATGTTTAAAACCACAGAGCGGCCCGTGGCCTAGGATCAATAGTTATATCCTCCTCACGATGTTATATAGATATAATTATTTATACTGAATCCCAAGACATTCCCAGTGTGCCTGACAAGGAAGTCATTGATGACTTCCATTGAGGAAGAACTCACTACGTCCTGAGGCAGCCCATGTCCCACTGGGGTCAGCTGTAATTCTTAGAAAGTTTTTACTGATAACAATCCTAAATTCATCTGAAACTTCTATCATTGCTCCCAATTCTGCCCTTTGGGACTAAGCAGAAAAAAATTTATTCATTTTTATCATTACATGATAACTCTTCAAATACTTGAAGATGGTTACCATGCTCTCCCCCTGTCTTCTTTAGGTTGAATATTCCCAGACTTTTTGTCAGTTCTCATATGTTGTGATCTTCAGGTTCTTCATTACCCTGGTTGCCCTCCCTTGGACATTATCTAGTTTATCAATGTCCTTCCTAAAACCGGGATGAGATAGGAAGACCCAGTTTGTCTGTCTGTCAGTCTGTCTCTCTCTCTCTCTCTCTCTCTCTCTCTCTCTCTCTCTCTTTCACACACACACACACACACACACACACACACACACACACACACTCTCACACCCTAAAAAAGTGTTGAACTGAGTCTTGAAGGAAGCCAGAGATTCTAAGAAGTGGAGGTGAGGTCAAAGAACAAAGTCATGAAAAGAGGAAATGGAGGATCTTGTACGAGGATCAGCAAGTACACTAGTATGACTAGATTGTAGAGTGTGTTGCAGTTGTTTTGGTCATGTCCAGCTCTTTGTGACCCCATTTGGGGTTTTCTTAGTATAGCTACTAGAGTGGTTTTGGCATTTCCTTCTCCAGACCACTTTACAGATGAGGAAACTGAGGTAAACAGGGTTAAGCCCAGGGTCAAATAGCTAGTAAGTGTCTGAGGCCAGATTTGAACTCAGATTAAAACTCAGGGCTAGGACATAAAGAGCTTTAAATGGCCAACAAAGGGGTTGGAGGTAATAGGAAGCCATTGGATTTTTTGAGGATGTGGTGGGGGTTGGGTATGGGGAAAGGAATGAAGAGAGCAGTCAGACCCGTGCTTTAGAAAAATCACTTTGGCAGCTCTGGGGAGGATGCATTGGAGTGGGGAGAGACTTGAGTCAAGGAGACCATTTAGAATGTTAGTACAATCATCCAGGTGAGAGGTGAAGAGGACCTGAAGTAGGGTGGAGGCTTTATGAGTAGAGAGATGATGACTTTTAAGAGAGGTTGTGAAGGTCAAAAAGAAAAGCCTTGGCAATGGATTGGGTATGTGAAATACTATGCTAGATACATGGAATACAAAGACAAGGATTACAGTATCATCATAGATTTAGTGCTGGAAATGATTGTAGAAATCTGCTAGTCCCTTATTTTACAGATCATGAAACTGAGGTGCAGAGAGGGGAAGTACCCTGCCCAGAATCAAGCAACTAGTACAGTCACTGACTAAAGTCTCCCTGCCTTTTAGTCCTGTGTTCTATGCACTGTACCACATTTCCTCTCAACATATTGAATACTTCACAGATTTACTCATCTAGTGTGTATTATTCCAATTTTAGAATATCTGTTGCCATAGCAACCAGACACTACATAGGGGTGGGGGAGGCTCAGAGAAGGGGGTTAAGTTAATAACTTGCTCAAAGTAATAAAGGTGGTGAGTGGTAGATCTGGGAATCAAAACTAGGTCACCTGATTCCAAATATAAGATTTCTTCTGTGCCATGCTGCTTCGTGGACATCAAGACCAATCAATCAATAAACATTTATTGAGCATCTATTATGTGCCAGGCACTTAGTGTTGGGGATGCAAAAAAAAGGGGGGGGCAAAACCCCCCCACCTAACCCCTGCCCTCAAGGAGCTTAAAGTCTAAAGGAAGATGAAGCAATTCCTATTTTGTTTTGTTTTGGTTTGTTTTTAGGGGCAAGGAGGGTTAAGTGACTTACCCAGGGTCACACAGCTAGTAAGTGTCAAGTGTCAGTCTGGATTTGAACTCAGGTCCTCCTGAATCCAGGACTGGTGCTTTATCCACTGCGCCACCTAGCTGCCCTGCAATTCCTATTTTCAAGACAGAAAGATGCTTTCGTTTTACAGGGGTAGAGTTAGGGCAGAGATCCAATTTGTACATAAGGAAATCAAAAGTAAGTCGAGGAGGTGGAAAACATTAACAACTAGTGTGTGTGTTAAAGAGTGGTGCTGATGGAAAGTGCTACAGAGAAGCAAAGTGGAGCCTTGAAGGAAGAGAAGAATTAAGAGGAGTCACGAGGAAGGAGGGAGTGCATTCCAGGAACAGGAGATAGACTGGGTAAATACAGGTAGGCAAGAGAAGGAATGTGGAGTTTGGAGAGTAGCTTATAGTACAGTTTGGCTGAAACATCAAGTACACCAAGAGGATTAATGTGAAACATTTATGGGAAAGTTAAAATGGAGTCAGATTGAAGAAGGCTTTAAATGCCAGACTGACCTGTTGTGTTTTATCCTACAGGCTCAAGAACCAAAAAAGACCTTTGAGCAGGGGAATGATATGGTTGGACCCATGTTTTAGGAAGATGATTTTAGTAGATGTATTAGGGAGGGGAGAGATTGGAAGTGGGTTAGGTACAGGAGTCTGGGGATGGGTGGGTGCGGGGTGGGGGAGAGGTGTAGTATGGTCAGTGAGCAAGCAATTAGGAGCCTATTGCAATAATCTAGGCAACAGATGATGAGAGCCTGAACTAGGGTGGTCACTATGTAAGATATGAAAACTGTTGCAAAGATTTTTCAGTTTTTAAAGGTACAATTTTTAGATAATTCTGGTTACAAAAATATCCTACAGCTTAAGTAAGATTTAATTTGTACTAGTGGAGAGCTCTTAATACTGTTGTGTGAAGATTTCGTTTTTTGAATAGCTTGATGGTTTTGAGTGAACATTGACCATTGAGAATTAAGATTCTTCACATCAGGGCAGTGTGAAACAGAAGAATGCTGAGTCTGTACCTAGGTTCAAATTCCATCTCTGTCTCTACATGTGTGATTATGTCTGGATAAGTCACTTAGCTTCTTTGGGCTCCAGTTTCTATTCCATAAAAGTGAGGCATTTGGAATAGATGACCTCGAAGATATCTCTCTGCAAAATAAAATCCCGATGAACCATTAACAAAGTTAACTTTGGAATAAGTGTTCAATATAGAGAATTTCGGACCTCTAATTATAGACCAAACACTATTGTAGATAAAACGCAAAGTGGAATTCTATGTATTCCTTCTTTCAAATTTCAGCAGGTAATTCATTTTAACATGGCTGCCACTGCATCAGTCTGTTCTGTATTGAATTCACTTCATATTTTTGATTTAAAAATCTTGATATGTTCTGTTGAAATGTTTTTACTGTTTCTGTTCTTTGAGGGAGAAGCAGCTGGTGTAGCCACAGTGGAAGAAGCTTCTTTCCCTTCTTCCTCCCAGCTTGGCTCACTTCTTCCCACCTGAGTCCTGCCCTGCCTGTCTCTCTGATTAGCAGGGGCAGTTATTAAGCCCTGAATCATGGGCTTTACAGCAGCAGGCATAGGCATGATCATCTACGATGCCTTCTTTGACTTCCTAGGCTATATTGACCTCACTAAAACCATATGACCTGTTCTCATCACTGACCAAAAAGATAACCCTAAAGACCCCACCTGTAGGGCAAGCTCATCTAGCCAAAACAGCAAAGCAGCCTGAGAGAAACACAGCAGGGTGGCACATTCCAGATCAAACCACCACCAGAAACACTTAGGCCACCACCTTTCCTCAGCTCCCCAAGGAGAAAGTGTAGGACTCTGAATCCAATAGCCCTTGAAATAGCAATGCTTACAACCCTTACAGCCTTCACTGAGGGAAGCAGTCACTGGAGAAGGGGCCCACCTTCTCCCCCCATAATTGCTCCCAAAGCCCTGGCAATAGCAGCACTTCCATACCCCCAGGGCTCATTGTAGCCCAGCTCCCACAGCCATCATCCCACTCAACCCTTGTGGAAATTCAGCCTGGTAATTGCCTCTGTTGGTGTTGTAGCCACAGTTCCCAAAGACTCAGAAAAATTGAACATATCTTATCTTCAAAGTCCTTGGCACTGTCAAATACAAATGATACAAAAGACTATGCATTGCTATCTGCTTTGACATAAGGACCAGGGATCTTTTCATCAGATGTGTAGCTAAAATCAAAGGCATGGTTACAGAGAGACCTGGGAAGACTTATCTGAACTGAAGCAGAGTGAACAGGATGAGAACAATTTATGTGATAACACCATTATAAAGAGAAACATTTCAATTGACTTAATAATTGTGATTAATGCAAAGACCAGCCATGATTCCAGAGGTCCTACAATGAAGCATGTTATTCCTGATAGAAAGGTGATGTACTTGAGGTACAGAATGAGATGTGTAGATTTTTGAACTTGGCTCATGTGGGAATTTGTTTTGCTTGACTTGACATATGTTGTTTTTTGTTTGTTTGTTTGTTTTTTCTGGGCAATGAGGATTAAGTGACTTGCCCAGGGTCGCACAGCTAGCAAGTGTCAAGTGTCTGAGGTCACATTCAAACTCAGGTCCTCCTGAATCCAGGGCCGGTGCTCTATCCACTACACCACGTAGCTGCTCCCTCAACATATATTGTTAAAAGGGTTTTGTTTTTCTTTTTTCTTTTAATGGGAGAGGAGGTAGAAGGAAGAAAAATAGATTTTTGTTAACTGAAAAAAATTAATTGAAAAACATTGTGAACTCCTTGAGATCAGGGACTATCTTACTTTTCCATCTGCATCCTCTTTGTTTAGTACCCTACTTTTACAAAGTAAGCTTCTGAGAAATGCTTTTTTTTTTTTTTTCATTCATTCACTCATTCCCCAGGAGATAGAGCTACTGAGGCTGGGGTGGCCACTGCCCTGGCACTCAGAGATTATTTTGTCTTTATCACAACTACACCTCAGGTTTCCAGGCTAATTAATATAATCAGGGCTTCATTGAAGGTAGAACAAGAGATGTGTCTGAGGCCAAGGCATGGCATGTCATAGCATAGTTTTGGCTTGATACTCATCACCGACATCGGCATGATGAGCAACAGCCCAGTGGGCATCCCCTCCTTTTGGGGCATGAGGGTTCTCAAAGAGGAGGGGCATGACCAATTCCTAGGCAAGATCAAGACAAAGTGAGAGATCTAGTGGTAGCTCTTACATTGGTTATGATAAAGTGAATGAGATCCTCCGGTGGAATGAGGAAGGGAAGTGGCCCATTGTATATGATGATGAGCCGTTGGCCATCATTGCCTGCGCGTGCGCCACACACACACACACACACACACACACACACACACACACACACACACACACACACACAGTCACCGCTACAGTGCTAAGCACTTCCCAAATATTTCATTTGATCCTTACAACAGTCTGGAAGGGAGGTGCTGTTATTATCTCTATTTTACAGATGAAGTACCTGAGGAAAAGAGGATAAGCCCAGGTTCATATAGCTAGTAAGTGCTGGAGGTCAAATTTGAATTTAGGTCTTCCTGATTGCAGGCCCAGCACTCTATCCATTATGCTACATATAATTGGAAATATATGTGAGATAAAAACAAAAGGTAGCAATAATAAAAAGAAATAACAAGCAGGAATGATAGCTTCCTAACAAAGGCTAGTAAAATGTATTAGCCTAATGTCTTGCAAATGTATTTAAGATGGCTTTAAAATAATGACATGAATGGCAGGGAGGAAAGAATTGCTTGTATTTATCATTATTATTTTTCTATAATAAATATTTTTAAGTTTTGAGTTCCAAATTCTATCCCTCTTTTCCTCCCTCCTTCCCCCCAGGAATCAAGCAATCAGATATAGGTTATACGTGCACAGTTACGTAAAACATTACCATATTAGTCATTTAGCACAGGAAAACTGGAATAAGAGAAAGAAAAAGAAAGACAGTGAAAAATAGCATGCTTCAGTCTGTTCAGTCAATATCAGTTCTTTCTTTGGAGGAGGATAGTATGCTTAATGTAAGTACTTTGGGATTGCCTTGGATCATTGTATTGCTAAGAATAGTTGTCATTCAGTTCTTTATCGAACAATATTGCTGTCATGTACAATGTTTACCTGGTTCTGCTCACTTCACTATACATTAGTTCATATAAAGCTCATATTTATTATTCATGAAGTTATATGTCATAGAGAGTAGCTATAATGAAAGGAAAAAAAACTCAGCAATTGAAACACTCAGAAGTTCACAAGAAAGAAAATCTATAGAAAGAGTAAATAGTAAAACCCTGTCCTTAAATGCCTCTGCACAGATGCTTCAAGTTTAGATATTAAGTACAAGGAACTAGAGGTTTTGGTGTAACGAGGTAAAATTGACCTCAGAGGCATCACTGAGCCTTGGTGGGCTGAAACTTGAACCTGGAATATGTCTCTGGATGGGTGTAACTTGTAAAGAAATAGACTAGGTAAAGTAGAAGAGGCCAGGAGATGTTTCTTATGTGAAGAAATTCAGGAATGAGAAGGGGGAAGCATAGGGAAAAACATTTGGATAAGGTTGAATGGAGAGAGAAACAGGTGATTTTGTTTTTGGATTATGCTGTAGATCATCTTTTGTCTCAATTTTTACCTAGCCCTTGGTCACTGAATGGACATTGCTTCAGACAAACTGGGGCTTGGGAAATGACCTTAATTTTAAAAGGCTAAGGTCATTTAGTGCATCCTGGGCCATCATCAGTTGTCTTTACTTTTGTCTTGCCACGAGACTTGGGTGGCTCTGGAGGAGAAAGTGAGGCTGATGACTGCACAGCTCTGGTTCACTTCAATTCAGGTGGATTTCAGGCCATCACCCTTGTGATGTCTTATGTCTTCTTTGATGAACAAAACAAACAAAGCCTGCAAAGATCTTAAGAAATCGGGCTACCTGTTGGCATTCAAGGATATCAAGAAACGACTTCTGTGTGTGGTTCGGCCATTGGTATCTATGGAGATGACAAGTATCTACTTAACCTCTTGACCCAGGTCAATGCTGATGTGGCTCTTTTAGACTCTCTTTTCAATTGACAAGGTCAAGTATAATAAGGAGAAATATCACAATCATTAGGTTGTTGGTCTCAATGTGGTGACGGATGAACAGGTGGAAAATCTGATGCTGTAGTGGGCACACTATGTATTGTCATGTGGGCAGCCCCAGGCAACAGCTATTTAACAAGTTTCCAGAGTATGCACAAGGCTTCCATGTCCCATTCATTGCTGTTATTGGCATTCTAAATACTGTACATGCTGCTACAACTCTTACCATCACTGTAGTCTTTCTATAGTGATGATGAACCTCTAGTGGTGCCCACTACTGAGGCTTCTCACTAGTACATTTTCTCTAACGATATGCAGTGAAAGAAATACTGGGTAATGGGCTCCCTGGATGCCATGGAGAAGAGCCTAGGTAGCCAGAACTGCAACATCAGTGAAACAGGCAAGACTGAAGTGGCTCAAGGCATATCTGGGACTGTGAAGGACAAAGAGTCCCCCTATGAGTTTATTCCCTGCTTGGTGGCTGAAATCCAAGACTCTTGCCAAGATCTTGGTGCCAAGAGTTTATGCAAGTCAGAGCCATGATATACTCTGGGGAGTTGAAATTTGAGATAAAGGCATCATTTACATAAGTGGTATCTGTGACTCCATTCATATGAGAAGTATCTCTTTGAAGAGGTGATTTGATTTGATTTGATTTCCCCCCAACTCTTCTTCTTCTTCTAGTTTTTCAATAAAAAGGTAGACACAGTGGAAACAATTTAGTCCATGGAATCATGGAATTTCAAGAGTTGATAGAGGCCCCAGAGACCATCTTTCTAGTCCAGTCTGCACCTAAAAAAGGATCCTTCCTATATTAACCAATCCACTCTCTAGCAAGCATTTATTATGCACTTACTCTAGTATGTGCAAGGTGCAATTAGAGACAAAATGAACAACTCTCCTGACTTCAAGGCGCTCACATTCTATTTGGGGTACACAAAATATAAAGCGATAGGTATTTAGATGTTAATTTGAGAAGGGAAAACACACTAGCAATTAGTGGACTCAGAAGAGACATCTTACCATAGGTGGCAACTGAGCTGAGCCTTGAAGGTAATTCCAGATTCTAAGCAGTAGAAGTGAGAAGGGACTGCTGTTAGTGTATGGAAGACTACTTTTTGCAAGAATATTCAAATGGGAGGTGGAATGCCGAGTTTTGTCAACATGATAACCCTAAAGACTCCATTTATTTCATCTCAGACACAATCACAGGGCACTGACAGGCAGCACTGACTATGGGGAGTATATTTTTTTCTAAAATGGAAGGAGCATGAAATAAGAGATGGGAGCCACATCGTGAAGGACTTTGAATTGGAAACTAAGAAATTTGTAGATTAGCCAAGAAACAAATGAAGGTTCTTGAGTGATGTGGTCCTACTCATGTCTAAGAATCATTTTGGCAGCTGTTTTGGGGATGGATTGGAGTGAACAGAGACTGGAAACAGGGAGGCCTATTAAGTGATTATTGCAGTAGTGCAGATAAGGTATGATAAGTACTTGAATTCTCATGGGGAACATTAATGTAGAGGAGATGAACCCAAGATATGTTGTGGGAGTATAATCAATCCGGTTTAGCAACTGACTATATATGTAGGGGAGGGAGAGTGATAAGCCAAGGATGACTTCACAAAGTTATGAACCTGAGTGACTTGGATGGACAGAGGTACCCCCTTGGCAGATCAATAGGCAAATTAGGAGGAAAGGTAGATTTGGGGGAAGAAAATTTACCTAATTTGGCATTCCTCTACCACCTTTTCCCTTTACCAAGGTGAAGCCTGACTTGGTTTGGTACCTTCTAAAATTGACTGTTCTTTTCCCAACTTCTTTCCTGACATACTCCCTCCACACAGGCTTTGAAAATATTTATGTAGATGCACAGGAATAAATCAACTCATTCTACTAACAACCCTGGTTTTCCTGCTGAACATATGAAAACCCTAAGAAAGCAGTAGATGGTGGGATGCTATTAGGAACCTGAAATTTCCTTTATCAAGACCAGGGATTCCTTTTATGTCAGCTCTCCTATTTTTTCTATTACTGGAAGAAAGTCTTTACTTTCTTTTATAGGGGAAGGGAATCTCTTTGTCCTTTTAGTTTTTGTTAGCAGATGCATCCTGTTTGCCAGTCCTTACATGCAGCAGATTTAACAATCCCCAAAGAAACCACTCTGAGCTCAGCCCTGGGACTGTTCGGTATTTCTTTTGTCATTCAGGCTCTGTTAACTCTGACAGTTACCACAAGATGATCAAGTAGTTTCTGTTTCGATTGACGGTTTGAGCAAGCATAGTAGTAAGTTTCATAACCATTCAGAGGTGCCTTGGCGAGTGTGGCTTATATAGGAGTGGGGGTGGAGAACTCTGGGGTTGGAAAGGCCCTGTCTGGGGGTGGTTGTGAATGTAACTGTGGTATTTACTAGAAGGCTCATGGTTTCTTTACTTGCTGCTTTTGGGGACATAGTCTGCATAGCTATTTTTGACTTGAGTGAGTGGGTAGCCACTGGAAGATGATAGCTGTAGCTTGTCATTTTGGCGGCTTGTGGAACTTCATTACTCAATAGAGATGACTGACCTGAAGCCCTCTTTCCTGATTTTTGAGTCCCTGGCCAGGACTGACTTTCTTTGAGGTGTCTGGTCCATGATCCCTTCACTCCTGGCTTCACTTGTTGCTCTCTAGTCATTTCCACCTACTTGTCTATAGTCTTTCCCCCTCCCCTATCCTACTTTTGGTGTTCTCCCCCCCTCCCCCCCACCCCCCCTTAGAATGCAAGTTCCTTGAAGTGGGGAGCTATCTTTTTTGTTTATATTTGTATCCTCTTTACCTGTTACATAGTAAGTGTTCAATGGATGCATTTACCATCTACCCAGAGATATGCCCCAGGATTTCATTATACTGTCCCAACTCCTCTTTATATGTGTATTGTGGGGCTAATATCTATGCTCCATCATCAGACAAGCACCTCTGGGCTGCCAGATGATCTTCCCCATAGAGCTGAGACCAGACAGAAATAGCCAAAGAGTCAAGGAATCAGGAGCAGAAGTGGGGCTAGGGCAGGCATTTGAAGATGGATGGTGAGCGTCTAGAGGAAGTCATGGTGGCCGGGAGTTTCACTTCCTGCCTGAGGGCTTGCCCCTCTGTTATACTACAGTAGTCCACTTGCGATGATGAGGAAGAGACAAGGAACAACTGGCGTCTCCTTAGCTCAGCCACAGAGCAGTGTGTCACCCCACCAGGAAACAGTTGAACATTGCTGTTGTCAGTGACAGTCTAAGCAGATCATAAGCAGTATCTCCTGGGAGTTGGTTCTGAATCCCCAGATGTGTGGCTGCCTCTGGGATTTTCTCATTCCCATTGTGTGGAAAAAGCATTTTCATATTATGGGGAAATTCAGATGATGAATGGAAAGCTTTGGGAGCCTTTACTAAACTCAACATGTGGAATATTTGCACCTCCCCCAGTGAATGTCTGAGTCTAGGCATTTGAAGTGTGTTTGGGAAATCCTGGGCTTGCGGTACAGATAGTTTACAGATAGGAGGTTATGAGTGGCCAGGGTCTAGGAGAAGCTACTGGCATATGATAGAGACTACTCAGACCACCAGGATCTAATAGATGAGCTTTCACTTTATCTTGATTGGAACTGGGCCTCCCCATCGCTTACCAGCTCTGGCTACACCATTTCCAAGCCATCTCCACGCCATACTCAACCCCTTTCCAGCTCCCTCTATGTCTGGTCTTCCCCAATTAGAGTGTAATCTCCTCTGGGACAGGGGACTGATTAGCACAGTGCCTAGCACAGAGTAAGTACTTAATAATGTGTTTTTAAAAATTTATTAGGGCTAAAACTGTGTTTTTAAATAAATTGCTATTGCACCAGTTTTGGCAGGAAGTGTTTATTATTATTTGATATTATATATACTAATAAAGAATTAACCTTGTGGCATGTACCGATTGGAATGACGCCACCTGCTGGAGATTTACTGTAGAAGAGTTCCGTCCATGAAGCGAAGGTCTTTGAGGGCAAGACCAGGAGTCTTTTCTTTGGTGTCAGGAAGTGACGCAGGCTAGTGGGAGGAGGAAGGAAGAGACTGGCGCTTGGTCTCACTCTTTCTTTTGGACTCTGGTGGAGAGGGGAGCTAGAAATGCGCTCTCCCTTTAATAGATAGGAATCTAGGCCTTTCTCTCTCTTTACCAAATTCTTATTCTCCTTAATAAATGCTTAAAAGTCTAACTCTTGCTAAAGCTTATAATTTATTGGCGACCACTCATTAGATATTTTAGACAGTTTAGCTAGAATTTTAGCCCTTAACAGGCAGTTATCACAAAGCAGGAGAAAAGTCTCAGAAGACCCATGCTGTAAGGTTTTGTAGGTCTTCTGAACTCTCCTTGAGACCATGTGCTGTCTCTCTGAAAGAGACCATGTGGTTTCAAGGAGAGTTCAGAAGACTTACAAGAGGGAGAGTACCCACCTAGAGAGAGAGCGAGAGAGAGACAGAGACAGAGACAGACCCTGGGGTGGCCAAGGGTTTTATACCTTGGCAGGTCATTATACCTTGATCAGAGATAATTGGTTAGTATCATTCATTTCCATTGGTTGATATGACTTGAGGGTGGTCTAATTTTTTTTTTTTAATTTTGCGAGGCAATTGGGGTTAAGTGACTTGCCTAGGGTCACACAGCTAGTAAGTGTCAGGTGTCTGAGGCTGGATTTGAACTCAGGTCCTCCTGAATCCAGGACCAGTGTTCTATCCACCTAGCTGCCCTAAGGGTGGTCTAAATTAAAATGAACTCTATAGATGACATCAGGGAGCAGACCCTCACTCAAATTGCCCAAGGCAAAGTCCATTATCTTGGTGTGGTTCAATCCCATCAATTCACTGAGCTAGACAAAAGAGTCTATCTCCATTTCTTTTGTTCCCTTGGGTTTGTCCCAGACAAGATTTGCTGAAGTTCCTCAAGAATTGGACTTTCAGGAGTGTGTGTGTGTGTCTGTGTGGGGGGGGTGTGTGTGTGGGGGTGTAGTCAGTACTGGCTAGCTGGACAGTGAGTAAAGGGGAGCAAGTGAGGGTGGCACCCCCAGGGCACAGTTACAGGTGTACTGGAGGAGCCCAGGTAGGGTAGTAGGCATGCCGTGAGGCATGGAACAGCCAGAGGTTGGTGTAAGCAGGGATTGAGGTAGGCATGGCTTTCCCCACCCAGCCATGGGGCCTCTTCTGGTGACAGTGGCAGAGAGCTAAGTGTGAGAGCATTTGGGGTTCCCTGTCTGGTGCCCCGTGATAGGGGTCGAAGAATCTGGCAGAACTCTTTGAGCAGGCTTTGACTCACCTGGTCCAGGTGAAGGGTAGGGAGAGAATAAACATTTTTATAGTTTCTGCTCTGAATGTGCCAGGTGCTATGCTGAGTGCTTTACAAATACAATCTCATTTCATCCTCACAACAACCCTGCAAGGTAGGTGCTGCTACATCATTACACAGCTGGTAAGTATCTGAGATAGGATTTAAACTCAGATGGCTCAGTGGATAGAGTGCTGGTCCTGGAGTCGGAAAGACCTGAGTTCAAATTTTACCTCAGAGACTTAGTAGCTGTGTGACCCTGGGAAAGTCACTTAGCCTTGTTTGCCTCGGTTTCCTCATCTGTAAAATGAGCTGGAGAAGGAAATGGCAAACCACTCAGGTATCTCTGCCAAGAAAACCCCAAATGGGGTCACAGAGAGTCAGATATGACTGAAACAACTCAACAACTTCCGACTCCAGGCTGGCCCCTTTATTCTCTAGTCAGCAGGAAACTGTTCTTCTACCTATTCCCCAGCACAAGCAAGTCAAAGCTGGAAATTGTAATATGCTTAAAACAAGCTGCTTTGATTTTGAAGGGAAACAGAAATGAGGAGCATGGAAAGCACTCAGAAAGTCAAGTCCTAGCCAAGCAATGCAGGAATATATTACAGTGGTTAAAAAATGGGATTCAAATTGGAATTCTCAGATGCCAGAGAAGAAAGAAAAAGAAGTATGTGCTGTGTTTGGGGGACCGGCTGTTAACTCTCTCTGCATCAAGAAGAATTCTCAGAGAAGACAAAAATATATATGATTACTGAAGAGAAAACAACATTAACCATATGACCAGAAGCATTAGATAAAAAGTGGATGTGAATGTGAAAGGATGAAGTGGGCAGGACCCTGCCCCATTGAGTGTATGACTGAGGATATGCAGAGCTAGTTACAGTCCAGTTTCCATTTATAGAGGGCCAGGGGTAGCTCTATACTCTCCTCTACCCTTTCAGTTCCCTTTTCTGTTATCTTCCACCATTAGACTATAAGCTTCTTGAGGGCAGGCCACAGTCTTTCTCCTTATATCTGTATTTCCAATGCTGAGCACAGTGCTTGACACATAGTTAAGAGCTTAATTTTTAAAAAAGAAAAAGAAAGAAAGAAAAGAAAGACTTAATAAAGACTTGTTGAGGTGAAATTGTTCTTTATTTCTAGGTAGCTATTAAAAGGAAAATGTTCTTACCTTTAAAAGAAATTATTTCCCTTATTTACTTTTACCATAACCCTTCTTGTTCCTTCATCCTCCCCATTCCCATGTTAAATTAATTGCTAATTCTTGGTAATCTTGCTAACTCATGGGTAGCTAGGTGGCACAGTGGATGGAGTGCAGGGCCTGGAGTCTGGAAGACTCATCTGCTTGAGTTAAAATCTGGCCTCAGACACTTACTAGCTTTGTGACCCTAGACAAGTCACTTAATCCTGCTTGCCTCAGTTTTCTCATCTGTCAAATGAGCTGGAGAAGGAAATGGCAAACTACTCCAGTGTCTTTGCCAAGATTGGGGTCACAAAGAATCAGAATTGAAATGACTGAACAACAAATTCTTGTTGATTCTACCTCCATAATATTTTTGTATCTGTCCTTTTTTCTCCACACTAGTCCAGGCCCTTATCCCTTCTTGAAGGGACCATTGCAACAGACTCCTGATTGGTCTCCCCATTCCCAGACTCTCTTCTCTCTAAACCATTCTTCATACAACTCTACCACTCAAGAAGCTTCTGTGCCTCACTGTTGCCTCTTGGATAAAATATAAATTCTTCAGCTTAGCATTTTAAACCCTTCATTTCACATTTTGATTCTAGATTAACTTTTCTTGCTTATTTCATATGACAGTTATCCCTTCCAGATCAAGGGGGTTAGGGGACCTGGAAAATCTACATAAAATTTTTTGGCCCTCCCTTCTTATCAGAGAAGTCGTCCATATTTTTTTCTTTTATGGGGTGTTTTACAATGTAAAAGATAAAACACACTGATATTATACAGTATTATACATATGTTTTATGTATTTCTGAGTTTCTAAACTTTTTATGTGTCTTCTGCTGTCCTTTGTATGTCATCTGTGGCTTGTGCAAAACTTCTAAAAAGTTCCCTTTTAATTTCTTATGCTGACCCCGATATAGCAAAACTGTGATGGGGAAGATTGTGATATGGAATGGCTAACTGTACTCCACTTTAAAACTCTTAAAATTCAGTCACTTTTGCATATGTGCTCTTCTCTTGAAATTGGCGTTTTATTTCCAATCTCTTTGTCTAAATTGTTCCCTTGGAGTGTACTCCTTCCTCACTGCTACCTTCTGGAGTCCTTAGCTTTCATAAAGCATTAGCTGAGGTTCTGCCTCCTATGGGTAGCCTTTCCCAATTTCCCAACCATCTGCCTTTTTTTCCTCTCTTCTCAAATCATGCATTTATTTATATGGCTTCATGTAATATCCTTTCAGTAAAATGTTGATTCCTGGAGAACTGTTTCATTTTTGTCTCTATTTCCTCAGTGCCTTGCACATAGTAGGTGCTTAATAAATGCTTGATAAATTAAATCAAAGGCCCACTTTAGCTGAGCTACTCTGAGTCAATGGTATTAGCTACCTGTGTGTCTCTACCTGCAGTTTGTTTCCAAATTCTCTCCAGAATGTGAAATTGAATCAATGGACCCTGTTTTGAAGGACCAGAATAAAGTCAGAATCCTTTCAGGGGAAGGTGTCCAACGGTAATTGCCTTTCCAAAGTATGGAGACCTACATGCTGTGGAAGAGGCATTGTTCTCCTTAATTCAAACAGATTTTTTTTAATCCTTTGAAAATTCCTAAAGAATTGTTATTAGTATTTAATGTAATTATAACATTAGCTTTAATAGTCTTTCTTAATTTGATTAAAGAATAATAAAATGAAGATCTGTCCTCCTTTGTGTACTGACTGAACCACTGGGGGAGTAGAAATTTTTGATATACTTTTATTAGGGGCATGGTTGGGGGTGGTATCCATTCCCTCATTTTCTGTGAAGAGCTGAGGGTGAGCAATAAGCAAAACTGTAAAGCAGTTGGTTGTATAGAGTGCTTTGATTTCTCAGTACAAAAAGAAATGCAAGGGGTATTATGTTTTCATAGAATATAAGCTCCCTAAGGGCAGGCATCTTTACATAAATAGAGCCTAATCTTGTGCCAAGCTTATAGTAAGTGCTTAATAGTAATAATTATAATAACTGGCATTTATATAGGGCTTAAAGGTTTGCAAAGCACTTTGAAAATATTGTCTCATATGATCCTCACAATAACCCTTTGAGGGAGGTACTTTTATTATTACTATTTTATAGTCGAGGAAACAAAGTTAAGTGACTTGCCAAGGGCGTTGCAGCTGGGATATGTCTGAAGTCAAATCTGAATTTATGTCTTCCTGACTATAAGCCCAGTGGTTCTATCCACTGTGCCATCATTCTCTGCTGATTTAGAATATTATAAGAGGAGGGGCTGGGTCTGCCCAGCCCAAAGGTAAAAATCAATTCTCTACAACAATTAATGGGACTTGATCTGTACAGGGGATCTGTGACAGGATGCAAAGTCAACATTGCTAGGAGCTGGTTCTTACTCTTCACTCTCATTGTGTGGTCATAGTCTAGAGATTGAGTTTACTGTGGTTCTGTGAAAACCCCACAGCATCTTAGAGCCAAAAAAGATCTTAGAGATCATGAAATCTGACCCTCTCTTACCTGACTCTCACCTTACAGATGAGGAAACTGAGGATCTTGGCTTTGTGAATAATAAAGAGTTTGTTTGCCCTGGGTGTACAAGAAATATTGAATAACTGGGAGTTGGATGATTTCCCCAGTTTATTTTGTAAATTAGAAAGGATTCAGAGTGGAATAATGGGGAACAACTCTTGGAACTTACAAAGAGCATAGAAATGACCAATTAACATGTACTAAATGGTTGATATGTGTTCACTTTTTTAAAGAGTAAATTTTTATTGATATCTTTTGTTTTTACAATCGCTTGATTTCATCTTGTATCCCTCCCCCAACTCCCTTCCAGAAAGCCATTTCTTATAACAATTTAAAAAGGAAAAAAAAGAAGAGGGGAAAAAAATTCAGCAAAACTGATCAAATACATTGAAAAAAATCTGCCAATATATGCCATGTCCCACACCTATGGATCTTTGCAAAAAAGGTGGGGTAAGGTATCTTTTTATACCTTGAAATCACTATTCTGAAAATTCTTGGAAATAGGAGGTTGGCAAGAAAACACGTGTGCCTGAGCGTTCAAGAGACAGAATTTAGCTTCTGGGAACAAATCTATTGTTGCTGGATAATATAAGTAAGTTTAAACATTACATAGAGAAAACCCTAGTGTTGGGGAAAACATTTCAAGTCGAGTCTGGCCTTCAGCATTGGCAAGATCAAGACAGGTGAAATCCAGATACAGTGTTGGCAGAACCAGGCCTCAGCTAGGAGGCATCCTTCCCTGGTGTGCCTATGCTGGATTTTGTGCTTTGTACAAACTGATTTACTCACTTTATCCTCAGTGTAATCCTATTTTGTTGTCTTATCAACTTGGTCAGATGACATCTGGAGTATTGGGCTCCATTCTGGGCAATGCACTTGACATGCATTAGTAGACTAAGGATATATCCAGTGTCAGAAGTATCTGAAGATGTTTCATCTGGAGAAGAGAAAATTTAGGGATATTATCTGTTGTGGGGATTTATGGAAAACTATGTCGAAACTTGGTTGCCTGGAGAAGTTCATCGGTATTGTATGTCAACATCATGATGGCATGCTTTCATGGGTTCTGGGTAAGGGACAATGTTCTCCTGCTTTCTCAAGTGAAGCAGGGCTATGTGCGTGCTCTTGTTGCTTTTTAGCATGATGTTTTTAGCAATGTTGTCAGGTACCTTCAACAAAGATGAAAATGGCATCAAGGTCAGCTACTGCACTGATGGTAAATTATTTAACTTGAAAAGGCTACAAGGCAAGACTAAAGAGGAAGGAGAGTTGGTGCATGATTTTTGTTTGAGGATGATTGTGCACTCAATGCAACCTCTGAAGCTGAGATGCAACAAAGTATGGATTGATTCTCTGCTGCTTGTGCTAATTCTGGCTTAACAATGAACACCAAGAAAACGGAGATTCTCCACCAGCCAACAGCACACCATCCATTCGTGGAACAATCCATTATAGTATATGGAGAAGTTTTGAATACTGTGGATTAGTTTACTTTACTTTCCAGGGATGTATACATTGATAATAAGTTTGAAGCATGAGCTAGCTCAGTGTTTGGGGAGGCTCTGAGGGAAAGTGTGGGAGAGAAGTATTAAACTGACTACCAAACTGAAGGTATCTACAGAGCCATTATGCTGACCTCGTTGTATGTCTGAAACATGGACAGTCTACGAGCACCATGCTAGGAAACTGAGTCGCTTTCATTTGAATTATCTTGGGAAGATTCTGAAGATCACCTGGCAAGGTAAGGTGCCAGACACTGAGGTCCTTTTTTGAGCTGAACTATCAAGCATATAAACTCTACTGCAGAGAGTGCAACTCTGATAACTGGCCACTTTGGTCAAATGTCAAATGTATGTTTGCCTAAAAGACTATTTTATGGAGAACTCACAGAAGGCAAGCACTCACACAGTAGTCAGAAAAAGCGATATAAGGACACTCTCAAGGTCTCTGAAGAATTTTGAAATAGATTGCATGATATGGGAGATGCTGGCAAAGGACCATCCATTAAAGAAGGTGCTGTGCTCTATGAGCGAAGCAGAATTGTAATAACTTATCAAGAATTGTGAGATGTGCAGATTTAGGGACATCTCCACACCAAATATTCATGCAGACTATTTGTGCCTGACCTGTGTTAGAGTATTCAGAGCTCGTACTGATCTGGTCAGTCACAGTCTGACACATTATACCTTAACTCCAACGTAGTAATGTCATTTTGGTCCTCTTGGAGAATGAATGACAACAACCAATCAACATGAATTGGATTTAAGTGAAACAGTTGCACAAAATTGTCAGCCTCACTCTCCCAGAGGCATCCAAGTCCAGTGGCAAGATAAGTCAACCTGATGGGCGATGACCTGGGATGCAGTGGATGACCTTGGCATCCCCAGTGTCTGACCAAGCTCTAAGCATGCTACACAGCACCCGCTTTAGCCGCCTTCAGGGCTGTGGGAACAAATTGTTCTCATCTGCCCGTTCCTCTGGGGGAAAGTCTTCACATGCTTGGGGTAGACATTCCCAAACTCACTGACAGGTTTGAGGCCTGTCAGTTACCATCCACTTGGTTTAGTCCATCTGCTGAGTTGGTTTTACTAGGGTATGGCTGCTGCACATGCTACAGCTTCTTGGTGCTACAGGTGAGAGTTGAGGGGGCAGCTAGGTGGCACAGTGGATAAAGTACTGACCCTGGGTTCAGGAGGACCTGAGTTCAAATCTAGCCTCAGACACTTGACACTTACTAACTGTAAGACCCTGGGCAAGTCACTTAACCCTCATTGCCTCCCCCCCACCCCCCACCCCAAAGAGAGAGAGAGTTGAGTGCTAGCAGACACCAAAGGTGGATGGATGAGCAGCTCTGAAAAGGGCTCAGCAAATTCTAATACCAGAGGTGCTGGTCCTCCTTGAACTTCCCATTCACCCCATAGTGTCTATGGATAGATGATCATCAAGAAGGGAAGCTGGTAAGTTGACTTTTTCTTGGTACTTTCCTCAGCCTGGGTCCTCCACTCTAAGATGCATATAGAAGCAACAACTGTCCTCCATAACTCTCTTCTCTGCCATAACTCAATCTTCTCCTGGCTCCTCAAAGGTGTACTGGACATGCCATGGTGCTCCAACCTCTTGAATTCACATCCTCAGAAATTTTCCTCAGTTTCTTCATTTGTAAAATGGAGATAAAACCATCTGTAGTATCTACCTCACAGAGTTTCTGTGAGGTTCACCTGAGTTTATGTAAAGCATTATATAATTGTCAGTTATTATTTGTTTTACCTGTCTGAATAATAGTTGATTTTCATGGTAAAATAATTTTACACATCTTAAAAGTAGAAGCTTAGCTTAATTTTGTGAGCACATTTTCAGGCACTTCCTACAAACCAAGAATATGTCTGTGCATTATTTCTTTTATCTTTTATTTTTACTTTTAATTCAAATTCTTAGCTTTAGCTCCCGGTATCCTCTTTGGTCAAAGCATCAGTGCTCCACCTAGTGGTTACAAGAATAATTTTTTTTATAGTGAGCTCATTAAAAGAGATGCCTAAAGAACAAGGCTGTCTAGGTTTTGTCTAACTCGGGAGATTGGACACTGTGTTTTTTAGTAGATTTTACAGCGTTGTTATTTACTGGTAGAGATACAGGGCAGCATGGTATTGTGGGCAGAGTGCTTGAGCTTGGAGTCAGGTAGACCTGCAGTCAGACTCCAGCTCTGACATTAGCTGGGTAAACATGGATGGTGAAGGCACTTACTTCTCTCCAAGCTCCTCACCTATAAAATAAGGACAATAATGTTTCAGCAGCCACCTGGAAGGATTATCGTTAGGCTCATATGAGCTAAAGTACATACAGCACTCTGTAAACTAAAATTGAAATATCACTTTTGGTTACCAATGGGCATTTGGGGGTTTGTAGACATATAATATTAGTTGCTTAAGAGTGGATGGATGGGAGAAAGCAGATATTATAGGCCATTACTGGACCTGGACCAAGAACGTAATGATATTAATGACTCCTGTGGAAGGACTCAAATAGGGTACAAAGACCCATAAAGACCAGTCCTTGCCCTCAAGGAGTTTGCAATCTGTTAGTAAGAGACACCATTTGACAGTAGAACTGGTGATGTTAAATCTTTTTTAAAAGTAATAAGCATTTTTATATATAGTTTTGGTTTCCAATTTTTTTTTTTTTGCAGGCAATGGGGGTTAAGTGACTTGCCCAGGGTCACACAGCTAGTAAGTGTCAAGTGTCTGAGGCTGGATGTGAACTCAGGTACTCCTGAATTCAGGGCCAGTGCTTTAACCACTGCGCCATCTAGCTGCCCCTGGTTCCCAATTTTTATCCCTCCTTATCTCCCTCCCCGAGGCAGTAAGCAATCAGATATGGTTTATTCATGTGCAATTATGTAAAACATTACCAAACTAGTCATTCTGTATATGAAGACTTGAATAAAAGAAAAACATGAAAGAAAATGAAAAACAGCATGCTTCAGTCTGTGTACCATCAATATCAGTTCTTTCTTTGGAGATGGATGGATGATATGTTTCATCAATAGTCCTTTGGGATTGTCTTGGATCATTGTACTGTTGAGAATAGTTAAGTTTTTCACAGTTCTTCATCAAACAATATTGCTGTTTCTGTGCTCACTTCATTATAAATCAACTCATATAAGTCTTTCCAGGCCTTTCTGAAATCATTCTGCTTGTCATTTCTTATAGCACAATAATATTCCATCACCATCATATGCCAGCTTGTTTAAGTATTCCGCAATTGATGGGCATTTCTTTGATTTCCAATTCTTAGCCACCATAAAAAAAGCTGCTATAAATATTTTTGTACAAATAGATCTTTTTCTTTTTTTGGTAATGACATTAAATCTTAACAATTTCTCTTGGGGTTTGTGCCTCTTGTGAGATAATAGCAGCCCTATCTTTAGGTTCCAATTGCCCATGTGCAGGTGGAGAGAAACGTTTTCAGAAAGCATCCTTGGCATGGCAGAAAAATGCCAAGGGGATCATTTTGATGACTGTATGAGACCCAAGGTGGTAGGGATTGCTAGGGAAACAAATACATCTGTTCCATCTGCTTGCCTTGAAATTAATTTCTTTATAATTTTGGAAGAAAGCTTACAATATGAAAACCTGAAACATTTCATTATGTTGGGAAGATATGGCTCTGATCAGGGATTCTTAACATTTTTCATGTGCAATGGATTTTATTGCCATTTGGTACAGCCTCAAGGACCCTTCTCAGAATGTTTTAAAATGCATCAGATAAAATACATTGGATTATAAAAGAAACCAATTCTGTTGAAATTAAGATGTCATTTTTTTCTTTCCCAAATTAATGGAACATTTGAACTCCAGCCATTGACCCCCTGACCCCAAATTAAGAACCCCTTCTCTAATGTGCTCCTAGTATACTTAACTAAATCTTTGTTAGAAATCCCATTACCAAGGATAGTCCACTTTTAAGAAACGATGATGATGGGAAACAGGAATTGCAAAGCTGAATAGAATGCACACATAATATAGACACTTTTTTTAGTTAATGGTTTTCCTTTTGTTGATCAGAGCCCGTTCCCATTGCTGCTGGGCCAAGTTGAAGGTCACTTCTTTTTTCCAGTCTGCCCTCTGTTGGAATTACTAGAAATAGCAAAGAATAGACTCCAAATCAGACAGCTGGAAGTAGACTGAGAAGGAAGGGGTTTGGCTAATAGCCAAAATAGATAATGAGACCCTGGGAAAACCAAGGATTGACTGTATCTTCCTGTGATTCTCCTCACCACCCCCTTTCTTCCTACTCTGTTGTTTATTTTTCTTCAGGGTTGTTTTCAATTAGGCTTGTTGAAAGCTGAAGGCTACTCTCATATGAAATATGCCCAACCATGTAACGTTGCATTGCTTTAGCCAAGATAGACTTTGTTATCCCTCTCCCCCGCCACCCCTATCACCAAGACTTTTGTGTTTAAAGATTTAGTTGTAGTTTTGGCTTAAAATTAGTTCTTAAAATCATTTTTGCATGTGCCACTTTGAAAACTTGAACATCAATTACTTTTTTGGTCCTGGGCTGCATTTGTCCAGGGTTTTCCTCCCTCATCTCTTTCTGGCTCTCTGTGTTTATTCTAAGCAAGTGTTCTGCTCAGGGGAGAGATTGTTGAGTTTGCTTTTGCTGATTTTAGCAGGGGTTTTTTTTTTTTGTATTTGTTATAATTTAACTGTAAAAATTCTATAGCTTTTGAAAAAGATCTATAGTTTTTGGTTCTCCATGATATTTTTGTAGGTTCTTAGGACTGTCCTTTCTTTCCATTGAACCATTTTTAAAAGAATCCTTCAAGGGAAGGGACTAAAATGGGCAAGATTCCCCTAATGAGTGCCCTTTCCTCCCGTAATGCCTGTGAACCCAAATCTCTCTAGCACTATGTGGACATGGGGGAAAAGAGATGTAGAGATGTGTCAGAAGGAAAAGAAGAGGAGGAGGTAAAAGAGGAAAAGGAAGGCCGAAGGATCCTACAGGTTATCAGGGGAAATGGAACGCTAGCTCTGCAAGAGACTTAGAGAGCATTTAATCCAACACCCTTCATTTTATAGATGTCGACCCTGAGGCTCAGAGAAGTGATTTGGCCAAGGTCACACTGCTAGTTTATTGGCAGAGCAGGGACTGGAAGCCAGATCTCTGTTACCAGGGCAGGGCTTTTTCTACTGTAGATCATTGCCTCAGCTCAGAAACTCAGTAGAAATAAAGCTGCCTTCCCCCACCCCCAAAGATAACCTTCTTTAGAAAACTATTTTCTATCTTTTTTTTTCTTTTTTTTTTGGTGAGGCAATTGGGGTTAAGTGACTTTCCCAGGGTCACACAGCTAGTAAGTGTCAAGTGTCTGATACCAGATTTGAATTCAGGTCTTCCTGACTCCAGGGCCGGTGCTCTATCCATTGCGCCATCTAGCTGCCCCAGAAAGCGATTTTCTTGATGGACTGGCACCCAGATTTTGTGATTGAGTGGAGAGAGGTGCCTTTGGAGACAAAGGGCCTGTGTTTGAATCCTGACTAGGTATGCTCTTAAACCCCTGCCCCCCATGTTTTTTGGCTTTCTTTGTTAGCTGTAGTTAATTCTAAATTTTCATATCTCTGACTTATTCTTGTAGAAACATGCTATGATTTTGTATTTATCCTCCATTATTCACTTCCAACTTTTGTATGTGCCTTTTAAAAATCTAAGTGGATCAGTGTGTTCCCTAAACATCCACATTGTTCTCTTCAGATAATCTCCATTTTTTGTTCATTAGAATTATTTTTCTATTGTCAAAATTTTATCTTGGGGATTTTTTTTTTTAAAGAAACATTTTTATTGAAAATTTTGAGTTCAGGGCATCTAGGGGGCTCAGTGGATAAAGTACTGGCTCTGGATTCAGGAGTACCTGAGTTCAAATCTGGCCTCAGACACTTGACACTTACTAGCTGTGTGACCCTGGACTAGTCACTTAATCCTCGTTGCCCCACAAAAAAAAAGATAAATTAAAATAAAAATTTTGAGTTCAAAATTTAACCCTCTTTCCCTCCTTCCTCTTCCCCTTTTCTAAGGTGATAAGCAATCAGATATAGGTTATACATATGCAATTATGTAAAGCATTACATAGTCATTTTGTATAAGAAAACTCAAGTAAAAGAAAAAAATGAAAGAATGAAAGTGAAAAATAGCATCTTTCAGTCGTTACTCATTCAGTATCAGTTCTTTCTTTGGAAGTGAATAGCATGCTTCTTCATTAGTCCTTTGGGATTGTCTTGGATCATTGTATTGCTGAGAATAGTTAAGTCATTCACAGTTCTTCATCAAACAATATTGCTGTCACTGCGTACAATGTTCTCCTGGTTCTGCTCATTTCACTATACATCAGCTCATACAAGTCTTTTGAGGCCTTTCTGAAACCATCCTACTTGTCATTTCTTATGGCACAATAATATTGTATCACCATCATATACCACAGCTTGTTTAAGCCATTTCCCAATTGATGGGCATTCCTTTGATTTCTAGTTCTTGGCCATCTGGGGATCTTATTATCCCTCTTAAGCTGATTGATCCTCTAGCATTTTAGTTCACGGGATCCTACCTAGTTTTTCTCTGAAACTTTGGCATCTGCTTTCCAAAAATCTAGGCTTTCTATCAGGCTATAATCAGCTTTCCCCTTCTCTATCACAAATCTAAGATGAAACAATCACTATCCCTCAAGATTCTCATCATTTCTACTTTTGCAATCTTCAGCTCTTCTTCACTGGTGAAAAGTAATTCCAGAATAACAGTTCTCATAAGATCTTTTGTCTTTTGAAAGGTCAAATTATCATTAAGGCAAACTAAGAAATTATGAACTGTTTTGTGTGTGTGTGTGTGTGTGTGTGTGTGTGTGTGTGTGTGTGTGTGTGAGAGAGAGAGAGAGAGAGAGAGAGAATGTTATAGCAAATATGCAGATAATTAGTTATCTCTAATACCTGATGAAATATACTCTGATAATATTACTTGTGTTTCTACTTCCATTGATCTTCCTTGTATCCTTTTTGCTTTTCTTTTTAACCCCTTATGACTCTTGGATTTCTTTTCCACTTGCTGACCTCCCTGGTTTTTCTAAAGTCCTAACTAAAATCCTACCTTTTACAGGAAGCCTTCTCCAATTCCTCTTAATTCCACTGCCTTCTCTCTGTTAATTATTTCCTATTTATCTTATGTATAGCTTGCTTTGTGTAAACTTGTTTTTATGTTGCCTTCCTCACTAGATTATAAGTTCCTTGAGGTCAGGAAATATCTTTTGCCTCTTTTTGTATCTTTATTGCTTAGCACAGTGCCTAGTGACTAGGTTCCATCTTATGGGCTTCTCACTAAATCACTTTCAGGTGCCTGACCCCAACCCAAGGCTAACTCTGGGACCATGAAAATGTGATCATGTCATCTCAGGAAGGTTGTGGCTGTGGTGGTGGGGCTAGAGGCTGAGGCAGCTGTGAACTTGGACAGACAGACCCTGGGATTTCCTGGCAGACGAGGAGGGTATTGGGGCTGCCCACCAGGAGGACTTGGACGAGATGGATTTAGACCTAGACCTTAGAAAAGGAAGGGGTCAGGCATGGGTCGTAGCTTGAGGGGGAGGAAGTTGGAGGCAGCTCCTTACTTGGCTGAAGATGTTGCCATATTCCTGGAGGAGGCTTCCGGGGACAGGCAGGAGTAGAATGGGGTGGAACAGGTAGGGAGGAGTATAAGCCTTCAGTCATCTCTACCCACCTTCCAGGAGCTTGTGTCGGCAACCAGAGCTCATCAGAATTGCCTCGTGTCCCTAGCCCTCACTTCTCACCTGTCACATTCTTATGGCGGCACTGCTAGGGCTCGGCCACCGGAGAAGGGGTGATGTGCTCCTGCCTGTCCTTCCCCCAGGCTGTGGGGTTCCCATCCTTCCCACCAATTTTCTGCTGTGTGTTCTCAACTGTTCCTATTAAACTTTAGCAATTTCTGCTCTCCCTCGCTCAGTGTGGTTCTGTCCAGGTTTCTACAAAGGCACTCTTGCTTTCACTCAGGCTACAGAAACTCAAACATAAGGCTTTATTTGACTCAACAGAAAATGCAAAGCACCCAAACCTGGGCCCACAGACAGTCAAGGAAATTCTCCTCCTATCTTCAGTAGACCCACCTCCTCTAGGGATCTCATATAGTTCTTCAGACACATAATTCTACTGTGGTGCTGATCCCTCCCCTACTGAGGGGACAGAAGAAAGTGCTTGGGGTTGCTAGACAGTCAAGCAACCTTCTTCTCTGGTAAGCCCCTCCTTCCACAGGGACTTCATTAATCTTCAGTCTTCCCAGACTCCTCTGGGATTGAGGGCTCCCCGAAAGGGGAAAGTACTTTAGGTATGTAGCAATTGACTTCTTTCAAATCCCATTCTCAGGCATCATCTTCTTTTTTTTCCATATAAATATTTTATTATTTTCCAGTTACATTTAGAGATAATTTTCAACATTTGTTCTTATAAGACTTCTAGTTTCAAATTTTTCTCCATCCCTCCCCTCCCCAAGACAGCAAGCAATCTGATATAGGTTATATATGTACAATCACATTAAACATATTTCTGCATTAGTTATGCTGTGATAGAAGAATCAGAGCAAAAGGGAAACACCTCAAAAAAGAAAAACAAAAAAGTAGAAACGGTATGGTTCAATCCACATCTAGATTTTACAGTTCTTTTTTTTTGGATTTGGAGAGCATTTTCCATCATGAGTCCTTTGGAACTGTCTTGTACCGTTGTATTGCTGAGAAGAATCAAGTCTATCACAGTTGATCAACACACAACGTTGTTGATACTGTGTACAGTGTTCTTCTGGTTCTGCTCATCTCACTCAGCATCAGTTCATGCAAGTCCTTTCAGGTTTCTCTGAAATCAGCCTGCTCATCATTTCTTATAGCACAATAGTATTCCATTCATTCATGTACCACAACTTGTTCAGTCATTCCCCAGTTGATGGGCAATCCCTCAATTTCCAATTCCTTGCCACCACAAAAAGAGCAGCTATAAATATTTTTGTACATGTGGGTCCTTTTTGCTTTTTTATGATCTCATTGGGAAAAAGCCCTAATAGTGGTATTGCTGGGTCAAAGGGTATGCAAGTAAAGCTTTATAGCCCTTTGGGCATAGTTCCAAATTGTTCTCCAGAATGCTTGGATCAGTTCACAACTCCACCAACAATGCATTAGTGTTCCGATTTTTCTACAGCTTTTCCAATATTTATTATTTTGCTTTTTTGTCATATTAGACAATCTGATAGGTGTCAGGTGGTACCTCAGAGCTGTTTCAATTTGCATCTCTCTAATCAGTAGTGATTTAGAGCATTTTTTCATATGGCAATAGATAGCTTTGATTTCTTCATCAGAAAACTGCCTGTTCATATCCTTTGACCGTTTATCAATTGGGGAATGACTTGGATTCTTATAAATTTGATTTAGTTTTCAATATGTTTTAGAAATGAGGCCTTTATCAGAAGTACTGGCTGTAAAAATTGTTTTGCAGTTTTCTGTCTCCCTTTTAATTTTGGATGCATTGCTTCTGTTTGTACAAAAACTTTTTAATTTAATGTAATAAAAATCATCCATTTTGCATTTTATAACATTCTATATCTCCTTTGGTCATAAGCTGTTATCCTTTCCAAAGATCTGAGAGGTAAACTATTTCTTCCTCTCCTAATTTACCTATGGTATCTATCACCTTTTATGTCTAAATCATGTACCCATTTTGACCTTATTTTAATATAAGGTGTAAGATGTTGGTCTCTGCATAATTTCTGCCATGCTATCTTCCAGTTTTCCCAGCAGTTTTTGTCAAATACTGAATTCCTATCCTAGAAGCTGGAGTCTTTGGGTTTATCAAACAGTACATTACTAAAGTCATTTACGACTGTGTCTCCTGTGCCTAGCCTATTCCATTGATCCTCCACTCTATTTCTTAGCCAGTACCAGATAGTTTTGATGACTGCTGCTTTATAGTAAAGCTTTAGATTTGGTAGTCTGATTGGTATGGCATTGAATAAGTAAATTAATTTATGTAGAATTGTCATTTTTATTATATTAGCTTGGCCTATCCACGAGCAATTGATATTTTTCCAATTATTTAGATGTGATTTGATTTGTGTGAAAAGGGTTTTGTAATTGTGTTCATAGAGTTCCTGGGTTTGACTTGGCAAGTAGACTCCCAAGTGTTTTATATTGTCTACCATTACTTTAATGGAATTTCTCTTTCTATCTCTTGCTGCTGGACTTTGTTAGTCATGTATAGAAATGCTGATGATTTATGTAGATTTATTTTATATCCTGCTACTTTGCTAAAGTTGTTAATTGTTTCAAGTAATTTTTCAGTTGATTCTCCAGGATTCTTTAAGTATACCATCATATCATCTGCAGAGAGTGATAGTTTTGTTTCCTCCTTGTCAGACATCATCTTCTTAACCAGCTATTTACTTCTCACCATTGCAGTGGAGATTTCTTTTGGTTATAGGTCTGATTAGAGGGTAACCACTGAGGTACCTTTCAACTCTTATATTTTGTGATTTGTAGAGACCCTTTCTAGGTTTGTTCTGGTGCTGACATTGGGATCTCTGTCTCAACCCAGACATGTTCCCCAGAAAGAAAGCCCTCCTGGGCTGCTTGTGGTTGGAGGGGTCTTGTGTATTCAGGTGGAACCAACTGACCTCTGAAATCCCTCCTTACTATAAGAATTGATAAGCCTACGAAATGATGGCAACTACAAGGGCTTATATATTGTATAAGATGCTTTTATACAATAAGAAGATCTCAGTATCTTTGTGTACCCACACAGAAGATAGGCTAAACCCATAGGAAATGTAAACTGTTCAGAAAGTTATTGAAAAAATTTCACTTGGTGCTCATTTTTTTCCTTTTCAAAAATTTCCTTTGTTATCTATGTTTTTACATTACCTAGATTTTCCTCTCCCTCTTTCCAGAGAGGCTATCCCTAATAACAAAAAAAATGTTTTAAAGAAAAAAATTAAGCACAACTGATTAAAATAATCTGACATTGAAGTAATCAGTCATTCCACCCCCATAGATTCCCATACTCTCCCACTTCTGTGAAGGAATGGGACAAGGTATCTTCTCATATCTTTTCTTGTTTGTAATTTTTGCAATATTCATTTTCACTTGTTTTGTTGGGGGTGTGTGTGAAGTTGTTCTTTCCATTTACATTATTGTTGTCACTATATTATTTTCCTGACTCTATTTTTTTCCACTTTGCATCAGTTCATGTAAGTCTTTTCTCTTTCCTCTGTATTCATCCTGTCTGTTATTTCTTATAGCAGAGTAATACTATTCCATTACATTTGTGTTGGCATCCTTTTTTATTTTTACATTTTTTTCACCCTTTTAAAAAACATCCTTTTTGCATCTGGTCTTCACAGATACGACTTAAGTCTGGATGAAATAAGGGATTTGACATTTCAGAGAGTGAAATTTACCATGGGCTTACCTCAGTTAAAACGTGCAATTCAGGAACAGGTAAGTTTTATTTTTTTGCATGTGATTTTTATGAATCACTAAAGGAAATGACCCCTATGTAATCTCTTTTTTCAGTCAAAAATTATTTATTAAACATTTACTATGTGTCAGGCATTGCACCAAGCACCAAGGACACACAAAGATACATCCCTGACCTCAAGGGATTCACCATCTAATGGATACAAGTACAAAAAATCCCCCTTACTCTCAAGGTGCTTGCATTCTGAAAGGAAAAACAGCAAGCACATATGTAAATATATCTAGAAAAATATAAAATGAATAAATGCAAATATATGCAAAGTAATTAAATACCAAGTAGTTTGGAAGGCAGAGCCCTAGTATTTAGGATGAGGGGAAGTTTCCTATAAAAGGTAGTGCTTGAGTTGCATGTTAATGGAACTGACTGACTATTAGGTGGGGGTAATGAGGGAGTGCATTTCAAGAATGGGGGACAACTAGTACAAAGACAAGGAGGTGAGTGATGGAGTGTGTTGCATGAAGAACAGGGAGAAACCTCATTTGGCCAGATTTCAGAGGTCAGGAGGCAAGAACAGAAGGATCATTTGAGGCTAGGACTTTAAATGCTAAACAGAGGAGTTTATATTATCCTAAGGGCAACAGAAAGCCACTGGATAGAAGTGGGAGAATCAAATGCTTGGATATGATCTTAGGGCAAATGTCTTTGGCAGCAGGATGAAACAAATTAGTGAGAGAAGAGGCAGCAAGACCAGTTCAAAGCTTACTGCAATAAACAATGAGATTTGAGGAAGGCCTGAATTAAGGCCACCTATGTGAGAGGAGAGAAGAGATCAGATGTGAGGGATGTTGTGAAAATAGAAATGACAAAATTTGTTAACTGATTATATGTGTGGAGTGAGCAGTATTAAGGAGTGCAAGATAATTCTGAGACTACAAACCTGGAATACTGAAAGGATGGTAGTGTCCTGAAAGAAACATGGAGGGGATAGCTAGGTGGTGTAGTGGATAAAGCACTGGTCCTGGATTCAGGAAGACCTGAATTCAAATGTGACCTCAAACACTTGACACTTACTAGCTGTGTGACCCTGGGCAAGTCACTCTTTGCCCCACCAAAATAAAAGGAGGGGGGAGGGGAAAGAAAGAAACAGGGAAGAGAGAAAGGTTTGGAGAGAAAGGCAAAGGAGTGGTCAGACAGGTGGAAGATAAAGAAGAGCATCACAAAAACATAAAGGAGAGGGCATCTGGGAGGAAGAGAGCAATCAACCATATCACATGCTTCAGAGAGTTTAAGATAATATACCATCTTCTAGTTCAACAATCTCTTTAACTCCCATGACCTATTCTTTCTCAGCCATATGCAGGGATGTTACCAAATGTTCTCACCATCACCCAACTATGTTCTAGGTTCACAATTAAGAATTCTGAAACTTCTTTATATGACTATAACCTTCAATCACTGTAGTTTTCCTTAGGTTTCACACTTCCAAAATTTTTAAAAAAATCATTGCTTTCAAAATAGCCACAAGTCCTTACACCCCTTAGTAATCTCAAAATCATACTTTTTTGGGGGGGGTGGGGCAAAGAGGGTTATGTGACTTGCTCAGGGTTACACAGCTCATAAGTGTCAAGTGTCAAGTGTCTGAGGTCAGATTTGAACTCAGGTCTTCCTAAATCCAAGGCCAGTGCTTTATCCACTGCGCCACCTAGCTGTCCCCCAATAGCATACATTTTAAGAGACTCCTAAAACTCAATCTGGATTCTTTACTTGTCCATTCATTCTTATTTAATTATACATAATTATAATGTACACTGTTCTTTTGCCTCTGATTTGTTTTTTCATTTTATAACATTTCATAATTGTCTTTCCATATTCCTTTCTATTCTTCATTCTTGTTGGTCTAAATCGAATTATTATTACAGTCCTATATTTTCAGTGGTCTAGGAACTAGTAAGAAAATTCCCTTTACCAACATAGACCAGCAACTGTTTTGCATAAGTGACTCACCCAGGGTCATACAAGCCTTCCTTACTTTGGTGCTGTATTTCTGAATACCATGCCACAGCACCTTCTAATTTCCTAAGTGATACTTTTATAATCTTATCTATATAGTCAAATGCTCGATGTCTTATCATCTCTTTCCACAGTGTTTCCCTGATAGTCCAGCCCTTTATTTTGATCTAATGTAGTTATCTTGTCTATTTCTTGGAGCACATCTATATGTCTGATCAAGAGAGAAATTTAGTCATTTAGGAGATTAAAGTAGTTTCCAGGTGCAAAGTTCTAAAGATATGTTGATTTTTACTTCCTACCCATATTGCCTTCACTCTAACCATCTTCCTTATCTCCTTTATCCTTTTCATCCTTCTCCTACTTGAACCTCCCCTGAGACCTTGGGCTCTGATAGCTGAGCTTTCACCTTGTCTAGCATGGAACCAGGCCTCCACGTTACCTCACTGACATTACTAAATCATGCTGCCATCTTGCATCCTCCCCACCCATTTCATTTCCCCATTGCCCCAGGAGGGCAAGAAATTTCTTGTTTGATTGTAATTGTACCCCCAGCTTTTAGCAAAGGGCCTGACTTGTAGTAAACTCTTAATAAATGCTATTTCATTCATTCATTCACTCACTCACCTGTTATTTTCAGTGGCCACCTGTTGCAAATATTTTTTATCCATATGGACTATAAAATACAAAGCTTTAGTTTTTCTCAGCTGTAAATGGGGATAATAATACATTCTCTACCTCAGAGGACTGTTTTGAGGGAAATGCTTTGTAAACTTTAAAGCAATATTATTTGAAGTGACTGATTTATGGAGATATGCCTTTTTTGTGATGCAAACGGTAAGAGTCTATTAAATACTTGAAACTAATTTCTGTCTTGACCCATTTCAGAAAGAAAAAGTTTCAAAACTTAACTCATGCTTCCTGTTTTAAATTTTACCTTCCAATGACCTTTTTTTTTTTTTTTTTTTTTTTTTACATAAGAAGACTTTGAGTTGACATAGAGTAAAGGTCAGCAAAACCAATTGCCAGTCAGCTTGAATCTTTCTCTTTCTACCAAAAGTGACTTCCATTTTGGGGGATACCTTTAGACATTTCTTCTGTCCCATTATGTGATGCCACAAAATGGTAAAGGCCAAAGGGAGCCTAGTCTGCTTTTGAGGGCTGATCTGAAACTTCTTTTGGGTAAGAATGGGGTACAGGTCTGAACCAGACTTTGACACTTACCCCCTTTCTATCATAGAGTTGAACCAAACCCACAAGTCATCCTCAGCATTGACCAATCTTTCTTAGGGTCCTTTTTGCTAAGGATGAATCACAATTTGGCCCAACTTTTTGTGGTCACTTGAAATAGTGCCTACTCCTCTGAGGAGCTTGGAACCAAAATGTCCTTGGCAAGGGATAGGTAGAAGCTGAGCATTGAGAACATGGTTATTCTTCTCATAGAATCTTGCCTCACAATTAATTGCAAGGAAGATGGAAATAGCAGCTTGGCATGTTTTCACAACTTTCAGATGAAATAATCTATACATATTCATCTGGAAAATGAAAATCTCAATATAAAAGAGTTGAAAGAACTGATGCTGAAAAATTATTTAATATAGAGACACTTCAATAGTCAGTTGGACAACATTTAAGTACCTACTGTGTGTGAAACAAGACATGGTGAGTCTGTCCTGTAGCCTGCACAACTCTCTGTGAATGTCCTCTCTCGTTGGTATCCACATCTCTTCTCCTTTAGGATGGGAGGTCTAACTTTTTATGGTCCGGACCCAGTTTATCATGTAGTTTAGGAAACTCCCCAGGAGATAATCAAGTAGGAGAATGATGGGAGTTTCTGTCTGCTACATGGCATTGTCTCCCGTGTCCTGTTAACTTTACAAGGCCCTATACCAGGCACTGGGGATATAAATTAAAAAAGAAAACAATTGTTGCCCTGGAGCTCACATTCTGCTTGGAGATATAACACATACACAAAATACACACATACAGACAAACATAAATAGCATCTGTATAGGTGTATAAGTATGTGTCTATATGTATATGCACACATGTACATATATATTACATACAACATATACATCACACACATACAGATCTATTATATACATATACACATATATAACACACCTGCATCATATACATTATATATGTATTCATTATACATATAAACAGATATACAGATATATACACATACAATACCTATACATATTATTTACATTATATACATTCATCTAAAAATGTCAAGAGGAAGAATGTGATAATAACTGGGTGTGACAGGCATCCATGATATTCTTTGTAGGAAGATGGGTAATTCTACAAGGTGGAGGTATGGAGGGAGTGCATAACTTCAAAGCATGAAAATGCCAGGCATCAAGTCTAGATGACCTCAAGTTCTAGGGAACTTGTGGATAGGGTCCAAAGCCCTCCCCCATTTGCTCCAGTCTGCAGCACTTCTCCTCTTCAGCATGACCTTCCTTGGCTAAGGAAGCAGAGCTCCTCCAAGTGTTTTCAGTGCTCAGGGCCATCAGTAGAAATTTCAGCCCTGGGCCAGTCATTACTGATAAAGTCTCCAACTTTCCTAATCAGCTCAGCATGTCCACAGCTTAACTGAGTGTCAGTAACTGAAACCCAGACATGAAGGTTGATCCTTTTATGCTTCTTACTAATTGCTGCCAGACTCTGTTGAGCTCACCAGATTAACCTGTATGATCCCTTACTGTAGGAGGAAGGCTGCACACTGGACTTGGTGGCTTTACTTTTTAAAAAATATTGTTATTGCAGCTCTCTTAGTAGTCTTAATTGTACACATGAAGATACAATTTCCCTTTTACTGTAGCCTTCCCTGAAATACTGGCCAGAATTTTCCCTTGGTGGCCATGTGCCTTTAGGGGATAGAGCACTAGATTGGATGACCCCTGGTAGTTCCTGTTAGTTTAGAGAGGAGTTTTCCCAAGTTCTAGTTCTTCCCTTCCTTTTAGTGAATTCTCGAAAACCAATTAACCAAGGAGGAAGTTGCACTAGTAATAAAAACACAATGGGGGGGGCAGCTAGGTGGCACAGTGGATAGAGCACCGGCCCTGGATTCAGGAGGACCTGAGTTCAAATGTGGCCTCAGACACTTGAAACTTACTAGCTGTATGACCCTGAGCAAGTCACTTAACTCTAATTGCCTCACCAAAACCCCTCCCAAAACCCACAATGGAAACTTGTAGCCTGGTACCATCTTGTCACCATCACAAACTCCAGGCAGCGCATCTGCTTTAGAAGACTCAAATTCTATTCTGTACACAGCTGGAGCAGTGTTCTACTTCAGGTATTTCTAGAAGAAGCACTTTATGATTCATACCCTGTAAAAGAAATTTCAGATCATTGAGACAAAAATACACATATATGTTTACATTTTTTCTGCATTTCTGTTTTTCCCCTCACCCTGATTTCCTTTTGTTTCATTGTTACCTTTTGCTGACATTCATCTGTTCATTGAAGTAATATGTGATATGTAATGATGGTGTCCTTTTAACCAAATGATGAGTGAGTAATGGAAGCCAGAGCTAGGTTATGATTGGTGTTTGCTTCCAGGTCTCTATGGACATTAGTGAGGCCAAGAATAAGCCATTAAAATATTTCCATTTCACTCCTTTCCCTCTCCTCCCCTCTCCACCCCTGCCATCTGTAATAGATTTGAAATGTTCCAATAATTTCAAACCTAAAAAAAAAGTTCCTAGGGTTTACCAGAACACACAACATTCTTGAGCCTGCATGATCACATCCTGAGGCAGCACTGGCCTTGCACCTGTTTCTTCTGTCCACGGAATTAAATCTCTTCATGCACTTTGGCCGAGAGCTCACATCCTCTTTAAGAATCCAGCAGTGAGTTCAAGACAACCTAATGAAGATGGATTGATTTTGAGTGTTGAGTCATAGGAGATACATGACTCATGGTAACTCCTCAGGGAGGATTTGGAAGCAGCTAGGCAACAATAATTACCCAGGAGAAATTGCCCCATTTCATACTGTATGTGACCTTGGGCAAGAGAAGTTACTTATCCTATCTGCTTCATCCTCTGTCAGATGGGGATAATGAAAGCTGTCATGACTAATTCAGTGTGGTTGTGACGATCAGAGAAGATAATTCATGTGAAAGTACCTTGAAGCCGTCAAGTGGAGTCCAAGCTGTAAAAATATTTAGGGGAAGGTCCCCAGAACATTGGGCTGATCCACAGTGGTGAGTTTATTGGAGGCCAAGAACAAGATGAGAAGGTGCAACTGGCTCGTGATGTGTATAGTTGGACGGAGTATCCAAATTGATCAGATCAAAGAACACTCTAAGGATTATTATCACTATTATACCACAGCATTTATCCCTGTTGCTGATGGTGGTGGTGTTACTTCAGGGACTATCTCCTTTGCTTCTGCCTTTTCCTCTCTACCTCCCATTTTTGGTATCCCTAATGCCTACTACATAGTAGGTGATTAATAAGTACTTATTGAATTGAATAGAATTGTTGCTGGGCTCTGAAGTTAGAGGATCTAGGTTCAGTTCTCACCCCAATGCTGGTTTACCAATAACTTTGCCAATATTTTCTCATTTAATTCTCACAGTAGCCCTGGGGAGAGAGGTGCTATTATCAGCCCCATTTTATAGATGAAGAAACTGAGGCAAACAGAGGTCAAGTGACTTGCCCAGGGTCACACAACTAGTAAATGTCTCAGGATGGATTCAAACTCTCATCCTGCTCATTCCAAGTCCAGTGCTCTGTCTACTGTGCCACCCAGCTGCCTCCTTAGGCCTGTGCTGCCTCCTATTTAAAACGAATGGCCTCTAGGTAGTCTCTGAGGGCCCCTTTGAGCTTTAGAACAGGTCGCTTGGATCAGACCCCCATTGGCAGCGGGATGTGCACAAGTGAGACATTTATCTTACCTTAGAAACCTGAGTCCTGGCCATCTTGTACTCCTTTCCCCTTTATTCTTTTGTCTTCTTCCTGTAGGGCTGGGACAGTGGGCTAGGTAGCTTTTGGATATTTTCTTAAAATTCTTAAGTAGTTTTCTAGATACAGTTCAGTTTCTAGGACTACATTAGGGGCATCCTCATGGTCTGACACTATTGAGAAGTCTAGGGAGGCTTTCTCAGGCCCAAATGTCCTCAGTTTATCCCCTTGTTTTTTTCTAGAAGGGCAACATTTGCATTTTCTAAACAATACAAATGATCCCCTCCCTGAATCCTCTGCTTTGTGGTCTGGCCTAGGAATGGTCTTCCAGTGTTAGCTGGGAAAGTAGTTGAACTTTATTTGTCTCATTAAAGTGAGATATGGCTTTCCTATATAATCCAACCACATTCTGGGAGGACTAATCTAAATGTAGCCTCTGTTAGACCTAGGAACTGAGATTGGATGTCTGGTTTCCATTTCATTTATGGCAAGAAAGTAGACATGCCCATTGAAATAAATTGGAATGAAGATTTGATTTGAATTTGTATAAGTTTACTGACCAAAAGAGGGCTCATTTAAGAGCTTCCACATTTAAATCAAGGATTATTCTAGTCCTTTTTCTAAATGCTTAAGTGAAGGAATGACCTGCTTGAATACTCAACTATGTTGGGAACGTTTTTTTGTTTTTGTTTTTAACTTGACGAAATACTAGCTGAACAGTGAAATTTAAATATAGAATTAAAATGTTCCTGGCAGTTCAAAGGAGAAAATGAGTTCTCCTAGTCAACCCTAGAGAAAAAAAAGAAAGTAGTTTTATGCACTGAAAATGTTAAAATCGAGGTGTTTGTAAAATATGTACATTTATTTAATATATAACATACCTGCTTATACACAGTTGGGTATCTGTTAAACATATGCATGGATATATGATACATATAACATACATATACACATATATGTATAATAGTGTCAGTATCCACACATACATAGAGTGACGGGTACATAAGACATGGGTCAAATGAATAGATATGTTTATAAAATATAGTACACATAAATCTGCATATACTCATTTTATATTAATGATACATATCAATAAGTCATCTAGCATTTATATATTACCCACTCTGTGTCAGGTATTGTGCCAAGAACTTTACAATTATTATCTTATTTAATCTTCATAACAACTCTGGGAAGTAGATGCCGTTATTATTCCTATTTTATAGTGAATAGCCGATTATTAAAATTATTAAAATTACAAATAGCCTCCTGGGGCTGTTCTATTTCTTTGCCCAATCTCTCAAGGACAGGGCTGTTGGAAGATAGAATTAATGTTCTCCTCATTCTGGGTATTACTACTCTACCCAACCACATCAGACTTCTCATCTAAGGTGAAACTCCTAGCTCATTCCTTGTCTTCTGTTTAGGCTTGGGTTGGGGGGGGGGAGGGGGAATGTGGATTTTTTTGTTTAGATTGCTCAAGGCTGAAGGTAACAGAAGTAAATGACATAACCAAAGTTCATTAGAATAGGTGTGGCCGGGGGAGGCTAGGTGGCACAGTGGATAAAGCACTGACCCTGGATTCAGGAGGACCTGAGTTCAAAGGTGACCTCAAACACTTGACACTTACTAGCTGTGTGACCCTGGGCAAGTCACTTAACCCCCATTGCCCCACCAAAAAAAAAAAAAAAGAATAGGTCTGGCCCCTCATTGTAACATTCATTCTTTCTCATTACTTGTTAACCAGTCCGAGTTGATTGCCATCCTCTGAAACATCCATTTTTTCAAGGCCATAGAAGCCTCGAGCCTACCACCATAAGGGTCTTTGGCATTTGAGAGTTCCAGTGACCTCTTCTGTTAAAATTGCTAATAAAAGACTAATTACCCAGAAATTTTCTCTCTCAAACTTTTTTTTTTGGTGAGGCAATTGGGGTTAAGTGACTTGCCCGGGGTCACACAGCTAGTAAGTGTCAAGTGTCTGAGGCCAGATTTGAATTCAGATCCTCCTGACTCCAGGGCCGGTACTTTGTCCACTGCCCCACATAGCTGCCCCTCTCTCGAACTTTTTAAAGATAACAATAGTTGAGGAAACAGAGACAAACAGAGGTTACACAGCTAGTAAGTGACCAAGGTTGAATTTGAACTCGGGTCTTCTTGACTTTAGTCCCAATATTTATCCATTGCTCCACCCACTTGCTTTAAGAACCAGTTTCTGTCAGTAGACTATGAGCTCCCTGAGGTCTGGGGTTATTTTGTCTTTGCCTTTCGAAGTTTGTACATGCTAATAACTTAAGAAATGATTGTTGAGTCAAAGCTTCCTGGTGTTGGCTTTGTCAGATTAGCAGAAACAAGAATCAAGGGGTTTATAAATTTGCCCCAGAGGAAATGTCAACAGAATAAGAAAGGATGCTGCCTAGAAAGGACCTGAACAGAAAATGTGCAAGCTCTAAAAAGATTTGAATGCAACAACTGTAACGATTGGAATGACGCCACCTGCTGGAGACTTACTGTAGAAGAGTTCCGCCCATGAAGTGAAAGTCTTTGAGGGCAAGACCAGGAGTCTTTTCTTTGGCATCAGGAAGTGACGTTGGGTAGTGGGAGGAAGAAGGGAGAGACTAGCGCTCTGTCTGGCTCTTTCCTTGGGACTCTGGTGGAGAGCAGAGCTAGAAATGTGCTCTCCCTTTAATAGATAGGAATCTAGGCCTTTCTCTCTCTCTTTACCAAATTCTTGTTCTCCTTAATAAATGCTTATAAGCCTAACTCTTGCTATAGCTTATAATTTATTGGCGACCACTCATTGGATATTTTAGACAGACTAGCTAGAATTTTAGCCCTTAACACAATGCAACAACCAATAAAATTATCGAAATAAGTGCTCTCCCTCTTCTGAGTGACCAAAATGGAGACAGGTTGTGAGTGAAACAAATGACATTAATTGAATATTCACAGTGCTTATGGATAGTACAAGACAGCTAGGATGGGGGGAGGGAACCCTCAAAACAAAGCAAAAGAAAGCACATTAGGACTTCTCCCAGCCACAAATGGTGGCCAAGGGAGAGTGCTTTGTCATTTGACCACATGTCAATTTATGAGGGTTGTTTGACAAGTCCCAAAATGTCGAAACCCTGAAGCCATGTGGTTCTGAAGAGAGAAAAATGTAGACAGGCAGAACTATGAAGGATCACTTAATATAAGAAGGAAATGTGCAGTGACTCACAGTAATCAGGACACTTACAGATGGAAAGCCCTGAGCCATGCCCGGCCACTAGGAGTCATGCTGTGAGTCATTCCCTATCACACATCAGGAAGGTGGAATCAGAAATGATTCTCACTTTAAAGTCTGGTGTCCAGTTGCTGTTTCCCTTCATGCCCCAGGAAAGTTTCCTTTTCTTCAGGAAGATTATAATACTGTAAATCCCTCCAAATATAAACTTTCAACAGGTTTGCCTGTCAGCATGGAAGAACCATATCCTTTTTGGGTGGGGGTCGTTGCACTCTGGGAACATTGATATCAAGTCTAAAGGAAAAGGAAGGCTACTCAAAATTAGGATAGAGCTATTCTGGCCAGCAGTATGGGATGGTCAAAACATGGCAGGATTTAGAGGCTGGAGAACATAGGCTCAAACTGCAGCTCTGCTACTCAGTGCCTGTGTGATCTGGGGTAAATCACTTCACCTCTAAGCCTCAATTTCCTTACCTGTAAAATGGGGATCAGTTGGATTAGGTGATGTCTAAGGTCCCTTCTGGCTCTAAATATGTGTTGCTATAGACCAGATCATTATAGGTTCAGTGATTAATAGACAATAACAAATAACCCATTAGTTTTAGGTACCCGTGTATCTTAGCAAAAGGCTTATAAATTAGTCCCTCATTATTGTCAGGCCCTATGACTGCATCATTGTTGGGAAATCTTAGCATGGAAACTTCCTCCACTGATGCAGTCTGGCAACTCTTGTGTTGTCTTGAGATCCTTACAGGTTAAATGACTTGTTCCTTATGGTTAACATAGTCAAGGAATGCTTAGGTTGAAGACTTGAACTCATCAATCCCTGATTCCAAGGCAGGCTCTCTCCCTACCTGTCACACCCTCTCATACAGATAGTTGCCTTTTTTCTCCCTGGGGCAATAAGGGTTAAGTGACTTGCCCAGGGTCATAGCTAGTAAGTGTCAAGTGTCTGAGGCCAGATTTGAACTCAGGTCCTCCTGAATCCAGGGCTGGTGCTTTATCCACTGCAACACCTAGTGCCACCTCCCCCCACCCCTTGCCCTTTGCCTGGTTTAAAGCTCTGTGCTAAGAAGCCCTTGCTTAAAAACATGGGTCTCATCCCATCTACAAAGGCAGTGAGGTTCAGTGGATAGAGCGTTGGCCTTGGAAGTAGGATAGCCTGGGTTCAAATCCACAAACCCTTACTGACTGTGTGAGCCTGCAGAGAACTCTGAATCTTTCAGAATCTCAATCTCTGCATCTATAAAATGGAGGAATTAATAACACCTGCCTCACAGGGTAGAAAATGAGATAGAAAACCTAAAGGGCTTTGCATGCTTTGAAGCTCCCTATATAAATTAACATTAGTTGTTGTTACTGGTCATGTTGTTTCATGACTACAGGTATAGCCTAAACCCTGGAGGATCATCTCGTACATATGTGGTGTTGGTATAGAGGGAGACTAGGTGAGACCTTTAGCATTCTAGAAAGGTGAGTTCAAATCTGGCCTCAGACACTTGACACTTACTAGTTGTGTGATCCTGGGCAAGTCACTTAACCCTCATTCATTCCCCTTCAACAACAACAACAACAACAACAACAACAACAACAACAACAAAATAAAAAATAGAAAGGTAAGTTGAGTTAATATCCTATTTCTACAAATCAGTTACCATCTAGTAACAAAGTGGATAGAGCTCTGTGTCTGGAGTCAGGAAGTTCTGAGTTAAAATCTGGCATCTGATGCTTATAGCTATGTGACTCAGGGCAAGTCACTTAACCTCTGTCTGCCTCAATTTCTTCATCTGTAAAATGGAGATAATATCACCTACTTCCTAGGGTTGGGGCAGCTGGTTGGTTCAGTGAATAGATCCCTAGGCTTGGAGTTAGGAAGACTCATCTTCCTCAATTCAAATCTGGCCTCAGACATTTACTGGCTATGTGACCCTGGGCAAGTCACTAAGCCCTCTTTATCTCAGTTCCTTATCTGTAAAATGAGCTGGAGAAGGAAATGGTAAACCACTCCCATGTCTTTGCCAAGAAAATTCCAAATGGGGTCATGAAAAGTTGGACACAATTGAAATGGCTGAACAGCAACATCTAGAATTGTTGTGAGGATATAATTGTAAAATGCATAAGATAGTGCCTGGCATTGAGTAAGCTCTATATAAATGTTTGTTACGATTATTATTAAGGAAGACAGTATAGAGATCTATTTTCAGCTGAGTTTATAAAACTAACCCATCAGCTATTCATTATTTGAAGAACACAGTGAAAAATCAAACAGAATCTTGCCACTTCAACAGGTAAAAATTCTGGCAAAATCAAGAGAGAGGTATTTGGATTAATGGGATTTTCCACACAGGAAAAACCAAAAGGTTGATGAATCCCCTGGTTTAGCCAGACTACATTATGTAGTTGGATGAAAAACCTATAGAACTCATCCATCAGTACAAATATCTTGGACCAGCTACTGCAATGGATAGGATCTGGGCCCAAAACTGAACAGGAGGAGAAAAGTAGGTTATGTTACCTTTGGGAAACTGTATAATTCCTTTAAATATCTCAACTTTCTCCTTGAAACAATGGTTCATCTTTTTGACACCAATATTCCTTGGGTGACATTGTATGATAGCTATCATTTATGTAGTACTTTAAAGTTTGCCGAGTGCTTTACTTACATTATCCTTAGAACTTACATTGATCCTTACAACAACCCTGGGAAGTGGGTAGTATCATCATCCCATTTTACAGATACAGAAACTGAGGTTGAGATGTTGAGTGTCTTGCCCAGGGTCACACAACTAGTAAATCTCTGATTCTAGGTTCTCTGATCCCAAAGCCATCTATATATCATGGAATATCTTAGTCCCTAAAGTTGTGGGTCAGCCAAAGTGGAAGAATTACATGGTTGACTAAACAGGCTGTAACATATTCATAGGAGAAGCAGGATAAGGTCTATATCATCAAAGAATGAAGAGATCTAGATGGTTGGATGTGAACAAGGGCAGTCCTGGACAAGCAGGCATGGATGGGTCAAAATTGACATCATTAGAGATCGTTTCTATATCAAAGAAATCACAAATCAATTAAAGGTCAAAATTACTTTTAATTTGAGGATTCTAGGGACATTTGTGTAGTCTCCTCTAGTTCCGCTTGGGACTAAATCCTTCAAACAGAGACATAAGGATCATTTTGTTGTCAAGTCATTTTTCAATCATGTCTGGCTCTCCATGATCCCATTTGGGGTTTTCTTGACAGATACTGAAGTGGTTTGTCATTTCCTTCTCCAGCTCATTTTACAGATGAGGAAACTGAGGCAAACAGGGTTAAGCGACTTGCCCAGGGTCACACAGCTAGTGATTGAGTCTTTCTGGTTCCAAGCCCAGTGTGACACTTAGTTGCCCTAAGGAGCACTGATATGCCTTTATTTAAAAAAAAAAGGGGTGTGTGTGTATTCAAATATGTATAGATACATATATTTATATACTATATATGTATATTTGTGTTTGTGCATATATATTTGTGTGATTGTATATGCACATACATATATATGTACATATATACATACACATATATTATATATTCAACCATCATATGATCAGGTATTTGTTTTTTTGATACTTTTTTTGTTGCTGAAAACCCTCTAAAGCAGAGCTTAATGTTCAAACTGACTAGACACTTAATTCACTGTTGGTGGAGTTGTGAACTGATCCAGTCTTTCTGGAGAGTAATTTGGAACTATGCCCATAGGGCTACAAAACTCTGCATACTCTTTGACCCAGTGACATCACTGCTAGGTCTGTATCCCACAGAGATCAAAGAGAAAGGAAGAGGATCCATATGTACAAAAATATTTATAGCAGTTCTTTTTGTAGTGGCCAAGAGTCAGAAATTGAGGGATTGCCCATCATTTGGGGAATGGCTGAACAAGCTGTGGCATATGAATATAATGGAAAACTACTGTGCTGTAAGAAAGGACAAACAGGATGATTTCCCAGAAAGACCTACATGAACTGATGCAAAGGGAAATGAGCAAAACCAGGAGAACTTTGTACATAGTAACAGCAATATTTTGAATGACTTGACTATTCTTAGCAATACAATGATCCAAGACAATATTAAAGTACTCATGATGAAAGATGCTATCCAGAGGAAGATCTGATGGAGTCTGTAGATCAACACATACTATTTTTCACTTTATTTTTTTGTGGGTTCTTTTTGCCTGTGTTTTCTTTCACAACATGACTAATATGGAAACGTTTTACATGATTGCACATGGATAACCTATATCAAATTGCTTACCATCTTAGGGAGTGGGGAGGGAAGAAGGGCAAGAGAGAATTTGGAACTAAAAATTAAAAAAAAAGAATGTCAAAATTTATTTCCACCTGTAATTGGGAAAAAATATTATTCAAAGAAAAAAATGACTAGTAATATTATTGATGATGGCTCCAATGAAGTCTGAAGTGATGTTACACATAGCTGAGAATTTATGAAAATTTGTTGAATAGAAAAATAGACGTTCTGCAATGGAGGGAGGTATTACTGGTACAGATCAAATCAATGTAAAGTATACATATATAGGCTTCCTGTAACTGAAGAAAAGATTTGATGTGGAGCAAGTTGCCAGTTAGGTGATACAATGGATAAGGTGCTAGGCCTTGGAGTCAAAAAGGATTCAAATCCAGCCTCAGACACTTAGTAGTTGTCTGACCTGAGGAAAGTCAATAAACCTCTATTTGCCTCCATTTCCTCATCTGTAAAATTACGATAATAATAGCACCTACATCCCAGTGTTGTGAGGATCAAATGAGATCATATTTGTAAAGCGTTCACCACACGGTGTGTCACATACTAAGCTCTACAGAAATATTAGCTACTATTCTTTCACCAGCTATATACAATGTAGTACTTGTATTCATGTGGCGATATAAAGTGGTCCTGTCTATACCAAACATTTGTAAGCGTCACTGGAACAGGGGAAAGAAAACTGGCTTTGTAATCAGAGGATTTAGGTTCAAATTCTATTCCTGGCACTTGCTACCTATGTGACTGTGGGCAAATCACCTCACTTCCCTTGGCCTCAGTTACTTCATCTGTCAAAAAAGGGGGTTGCACTAGGTGATCTCTGAGGTTCCTTTGAACTCTCTATCCATTACTTGCAATTGAAAGGATCACTACCATGAAGAGAATGTAGAAGGGAAACAAATAAGCCATTTCTATTGCTCCCAGATTATAAAATCAGGAGATAATTTCATTTGTTGTTGTTAGTCATTTCAGACTCTTTGTGACCCCATTTGAGGTTTTCTTGGTAAAGATACTGGAACAGTTTATCATTTCCTTCTCCAGCTCATTTTACAGATAGGAAACAGGGTTACACAGCTAGTAAGTGTCTGTGGCCAGATTTGAACTCACAAAGATGGATCTTCCTGACTCCAGGCCTGGTGTTCTATCCACTGCACCACCTAGCCATTCTGATTATTTCAAACAAAGGATTTAATTCTAACAACAGGTTGCACTGAAGCTATAGAAACATTAGCACGAGGGAGACTAGAAGTGAAGAACAGAGCCCAGAAGACAAGGCACAAATAGCTTCAAGTTCAAATATATCAGCTTCACAGTGTTGACATTCAAAGCCAGGCTGGCGGCTTGAAGAGAATGAAGGTTTCATTGTGGCGCTCTGTGATGGGAAGCTTGCTATAAAGAGGTATGTCATTAAAAAACAAAACAAACAAAAACCCTTGCTGGATGACAGATGCAAGCTTATGCAGAGTAGCTGGTGAAATAGTTGGCGATGCGTTCTTTTATCAGCCATGGATGACACCATCATGATGATTGTGCTACAACTCTGTAGTAACAATAGTAACGTGAGATCCCATCTCTATAAGTGCTTTGTATACATGATTTCATCTGAGCCTCTCAGCAGCCCTGAACAGTAGATACCATAGATATAAATATTATCATCCCCATTTTATGGATGTGGAAATTGAAGCTCAGTGACAGTCAGCAATGAGCTTACATTCTAAAGGGGGCATATAATGCATAAGAGGAAGCTGAAAGGAGGGGCAGAGGTACCCATTGTGAGGACGTGGTACAGAAAGTCCTGAGAACAACCTGGAGAGGAATGAGACATGGCTGGTTGGAGAATCCTCTTTAAATGTAGGATCTGGAGAAGCCATTCAATCAGAAAGAGAGCCTGAAGGGGGATCATGGGCTTGGTTGTTGGTTGGTTGCTGCCCTTTGTTTCAAGAGACAAACAAAATAATATCACTATATTAGGGTCAAGGTACGTTGGGTCCAAGAGATGCAGGAGAGAGGGTGTTTCTAATATGTGAATTCCAGGACTGGAGTTAGGTTTCAGGATGAAGAACTAGGGTGTGGTAGAGGGGGTCCGGAGTATAGCCTTGAGAGGAATGAGAGGCCATGCACAAGGCGACTTGCCTATTGTCACACAGTATGTATCTGGCAGGATTTGAACCCAGGTCTTCTGAGTGCAAATCTAGTGCACTGTCCTTTTTCAACCCCTGTCAATTGGTCAAGGGATTATAGACTCATAGCAGGATGGGATCTCGGGGATCATCTAGTTCAATCAATTGATTTCACAGATGAGGAAACAGGCCCAGAGAGATTCAGTGACTTGCCCAAAGTCACAAAGGAAGTTCATGTCAGTGATGGGATTCAAACCCAGGTCCCCTGACTCATAGTACATTTTTTTCATTGTAATTTTTCAACGTGGTAACGACATGACATTTTAGGAAATAATTTTGTATGTATTTGGATAGAGCCCTTAGTAAGAGATCAGCAGATCCTGACCAACAGAAGAGACATTCTGTTTTTTAAAATATAACTACTAAGGCAATGTTATTGTTCAGTTATTTCAGTTGTGTCTGACTCTTTGTGACCCCATTTGGGGTTTTCTTGGCAAAGATATGGGATTGTTTTGCCATTTCCTTCTCCAGCTCATTTTACATATGAGGAACTGAGATACACAGGGTTAAGTGACTTGCCCAGGGTCACACAGGCTAGCGTCTGAGGCCAGATTTGAACTCACTAAAATGAATCTTCCTGATTCCAGGCCTGTCCCTCTATTGCGCCACCTGCTAGGCCCATTAAGGCAATAAGTAGAATTAACTGGGAGAGAAACATCACAAAAATCTATGGAATCGATGATGGTGGGAATGTGTATAGCCTCGGCACAGAAACCAAAGATGTTGAAACTACAACATAATCCCAGGAGCAGGGATTCACATATGGTAAACAGGATAGGCTGGCGGCTTTGAAAAGCCCTGTATTAGTGTCCATCCAGAAGTCCTTCTACAGGTGGGATGGTCTAATAAGAAGCACACTGGATTTAAAGTCGGAGTACACATAAGTTAGAACCCCACCTCCTATGCTTACTAGGCAATGTGACCATGGACAAGTTGCCTACTTTCTCTGAACCTCAGTTTCTTCTTTGGTAGAATGGAGATAATCAGAGGGTTTTTGTGGAACTCAAATGAGTTTATGTAGGTAAAACATTTTAAACAGAGCAATTTGGCACAGTGTAAAAAGCAGAGGACCTTCGTTCAAATCCAGGATTTCATTGGTATGAAATCTTTAAAGCACTATGAGCAAAAGCACCCTAAAATAATTTGCATTTGGTTTTCTGACTAAAGTGTTTCCCCAGCATTCTTAAATCTGCGGGGTTGCAGGAGGATGGGAATTTCTAAATATGTGATTAGTACTGACTCAAAACACCCACCACGTTTCTAAAACTGTCTTCAAAGGGGCCACACTCGAAAGAAGTGCGTGGGATCAGACCACAATCCAGCAAGAGACATTAAAGGGACTGGGGTTGGTTGTTGGGGTACCAGATGAAGAAGTCAGGGGCCCAAGTGGTAGAAGCCCAGGGACGCTCTTCTGGTTAAGTCAGTGACTTCACAGTTCCAATGGGAGTTGCTGGCCATCGGGGAATCAGAACATAAATGAGAACTTAACATGAGCTATGCTTTGTTTCAGGCAGAAAAAAAGAAGAATTTTATCAAGAGAAGTCTTGTTATTGGAGAGGTCCTTTCCATTGCAGACATGGCCACAGGAGTAAAGGTAAGAGGTAATGAGTACCTAACAGGATTCCACTAGTTGCTAAACAGTTAGAGGTTAGAACGTGGAAGACACTCAGAGCAAAAGGAACTGGTTGGAATGGATTTTTCAGTCAGTATGCACACAACTGATGCCAGTCCCTTAAGATTTAGTTTGTTTCGCTCATTCGTGTGATCAGCAGCGTGACATATTGGAGGAAATGCTGGACATAGAGTCAGGAAGACATAGGGTTCAAATCCTACCCCTGACATTTACTGTCTGAAGGATTCTGGGCAAGTCACTTAACATATATTTGCCTCAGACAACTCCTTAAGACCTCCTTTAGATGGAATTTTTTTTTGGGGGGGGCAGAGTAATGAGGGTTAAGTGACTTGCCCAAGGTCACATAGCTAGTAAGTGTCAAGTGTCTGAGGCTGGATTCGAACTCGGGTCCTCCTGAATCCAGGGCCGATGCTTTATCCACTGTGCCACCTAGCTGCCCCTAGACTGATTTTAAGTTGTGTTGGTGTATGGCATTCCTACAAGTGGACTACTGATAATATCACAAATTCTTTGTATTCAATCATTTATTCATTCAATAAAAATAGCTAACTTTTATCTAGTGCTTACTATCTACCAGGTAACGGGCTAAGTTCTTTACAATGATTATCTCATTTGATCCTTAGAACAATCCTGGGAAGTAGATGCTATGGTTATTCTCATTTTACAATGAGGAAACTGAGGCAAACAAGGGTTAAGTAGTTTGCTCAGGGTCACCCAACTAGTAAGTGCTGAGACCTGATTTGAACTCAGGTCTCCCAGATTCCAGGTCCAGTACTCTTATCTGTTGAACCACCCAGATGCCCCTAATATTTATTGACAGCTGGTATGTGCAAAGCACTGTACAGAGAATAAAACATGGTGCCTGCCCTCCTAGAGCTTATCTGTCTAAAACAGATAACTATTCCATATAACAGAATGAGAAACTCTTCAAAGTAGGGGTCTCCAACAAGCAGATTGAACATGCTGGTACCTGCTTGGATACTTGGTCAGATTCTAAGCCTATTGACACCACTATGGCTTTCTGTCTGTGATTTGCTCTACCTTTTCTGATTCCCTCCTTTCACTCCCTAGAACCACTAATGACCTTTCCCCCCATCACACTTCATAAAATACTTTGCACCTCACTTATACACTTCTATGTTAGATCATGCTAGAATTATGTTTATTTTCTTTGAATTGTACTATAAATTCAATGAAGACAGGGATTATAGCTTAGTTAAGCTTTGTCTCTTCTCCCGTCTTCTTTGCACAGTAGGTGATAAATGTGTGTTGAATATAATTTAATTGAATGTAGACCAATTGTTGTTCAGTCGTTTTTTCAGTGGTTTCCATCTCTCTGTGACCCAATTTGGGATTTTCTTGACAAAGATACTGCAGTGGTTTGCTATTTCCTTCTTCATCTCATTTTTACATATGAGGAACTGAGGTAAACAGAGTTAAGTGACTTGCCTATCACACAGCTAGTAAGTGTCTGAGGCTGGATTTGAACTCAGGAATATGAAACTTCCTGATTCCAGGCCTGGCCCTCCATCCACTGCGCCACCTAGCTGCTCTTATCTAGAACAGACATCCTCTAATGGTTGATCAATGAAGCTTTTGTGACATCTGCTTTCTGGTTAGGGAGCTGATCACAGGACTACTGCACAGGGATACCTCAATTGGCATATTTTGTGATCTCAGGAACCTGAGAAAATAAGAAATAATTCCTCTTCCCCTAAAGGCTGGGGACCTTTGCCTTAGATCTGTTCAATATTGTCATGGCAACGTCTTTTACTTGCTCACTTCCTCCTTATTCCCACCTCCCACGCCCTCTCTCTATGTGCTTAGGATGTGCAAAATTAGATTGGGATCATGGGAAAATGTATGGCATGTGGGAGCCATTGAGAACTTTTCTCTGAGGACCCTAGCAAGATGTTTGGGTGAGTTTTTTTTAAAAGCCTGATTAAGGCTTGAATGATCTTTCTGTACTCACTAAAGATGAGTGCAGAATCACTTCAGATGCTCACTTTAAAGAAAACCTTTGTGTCATTCTATGAAGGAATATTTTTCTCTCTTCTCAGTTCCTCAGATGGGATATCTTAAAAAGTTGTAGAAATTTAAGACTATTAGCTACCTGAGGGCAGGACCCATATTTTTGTGTGTGTGTGTGTGGGGGGCAATGAGGATTAAGTGACTTGCCCAGGGTCACACAGCTAGTAAGTGTCAAGTGTCTGAGGCCAGATTTGAACTCAGGTCCTCCTGAATCCAAGGCTAGTGCTTTATCCACTGTGCCACCTAGCTGCCCCCCAGGAACCGTATTTTTGCCTTTCTCTGTATCCCCAATGATTAGCAGAGTGCCTTGATATGCAGTAGATATTTAATAAGCGCTTCTTGATTTGACTTGGAACAAAGGAATTTTGTCACACTGACCCAAGTCCATGGTATGTCTAGCCCAGTATTTCACTGCACTAAGGGTGTCCCAAAGGGGACAGTTGTCTTTCCTCAGATCTTGGAGGGAAGAGGAGTACAAGTTCTTTGGTGGGGCCTTGGGAGCTCACAGAGGTGAGCCTCCAGCTGGGTGATTGTCAGGGCGTCCCAGGTTTTCTCACAGCCCTGGAACAGCTGGATCGCATTCACCCTCTTTGCTTGATTCCTTTGCGTGAGCCCAGTTGTCAGCTGGAGGAGAGTGGTGTCAGATCTAGAATCCTTCAAAGTCAGCTCCATCCTGGCAGGTCAGAATACATTTTACTTTTTCCATCAAAACCTTTATTTATCTAAAAGGCTTTGGGTGTCCCTGAGAGCTTTGGATAAACACAGTTGTACTGTAGCAGTGAAATCCTGGCAGGAGCTAAAGTCTGGCACAGGGAACTGATTCACGGTGGAATGGAGAGAGAGAGAGAGAGAGAGAGAGAGAGAGAGAGAGAGAGAGAGAGAGAGAGGTATGCCTAGGAAAGGAGCTTAGTTTGCTGAGGATTTTTGAATCCCCAATCTAGTTAGTTTGGGAGAGATCCCAGAGAAGGCTTGAGATCTGCCAAAAAAATGGATGCAATCTGGAAACACTTTACTGTTGAAAGAAGTGTGACGTGCTTCCTTCTCTTCTTCCTAATGATCCTTGAGTGTGTGTTTCTCTCTCTCTCTCTCTCTCTCTCTCTCTCATGTTCTCATTTTCATTCTCCTTCAGGGTTATTAGACATCCTCGTGCCACTTGCCCTCCCCCACCCCCATTTCTAAGGTAGCAGTAAGGCACCCTTCTCCTCACGGATGAAAAGATCTCCAGACATCTCTGTTCCCTCTGTAAGATGAGCAGAATATTTAAGTTTCCTTATATCTCTAAATCAATTGAAATAGTCTAGAATTCATTTAGGGAGCCTATTAGTCTCACTACACTATAAATGAGGTCTCAGGGAACTGGATCCGCATAATATTGCTGGGGTCCCAGTAGTACCTAAAAAAAGGAATCACAGATGATGAGTCATCTATGGTCTTGTCCAACAGCCCAAGTCCCTCTTACGGTTTTCTTCCCTGTCCCTCAACTGACACCCAACCCAAGCTAATAGCTGGGCTCCTGAAATGGCCTCTGGTGACTGCAATAAACAGTCACTCCATTGTATTTGCCCAATTTGATTTTGTTCAGTCATTTTTGACTCTTTGTGACCCCGTGGACCATATCACACCAATAACGTCCACGGGGTTTTCTTGGCAAAGATACTGAAGTGCTTTACCATTTCCTTTTCCAGGAGATTAAGTCAAACAGAGGTTAAGTGACTTGTCCAGGGTCACAGAGCTAAGTGTCTGAGGCTGGATTTGAACTCATCTTTCTGACTTTAGGTCCAATGCTCTATCCACTGAGCTACCTGGTTGCTTCTATTCGCTCAGTATTCTTGTTGTTTAGTTGTTTCAGCCATCTCTGACTCTTCATGACCCCACTCTCCTCCAGCTTACAACTGGGCTCACACAAAGGGATCAAGCAAAGAAGGTGAATGCAATCCAGTTGTTGTAGCTGGATTTTACTTCCTTCCCCACCACACTCTTAGCAAAGATACCAGAGTGGTTTGTCATTTCCTTTTCCAACTCATTTTCACAGATGAGGAAATGGAGGCAAACAAGGTTAAGTGACTTGTTCAGGGTCACACAGCTAGTAAGTATCCAAGGCAGGATTTGAACTCAGGTCTTCCTGACTCCAGGCCTGACTATCCACTGCACCACCTGGCTGCCCCATTCACTCAATTGTAAGTTCTTAATAACAAATAAAGCTCTTGTTGACAGACTTACTGGGCCCAGTAGCTCCTTTGTACAAGGGGACAAAAATATTTGCATTACATCACAGCATTGTTTTGAGGAATGTACTTTATAAGACTTAAAATACTATGTACCTAGTTATTTATAAGCTGTCTCCTCCATTCAAATGTGTGTTGCTTAAAGGCAAGGATTGTTTGTTTGTTTTTTATTCTTTTGCCTTTTTTGTATCCTTAGCACAGTGCCTTGCACATAGTAAGCACTTGAAACATTTGTTGACTGACTCTCGTGGCCTGTTCCCTCAGACTTAGAGTTGTCCCCAAAGCCATCTTCCAGAGCTAGGGTCATCCAGTCTCAGTCGCAGCCCCTTCTGTAGGCAAGGGAAGACAGAACAGTGGAAAGGAGGTTTCAGAAACAGACTCCACATTGACATGGAGGTCATCTCCACTGAAGCATTTACTTTTCCCCATTTCTCCATCCCCAGTCACAGCCAGAGCTCACTGTATGCCATTTGCTGCCCTTATTCACAGATGCACATCAAGGAGGATGATGCTAGATTTTCACCAACAAAGATGATGCTACTGATGTACCATCAGTAGGTGCCAAGTTTGTCACCAGTAGCAGGGATGGATTTATGCAGATCCTTTTTCCTTCCCTTGACACAAGTGGCATGCATCTGTGAGATGCTAACTTGGGGATAGCTAGAGGTGGCAAAACACTGTCCCTGACTTTGAGAAGCACACATTCTAATCAGAGGATTCAGCACACAAATAACCAGCTACGTAGTACTTTTAAGTCTTTCAAAGTACATTCCTCAAAACAATGCTATGAGGTATGTAATGCAAGTAATTTTGTTCCCATTTTACAAAGAAGAAAACTGAGACCCAATAAATTAGTTCATACCCATAGCTACCTGACTCTCATCATACCTATGATCTCAGTCTCTTTAGCAGCAGTGTTTCAATTGAGCTTTTATACTTTTTTGGAGGGGGGGCAATGAGGGTTAAGCGACTTGCCCAGGGTCACACAGCTAGTGTCAAGCATCTGAGGCCAGATTTGAACTCAGGTCCTTCTGAATCCAGGGCTGGTGCTTTATCCACTGTGCCACCTAGCTGCCCCAGGTCCTTTAACTCTTAACCAGTGGTTTAAATCCTCTTGCTTTCCAGTTATCTTTGTCTAATTGTCACATGTTCACAGGTGGTACCCTTCATCTCAGCCATCCATCCCATAATCATGTCACTGATAACAAAGAGGCCAAAGAGAAGGTAGAAGACTCAACACTTCCCTATTGACAAAGCAACTCAAGGCTGGTGCCTAGTTACTCCCTGTGGGTCTTCCCATGTGAAGGCCAGAATTGAGAATAATGAAAAAATGAGTATGTGAAATGTGAGGGTCAGGGTTTAAAAATGCACATAAATTGTTAGTCCTGTATTTAAAAACCTATCCAATTACCTTACAATATTCAGAGAAAAGATCCCAGCGACTTCAATGCTTCATGACTCTGGATAAGACAAAGGGTAAATATGTGTGAGTCCTTTCATTTAAGTTATATCTACATGACCCTATAAGCACTGATTGATTCGGTCATTTTGACCTGACCATCTTCATTGCAGTCAAAGGCTGGTTGCCGTTGTGCTGGTGAAAAATGCTGGAATTTTTTCACACTTGAGCGGCCAACCAAATGTCTCCAGTCACAGCTTTCATTGGATACCTTTATGGCTCCCCAGTGCTCAGTTTTCATACTAGCAGTAGGTCATGTTCCTCTGACTCATTCAGCAGCATGTCCTTCTATTGGTTGGACTGGAGTTAGTGGCATTGTCCTGGCATCAATTAGTGAATGGAATCTACAAATATGTGAGTGAGAAGCCCGTTTCATCGGGTTATAGGAGCTGGAGCTGTAATGGACCCTTTGATGTCATCTAGTCTAACTCTTCATCTTGCAGATGGAAAAAATGAGACTCAGGAAAGCAAATATGACTTGCTCAGTATCTAAAACTGTGTCTAGGAGACTCTGCATCCACGGCAAATGTTATCAATTCAGGCCTCCTGTGAATGTGGTGCAGTGGATAGAGCATCAGCTCTGGAGTCAGGAGGGCCCGAGTTCAAATCTAGGCACAGACACTTGACACTCCCTGTGTGACCCTGGGCAAGTCACAACCCCAATCGCCTCACCAAAAAAATAACGGAAAAAGAAAAAAAACTTTCAAGAGTTTAAATCTGGTCTCACATACTTACTAGCTGTGTGACCCTGGGCAAGTCACTTAACCCCGTTTGCCTCAGTTTCCTCATCTGTCAAATGAGCTAGAGAAGGAAATGGCAATACACTTCACTAGATTTACTAAAAATAGCCAAATGGGGTTGCAAAGAGTCAGATATTACTGAACAATATGAAAACAACAAGGATGGGGGGAAGACAGAGACCTGTGGATGTCCATTGGAGGCCACTGCCAGGAAAGCTGCCAAAGGAGAGGAACTTCTTCCATCTTATATCTTCCTATTTGAGCTAATTGTGCTTGCTAAGTGTTAAGTTCTGTTATCTCAATAAGGCTAGAGAAGTTCAAGCACTGTCAGTGCCCTCTAAATTGAACATGAGACAAAACCCCATTCTCCCTACCTAAGTTGTGGCTCTCTTAAGATCACTAACCTAGCAACTCTGAGTGGAGATTTCAACATATATCTTCTGTCTGCCATCTTGGCTCCGCCTGTCTAAACATATATCTTCTGATCACTTCTTTTCCCACTATACTGTGTCACCCCTTCTTTTCTTTTCTCTAAGGGGAAAGAAAAAAAATCAAAAAGAAATCGTATATATCTGGAAAGACAGTATATACAACCAGATTAAATGGCTCAGTAGAACATTAAATCTGTTTTAGTTAAGCAAGAGATAGATATTGTAAATCAGTCTTTAAAAAAGATAAACTGGAAAAGTTTATGATTTAAGAAAAACAAGCAAATGACCATTTAGACTGAATCCTTCTTTCTAAGTTGGCGCTTCTAACACTATTTGTGATAACCCAAAATAATTATATTGTAGATATAATCTAGTGATTGGGACATTAGATGTCTTCCAATGATGCATTAAGGTCATTCTAATAAAAGTCTCATTGTATTTAGAAGTTAGTTGTAAAAAAAAAATTAGTAAAGATGTGGTATAGGGGCAGCTAGAAGGCACAGTGGATAGAGTGCCAGGCTCGGAGTCAGGAAGATTTATCTTCCTGAGTTCAGATCTGGTCTCAGACACTTACTAGCTGTGTGACCCTGGGCAAGTTATTTCACCCTGTTTGTCTCAGTTTCCTCATCTGTCAAATGAGCTAGAGAAGGGAATGGCTAACTCCTCTAATATCTTTGCCAAGAAAACCCCAAATGGGGTCAGAGAGAGTCGGACATGACTGAAGTGACTGAACAACAATAAAAACTCATGATATATTTTAAACTGGAGGATCTGCCAAGTAGAATATAAACAGCTCTTTTGTTCTTAATATTTCATTGATTTCAAAATCTATAAATAAGTGAACCATCTATAAAACATGATGACTTTTCTCAACAGGCACAGGCACCCCTCTCCTCTCTAGGCTAGAGTTTCCCCAGCCTTGCCTTCATGTCTTCATTCTCATTTCTTGGGCTCTGTTCATGCTGTGTCCTTGACTCCCTCTTCCCTACTCTCTGCATGTCCACCTCCTATTTATCTGACTATCCCAGGAGCTCCAGGAGGCCTTCTGCTCCTCTGGACCACATGGATTTCACCCTGTCCTGGCCTGCCCTCTTACTTGTTAACTACACTGTCCATTGATGCACTTACTCATATATTATTATGTATAGTTAATTCCCTATTTGTTTTATATGAATCTTGTTTCTTCAACAAGATTTTAAACCTCTTAAAGGTAGAGGTATATTGAGCAATTTTTGTACCTGAGGCAAGCTCCTTCACATCAGTTTTTTTTTTAAATTAAATTAAATTTTTTTTTAGTGAGGCAATTGGGGTTAAGTGACTTGCCCAGGGTCACACAGCTAGTAAGTGTTAAGTGTCTGAGGCCGGATTTGAACTCAGGTACTCCTGAATCCAGGGCTGGTGCTTTATCCACTGCACCACCTAGCCACCCCACATCAGCTTTTAAAGACAAACTCATTTAGGATGGGGGTCAACTCCCAAGGGTAAGAGATCCCAAAATACCATAAGGCATATGGTGGAGAGTCTGTGGGTAGAGAAACGCTAATTATCTATTACTAGATCTATTGACAAGAATAATTGCTTTATTCATTCTTTTTTTTATTCATTCATCCATCCATTTACTTATCCATTCATTCATCAACTGGGTAACTAAGTTGGTTATTTCTATGTTCCTGAAGGAATATAAGTACTGTTAGCTTCCTCTAAATTTTGGTGACCTGGAAAAAACTCTAGTCACCCTTCCCTATGTATGCCTGTACTTGAAGTCAAAGATCCTAACTCATACTTCTTTCCTATCCCCACGGGCCTCAGAATACTGCTTTTGCCCAGTAGATACTTGCTGAAGAAAGTTTAATCGATAACTTATGGATGTTAAGTATTGCTAACGGTATTTTCTTGACTTTTTTCAGTGTGGCATCATTTACTGGTTATTTGGTGGGGCCGTCAGGAATCTTGGGAGCCCAGGACATGTTGCTAAGTGGTTCCAGCCACTCCAGGTATGGTATGACTCCTGAGCTATTTCGTTGCATTGCATTATGAGAGGCTAGCCCTGAGGTGTTTGCAAGAAGCAGTGAAGATTTCTGTGTGTGGTATGCCTCAAGAATCTCTAGAAGGTAGATCTTTTTCTGGATCTTTGGATTAGGGTGTTGGAACACAGAAAGAATAAGAGACTCGTCTAGCTTTACAGAGTATATCAGGATCAGAACTCAGGGCCTTCTTTCTCTCCCTTGAGTAATGCTAAGTCTCTAGTTTATGTTAGCTCTTCCTTGATTAACTTTAAAAACGAAAATGAAAACCAATGTCCCCTGATCTTATCAACTTTACTGTATTTATGGATACTGCAAACCTACAACAGTGAATAGTAAGGTGTAGTTATGTTCTCAATGGCTGGTGGTAGAGTGGGGCCAGAGAACCTGAATTCACCACTTCTCTATATGATCTGGGGAAGTCATTTAAGAACACCTCACCTGTAAAATAAAAACAGTAACCTATGAGGTCTAAAGCTACGATTCCATGATGTGAATGTATTTTCTTTTTGATCAAACACAGGAGCAGAAATACACAGGGATGTTTGCGATGACCGAGCGGGGTCACGGTAGCAACGTGAGGGGCATACAGACAGAAGCAACTTTTGATCTCAATGCTCAGGTAATAATTCCATGGCATTGTTTTGTAATGATATTAAAATCCCATCAGTCTGATTAGGAACCAAAGAATGAGGGGTATATGTGTGTGTGCGTGTGTGTGTGTGCGTGTGTGCGTGTTCCGTGGCTTTAGATTAACTCCAGGTTCACCTGTCACTCTAGCATATGCAGATTGGGATGTGTAATGACTGGTGCCTTCCCTGAGGTATTTCACTGTCTTCTTTAGCAGGAGGGGGGTCCTATTCAGGAGGAAAAGAAACGGTAAGTGGTATAATGTATTTGGCCAGGTTCTCCTCCCTTGAGTTGCTAAGCAATTAACTCAGCTGTCAGGAAGAAATCTCTCCGGTTTTATTCTGCAAGGTAAACATAGAAGCAAAAAATCACAGAGCTGGGAGGACCGTTGGAGGTCATCATCTAGGACGGGTCAAAGGAAATAGGGATGTTTAGCTTGGAGAAGGGGAAACTAAGGGGACATGATAGCTATCTTCAGGTTTTGGGTGGCTGTCTAATGGGAGAGGGATTATTCTTGTTCTGCTTGGCCTCAGAGGACAAGTCAGGGAATAATGGATGGTAGTTGATGAAAGGCATATTGAAGCTCCATCTAAGGACAGATCTCCACTTTTTATGCAGCTTTAAATGTTGGGAATGTGCTGCCTCGGGAGGTTAGTGGATTTCCCCTTAGAAACCTTCAAGAGAAAGCCAAATGAACACTTGTTGGATATGTTGTAAAGGAGATTATCAGTGAGATATGGCTTGGATTGCATGGCTTCTGAGGCCTCTTTCTGTTCTGAGATTCTTTGATCATCTCATCTATCATTTTTGCTCTCTCTCCCCCATATTATAGACAAAGAAACTGAAGCCCAATGAAGGGAAATGACTTTTTCAAGGTCACACTGCTAATTAGTGACAGAATTTAGATTAGAGTCTGTTCCCTAATTTATACAATGTGGAAATTGGACTAGATGATCTCTGAGATCCCTTACAGGTCTAAATTATATCCTACAATGCCTTGCTATCCCATGATCTTACTGATTACACCATAGTTCTCTCTGAGCAGGCCAGGAAACACCTCTGTTTGAACTGTAGGCATATGTTAGGTTAACATTCATCCAGACATCACAGTATGCTTATCTTTTAGTTCCCTATTTTTTTTTAAGCCAAAGGACAAGGATTTCCTAACTTTTTCTGCCACCTTTTCTTTCCTTATCATTTTTTGGGGAGGGTCAGTGAGGGTTAAGTGACTTGCCCAGGGTCATACAGTTAGTAAGTGTTAAGTGTCTGAGGCCAGATTTGAACTCAGGTCCTCCTGAATCCAGGGCCAGTGCTTTATCCACTGTGCCACTTAGCTGCAACCCCACACCCATCATTCTTTTTTTTGGGGGGGGGTGAGTCAATTGGGGTTAAGTGACTTGCCCAGGGTCACACAGCTAGCAAGTGTCAAGTGTCTGAAGCCGGATTTGAACTCAGGTCCTCCTGAATCCAGGGCTGGTGCTCTATCCACTATGCCACCTAGCTGCACCCCCCCATCATTCTTGTGTAAAGGAGGTAAATGGATTTATTTTGTATACCTTTTTAGCTATTAAATACTTTTAAGAGCAAAAGAAATATGTAAATTCAAACAACAAAGAGTAGATATAGTGTTTTCAAAAAATTATTTAGTGGGAATGCCTGTGTCTGTGTGTATATAAAATGTGTGGAGTTCAAGTCTCTTTCTTAGTTTTCTTTTGGAAATCTGAATTAGTATTGAAAAGCTTTTCTAAATTGGGAGGGCCAAGTTGAAGTGGTTTACTTTTGAGTGACTCTTTTTCCCCTGTGCTGGGCCTAGCTGGGTAGAGATTGAATTGAGGGTCAGTGCAGGGCTGTAAGCACATTGTGACATTTGTGGGGCATTGACCCACTTGGGAAGAAATACCTGACCCCAGTTGGATGTTTTCTGCTCCTGATCAAATAAGCATTAATGCGGTACCCGCACTGTGCTAGCACTGGCAAAATTAAGTCCCCACACTGACAAAATCACAAAGCCTACATGGGTTGATACAAGTAATGAATTCTTTGATCAGGAATTTTTTAAAGGATCATAGATCTAGAATTTTGAGGGGCCTCAGAAGCCATCGAGTTCATCACTCTCATTTTACAGATGAATAGCTGAGGGTCCCAGAGGATAAATGGCTTACCCAAGGTCATCTAGGTAGTAAGTTATCATTGGGGTCAAGATTTGAACCCAGGTTCAAGTGACTCCAGAGTAGGTGTATTCTTTCTCTCTCTCTCTGTATATGTATGTATTCATGTATATATGTGTATGTATATATACATTGTGCCTCCTTTCTAAGCCCCCTGGTTTACAGATAAGGTAACCTTTCATATATCTAAGTAAGACAATGCCCAGAAGTGACCTATTGCAGAATGCCTCTGGACTAGAGAGGCTCCACTTGGCTTGGTTTTAATTTGGAATTTTTGTGGTGATTCAGTCATTTTTCAGTCATATCTGACTCTTCTTGCCCCCATTTGGGGTTTTCTTGGCAAAGATGCTGGAGTGGTTTGCCATTTCCTTCTCCAGCTCATTTTACAGATAGGAAACAGGGTCACACAACTAGTAAGTGTCTGTGGCCAGATTTGAACTCATGAAGAAGAATCTTCCTGACTCCAGATCCAGAACTCTATCTACTGTGCCACCTAGATGCCCTAGTTTGGATTAGGGGACTGCTAAATAGAGAGCCCTATAATCTGTTGGTTCTGATTGGAGTCCATGCTAGACTTGTTAGACAGCCTTCTTTGTTTTAAAATATATTTTTATTTCATCCAATATTTCCCAACTACATGTAAATTTTTTTTAACATTCATTTTTTAAAATTTCGAGCTCCAAATTCTATCCCTACTTCCCACCCTTCTCATCCCTCTTGAGAAGGCAAACGATATATCAATTATACATGTGCAGTCATACAAAACATATTTCTGCTATGACCATGTTGTAAAAGAAAACACAAAAATCCCCCCAGAAAGAAAAAGTATAAAAGATATGTTTCCATATGCTCCCAGAATTTATCAGTTCTTTTTCTGGATGTGGAGAGCATTTTCCATCACAAGGCCTTTGAGGTTGTCTTGGATCATTGTATTGCTCAGAATAGCCAAGTCATTTACAGTTGGTCATCATACAGTATTGCTGTTACTGTGTACAGTGTTCTCCTGGATCTGCTCACTTCACTTTGCAGCAGTTCATATAAATCTTCCCTGTTTTTTTTTTTTTATGAAATTGCCTCCACATCATTTCTTATGGCACAGTTATATCCTATCACAATCATATACCAAAACTTCTTCAGCCATTCCCCCATTGATGAAGTTACCCTTCTTGTAAGTAGATTCACTATAGGATAGCTGATGTATAAACTATCATTTTATGGGGAAGAAGGAAAGGAAGAAAGAGAAAAAGGACTAAGGATGGATTTATGGTATAGTGGAATAAAAACTGGACCTGGAGCTAAAAGAACTGGGTTCAGATCCTGGCTTTGCCACTTCCCAGCCAGAGGACATTGGGAAAATCACTTCCCCAATATGGGAGAGTTAGACTAGATGACCTCTGAGCTTCCTTTCCACTTTGATAGTCCGTGATTCTAGAGTCCCAGGATGTCCATATAAACCTTCCCTGGGTGTGTACATCATAAACAGTATAATTACTATGTCGGCATTGGATGTTTTTCAATTGGCTACCTTACTCTAAGATGCACATGACCACAGTTGTGAGCAAGGGGAAGTGGATACACATCTCTTCCCCTATAGTGGTGATCCTCTCTTCACATGCACTGATAGAAGGGGAAAGGAAGGGAATAAGCATTTAAGTAGCACCTACTATGTACTAGGCACTATTCTAAGGACTTTACAGATGTTATCTTATTTGATCCTCCTAGTGACCCAGATGAAGAAACTGAGGCAGATAGAAGTTAAGTGACTTGCCCAAGGCCACACAGCTCTTAAGTGTCTAAGATTGGATTTGAAATCGGGTCTTCTGACTCTAGATATAACATTGCATCATCTAGCTGTGACAAATGGCTTCTGAATATAGGGAGGTCATATTCTCTTACTTCCCTCATAATAGCCTCGATTTGACTATCCCATTTTATTTTATTTTTAAAGGAATGTGGTATAGACTTTATCTTTTGGAAAATGTTTTGTGTGATGTCTTTTGCTTCTTATAACACTGACATTTACCAACCATAACTTCCCCCTCCCCCACCTGCCAAAAGAACTCTCTTCTACATCTTAAAGAAAAACAGTAAACAAAACATACCAACATTGGTAGCCACATCTGAAAGTACACATGATCTTCTGTGTCTTAGTCCCTTTACTCGCTGCCAAGGGAGGGAAGAGTTAAATGATCTGTTCTCTAGAACCAGTATTGGTCACTGCCTATAACCTGAGCTTAGCTGCCTTTTTAATGTTTTGTATCTGCATTATTATAGCCATTGAATGTGATTGCCTTACTTTAAAGGGAAAAAAAGTACTTTAAACCTTTTAAAAATTGGAATCCTCCCTACGGCTGTTTTCCCCCTACTGAAGTCTTCTTGGTACTTGGGTCCCATGATCCCCAAATAGCAGAATTGCTACCTGGTCTGCATTAGCAGATGGCATTTTGTGATAAGGGAGTTTAGCACTCTGAATATTAATAATGATGAGGTCCCCGGTGATACTCCCCATTTACCCCCTGTGGGAGCCAGACAGAGTACAAATCCATCATCAACACAAGCCCCTGAGAACTGACATTATAGAGAATGAATTTTTCCCTTCACTGATTTTTTGCGTTTTCCTTTTAAAACGTTGGAGCATATCATATCAAATGAGCCTTCTTTCCCTTGAGCCCTATTGAAATCTTTTACATGCTCTGGTTACTGGTTCCTTTAGGTTTGTTTTATTAATTTATTTATTTACTCACTTTGGGGGCTGGGGCTGGGATGGAGGTGATCTGGAGGGAAGAAAGTTTTATTTGAAAAAGCTTTGACTCAAACTTGAGACTGAGCAGAGAAGGTAAATGATTCTATAAAGCCTGTGGCCAAGGTTGCCTTTTTTTTTTCTTGGTCTGGTACAGTATTGACCATTTTGTTAGCCTGCCACAAATAATTAATAATAATAATAGCAGGCACACATGGTATACATTATATAGATACAGCTATGATGCTTGCATTCTGGCCTATGCAGACTTTCCAAAGCCTGGGCTGGGCCAGAAGTCTCAAACCCTCTTTCTCAGGGTATATCAGATGTTTATGAGGAGTTGACCTAGTGTTCTCTCCCACACCACACCAGGTCTGCACCATCAAGCCAAGACTTTTGGTGGTAGTGTTGTTGCTGTTTCCAGTTGCAAGGAATAGTCCATGGGGGCTATTATTTTTAAATTGATTTTTACTTTAAAATTGTCCCCAATTTAAGTCACACTTCCAGTTGAGAAGTACTTGTTGACTTGATAAAACAACGTCCTCCTCTGGAGACTTCTTTGAAAAGGATTCAGCATGTCCGTTTCTGTTTCTAAAAAAGGTCTTGCATATGTTAAAAGTTTTCCTGTGCAAACATGTGTCAGTGAATGTTTTCTTAGGCCCCAAGACTGTGTTTCTTGGCCAGAGGGAAAGTGTAGTCTATATACTTTTAGGATCTGAAATCTGAGATAATCTTGGGGTGATCAATAGCATGTTGGTTTAGTTCAGCCAGATTTTCAATATAGTCAATCCCAGTTAAATTGAGAGGGATTAGCTCATCACACTTAGGAGCCCTTCAGTTTTCCCCTGGAAACCCATGCCCCAGCCCAAATTGCCTGCTTGTTTAGGCCCTGCAAGAACATGCTGTTTCCTTTCCAGGCACAAGGTCGAGTTAGCTCTCAGTTCAGTAGTCATCTAGGTGGCTAAACCATGGTAGAATATAGAGAGGAGGGCACTTATAGGATGGAGGATCTGATCTTACCGTGACTTCAGAAGAGCAAGCAAAGAAGGCAAAGAGATCTTGAAAAAGAGGGTACAAATTGAATGCCGTATTTCCTCTGGCCAACCAGTGCCTTATGATTTTCCTTAACTTCAGTTCTGACTGTGATTCTCCCTATGCAACTAACTTTCAGTGGCTCTAGCATAAGATATCCATTCTTTTCTTTAGTTTTGTTTGTTTGTTTGTTTGTTTTTTGTTTTTTAGTGAGGCAATTGGGGTTAAGTGACTTGCCCAGGGTCACACAGCTAGTAAGTGTTTAAGTGTCTGAGGCCGCATTTGAACTCAGGTACTCCTGACTCCAGGGCCGTGCTCTATCCACTGTGCCATCTAGCTGCCCCTCTTTCTTTAGTTTTTAAAGCCATGTTCAACCTGACCCCAACCTACCTGTCCAGCTCTTTTGGACATAATTTACCCCTGGGCACTTTGAGATATACCCAACTTGGCCTTCTCTTTGTTTGTCATGCATAGCACTCCATCTCTCATGCCTGGAATCCACACCCTCCTTTCTGCCGCTTCACAAAAACCCTTTCTTCCTTCATTGTACATTTCAAGCAATACCTTTCACTTGAAGAATTCCCTCTTTCCCAAACTACCTTGTCTTTAGCTACTTTTTATTTATTCAATTTAAATTCATTCTGTATATATTTTTATATATTCTTCTTGACTTCCCTATTAGAATGTAAACTCTTTTGAGTAGAGATTTTCTTTTTACTTGTATCCTTAGTGCCTTGCACATATGCTTGGCACATGTCGTTCAGTTATTTCAGTTGTGTCTGACTCTTTCGTGACCTCATTGGGTTTTTTGGCAAAGATGCTGGAGTGGTTTGCCATCTCCTTCCCCAGCTCACTTTATAGATGAGGTAAACTGAGGTAAACAGAGTTAAGTGACTTTCCAGGGTCACCCAGTCTAGGAAGTTTCTGAGACTGGTTGTGTCACTTTGCTGCCCAAATAATGGTATGTACTTGTTTAGTCATTTTTAGTCCTATCTGACTCTTCATGATCCCATTTGAAGTTTTCTTGGCAAAGATACGGGAGTGCTTTGCTATTTCCTTCTCCAGCTCATTTTTTACAGATGAGGAAACTGAGGCAAATGGTAAATGAATTTGTCCAGGTCACACAGTAAGTATCTGAGGTCACATTTGAACTCAAGTCTTTCTGACTCCAGGCTCTGGAGTTTCTATTCTATGGATTTGGGGAAAGATAAAAATATTCATACAGATAAATATGTAAAATATATTTTTCCAAAATTATATTTTACATATTTATCTGTATGAATAAGAGAGGATGGTAGCTTTAGAGACAAAAAAACCGCAGTAGCACATTCGTGATTCTTAACCCTGAGTTGAGTGAGGTCCTTTTACAAGTATTCCTACTAAAAGCTTGCATGTACTAAGCTTTTTCCCCCCATGAACCATTGATTGTTATTTTAATTGGTCAAGAAAACTGAGAGGCGATTATGAAACATTCATCCAAAAGCAAATAACATGTCTCTTTTCATAAAGATGGAGATTTTATGTTCCAAGGTTTTAGCCAACAGCAGGAAGTGAGTAATATTGTCTAGTAGCTTTGTTCTTCATCTAGCCAAGAGGGAGTCTTGGACAGTTTGGGGCAGTGCTGGTTTTTGATTAGAAGTCTGAGTGTTTCAAATTATTGGGACTCCAGGTCACAAAGGAGGCAGGTATGACCCTTAGTGGTGGTGTGGGGTTAGGCAGAAGACAGTGGGGAGCCAAGAGATAGTACAAGAAATGAATATAGATCAGTGTGTCAATATCTCCCCAAGTGGGCTCAGCAGCTACTCAGTAAACAGCTTGTAGTCACTGGGGAGTTTTCCCTTCACTGACTTTTCTGGTATGTTTAGGGATGTGGGGAGGATGTGAAAAAAAAATGACTTATACATTAAGACTTTTAGGGACCGTATTGTTTGGTTTTTTTGTTTTTTTTTTTTAGTGAGGCAGTTGGGGTTAAGTGACTTGCCCAAGGTCACACAGCTAGTAAGTGTTAAGTGTTTGAGGCCAGATTTGAACTCAGGTACTCCTGACTCCAGGGCTGGTGCTCTATCCACTGCGCCACCTAGCTGCCCCTGTTTTGTTTTTTTTTTAAAAAATCTACTTACCTTGGTGTGAAATCAGGGATTGAGGAACTGAATTTGGTCATTCCCAACACAGTCTGATGGATGTCAACCTTATAACCAAGCTCATCTGAACTGCAAAAGCATGAACTTAGTCCCTGGGCTTATTTCTTACCCCAGTTTGTCTTCATACTGAAAAAGTGAATGGAAGAAGAAATGGGAGCATCTTGATTATTAACTTCAAATTTGTAAACTCAAGAAAAATGTGTCTGAAAAGCTTAATTAGGATGAATTTTTCTGTTCTATCAAGATAAAAAAAATGCCTCCCATTTTTTTAGGATATAAAATTTATCAGAGAGTTAGAGCTCAAAGGAAACCTTAGAGGTCATCTAGTTCAACCCTTTCATTTTATAGATGAGGAAATTGAGGTTCAACAAGATTAAATGATTTTCCCAAGGTCATACAATGGAAGTAGCAGAGACAGAATTTGAACCCAGGCTTTCTGATTCTTAATTCTTTTTTCACTGTCCCAGATTGCCATCGGGGAACTGACATGATACCTGAGGTGATTAGAAAAATAATCATTAACTTTGCAAGTCATGGGAATGAGCAATTACTCCCTACAATATAGTAGTTGATCTTAACTATTGAATCATAGAAGCATAAGGCAAGAAGGCACCTGATATATCAGTCATCCAGTTTTTGCCCAGGCTGTTGTAAATAGCCTTTTTTAAATCATAAAAGTATTTTATTATTTTCTAGTTACATGTAGAGATAGTTTTCAACAGTTTTAATAAGATTTATAGTTTCAAATTTTTCTCCCTCTCTCCTTTTCCCTCCCCTCTCCCGCTCCCCAAGATAGCAAACAATCTGATATAGGTTATATATGTTATAGTCACATTAAACATATGTAAATAGCCTTCCTAATTAATGTTCCTTCCTATGGTTTATCAAGAGAGCAGCATTGTATAGTGGATAAGGCATTGGATTGGAGTTAGTAGGAGGTGGGTTCAAATCCCAGATGGGAATGCATTGGCAGTTACTTACCCTTTCTGTTGCCTTGGGTTCCCATTTGTGAAGTGAGGAGTTTGCTTTGATGGCCTCTAAAGTGTCCCATTTAAGCTTAAGATTCTGTGATTCTAGGACCTCTTCAATCCATTCACCACCTGAGTAGAGCTATGATCAAGTTATCCTTTGATGCAAAAATTTTCAGTAGTTTCCCATTATCTGAAAAAAAAGTTCAAAATCTAACTCTGTCAATATAAGGCTTCCAGAATTCATTTCTATCTTATCCCATACTACATTTCCCCTTCTTGTAGTCCAGTGGTGTCAAATGACTTAGAAAACTACATATTACATCATTGATGTTTATTGGGCTTTTAATTATTTTCTTGAATATTTCCCATTTACTTTCAATTTGGTTCTGGCCTTGGGGATAACAATGCTGCCTGTGTGTTGAGAGTTTGATGATTCTGTTTGTAGTCTACCAGCAAGACAAATTGAAATATTCTTTCTTTCCTATTCCTTCTCTGAACTCCAGGTTTTGCTTATGGTGATTCCCACTTGCTTCCAGCGGACTTCTTTGCTGTTGAAAGTCCCTTCATTTACTTCAAGGCCCAATTTTTATTTTTAGGGCAATGAGGGTTAAGTGACTTGCCCAGTGTCACACAGCTAGTAAGTTCAAGTGTCTGAGGCCAGATTTGAACTCAGGTCCTCCTGAATCTAGTGGCCGGTGTTCTATCCACTATGCCCCCTAACTGCCCCCTAAAGCCCAATTTGTAAGGACCATCTCCTCCATGAAGCCTGTCAGGCCCATCCATCCCCCTGGTGAAAGAAATCTCTCCCTCCTCAAATAATTAGATACTTTACTCTCTCCTCATTTTGTATCTTTTCTCACTTTCCCTTGAATCCCAATCATTTGCATACTTGTTCTTAGATTTAAGATCCCTGAGTCAGGGACTGTTTCAGTTTGGTCTTTGTATGTTTAGTGCCTAGCATATACATTAGGAAGTATTTCTTCTCTGTTCACTTGCTTGAGTTGAAATTATATAAAGTAAAAAGAAATTAATCCTTTGTCTTATGTCTGTGTGTAGGAGTTTATCATTGACCCCCTTGTGAAAATGCTGAAAGATGTACATTGGGAATGCCATGGAAGGACATTATGCTGCTGTCCTTTGCACAACTCATCATAAATGGAAGATCTCAAGGTTTGTGTTGCTACCCCAGTTTGAGAGCAGCTTATACTTGTTCAGGGTCTTCCAAAAGAATATTTTTAAGCTTTAATACCTTGAAAGCTATTAATGTGCTGAGACTTTTGGGACACCCTGTATAATGCTTCATGATAACAATGCCTTTAATAGACATTATTTCATTTGAGCTCCATATTAAAAATCTGCCCTGTAACATGAGTCAGTCAATAAGCATTTATTAATAACCTACTATGTGCCAGGCACTGGGCTAATCTCTGAGCAGATAGTACCTCTCTCCTTTACATATAGCAATCAGTCTGGGAAGATGAAGAATACTCAGAAGAAGAGACTTGGTCAAGGTCACTCAAACGGGAGTAAGTGGCCTGGCTAGGAACTAAAAATTTGCTGTCCCTATTCCAAATTCCAGGTTTTTTCAGTCTGTCATATAATTCTTTAACTGAAATTAGAATATGATAATGGTTGAGATTTTCATATATATATCTGGCAAATGTCATTAACCTACCTCATAAAATACGCTTCAAAATCTTTATCTAACCTTCATTCTAGGTAGGTATGTGGTACAGTGAATAAAACACTAAACCTCAGGTTAAGAAGACTCAAGTTCAAATTGAGCCTCAGACCCTTATTTATCATATGACCTTGGGGAAGTCTTTGCACATCTGTCTGGCTTGGTTTTCCTCATCTGGAAAATGGGGAAAATGATAGCACCTGCCTCCCACGGTTGTTGTGAGGAATGAAAGGAGATAATATTTTTAAAGCCTACTGTAAATTTTAAGACTATACTTTCTGCCTTAGAATAGGTGACAAGCAGTACAGTTTATTTTTATGTTCTGGAGTCACATTTATTCAGACTAGAATTTTTTAACCTCTGATGGCCTGGTAAAAGCCTTCTCAGAATAATCTTGTGTGTGTGTGTGTGTGTGTGTGTGTGTGTGTGTGTGTGTGTGTGTGTGTGTGTGTGGCAATTGGGATTAAGTGACTTGCCCAGGGTCACACAGCTAGTAAGTGTCAAGTGTCTGAGGCCGGATTTGAACTCAGGTCCTCCTGACTCCAGGGCCGGTGCTCTATCCACTGCTCCATCTAGCTGCCCCCAGAATAATCTTTTTAAAAGCATAAAATGGGCAGCTAGATGGAGCAGTGGATAGAGCACCGGCCCTGGAGTCAGGAGGACCTGAGTTCAAATCCGGCCTCAGACACTTGACACTTACTAGCTGTGTGACCCTGGGCAAGTCACTTAATCCCAATTGCCTCACTAAAAAAAAAAAATTTAAAAGCATAAAATAAAATACATAAGATTACAAAGGAAAACAATGATAACAAAGTAGTTATAAAATATTTTAAAAACCCAGTTTATGGTTCTCCTAAAATCTGTCTGTGGACCGATGGACCCCAGGTTAAGAACCTCTGTTATAGACTATTATTCTGACCGCCCATAAGTCCAGAGTGTTATATAGGTGAGTGAATTTAGGGAGCTGTTAATGATTTTGTAAATAACACTCAAATCTCCAGTATGGATGTGGCTTCATATTTTTCCCCTTTAGAAGCAAACATTTCAGGAATCTCCCCATTTCTCTGACCTCTTTAGGTCCCCACTGCTTCATTGTCCCTGTCAGAGATGAAAATGGAAGCTTGTATCCTGGAGTGACAGCAATTGATATGTTACACAAAGAAGGTGAGTAGATTCAACACCAACCTCTTCCTGTCCATATGGCTCCTAGGGACTTCTCTTCCCAGCTCTAACAAAAAAACAAACAAACATAACAAAACAAAACAAAAAAACCCAACAAATACCACCACATATTCATGTTAATTAAGAAGTCTTGCACAGACTTTGTGTAGAGTAGGCTTTCAGTATATACTTATTGATCAAATTTCTCATCAACTTACACTCCAAGTAAGTCAAGTCAATAGGCATTTACGGGATACTTTCTATGTGCTGAGCACTGGGAATAAAATAGAGAAAAAAATAAAGACAGTCCTTGCCCTCAAGTCTTACATTTTATAGGAAAAGAACACACATAAAAGGAAATTGAAAGGGTGGTGGGAATTCTTTATAAGAACTGTAGAAAATCCCACACCTACTCATGTTGTTGATCATTCTTTATCATCTCTGCTTCGAAGTTATTTCTTAGTACTAGGGGGTTAATGGAGTTTTTGTTCATTACCATGTGCATGTGTGGTTCTTCTTCTAAAGATTACAAACTCCTTGGAACTAAGTGTTTCTTACATCTCTCATGTTCCCAACAGAGTGCTGTGTATGTAATAGACACTCAGTGAATAATTGCTTTTTTAAAAATAAACTTGTATTGCTATCTTTTGTTTTATGTTATTTAATTTATATTTCCCAATGTATCTCTCTTCCTACCCTCTCCCAGGGAGCTATCCCTTATAACAAAGCAAAAAAAAAAACCAACCCCAAAAACCCCAACCCCACAACCCTAGTTCAGCAAAACAATATATATTTTTAAAATGTGACATTAAATTTAGCATTCTATACCCACAGTCCCCCACCTCTGCAAAGAAGTGACAGGGTGGGGGAGGTGACTTCTGTCTCTTCTCTCTTGTTATGTGTGACCATCATTTCACAACATTTGTTTTTCATTGAGTGAATACTGTTGAATGAGATTCAACAAGGTTCATGGGCAGCACTGGTTGCCGCTGGCGGATTTCAGTCATAGGCAGGGGAAAGAAAAAAAAAAGTGAGAAGTAACAGATGATGATGATGATGGTGATTTAAGATTTTCTAAGCACTTCTCATAAACTATTTCATCTGCGCCTCAAAACAACCCCATGAGGTAAAGACTACAGGTACTATTCCTACAGAGGAAGCTTGGTAAAGCTGATGTTCAACATCAGTTGTTTCCAGTCACATCCAATTCTTTGTGACCTCATTTGGGATTTTATTGCAAAGATACTGAACTGGTTTGCCATTTCCATCTCTAGCTCATTTTATACATGAGGAACAAACAGGGTTAAGTGACTTGACTAAGGTCACAAAGCCAATAAGTGTCTGAGGCTGGATTTTGAACTCAGGTCCTCCAGGCTTTAGGCCTGGTGCCCTATCCACTGCATCACCTAGGTGCCCATAGCTGATAGCATGCTGGATCTAAAAGTCAGGAAAACCTGGGTTCAGTTTCTGCTTCTGACACTTCCCTAGCTGTGTAGCCCGGGCAAGGCACTGGAGCTCTCTGAGCCTCAGTATCTTCATCTGTGAAACGAAAAAGATGAATTAGATGAACTCTAAGTTCCTACCCAGCTTTAAATCTATGGTCCGATGATCCCCATTTTATAAATGAGGAAACTGAGACACAGAAATTAACTGACTCATAAAGGAAGTTAGCGCAAGTGTCAGAAGCTGGGACTGAGGTAGGTAGGTCATCTTGATTCCCAAGTCCAGCCCTCCCATCCACTATATCCCAAGAAATAGATGCTAGAAGGAGAATGGTTGAGTTTCATCCATTGCCTTAGATACCACTAAGTATATCCCTGTGTGGTGTGAATGAAGTTGGGTAGTGAGGGAGGTTCCTTCTTTCTTACTGCATACCTTAATCCACTTCAGCTAACATGCCCTATATATATGTGCCTGATTTACTATCTCAGACTGTGATGGAGGTGCCAGAGAACTCTGGCAGCTGCTTTTAAGTGTATCAGAGTTTGTATAGGGCAGAGGCTTAGGCCCAAGCCCTGTGGAGAGCTGCCAGATGAGATTGTAAAGCTCGAGAAAGCCTGGTCCTCATTTCTGCTCAGGCACCGAAATGAGGATCTGTCCTAGTCAACAAGGGTCTCTTTCTTAATAAAGAAAGATACTCTTCCAGTTTAAACTTCGAGCTTAAGCTTGCAAAAACAGACAGCTTGGCTCCAAGCTGAGCAAGCTCTGTTATGGACAGAAGTAAAACCTTAGTTGGGGGGGGCGGGGGGCTGGGGACAGCCTCTCGTGAGTCACTCAGAGATGAACTTTTGCAGATTTGGGCAGCTCTGCTAAGCTAGGCAACCTCACGTTGGATATGGGGTAGACTCCCAGCCGCTGAGGCTGCCTCCTTTCCTAGGCAGCTGCCGTCAAGCTGGCCAGGTGTGCTGGGGGAGGGGTAGAAGGAATGGGGGGGAGCATTTGTGGTGAGGGAAGAGAAATTTGAGTTACACTATTGTTGAAGAGCCAAACTGGCTTTCCAGAGGCTTCTGTATGCATCCTTGTATTCTTTCATTCAACTAGAACATAAATTGAATCTCCTTCTCTAGACCATTGCTAACTGCTCAAGCAGATAAGGTCTTTCCCCCTACAATTCTCTCTCTGCACCCCCTCCCCCCTTCCCCCAAGCATGTTAGATCTGAGGCAGAACAAGCTTTTTTTTTTTTTTGGCCCGTCAGGGAGCTGCCCAGCTGTGCTAAAGGAAACAAGCATAACTCTGGTAAATAATCTTGCTCGAGAGAAAAAAAAAATGTCTCTGGAAGTAATATAGACATCCTTGGTTAAGCGAACTGTGTATTTGGAGTCAGTGCTTGGCACGCAGGAAGTAGGACAGGCAATATTTGCTGATTAGAAACTTGGATTTTCCTTTACGCTCCTCCAGTTCATTTGGTTGTATTTCTGTTTGCTCTGTAGGTTTACATGGTGTGGATAATGGGATTTTAATATTTGACAAGGTTCGAATTCCAAGGGAGAACCTACTGGATAAGTGAGTAACCCTTCTCCACCTCGTTAATTTCACTGTGCGTAGAAAACGATTGTTTCCTCCAAAGTCGACCCAGACTCCTTTGGTCCCAAAGAGGTTTCTGACTACTGTGTCTGGTTCATTCTTGAGATTATAAGATCAGAGAACCAGAGCCGGAAGGCACTCCAGGGAGCATTATTCCTTGCCACTCCTCCAATCTCCCCTCTCCTCCAAAAGTAACCCAAACAATACTACCATTATTTTTGTGTTTTTTTGCAGGGCAGTGGGGGTTAAGTGACTTGCCCAGGGTCACACAGCTAGTAAGTGTCAAGTGTCTGAGGCTGGATTTGAACTCAGGTCCTCCTGAATCCAGGGCTGGTGCTTTATGCACTTCTCCACCTAGCTGCCCCTAATACTACCATTATTAATTCTAGTAAAGGCACTTCATTCCACTGCCCAGTGGCTCCATTCACCATCCTTAGCCACCACTCCCTTTTGTGTGTTGTCTCCCCTATTAGAATATAAGCTCCTTGAGGACAGGGACTAATTTTTTTTTTTTTGTCCAGTGTTTAAGTCACATATAAGTCCTTTATATATGATCATTCATTCAATCATTTTCCCAGATTGATATTTTTGTGATGGTAAATTTAGACATCTTTTGTCTCAATTCTTTCCTAGCCTTTAGTCAATTCATGAGAAAATCAAGACATCACCCTTGTGATGTCATTGGTCCCCTTTGAGAACTAAGGACCATCATCAATAACAATATTCATGTAGTTCATCACCTTCCTTTTTCCAGATGAGGAACCTGAGACTGGGGGTAGGGGGTGGGGAATGGGGTTAGGTGACTTGTCTAAGGTCACACAGGTGGTAAACATCACTGGGGAAGGGAAGGAAGAAACATTTATTAAGTGTCTACTAAATGCCAGGCACTGTGCTAAGCACTTTATAAATACTATCTCATTTGATCCTCATAACAACCATGGGAGGTAAGTAGGTGCTGTGATTATTCCCATTTTACAGTTGAGACAGACAGGTTAAGTGACTTTACCAGGGTCACACAACTAATAAATTTCTGATGCCAGATTTGAACTTGGAACTTTCTGACTCCAGGTCCAGTCTGAATGTGGGTTCTTTGATCCCAGAGTCAGTACTTTTCCTCCTATTTAGGAATAGTTGGGTAGGGGCTAGCAGTTTTTACTTTTTGAGATTATTTTAAAAGGCAAATTCATGAATAATGATAGTTATGGTTAGCATGCCTTTAGCTGATAATGTGACATGAGTATTGATCTAATGTAGATGGAGGTTGGGCATTTGGGATTATGTCTTGTCTGCAAAGGTGGTTCATACTTTTCTAGGAATGGAAAAGGAAGGAAAGCAGTAGTGGTTCTGCTACTTCCCTAACTTTTAGTAAGATGACATGTGGCCCAGACATTACCCAGAAGTCCTGCCTGCTGGAAACTCTCCTCATTAGCCTAGAACCAATGGAACTAAGAAAACGGATCCACACTGAATGAGGAGGTAGACATGTGAAATGGAGAAGAGGACATATGTTTCTCACATCTCACAGAGATGATGTAGGATGTCATTTATGTATACAAATTGAATTTGATGAGGAGAGTTAACCCCAGAGACTGAAAACAAATTGTTGCTCTCATAGGCATCATGATCACTTGTGAAATCAGCATGGGGCAAGTATACCGAGGCCAAAAATGAAGCTTCAGTGCACATGAAGGCTGGCTAATGGGTACATAAGCGGTTTGATAGCACATTGGTTAGAGCCAGATTCTGAAATGGACTCCGGGGAAATCCAGGGAAATTTTATTTCAACAGGACTTCTGCTGACACAGCAGCCCTGTGTACCGGGGGCATTTTTGGGGGGTAGTCAAAGAGGAGCAGTTTCTATCTTTCTTGGACTACTCCAAATCAAGTCAGTAGTTAATGCTTTTCTTTTCTTCTTCATTCATTTACTTATCTGTAAACTAATGTATTCTCTCAATAGAATGTAAGTAAGCTCCTTGAGGGAAGGGAACATTTTCCATCTTTGTCCACGTACCCACCGCTCTAAGCACAGTGCTTTGCATGTGGTGGGTATTAAAAGAAATGCTTATAGGATTGAATTGAACTCATCAGGGAGTATGTCAAGGATCCCTGCATGCCATGCCATCTGAGTTTCTCTCTCTGGATGGGGGGGATACACCTGAAAGAATATGCCACTGTTGGTTCTGCTAGATGGTATTTTTAACCATCCAATTATTTTTTTTATGATGTGAAGCATATTCTTTTCTTCCCTCTCTTTTCCTGTGTAGGTTTGGTTCTGTGGCACCAGATGGACAATATTATTCACCCATTAAGAACAAGAGTGAAAGATTCAATGTAATGTTGGCAGCTCTGACACCATCCCGATTAGCTGTGACTTTCCAAGCCATGGGAGCAATGAAGGTAGCTTTACTGGCATTTCTCAAGTGTATATGCAAATGGCCCTCGTCTCTGCTTCATGAATGTTCCCTAGTCATTACTGTATTGAGACGGTCACATTTGGAGGCTGAGTAGCTCTTCAGAATGTTGGGACTGTTTAGGTCAGTTGGTTAGAGCGTGGTGCTAATGAGGCTAGGATTAGAGATTCGATCCCTAGCCAGGCCAGATGGCTGCATATACAGGAAAATTTTTGTTCCTCGGCCACAGATGCACCCTTAACGCCAGCCATCTGTTTCACAGATGTGCGTTTCACATATTAGGAAGGGCACTGGGTAAAAGGGTGTGGATGACTCAGTATAAAACCATCACCACTACTGGAAAAACAATGGCGAGCTCTTGCTCTACTTGGGATGGGTCAGCAGAATCCTGCGTGTTGATCATCACATTTTAATTTAATTCTTTGGGGTGGTCGCATTTGCTGATTGTGATGTGATGATGTTTGTAGGCACATCTTTGAGTTGGATTTGTCGGGCTTAAACTCTAGAAGATGGTCAGTTTCCTCCAAGGTCCTAAGGCTGTACTCATGAAATCTTAGACTTTTAAAGCTAGAAGACATCAGAGAAGTCATTTAATCCAAACCTCATCTGAAGCAGGGATTCCATCATCAACATTTGCATCATACCTGACAAATGGTCAATGACAGAGAATTCACTTCTACCAAAAGTTCTTTGAGAGTTCTTTGAATGTGTGTCCACTTGTTAATCAGCAAAGAATCTATAATTTCATCAATGTGAAGAAGTCTCAGTTTAGGAATTCTCTCTACCAACATAGATTGTCACCTATGTATGGCTTAGTAGATGTGTCCTGGGACACATCTCAGAAGTAAATGACTTGATTAGGGTCATACAATGTCAGAGATGAGATCTGAACTCAGATTTTTCTGACCCCAAGACTATCGCTCTCCCCTATTTAAAGTCACATCTCACTTACCAATATCCTTCCTAAAAAGTAGCATCCAGGATGGACCATGATGTTGCAGATGTGGCTGTTCTAGAACATTTCTGCTGTAATAGGACCGTTCCATTATTGGTTCGTGTTATTTGCAGTTCATTAAAATTCCCTGACCCATTGTCCAGCTGCATCGGATCCAGCCTGTGCTTGTAGAATTAGGTTAGGGTCTTGTGACCTCTGTACTGTTAAGATTCCACCATCTCGACAACAGTTGTGCTAAGAGAATAAGGGAAGGGCTCTGAAGGTATGGTCAAAGACGGGTGTCATCTACCTTGCGACACAGTGTCATCACTACCCTGCCCTCTGGTTTAGATTGTGCCTTAAGACCTCAAGCAGGGGCAGCTAGGTAGTGCAGTGGATAGAGCACTGTCCCTGGAGTCAGGAGGACCTGAGTTCAGACATTTGACACTTACTGACTTGTGTGACCCTGGGCAAGTCACTTAACCCCAATTGACTCACCAAAAAAAAAAAAAAAAGACCTCAAGCAGCTTGTAAATGGCCCATTTCATGAAACTCTCCCCAAGGACACACATGACACAAACACACAGACTAAGTCCCAGATTCTGGTTCTCCAAAATTTCTCTGCCATGTCTCACAGAAGTTTCACTTGACTCTCCTGTAGACTGCCCTTCCTGACCACACGGCTCTTCAGTGTGAAGGCCAATTAGGAAATCCTGCCCAAGAAACAAGCATTATGTAGTCTGGCTACAGGAAACCCCAACCAGAGAGAGACACAGAGACAGAAGAGAGAGTCAGAGACAGACAGACAGAAACAGACAGAGAAAGAGACAGACAGAGGCAGAGGAAGAGACAGAGACAGAGAGAAAGGATGGTGCCTTCACCAGGGTTATTGACAGCAGCTGCTACCATCCTATCCTACAGATGAATCCATAAGCATTTATTAAGCACCTTTTCCATTCCACAGATCAATTCATAAGCATTTATTAAGCACCTTTGTGCTAGGAACTATACGAAGGCAAAATAAAAAACAACAGCAAAAAACCCCACGAAAACAAAGCACAGCTTCTGCCATCTAAGAGTTTGCATTCTATTTGGAGAAAATGACATCTACCCAGATAAGTCAGATCTTTTTGAATCCCAGTTCAGTCATCCAACATCTTAGTTATCCCTCTTACCTTCTGTTATCTGAAAATTTGACGTGCATGCCACCTGTACCTTAATCTAATGCATTGATAAAAATGTTAACCAGAAGAGGGACATAGAAAGGATGTTGAAGCATTTCATTAGAGACCTCTTTCAAGGGTAAAACTGAGTTACTGCATCAGTCCTCTATGATACTGATTGTTTAGCCAGTTCCAAACCTATGTACCCATTCTCCTCCAATCTACGTCTCTCTTGTTCATGACATTATCATGGGGCTCTGCTCTACTCACATTGTTTATGGCATTTCCATAATTCAACAGCTTGGTGATCTTGTGAGGAAAAAAAAAAGAAATCAGGTTAGCCTATTTTTACTGAATCCACTCTGACTTGGAGGGATTACCCATTCCCTAAATGGACACAAGCCATCAATGATCTCTTTGATAAAACATTTACACATTTTGTCAGTAATTGATGCCAATCTTGCTTAGTTTGCAGTATCTACTATAGTACTAATAGAATCTACAACTAAAAGTATCTACTATGCTACTAATAGAATCTACAGTTTCCCCCATTTGAAAATCAGGGAATGTTTGCTCATCTCCAGTCCCATAGTACCTCTCCCATTCTCGATGATTTCACCCAGATTACTGACAATAATTTGGCAATCATAAGCACAGCATAATGCTCTGGTTAGCCCATATTTAGAGTCCTATATTCACATCTAGGTGCAAAATTTCAGGAAGGGCATTGCCAAACTATAAGGGTGATCAAGGTGGGGAGGAGAATCAAAATCTGCCATGCTGCTTACTTTAGAGAAGGGGCAATTTGTCAAGGATATGATCATAATATCTAAATATCCCAGGGGTTGTCCATGTGGAAGAAGGATTATGTGACTTGTCTGCTTGGCCTTAGAAGGCAGATCTAGGAGCATTAGAGGAAAGTTGCAGAGAGAAAGATTTTGACTTCATTATATAAGGAAACATTTCCTAACGATTAGAATTATCCGAAAGTGGAATCAGTGGTCCAATCCAAAGGGTAGCAAGTTCTTCCTGATTAAGAGATCTTCAACTGGATGAGGCTTCTGGTAGGTCCTTTGTGGAGAGGATTCTTGCTCAGGTTTAGGATGGCCTCTAATATCCTAGTTCAGAGAGTCTAAGAGGTTTAATTTGCTCAGTATCTTGGGTGTCATTCCTCTAGGTCATTTGTCTTGCACGCCCTGAGGGCGATGAGGAACTCTCTTACCACCTCCGCTTTCATCTTGGTTTCAAACTTAGGGTTTCCTAGGCATCTTGGACTGAAAAACCCTTTCTTGACTTTTAAATCCAGTCTGGCTAATTGGTTCCCAGTGCTCTCTCCATCTCAGTTTCTGCGCTAAGCAACAAAAGCCAGTGGAGAGGGAGATGAGACCTACCTCATGTGTACATGGTCCTAGTGTCAACCCCTTAGTATGCTTCTTTTCTAATGGGGGGGGGAGTTTTCTTCTGACCACTAACCCTACTCTGTGTCCTAGTTGCTAGGATATCAACACAAAATTGTTAATCTGTACTTAACACTTCTTTACTAAGATCTTCAGGCTTCCTTACCATTTTATAGCCCAGTTGCAGATGTACATCTTAGACTGAAGGCGCTAATCTTCAAAACAAAATAAATTGTTTCCAAACAAAATCAATCCAACATAAGTTTTTTTTAAACAGATATAAAGTGATTTTCTTATAAATGGTTTAGAAGCTATACTATAAACACATGTTCAAGAAGGACCAAATTATTCCATATCAGCTGCATTGTGTTCCTACATTCATTTGGGGGTATATGTGTCTGTGTATTTGTGCACATGTGTACATGCATGTATCTGTGTTTTAACAGTGGAGTTAGGTGGTCTGCTGCTAATTTCTAATATTATTCTAGGCCTCAGTCATACCTGATTAGATGAGCCATATCACCAGTGAAGAAACTCGAGACAATTTTGTAATGAAGTCACCCGTCCTGAAGTTAGGATATTGGCCAAAAATTAGTGAAAAGTTTTCCTTCCAAACTATATGCAATCACTGACTCATTTTCATGACCACAGAGAGAAGTAAATAAGAAAAGTCATATTAGATTGGAATTGCATTGAGGGAATTGGCTGGAGAGAAAAGTAATTCCAACTTTATACAAAGCAGTGAGAGCAGTACCTACAAATCTGCAAGTTTAAATGATAGAATCCTTAAGCAAACTCTGGTAGTGTCTCTCTCTGTTGGAAGAATATGGGTAACATATGCCTTTGGAGAGCTATGAGGCCTAATTTAAGAATTAAATACCAAGATTTGGAATTGGCTAGTACCAATTTCAGTCTGTGTGGCTATAAGTGAAGACTTCATGGATGTACAGTTTATCCATTTGAATAGAGTCTCTGAATAAAAGCTTAAGACAAGGGGTGAAGGTGCTCCAAGAGAAAGACATGATTTTTCAAGAGTCAGTTTTTAGAGAAGGCAAACAGTGAGGTGGCTAATCAAAGAGTAGATAATAATTTTTAAAAAAGAAACCTCAGGGCAACTAGGTGACGCAGTGGATAAAGCACCGGCCCTGGATTCAGGAGGACCTGAGTTCAAATTTGGCCTCAGACACTTAACACTTACTAGCTGTGTGACCCTAGGCAAGTCATTTAACCTTCATTGCCCCCCCCCCCCAATCTCTCCATCCTCCATTTATTTGTTTGTTTATTTGTGGGGTAAGCAGGGTTAAGTGACTTGCCCAGGTCATACAGCTAGTAAGTGTCAAGTGCCTGAAGCCGGATTTGATGAACTCAGGTCCTCCTGAATCCAGGGCCAGTGCTTTATCCACTGTGCCATCTAACTGCTCCCATACTCTATTTACTTCTGCAACATAGGGGAAGCTGATTCCAAGTCCTATGAGTATATTAGAAAAATCAAAGTATGAGCAGTATTTTTGTAGGTAGTTTACAATCCCAATGATCTAAGTTGGGTAAGTCTCAAAGAAGGTGATAAGGGCAATTTTCGTTGCTGTAGGGGTCTATAGTGGGAAAATAGGTTGGAGGGAGGGGAATCTGTTTACCCCTAGCTAACTAGATACTTAGCTCTGTTGTTTGTATGCTGTTGGAGGAGTGTAAATGCTGTTGGTATCCTGTAAATAAAAGATTTTGGGGCAAAGCTCTGGTTACCTCACCTAGTTGGGGGTCATTTCTCTTAAAACACACACACACACACACACACACACACACACACACACACAGAGCCCCCTTAATTCTCCACCTCTTCCACCAACGCTTCCTCATCCTAACTGATTAGAAATGGCAGTACCAAGAACCACACAGTGACACTGAAGTAAAGAGGTGGTAGGAATGTTTGAAAGCTGTGCACCAAAAGTTCATCACACCCTTAACAAACCCTGTGTGAAATAAATCCCAGTGACACCAACATGAGCACCTGCCACTGGCTCCCCCCACTTCCCCTCTCTCCCAGAAAGTGAGATTGTCACATAATGATGGGATCTGGCCCAGAGCTTTGGTGGACCTTAGATCCATCCTCCACTGTTGTAACCCATCTGATTTAATCAGCCATGATAGATAGTGACCTTGGCCTGTGTGATCTCATCTCAAATGTCTCCAGTGAGGATGATTTCACCACCTTTCTTGGCAGCTCCCCGGCTCCTATGGCTATAACACATGACATATGTTTTCCCTGTTGAAACTTAAGCCTATCCTTCTATTTTTGCTTTCACCGATGAGTGGGGAAATGACCCCCTTTCTCCTCTGTTGCCTCTGTCGTATATTAGGAAACCTACTGTCCCTTCTCACACTGATATTTTTCTCAAGGCTGGGCATGCTCAGTCCTTTTAAACTTTGCCCAGAGGTCTTATTTTTCATGGTTATCTCTCTTTTCAATTGCCCTTCTTGTTCCTTGAATGTTTTCTTTGAAAAGTTTGCCTCATAGGCCAATCTCTCGTTGGAATCCAGAATACTGTGGCAGATTCAGTGATTAACGAGAACAAAAGAATAAGGAAATTAAGATGTATAGGCAACCAAGGGGAGGGAGATTTTTTGGAGTATGTTCAGAAATAGGGAAAGTCTGTGGCCAATGGACAGAGGTGGGAGAAAATGTGTGAAAGAGTAAGGGATACTGAAATTGGAGGATTTGGGAAGCCTATGTCCTAAGTTTTTTTTGGGGGGGTTCACCCCAAAAGTACAGCAAGTCGTATTTGAGAGGTATAGCATAGAGAGGGATAGAAAACTTAACCTTTACAAGTAACTAAAACTGGCAGTAACAAAATCTTTTCCCCCAGATCAGAAATGATCTGTTTCCATATTGTCTTACATTAGTCAGGTTTTAGTCTCAATCCATAGCCACAGAATCTCTGAGCTGGAAAAGACCCCAGCCGCTCCCTGGTCTGACCCATATGGTTCTCTGCTTTTTACTAATATATTTTGTGGATGCCTTTTGTCTTTACATCTTAGTCTTTTCCCTCCTTCCAACCCCCTTCCCCACAGTGAGCCCCCCTTATGGAAGAGAAAAAGAACTGAGGAAAACCATCTGATCCAGAAACTGGGACTGTGTATACAGTGTTCTGTAGTGGCTCATGTCTCTGCTGTGACAGTGGAGGCATCGCTTGTAATCTCAGGTCTTCCCCTGGTTTTTCTTTGTCTCATCTAACTTCTTTTGAGCTGTCTTTTCCTTGTTGTAGCCATTGCCTAGATTATTCTCCTGGTTTAGCTTATTTTAAGTCATGCCTTGATAAAACTGGGCAAATCCCTTCTTACCCTCTCAGTGCCGCATGCAATCTCTTAACATTCATATTCCAATAAGAAATTATAAACAGTATATTAATAAACGGGGTGCTGGACCTGTAGTCAGGAAGATTCCTTTTAGTGAGTTCAAATCTGGTCTCAGACACTTAGTAGCTGTGGGAACCTGGGCAAGTCACTTAACCCTGTTCGCCTCAGTTTTCTCATCTGTAAAATGAACTGGAGAAGGAAATGGCAAACCACTCCAGGATCTTTGCCAAGAAAACCCCAAATGGAGTCACAGAGTCGGATACAACTAAAATGATTCAACAATAACAATATTAATAAACAGTGTAATAATAAACAATTCAGAAAGATACATGGGTTCAAATGCAGGCTTTGACACTTACTAACAATGTGATCATAGGCAAATTTCCCTCCAAGCGTCTCCTGGACTCATTCTCTTCATCTGCAAAATGGGGACAATGATACTCATTGTACAGGGTTGTTGTGTTGCTCCAGTGAGGTAAAGTACTCAGTGAGCTTTGCAAATATTAAAATGTTATGGCAATTTCAGCCACAACCAAAGCCACGATTAGCTAGAATTAATCCAAATACCTTTATCTTCTGTCATTCTGGACTAAACAGGGTTTCTCATATCACTCACTGATTCAGTGAACTGGTCTTCCTTTTAAACTCCATATGAAACAGCTACAGGGACTTCCTCTGGCAAACCTGCTGATTTTAACTCCATGCTATTTATTGCCAGCTAGTTGTGGTTTCTGAGGGTGAAAATAATGTGTGCTTTTTGGAAGGTCCTGGAATTTCACTTTGCATCATTCTCCTCCTTGGCCAGGGTCAAATAGGTCCCTACAGAGCTGATAATGAAAGAACAAGGGATCTCAGGTTCACCCTCAGCAATTCCCTGAGGCCAAGCCCATCACCTTGTGACCACATCCACTTGAAGGAAGAGTGGTTTTTAACCACTTGGTGCATTGTACCAAGTGGCAACCCTTCCTTACACCTTTGTTTAAAGTGTGTTGAAGGAACTTACTTCCTTTACTGTGTCTCAAAGAAAACCTGCTGCAGGGCACCCAAAGAAAACCTGCTGCAGAACACTGAAAACCATTCAAATTCAGAAATGAGATGACACTGGCAGTCAGTCAGTAAGCATTTTAAAATGCCTCCTATGTGATAGGCACTATGTTAAGCTCTGGAGGTCAAATCACCAGGACCAAAGCAGCATTGATAATAAATATAAGCAAATATTAACCTTTCACCAATATTTCCCATCATGCTGGCCTCTTTTCAAGAAGCCTACGGGTAGTAAATAATAAAATGATGATGATAGTGATAATGCTGATCATGGAGATTTGACCTGTAATTTCATTGGTTAAACAGAACTCCTGAGTGAGTAAATTCTTTCTACCTATGCAGTGAGATTTGTCTTCTATGTACCTTATGGTCAGTTATGTGACTGTAAGATGTGCTGATTCCCTCTTATCTTTATCAAAGATGCCCTGGTTACATGTCTGGATCATCTCATAACATTTTAGGGATGAGAAAGGAAATATATGGGCTAGTAGTGAAAGGTGTCTTCTGGCATTTCTGGGTAACATTATCTATGAATCCCCCTCCCTCAATTATTCAGACCCCTGAAGACTTGATCTCTCAGTGCCTTCAAAATTGTGTTGCCTGTAGCATGAGCATCTTCCCTGTGTACTTGGTTGATTGGATCCTCTCATCTCTATCTTCTTTAATGCCACTGGGATATGATTAGATATTAGAGCTTTTTTGGTCATCTGTTTAAAAATGGAAGGAAACTTAGAAGTCATCTGGTCCTGTGCTCTCATTTTATAGATGAAAAACGGAGGCCCAGTGAGTCGAATTGATTTGTCCAAAGTCACAAAGTCGGGAAAACGATTAGACTGTATAAATATGACCTAAGTAGCATCTCTTATGAAAATGAAGTGGAAGCAATGAATAGATTTAAGGGATTAGATCTGATAGAATATTTGAAGACTATGGACAGAGGTGTGTAATATCGTTCAGGAAGTAGCAGCAGCAACAACAAAATTCAACCAAGAAGAGCAAGGAAGCCAAATGGCTGTCTGATGAGGCTTTACAAATAGCCGAGGGAAGGAGGGGCAGCGGTTAGGTGGCTTTCAAATTGCAGTGCTAGAGAAGACAGCAAGGAGGTCAAATCAATAGTTGTCTTCAAATGTGACAAGGAAGCTGGGACCCGCTCTTCCATTTCCACTGAGGAAATAACAAAGGCAGGTACATTGGTTTCAGCTGGAGCACGTGGGATGTGGGATTTGGGAAATGTCTTTGACAGTGAAAGTTGTTAAACATTGAATACATTTCTGAGGAAGGTAGTACAATCTGCTGTCCCCGGAGATGCAGAAGACATACAGTCTTTCCTGGATACACTAATTTGGGTGAGTCTGCCCAGAGACCTATTGAAATATTCATCCCTGTAGCAAGAGTCTCTGGGATTAGAACCCCTGCTGGATCCCCAGTGGATGATAGTAGTGATAGAGAGATGGGTCAGTTCCCAATTCCTTTAAATCTCTCTCAGGGCTCCCATATTTTTAGGAAAAATGATTACTTCTGCTAGAAGGGCTGTCAGTTGGTAAACATTTATTAAGCCCTTACTGTCTTCCAGGAACTTTGCTGTGTGTCAGAAATACAAAGAAAGGTAATGAGCTCATAGTCTAATGGAGGAGATAACATGCGATCAGCCAAGTACAAACAAGATATAGAAAGGATAAATTGGAGAGAATTCTTCAGTCCTTAGGAGGACTGGGAGAGGTTATTGCAGGTGATTTTAGCTGGAACTTGAAGGGAGCCAGGAAAGTGAAGATGCAGGGATGAGAAGGGGGAGAGTTCCAGGCATAGGGGGCAGCCAGGGAGAAGGCTTGGAGTTGGGCAAGTGTCCTGTGTGAGCAGCAGCAGGAAGGTCCTGGCCAGTAGATTGCAGAGTATGTGCAGTGGCCTAAGGTGTAGGAAGACTGGAAAGGTAAGAAAGGGCCATCTTGCGAATGGCTTTAAAAGTCAAATGGAGGATTTCTATTTACTACTGGAGGTACCAGGGAGACACTTAAGATTGACCATTGCTGGGGGTTGGGAGGGTTTAGTCTGAAAACAACCAGAGGTCAGTGCAGGGGGGTTGGATAGGGGGCAACAGGTGTGGGCATTAGGGGAGGAAGCAGCCCTGGGATAGGAAGGAGTTTCTAAATTGAGGAGGAGGGAGATATCTCACTCAAGACAACCTTGCCACCGTGAGTGGGTTAAGGCAGGTTAAGAAGTGGATAAATCAACAGTGCTGTCCAGTTGTTTCAGTCATGTCTGACCCTTTGTGACCCCATTTGGGGTTTTCTTGGCAAAGATCCTGGAGTGTTTGGCCATTTCCTTCTCTCTCTCTGTAGCTCATTTTACAGATGAGGAAACTGAGGCAAACAGGGCTAAGTGCTAGTAGGTGTCTGAGGCCAGATTTGAACTCAGGAAGATGTGTCTTCCTGACTCCAGGCCCAGGATCTATCCACTGTGTTAACTGCCTGAAGAGTACTGTCAGCACCCTCTAAATTTTCTACTTTGGTACCTAGCTCACTGCTTTGTTAACCAGAAGGTAATCGTTGTGTGCTTGTAATGGTAATGATCTTTACCTATCTCCTTCCTAGTTCTAGCCTAATTTCATGCCTTCCCAGCTTCTAATCCATTCCTATCCATAAGTATCCAACCAAAAGAAGGGCCTCACCTTTCTCACTTTCTTTATCTTCTGGGCCCAAATAGTCATCCTGACTAGGCTCTTATGAAGCTTGGGGGTAACTTAATAAAATGAAGCTGTGGAGCGGAGCAATAGATTCTTGGAAAGGGAAGGAACTTCTGAATCAGGCATTCTGAACCTTTCTTGTGTCAGGAACCTGTTTAGAATAATGTTTTTAAATGGTAAAATAAAATGCATAAGATTACAAAGGAAACCAATCATAGGGAAATTAGGTTATCAAAATATTTTTAAAAACTCAAGTTCACAGACTCTAGGTTAAGAAACCTTGTTATAGATTTCATCTCACTCTTTCATTTTAAAGTCAAGGAAGCAGATGCTGCCAAAGATAAGGAGATTCGATTCACTTCCCCCAGACAGTTTTGTATTGAGGTGCTACCATGGCTAAGTCTCCGGACACCCACCCTAGTGTTTGCCTTCCTCCACTATGGCTGTTTTTACAGAGGATGGTGGCTTTCTTCCCTGGGACTATAAACTCGATAGAAGGATGGACTCTCTGAGAGTGAGAACTGATAAATACTTCAAAGGTTGGCAGGACCGGGCAGGGCAGGGCAGGGATGTCTGAGGAGGCATGACTTTGTCTCTAGGGATAAGGAGCAGGAGTCTTCAGTAGCAGTCAAGGTCCAGGAGGCAGACAGGTCTGGTTGAGTATAGAAAAATCATCGAAGAGAGTGAAGAACTGGGAATTGTCAAGGGGCCTTTAGGTAGGAGGAGCACTAGCAAATAGAGGGCACTAAAAGCAGGTTCTGCCCCTAAGGCCAAGGGGGTTTTGCCCCTTGAACTGGCTCATATTTTCTGCTGTGCAGGGGGAGGCAAGGACTCACAGGTGTATTGTGGTGGAAGGAAGTGCCCCACAGGTGAAACTTACACCTGATTAAGACAAGGGCAGAAGGCTAGGCCTTCCAGAAGGTTCTCCCAGATGATCATTTAAACTTTCTCACTCAGAGTTTAACAATAGGACACATGCCTTTGTCTAGGATGCTTTGACTATTGACTCACCTGGATATTCAATAGAACGGACTGGGCAATGTCTTATTTTTCTTTTCGACCTCAGGTTTCTATGAATCTATGAGAATGGCATTTTGTGACCTCTTAACCTAACAGCACTTGCTGCTTTTGAGAATTTGTGGTAAATCTTAATTAGATCCCAGCTGAGAAATTTTACCTGAGCCCTCAGGTGTTGCTGCCACCAGGTGCTAGCATGTATCCATTTGATAGCAATGACTGAATAGTCTGACAAGCTCAGGAATGTATAGCCAAGATTCAGAGAGAGCACAGATAAAGACTGTTTTCTCTCTTCCCCCTCCCCTTTCTCTGTTGAAAATGTTTGCTAACATTCATTATGTGAAATTTGATTTTAAGTTTTGTTAAAAACCTAAAAATTAATGAGTAAAAAGTATGTGCTCAGTAAATATTTTTAAAAGTTTTATGAATGCTTTTTGATTTTGTACCACAATCATTTCTTTATGTACCTTCTCCCTCAACTGAACACAGAAAAACAGTTAAATGAGACCAAGCAACCATATGTGACAGTGCATGCAATATTGTATACCTGTAGTCCAGCCTCTTTACCAAGAAGCATAAGATGTGTTTCCTTATCTGTTCCCTAGGACCAATGGTGATCATTTCAGTTCATCAGAGTTCATCTGCTTTTTAGTATTTCTTTGATTTACTTTATTGAAGACCACTTACTTTCTGGAATTTATTTAGACAGAATAAAATCTTCAAATCACAGAATTTGAGAGTTGGAAGGGACCTTTTATTGTGGTGGTTATTTAGTCATTTTTCAGTCAGGTCTTATTCTTTGTTAGCCCATTTGGGGTTTTCTTGGCAAAGATCCTGGAATGGTTTACCATATTCTTCTCCAGCTCATTTTATAGATGAAGAAATTAAGGCAAATAGGTTAAGTGACTTGTCCAGGGTCACACAGCTAGTAAGCATCTGAGACCAGATTTTAACTCAGGAAATACCAGCCCTGGAGTCAGGAGGGCCTGAGTTCAAATCCAGTCTCAGACACTTAGTAGTGTGATCCTGGGAAAGTCACTTAATTTTGTTTGCCTCAGTTTCCTCATCTGTAAAATGAGCTGGAGAAGGAAATGGCACAAAACACTCCAGGATCTTTGCCAAGAAAACCCCAAAATGGGGTCACAAAGAGTTGGACAAGACTGAAAAGGCTGAAAAACAACAACAAACTGAGGTCCAAGGAAGTCAAATGATTTTTCCAAGGTCATAGAGGTGGTAAACATTAGTGGTGGGATTTGAATACAGATTGTCTGGATCCAGAGCAATTATTCTTTTCATTATGCTGTGTGACTCCCTAGGTCTCCTCCATCTTATACTCATGAAGTCAGTTTTACCAGATCAAGTATCCATAGTAAATTTCTTCATCTTAGATTTCAGCCCAGTGTTCTAGCTTGTCAAGATCATTTTGGATCTTAACTCTGTAATCTAGCATGTTAGATATCCTTCTTAGCTTTGTGTCATCTGCAAATCTGATAAAAAGATTAAATAGCAAGGGACCAAGTGCAGATTCCTCTGCGATTGGAACAACTACTCTTCAGATTCTTCCATTCAGAGTTCTAAATTCACTTAATTCATCTAGTCTACATCTCTCCATCTTTCTCAGAAGAATATTGTAAGATACTTTATCTAATATTTTGCTAAACTTTAGGTGAACCATATCTGTAGTGTTCCCCTGACCCACCAGTTTTAGGAGCTCTATAAAAAAATAGAAAAATAGAAAGAAAAAAGAAAAGGAAATGAGATTAGTCTTCTTAATGAAATCATGCTGGGTCCTTGTGATCCTGATTTCCTTTTTTTTTTTTTTTTAACTGACTATCCACTAACCATTTCATTTAGAATCCTGTACAGAATTTTGGTAGGAGCTGAAGTCAAGCCTGCTGACCTACAGCTTGTAAGCTATTCAGTTGGTCAACAAGCATTTATTGTCTGCTATATGCTATTCACTGTACTACTGGATAGAATACAAAGAAAGGCTAAAGATGTCATTTGTCTGAAGAAGTTCCCAGTCTAACGGGGCACAGGGGAGGGAACATGCTAACAACTAAGTACAAACAAGACCTATACAGGATACAATACAAATAATCAACAGAGGGAAGGGACTAGCTTTAAAGGGGATTGGGAAAAGCTTCTTGTAGAAGGTAGGAACTTAGCTGGGACTTTGAAGAAAGTCAGGTAAACTAGGAGGTAGAGATGGGGAGGGAGAGTGTTTCAGATTTGGGGACAGGGAAAATACTGGAAGGTACATACGATCCAGAAACATCAAGGAAACCAGTATCAGTGGATTGATAGTGTGTTTGTGTGTGGGGGGAGTGGAGTATGGTGTAAGAAGACTGGAAAGGGTTTTAAATGCCAAACAGAGAATTTTATATTTGATCCTAGGGGTGATAGGGAGCCACTAGAGTTTATTGAATGGGGGTGGGGGGTGGAGAGAGTTGACATGGTCAGACCTGTGCTTTAAGAACATCAATTTGACAATTGACTGTAGTCTCTTTCATAGTAGTAGGGAGAGACTCAAGATGGGGAAACCAACTATATTACTGTCCCTTTTCAAAAAGAAATTAATAGTGTTTTATTTTTTCTAATTACATATGAAGGCAATTATAACATTCATTAAAAAAATCTGAGTTCCAAATGATCTCCCTTTCTCCCTCACTACCTCCTCTCTAATGTAGTAAGCAATTTGATATAGGTTATATATGTGCAATCATGTAAAACATATACAAAGAAATTAGGGCAGTGTTTTCCCTTCTCTGGCTTTATATTAATCTTCCCCATATCTCTTATTTTTCAAGTATCCCTGACAGTCTCAGTAATCACTTGCACCAATTTTTTCAGTAGTTGAAAAATGTCAAACCGCTCCAGTATCTTTGCCAAGAAAACCCTAGGGACAATATGGTCCTTGGGGTCACAGAGAATTGGACATGACTGAACACCAAAAAGATCATGGAGGCCAAATGACTTGAATTCATTCTAGGGCAGTCAGCTGCTTTCCTGTTACCTCTTCACTTAGCTTGAGTATCAGCTCCTTTTAGTCATTTTTTTGGCCTGCCTTTTCCTGTCCTAAGACCATTTAACTTTGTCAAAGAAAGCAGAATTAATTGAGCAGTTCTGCTTCTGTGTTGCCAGTTATCAACATCTCATCCTCCATCCTGAACATCCTCTGATCCCTGCTCTGGGTTTCCTCTTTACTCTAAAATACCTAAAACTTCTTTATCTTCTGAGTTTTCCTGACCGGTCTCAGTTCATTGTCACATTTAGTCTACCTGACACTCTTCTTACAGGACAATGCTCTACTTTTGTATTCATCCTCTGTCACCTCTTCTCACTTCCAACCTCCATATGTAGCTTTGAACAGTCCAGATTGTTGATGAATGCTTTGTGATCCACATCAGTCTCTTCATGCATCTTCCATTTCCCTTCTTTGTCAGAATTGTCTTTGTATTAGAATTCAGTTCAATGAAGATTTTTAAAAATTCCATTTTTATGAGGTCGAAACCACTCCACTATGATTGACAATATCAATAATACCTAATATTTGTATTGTATTTTACAGGTTACAATATATGACAAAACTTATGGTTCTGTTCATTTTACAGAGAAGGAAATAGAGAGGGCTCAACAGAGGTCCAATAATCTAAGCAAATGATTGTCTTCTTAGTCTAGTTTCAGATTTTCCCTGTATCTTATCACCAAACTAAATACCTCTTACTCAGATTGGGTTACTCAATAAACTGCAGTGTTTTCCTTTTTTTTTTTTTTTTTTTTTTTTTTGGTGGGGCAATGAGGGTTAAGTGACTTGCCCAGGGTCACACAGCTAGGAAATGTTAGTGTCTGAGGCCATATTTGAACTCAGGTCCTCGTGACTCCAGGGTGGGTGCTCTATCTACTGTGCCACCTAGCTGCCCCCAGTGTTTTCCTATAACTTCCAGAATCAAATATTTAGTGTTCAAAGCCCTTCATAACCTGCCTCCCACCTCAACTTTTAGTTTACTTATACCTTATGACCTACCACGTCCTCTGTGATCATGTGACACTGGACTCCTTGCTGTTCCATGAATAAGACTCTGCATTTCCTGAACCTGGGCATTTTCTATGGCTGTCCTTCTATGCCTGGAACATTCTTTCTTATCACCACCCCCTAATGACACTGGCTTCCTTCAAATCCCAGTCAAAACCCTTCCTTCTACAGGAAGCCTTTCCCAATTTCCCTTAATGCTAGTGACTTCCCTCTGTTGATTATCTCCAATTTATCCTCAATTTAGTTTGTTTGTACATGGTTGCTTGCAAGTTGTCTTCCTCATTAGACTGTGAACTCCTTGACATCAAGTACATTGATGTCCTTAGCCTTAATACTATGCATGTTTATTGACTACTGAACTGACTGAGTAGGGTTTCCCATAGTAACAAATATTAGTGAAAATGTATGCTTGATACCGTCATGTATTACAGAATCAAAGATTAAAGAAATCAATTTGATCTCGTTTTCATCCCACTGGTGCATTGCAAGGCCCAGTTATCCAGTCAGATGATTGCCAATAGAGACGTGGATAATCCGAAACAGTGGATAATCCCCATCCAATTCCCTTTCAGCTTTGGGATTCATGATATGATTTGGAGTGTATAGATTAGCTGCCTTAATCATGTTTTGTTTGGGCTGAGCAGGCAGTGATTTTAGTTTCCCAGAGTAGATGCCAGTTTCTGATCGTGGGGGTGGGGAAACCTAGGAACAATTTGGGTGGCCAGGAAAAGCCAGCCTAAAATGACAAATTTGTTCTAAATAATCCAGAGGAGGCAATCTGCATGTAGATAATAGAATACTGATTGTCACTGCTATCTGCTGTGTAGGTCCCTTGTTTAGAAACTTTGTACAGTTGTCCACCAGAGGGTGGCAAAGACCCATGAAGATTGCTGTTTTCTCTAAGGAAGAGATGGCTCCTGTAGCTGTTTTCGTCTATTTTTTGTAACCTTTTACTAACTTCTAGAGTGACATTTGAAAGTGAAGAATCTAAAGATAGAACCTTTAAGAAATGACCTGGCTCAAGATTGGTAGGATGAAAGAGAGGGCATTTTTTTAGAGGAATGTTTTGTTGGATATTCTGGATACTTTTTGCCATAAAGATTTAAAGGAAAATCCATTTGTTGAAATAATATTTTGTAGCAGTATTTGTGATGCAGTGGAAAGAACACTGGGTAGTGGAATTAGAAGGCATGAGTTCACATACTATTCAGATTGCTTATCAGTAACATTATCTCTAAACAAATCTTTGAACCTCAGTTTCCTCATCTGTTAAATGGAAATTAAAATCCTTATACTGTTCTTTACAAGGTTGCTGTGAGGGTCAAATGAGATAGTGGATACAAAAGTGCCATAAAATACTATTGAAATATGAGTTTTTATGGTTAGGGTTGGGGGGCAGCTAGGTGGCACAGTGGATAGAGTGCAGACTCTGGAGTCTGGAGAGCCTAAGTTCAAATCTGGGCTCACATACGTATTAGCTATTCGACCCTGGGCAAATCACTTAACACTGTTTGCCTCAGTTTCCTCATCTGTCAAATGAACTGGAGAAGGAAATGGCAAATTACTCCAGTATCTTTGCCAAGAAAACCCTAAATGGCGTCATAGAGAGTCAGACAACACTGAATAACAACAAACATTACTTTTTAAAACTTAGTCATATGTGGCCTGCAGGCATTCTTTTGTTTGTTTGTTTGGTTTTGGTTGGGCAATGAGGGTTAAGTGACTTGCCCAAGGTCACACAGCTAGTAAGTGTCAAGTGTCTGAGTCTGGATTTGAACTCAGGTCCTCCTGACTCCAGGGCCAGTGCTCTATCCATTGTGCCACCTAGCTGCCCCCTGCAGGCATTCTTATACACAGATTAGTAGCCCCCAATTCATACCATTGCTTTAGATGGCCCCAGGCTTCTTCCTAGAAAAAATACCCTTAAAAACAGTAATGTTCTTCTAGTAATGCTGTATGGTTTCAAATCATGACACAAATCCTTGAAGAGTTAACATTGGGAGTCACTCCAAAGGTAGTGGAGAGGGGCAGAATGGTTGTGAGTAAGCCATATCATATTACTCATGAACAATTGCACAGGACATTAAGGATGTCATAAGAGACAGACATGACTGAAAAAGGAAGTGGGCATACAGAAAGAAGAAGGATTAATTGACAATAGTGCGGATGCCCCACTGGTGTCCTAACCGTGAAGTGTTAAAAGATCTCAAAGGAGGCCCCCAGCATACCTCTGTGGAGAATTTGCAGAAAGACATGGACAAAAGTCCCACTGGATAGGTTGTCTCTCACTCCATTGTTGGGAGTACTCAGATTGATGAAATCATAGTTCTATTGCTGTATATTTACTAGGTTTTTCTTTTTTTAACTTTGAAATGCACGTGTTATTTTTGAATTGCATATAGTACCTAACCTCTAAAGATCAGAGGATCTGTATAAGGAGAAATCATAAGTAGTGTTTAACAGAAATATTTGAAATGCATATTTGGAACATCCTCATTATTCTTTTGTGGGGGCAGGAGGGGAGGACTACTAAGTATAAGGTGTACTGTGTTAGGCAGCAAAATGTGAAGTCTGATTTGGGCCAGTGGTGTTGAATTCAGACAGAAACAAGGCCACTAAATAAAGAATTCTGCTGCAGCATATTGACTTAGGAAACCAATATTAACATTACTTATGTTCTATTGTATTTTTATTTGTTTTGTTGAATATTATCCAATTATGTTTTAATCTGGTTCAGGCCCCAGACTGGAGTACGAATGCAGCCAGTAGTCCGTGTCTGACACCTCTCTTAGATCTTGTGACCACATTTTCTTTAATTATTATTTATGTTCTTCCTGAGAATCTTAAGAACTAGAAGAGACCTTAGAAGGATCACCTAATCTAACCTTCCCTTCTTTCCCCCATCCCAACTTTTAACACATACACACACCCTCCCCTCACCCCAATTTTATGAAAACATTTTAAAGGTTAGCTAGGTCTCTCTGACACTGTGCCTTCCTCCATCTCTATGACAAGAATGAAGGATTAAATTTGGGTTCAGGTAGATAGGTTAAAAACATATGGTGTGTGGACAGCTAGATGGTGCAGGGGATAAAGCACCGGCCATGGATTCAGGAGGACCTGAGTTCAAATCTGGCCTCAGACACTAGCTGTGTGACCCTGGTCAAGTCACTTAACCCTCATTGCCCCAACCCCTCCCCCCCAAAAAAAAACCAACCAAAACTTATGGTGGAACAGCTAGGTGGCACAGCAGCAACAGCATCAAATAGGGCACTGGCCCTGGAGTCAGAAGGACCTGAGTTCAAATATAGCCTTAGACATTTGACACTTTCTAGCTGTGTGTTCCTGGGCAAGTCACAAGCATATGTTAGCCCACTCTGTTTTTACCTTGCTGTCAAAGAGAAGTTCCATTAATATACCAGACATATGATGATCAAAAGTGGTAGATCCAACCCAGGTTAGGTCATAGGATCACTCAATATTCAAGATGGAACAGGACACCTTTGAGGATTTCCAGTCCAACTCCCTCATTTTACAGGAGAGGAAACCAAGGCTCAGACAGGTCAAAGTACTGGCCTTTGTTAAACAGCTAATTAGTGGCAGAACCAAAACATGAGCTTTGGTTCCCTAATTCATTGCTCTTTCCATGCTTTTTTGCTACAAATGCTTGGGAGTAAGGTTCCTGTTAACTAGGTTGACTGTATGTGGAGCATGGGAAAATAGATCTGATTTTCTCACCATTGGCCTGGTGACAACAGCAAGAGGAAGCAATGATGTTGTCTTAGGTAAAGAACTCTGACCAGTGGTCTCAGACTTATGTGAGAGGATGACTGGGCTCCTGGGACTGTTTGGAATCAGAAGGCCTGGGCTACCACTTGTGTGACCTTCAGCAAACTAGTTTATCCCTCCTCTTTGAGTCATAGGTTCCTCATCTGTAGAATGAGGGGGTTGGACTACTTGACCTCTAAGGCCCTTCCAATCCTAAATATATATGTAAAGAAGGTGCCACAGAAGGCCCTGGGCCCCATGAATGGTCTATGTCACTAACTAGAGACCTATCACAAGAAAGGCCAGGGCCTCTTCTTCCCACGCATATAGAGACTGAGAGAACCAGCTGTCTGGGTGTAACATGTAGGTGGGCATAGTGAGGAGTACTTTTGAATATTAATTTTGATAAATATCCTTTTTTTTTTGCAGGGCAATGAGGGTTAAGTGACTTGCCCAGGGTCACACAGCTAGTAAGTGTCAAGTGTCTGAGGCCGGATTTGAACTCAGGTACTCCCGAATCCAGGGCCGGTGCTTTACCACTGCGCCATCTAGCTGCCCCCGATAAATATCCTTTTTAAACAAATATATTATTATGAACTTACCTTTAGACAACAAATAAACATCTAGTTATAGCTATTTGCTCTTAAAATTGAATCTCTATTTGACAAGTCCAAAAGAGCTCATTAGTTTCTTTCATGTTCTCTTTAATTCTCTACTAATTCCTTGCTCATAGGATTTAGAGCTTAGAGCTCATTTAGTTCAGAGGTGTTAAACATGCTTCCTGTGGGCTGGCAACACTCCCTACTGTTGCTGAACCAGATTAAAATGTAACTGGGAAGTATTTTTTAAAATAAATAAAAATATAATAGCAGGTAAATAATGTCAATATATGGCTTTCTAAGTCAATATGTAGCCCATAGGATCCTTATGTATATTTAGTAGCCTGTTTCTATTTGAGTTCGACACCACTGACCTAGTCCAAGCCCCCACCCCATCACCACACCTCCATCTCCCTTTCTTCAGTTTACCCCGCCCCCCCCCTTTCTGGTGACATTCTTAGAATCTGTTTCAATACTGAGTTAAATGATATTATTTTTGGAACTCTTGTTGTTCCAAACCTCCAAAAAGAAGCTACCAAATTGTAATTCCACCAGAAATATGCATGTATGTCCATAACCAGCATTGAATTTAGCCATTTTAGATTTTTATTTTTTGCCAATTTGACAGATGTTAAAGTAGTACCTCAAAGTTCATTTGATTTGGATTTCTTTTGTTATTAATGATCCAGATCATCCTCCCCTCCCCCCACCTGCAGTATATGTATCATCTTTCATAAATTGCCTTTGCTTTGACTTTGACCATTTTAACCAATGAATTCTAGGTGTTGTCCTTCAATATTTATCTTAGTTGGTAAATACTTTTGAAGTCTCAAAATTCTGTTCTCTTTAGCATGTGGTCATTTATGTTGTAACAAGTAAGTGGTATATGCTACAGTAAAAGCTCAATGACTTCTCGGACATTGGGTTTTCAAACTTTGCCTAGGAAGCATGGATACATAGCTTTCTCAGAGTCACAGCCACATTTGCTTGCAGAGCAGAGAGGGACTACTCCATTCTTTCATATTGGGAAATAATTCATATATTGGAACACATTTCTGTATCTTTTTTTGTTATTTATGATGAAATATATGATTGTTCCATTCTGTTAACTGTCAATAGTAGTATTGGCATAGTAATGGGTAGAGTAGAATCAGGAGACCCTGGGTTCATATCCTGCCAGTGACATTTTCTAGCTATGTGATCATGGGCAAACTATTTAATATCTCTGTGCCTCAGTTTCTCCATCTAAAAAATGGAGATAATAATACCCACTTTTTGATGTTGCAAGGCTCAGGTGAGATAATGTATGTAAAACACTTGACAAACTTGACATAACTACACTAATAGCAGTGGTTGTTATTAATTGAGATGTTCCTGTAGGCATTTTGTAGCCAAGGGAGGCTAGAATGGACGTGACGGGCATCACGTGTTTCTAGAAAAAAAATTCAGCCTGAAACTGTACGGAGTAACACAAAATTCCTGTAGAGATAGATTCCAACGCTGAGTGCTTCCTACTGCATTGCTCTTATTTAATGCTGTTTTATTAAGATGCAGATCTTATTTGTCTAGCCTGGATTCCATTTTTTAGCAGTTTCTCACATAGGTAATAGTTGAGTACCATTACATACCAGCCTTCTGGGAAGAGGAAGAAACCTGAAGAATGGTGGTGAGTAGGCCCAAATAGTAGGACCTTAGGCAAAGAGCTCTCCTGAGTAAAGAGGGTATAATACAATTTGTGGTCACGGGGAGTAAGCAGGATACTATGACAAATCAAACCAGCATTCATTGAGAAACCAACTCCAAGGGCTAGACAGGAGGTAGAAAAAGTAGCTCCAAACAGTGGTCTAAGGCTGAGGAAGTCAGCACGTCTTTCTGCAATGGGGAGTGGCTGGTGTCTAAAAGATGACGATTTATCAAAGCAGTTTTGTTCAGACAGCATTCTTTTATTGGGTGGCGGTAGGGGTGGGCATGGTGAAGGGGCAGCATAGGGAGTGGGGTAGGGTAGTGTAGAAAAGCGTTGTTGGTCATGCACTACCCTTGCTCTTCTCCATCAGCATTTCTGAGCTCTTGAACTAGTACCCAGTCTGATACTGCCCTGGACTAGTCTTGGTAATTATCTCGTTAGAGACTTTTCAAGTACTCTCTCTGATTACTTTTGGAAGTGTTTTGATATTTTGTCTATGAAATGCCAAGTAGTGTGAGAATAAAGGACAAAGCATTTTTTATTGCTGTTTTGGGGGTAATTGTGTCAGGAGCTCTGTGTGTTTAATGTCTTTCCTCCACCATCTTTGACAAAGCATTTATTAAAAACACTTACAAGTGTTCTAAGTGCCAGGAATACAAATACAAAGTGTAAAAGTCCTTGCCTTCAAGAAGCTTATGTTCTACTCATGTAGACAGCAGGCATAGAGGAGTAGGGGCCAGGTAAGGGAGCTTTAAAGGCCCTGAAGAGTCACTGAGATGGGGAAGTAATAATAGCATTAATTTTATGATTGTTCTCAGTACAAGAGATGGAAAGCAGGGAATACATGGGGAAGGGGGAAAGATTTTGTTTGTTTTTAAATAATAAACATTTTTATTTATAGTTTTGAGTTCCATATTTTAGCCCTCCTTCTCTCTCTCCCCTTCCTCCCTCCCTGAAGTGATAAGCAATCAAATATGGGTTATACATGTGTGATTATGTAAAACATGACCATATTAGTCATTTGGTACAAGAAAACTTGAATAAAAGAAAAAATGAAAGAGAAATAGCATGCTTTGGTCTGTGTTCAATCATCATTAGTCCTTTGGGATTTTCTTGGATCATTGTATTGCTGAGGGTAGTTAAATCATTCACAGTTCTTCATCAAACAATATTGCTGTCTCTGTGCACAACGTTTTCTTGGTGGGAGAAGATGTTATGCAACAGTGAAACATGGTTTGAGGCAGACTAGATATGGTGGATTAGGTGAGTTTGCAACCAGGACCACCCAACCTCAGGACAGGAGTTCCAAAGAGGAGTATATTAATTAGGGGGTGGGGTGGGGATAGTGAGACAGGCATGGGACATGGTCTCTGGATTTATGATTTATAGAATATAATTTCTGGTGGGGAGATGGGGAATATAGGGAGTGAGATGGTAGAAAGATGCTCAGGGTAGCCAGCTGGGAGGGATGTTTTTTAAATTTTGTCTCTAGAACTATGCTTTGCATATTCAATATTTCTAAAGATGCTTAATTTTATTATTGTAAGGTATCCTTTCTATGTAGATCACAAACCCCACCCCCCATAATAACCTGGGCATGAACTTAATGAGGCTGGTCCTTAAGGTTTACAATCATGGTTTTCTTCTCACTCTTAGATTCTTCTCAGAATCACAGTCTTCTTTTCAAAGCCAGTACTTTGGAAGGACCTGGGCTCTGTTGGGATTGCCTTTGGGAACATAGAGTCACTTTCCTCCCATAATTAGTCAAGAGAATATTAATTAGTGGAAGACTTGCATTAAGTAGATATTTTGTCAATATTTGTTGAATGAATGAAGGGAGGAAGAAATAAATGAATCCTTAGATATTATATCAGAAGGTGTGATTACCATATGAATGGCATTTTTGATGTAATAAAAGATTAGAATATTGAATATTAGAGCTGAAAAGGACTTTGGAATTTCTATAATGGAAGTTCTTTTTTATAGACTGAGGCATGACAAGCTTATGTAATTTGCTTAAGGCCACCCCGTATATAGCAAAGTTGAAACTCGAATCCAGATCTTTTGGCAGCACCATGTCAGCACTTTGTGATACTACTGCTAAATGTATCCTACCTTGTTCGAGTTTGTAGGAAATAAGTGCTGAGCAGATAAAGGAGGACAAGGCTTGGGTTTCTTTTCTTTTCTTTTTTTTTTTTGGGGGGGGGGTTTCTATATGTTTTTATTACAACAAACTTCCAAGCCCATTATTATCCTCCTTCCCTCCCTCCCTCCCTCCCTCTCTTCCTTCTTTCCTTCTTCCCTTCAAGGCTTGAGTTTCTAGGAGCTTCATAGGTATGGTGTTATTCTGAGTCCAAAATTGGAATGCATGGTCTGTTAAAGATTCTTCTCACAAAGCCAAATGATAAATATTTCTTTTCCCCAGACTGATAGTTCTTGAAGTACAGGTCACCATAGTTACAGGGTAAGCACCTTTGTTAGAGAATATATAACAGTAGAAAACTGAGTAAGATGTTGGAGTAAAAGGAAAAAGTATAGCCCTGCTCTCCCACAACCATGCTAACAAAAAGAGAGGAACAATACCATACTGAAGAGTGATAAAGAAACCCATGGAGAAGTCACAGTGTGTCATTTTAATAGCCCTGGATTGGCAGTTCAGTCCATGGGCACAGAGGAGGAGGTGATCCCATAGCTCTGTCATTTCTAGAGCAAGATTTCAGACTTAGTTCAGGGCTGAGCGATCAGGGCAGGACCTGTAGACTAGAAGTCAGCTTATAAGTCTATAGTTCTGACCCCCAGAGAAGGATCACTGATTCAGTTAGCAGGTAAATGACCAGGGCAGGGATCGTGAACCAAAGGTGGGCCTATAGCTCTGTTGCTCTTAACTTGCAGAGCCTTCCAGCTGTATACTTGAGCTCCAACCAGGGGCAGGCCTACTCTTAGGTTGCCGGTTAGAAACTGGGGTCTGAAGCTTGAAAAATTCAGACCAGGGGCCAGAAATTAGAGCATGACTTAGGGCCCAATGATAATTGAGATCCTTGAGATCCTTGAAGAACACAACACTCAACACTGGAAGAATGAAGAGCAGGACCCCAGATAATACAGATCTGGACCATGTAAATTCCCAACATTCCCTTCAGAAGTATAGAGAGCCTGGCCCTAAAACAAAATCTCAATTCAAGAAGTAAGTCTAAAAGAATGAAGATACAAACAAACAAAAAAAATCTCCCACCAACAAAAAAGAACTTAGTACGGAGCTATAGATTCCTATAATACAACCCCAAAAGAAGAGATTATTTCTAAAAGATTTATAATAAACTCCCCAAAGAAAAACATAGATTGACTTCACTTTGAAGAGGAGTTTGTGGTTTAAAAAAAAAGATAAAATAGTAACATATATGAAATGAGAGCTCTAGAGGAAAGAATTGAAAAAGGAATGAGAGGCTGAAAAGAAAGACTTGGAAGAAGGATTAACAGTTTACAAGAAGAGATGCAAAACCTTTCCCACTTAACAAAATCCTTGAAAATTAGAATGAACCAAACAGAAGCTAATGACTCTAGAAGACAGTAAGAAGTATTTAAATAAAATCAAAAGGCTAAAAAGAAAGAAAAAATGCAAAGTATTCTTTTCTTTTGTTTTCTTTTCCTTTCTTTTGTTTTCTTTTTTTTATATTTGTGTCCGACTCTTCATGATCCCATTATGGGATTTCTTGGCAAAGATACTGGAGGGGTTTGTTTTGTTGCTTTTGTTGTTTTTTATTTTTGTTTTTTGTGGGGCAATGAGGGTTAAGTGACTTTCCCAGGGTCACACAGCTAGTAAGTGTCAAGTGTCTGAGGTCAAATTTGAACTCAGGTCCTCCTGAATCCAGGGCCAGTGTTTTATCCACTGCCACACCTAACTGCTCCCAAAGTATTTATATTCTAATGGAGAGGATGATACAAATGTATCCTCAGAACCTTGATGTCATCAGGGACCATAGAAGGAGTGAAATAAGACAGCAGGCCTGAATGTGGTTTTGTAATGTTCTGATTAATTCAACAGAATAAAGGAAAGAGAGGAAAAATGGAATACCCTGGGGGGGGGGGTGGAGAGGAGAGGCAGTGCTGAGGAACTTATCTCACATAATCAGGGTGCACACATAGAAGATTATACAAAAAGGAAAGGGTAGGAAGAATGAGTGTCACTTGAACTTCTTTCATTTGAATCAATTGTAGAAGGGTTGAACACAGTTTGGTATAGAAATAGATTCAAGCAGTGGGGAGAAGGAGGAATTATGGGGAATAAATAAGGATAGACTCAGAGAGCTTAGTCATAAGCAAAGCAAACTCAAACTTTGAAGGGTGAATCATAAGAAGCATTTTAAAAATAAAGAGTAAGAACATATGCTTGGAGTCTGGGTAATTGGAAGAAGAGAAAAGAGGTAGGGGATTGGCAAACAGAATTAGCATACATTAAAAAAAGAATAATACATGACACCTGTTCAAATATTCTTCATGGCAAGTAGTCTAAGAGAATCATGTTGGCAGAGCTGGTTGTGGTAGTGAAGGATAGAGAAGAGTGTCATACCTTTTTTGGTATTGTCAGTTTTTCATGCAACTCTTTTTTTTTTTTTGGACTGTTCAAACCTCATGGTTCAAGGTACCACCACTATATGAATTTATAGCTAAAGAAGTGAGATTAGGGGAAGCCAGGTGGCACAGTGGATAAAGCACTGGCCCTGAATTCAGGAGGACCTGAGTTCAAATCTGACCTCAGACACTTGACATTTACTACCTGTGTGACCCTAGGCAAGTCACTTAATCCGCATTGCCCTGCAAAAAGAAGTGAAGTTAAATGATGAACCAACCCTTGCATTTATTATTTGAAACTACAAGTTCAACCATCATTTTTGAGAAACTCTGTTCCTAGATGGGAGAAAAATTTGTATTAGCTATGAAGCATTTTAGCACTTTTTGCTTACATCTTATGGCATTTGAAGCATAGTCACTTATAATAGAGTTTTCATGGAAAAACTAAGTGTTTTTTTTTCTTTCTTGGTACCTTTTTCAAGAAACTGACAGGATTTTCCTTCCTCTTCCTCTATACCCTCTCTCTCCCCCAAGGTAATAAACCTGCTTCTAAAGTATTTTTCAGGATAATTATTAGTGCTTAAATTGAGCAGCTAGCCCCTTCTATGATAACAGTCACCTCCTTCCCAAAGTCACTGAACATATGTCATCTTTAGGCTCATTGTGAGAAACTGTCCAGTTTTAAGCCCCTAGTAAAGGCTCTTAACAGTGTTATCAAGGCTGATTTGCTGAAACACCAATCATGAGTTCAGAAAAAATGGTCCATGAACTCAGCTATGAAAACTTTAGTCAATTAGTGCTCTTAAATTGTCATGGCTGATCAAGAAGTAAGACTTTAACTGGTAAGGTGCATCAGAATCAGAGCTTTTTGTCTAGATAAGCAAGAGCAATACAGTTTCGAACCACATTGTTTACAAAACCACATCCTGAGACCCTCACATGGATACTGGTGCTTACATGATTCTGTCAGAGAACCAGGAACTATACAGGCTAAGGGATCATGCCCCTCAACTGGAAGTGCTTAAGGCAGCCCTGGCAGTTATTCATGTTTCCTACACTTGCTATACAGTTCAGATCCATCCAGCTGAAATATATCCTTGATGGAATATATCTGAATTATGTGTTGCGTTAATGCTTTCACCTTTTAGTGGCATGGAAGCAACATTTACCATATAATTATCCATTTAGGGAGCATTTATTGCTAAATGTAAGGAAATAAGGAGAATAGCTTGATCACTTCTGCAGCCATTGAAACTAGCTACTGAAACCTAGGACATCTTATAGTTTTGAATAAGCTAAGGAATCTGGAGTAGGTGAAGGGAAAAAATGTTAGCTTAGCCCTTACTTTAAAAATGTTTTTCAGTGAAGGACATTCATAAATAACAAATATTTATTGAGCACCTCCTAATTTGAGTACATTCTTTAGAAAGATTTTCAGTGCCTTTGCTTGATGTAGGGCAATAAATTCAGAGGGGGGAAAAAGAGTCCTGGACTTTTTAGAGTAATAAGAGATTTCTTTGGCTAGGTTATTAAAGACACCTGGGTTATCCAATTTATCTCTGAAAAGTCACTATAAGTGTAATCTATGGATCTAAGCCCATTTGCATAAGATTCTCCTCCTTAATGGAGATCGATGATTCAGTATGCCATTCCTGCATGAAAGGCAGAGCTGGCAAGAATTTGGGAGGAGAGATCTTGGCTTTTCTGGTTTATAGCTTCAAGAGAAAAGACAGATTCTCTTCAAGGAGAGGTTCCTTAATAGGAGAGAGATTTTGGAAAGAAGCTGACATGTAGAGGAACTTGATCCTTTTCCTATTCCCGGATTACAATTAGAAACTTTGAGAAATTTCTCTTGGGGGAAAAGCTGGTACCCTTTCTCTTAGTTGAGCTGAGACCTCTCCTGCCCCCCAGGAGAGTTCATTCATTCTGTATATTGTTCAGTATATTCTCATATCTATGCTTTCTCTAATTTCTATTTGCTATTGGCCTGGATAAATGGGTTTATTTGCTGTTTTGCTTTGTGCAACTGGCACTCGGTAGAAGAGTCAAGTCTTGGAGATAAATATCTCTATGTCTGTCTGTCTGTCTGTCTGTCTGTCTGTCTGTCTGTCTGTCTGTCTGTCTGTCTATCTATCTATCTATCTATCTATCTATCTATCTATCTATCTATCTATCTATCTCCTGGCTGGAATCAAAATCCTTTTTGGAGAATGGAGGGTACCTCCCTATGTGTCACATCTAGATTTTTTTTTTGGTGGAGCAATGAGGGTTAAGTCATTAACCAGGGTCACACAGCTAGTAATTGTCAAGTGTCTGAGGCTGGATTTGAACTCAGATCCTCCTGAATCCAGGGCTGGTGCTTTATCTACTGCGCCACCTAGATGCCTCCTCCTGTGAATCACATCTAGATGTAGACACACATAACCAGGAGTGTAAAGGAGCCTGCTCATACTGGCTTGAGAGTGCTGATCATTAACTTTTCAGTGTGAGGATTTACACCTTGGACATCAGCTAACACTACAAATTAGGGTTTGATTTATTGTTTTGTTAATTGTCTAGACTTAAGAAAGTGATGGAGAAAATGTTAATAATGCAGATTAAACTTAAAAGTGCCCCCTTCTAGAGAGCTGGTTGTTAAACATTTTCTAGCCCATCCTACATAGATAGTAGTAATACTTTTTTTTTTAAAACATACATTCTAATAAAGAAAAAAGTGTTAATGCTTAGTGTCTTTTGTAGAATATATATTCAATTTATACAACATTTATAAGATAGAGTTTTTATATGTCATAATTTATAATAGAGGGTCCACATTAATGCATAATTGGTATTCAGCTGAGCCTTTTATTCACCGGGGACTTCTGCAGTATGTAGTGAAGAAAGGCTGCATTTTCCGATATAATAAGGAACATGTGAATCACGGAAGAAGAGAGTTGTATACATCCCTTCCTGGGAATTTTGTTCACAAAGGAGCTGGCACTGGATGGAAATGGAAATGAATATAGAGCAATGATGGGGGGAGGGAGGAAACTTGTGACCCTTGCTAGCATTATAGAGATTGGTGTGAGGGTGAATCATGTGTACCAAGGGGTGATGGTGAACAGAGCCTGATGGGGAGAAGCAAGCTCACAGGCTTTGCTCTTGCTATGTTCCCGACCAAGGAATTGGAAGCAAACAAATCAGAGCTATATATGACTAACATCATATGATAAAAGTTACAACTAAACCCCTCTAATATAATTTGATAGAAAAATGATGCTACAAGCCCTATAAAATAGGTATAAATGTACTTTATACTCCTTTTTTTTTTTCAGGACAAGGAGGGTTAAGTGACTTGCCCAGGGTCACAGCTAGTAAGTGTCAAGTGTCTGAGGCTGGATTTGAACTCAGGTCCTCCTGAATCCAGGGTCAGTGCTTTATCCACTGTATCTAGCTGCCCCCTACTTTATACTTTTGAAACTCTTTTTTTTTTTTTCAATTTGGCTTTGAGTATAATCATGACAGGCCTGGGTACAATTTTGGCGGGGAGTGTTCACCCCCATTTCATCACAGTAGGGAACAATGCATGCTAAAGAGCAATGTGGAATGATCCCTTTGGTAGTACTGTTAGTGACATGAACTATATAGATCCTAAAGGAGGGTGTGACTTGATGGAAGACAGGTTTTTTTTTGACACTCTTGAAAAGGGGGTAAGAGCTTTTCTGATGACCAAGAGTCTTGCTTGGGTCAAGCCTGTTTTGTAATTTTTTTAGATTACATAAAATGTATCCAAGAGCTGATATATTATTCACTTATGTATTTGTAGGAGACTTGAGGATTTTTTTCTGGAAGAACTAAACAAAACAATTTATATTCTCATGGTCTTTCTTGGGTGGGGACATGAGTCAGATTTTGAGATCGACACAAATCAGATACTATACCAGGTTTTCTTGGTGGGAGGTATGAGCTAGGGGGATTTGGGGAGAAACCTCCTTCTTCTCCCCTCCCAGTCCCCAATATAAGTATGAGTATAAATATATATACATACACACATGTGTATATATACACGTGTGTGTGTATATACACACCTACACATGGAATCTATGGTTCAAAGCCCATTTGTATAATATACACACATGTGCTCAAGCCTTCATGATCATAGCCAGGGCCCAATTGAAACATAGGTTCCAAATGTACATAGTACATTTATATCTACTTTATAAAACTTGTACCATGATTTTTCTATTAAATGATAATAGAGGTATTGGGTTGTAACTTTCATGAAATACTGTTACTCATATCTCTGATTTATTTGCTGACAAGTACTTGGTCAGGAACATAACCCTCATTTATAACATTTTTTTTCCAGTGGAAAAATAAGATTTGTTTTATGACAATTTACTCTGGAGAGTGGCTTCTAGAACTACATAGCTGTGAAAAGCAGCCTTTAGGAATGAATGCAGTAGATTCACTCTGAAGACTCAAGCTGAAATGGTGAATGAAGATGACAATAGATTTCTCAGAGCACTTTGTTTGGATCTTTCATTTCAATTAAACAAATATTTACTAAGTAACTACTCTGTCCTGGCTCTGTGCCAATTGCCACACTTAGCTGATCCTAATTTTTATTGTATTTATTGTAGTTACTCTTTGTCTTAACTTTTCTATTAGGCTATAAGCCCTTGGAAGGGCAAAACTGTGTCATTTCTTACATCTTTGTAACCTCCAGCACCTAGCATAGTTCCTTGAACACAGCACACAAAAATGCTTTTTGGATTACAATTTGAATTGCATGATGATGACAATAAATGTAATGATGATGTTTCAGAAGGAGGGGTTCAATACACAAAACTCCTTGTATCTAAGCTTGTTGGATTACAGAAAAGGTATTAGACAATAAAAATAGAATTGGAGAATTTCCTTTCTCAGAAACGTTTTTTTGTTTTGTTTTTTGGCAGGCAATGGGGGTCAAGTGACTTGCCCAGGGTCACACAGCTAGTAAGTGTCAAGTGTCTGAGGCTGGATTTGAACTCAGGTACTCCTGAATCCAGGGCTGGTGCTTTAACCACTGCGCCATCTAGCTTCCCCACTCAGAAACCTTTTAAAGAAGAAAATTAACACCAATCTTCAGTCTAAAAAATATAGTGCTATGTAGAAATGGGGGGCTGGATAAAATGAACTCTGAGATTGCATGATTCTAAGCCCTAATTTAAAACAAGCATTATTATGTTTATGGCAGGAAATATGCTGATGAAAGCACTCACCTAGAAGTATGTATGATACTCTTGGGGGGGAGTACAACAAACAAATAGAAATACATCAATAATTTTCTAGAGAAAGAATAAATACATTCTAATCAAACCACAGATGCTCTTGATTAAACATAAACTATTAGGGCAATGAAAAGTACCTCAACATATGTAAGTCTGATGTTTTAAATGAACAAAGGAAGCTTTCTTTTAGAAGTAAAAGTCGAGACTCAGTTTTCTTATTTGTAAAATAGGACAATAATGCTAATTCTACCTACCATTTAGAGTTGTGAGAATCCAATGAGATTTTAAAACTACTTAATGATATATAAAAGTAAATTGTCAATATTGGATTATTTTTATTATATTGACATTGTATTAAGAATATCTTTATTGTTATCAAACTCTGTTATAGGAACTCTGAAGTAAAACCTTTGGAAAAGTAGTTTTGAGACTATCCCAACAGTTAGTAAATTTGGATTTTCATATGTCGGCCTATATTAAAGTAGGGCATTGGATACTTGGAGGTAGGAGGTGAATTTTTTATTGCTTTTCTCTATACTCTTTCCCCAAGTTCAACTCACTGCACCTAGAAGGAGCATTCTTAACCTAACATCTGTGAACTTGGTGGTGGTGGTTATTATTTTTGATGACTATATTTCAGTGTAACTGATTTTCTTTATAAACTGTTGTATTTTACGCATTTAAAGACATTATAATGAGGAAACCATAAGCTTTACCAGACTACCAAAGGGGGCTAAGACATAAAAAAGCCTATGAACTCTTGTTGTTGTTGTTGTACAATTGTTCAGTCATGTCTGACTCTTCATGACCCTGTGGACCCTACTGTCCATGGGGTTTTCTTGACAAAGATACTGCAGTGTTTTTCCATTTCCTTCTCTAGTGGATTAAGGCAAACAGAGGTAAAGTGACTTGCCTAGGGTCACACAGCTACTAAGTAAGTGTCTGAGGCCAGACTTGAACTTGTCTTCCTGACTCCAGGCCCAGTGCTCTATCCACTGAGCCATCTAGTTGCCCCCTGAACTCCTGTACTATTATATAAGCTGTTTTTGCCAGAGTGTGGTAAAATGCAATGACTGGGTTTTCGTTTAGAGGAAATTATCTCAAGATGGGATAAAGCTGCCACGATTGTCACCTCTGAGGTCGAGTACCTATCTAGTGTCATTCTCAAGTCCAGTTCTCTCTAAAGGAGAGAGTCTTTTCCTTCAAAGAAGATCGCATCAGCCTGGTGGGGCCCACTGACTCACAGGAGGATTAGACCCATAATAAAAGTTGTTAGTTCAGTAGAAGTCAGCACACCCAAGTATCTCTCTGGTCATGAGGGAGCTACTTGTTTTTACATTAAGACATATTGTGGGGGCAGCTAGGTGGCACAATGGATAGAGCACCAGCCCTGGAGTCAGGAGTACCTGAGTTCAAATCCGGCCTCAGACACTTAACACTTACTAGCTGTGTGACCCTGGGCAAGTCACTTAACCCCAACTGCCTCACTAAAAAAACAAAACAAAACAAACAAACAAAAGACATATTGCAGCTGCTTTAGAAAATAGGTGTTAGATGCATCATGAGTTCCCAGATCTCTGGCATTCATGAATTGCTGAGAGTGGTAGCTTCATATTCAAAAATGTTTTCACTAGCACTTGGAAAGGGGCCAGTTTTGTGACTCTGACATTTCAAAGAATTCTCTTATCTCAGTTGTGAGGGTCGGAGGTTCCAGGCTGAGACGTCGGCTTCCTTGTTTGCTTCCAGGTCTAAGCATAAGTCAGGTAATTGGACTGATGGACATTAATTTCCAGAGAGGATCTCTTTGGTCTTTGCCCGGCCTGGAATGAATGTCCTAATGAGTCAACGTTTTAAAAACGGCGTCATCCCACCTTCTTTCATTAGTGTTTTAGGAATTATGCCCTAGTTTCCACGCTTGGATAGATATCTGTCCCAGTCCAAGTCACTAAGGAACTGGCTCACCTCAGGCATTTTCATTTTCCTTCATCCCACACTCAGTCTCTCTAGCTTTGCTTTCAGTCTGTATTTCAGAGTTCTCTTTACAAAAGGGCTGGGGAGGGGGCCCCCAGATGAAAAGAAAAGCCCTCCTGTCTTCAAATACTGCCCAGCTTTTAGAAGGTGACTTTTAAAGGATGACATCATCGTGATTCTAATCCCTAACTTTCCATCACATGAAAAGGGCAATTTTGGATCTAAATTGAATTTCTCAAAAGTTAAAAGCAGGACAAAAAGCAAGAGTTTTAATTTAAACGTGGCCTTTCATCTGAGAAACTCACCCTCTGACATCATCTTATGAAATTAAAGAATGTCAGGACTGGAAGGGACCTTGGAGATAGCTTAGTTCAGTTTGGCCATTTTGTAGACCCAAGGTTGCCTGGTTGGTTGGCTGCAGAGTTAAAGCTAGAGACTGATCCCTATCTCTGTGCACTCTCTACTCCACCAGTTTGTCTCCCATCGATCCTTGGGTAGTCCTTCTATGCTATGCCTTGGTTCGAGAACAGTTGGAGTAGTCTGTTTAGTGCCGGGCACCATATTTTTGAAGTTACAGAGCATCCAGAGGAAGGCAGCCAGACCGGTGAAAGACCTCGGGCTCACACCACATAACTGGGGATATTTAATTGGGAAGAGAAGACTTGGATGGGGGCAGGATAGGATAACTTGTAGGTTACCTGTTTCAGTGGTGAGAAGACTGAGGTAAAGAACTGAGAAGCTCAGTTGAGATGCTAATATCAAAGTATTAGAAGGGTTATTGTACATCCAGATAGGCAGCAGAGTGGATATAATGCTAGGCCTGGAGTCAGGAAGACTCATCTTCCTCAGTTCAAATCTGGCCTCACACACTTCTAGCTGGGTGACCCTAGGCAAGTCACTTAATTCTGTTTGCCTCAGTTCCCTCATCTATAAAATGAACTAGAGAAGGAAATGGCAAACCACCCCAGTATCTTTGTCAAGAAAATCCCAAATGGGGTCATGAAGAGTTGAATGTGACTGAAGTGACTGAACAATAACAAAAAAAAATGTGTGGAAAGCAGATGTGGGAGTAATGGATGAAAGTTGCAAAGAGGGAAATTCAGGCTTGGGATCAAAATAGAATAGGCTACTGTAGGAGATAGCTGGGTTCTCACTTTATGTCTTCGGGCAAATTCTGGATGATCACTTCATCAGCTATTTGTAGAGAGATCCTTTTTTTCCCTTGGTATTGGGGAGGATATGGACCGGACTAGATAGCTACTAAGCTCCCTTCCCACTCTGAATTCTGGGAATTCATTCAGCAGGTCTTTCTTGAGCTCTGACCAAAGGCAAGGCATGATGTTAGCACTGATGGGAAACACAAAAGAGAGGTGAGTCACAGCCCTTGTCTTAGAGTTGCTTACAGTCTAGCTGGGGAGAGAAGTACAGACTTTAAGTAGTAAAGCAGGGGCTTGCTACCTTGGTGGACAACAATATTTTCTACCGAATAAAAGACTCATTTTTTTCCCCCTTAATCATAATACTTCACTTAATTGGTAAATGCACATATATAACCCCTTTTGGACATATCATTAGAATCAGAGAATTTTAGCTTAGACCTTCTAGGTCACCTGTTTTAGAGGCAAAGAGGCAAGGAATTGGGTCACTCAGTTGTGATGCTAAGATCAGAATCCATTTGGGCCCTGATAGGCCAGCAATGAACTATATATTTTTATGAATGCCAACAGAGTACACAGCAGGGTGCTACTTCATGGTGTCTATTAAAGGCCACATCTGAACCCTGTTCTCAAGAATCTTCTATTTTTTGCTCATCTAGTAATCATAGATCCCTAGAATTTTAGAACTGGAAAAAACCTTAGAAATCATCTAGTCTAACCCCCTTACTTTATAGATGAGAAAACTCAAGTCAAGGAAGTTCATGACATTCTTCTAGTGCCTCTCCTGTCTCCAGATTTCCTGATATTTAGCTCATATTTTCTCTCTGTGTGTATGCGTGTATTCAGACATATGCTCATGTCTACTTTTATATGCACATTTTGCTTCCCCAATTAGAATGTAATTTTCTTGAGGGAAGGAATTGTTTTGTCTTTGTGTTTCTGGTACCTGGCAAAGACCCTGGCACATACTAAGTGCTTAATAAATGTTTATTGTAGATTTCTCAAGGCCGCACAACTCATTAATTATAAAATCAGATGCCCAGGCTATTGATTTCTGTTAGACCATATACCAAAGTGATCTCTTTGTATATAGTCTATAAAGGATAAGATTGACTGATCTAAAAAAAGACCTTTTCACAAACTTACATCAGATTCAGGTAATGTGAAGATGGGGTCTAGGGACAACTACTACAGGAATATCAGATTTTGTTATAAAAAGAGATCTTTAACCACATCCTCAAGTTCTTGAGAGAGCTAGATGGCTCAGTGGGTAGAGTGCTGGACCTGGCATCAGGAAGACCTGAGTTCAAATCAGGATTTGAATACTTACTAGTTACGTGACCTTGAGCAGGTCATTTAAACCCCTGTTTGCCTCAATTTCCTTATCTATAAAATGGGGATAATAATGGCACCTACCTCCCACTGTTATTTTGAAAATCATATGAAATAATATTTACAAAACTTGGCAAATTTTAAGGTGCTATGTATATAGATGCTAGCTACTCTATTATTTATTTTATTTTTTTCTTTCCCTGCTGTAGAGAGGTAGAGAAGACAGGCCAGGCAAAAATTTAATATCTATCTTTGAAGACCCATTTAAATGTCTTTTTCTTCTTTCTTACTGTATCATGCTGACTTCTGAAATAGACACATTTATATATATGACATATACCTATACACATACACATATGCATATGTATACACATACATATCTCAGGGAAATAGACTCATTATATCATTTAACATCACAGAATCATAGACCTAGAATTAGGAGGAACCTCAGACACCACTTAATTTAACCCATCCTTTTATAGAGGAGGAGATTGAGTCCCAGAGAGGTTAAGTGTCTTTGTGAAGATCAGACACAGACAATAAGTACCGGAAGCAGCATTGGAACCCAGGTCCTCTGATTCTGGAGCCATTGCTCTTTCCACTGTATCATGGTGGATTGATACTATCTCAATGCTGTGATCTTCAAACGCTCCTTGCTGTTTGAAGGCGATGGAAAGGATTTTAATTGTACTGGGAAAGCCATTACTAGAGTTGGGATGTCATGTTTGTGGCATGTTTTAACAACATTCCTGGGAGCTCCATTACCATTACGAGAAACTAGCTCATGTCTTTCTTTCCCTCTTTCACTTTGGCTTGTCCAATGGTGTATGGCTGCTGGGACCCAGCCATTTTGTGGTCACGCCCTAATTACATTAACTGAAATCTTTGCCAGCCCAAGCCAATCAAATTTCATTATGTTGTGCCCATGTTAAGTGTGTGTATATCTTGATTCATTTTGATTGGTGACCATGTATATACAATGTATGTGTATATGTATATAAATATCTGTGCCTAGATGTGTAACATATGCATGACTATTAAACGGTGATAAAGTACAGATCTGATGAGATGATTAAAGCAAAGCACAGCATGTTAGACTCAAAGAAAGCAGTCAAGAAAATTTAGGGAAAGCTTTTCTCACTGTGGTAAAAAAAAAAAAAAAAAGATGCCCTTAATTGGCTAGCACTGGTTCCTAAATTTTCTGCAATTTGTTCCTTGAGCCAAGAAACTTAAGCTGTTTTGGGTCATTTCAGAAAAGCCTGTTAAGGATCAAGGTTAGCTATAACTCTTATGTAGTTGGTGTTGTTAATTCTGCTATATTTGTATCTCCAGAGACGCTGCCATCTTGATCTGAGCCCCAAATGTGAACATTAACTTTCCTGATCAACACACAATTTGAGTCCATACTGACAAAGAGATGTGGGATGTTAAGCAATTATCTGGCCAGTCTGAGCCACATAGGTGACCAACACTCTTAGACTTTAGTTGCCACATGTGGGGTTAATTTGGGGGGGGGGGTGTTATTACAATGCTTTCTTTAATTGGTGAATACACATATGGTCCCTTTTGGCAGATACATATATATACATGAACACATACACATATACATTATTTATATATTTTGTTGTTTAGTCGTTTCAGACTCTTCATGTCCTCATTTGGGGTTTTCTTGGCAAAGATATTGGAGTGGTTTGCCATTTCCTCCTCCAGCTCATTTTATAGATGAGGAAACTGAGGCAAACAGGGTTAAGTGACTTTCCCAGGGTCACACAGCTAGTAAGTGTCTGAGGCCAGATTTGAACTCAGGAAGATGAGTCTTCCTCACTCTAGTGTCTGTCTGTCTCTCTGTCCATCTGTCCATCCATCCACCCATCCATCTATACACACACACACACACACACACACATATACACATATTTACATGTATATTTGTGTTATATATAATATATATGTATATAGTCATATTCATAGAATTCTAGAGTTGGAAGGGATTTCAATGACTATAGAATCTAGCCCAAAACTGAACAAGAATTCCCTCTATCATTACCTGAACAGGTAGTCATCTAGACTTTGCTGGAAGACAAACTCTGCTACCTCCTAAGGTATTCCATTCAATTCTGGGATAGCCTTATTTGTGGCAGGTTATTTTCTTATAACAGGCCTGAATTTGCCACTTTAAATCTTCCATCCATTGCTTTTAGTTCTTCTGTCTTTGGCCAAATGGTATAAGTTCATTCCCTGTTCACTTGATGGGCCTTCATAGGCTTGAAGACCACTTCTCTAGGTTAAACAGTTCCAGTTCTTTAACCTGACTTTCATACAACATGAACTCTTGGGCTAGTCACCCCACCTCCTTGTGCCTCAATTTCTTCATCTGCAAAATCAAGGGAGTGGCACTAGATTCTTCAATGCTATGACCACTGAGTGGGTCGGGGAATTCGTCCACCAATTCAATACTCGGGACTCAGGAAGAAAGGAGGCCAAAGCATATAGAATTCATTTATTCTTTCGAAAGAAGGTGCCCATGCTATCAAGACATGTGACACACCAAAGCAATAAGTCAAGCCATTTTTATACTTTTTTTGCAAACAAGCACAGGATGTGATAATGAAGCTGAGACCAGATGGTCTGTGACACATCTTTCCCTCTCAGAGCAGAATCTCCTTGACCCTAGGGTCCCAACAATGGGGTATTCTTTTATTCTTTATTTGATTTCTTTGATTTCTCAACATAGCCAAAGATACATTTTAAGCCTGTCATCCTTCTAAAATTAACACGGCTATAAAACAATACTGAAATACCTGAGTGAGTTTTCCTGTTATTTAAGTTAACCATCTTCAGAGACAGGGGCCAAGGGAGGGGTGGGGGTCAGTGGGAACTATGAGATCTGAACATAATCCTCTCACCACTCTGGTTACCCTCCTCTAGAAACTCTCCAACTTATCAATATCCTTCCTTAAAGGTAATATCCAGAACAGAACCAAATATTCCTGATGAGAAGACTAAAAGAGAATAAAGACCCTATTTGGAGTATTGTTGGGAAGAACTAAATTGGAAACGATGCTCCAAGGTAGAATCAACTCATGGAAGTCTCCAGGGGAGATCCCCTCTATTTGATTGCCATTCCATAATTGAAGGTGTTAAAACAGGTATAGATCCAGTGCTCTAAGAGTTGATTTTTCAAAATGATGCTCTAGCCTTGCCCATTGACTGAACTAGCTTTCCAGTGAGCACCAAGGTGAACGGTACCTCTTTCCATGGCCCAATAGGCTAGTTTGGGGGTAGATGAGCATAGGGATATGCTGGTCCTTTTAAAGGAGAGCCAGCTGAGGATATTATCTAGTCTGGAATATTTAAATTCCCTAAGGCAGATCTCAGTTCTCAGGGACATTCCAGAATGGGGCAGATCTCCTTGTCCAGAGATGATTCAGTGACATGGTAGGTCCTTAACATCCTTTCCTCCCCACTGTTGTCTTGATTGACCTTCCCCAGGCTTGTCCCAGAAGCAAAATGAGTTCTGGTGATAACAGGAAAGGATGTTGCTAATTCTGGACATCCTCTCACTGGAGAATCAATGTGTACCTTTGTAAAAAAAATAAATTTTCCTTTATGAATCTTCCTTGGCTTCTGTGACTGAAGAGTCACATTTTCAGGTCTCAGCTATCTGAAAAATCACCTCATTTTATCAATGCTGAAAGCAAACTGTTGATGGGGAGGTGACATAGTTGTGCTATGGGAAAAATATTGACCCTCAAGTCAGGGGACTTAGGTTCAGGTCCTACCACTTATTGCCTGTGTGATCTTGGGCATGTCACTTAACCTCCTTGGGTATCAGTTTCCTCATTTGTAAAATACAGGTGTGGGAGTAAATAGTCTTTGCGGTCCCTTCCAATTTTAAATCTGTGACCCTGTATCTCAGATGTGTCACATACACCTGCTTTTTCCTTTCAATTCAATTCAGCCAATGTTTATTGAATGGGTTTTCTGTGCAAGGCATATTTTAAGAAAAATAATCATTATTTTAATTTTTAACAAACCATTTTTAGAAATTTCTGGAAAAAGAGGCATCTAGGTGGCACAATAGATAGAGCACTGGCCTTAGAGTCAGGAGAATCTGAGTTCAAATATGACCTCAGACACTTAATAAGCTGGGAGACCCTGGGTAAGTCACTTAACCCTGATTGCCTCCAAAAAAGAAAAAAGAAAAGAAGGGAGAATTTTCTCTTTTTATGACTCTCTAATCCTGCACTACATTGCCAGATTAATCTTCCTAATATAGTGTTTTGATGAAGTCACTCTCCTACTCAAAACCCATCAGTGGCTCTCCAATGTCTATTTGATAAAGTTCAGTTTCTTTAGCCTGGTATTCAAATTCTTGTACAACCTACTTGGCTTCCACCCCTCTATTCAGTCTTCTTAAAACTTTTGCCCCAGCCAAATCGGCTTACTCATTGTCCCCTCCAAATGACTTACACGTGTCTACATCTTTGTCTTTACTAATGCAGTTTTTCCCATCAAGAATATGAAGCTCCTGTCCCTCATGGGATTTGGCCTCCAGTCAGTCCTCTTTGCCTGGGCAAATCTTGTCCACACTTGAAAGGCTGAGCTCAAGCAGCGTGGTATAGTGGGAAAGGTACTAGAAGATGGAAGAATTGTATTCTGGTATCAGTTTAGCTACTCCCTCTGTGACTTTAGAAAAGCCATTTCTTTCTGAAGCTCCATTTCTGGGTCGGTAAAATGAGATGGTTGAAAGAGATGATCTCAGAGGTCATCCTTTCAGGTGTAGACTGGACTAAATGACCTTTGGGGCCCTTTATGACTTTGTGATTCTGTGATATTATATGATTCTAGGACTCAGATTATTTGTGGAGTCCACCTAGACCACAGTCTCTACTTTCCCTGAGCTCTTTTATCAGTGGTGTGCTGGTAAATGTTTAACAGCCAGCTTCTTTCCCTCCCTCTGCTCCCAAATGTAAGCCTGACCCACTTTTAAGTTTAATCTGAATCATTAACACTTTATCACTTTCTTAAGTACAGAAAATCAACAAAACAATAAATTAAGCCTGTAGTGGTAGTGTTTGCTGAGGTATATAAATGTTCACTCTGGCTCTCAGGGAGACAATATGGGCCAACTCCAGCCCATGACTATTCTTATGACACTTCTTATCCACACAATCATTTGCCATTCAACATATGTTTCTCTGCATTGTGATAAACCTCTTAACAGTAATAAATAACAAGTAGTAAATGTTGATTGATTGTTTGAACAGAGACAATCTCACATCCCTCTGAATCCTAGTATAGAAGCTGAGCTAGTAAGGGACAGAATGGTAACCTGAAACTCCCATCCCTACCCCTTACTAGCTTTAGTTGGACACAATTTACTAATTTCTGAGAGGTCATATGCATTATGGTTAGAGGGCTTGCCTTGGAGGCAGGAAGACTTGGTTTCCAATCCTGCTTCTGACATTGGCTAGTTGTGTGATTGGGCACAAGTCCCTTAATCTCTCTGAGCCTCAATTTCCTTATGGATAAAGATGAACATAATACCTGTAGGCACCACCTCACAGAGGGGTCATGAGGCTGAAATGAAGTCATAGTTCAATCCACAATCATGTCAGTGCCTGCTATGTGTCAGGAACTATGCTAGGTGCTAGAGATATGAAGACAAAAGGGAGACACTCCCCCCAGCTTGCAGGAAGCTTACATTCTATCAGGGGAGACTTGTACATGTGTATATGTGTGTATGTAGGTACGTATGTACCAGAGAGACAGAGAGAAGGAGAAAGAGGGAGAGAGTATGTATACACGCAATAAATAGGGCATTTAGGGAGGCAGGACACTAGTAGGTGGGGAAAAGGGTGAAGGGGACAAGCGTTTATTAAGCACCTATTTTGTTCCAGGCATGATGCTAAGCACTTTACAAGTATTATTTTTTGTTTGTTTTTTGGCAGGGCAGTGAGGGTTAAGTGACTTGCCCAGGGTCTCACAGCTAGTAAGTATCAAGTGTCTGAGATTGGATTTGAACTCAGGTCCTCCTGAATCCAGGGCCAGTGCTTTATCCACTGCACCACTTAGCTTCTCCTACAAGTATTATTTCATTTGATCTTCACAACCACCTTGGGAGGTGGGTACTATTAATATGCCCATTTTACAGATGGGAAAACTGAGACAAACAGTTTACATGATGTGCCGAGGGTCACATAGCTAGTACATGTCTGAGGCTAGATTTGAACTCAGGTCCTCCTGGACTCTAGGTCCAGTGCTCTATCCACTACACCACCTGGCTCCGTAGTTGGGGAAGATCAATAAAAACTTTATTTTGGAGGTGGGTACTTGAGCTGGGTCTTGAAGTAGAGATAAGAAGGCAAAAGATTCCAAGCATGGGATATAGCTGTTGCATGTAAAGACTCAAGAAGACAAGAGATCTAGGGCCAGGCATGAAGAACAACCCAAAGGCCCGTATTATTATACTACAGCGTGCAAGGAGCAGGAGATATCATGAAGCTGAAGAGGTGGGCTGAGGCCACCTTATGAAGGACTTTCAAAATCAAACAGGAGTTTATATTTTAACCCAGAGGCAATAGGCAATCGCTAGGCAATCGCTGGAATTGATCGAGTTAGATGAATGACGGGGTCAGACCTGTACTTTAGGAAAATCACTTTGACAGTTGTGGGTGCAAGAGAGAGAGAGGATTGATTTGAAGCCAGAAACCAATTAGGAAACCGTTGCAATAGTCCAATGTACAGAAAGCATATTGCAAATTTTAAAGCGTTACAGAAGTATCTTTTATTGTTATTTTAAAGGACACCAGATGAACGTTTGTTTGACTATGTTTCCTGGCCATTTTTATGTTATCCTGACTTTTTCCAGCAATATGTATTTGTGTATTTGTATTAAATGGGCAATGTCTTCTGTGAGAGGGACAGCATTTATAGCTTTGACCTGGCCAGCTGGTGAGTCACAGTAATATAGTTTCGGGGGAAGCAGTCACCTAGTTTTGATGTTATAAACACGTCAGACTGAACGCTGAAAACATGCAAAGCATGTTCCTGTTTTTATTTTGTTTTTCACCTTTTTATAACCGCAATTAGGCATGGCGGTGTACAGATTGTCCCAGAATCACTTCTGAGATTGTTGAAGGAACTTTGCCCCCACCCAGGCGGCTCTGTGGAATACATCATCCAGGCTACCTTAGGAACATAATGCATTCTTTGTCATCCTGTGGCTACATTGTAAATGTGAGAGATCCCTGACAGCTTTCCCCTTCGCTAACTAAAGTCAACAAAGGCAATCGAAAAATTGCTGCCTTACTTAACTCCGGCACTTCCCTTTCCAACACCTGAACAGTAACGTTCTATAACCTCCATAATAGACACTTTGGCTTGTGTCCTTCTTACATTCTGTCTTTTTGTTGTTGTTGAGTATTTTATTATTTTCCAGTTACATATAAGGATAGTTTTCATAGGATTTTCAGTTACAGATTTTTCTCCCACCCTCCCTTCCCTCCCTCCTCCCCAGGACAGAAAGCAATCTAATATAGGTTATATATGCGCACTCACATTAAACATATTTCTGCATTAGTGTCTTTTGCTGGGTGATGGATGCCATTAGCTGCTATAGCCACACATCACTGCACAGTGTGACGTGTTAATCTCCAAATAACCCAGTAGACCTGGTTGCTTAATCCTAGGAAAAATGAATTCTCTCCTCTCTTCACAAGGAGGTAGGTACCTGGGAAGACCTTTTTTGGAAATATTAAGAAAAATCAGAGATTGTCTTTGTCACCTGCTTAGTGGTTAGGTGGTGACTCACCTATTAGGAAAGAAAATGACAGTTGTGTCTGAGTGCAGGTAGCAGATCTATTTCATGAGTATTCTTTGTCGAGGTGGGCCTTCTAGTCTTCCTAACGATTAGGTATAGATAGAACTGTCTTTATGCTGTAGTGCAAGGCCATAAACCTAGTAATCAGTATTTAGGCAAGTTGCATTTTAAGGGGGGAAACCCCATAAAAAGCTTCTATTTGCCCATATTTCTGCGATGCATGTGCACGCCTGTCTCTGACTGCACCTTGGCCCACTAGCACATCCATCATTTTAGACACACATTCACTTCTGTCCCATCAAAGCCTGCACTTATCTCACGTCTGTGGCACTAAAACATTAACCCCAAACATTCAGAATCACTAGACGGAACCTCTGAGAGAATTTATGCAGAGGGTTATTTATGGTGAAGAAACAGATTCCACATTGTTTTCCCCATTTGGCCTTTGTGTCTTTATGTTGTTGAGTCTTTGTCCTTGATTTTGACCATGAAGAAGGCGAGCATTTGAAGCTCTCCACCTGGTGAAGAGAGCACATTTCAATCATATACTGTTGCCAAATTGTCTACATGCAAAGCTGACTTTCCACATACTCTCTAGAGAGTATATTCCAGGCAGGGGCACAGATATGTGCAAAGTTCTAAGGCTATAAGGCAAAAGATTAAAACGGTTTTTTCCCTCAAGAAGTTTATATTCAACAAGGGCAAGAGGGGGGCGAGGGGATGAAACTTATGCACAGAATAGAAAATATGAAATATTTACAAAGTAATTTTAAGAAGAGGTCAACACTGGGCAGCTACGATAGAACATCAGCTCTAGAGTCTGGAGGACCTGAGTTCAAATTCAGAATACTTATTAGCTGTGTGATCCTGGGCAAATCACTTATTCCCGATTGCCCCACTTCCCTGAAAAAAAAGGAGTAAATGCTAACAACTGTGGGATCAGGAAAGGTGATTGGACTTTGGTGATAAAGTCAACAGCCATTAAGGGTCTCCTCTGTGTCAGGCTCTCAGAGGTGCTAAGGAAGCTACAAAGACAGTCTCTGTGTCTTCAAGGAACTTGCAGCCTAGCATGGTGCAGAGAGCAATTTGTATACAGATAAATAAGATATAAATGATAGGGAGGGAATTAAGCATTTATTAAGTGCCTCCTATGTGGCAGGTACTACGCGAAGTGTTTTTCCAAATAATTTCTCATTTGGAAAATAGAGATATGAACAAAGAGCTTTGAGAATTTTGAGGAAAGCAGGATAATTGCGAGGGCAGTCCCTCATCTGAGAGCAGAGGGAAGAACTAATGGCAGAAGGGAGAAGTAGAATGGGGGTAACTCTTGGTAAGTGGTAAACCTTGGCAAGGTTTCAGCTAACAGAGACATGGAGAAAGGAAAGTGAGCAATGCATCCACAGGCAGTAGTGTAGATAAAGAACAGAGGTAGGAAAACATGTTTGCTGAATATGTAGTCCTTTGGGTAGAGGGAAAAGTGCATGAAAGCGTGTTGTCCTAGTTATTTGTGTTTCTGTCTTAGCTTATTACATGGTAAACTCTCTGAGGACAGGGAATATATTGATTTTCTTTTTTGTTTGTGTATTCCCAACATCCTAGCAATAGTGTCTTTCAAGTATATAATATTTGTGTGATGATTTAAAGTCATTTCAGCTTTTGCTGTTCATCACATTTTTGTTTTTTTGGTGAGGACATTGGGTTAAGTGACTTGCCCAGGGTCACACAGCTAGTAAGTGTCAAGTGTCTGAGGTCGGATTTGAACTAAGGTCCTCCTGACTCCAGGGCTGGTGCTCTATCCACTGTGCCACCTAGCTGCCCCTGTTTACCACATTTTTAAGAAGGACATTAGTAGTTTGGAGAGTGACCCAAAATAAGGCAATGAGGATGAGAAAGGACTAGTTGATGCTTTTTGAAGATTGCTTGAAGGAACTGGGGAGGGTTAGCTTGGGGAAATGAAGAGAAGCGATGGAGAGAGGAGGGAAGGCAGGAGATATATCACCTATCTGCAAGTATTTGAAGGCCATCATGGGAAAGAAGAATTAAACTTCTTTGGAATGTTTAAGGTTGGTGTCAGGAAAAAAACAAAAAGCCCCAACAACAACACTTCCTAATAATTAGAACTGTCCAAAAGTGGAGTGGTGTGTCTCGGCAAATATCCTGTGCTCTCCTTCATTGGAGGTCTTCAAGAAAAGGCTGGATGACTCCTTGTTGAGTATGTTAGAGATAGGATTCATTTGGGGCTATGGGTAAGCTAATGAGATCTTTTATAACAGTGATTCTGTAAAACTAAGATTTCTCTTTTCAAGTAGATTTTATTATTTTTTAAAATTACCTATGGAAGACTGAGGTGTGAGAGTTGTTTTATTGATGAGGATGTCCTTTGAGCCATACGACATGTCCCATTCTGCTCAGTTTACTATTTAATAGCCTCTGAACTCACCTTTGAACTTTCTCCTTCAAATATTTTTTATGGTTGACAGTGTTTTTTAGATTATATAACTAGATACTTAAGGGGTGGGTTTTTTCCTCTTTAAAAAAACACACTGCTTGTGTTAAGCAGTATCTGAAAATGTAGCAAAATTCTTTGACTGTACCAAAGATTTGATAATTAAGAGTTGTATATTTGAAAACCTAGTTTATATTTTCACATCTCTTAGTATATTGATTTCTTAAAAATGCTTCCTGTTAATAAATGTATCCATGTTTATCATTAAAGCCAACTACTCAATGTCATAAGACAAAGTGGTCAGACCCAAAGTGACCAATTAATTTCCTTGTTTACATTTCTGTCCAAAATCTAAAAAAACTTCAACAAAACAATAACATCCATCAACCCCAAAAAAACTCAATAAAATTTTCCATTGACATTAGAAATGATGCTTGAAGTAAGACTCAAAACTCAAAGCAGTGAAACATCATTCACTCGAGTAATTGGAGGAAAAAATCCATCTGACTTGCTGAAAATTCTGAATTATAAAGCTTCCCATAAGAAATTGAACTGCTTTGTTTCTCTTGAATGCTGGTTAATTCCTAGGCTAACAAATTGCAGCCTAGTTGAGGTCTTTCTGAAGATTGGTTCTAGTGAGTAGATAATAACAGTAACATTCACCACAATTGGCATTTATAGAGTGTTTTGGGGTTTTCAGTCAATCAATCAATAAACATTTATTAAGTGCCTACTATATGCAAGGCACTGTGCTACTTTTCCTAAAACTTTTTACACACATTATGTCATTTTGAGCCTCACAATAACCCGGTGAGGTAGATACCAAAAGTATTATCATTTAAAAATTTTTTATTACAGAGGAGGAAATTGTGGCTCAGAGAGGTGTGTTGACTTGCCTAGAGCTGACAAAGCCAGGAAATGTCAAAGGCAGCATTTGAACCCAGTCTTCCTAACTCTAAACCCAGCACACCATGCTGTGTAGTATGATATGTAATTAGCAGATCAATTTTTTTGGGGGTAAATATGTGTTTCTAAAGCACTTAAAAACAATTTATTCACTTTCCATCCTATTTACACTGTTAATTTGCTTAGCAACCCCTTTTTATTCATAGATAGTGAAAAGGCAACCGTCAACCCAACCTCTCTTCCAGTTATCACACATTCCACATGAGCAGGGTTGGAATTAATGAGGTCTTACTGTAACTCCCTCTCACTTTCAGCTCGCTGACAGAAATTGGGAAATAACCTAAGAATCAAGTGTGGTTTTATAAGCACTTCCTCCACCCGTTTTCCTCACTTAAAGCAAGACTCCCTTATTATGTTGTTCCCTTTGTAAGAGAGGGGGGAAAGACCTGCAAAAACAAACACTGAATTATTGAGGAAGTTTGTTATTGTTTTGTTGTATAACTAGCTTATTAAAGTTGTAGGTGGGGAGGGGAGGTCATCAGTGATAGAAGGCCTCTGGGGAGAAGGCCTGGGAGTTACCATGTGACTTCTTTTTTTTTTTTTTTTTTTTTTAGTGAAGCAATTGGGGTTAAGTGACTTGCCCAGGGGTCGGATTTGAACTCAGGTACTCCTGACTCCAGGGCCGGTGCTCTATCCACTGCGCCACCTAGCTGCCCCACCATGTGACTTTTCTTGACCCTTTCAGAAAGGCTTGAAGAAAGATGTTGTAATAATGGTCTACTGGTTGCAGCAAATCATCTAGTCAATATGCAGGTAGATTAGATGGATGCATAGAAGAGGTGAACCATCTTGAGGGTATCCAAAAGGCCTCTTGTCTCCATATTAGCAGCTCTTGACCAGACTTGATATGTGCTTGAAACGTCTGTCATGTGTCACTCCTAGAGGGCATCCAGTTGCACTGTAGAAATGCCTATATGAGAACTCTAGTCATTGCTACCCATTACACCTTCTGGGAAATTAATCTATTACATTAGGAAGTAGTCATCTAGCAAAGTTCTGAGGGAATGGGACACCAGACAGTTGAGCTTTTATGGTGTTTGGTGCAGAACCAGTACCCTGAGAGCTGGGAAGAAATGAGAAGAAAGTAGAGCTGAAGAAAAGTTACCTTTAAAGTGCCCTATGGATAGTAGGTCATATTGTATTACTACTTAAAGAGTAAAGTCACAGGACCTGGGTGGAAATTCCCTCTCTGAACATTTATACCTCTTGGGTGACTTTGCCATTCCCTAGGCCTTAATTCTAGTGCTTTTCCTTTGTTGAGTATCTCCAATTCATCTGTTGTTTGTATATAGTTGTTAACATGTTCTCTCTCATTTAGACTGGGAGTTTCTTGAGGGCAGGGATGGACTTTTTACCTTTCTTTCAATTCTTAGTACTTAGCATGGTACCTGGCACATAGTAGGCACTTAATAAAGGGTTGGACTAGATGGGCCTCTGAGGGTCCTTCCGACTCCAGATTTAGGATCCTAATTAATAATAAATACAATTATTAGAATAAAAGGGGTAGAGGGCCAAGAGAGGAAATAAAGTCATCTCACTACCTTCACAGTATCTGCCCAGGCCAACCCTGAGAATCTCTTGTTATCTCTAGGCAGCAAGGTTGTCTGGACTGCTGATATTTTCAAGAATAAGTTTTTCTTTCCCCCTTTATCTTATCAGACTTTCCAAAAGCAAATGGGCCCACTTAGAAAGGTGGGTCCTGCCTCAACTGTGTTTGTGGGCACCTCTCTTTTACCAGTCATAGCCCAGGAGCCACTAGTTTTATGTAGCACCCTCAAACACAAACTAAGTAGCTGTTTATTAATGTGTCATGAAATTACCCTGTGGACTTAGAGATTGAGCTGCGGGGCCCCTTCTTTAATTGAAATCTGTATTTTTTTTTTTTAAGAGTCATTATTTTTAAGATCCATGAAGTCTGTGTTGTGATTTATAGGAAGTATCCAACTACAGCTGGTGCACTTCTGAATGTTTTATGGCAGATTATTCTCAGATTACCCTTTAATGCAGAAAGGTTTGCCTGTTGTCTAAGCTTTCTGTGTCATAGAGAAACCGTTCAGACTTGATATGAAACAGCTGGTGGAATCAGCTGTAAGGAGAAGTCGTATTTTAAGGAAGGCAGTAAGAGAGAAGTTTTCATAGCTGGGGGGGGGCGGGGAGTCAGGCAAAAGTTAAATCTCCTCTCACTATTTAGAAGTGATTTAATTTAGTCATTAACAAATTATGCAAATGAAAAGAAGGGCCCTGAATGTGGTGTTTGTTGTGGAGCACTGGGGGCCCACAGCTGTGCAAAGGGAGGTAGGTGGGGAGATGGATGGGACCTCCTCAGGATGGCCCTGGCTCAGAGAGTGTCTGCACAAAGCTGTTCATGACCCCCGAGGCACTAAGGCTCACCCCAGGCCCTGAGAGGTCAGAGGCGACTCCCTGGCCCTGCCTCCCTCTCTATCCTCAGGGTCCCTGCTGAGCCTGACAACAAGAGAGGCGATTGTCAGGGTGGTTTTTTTGCTCTTTGTCTGGGGCCCACTCTTTATATGAAGAGTTCTGTGTGTGCTTTTCTGAGTGTGTGTGTGTGTGTGTGTGTGTGTGTGTGTGTGTGTGTGTGTGTGTGAGAGAGAGAGAGAGAGAGAGAGATTTAAAATTTTTTGAGGACACTTAAAAAAAACTTTATGTAGTTAAGGGACACAAAAGAGGTGGGGGAGGAGGAGAAAAGGGCGAATTCACTGTGCTTGAATGGGGTGAACAGTTCCAGTTCTCTGAGGTTAAGAAGGCCATTCAATGCCACAGTTATAAAATTGGACTCGTCATACTACCCTACTTGTTTCTGTCTGGTACTTACTTGCCTCTAAACTGATTCCCCCTCCCCCTTTCTTTGTGATCTATGGGGTATTTTGTAGAGGAGCTGTTTAAAATTGTCCCCCTCCTATGCCTTCATCTGTTAAACTGGGGCTATTTTTCAGTGGGCCAGTCTGTCTACACGGCAGGGTTCTGAGATAACTGTCCTGGGAGGATCACAAAGGCTCTCTGCAGTGTGGAGTTCTGACACCTACTTATTACATGAGCTAGGGGAGTAGGCTCATTAGATCCAGTGCATCGTGAAGGGTAATTTAAGCCACATTTCCACCAGGGCTGTTTGGTCTGACTGCAAATGTGCCAGCTATAAAAAGAGCCACATTAAAGGAGTTAGCAGCTGAAATGTTCAAGCCTCCCTTGGTCATTCTGCCTCTGGTTCATAAACTGGTCTCCGGTAGCCCTGGGGCCATGGAAGCCATCCTGGGGACTGTGTTGGACTGGAAGGGGTTAAATAGTAAACCCTTAAGGAGGCTATTTTAATAGATGCCAGCTTTAGAAAGGTAATTGATCATGGCAGTGTGTTTCTTCCTTCCCACTTTCTTTCCTACCAAACTGTTGTTTTTGTTTTTATTTTTTGGGGGGGAGGTCCTTTTTTCAGAGGTGATTACATCTATTAGATTCCAGCAGAAGCAAAAACTTAATAAAAAATGTTAAATAAAAGTCCACCTTTAAGACTCCTCTCCCACCCTTGTTTAACAAGTGCAGCTGCCCAGTTGACAGTTTTTCCTTTTTTTTTCTTTGTTTTTCTCCCTTCTCTTGCTAGTTTCTTTTTTTTTTTCCTCCCAGGAAGAGCTGATCTTTCAACGGTGGAAAAACCACCAATTAAACAGTACTCAAAGCTTATCATAATATTCAGTTGGTAAAATTACCTTGTAATTAGCCTAACAGTGATCCAGAACTTATTAACACTAGGACATGTAAAGTTAGACAGGGCACGGAACTTTGAAACTGCTTCTGCCTGTGGCTTATTCAGCTGCAGTCTCCGGGCGTCTGCTTTATTTCTTTCACAAAGCCATCTCCAGTTCTATCTCCCTGGGTTTAAGTTTTTAATGGCTTTGGGGCATTTTCTTCTTATGTTTGGTTTAGTCTGAAAGACATTATAAGCTCAAGCACTCACAGTCTGGGCTTATCTCTGCAGGTGAGTAGACTGCATGCTTCGCATGTCAAGGGGAAATCAGATTTTCCATTCCGAGCCTATGTGTCGATGGCTCCTTTTGTAGAACCAGACCTTCTTCCTGAAGACAGACCCTCTTATTTCACTGCTGTTGTATTAATGGCTGAGCATTCTGAAGTCATGTATTAATGTATCCTGTCTCAGAGATTCTCTTTGAAGATTTTTATTCAGAACTGTAATCACATCAATGTAGTAGGGAACTCCCTGTGTGGCTCGGCCATTGTTCTATAACTGATAATATCAGAGCCGGGGTTATTAACCAAGGGACCCAACTTTCAATTCCCAAGTGACTTCTGGATAGATTTCAGGAGGCCCAGGAACTTGGATGAGAAAAAAAAATGCATTTTATTTTCAATATAATTGATTTCCTTTGTAATCCCATATATTTTATTTGGATCCAGGCTTATTTGGCAGACTGCCAAAGGTGTCCATGACATGGAAAAGGTTAAAAAGCCATCTGTTAGAAAGTTGCCTAGGACATTCTTAGGTTTAATGACTTGCCCCTAGTCATACATCTGCCTCAGAAGCATGGCTTGAACCCAAGTCTTCTTGACTCTAAAGCTGGCCCTCTATCCATTCCTATTCACATTGTCCCATACAGAGTCATTCATGGGTTTCATAAAACTTACAAGATGCTATTGTAATATGATGAAACTCTATAGCAGCCTCAGCCTTTCTAAAACTACTCCTATTTGATATCTCTTAATCTCAGTTTTGGAAAATTCTATTTGTTGGTCATCATGTTATGCTATTAGACACAAATGGTGATAAAATGTCAGAAGGACTATTTTCACATGGTTTTTCAATGTTTTGAATGATGGAGGCCCTATGTAAGGATATTCGACTTAGAAGGGACCAATTTCTAAGAATGTCTATTGTGATTCCTCTTGCCACCACAGGGGCTGCGGATCTGAGATTAGAACCCAAGTTACTTTTCCCATAGAAATGATGTTCCTCAATAAGTGATGATTGGGTGTTCTAGTGATTTAGTTTGAGTAAACAGGCGGGGTTGAGCAGGATTTCAATATGGTGCATCAGCAATGGCCATGGAAGATAAATGAGAATGTAACTGAAGGCACTCCAAGGTAACTAAACACCAAGGACTGCCAAGGGAATTAAGCCACTACTACATTGTACTACCCTACAGGTCCAATACTGCCAGATTTTACTATGACGGCAGCTGATGGCACGGTAGATAGAGTGCTGAATTTGGAGTCAGAAAGACCCAAGTTCAAATTTGACCTCAGATCCTTATTAGATGTGTGACCTTGGGTGAGTCACTTGACCTCTGTTTGCTTCAATTTTCTCAAGTATAAAATGGAGATAATAATAGCACCTACCTCACAGGATGGTTTTGAGGACCAAATGTGCAAACCTTAAAACTATATAAATCAGCTGTTGTTGTGATTGGAATTATTATTGTATGCATGGTCTCTGGGAAGTACCTACAAATTGCAGGGGCAACAGAAAATCTGAACTGAAAATGCTGGTCTAAGGGTGACCCACCATGAGTGATTATTCATTCCTATTGCCTCTAGGCAATACTACAAATTCCTTGGGTTGGCATTTAAAACCCTCAACAATGTGGTTCTAACTTACTCTTCCATATTGGTTTCAAATGACTCTCTTTCATGTTCTCTGTGTCCCAGTCAAAGGAGAGAAGTAGTTGTTCTCTGAATTGTACGTTTCTTTTCACAAATGCCCAGATTCTGCTCCCTCCTCTTCTCTACTTCTCAGGATTCTTACTTCATTCAAGGCTCAGCCCAGGTGTTCCTTCTTCCTTGAAGCATCCCTTGCTGTTTCAGTTCTTCTTGTCATCTTCTTTCTCATATTACCTTGTAGTAGGCTGATTTGTGCCCATGCTCTATTTCTCCAGTAGGATATAAACTCCATGAGGATGACAGGGGACATTTGTATTTGTATCCCTAGCCTGAAACCTGGCACATAATAGGCACTTAATCAATGCCTGTTGAATTTAATTGAATGGGGAGGCCCTTTCTATCATTAATGGGATACTCATAAGCCCATACAAGGTCCCACCTTATCATTAGGCTCCAGTACAGTCTGAATTTAGCCCATCTCTTAGGTTTATGCAACTAGCTCAAGGACACCTTGGCCTGATCAGATCAGATCAGATAGTCAAGCTTTACTTTGCAGGTGTACTTTTTTTTAAGTCATGGATCCCTTTGGTAGTTTGGGAAAGCCTATGGACCCCTTCTCAGAATAATGTTAAATGCATAAAATAAAAGACATAAGATTATAAAGGATAACCTTTACACTGAAATATATTTATCGATCTCAATTCTCTCTCTTTTTTTTTTTTTTTTTTGCGGGGCAATGGGGGTTAAGTGACTTGCCCAGGGTCACACAGCTAGCAAGTGTCAAGTGTCTGAGGCCGGATTTGAACTCAGGTACTCCTGAATCCAGGGCTGGTGCTTTACCCACTGCACCACCTAGCGTGCCCCCCCCCCCCCAATCCTTTTTTAAAAAATACAAGTTGGACTCCAGTTTTAGAATCCCTGCCTTAGAGCAGTGATACGGTTCTAGTTTCCAAGTGAATTGGTCCAATAGCTGGATCCAGATGGGATGAATGACATTGACTCTGTCTTATAAACTCTGCCAGCGCCTTGGAGAGCGTCCTTGAAAATCTGTTATCAATTTCCTGTAGTCAGACAGTTCTAATAAAACATATCTTTGAACACTGATTCTTAGCAGTATGAACAAATTCCTTCCGAAGAGCATTTGTACCCCACCCTTAAAATGACCAGCAGTGCTTTCACTGTGAAGGTGCCACTCTTCACACTCATAATTGCCTAGGTAGGAGTATGTCTGTTGAGATGGATGCAAGCCAGGAGCCCCTGGGTGATATTTTTCCAGCAGTTGCCATTACTGAGACATTCCCAGTATGGCTTCTGTTTATACATGGTATGGATTGGTTGGTTGTAGACAAATGATAGAAGAGATGGGGAAAGGAGACAAGGTTAAAGTGAAAAGGCTGTGTGGAGTTAGAAGAGACTGATTGGATATGCCTCTTCTGGCCTTTGTTCATGAACACCGAAGGGCCCATCCCCCTCCTTTTCCTGGCTTCTGGTTGTCCTCTCCCACATTTTCTCCAATGATACTTCCACCACATGAGTCTTTGCCCTTTTGCTCTTGAAAGGCTCAAGCTGGGAGAGTCATAAATGCCAAACCATGGAAGGAGAAATAGTCCTAAGGTTGTGCCCAGGAAAACCATGGAAACTTCTTGCATCATACCTCAGTTCTGTGTTGCCACTCTGCTATGACTATGTAACCTCTACAGACTCTGAGGATCTTTATCCCAACTCCCACTTGTGCTGACAGATTGGGTTCCCAGAACCTGGGTACCATCTCCCTTCAGAATTCTAGGGTTCTGACCCTTAAGAGGCAAAGGGCCCCCACCAGTGTGCTTCCCTGCCCCCAAGATTATCAGTTGAGGATCAATTTGGTCATGCAACCTTAATAGATTTTACAAAAGAGTATTTACTAAGATGATACATTAAGAACAGTTGATACAAAACATCCCCCTGAAAGTCCATGACACACTCTCTGACAAGTTTTACACTTGGACCAAAGCCTATGATTGACTGGTCGATTGACCTGTTTTTACCTAGTTAAAAGGCTAAAATGGAGTGGGGATGATTTTGTTGTTGTTGTTGTTGTTGTTTTGCGGGGCAATAGGGGTTAAGTGACTTTCCCAGGGTCACACATCTAGTAAGTGTCAAGTGTCTGAGGCCAGGTTTGAACTCAGTCCTCCTGACTCCAAGGCCAGTGCTTTATCCACTGTGCCACCTAGCTGCCCCTGAGTGGGGATGATTTTGACCTCACCTTTACAGATGTCTGAATTATTCCCTCTTACCCCTGTGCTGAGAGACAGATTTCTGAAGTCATACACCTCCTGATTTCTTTTCTGTGTGAGAAAATTTTGCAGAAGGTATCTGCCAGTCATTAACAGTTATAGCTTACCCAATTTGCACCCTTCTATGAGCACCATTGCTACAGTACCTAAGACATCTTGTCACTAGATGTGTTGTAATCCCAAGGCTTTGTTTTGAGTCATATAAATAATGAGGTTACCAAATTTCAACTTCCATGACAATTTCTGGACTTTGAGGTGAGTGGTAGGGTTGAAGAGCATTCTGTCTCAAAGCCCCTCTGCTTCTTGCATATGTGCCCCATATACTTGCATATGTGTCCCATATACTCCATGCCCTTCCATATTCCGGAAGCCCCCTTGGCCACCATGACCCAGCAGTCTTCTGTCCTTGAGCATCCCTCTTTCATTGACACCTTCTCAAACGAGAAGGTCCCTTCTCTCCTGAGGCCCCTCACTCTGATCAATGTTTTCCTCTTGCTATCTTCATTTTAAGGAAGGGCCCTCAGGCTAGCTATGCTCACTCCTTCATTCCTCCCTGGGACAACCCCCCACAACTTTCCAGACTTCCTTCTCCACTGTGCCCCACCATGGATACCTTCCCACCCCCTCCTTCCCTTTCAGCTTCCTTTCATGTGTTGTTTTCTCCCATTAAAAGGGCAGGGAATATCTTTCCTTTTGCTTCTGTTTGTGCTTAGCCCAGCACCTGGATATGGTAAACAGTTAAGAAGGACCAGGCATATCAATTGATGTGAATTTTTTTTTGGGGGGGTGGGGGTAAGTTTACTGTAACTTACTATAATTTCTCTTTTCTCTGAAGATGTACTTTAAATATAATTAAATACAAACACATTTCATAATTTTACTTTGATATAAAAATGCTCATATCTCTATTTTCTTTTCCATATAGATAAAAAAGAAATTCATTATGTTGCAGTTTGGTCCTTTGGGGTGTTCTTAAATTTTGGCCCTTTTAAATGTTTGTAGACTTGACTTGACTTGTCATTGGTAAGCCCAATGATGGTATTGCACTCCACACCCAAGCAGGCATTTTTTTCTTTTCTTTTTTGTTGTTTTGTTTATTTGTTTTTGTGAGGCTGTTGGAGTTAAGTGACTTGCCCAGGGTCACACAGATAGTAAGTGTCAAGTGTCTGCAGTCGAATCTGAACTCAGGTCCTCCTGACTCCAGGGCTGGTGCTCTATCCATCGCACCACCTAGCTGCCCCAGAGCAGGCATTTTTTATAATTGAAAGAGCCTACAAATATTGTAGAGCCTACATTCCCTTTGTCTGCTGGCCCTGTAGACTTGACTTCTCTGACAGTACTGTCCACAGTTATGGACAATATCGATAACAATACTAGAAACTGTATCTTTGCTTAACATCTGTAGCATGTAGGCAGGTAGTCACATTGTAGGTAAGATCTTTGCCTAGAATCATTTTGGGAGGGAAGGGAGTAGGAAACCAGGCTTGTGATTTCATTGGTGTAAGGAAACTCCTGATCAGAGCTAGCTCTGCAATCTGTAGTCTAGCAGAGCTGCCTGGGATGCTGAGAGGGTAAGTGATTTGTCCAGGGTCACATAGCCTGCTATCCCTCTGTTTCAAGCAGGATGTGAACCCAAGGCTTCTTGTCTCTGGGGCAGCTTTCTAGCCATTCTGCCACACCACTTCTCTCTTGAATCATAAATGCCAAATTTTCATCAGTCAAGAGATGCCACTGGAGAACATCACTGTGAATGTCAAATACAAAGCAATCTCAAGTTTATCTAAGAAGGCCCCAGATTTGCATTGCTAAGGGGATTGCTTCAGCTCTTCAGCGCGTCCTTATCAGGCAGCTGATTCTGTTTATAAAATTTAAATCTTTGAATGAGTGACTAATGGAACTAGTGGGAAATGTGCTTTCAGTGACTCCATATGTTTTACAAATATCTTTTGTCTTTGATGAAGCAGGAATTTTCAAAGGATCTCATCTTGGCATGCATATAGGACTCCTAGATTGTAAAGGGTACACAGCAACTTTCTTCAGGGCCTTAGTGTCGACCAGAAGAGGAGAGAGATGTACAGAAGGGAAGATGAAACTGGGGCGTCTGTGATCCTGTGGGTCTAAGAATTGTCAGGACATTTGTATGAGTTCCCATGAATCATGGGTACCATGTTGCTTGCCTTCTTAATGGGCACGCATTCATCTGGAGGGAGAGAGAATTTGGAACTCAAAATTTTAAAAAATGAATGTTTATAAGAAAAAAGCAACCCCTCTACACTATAAAAGAATGGCAAAAAAAGAACTGTCTATGTTTGTGTTGGGTGTTGGGGGAGAAACTAGCCTTAGGGTATGTGGAAGGGAAATTTATTGTGTGGACTGTTGATATGAAATATAACACTGAAATTCAGTAGAGTGAGTCACTTCAATTCAGCAAGCATATGCTGAGACCTATAATGTGCTGGTTGCTGGAGATTCAGAGACAAAAACAAACCCCTCCTGACCCAAAGGAGATTATATTCCTCTATGAGGGAAGGGAAAAACAATATACATATAAAATATATAATAAATATAATATATTCCAAAAGACAATATATAATAAATATAAAATAGATACAAACACAATTTATTATATACACATATGTGTGTATACATACATATAGACATGTATTATATAAGATTACATATATACACAGTTACATATGCATGTACATATGTATATGTGTCTGTATTATATACACACATATCTGCATTTTTGCGTAATAATATTCAGGTGGAGAGAGAACACTACTTCTTGGAAGGGAAGGTTGATCAGTGAAAGAGGAAGCACTTGAACTGAGCCTGAAAGAGGATCTAGGAATTTCCAAGAGGCACAGTTGAGGAGAGAGAGCATTCTCTGCATGAGACAGAGCCTATTCAAAGGTGCAGAAGTGGAAGATAGATTGTTAGTTAGGTACAAGGAATAGCAGATAGGCCATTTTTCTTTTCTGGAATGTAGGGAATGTGTGGCAACTATGTGGTACAGTGGAGACAGTGCCAGGCCCAGAGTAAGGAAGTTCTGAGTTCAAATCCAGATTTAGACCTTACTAGCTCTGTAACCCCAGGCAAGTTACTTCACCCTGTTTGCCTCAGTTTTCTTATCTGTAAAATGAGCTGGAGAAGGAAATGACAAACCACTCCAGTATCATTGCCAAGAAAACCCCCAAAAGCGGTCATGAAAAGTCAGACATGATTGAAAAACAACTGAACAACAGTAGTAACAACAAGAAGGGTGTGTGTTTATGTTGTATTATGTATGTTGGTGAGAGAGTCATGTGAACTCAATCTAGAAAAGATAAATGGATCTTGATTATGAAGAGCTTTAAATGTCAAACGAAATTTATATTTTATTCAAGAGAAAACAGGGAGACTGAAGCATCTTGAGTAAGGGAATATCATAGCAGAACTTCTCCTGTAGGGTCTATCAATCTGGCATCAGTGTAGGGGATAGTTTAGGGAGAGGGAGAGACTGGAAGCAGGGAGGCCAGTAGATTAGTCAGTCAATAAGCACTTATTAAGCACAGATTCTAAAGGAGGAGACAACATATAAATAACTAAATTCCCCATTAGATTGTGAGATCCTTGAGGATAGGAACTGTCTTTTGCTTCTTTTTTTTTTTTTCCCTATCTCTTGGCCTTAGCACACTGCCTGGCACATATAATAGGTTCTTTTTGTTTTGTTTTGTTTTTAGTGAGGCAATTGGGGTTAAGTGACTTGCCCAGGGTCACACAGCTAGTAAGTGTTAAGTGTCTGAGGCCAGATTTGAACTCAGGTACTCCTGACTCCAGGGCCGGTGTTCTATCCACTGCACCACCTAGCTGCCCCAATAGGTTCTTAATAAATGTCTATTGACTGACTCACTGGCTGACGGGTACATTTAAGATCATTTTAATCGTGTCTGACTCGTGTCCCCATTTGGGGGTTTTCTTGGCAAAGATGCTGGAGTGGTTTGCCATTTCCGGTTTGTCATTTCCTTCTCCAGCTCATTTAACAGATGAGGAAACTGAGACAAACAAGATTAAGTGACTTGTCCAGGCTCACACAGCTAGTAAGTATATGAGGTCAAATTTGAACTCAGAAAGATGTCTCTACTCTCAGCACTCTATGCACTATGGCTCCACCTAGCTGCTCTGATACATAAAGTAAACAGATTGTCATCTCAGAGGGGAAGGCACTGGGTGGAGTATGACTGTGAAAGACCTGCAGAAGGTAAGATTTGAATTGAGTCTTGAAGGAAACCAGGTAAACCAAGAGACAGAGGAGGGAGACTGAGCATTCTAGGCATGGGAGATAGCCAAGGCACAGAGTGGGAGAGGGAGGGTTGTTTTTGAGGAACAGAAGTTAGGTCTATTTAGCTGGATCATGGAATGTGTCAAGGGGAATAAAATGTAAGAAGCTTGGAAAGGGAGGAGGATTTTAAATGTTGTGCAGAGGACTTTGCATGTTATCCTGGAGGTACTAGGGAGCCACCGGAGTTTATTGTATATGGGAGGAGGGAGAATCACATGGTCAGACCTTCCCTTCAGGAAAATCACTGGCAATCAAATTCAGGAAAGATTAGAATGGGGAAGAGACTGGAGGAAGGGAGACCTTTAGAAGGCTATTTCAATAGTGTAGGTGTGAGGTAACAAAGGTAGAACTAGGGTGGTAGCTGTGTGGGTGAAGAGGCAGGGACATATGTGAAAGATGTCATTAGAAATGACAAGATTTGCCAATTAGGAGCTAATTTTTAAAAAACATTTTTATTTAAAGTTTCGCGTTCCCAATTTTGTCCCTTACTCCCCTTCCCCCTCCTTGAGGCAGTAAGCAATCATATACATGGTATATATGTACAATTACGTAAAACATTTCTATATTAGTCATTTTGTATAAGAAGATTAGAATAAAAGAAAGAGAGAAAGAAAGGAATAGCACGCTTCCGTCTGTTCCATCAATATCAGTCCTTTCTTTGGAGGTCGATAGTATGCTTCATCATTAGTCCTTTGGGATTGTATTGCTGAGAATAGTTCAGTCATTCATAGTTCTTCATCAAACAATACTGCTGTTTTTGTGCACAATGTTCTCTTGGTTCTGCTCATTTCACTACATACCAGTTCATACAAGTCTTTCCAGGTCTTTCTGAAATCATCCTGCTTGTTATTTCTTTTTTTTCTTTTTTTTTTTTTTTGCAGGGCAATGGGGGTTAAGTGACTTGCCCAGGGTCACACAGCTAGTAAGTGTCAAGTGTCTGAGGCCAGGTTTGAACTCGGGTACTCCTGAATCCAGGGCCAGCGCTTTAACCACTGCGCCATCTAGCTGCCCCCCTTGTTATTTCTTATAGAACAATAATATTCCATCACCATCATATACCATAGCTTGTTTAGTCATCCCCCAATTGATGGGCATCCCTTTAACTTCCAATTCTTAGTCACCACAAAGAGAGCTACTATAAATATTTTTGTACAAAGAGGTCTTTTTTTCTCCTCTTGGGGATGTCTTTGGGATCTAGCAGTGGTATTGCTGGATCCAAAGGTATGCACAGTTCTCTAGCCCTTAGGACATAGTTTCAAATTGAGGAGCTGATGTTTTTGAGTGAAGCACAATATGTTCAAGAGAACTGGAGTGAGTGTGTGAGTGTGTGTGTGTGTGTGTGTGTGTGTGTGTGTGTGTGTGTGTGTGTGTGTGTGTGTGTATGTGTGTAAACGTTAGATCCCTGGAGATTTGGTGCAAGTGAGCCAAAGTGTTCTAGAGAGAACATGTGCTAGGGCAAGAATGGCAGGGGGAGTTGCACTATTTCCTCCGTCCAAGCACCCTCCTCCCTCACTACTCAGTGATACCAGTTTTTTGTTTTTTGTTTTTTTATGGCAGGGCAATGGGGGGTAAGTGACTTGCCCAGAGTCACACAGCTAGTAATTGTTAAGTGTCTGAGGTCGGATTTGAACTCAGGTCCTCCTGAATCCAGGGCCCGTGCTCTATCCACTGCGCCACCTAGCTGCCCTCGATACCAGTTTTGACATTGGTGCAGACCCTGGTCAGATTCTAGATCACACAGTTTATCCGAATACCTCATTCATGAACCATGTAATCTGATGGGAAGAAAAAGAGCCTGGGAGTGAGGAAGAGAAGACTTCCAGCATGGTGTGTCTAACTGGGAGTGATGAGATCATCACAATAAGTTGTTTTCTTCAAGATAAAAGGAAATTCTAGAAGAGATTTCCTTGAAGCTGACTGACCAATAGTATATGATTTTGTTGTTGTTGAGTTATTTCAGTCATGTCTGACTCTTTATATCCCCTTTTGGGGTTTTCTTGGCAAAGATCCTGGAGTGATTTGCTATTTCCTTCTCCAACTCATTTTTACAGATAAGGACCTGAGGTGAACAGGGTTAAGTGACTTGCCTGGGGTTACACATATACAAGCACCTGAGGCTGGATTTAAATTAAGGTCATCCTCACTCCAGGGCCTATGCTCTATTAACTATGCAACCTAGCTGCCCTGATATATGTTGCCTGAAAAGTGAGAAGTTAAGTGATTCTCTGGCTGATGCAGCTAATATGCTCAGGATTGGAGTTTAGGATTTCCTAACTTCAAGGCCATCCTTCAATTTATTTTGTTACAAGGGAATGAAATCACTGCCTCTGAAAATGAGTCAAAATCTAAATTTTAAGTTAATTGATTTAGAATTGGAAGGTATCTTATCATTTAGTCCAACCACCCTGACCTGCTTGTTTGATAGAAGAGGATCACGGTAGATTAAGATTTGGCCGTGGAGGAGATTTTAGAGCTCATCTAGTTTAACCCCCTTATTCTACAGATGGAGAAACTGAGGCCCAGATAGGTAAAGTTTCTTGCCTAAGGTCCTCTGACTTTAAACTCAAGAGATGGCATGGCAGACAGAGTGCTGAATTTGGGGATAGGAAGTCCTGGGTTCAAATCCTACCTCACATACTTGTTAGCTGTGTGTCCCTGGACAAGTAACCTACTTTCTCTGGGCCTTTATTACCCCACATATAAAATGAGGATGTTGGACTAAATGATAAAATCCCTTCTAGCTCTAAATCTTTCAGTTCCAAATCCCTGATCCCATGTTAAAGAACTTATGTAGCATCTCACATATAGTCAAGTGGCAAATTCCTTTTAGATGTGTACAGAACCCTTCTATAGCCCTGTTAGCAATGTAGTTTAGTTTCCTTCTGAGTTAAATAGGCTAGTTTACCTTTGGAGGATAATTAGTAGTCTTTCTATGGGAAAACTCATTCATAAATTGAAGGACTGCCTATGATATAATAGTTAAGTCTGCTTTGTATACCAGAGCCAAACAGAAGACAATTGCAAACTATGTCATAAGGTTACTTATGATAGAGAAGAGAGCGTCTCACTGAAGGACTCAGACCTTCAGAGACCACATCCTACATGTTCAAACTCTTGGGTCCTTTTTTTTTTTTCTTCAAACTTTGGTCTTCCTCAGAGACAACTTCTCACCCAAGTTGCCTTTGTCTCTTGTACATAAATGCTTAGGATGGATAAATGCTTTGGCTGGAGAGCCAAAGGGAAGTGAAGATTTGATAATTACCCAGTTAACTTGATCAACATTGACAGCCTGACTGGATGACCCCAGAGTGCATTTCTTGGCCCTGAGTTGGCTGTCTCCATTCATCAAACCAATCAGATAATTGCCAGGTCTCTACTTCACTCTGCCATGTGGGCCATTTCTCAATCTCCCTTTCACTTCTAGGGGGAGTGCTGAGTACAGAAAGAGGAGGGGGGGGAGGGGAAAGAACTAGGCCTAGAGGCATTTGTAAACTTTTATGCTCTATCAGCTTCGGATCATCACGACCCCTTTCTTGACTGGGCCAGTGACTTGTAATGTGGAACAGTCTGGGAATGAACCTTGGAAACATTTAAGCGCTGTGCTCATGGGGTCTTTTGGCTTTTTCTGTTTATTTGTTTCAAAGTTAAATGTGTTCTACTTAGGAAGCTCTTTGCTCATGAAGGAGACCTTCCCTTTATGCACAACTCCACCCTTTAGGCTTCTTCAGTAGCTTTTCAATCTTCAGGATTTCCTTTGAACGTTGAGTTCATACTAAAGAGGCAACATGGAAAATGTCCCATTTAGAAAGGTCTGAGAGTCGCCCCCCCAACTGATTATATAACATTCGTTTATTTTGAATTTAAGCCATGCTTGACAACATTTAACTTGTTTTTTTCTCTCTCTCTTTAATTACAGCTTGGTCTGACAATAGCCATTCGCTATAGCCACAGGTAAACGTTTTCTTCTTCTTTTAAGAAGTAGCCGTGCCAATTTATAGTGTTTGCATTTGATAACAATATAAATAATTTGTTGGCATTGTTGTGTAGCTCTTTGACAAAATGAGTCTGTTAGCAAAGCAATTACAGGCACTGTTAGTTGGTTTGGTCCTGTGGTGTGGAGGAAAGAGCATTGGATTTTGGGTCATAGGACCTGAATTTGAATCCTTGGTTTATCTGCTACTTATGACCTTGGGCAAGTTACTTGTCCTCTTTGTTCAGAGCTGTAAACAGAGGCAGCATGGCCCAGTGGGGGGAGAGAGAGAGAGAGAGAGCGCGCAAGCGCAACCTTGGAGTCAGGAAGGCCTGGGTTCAAGTGCTACCTCCAACTCCAACATATACTAGTTGTTTGATCCTGGGCAGGTGATTTAATCTCTCACTGTCCCCATGTGAGGATGCTCTAAAATTGTAAGTTGTAGAATCGTTACATGTCTGCATGGATAGAAGAAGTTTTCTCACTGAAAGTTCCCTATACCAATGAAATCATAGGTTCAGACCCCATCCCACCCCCCAAGAAACCCCACAACAAATAACTTTTTTGATATCTGTAAAGATTAATGTTTACAGCTTTCTGCATTTTTCCTGAGCCCTCTACCTATACAGAGTGCCACTAGGGCACTAAGACTTTTGGGACACCCAGATGTGTTAATGTGAAGAAATGATTCCCACCTCTCAGCCCCAGTTCTGTCCCCAACCAGTGACTTGGTAGTGTATGTTTTAATTTATCCTCCATGTTTATGATACTTGGTTACCTGAGGCCTTTCTCTTCACTAACATATCCTTCATCCAGAAACAGAGAGTTCTTTTCCTAAACCTTGTTAGACAGCGTTTAGGATGTCTTTTTGTTAGAGGTTGATTGGGGGAGGTGTGAGAGAATACTCAGAAGAAGCTTCTGATCAGAAGGTAAAGAGTTTCATTTTTGATTCCTGTCTTCTCAGGTGCAGCCTGACCTCTGAAGGCTGGGTTAGCAGATATGCTATAAGATTGAGTGGGAGGGTACTTACCAAAAACCAACTTTATTCTGAGAATACTATTGAAAGTTGGTTTTTAGGAATTTTAGGTCTTCAAAGAACAGCCTCCCTCTTCACTCCCCCATTCCCCAAGCCTATAGTCTTCCTTACTGTTTCTCATTTTAATTACCAGTTGTTAAATTGGTATAGTGGATAGAGTACTGGGCCTGGAGTAAGGAAGAACCAAGTTCAAACCCAGCCTCAGACAGTAACTAGCTGTGTGATCTTGGAGAGGTCCCCCCCCCCCCCCCGTCTGCCTCAGCTGTTTCCTCAATTGTAAAAGGAGGATAAAAATAGCACCTACCACCCAGGGTTGTTATGAGGATGAAATGAGATAATATTTTCAGGCCCTTAACACCATTCTTGTCACCTGGCAGGGACTTAATAAATGCTTGTCTCTCCTCTCCTTCCCCCATTTTGCTTTATATATATATATTTGCTACCCTGTCCCTATTTCTCTTGCCATCCCATCACTATTGAAAAGGAAAAGGAAAACAAAGCCCTTGTAACAATTATAGATAGTCAATCAAAACAGATTGGTTTGTCTAGAATTGTATGTGTCATTCTGCATCTTGAGTCCATCACTCAAAAAGTAGGTTCCTCAGCAGTCCACTGGAGTCTTGGTTGATCCTTTCATTGATCAGAGTGCCCAAGGCTTTCAGAACTGGGTTTTTTAAAATTATTATCTGTAAAATGTCTTATTTTTTTTCCTATTGGATTATAAACTCTTTGAGAGTAGAGATTGGGTCTTAATGTTTGTTTCCCTTCAGTTCAATTCAATCCAACAAGCATTTGTTAATTACCTACCACATGCACTTTATGGTGTTGTGTTGAAGATGGACAAAGATAAACTTAAAAGTCCCAACGCTTTTGCCTTCAGGGAGCTTATGTTTTATTTGGGCAATGTAACATTTGCACATGCATGTAAATATAATATTTGAGAAGGGAGGAAGCACTAACATCTGGGGGGATTACAAAAGACTTCCTGTTGGTGGTGGTACCTTGAACTGCTCCTTGAAGGAGGGTGGGCTTTGTCAGAGGAGGAAGTGATGAGGGTCTGCTTTCTAGGCACATGGGAAACCCTGAGCAAAGGTGTGGAAGTAGGAGATGGAATTCCAAGTTTGGGGAATAGTTCAGTCTATTTTGGCTGAAATATTAGATGTGAGTGGTTGGGGAAGGGTGATGTGAAATAGGCTGGAGTCAGACTGTGAAGAATTTTCTATGTCACGGTGAAGAATTTGAATTTTATCCTCTAGACAGTAGGAAGCCACCAAAGCAACATAGCACCTAGGATAGCTCTTTGCGCTTACTAGGTGCCCTTCCAATGGACCTGAAATTCCAATGATTCTGAATTCTTATGCCTACATTGACCATGTAATTTCTTAGCAGAGGGTCTATTCCAAGAGGAGTTATGGAGTAAGGCTGGTTTTAGACTGTAGTAAGGACAGGGCTTGGTGATAAGGTTACTATGGTGACTAAGTGGAGATGTGAGTCAAAGGTGGTTATCAGTGTTTAGAGCCTGGCCAATGGAAGATGGTTAGATCATTAGCAGTGATTGGGATAAAGAGGAAGAGATGAGCTTTGTGAGGAGGAAGGGTCAGGATGGGAGGACAAACTTCAGTTTTTAAAAATCTTGGCTACGCTCACCTTCCCCTGGAGTCTTATACTCTTATGAAAAGCTACCATATGTAAGGAGAGTCTAGGTTACCTCTGAAGCAAGTGGTAACCCCAGTGCAATTATGTTGGCAAAGGCATCTTTGAGATTGTCACCAGTTTTCTTCACAAGTACGATAGAACTATAGATACATTGTCACTTGTTCTCAGTGCCTTGCACAAATGATTCTCTTAATAAATGTTTGTTGAATTCACCTCATCTGAACTAATGAATCAAAAGTCCTCCCCATTTCCTTTTTTAAAAAATTATTTACTTTTAACATTAATTTTTAAAAAAAATTATGTTCCAGATACACTCCCTCTCACCCTTCCCCCAGCTCTCAAGAAGACAAGCAATATGATATAAATTATACATGTGAAGTCATACAAAAGATATCTCCTTATTGTCCATGTTGGAAAAAACACAATAAAAAGCAAGGAACAATAAGAAAGTGAAAAAGTATGTTTGAGTCTATGTTCAGAGTTCATCAGTTTTCCCTCTGGAGATGGATAGCATTTATCATCATGGGACTCATGATGAATTGGGTCATTGTCTGGATCAGAGTAGCTAAGACTTTCACAGCTGATCATTGTTACAATATTGCTGTTAATGTGTACAATGTTCTCCTAGTTCTACTCACTTCACTTTGTTCAAATAAGTTCATATGTCGTCTAAGTTTTTTTCTGAAACTATTTTGCTCCTCATATTTTATAGTACAATGGTATTCCATCACAGTGATATAACAGAACTAGTTCAGCCATTCCCCAGTTGATGGGCATCCCCACAGTTTCCAAATCTTTGCTACCACAAAAAGAGCAGCTATAAATATTTTCATACATACAGGTCCTTTTTTCTTTGATCTCTTTGGAGTACAGACCCAGTAGTGGTATTGCTGGGTCAAAGGGTATGCACAGTCTTATAGTCCTTTGGACCTAGTTCTAAATTGTTCTCCAGAATGGTTGGACTAGTAGAGTTGTGAACTCTACCACCAACAGGGTATTAGTGTTCTTATTTTTACAGGGTTCCCTCCAGCATTTATCATTTTCCTTTTTTGTTATGTTAATCAATCTGATAGGTATAAGGTGGTACCTCAGAATTGTTTTAATTTTAATTTCTCTAATCAATAGTGATTTAGAGCATTTAAAAATTTGACTATTGATAACTTTGATTTTTTTCTTCTTAAAACTGTCTGTTCATATCCTTTGACCATTTATCAATTGGAGAATGGCTCTTATTTTTTTGGTACATTTGGCTCAGTTCCCTATATGTTTATGAAATGAGACTCTAAATTCCATGCCCCCACCCCCCCAGTTTCCTACTGTCCTTTTAATTTCGACTTTATTGGTTTTGTTTGTGCAAAACCATGTAATTTCATGTAATCAAAATTATCCATTTTACTTCCCATGATCTTCTCTATCTCTTGTTTGTTCATTAATTTTTCCCTTACCCATAGTTCTGACAGGTACATTTTTTCATCCTTCTAAAATACTTGTGACATCACCCTTTATGTCTAAATAATTTACCCATTTTAACCATATTTGGAATATAGTGTGAAATGTTCATCTCTGCATAGTTTCTGCCAAATGATTTTTAGTTTTCCCAGAAATTTTTGTCAAATAATAAGTTCTTGTCCCCTTTATCAAACATTAGATTATTATGGTCATTTACTACTGTATATTGTGTACTTAATCTATTCCACTGATGTGCCATTCTGTTTCTTAGCTAGTTTTGATGATTACTGCTTTATAACAAAGTTTATTTGTTATAAATTTGGAATTGCTAGATCACTTTTGTTCACATTTTAAAAAATTGATTCCCTTGATATTCTTGACCTTTTGTTCTTCCAAATGAATTTTGTCATTATTTTTTTTCTATCTTTAAAAATAATTCTTTGCTAGTTTGATTGATATGGTACTGGATAAGTAAATTAATTTAGGTAGAATCATCATTTTTGTTATATTGGCTTGGCCTACCCATGAGCACTTTACATTTCTCCAGTTGTTTAGATCTGTCTTTGTCTGAAAAGTGTTTTGTAATTGTGTTCATATAGTCCTTGGGTTTGTCTTGGCAGGTAGACGCCCAAGTATTTAATAATTTCTGCAACTATTTTAAATGGAATTTCTCTATTTCTTTGTGATGGGTTTTGTTGGTAATAATATAGAAATGCCGATGATTTATGTGGGTTTACTTTATGCCCTGCAACTTTTCTGAAGTTATTAATTGTTTCAACTAGTTTTTTTTTAGTTGATTCTCTAGGGTTCTCTAAGTATGCCATCATATCATCTGCAAAAAGTGATAGTTTTATTTCCTCATTGCCTATTTTTATTCCTTCATTTCTTTTTCTTATCTTATAACTACTGCCAATATTGAATAATAATGGTGCTAATGGGCATCCTTCCTTTACCACTGATCTTATTGGGAAAGACCCATTACAGATAATACTTGCTCTTTATTTTAGATAGATGTTTGTTGTTTAGTCAGTTTCAGTTGTATCTGACTCATGATCCCTTTTGGGGGTTTTCTTGGCAAAGATGCTGGAGTGGTTTACCATTTCTTCCTCCAGCTTATTTTGCAAATGAAGAAACTGAGGCAAACAGGGTTAAGTGGCTTACCCATGGTCACACAATTAGTTAAGGCTGGATTTGAATTCAGATCTCCCTGACTCCAGTCCTGGTACTCTATCCACTGGCTACCTAGTTGTCCCCCAGTAGATAGCTATCACTTATCATTTTAAGAGACTACATTTACTACTATGCTTTTGGGTATTTTAAAAGAATGGGTTATTTTTTCAAAAGCTTTTATTGATATCATTGGGCAGCTAGCCAGGTGGCACTGTGGATAAAGTTTGGGGTCTGGAGGCAAGAAGACTAATCTTTGTGAGTTCAAATCCAGATACTTACTAGCTGTGTGACCCTGGGCAAGTCACTTAACCCTGTTTGCCTCAGTTTCTTTATTTGTAAAATGAGCTGGAGAAGGAAATGGCAAACCACTCCAGTATCTTTGCCAAGAAAACCCCAAATTGGGTCACAAAGGATCATTCAATTTTGCTTATAGTTTTCCAAATATTGAACCAGCCCCACATTCCTGGTATAAATCCCGCCTGGCCATAGTGTGTGATCTTTGTAATACATTGTTGTAATCTTCTTCCTTGTATTTTATTTATATTTTTTGCATCAATATTCATTAGGGAAATTGACCTTTGGTTTTCTTTCTGTTTTTGCATTCCCTGGTTTAGATATCAAAACCATATTTGTGTTATAAGAGGAATTTAGTAGTACTCCTTCCTCTTTCTTTACCAATTTTTTCAAATAGTTTATGTAGTATTGGGATTAATTCTTCCATAAATGTTTAGTAGAATTCACTTGTAAATTCATCTGATCCTAGTGATTTTTTTCTTAGGGAGTTCATTTATGATTCAATCAATTTCTTTTTCTAAGATAGAGTTATTTATTTTATTTTTAATCTGGGCAATTTATATTTTTCTATATGTTCTTCCATTTCACTTAGATTGTCAGCTTTACTGGCATATAACTGATCATAATAACTCCTAATAATTGCTTTAATTTCATTGCTGGTATATGGATTGTTTTGATTTTTGGTACTCTTAATTTTGCATTTCTTCTTTCTTTTTCTAAAGTCAAATTAACCAATGGTTTATCTATTTTCTTGTTTTTTCATATGCCAGTTCCTAGTTTTATTTTTTAGTTCAATTTTTTAAAATTTCAATTTTATTAATCTCTCTTTTGATTTTCAGGATTTCCATGTTGGTATTTGATTGGGGCTTTACAATTTGTTCTTTTTTCTAGTTTTTTTAGTTGCATGCCCAATCCATTAATCTGTTCTTTCTCTCTTTTTACTGATATATGTGTTGGGGCAGCTAGGTGGCGCAGTGGATAAAGCACTGGCCCTAGATTCAGGAGGACCTGAGTTCAACTCCGGTCTCAGACACTTGACACTTACTAGCTGTGTGACCCTGAGCAAGTCACAAGTCACTTAACCCCCATTACCCTGCCCCCCCCAAAGATATATGTGTTTAGAGATATAACATTTCCCCTAAGTATTGCTTTGGCTGTATGCCACAAATTTTATGTTATCTCATTGTTGTCATTCTCTTTAATGAAATTATTGATTTTTCTATCATTTGTTTTTTGACCCATTTATTTCTTTAGAATTAGATTATTTAGTTTCCAATTATTTTTAATCCATGCATTATGGCCCTTTATTGAATGTAATTTTGTTCTATTATAATCTGAAAAGGAGGCATTTAATATTTCTGCATTTGTTGGTGAGGTTTTTATGCCCTAATATGTGGTTAGTTTTTGTAAAAATGTCATATACTACTGAGAAAAAAGTATATTTTTTTGATTCCCATTCAATTTTCTCCAGAGGTCTATCATATCTAACTTTTCTAAAATTCTTTTACCTCCTTAATATCTTTCTTATTTATTTTAAGGTTAGATTTATCTAGCTCTGAGAAGAGAAAGTTGAGGTTCCCCACTAGTATAGTTTTACTGTCTACTTTCTCCTGTAAGTCATTTAACTTTTCCTTTAAGAATTTTGATGTTGTACCATTTGGTGCATATATATTTAGTACTGATATTACTTCATTGTCCATGGTGCCTTTTAGTAAAATATGGTTCCTCTGCTTATCTTTTTAAATTAGATCTGTTTTTGCTTTGCTTTGTCTGTGATCATATGTCCTTTAAACGGTGGTAAAAGGACTGAATTTGGATCCTGTATCTTGACTCTGCCACTAACAAGCTATGTGTGGCTGTGAATGTCACATTATTTCTCTGAACCTCATTTCCCTTATTCATATTAGACAGAGTAGTTGTGAAGATCAAATGAGATGGTCTCTGTAACATGATTTGTAAATAATAAAAAATACTTAAGAAACCTGTTATTTATATCAATTACTCTATGTGTATTTAAGGATCAAAGAGTGAAGATGACCTTAGAGGTCATAAAGTCCAACCTCCTAATTTTACAAATTAGGGAAATGGAGGCACAGAGAGAATCAGTATCCTGCCCCAGGGTCATGTATGGACAGAGGGGTAGAGCTGGGGTTTGGAACCTGACCCTTGGACTCCTAATTCAATGCTCAGTCTACACTGCCTCTCTGTTATTGCCACTTTACCAAAAAAGGAAGTGAGCCTTTTCATTTTTAAGGGGTTGCCAGTCCTAAGGATCTATGTGCTTGACCTGATGAGGTTATTTGACTTTAAGGTCAAATCCAATCTCTGATCCAATCAAAGCCAAAGGGAATGTTGTAGGAGGTTGAACAGATGGAGGTGGTAGAAATATCCTATGCTGAAGAATCTGCCATTAGCAGCTGTGCTTTTATGGGAACTTGTAGATATTTCATTTTTGTTCATAATATTTTTATTGATTTTTGTGAAGTCATTTTCATAGAATAGATTTTTTCCTGTATTTGCATTTTCCACTGCTTGGTTTGAGGGTTTTTCTGTGTGGAATCCATACTGTGGGTGACAATTTGGTATCCCCAGAATTGCCCTTTGCAGATAAAACTCTCAGGGCCTCCACCACCCACACAGTGGGGAAAGATTTCCTGGTGTGTGGGTGTTTTTCTCTCTTTTTTTTTCCACAAGGTTTAAAGATAGGTTACATGTTCTTACTGCAAAATTTAGTGAAACTACTTTGAGAAGCAGAAATCCTTAAGGTAAGTATTTTGGGGGCAAAAAAATACACAAGATGAAATTAATTGATTAATGGACTGAGAGCTGGGCATCTCACTCTTCAGGTTCACTTCTGATGTGATATTGGAGAGATTCTGTTAAACAATGGCTTTGGGATAATATAGAGTGTTGATATCATAATTTTTGGGAGAACACTTATTAAAACAAAATGAGATAGCCACCTTTTAGTCCCCAAATCTAAGAATGGTCTTTTCGCAGCAAGGGAATGAAGATGGCAAATTTTAATTTGGTTTTGTCAAACTTGAATTGATACCTATAAGGTTCTACTTTTTGCACCAATGCCAAAGCATATTTTTCTCAGCAGATGATTTATATCAGTCTCTCTTAGAACCTAAGACAAGCAGATTAGATAACGTTTTTAGCCTTGAACCCTAAATCTCATAGGATTCCAGTGTAAAGAGAATTTAGAAGAGAGTATAAACTCCTTGAGGACAGGGACTGTTTTTCTTCTGTCTTTGTATCTCCTAATTATTAGTACAATGCCTAACATGTAGTAGGTGCTTAATAAGTGATTGTTGGATAAGATTTGGTTCTCTGGGTTTGTACCACCCATTCTTACCCCTTGTCTTCTGGGAAAGGGACAAGAGACGGGTGACCACAGAGGCAGAGAACTAGAATCAGGGTGTTATAATGGAAGGAACTCTGGACCTAGAGTCAGGAGAGACCCGAGTTCAAATCACTCCTTTGACACTAGCTGTGGGACCAACCATGGCCAAGTCATTTAATTTCTTTGAGCAGTTCTTACATGTATCCCCATCTCTCACAAAGGGATAATTACACACACACACACACACACACACACACACAAAATCATCAACCTTATGATGCTGTTGTAAAAGTCATATGATAAAATTTATATGAAGAGTTTTGTGAACTTTAAAGCACTATGTAAATGTAAATTATTATCATTCCCTCATGCTTTTCTTTTATTAAAGATTCTTCTATGTAATTCTCTTGGTCATTCTGGGGTATTGGGGTGGGGGAAGGGCTGTACCCTTTGCAAAAATTTGGTGAGGTCTTCCTTCCATGGCTCGGCACCCAATCTGGTAGTACAGTTATCCCTCACACATCAAAGGGGGTTGGGGAGGATGCCCTCCCCCCATGATCTGGAAAATCCATGCAAAATTATTTGACCCCCCCCCTTCATACTAGAGAAGTTTGAATTTTTATGGCATCAAAAGATAAAATATTTTGATATTATACAGTACTATACATATATTTTATGCATTTCTGAGTTTCTAAACTTTTTCTGTGTCAGCTGTGGCTTCTGCAAAACTCCCCCCAAATTCCCATTTAATTTCTTATGCTGACCCCTTGATATATGGAAACTGTGATGGGGAAAGTCCTGATGTGGAAGGGATAACTGTGCCTTTTTTGAGCTCCCCATCTCCCCATGCTCCCTACTTCTTCATCTCTTCATTCACACTTGATAGCACTGTGCTCAATGGTCCAGATGTCTCATTAGAAGTCTGGGCCATGGGGAGCAACCATTGGGTGAGGGAGCAAATTGAGAACAGTGATTGATTGGTCTCACGAAGGTTGCTTGTACAGTTTGGCCATTATCCCTGACTGGGGACATCGTTTGCATGCCCACCTCTGAAAACAGAGACTTGGTGAATTAAGCAGTTTAAGATCAGTAACTCTGAGAACTGATCTTGATGTGCTCATGCTTTTGTCTTGAATGAACCCAGACGGCATAGCAAAAAAGTGATGGGGTCATGGACTTTAGTGCCCTGATTTAGATTATGAGCTAAGTTTGAAGTTCATAGGCAAAGCAGAACATTTATTGAATGGATATGTGGCTGCTGAGAAAGAAGCTGTCTCTTTAAAATACAAAGGAAGTAGAAGACAAGAAACACAACATTAGTGCATATAGAATTTTGATTTTGAACGTGGTTGGCAAATACCTTGCGACTTTTATTTTGTGCTGGTTTGATCTCCTGGAAAGCAGCTAGAGTACACTGCTCTGGTTCTCCAAGTTCTATGAAAATAAACAAAGATGCCTTTCTCTGTCCCCTGACCCCCACCCCCATCCTAAGTAAAGGAATAGCTATTGCTGGCTCTTTTTCTCCTCTGTTCCCTTTCCCAGATGTCACAGGGAGGCAAAGAAGCAGTCTTAAGTACAGGGTATCCAAAAAATTATTCAAGCTTGACTGTATCAATCACCTTGAAATGACTCTGAAATTCCCTTCTCTGACCACAATCTCCTGCCTTTCTACTTCTCCCACTCTTTCCCTTCTTTTATAATGGTTCTTTGCCCTCATCATGACCTTTAGTCCCTAAATATCTTCCTATTTTGCAAGTCTTCCTATTCTGGTTTCACTTGCCTCCCTACAAAGTTATCCTTTGGGTTGCTAGAAGGGACCTTAGCGTTCATCTTCAAACTCCTCATTTTAAAGATTAGGAAACTGAGGCCCGGAGAGGGGAAATGACTTGTCCAAGGTTACACAGGGAGTAAGTGACAGAGCTGTGATTGACTTTATGATAAGGCATTTCAATAACTCCCTCTCTCCTGTGCTTGAATCTCCAGGTCTTTTGATTTAGTCAGTCAATCAATAAACAGTTATTAAGTGCCTGCTATGTGGCAAGCACTGTGTTGAGGATGCAAAAAAAGGGGCAAAAATTACTATCTTCTCTCAGGGGACTCACAGTCTAATGGGGAAGACAACATTAAAATAATATATAAAAATAAGTTGTACATATATGTATATGGATGCATGCATATAAATACACATACACACATGGAGGTTACAAACACCAAATAGAGGATTTTATTTTGTATTTGATCAGGGCTGATAAGGGAACCTTGGAATTTCTTTAGTGGGTGGGGTGATATGATCAGACCTGCTCTTTAGAAGGAACACTTTGACAGGAGTGGAAGAGGCAGTGAATTAGGGAGGGGCTTGAGGCAGAAAGACCAATAATTGCAAAAGTCCAGGCATGAGGTGATGAGGACCTGCAACAAGGTGGTGGCAGTGACAGAGGAGAGATGTTATAATGGTAAAGTTGACAGGCCTTAGCAACAGATTGGATATAGGGTCAGCAGGGGCAGAGAGTGAGAAATGAGAGAACGTCTTAAGTTGTGAGCCTGGGAAGATGGTGGTGCCCTTAACAGTAATAGGGAAGTTAGGGAAAAGGGAGGGTTTGGGAGGAAAGAGAATGAGTTCTTTTGGGACATATTGTGTTTAAGATGTCTACACATCTTCCATTTTGAGATATCCAATAAGCACGTGGAGATGTGAGACTGCACCAGGACATCAGAGAGGATAGGTCTGGATAAGTAAACATGAAAACCATCAGCACAGAAAAGTCAATTGAATCCTTGGGAAATGATTAGATCACCAAGCAAAATACTTGAGGGAGAAGAGAAGCAGGGCCTACTAATGGCTAAGCCACAATAACTCCTACCTTCGGCTTCCTGTAACCCTACACCTGAAAAGCCAAAAGACTACCAGAGAGAGCCCCCAAACAGTTCTTATTGAGTGTACTATAAATTTTTACTTTGTTTCCTCAACTTGGCCAATTCTGCTCCAGAGAAACCTTTTGATTCCCTTCCCATGGTATATCTATCATATTGCCTTCCACAAGCTCCCAACCCTCACCTCTTTCCTCTCTTAACAAATTACCATACCGGGAATGAATTCCTGCCTTCCTTGCCTTTCTCTAGCTCCTGAAGTCCTTCCAGGCTTCCACATGTTCTCTTAGATACTGGCTCCTCAGTGAAGCCTCTCCCCTTTCTTTCTGCACCCCCACTTTGCAACAGCTAAATGTGACCTCTACTTCCCGAAATTATTCATGTCACTTGCACTGAACCTCTCTCTTGCATTTGTCATGTTTCTGTATCACAATTATATATATATACACACACACACGTATACATATATATACACACACATGTATACATATGTGTGTATATATATATATATATGTGTGTGTGTGTGTGTGTGTGTATCTCTATCTCTATCTCTCTTTTCTCCTTCTAATTACTTTGCATGTCCTTTGAGAGTAAAAGGTATAGATTATATCCCTGGTGCCTGGCACAGTGCCTAGCACATAGTAAGCTCTTAGTTAAGTGTTTGTTGAATCGAATTGAAATCAAAGCTCTCTTCTGAAGTGATATATTTCTCTAGCAGCATAGCAGATAGGGTGTTTGTCTCAGTCAGGAAGACCCGAGTTCAAGTTCCAAATTCTTTGAAATATAGGGCTGTGTTGGGGGCAGCTAGGTGGCGCGGTGGATAGAGCACTGGCCCTGGATTCAGGAGTACCTGAGTTCAAATCCAACCTCAGACACTTGACACTTACTAGCTGTGTGACCCTGGGCAAGTCACTTAACCCCCATTGCCTTGCAAAAAAAAATAAAATAAATATAGGGCTGTGTGACCCCAGTCAAGTCACATCACTTTTAGGCAATGTACTTTAGGCAAGTTTTGAAGACTCATTTGCAAAGAAGGGGCAGACTTACCTTGGTAGAAGTCACTTATTAGGAATTCCTCACATCGATGAAAATGCAGAGTCAGTCCTATCCCTGTCCCTCTCTTAATCTTAGCCCAATTAATCTTCAAGGAGGGTATCATATTAACAGAACGTCTAGAACAATAAAATGTTAGACCACTGGGGAACACTGAAGATTATTTCATTAAATTCCTTCATTTTTTTTAGTTGAGGAAACTGAGGTATAGCACGTTAAGTGATTTGGCCAAGATCACATTATTAGTATGTGGCAGAGCCAAGATTAGAACCCATTTCCTAACTCCCCATCTAAGTGATTAACTTTTAGAGTGTTTGTGATACCTGTACAATCTTTTCCATGCATGTAGGGCTGGTACTAAGCAAAATGATGAAGCAGATGAAGTTTGTCTTCAGGCCTTTGCTGCTTCCCCTTTGAGTTCCTCCTTCTTCCTCCTCTTGTACCCTCCGCTTCCATGCTGCCTTTTGGCTGTCTAAGACCCTTCTTTGGGGCTCCTTACCCCTTAGCCTATTGTCTTTAGTCAGTGCCTGACTCTGCAATGATATTCCAGTGTTCGTCACTGGAAAACAGACTTGCTGGGCTGGTCTCAGTTGTTTGAAGGTATCTGACAAACAGTAGTGTTGCTAAAGCTATTCCTTCATGATGAGGGGGCATATTTCCAATCTACTATAAGGCAATGCTTTAATCAAAAGGAATGAATCTTTAATGGAAGAATTTCAGTCATTAAATGTATTCAGTGGAGGATATATTTCTTTGAGAGGGGATAAAATCTTCCTAATGCCCTTGGAGTCATACCATATAGATGGCTACTTAGTCTGTCTTCCCATGAGGTTGGCCTTGCATGTATGACCTATTCCTACCCCCAACCCTTCCCCACCAATCCCTATTATAGCTCTTCAGAAATGTATTGAGCTACTAATCTAGGCTCATTGGGTCAGTTGGACAGGAAAAGGTTACAGACAGGACTTTGTGGGGCTGGGGTAGGTAGGGCTTGATGAGATAGAGTCAGAAGCCAAGAAGCTTGAGTGGTGGGTGGGATCTGAGCCAAAGTTCAAAGCTGGGAAATTGGAGAGTGAAGTCATCAGGCCAAGGGAAACAGCAGATAGGAAGCCAAGGTAACAGGCCCGGCTGAGATACACCGAAATCAGAGACAGAAGCAGGGGCTAGAAAGAAAGCAGAAAAGGGGGGGGGGGCGCGGGCTAAGCCCAAGGGTTGGGAGCCAGGAAAAGCCAGCTTATGCTTAGACTTAGGCCCATACTAATAAGGGTGTCCTACTTGGTGCTCTGCTAAGTATATTTGGGGTGGGGGGCGGTGTACTGGCTGTGCTCCCTTAAAGGAGTCATGCTGCAAGATATTAGAAAACCAAAGGTACTCAGTGAACAAATGTACTAAGCGACTTATACACATTCATGGATGAACTCCTAAATCTGTGAGTGATTGCAGAAGTACTGTTGAACTAACCATTAGTCATTGGGAAGCTTTTTCAAAAGACAGTGTAGTACCGTGGGAAGTATCCTACATTTGGAGTCAGGGGCTCTGGATCCTATTGCTGCCCTGACACTTACTACTTGTGTGACAGTGGGCAAGTTTCTTAAATTCTCTGGGTTTAAGTGTCTTGATCTCTAAAATGGGGGAATTGCACTGAATGAACCCTAGAATCCATTCCAGCAGTAGTTCTATGATCTTACAATTCTCTGGTTTGTGGATTCTCCTTTGACATTTCTTTTCCCTTTGACTTCTCACCTTTGGCCTCATTCACTACTGTGCAGGGAAGGAGGCAACACTACTTGATCAGCTGAGCATTTTCTAGGTGTCTTCTCACTCTCCTTCCAGCTCTAAGATCAGAGGATTTTCTGCTACCAAACAGCCCCAGCAAACAGAGTAATAGCAAGTTTAGGACTTTACTTCTGGTTTCGTTTTTCTCAGCTGCTCCTGGACTCAGCGAATAAAGTGTTGGACTTGGAGTCAGGAAGACTCATCTTCCCAAGTTCAAAGCTAGCCTCAGACATTTACTAGCTATAGGACCCTGGACAAGTCACTCAACTGTTTGCCTCAATTTCCTCATCTGTAAAATGAGCTGGAGAAGGAAATGGCAAACCACTCTAGTATCTTTGCCAAGAAAATCCTAAATGGGGTCATGAATAATTGGAGGCAAGTCAAAACAACTGAACAAGAAAATTGAGAATTTATCCAAGGCCATCATGACCTTTTATATCTAAATCTGTCCTTCTTTATAGAACAGATATATTCCTAAAAGAGGCTGTCAGTATCCAGACCGATTTTTCCCTCATAGTTTATGCTTCTAGAGATGCTTTATCCTCATTTCTACTTCATCTTCAAGCAATAGTATCAGCCCCACTCTCCTACCCCCACATCTCTCCAAAGCATTGATGATCCACACAACAAATCCTTAAACCCGATTGGAAAGCTGTTTAGGAATCCTTTTGTAAAGCAAAATTTCCTTTTCTGTAATGAGCAATTATCACATAATTTGCCCTGTAGGTTAATTTTTGTGCAACAAGCTTTCTGAAAGAAGGATATGTACCTAGAACTTAGATGTGATAGTCTAGGAACTTTTTTCCCCCTGATTTTCATTTACTTGGGATATCATTGAAATCTCAAATACTGTATGATTAGGAAATTGCCTTGCTCACACCTTTTGGATCTCTTGTTCTCCTTGCTTAAACATCTTCTGAAATCCTGCCTCTTCTAAGAAGCAGAATGGATGGATGAGAAGGGTTTGCTCCAATGGCTAGGAAGGTGGCTGAAGCAGGCACTGTGGAATACTTAGAGCTTGGCCAGACATTGAAGATACCCTTAATGCAGGGCCATTGCCAGTCATTCTGCCTTTTGTCTCGTCCCTGATGCCTCTGGGAGAGAGAGTGAAGCTGACATCTTTGTTCTTTAGCTACATTCTATTTAAATGGGGCACTTCTCTGATTTCCCTTTCTCTTATAAATAAGGCTAATGGTCTAGGAGTAAGAGGGAGAAGGATCTTCCATGTCTTTTAATTCTTTCTCCTCTTTTGATGGATGCATAAACTAAGACTCAAGGAGGTTTAATTGACTTACACAGAGTTACATAGTGATTATCGATAACACTGAGACTTGAATCCAAGTCTCCTGATCCTGAGTCAAGGGTCCTTTCAACAGTACTTAATAATTTAATTGAGATAATGAAATTTGCATAGTTATAGTTTGCTTTTTGGCCTTTCCCTTGAAAGCAGGGTACCTTGTGATTAGGCCTCTAGTCTTTTTGCAAACTTAAACTCTACTCACAAAGCCACTGTCCTGATTCAGTCCCACGTTACCTCTGGCCTGGACCATCCCAATAGTCTTTTTCCTTGGTCCTCCTCTCTGTAGGCTTTCCCGTGGCGCCCCCGCCCCACCCCGCATCCTGTCCTTCACAGAATTTCCAAAGGAAACTCTCTTATTTAAGTTTCAGTGGCTCCTTTTCACTTTAAGAGTGAATGAAGGTCCGTGAAGAGGGTTTGGTCAGCCCTTACACCAGAGATGCAAACATCCCATAAACCCAACTCTCAACTGTAGCTCCAAGATGGTATGATGTGTGGCAAATGGGCTAAACCAGGTCGAGGATAAGCAACAGGCCTCAAACCTAGTGACTTAGAGGGGTATCCACCCCAAACATGTGAAAGATTCCCTTGGTGGAAAGGGCCAATGAGAACAGTTTGTCTCAACAGCCATGAAGGCAGCTGAAGTAGGCACTATGGAGCGCTCAGAGCTTAGTTAGACATTAAGACACCAAGGTCATCCATTGCATCCCAGGCCATTGCTAGTCAACTTGACTTTTGTCCTGCCCCTGGACTTTGACGACTCTGGAAGAGAGAGTGAAGCTGACAACTTTGTGTAACTCTGCCTCACTTAAATCTCATTCATGAGAGTCAAGATGTCATTTGTCTTCTTCAAAAACAAAGGACAAGCAATAACAACAACAACAATTTGTGAGTGGAAAGACACTAAGAGCTTTGTTTACTAAGGAGCATTTCCCTCCTTATCATGAAAGTCATCGAGGACCTTGGTGATGATGAAGAGAATCCATTGCCCAGACTGGGTTTCCTCTCCTCTGTTGGGTCTGAATTCAGCGATTAAGTCTGAAAACCGATCCTGCAGGTCCACAGGCAGTGGTGCCCAAGGTAACATCCCAAGAGGCACTTTTCATCCAAACCATCTGGAAAACTCATCTGGTCAAGAGGCCTCGATTCTTCCCTAGAGACAGATGGAATCAGTAACCTGGCAGCTGTTTTTCTGATCTCCCTCAAAGTTTTCAGTGGGGAAGCAGGCCAGCGTTTTACCCCCTCTCAATTCAGTCTTAAGCAGTGGGTTATTACCCAGATTGATGATATGATGGAATCTCAGACTTGGAGGGGACCTTAAATTCCATCTCTTCTAATGCTTGTGCCTGAGTATGAACTGCTTCTGTAATGCCCCCAGTGAATGGTTATCTAGCCCCTTCTTGAAGACCTCAGGCCTTAAGGGAACTTACTATCCTCCAAGGCAGTCTGGTCCACTTCGGGGCATTACAGAAATGTTCCTTATTTCAAACCCAAATCTGTGTCTCTCGAGCTTCTTTGTTGTGCTTCTAGTTCTATCTTCTGGGGGCCAAGCAGAACAAATGTAATCCTTCTTCCATATTATGGCCCCTTTATTTACTAGAAAGTAGTTAACATGTCCTTTTCCCATGAGCATATGGGAGGCATTGACCACAACGGTTCCTCTGTTCTTCCAGTCTCTGATGAAGAGGTGACCCTCCTTATTAAGGCCAGCTCCTCTACATATAAACTTGATCCCATCCCTTCTGATTTTCTCCAGTAGATTGCTCTCACTATCATTCTTATCCTCCTTTTAATCATTAGTCTTTTCCTATCATCTGGTTCTTTGCTGCTTACAAGTCTCCCCATCCTTAAAAAAAAAACAAAAAACCCTCCCTAGGGCCTACTACCCTTTCTGGTCCTCTTTCTCTTCTCACACACTCTTCTAAACCTCATCACTCACCTGAAACTGCTCTTTTCAGATTTGCTAGTGATCCCGTATTTGCCAAAACTAATGGCCTTCAATCCTCATCTTAATCTCTCTGTAGCATCTGACCAGGCAGCTAGGTGATACAATGGATAGAGCACTGGGTTGGGAATCAGGAAGACTTATCTTCTTAAATTCAACCTCAGACACTCTCTGTGTGACCCTGGACAAGTCACTTAGCCCTGTTTGCCTCAGTTTTCTCATCTGTAAAATGAGTGAGGGAAAGAAACAGCAAACCACTCTAGTATCTCTTCCAAAAATACCCCAAATGAGGTCATAGAGAGTCAGACAGGCTGATGGTTGACCACTCTGTCCTCCTGGATACTTTCTCCTCCTTGGGTTGACACTGCTCTATTCTCCTCTTATATTTGTGACTGCTCCTATTCAGGCTCTTCATTCATTCATCATCTATTTTCATTTCTACTAGTGATGGCTATACCCCTAGGCTCTGTTCTGGGTTCCTTCTTCTCTCTGCAATTTCTCATTTGGTAGTCTTATCAGCTCCTGTTTAATTATCATATCTATACAGAGAGGTTACACATAAACTATATATGCATATATAAATAGAGATAAAGATATTTCTCTTTATCTCTACCTAGTCAGCTTTCTCTAACATATATTATATATAATATTATTATAAAGAGAAAGATAGATAGGTAGATATACATTTCTTTCTTTGTTTCTATCTATCATCTATCTATCTGTCTGTCTGTTTATCTATCTCTAGTCTCTCACCTGAGCTCCAGTCTCACATCATGAACTTCATATTAGACATTTTAAATTAGATGTTGCATAAATTCTTTTCTCCTCTCTTCCAATCCACCCCCAATCCATCCTACTCCCAAAATTCCCTACTGTCAATGACCATAGCATCTTTCCATTTACCCAGATTCACAACTTCAATGTGGGACCACACTCCTGGTACACTCCAGCTAGTTCAAAATGTGACAGGTAGAACCAAATACTCCAGTTGTGATCTAAGCAGTTCAGAGTACAACAGGACAATCATTTCCCTTACTTTGGATTCTCCCTGACTTTATTAATGCAGCCACTGATCAAATTGGCTTTCTCATTGTTGCTACCTCTCCATTTCCATTTTCATAGAACACCAACAATCAGATCTGCAAAGTCTTTCAGTATCTTGAGAAGTAGTTCATCTGGGTCTGGTGACTTGAATTAAACAAGGGATGGTCTGTACTCTCTTAGCATCTCCTCATTTCATCCTGGATTTCAGTCCCTTGCTAACTTTTTGTTCCTAGCTTTCCTGCTTCCGTCTTTTCCCATAAGCCTTTATCATCGACCAGTCCCGTCTTCTTCCTTATGTTCTTAAATGCTCAAACAAACAAAAACCAACTGTATGTTTGTCTCTAGCATTCAAAGCAAGTGAATCTCAGCTCCTGCTAGCCTAGAGCTTTCCTGATGTTATTCTAACAGGACTGTCAGCCTTTTGTAATTCATCCACAGTTATTTTGATTCCATCGAGTCATGTCTTTAAAAAAACCTTCTGACCAATAAGGGCTCACCTTATACACCTTATATAACTGTATGGTAAGACATAGAATAACAAGGCTGCACCCTTGTTCTCCCAAACCTACTGACATCTCTCTGGTTGAGAGGAAGAAGGTTGGCATCAGAGAGTACTTGATTCCTCTTCTACTCTTTATGGCCCCAGCAGAAAACATGACTTAATCTTTCCTGACTCCTTTCCTCATCAACATTAGAGAACTTTGAAGTCTTAAAATAAATTGGTCTTAAAATGATTATTAATTGCAAGTCTATCCAGACAGAATCCACAGAAATAGAATGATTGCAAAGACTTTGCTTCTTTCTGATACCAATTTCTTCTTTGAAATAATTTTTTAAAATGGAGCAAAAGTCTCAATTTGGGCATATTATGGGGTCCAAATGATCTACAGATCATATCTCACCATAGTTTTTCTGTCCCTTCCTTTCTTTAACTAAAGCTGAGGGGCAGCATGACATAATGGATGAACTATTGGATTTTGTTAGGAAAACTTGGGTTTAGATCATGCCTCAGATACTGATTACTGTGTGACACTGGGCAGGTACCCTGTGCTCTCTGAACCTCAGTTTCTTAATCTGAAAAATGAGGATGGTAATAGTTCCTATGCCACAGGGCTGCTGTACAAATAAGATGAGATAATACCGGTAAAATACTTTGCCAACCTTAAAAGAGTTATGTAAATGTCAGGCCAGGTAAGTGGAGGAGGATGTATCTGTTGGGCATACATAGTCCATAGAGATGTCTGTATTTCAAAAGGAGTAATTACAGCATATCTTTTTTTTTTTTAAATTCCCCCAACAGCTCTTATCACTTAGATTTTCCTGTTGAGGTCTGTGCAATCTCATATACCACACAGACAAATAAACAAACAGATTTGTACTTTCTCACTCCTTTTCCTAAGGTGTCAGTGGTTGCTCATTGCTGGGCCTTTTAAAATTACAGCTTTCTGCACATAGTAGATAATCAACAAATATCTGCTGGATGACTGAATAAATGAATGTCTTCCAGCCCACCTAGAAAGACCCTTGTTTTGTTGGAGTGATATAGAATTGCCTAGGTCAGCTCTTTGGGATCTTCTTAGCCTGAATCTGCTCACCACATGTATACATTTATGCCATATGTGAAATAACTCAAGCACGTATGCCTGTGAGAAGCAGCAATCTTGGCTTCTATGGCAAATCAGAGTGGAGGAGTGAAGAAAGGATCCTGGCTGTCCAATCAGCTGTTATGAGTTGGATTCCTGGCTCTGTCACTTGTCCCAGTGTGGTCTGGGACAGATCTAGGCTTGAGTTCCTTCATCTATGAAATGAGAAGGTTGACTAGACGACCTCTAAGGTTCTTGCTCAGATGGATCTGTGTTGATTTCATTGATTTGGAGCTTTATTCAAACAATTCAGATCGTGACCTATTCATGCCTGCCCATCCTGCTCCAAAAGTATCTGTTTTGAATAAATATGCGTCTACATGTATTGTCTTTGCAGTGAACAGATGACACAGACATGATTCTAGCTTCCTGAGAAAGTCTCCCAAGACCAAAAATATAATACAATTATACCTTCCGCATCACAACTTGCCCCATCGTGGTTTCGATATATCAAGGGTCGGCACAAGAAATTAAATGGGAATCTTTAGGGAGTTTTGTGGAAGCCGCAGACGACATGCAAAGCCCAGCAGATGAAACAGAAAAAAATTTTAAAACTCATAAATGCAGGATTTTTATAGAGACTTTGGCATCACATGAGAAAAGACTAAGTCCTTATAATTTCTTAAAGAAAAAAATGAAGGTGAAGTGTCTTTCCTTCCTGTATTTACCTGTATTTTTCAGATCATGGGGGGTGCTGTCCCCCTAAACCCTGAAATGTGGAAGGGACAACTATAAATAAATTGTTGATCATTATTATTCTAATAAAGGGGGAGTAGGGGTAATAAGGAAACAATTTCTATTTGACTTTCTGTTCCCATCCTATTGCTTTCCAGTTTGACTTTCTGAATAGTCTGGGGGTTAGCTCATTGTGCCCCCAATATCTAAAACACTGGCAGATAACAGAAAGTTAATTAAATTGGTAAGTTGGCTTGACTGTCTTCTCTCTTCTAATTGGGTTAGGCTGGATGACAGGGGCAGCTGGATGTTCTTCAGGTAGCCAAAGGCATTACCTGTACTTCCTTTCTTTTTGATTGGTAGAGTGGTCACAATGGCCTACCTTTCCTGGATCCCTGGCTTATGCTTCTAGAACCATGTAAGTGTGCTGCCTGGTGTAGTAGGAATCCCCCAGCTGTTTGCAGTGAGATTTCAGCTTCACATAGGGAAGATTTTTCTGACATCGAAGCGTCTGAAAATGGAACGTATTGGCTTATGAGGCAGTGAAATCCCCCATCATCAGGGAGATTTTAGCAGAGCTGGCTAGCCACTTACTGAGGAGGTGTGGGAGTGGGGGTGTGGGAGTGTGGATTTTTTGCATTAGGTAGACAAACCCGATGGCTCCTAAAGGCCTTTCCAGTAGCGAGTCTCTGATTGTGTAACCAACTCTGAGGCATTTCTGTACTCCCCTTTTGACTGGTTTATTAACTGAAGCCAAGAAACCAATTCTGTAGGCAGGAAAAACTTTAAAGAAATATTCATGTGTTTTCTATGGGAAAAAGGTAAAAAAAAAAAGTCTTTAAAATGAGACCTTTATAAAGGGCACCTGTAGGGAAAAGACCAAGCTGTTCCTATAGAGCAGGTGTTCTTCACCTTTCTTTGTCTCAGATCCCATGGGTAGTACAGTAAAAGCTTTGGGCTTCTCAGAATAATGCTTTAAATACATAAAATAAAATAAAATACATAGGATTACAAAATAAACCAATTCTATTGAAATAGAGTTAACAGAAGAGTAAAATAAACAGCAAACAAAAATTAAGTTCAGGAATTCCTGCTATGGAAGGAATTTTAGCTAACTGGTTTTTTGCATGTAAAATTGCTTTCTTTTTTAAAAAACTGTTTTAAACACGAGGAGAAAAATAAAAGGCGGCATGTCAGACAAATCTGACATATGCCACTTTTTTCACCCATGTTAAAATCAGCCATCAAAAAACAGGTATTTATTGAGGGCTCCTTGGACCCCAGGCTCCATGTTTTGTGCCTCAGGGAAGCATGGAGATAGAGGAGCTCCCTACCCCCCACCAGTCCCTGCATTCCAGAGCTTACAGTTGAGTTGAAGCAATAAGAAGTCATGGAAACAGAAGTCAATCTTGCAAGATGCCAGTCCAAAAGATGTCATAAGGAAGTATGTGGTTAACTGACAAGGGTCTAGTAGACAAGTGCTAGATGTGAAGAGCTGCACCATCTCTATGCTCTTTGAGTTCTGTTGATTAAACACCTAGTAGGTGTGGGATTTTGTGTGAGACACCGAGGACACGCTGATAAAAATAGCAAAAATAGCATACGGAGTTTGTTCCCTCAACAAGCTTCTGGTCTAAGACAGAGGTTCTTTGTATTGTAGACTCCTTTGACAGCTTGTCGAGGTCTGTGGACCCTTTCTCAGAAAATTGTTTTAAATGAATATAATACAATACATATAAAATTATAAAGAAAGTCACTTATATAGGTAAGGCAGTTATCAAAATATTTTTTTAAGAACACGTTCAAAGGTCCCAGGCTAAGAACCCCTGGTCTGGGAGGAGGACGACATATGCACAAATAGTTATAATATATATATTTTTAATTTAAAAATATTTTATTTGTTTCAGTCAGCGTAAATCTACCTTATCACCCTCCCATCACAAACCCTGCCCCCAAATAAGAACACAAGACCAAAACCCATTACAGATATATAACTATAACATACCTTAACAAGCATTTATCAATGGCCAACTATAAAGACAAAACTAAACAGTCTCTGTTTTCAAAGAATTGATATGTTATTGGAGGGATTATAACATGTAAACAGATACGTTAGAATGTGAGATATAAGTTAGGATTTGAGAATTTTGTAACAATATCAAACAAAAAGAAATGAGAAATTGGGCAGGGGAAGGGATTGCTTCTAACTAGGGAAGTGAGGGTGGAAGGAAACCAGAGAAAACTTTGTGGAACAGGTGGCACCTAAACTGAATCTTGAAGGAAGAAGGGATGATGTTTCAAAAAGGCAAATGATTCCCCACCCCCCTCCCCCACCTTAGAACCTTAAGAGTTGGGAAGGACCATAGAAGTCATCTTGTGCAATCTTCACTCTAAATGAATAGCATCCCCAACAGGCAAATCTTCAGTCTCTACTTAAAGACTTCCCTAAATGAGGTTGGTCTTGGAATAGGGAACACCTTGATTTATCTCTGTCGCTTTCTGGCTGTACCACCCTAGGCAAATCACTGAAATTGTTTGAGCCTCAGTTTCTTTATCTGTAAAATGAAGAAGATGGACTTGATGCCGTCTGAGATCCTTTCCTGTTCTAAATCTATGATCCTCACAAAATAGGTCCATTCCATTTTCAGAGCAATGTAGTTGTTAGAAAGTTTTTCCTTATATTAAGAGAGAATCTACTTCCCTGTAACTTCTACCCACTGGTTCTAGTTTTGACTTCTGGAGCCTCATAGAATAAATGTATCCTCCTCTATTTGATGTCCAATTAGATATTTGAAGACTCTTGTGATTTTTTCTCTGAGTCATCTCTTCTCCAATAAGGGAAGGGAATAAGCACTTATATAGCGTCTCCTATGTGTCACATGCTGTGCTTAGTGCTTTACAAATATGTTCTCATTTGATCCTCATGATCAAGGAAGGAGGGAGGTACTTATTATCCCTATTTTACAGTTGAGGAAACTGAGGCAAACAGTGACTTGGCCAGGATTACACATCCAGCAAGTCTATGGTGGAATTTGAACTCAGGTCTTCCTGACCCCTTGGCCCTCTGCTTTATCTACTGTGCCACCTAGCTGCCTCAAGCTCAGCACATACGGATTATTCAACCATTCTTTTTGACTTAACCAAGATTTTTGATTCTTTTGGGGGGGGCGGGGCAATGAGGGTTAAGTGACTTGCCCAGGGTCACACAGCTAGTAAGTATCAAGTGTCTAAGGCTGGATTTGAACTCAGGCCCTCCTGAATCCAGGGCTGGTGCTTTATCCACTGTGCCACCTAGCTGTCCCAAGATTTTTATACTTAAAGAGTTCTTCAGTGGTTACTACATAATAGAATCTCAAATTACATTTCTAAGTTTGGGCAATAGTCCCCTGTCTCTTTAATGTACAAGGCTTAACTCTTCTCTTCTCTCCTCTCTAAATAATTCCGGGAGTCCTCCCAACCTCAAGGGCTCCCTTTTTTAGGGCAGCTAGACAAGGTAGTAGACAGAATGTTGGATCTTAGAGGCAGGAAGACTCAGGTTCAAATCCAGCCTCAGACACTTAACTAGCTGTGTGTCCTTGAGAAAATCTGTTAATTTCTGTTTGCTGGGGCAGCTAGATGGTGCAGTGCATAGAGCACCAGCCCTGGAGTCAGGAGTACCTGAGTTCAAATCTGGCCTCAGACACTTAACACTTACTAGCTGTGTGACCCTGGGCAAGTCACTTAACCCCAATTGCCTCACTAAAAATTAAAAAAATAAAAATTTCTGTTTGCTTCAGCTTCCTCATCTGTAGAATGGGGACAATAACAGCACCTACCTCTCAGGGTAGGTGTTGTGGGGATCAAATGAGATCATATTTGTAAAGCACTTTGCAAACTTTAAAGCTCTAGGTGAGGTCTAGCTATTATTATTAACTTCCAGAAATACTTTGATCTAAACTGATTGGCCTTTTCCGTTATATCTTGTATTCTAGTTATTTTTATACAAATCTTTCCCAACCTGTTAGATAACAGTCTTCCCGAGGGCAGGCACCGTGCCTAATTCATCTTTGTGCCCCCCCTCCCTGCTGCACCTAACACAGGGCTTTAGAAGGAGTCTCTTCCCAAATCCTTTATTGAAGATGGGGACCCATCATCTCTCACCCAGCTTCAGGTCTTCATGATGCCCCCATGCTGGGTACCCTTGTCCCTTTTCTCCCCTTTCAGCTCCTTTTTATGTGTTGTCTTCTCCCATGAGATTGGCGGCTCCTTGAGGCCAGGGACTGTCTTTTGCCTTTCTTTGTGGCCTCCAGCACTTATCACAGTGCGTAGTATATAGTAACAGCTGGTAGATAGTCAGCATATCTGTTTTTGAAATGAAGGAATGCATATTTGAGGAGCAAGGTATTAATGAAGACAATCCTGTTATGATAATATTAATTGATATGTGTATAGCTCTTTAAAGTTTGCAAAGCACCCTCCAGACATTATCTCCTCTGATCCTTAAAAACAAATCAGTAGGATAGGTACAAAAGGTAGATCTGTTCCCATTTTACAGAAGAAGAAATTGAGACTGAGAGAGATTAAGTGATTTGCTCAGGAACTAATTCTTCCAAGGAGGAAAGGCTAAGCTTCCACGTGAAACTAAATGGAAAATCCAGTGAAGAGTTTTCTCAGAAACCTCTTGAGGAAGGGTCCATGTATTCCAGGACACAAAAATCCATGTACCCTAATATCCAAGCTATGCACTGGTTTTCCCTTGGCCAGACACAAGAAAGTGGTTAGCAGCTGAGCCTCCAGCTAATAAATCCTGCTGTTAGGGAGGAGTAATCAATGCTTTCTAAGAGTAAGCCAGCAAGCAAGTCTTGGTTCTCTGGCACCTGTTTCTTCATGTTAATAGAATTCGGGTGTAGGAAGGACTCTGGCTGATGTCATTCGCAGGTGCTGGGAGCCTTGTGGTCGAGGTCGGCTCCATGGCATTTCTTTCACAAGGTGCTGTTAGCCACATCTGGCCTCAGCTGTTGAGGGCATATTAACCAGAAGGCTTATGAAGAGGATGTTTTTAACCAGAACAGAACATTCAGCAGTAACAAGTCGACATTGGGCTCAGGTGCAAACACATGTACTTTCCCTACGGTTTTAGCTTATTTCATTTGGTTATGGAACAAAATACAAATATTGTTTCATCAAAATATCATTGTGGAAAAAGTACTTCTATACACATACACACACACACACACACACACACACACACTTCTCAGTTTCTTAAGCCCATCTGTCTCATTACATGTCAAAGGAAAAAAAAAAAACCATGCACACACAAGCACGCCTCTTCCTTTAACTCGTCTAAAAGATAGCTAGCTTGTGTCTTTCTCTTTGGTTTTTAGCATTTGATCCTTTGATATCTGGTGAGATATTTCAGATGCTCCACAAGGAGATGTCTTTGTTTATAACCGGTAAAGAACACCCTCTGTTCTTTAAGCATTTCTCAGTTCTTGCACTACAATTAAAGGGCAAACAAAATTCAAGGCTTAATGAGTGGATGCCTCACAGGCACCTTTGCTTGAACTGATTTTATCTGTCAAGGCTAAGCCTCAAGAAAAAATGTTAGTGCTACCACAGTGAGTTTAAGAACACCAATTTTTACATAACCATATTTGAAATAAACAAAAAAAAGGCTAGATGGGGCAATGCCATTTGGCCGTATTCATTTGTGATCTGGTGGGCTTTGGATGATTACATTTGTAGCCTTACTGTCTTAATCTAGTTTTCTAGAGTTTTGAGATTGTATGACTGACTTTATGCCTTTTGCAATTTTTCCAGTATTTGGTGAAAGTACATCCGACCCCACTCCATTTCTTCAAAATGCACAGCTGGGTCACTAGAGAATAGTCCTGACTCGGGGAAAAGAATGCAAAAGAAAACACAGAAAATCTATTCATCGGAGCACTATGAAAGGGGGAATTATTGAAACAGTTGTTGCCATGTGCACACCTGGTCATGGGCCTGGGAGGAAGCAGGATAGAGAAAAACGGGACTGAGCAATTATTGTAGGATGCAATACAAAAGCTGCTCAGCAGGTGGATAATTGAGAATTAAATGAAAATATCGACACTAGAGTAAACAAAGCTGCTCCAAATACCTATCAGCTGTCCAAAAGATGACCTTCTCTCAACCAAAGCAGTCTAGGGTGAAGAGAAAAAGGAATTCTTAGACTCCAAGGACAGTATTTCTGTTTCTCTCTCTCTTTCTTTCTTTTCTTTCTTTCCTTTTTTCTTTCTTTTTTTGTCCTTTCCTTCCTTCCTTCCTTCCTTTCCTTTCCTTTCCTTTCCTTTCCTTTCCTTTCCTTTCCTTTCCTTTCCTTTCCTTTCCTTTCCTTTCCTTTCCTTTCCTTTCCTTTCCTTTCCTTTCCTTTCCTTTCCTTTCCTTTCCTTTCCTTTCCTTTCCTTTCCTTTCCTTTCCTTTCCTTTCCTTTCCTTTCCATCTCTCTCTCTCTCTCTCTCTCTCTCTCTCTCTCTCTCTCTCTCTCTCTCTCTCTCTCTCTCTCTCAAATCCCTTTTACTCAACTTCACAGCAGTCAAAGCTGTATTTGTTGATTTCCTCAAATCTCTGAGTATTCATTGGGAACGCACTAGGAATTAGGAGTCAAGAGAGCTGGGTTTAGATTTGGCTTTGCCACAGACTGTGTGATCTTTTTTTTTTTTTTTTGGTCTGTTTTTTTCATCTATAAAATGAGATAGGGAGGTGTACCAGATGGTCTTGAAGACCCCTTCCAATTGGTTGATTCTACCTCGTTTACTTAGCTCTAACTATGTGTTAGGGCCTGGGGGTATAAAGAAAGGCAAAACCACCAACGAAATGCTAAAATATGGCAAGGCCAACCCTATGCTAAATTGTAAAATCAGGAAAATTTGCCTTCAGTGTTACTTTCATATACTCTTACCTTCTTAGGTACAGGGTATGTTGCAGAAATTATCTGAAACCTTTATTCTAAGGCAGAGATGACTGTGAAGGCACAACTTATCTCCCGTTTTAGGAGGTGGAGAAAAGCCTTACAGCCTTAGCTGAATATTTTGTGTCTAGTAATGTTAATATTCCAAATAAGGTGAGCATCAGTAAAGATGAATCTCTGCTTCTTGAATTTTAGGTGTCTAAAGGTGGCAGACAGTTGGGGGAGTGAGAGAGCCACTGTTCATACCCCTGGTTAGATCATGCTTAACCCCTATTTGCCTCAGTTCCTCATCTACAAAATGGGGACACACCAGAGAAGGAAATGGAAAACCACTCTAGTAGCTTTGCCACAAAAATCCCATGGATGAGTCCACGGGGTCATGAAAAGTCAGGTACAAATGAACAAGTGAACAACAAGAAAAATATTACAACACTGGGAACCACTTGTTAAGAGAAATATTGGCAAGCTGGAGAAAGACTAACCAGGTGACTTAAAACCATGTTCTTCCAAAGATCTATTGAAGGAACTAGGACATTTAGCCTGGAGAAGAGAAAACTTAAGGAGAACTGATATTTAAATATTTGAAGGTCTATCATCAAGGGTAAACTGATAAAGGTTTGACAATCAGCTCTCCAAAAAACCCCACTCAGAGAAAAGGTATGCATGATACACTTTTAAATTTAATGTGCATTATTAACATTTTCTCCATCACTTTCTTAAGTCCAAGCCAATCAACAAAACGATAAATCAAACCCCAATTTGTAGTATTTGCCAATTTTACAATTTGGCATTGGGTTGGTCTTGCTGCTAGATACACATCTTAGAAGAATGTTTTTGTCTTTCTTTATATTCCTAGCACTTACCCCAGGGCCCAATGACTCACTTACTTAGAACCAATGATTAGACTTATTCTTCTTGGTCTCCACGGCAGATTTCTATTCCTTTAGATAATAAGCAACTCGAGGACAGGGACTGTTTTTGCCTTTCTTTGTATTCTCAGTACTTAGCACTGTTCCTGCTACACAACCGTGTAGCATTTAATAAGTGTGTGTTGACTTGAATTGTTGGGAAGGAAATGTGGAAAGAGCTGGATTTGGACAGAGAGGACCTTTTTTGAACCCTGGCTCTACTGCTTGCTTCCTATGTGATTCTGGGCAAGTTACTACCTCTCAGGAATCATTTTCTCATCTCATTTTTGTTGTTGTTCAGTCATGTCAGATGCTTTGCAACCCCATGGATTTAAATGGGCTTAGAATCTCAGTTCCGATATTTTCTTTTTCTTTTCTTTTCTTTTCTTTTCTTTTCTTTTCTTTTCTTTTCTTTTCTTTTCTTTTTTTTTTTTTGCAGGGCATTGAGGGTCAAGTGACTTCCCCAGGGTCACACAGCTACTAAGTGTCAAGTGTTTGAGGTCGCATTTGAACCCAGATCCTCCTGAATCTGGGGCCAATGCTTTTATCTACTGTGCCACCTAGCTACCCGCTGATATTTTCTATCCTTGTCACCTACAGTGTGTAAATCACTTGCTCTTGCTGGGCATCGGTTTCTTCATCCGTAAAATGAAGGAGTTTGTGATCTGGAGGGTCTTTTGTAGCTCAGGACCCTGTAGACTGCTGCTGGGTACTGCTGCTGTCCTTCAGAAGAGTGAAGTTGGATATTGTTGTCTTGATGTTTTTATTGTTAATTTTTCTGTAGACCATTGGAATGAGACTTTGCCTTTCACTGTTTCTGTGTTGACAAGGAAGTTATTTAGCTTCATTGGCACCAAAGGGGACATTTCTCAAGAACTTTCTCAAAAAATCATTCTTCACCAGCCCTGGATTCAGGAGGACCTAAGTTCAAATCTGGCCTCAGACACTTGACACTTACTAGCTGTGTGACCCTGGGCAAGTCACTTAACCTTCATTGCTCCGCCCCCCCCCCCAAATCCTTCTCAATGACTCTGAACCATGAGATCTTGTCAGATCACTCCTAAAAGGAGGGAAGAGAAGACTGCTTTCTGAAAACATTATTAAACCAGTAGATGTTTATTTAAATAACTTCTTCCTTGTTGTTAAGTTGTTTTTTTTTTAGTCACATCTGACTCTTTGGGACCCCATTTGTGCTTTTCTTGGCACTAGGGTGGTTTGCCATTTCTTTCTCCAGCTCATTCTATAGGTTAGGAAACTGAGGCAATTAGGGTTAAGTGACTGACTTACCCAGGGTCACACAGCTAGTAAGTGTCTGAGGCCAGATTTGAACTCAGGTTTTCCTCTCTCTACTCCCAGTGCTCTATCCACTGTACCACCTAGCTGTCCTTGTTTTCCTTAGCTGACTGGAAATTCTGTTATGGGCAGAGTGTCAAATAATCACAAGTCAGTTCATTATCATACTGAAATTATTTATGGCTGGGAATTCACATGTTCTCCTTAGATATGTTACAAAGAAATTTCTGTCTTTGATGAAGTCCTTTTTAATTCATCCATATTGGAAGCTCATTGAAAGAAGCTAGGAAAAAAATAACAATGTGACTTGGGCCTTCATTTTATCAGTAGGTTAACAACACCCAGACTTAGCACTTAGCGTTCCATTTTGGTTTGCCTGTGGGAGGAAGAAGCTTTTGGTCAGTTCAGTAACAACAAAGGAAATAGTCAAGTAATTACTCGACATCCGGTAGACAGAAACACATGACTGACTGAATTCTTAATTTTTTAGCTTATTGTTGTGGTTCTATATTGTTCTATAGCCATACTCTGCCCAGTTTCTTAGTGCTTAGCCAAGTGTGGTGACTTAAATAGCCAAGTCAAGGGTAATTTCAGTCACCTCAACTGTATGAAATGTAGTACAACAGAAATGCAACAGATCCTGTTCTTAAGGAGCTTATTGCTACTGGGGGACACATGTATACATAAAAGTGAATATAAGGTAGCATAGTGGATAGAACACCAGGCCTGCAGTTAAGAAGTCTCATCTTCCTGAGTTCAAATCCAACCTCAGACACTAGCTGTGTAAGTGGCCTGGCCAAGTCACTTAATTCTGTTTGTCTCAGTTTGCTCATCTATAAAAATGAGCTGCACAAGGAAATGGTAAACCATTTCACTATATTTGTCAAGAAAATCCCAAATGGGATCACTAAGAGTCAGACAGGACTGAGATAACTAAACAACAACAACAACAACAAACAACAACAAACAACAACAAGGTGGGTGGTGATGGGGGAAAAGAGAGTTCAGCGCTTTAGGAACTTCCCATACCAAAACACCCTTTGTTGGCTACCATTGCCCTATGTTTTCTCTGCCTTTAGAATGTAGATTCCTTGAGGACAGAGACTATCTAACTTTAGCATTTGTACCCCCAGGGGTTGGAATAATGCTTAATAAGTGTTTTTCATTTATTCATAGTAGCTAAAGATCAAGGAAGGCTTCTTGTAGAAGACATCTAAAATGAAGATAAGGATTCTAAAAGGCAGAGATGAAAAGAGTTCTTGCTAGGCCTGGGAGCTGCTTGGATTGCTGTTGAGTTCAGTTGTGTCCAACTCTTCAGGATCCCATGGGCCATGCTGTCCATGGGTCTTTCTTGGCAAAGATACTAGAGTGATTTACCATTTCCTTCTCTGGTGGATTAAAGCAGACAGAGGTTAAGTGACTTGCCCAGGGTCACACAGCTAGTCAGTGTCTGAGTCTGCATTTGAATTCAGGTTTTCCTGACTCCATGCCCAGCACTCTATCTTCTGAGCCACCTACTTGCCTCCTTTGGATGACTATATAAAGAGACAAAAAGATGGCATGTCAAGTAGGCAGAATGGCTACTAGGCCAGTGTGGCTCTACAGAGAGTACCTAAGGGGAAGTAATTTGAAAGAAGGCCAAAAAGATAGGTGACAAGTAAATGTTATAGGGCCTTAAATGCCAGGGTGAAGAGTTTGTGTTTTTATCATAAAGGAAATAGAGAGCCACTGAATGTTTTTGAAGAGGGGAATGACATAGTCAGACATGTCTTAAATTGTTTTGCTAGCTGTTTGGAGTCTAGATTGAAGATGGAAGAGATTGGAAGTAGGGAGACCAATTAAAATGCTACTAAGATAGTCAACGCAAATGGCAATGAGAATCTTAACTAGGATGAGTACAGAGAAGAGGGTAGACATAAGAGTCTTTCTGGAAAAGGACTGGCAGTATTTAACCACTGTCTGGTTAACGGTTTTGAGGGGAAGTACCAGTCAAAGATGGATCAGAGGTTTATGCACCTTGGTTACTGGGAGGATAACTATCCCCTTAACAGAAATAGAGAAGCTTAGAGCAAAGAGTGGCCTGGAAGGGATAATGGAGAGTTTAGTTGTGGACATGATGAGTATGAATTTCATCTAGATGGATATGTTCATCCATTAATAGAAAATTTTAAGACTGAATATTTACAGACTTAAGGATCATCTTTATGGAAGTGATATTTGAACCCATGGGAGGGGATACAGTCATTAAAAGAGACAAAATAAAGAAATAGAAGGACCTAGAATAGAGCCATGGATGGTGAAGAAAAGTGGATAATGAAACTGGTAAAGAAGACTGAGAAGGAACAGCCAAATATGTAGAAGCCAGGGTGATGCAGGGCAAGGGAGAAGAAAATGTCCAGGCAGGAGGGGCGTGGTCAATGGTCATGAAACTGTAGAGACCAAGAAAAGGTCATTGGATTTATTAGTGAAGTGATCATTGGCAGAGTGTTTTCAGTCAGATGGTCAGACTGAAGGCCAGAGTGCAGATGGTTAAGGAGTGAGTGGGTGAAATTCTTTCCATGTGAGGAAGGGTCAGAAGGAAAAACAGTTATTAGTGAGCACAAACAGAAAGGCAAGGATCTTGTCTTCTGTTGTTTCTATGTCCAGCACAATGCCAGGCACATAAATACTTTAATATTTCTTGACAGGATCATTAAAATTTTTTCAGTTTCTTTTTATTTTTTTTCTATTAATTGGACTTGTCCCTCTAGTCAAACACTTTCAGAATTTCATTGATCTAACTGCAAGTTAGCTTTCTGAATGAGCATTCTGCTTTAGAAATGTTACCATTCATGGGGTGTAATGGAAATAATTCTGCAACACATTTTTGAACCTAGTATATTAGTCACCAGCATTCTGGATGTAGGTGTTATGAAAGGACTGATTTAAAAAAAAAAAAGCCAGACCACAGATGGCAATGCGGTTTGTAAGGTGTGGCACGAATGTTTTAAGTCCGATGATTGAGAATAGTGTAGTGGAAAGAGCAATGTATCTGGGGTCAGAGGACCTGGATTTGAATCCTGACTTTATTCTTTCCTACTCCTGTGTGACCTTGGTCAATTCACTGCCTGTCTCTAGGATAGATTGAAGGAGTGAGCTTGATCTCAAATACTGTCCTATCAGTAGATTGGGGCTGCTAAGTGGCATAGAGCAGGACCTAAGGTACCTGAGATCAAATCTGGCTTCAGACACTTACTAGCTGTTTGATTCTAGACAAGTTACTTAAACCCTATTTGCCCCAATTTCCTCATCTGTAAAATGCACTGGAGAAAAAAATGGCAAACCACTCCAATATCTTTGCCAAGAAAACCCCGAATGAAGTCACAAAGAATTGGACGTGAATGAAAACGATGGTACACCACCAGTAAATTGGTTAATTAAACTGAGAATAATTGAGTTCATTGATCATGAGTAATGAATGATGTGAAAAAATGTTTTATTGCCCCTTGTGGGACTTTATCCTGTTCCCTGCCTCTCATATCAAATATATTCTGCTCCGTGACCTTAATCTTAGAAATTCACAAACCCTCATTCTGTGCTTAAGCTTTATCTACAGATGAGGGCCATTTAGGTCAACAGTGTAACTGTCTTCTTGGAATCCATTGCCACTTAGAGTCCACTTAATGCCTAAAGAAGTTGTTTTGAGTTATTGGAGCTTCATATGTGGTTAGCCAGATTTCTCTCCATGTTTGCCATTGCTTTCTGTGGTTCCCATGTTAGTGAATCTACATCATTTTGCTGATCTATCCGATGACATCAGTCATTAGAATCACAGCTATGAGGTAAGTTCTGTGATGAGAGAGAGCAAGCCTAGATGGTGTTATTGATGTTGTCATTTGGAGCCTGAATGCTTGGAGTGCTTACAAGGACTTCTTTCTGTTTCTGTTCTCCTGGTCTCATATCAAAAAGAGAAGGGCGGTGATGCCATTGAAACTGAGAATCTTCACACAACAGCACACACCTGCTCGAGAACCTTCTCTCATTCCTTCTGGTTCTCCCTATGAAACCGGAAATAAGGTGCTGTTTTAGAAATATCAAGCTACGTGCTGTTTTAAAAACAGGAAGCGATTGGATTTGAAACTTTGTACTTGGGGAAACACCAGAAACTTGGAAGTTGTGGGTTGTCAAGTAGAAAGAGAAAGGAATAACAACAATAACAACAACAACAACGAGAACAGTAGAGCACTTTTTCTAACACTTTAAGGTTTGAAAAGTACTTAACAAATATAATCTCATTTTTTCTCCTCACAGTAACCCTGGAAGGTAGGTGCTCTTATCACCCCCAATTTATAGATGAGAAACTGGGGCTGACTTTAAATGATTTGCCCAGGGTTATACAACAAGTTGTATTGATATCTATCTATCTATCTATCTATCTATCTATCTATCTATCTATCTATCTATCTATCTATCTATCTATCTATCTATATCTTGCCATTGGACCCAGATGGCTCTGGAGGAGAGAATGAGGTTGGTGACCTTGCACAGCCCTGCCTCACTTAAATCCAATTCAGTGCAAGTCATGATATCATCGCGATGTCATGGTCCTCTTCAAGAACAAAGGACAAATAACAACAACAAAAAACCACACACAACAAGGATATGTTTGTTGCTGAATTTGAACTTGTCTTCCTAACTCTAAGCCCAGCCCTCTCCTCCCCAAAACAGGCAAGCTACATTGATTGTGAGTGTGTATATGAGTGCTTGATGTGACTTTTTTTTCCTTGGGAAATAGTGAAATTTAACTCATGTTTTCAGAGGTTCTTAGATCTATTAGATAGGGTTCCTAGCAAGTGAAGGACAATGAATCAATGAATTTTTATCTTGGTTCAGGAAAACAACAAATTTCAAAGTTGGAAATAATAATCAAGTGCTATGGACATGAGTTGTTCTGAATTTTATTATTAATCCCTTATGTTTGCACAGTTCTTCTATTTACAGATTGAGTTTTCACATGTCATTACATGATCCTCACAAAAAATTTGTGAGTTTTCTTCATTTCCTAGATAAACCTAGGAAGCTTTGGGCCAGGCAGTTTGGTTATGATGGTGCATTCCTGTAATCCCAGGTACCAGGGGGGCTGAATTTGGCAGATTTCCTAATATGGGCTGTCAATCAGATAGCCACACTGAATTCAGCATTAATATGGTGGGCTCCCTGAAACTATCAAGTGGGTCAAACCAGCTCAGATGGTCAAAACTCCTGTGCTAATGAGTGGTAGGACTGGCCTGTGAGTAACCTCTGTATTTCCAGTATGGGTAAGACCTAGTCTTTAAACATTTTTTTAAATTAAATTAATTTTTTTTAAAAAATGCATTCCATAGGCATTTATTATCTACTATGTACCAGGCAGGGTGCTAAGTACTTTACAAATATCTTATTTGATCCTCAAAAAACCCTGAGAGGCAGCTGCTATTATAATTCTCAGTTTACAGCTGAGGAAACTGAAGCACACAAGTTAAGTGATTTGGCCAGGGTCACACAGCTAATGAGTGTCTGAGGCCACATTTGAAGCCAGATCTTCCTAACTCCAGGTCCTGGGCTCTATTCAGTGTACCACTTGCATTAACTGGTACAAAAGCATAAGCTATGACCAAAAGAATGCGAAATTCCATGGAGCAGTACAGTGGAAAAGGGCCTTGAGTCTAAGGACCCAGGTTCCTGTCTCTCCTCTGTCACCACCTGTGTGACAGTGGCCGAGACACTTCGCTTCTCAGACCCTCAGTTCCCTCATGATGAAGGGATTGGACTAGATGGGCCTTGAAGGTCCTTTGCAACTATGAATCCATGCCCTTATGATCTTAGTAAGCATTTATTAGGCATCTAATATGTTCTAGGCACATGAAAAACAATAATGCCTCTGAGAGATTATAGTCTGCCAGGAAGAAATGGCACATGCACAGATAAACGAATATAAATGCATATACAAATAATAAACCTAAGTAATTGGGGAGGAGGGATTCTGCCAATGTGTGCATGTGGGTGGGGGGCAGAAGGGAGGGATCAGGAAAGAATTTGTGAAAAAGAGAGCACCAGAGCTGAGCTTTGGAGGGATTCTAAGAGTCAGGGGTGGTGAGGAAAGCTAGTCCTGCTGTGAGGGATACAGACTTCTCTAAGGCAGAGAGGCTGGGCGCACAGCAAGAGTAGAGCATATCATGGGAAGGGACATGCCATAATCCTGGAAAGATGAGATTGAGGACTGCTCATCATGGGCCACATGGGGGCATCTTTTGTAGAATCTAGTGAAATTTTGTGAATCTAGTCAATCTAGTGAAATTACAATTTCAAATTGGAACATAGTGGTGGTAACCTAGGACCTTGTGAAGGTGAGTATAAACATGTGTATGTATGCCTCTGTGTGTGTGTGTGTGTGTGTGTGTGTGTGTGTGTGTGTGTGTGTATGTGTAGATGTGGGATTGAAGTAATGTCCTAGTCTCTCTTCTCCTCCTCCTCCTCCTCCTTTTTTTTAAGGGATTGCAGTGAAAAGCCATTAGGAAATGAGATAAAGATGCCCTTCCTAGTCTTTCAGCAGTTTGTTCACACTTTGTAAGAGGTATTGGGGTAAAATAGATGAGAAATCAGGATGATCTAGGTTCAAGTCATTCCTTTGCTACATATGAGCCATGTGACTCTCAGCAAATCACTTAAACTCTCAGTGTTCTTGGTATCTCTCTAAGACCCTGAAGTTGCAGAATATTTGTTGATTTGTATCAGTTTTCCCTTATAGACTGAAATAACAAAAGTTAGACCCCCCCCCCCAAAAAAAAAGGACAGGGTTACTAACTGTCCTTTCCCATTAGGAGTAAGGAAGACCTGGGTTCAAATCCTATCTCAGATACGAGCTTTGCAACCCTGGGCAGGTCATTTAACCACTAACTGCCTCAGTTTCCTCAACTGTAAAATGGAAATAATAGTACCTATTTTCTAGGGTTGTTATCTCAAATGAGATAATATTTATAAATGTTTCTAGTACAGTGCCTCACACATAGCAGACACTTAATAAATCCTTATTCCCTTGCCTTCTCTTTTCCCTCTTGCCTTTCCTTCCTCCCTTCCTTCCTCCTTTTATCCTTCCCTCTCTCCCTCCCTTCCTTTCTTCCCCATAATCCTCTCTTTCCTGCCTTCCTGGTTAAGAATAGGTCTCTCTTCCTCTCTCCCTTCTTTTTCCTTGGCCCTGGGGATTATAGCACTCCAAATCACCTAATTGTGATAGGGAAGAAATGTTGATTGGGCAGTGGTCCCATGCTTCCCTGCAGTCTTCATATTAAAAGGAAGGGCAAGACTTGGAGGCCCATGGGTGAGACGCCTTTCTGACTCTCCTCACTTACTTACCAGTCCTTCCTCCGGACTTGGGAAAATTTCTCTTTCCTTTGTTTGTTTCCCCAAATGTAAAATGAGGAAGGTAATCATTATCAAATCTGCAGTAGTTTGAGAGTAATAGTGAAATTCCAAAGGGATTACGCCAAAAACTTTGGGGGGGGGCAATGAGGGTTAAGTGACTTGTCCAGGGTCACACAGCTAGTAAGTGTCAAGTGTCTGAGGCCGTATTTGAACTCAGGTACTCCTGAATCCAGGGCCAGTGCATTATCCACTGTGCAACCTAGCTGCCTCCAATGCCAGAAACTTATGAAAGTTAATCATAGTCATTCAGTGGAAGAGAGGGTGACACAAACAACAGTCTCGAAGAAAATATTGGAAATAAAGCTATCGAGGCCCGGAGAATGAGCAGCAAGCTTGAAAGTATAAAGCATATTCACGAAGGGCTTTTCAACTTTTCAGCAGTGTTAGACCTAGTACTAGGGCGTAGGAATCTGGATTCTCATTGTGAAATCTGCAGAGTTTGCTTGCTTGACAGACTCCACCCTTGATGTGGTTTTAAACTCCAGTCCCCTTTCCCCATCCTCCCACCTCCTTAAGCTCTCTGATCCAGGAAGCCGCCTGATCTCTTCGTGGAAATGTGGTGAGGGATGAACAGAGAAAATCTGAAAAGCCCTTGGAAATCTTCAAATGAAAAGAATCCGGGAGCACAATTAAGATTTCACCTCCGTGTAGTTTTTTGATTCTTACTAATCGTCGTCACCATTGATTGGACTCATTGGAACATTAGAGCTAGGCTGACCCTGTGGGATCATCTAGTCATGTTAGAGAAGAAGAGGTTGTAGCTCAAAGGGATGAAGTGGCTTGCCCATGGTTACATGGCTTACGTAAGTAGCGGGTTGGGATTTGAGCCAAGGCCTCTGGGACTCTTTGGCTGGGGTCATCCATAAAATGATACTCTTACTACTTCACAGGGTTGTGGTAATGCTCAAATGAGATTATGCACATAATAAGTTTTGTTGAGCTTGGATTACTGTATCAATGTCAATTACTATTTCTACTTCTACTAAGTGAACCCGATTTGAATGATTAAACACATGGATTCTCCATAGGGAGCCCAAGTAAGAGTGGAAAAAGAATGGAGGAGTTAAGATATCTAGGTTCTAAGTTCTAGCCCTGCTACTTATGAACTGTGAGGCTTTGGATAAGTCACCTGACCCGTGGTCTTCATAATGCTTCATAAAAGGAAGTCCTTGTACTTGATGATCACTAAAGTCCCTTTCAAATGAGAAATTCTGTGATTCAAGGATATCAAATAGATGACTTCTCACACGCAAAATACTTCTCAAAGACCCTTACACAGGATGTCCCAAAAGTCTTAGTTCAGTTTTAAGCTTACATAGCTCATACAGATGTCCCCAAAAGTTTTAGGGTTGTTTTGAGCTTTAATGGTTCTGTCCCAAAAGTTATAGGAGTCTTAAGCTTTCATAGCTTATACACTATGTCTCAAAATTGTGCTAAGACTTTTGGAACACACAACATTCCTTTTGAAACATAGAAAAAAGGCCTTACACGAAAAGTTTTTAGTCACCAGCGAATGAACACAGAGCAGATTGTTGGAAAACGATTTTTTGCCCACCTAGTTTAGCACCGTCTTTTTATTGAAATGGTATTTTTGCCTTGTAAATGTTGAAGGAAGCTATGAGAATATTTGCATGCCAGATTACATTCTTGCATATCCTCTTGTAGCCTTCCTCTTCCCCTTTCATTTGGCAGCTGAGGGCAAAGGGGGTGATTCTGGGCTGCACATAGAGATCTGAAGTATGAGCTTGAGTTCTTGAAGAGTTTTCAAAAGTTACCTGTATCATTTTGAGTTATCAGTATTGCCCTTTTATTTAACCACTCATCTGGGGGGAAGTTTCCTGACTCAGGCTGGTCTCTAAAACCCTTTCATTTTTTTTTTTAACTCTAATTTTGCATTTCTAAATGGCTGAACTGTGCCCAGATTGCACATTCTGAAACCAAGATTTCACAGTTCTACAAAGGAAAAAAACTTTCTGAAGAATGATGATTCAGACCGTTTTATAGCCAGTGTAATAAGGAAGGCCCGTCGAAACCTGAGCATGTATCTTTTAAAATTTAGTAGAAAGACCAAACTGGAAAAAAAAGAATGAAAGAAAGAAAGAAAACAAAAGTTCTTGAAGTTTTGAGAATTACTATACTTCCAAGCCTTTTTAGAAGTTGTACCATTTTTTTTATAAACACATAAGATTATGTGAAGAAATAAAAATTAATTAGCAATGAGTAAGTTACTTGCTAAAGTCTTTGAAAAGAATTTCTAGAACCATGGATCTAAAGCTGGAAGGGGTATCAGGGGCTATTTGGTCCAAACTGACCTTATTTTATAAATGAAAAAATTGAGGCCCAGATATGTTAAGTGATTTAAATGCCCGAGGTCACAGAAGAAATGAGTTAGAGGTTTGAACCCATATCTTCTCATTTCCAAGCTAGCACTCTTTTCATATGATCTTTAGGTTGGCTTCAACTTCCCCTCTGCACTTTTATTTCTCTTATTAATTTGCTTAGCAGACCCTTTCTTTACAGAAAAAGAGGTAACTTTCAACCTAAGGTTAGTAGTGTGGTAGAGTAGAACCAACACTGACTGGATTCAAAAGAGACTAGAGTCAAAAGACTAGCCTGGCTCCTAGTCTTGCCTCTGGGTCAGGATGTCCCCAGCTGCCTGTTTCCCTTGGTAATGCCGGGGTTATTAACTGATAGTTAACATAGTTGTTAACTATTAACATGTGGGTATGTCCCCAGTTTCATCATCATGAAGCTGTTTGGGGAAGCTTACCCTCGTCCCATCTAGCTTCAGCTAGTGGGCACATTCCCCAAGTAGATCATGGGATTGAGGGATTTGCTCTGATTCACTGCCAGCCTGCTCCTGATAGAATAAGAGGTGGGCAGTTCTGCTTCTCCTTTTCAAAGGAGGAAAGATTGGCAGCTCTTGGCTGGGCTCTAGCCTCCTCTCCTACTGCTCTTACTTGCCATCCTAGACCTGACCTGAATAGCAGAGGCCTAGCTCTGCAACCTTCTCCCATCCCCTGACTTTAACTCTTTCTCTTGTAGTAGTTCATGTGTCCAAGTCAGCTCTAGTGGGTTTAGAATAGGTGTAAAATTTAGGATTATAATCAATTATAAACCTCTCTATTGTTAGTCAGGCAACAAGCATTAAGTACTTACTATCTAGGTGGTGCAGTGGATAGAGCACTGGCCCTGGAATCAGGAGGACCTGAGTTCAAATCTGGCCTCAGACACGTGACACTTACTAGTTGTGTGACCCTGGGCAAGTCACTTAACCCAAATTGCCTCAACATCTGGGGTCATCTCCAGTCATCCTGATGTATATTGTGAGGGCTAAAATTCTAGCTATATTGTCTAAAATATCTAATGGGTGGTCGCCAATAAATTATAAGCTTTAGCAAGAGTTAGACTTTTAAGCATTTATTAAGGAGAATAAGAATTTTGGTAAAGAGAGAGAGAAAGGCCTACGTTCATCTATCTATTAAAGGGAGAGCGCATTTCTAGTTCCCTTCTCCACTGGAGTCCTCAGGAAAGAGCGCATGTCAGAGCACCAGGCTCCTCCTTCCTCCTCCCACAAGCAAACATCACTTCCTGACACCAAAGAAAAGACGCATGGTCTTGCCCTCAGAGACCTTCACCTCATGGTGGAGCTTTTCTACAGTGAGTCTCCAGCAGGTGGTGTCATTCCAATCATTACAATATCTTGCTACTGGACCCAGATGGCTTAGGAGGAGAGAATGAATTTGGTGACCTTGCACAGCCCTCCTTCACTTAAGTCCCATTCACTTCAAGTCATGACATCACCTCTGTCATGGTCCTCTTTGAGAATGAAGGACACACGACAACAACAGTATGTTAATGGCACTGCATAGGCAGGAAGGCAAAATCATGGCACCAACCTCAAATAGCTTACATTATAATTGAGAAGACAACATGAAAATAATTTTGTATAGTAAGATGTATACAGAGTAAGGCAATCTCAGAGGGGAAGCACAAGGCAGAGAGTAGGAGGTAGAGAGGGGAAAAACCAGGAGAAAGTAGAAGGCAAAATTTCTTTAGAAGGTGAAATTTGAGTTGAGCCTTGAAAGAGAGCAGGGAAATTGAGGCAGAGTATTCCAGGCATGGGGGGCAGCCAGGGCAAAGGCACAGAGATGAAAGATGGAATAGCTATGTGTGTGTGAACAGGCAGTAGGTAAATGTAGCTGAATTGTAAAGTGCATTGGGAGTAATGTGTGATAGAATTGCAAAGGTAGGAAGGAATGAGGTTATGGAAGCCTTTAAAAGAGGACTTTCTGGGGCAGCTAGGTGGCACAGTGGATAGAGGACCAGCCCTAGAGTCAGGAGTACCTGAGTTCAAATCAGACGCTTGACACTTACTAGCTGTGTGACCCTGGGCAAGTCACTTAACCCCAAGTGCCTCACCAAAAACAAGAGCAACAACAACAACAAAAAACAATAAAAGAGGACTTTCTGTTTGCTCCTGGAGGTAATAAAACCTACTGGAATTTACTGACTAGGAAGTATAATAGTAAGATATTGTTCAGTTATTTCAGTCATGTCTGACTCTTTCTGACCCCATTTGAGGTTTTCTTGGCAAAGGTACTTGAGTGGCTTGCTATTTCCTTCTCCAGCTCATTTTACAGATGAGGAAACTGAGGCAAACAGTATTAAGTGACTTTCCCAAGGTCACACAGCTAGTAAAAGTCTACCTGAGGCCAGATTTGAACTCAGGAAGATGAGTCTTCCTGACCACAGGCCCAGTGTTCTATCCACTGTACCACCTAGCTGCCTAATAATGGTTAGACCTTCTCTTGAGGAAAATTCTTTTGGCAACTGAGTGGAGAATGGATTGGAGTGGAGGGAAACTTGAGACAAAGAGACCGATCAGAAGGTTATTGCAAAAGTCCTGTTAAGAGGCGATGAGGGCCAAAAGTGGGGTGGTAGCTATGTGAGTAGACAAAGAGGGTGGATGATAGGGATGTGGTGGAGGTGGAAAAGATAAGCTTTGACAACATATTAATATGTGGGGCGATTTCAAGTGATAAATTTAGGATGACACTTCAGTTGCAAGCCTGGATCACTTGGAGGATAGTGGTACACTCAAAAGTAATAGGAGAGTTAGGAAGAAAGGAGGGTTTTAGAGGAAAAGAGAATGAATTTGGTTTGGGGTATGTTGAGATTGTGATGTTTATGGAGCATCCAGTTGAAGATATTCAAAAGGTAGTTTGTCATTTGGGACTATATCTCAGGAGGGAGACTAAGGCTAGATGTAGAGATCTTGGAACCAGCTGAATAGGGATGAAAATTGAACCTATGGAACCTGATGAGAAGACCAAGGGAAATTGAATGGAGAAAGAAGAGGTGAGGGTCCAGGTGTTCCTTGGGGACACCCACAGTTAATAGGGATGATTTGGATGAAGATGCATCAAAGGAGACTGAGAGCAGTCAGTTTAGAGGAAAACCAGGACAGGACAATGGCACAAAAACCTAGAGAGGAGAGAGAGTTATTGTTTGTTGTTAGTCCTCAGTTCTTGAAGAGGACCAGTGATATCATGAGTGTGATTTCTTGACTCATGAATGAATTGGATTGGAGTGAGTCAGGGCTGTGCAAAGTTGTCTCTTCCAGAGTCCAGTGGCGAGACAAAAGTCAAGATGACTGGCAATAGCCCCAGATGCAATGGTGACCTTGGCCTTTCTAAATTATTGATGAGGAACTTAGGCAAACAGGGTGAAGTGACTTACCCAGGATCACACAGCTCTAAGGCTAGATCTGAACTCAGGTCTTCCTGACTCCATACCTGACACTATCCACTGCACCACTTAGGTGCCCCGTCACCCATTTTACAAATGAGAAAGATAAAATTCAGTGGACTAAGGGACTTGCTTGAGGTTATACAGGTAGTAAGCATCAGAGGTAGGATTTGAACCCAGGTCCTCTGGCACCAGAGTCAGTGCCAGCATGCCGAGCCTATAACCCAGAGGATAATAGATTGAAACTATCCCTTGCTAAGGAAGCAATAGGGTAAGATGGATAGAGTGTGTGTGTGTGGGGGGGGTTGTTTTGGCTTTTTTTTGGTGGGGCAATGTGGGTTAAGTGACTTGCCCAGGTTCACACAGGTAGTAAGTGTCAAGTGTCTGAGGCCGGATTTGAACTCAGGTCCTCCTGAATCCAGGGCCAGTGCTTCATCCACTGCACCACCTAGCTGCCCCCCTAGAGTGTGTTTTTTAAATTTATTGGTTCTAAACTGTTTTCTAAAATTATTGATCGCTATTTATATATTAATGGCTATTGCACCCATTTTGGCAGTAAGCATTTATTATTAATTAATATCATACATACCAAAGAATTGACTGTATGGCAATTAACACAAGCAGAAGAAAAGCCCCAGAGCCATGTTGTCTCTCAAAGAGACAGTACCTGGCCTCAAGGAGAGTTCAGAAAGCCCTACAAGACCCACTCTGTCCTAAGAAGATGAGCAAGAGGTAGCATTCTGAGCCAAGGGAGCAGGTCCAGAGAGCCAAGAGAGAGGAAGCCTGTGTGGTCATTATACATTGATCAAAGCTCATTGGTTACCATCATTCAGTTCCATTGGTTGACATGACCTGAGGGTGGTCCAAATGAAAATGAAGATGACATAAAGGAAGAGACCCTCCTGAAGGGCAAGAGCAAGTCCAGTATCTAGGTGTGGTTTAATCCCATCAGGTCACTGGGCTAGACAGAAGAATCAATCTCCCTTTCTTTTGCTCCCTTGGGTTTGTCCCAAAGTTCCTCAAGAATTGGATTTTTTCGGGGGGGGGGGAACACAAAGTATTGAAACTGATCTCTGGGTCCCCCCAAGAAATTCATTATTAATAATTCTTTTCTCACTAGTGCTGGTTTTGAAGCCAGGAATCCTGGATTCAGTCATGCCTCTGATACATACTCATTATATAACTCTGGGCAAGTCACAACTTTTGAGTGCTCTAGGCAACTTTCTGACTGTGAGTTGAAGAGAAAGTATCAATCTGCATTGGTGAAAGGAGTCTCCTCACCTGGGAATTTCCTATACCAATGAAATCACAGCTCGAGTCTGTATCTCTGTCCTTTCCTCATAATCCTGTGGGGTTAATACAAGGATTGTTATCCTCCTTTTACAGATGAGGAAACAGAGGCTCGGAGAGTTTCAGTGACTTGTCTATGGTCCTATAACCCATAAGTTCTGAGGGAGAATTCAAAACCAGGACCCCAGACCCTTATTCTGGCTTTATTTTTTTCTCATAAGTGCTTATTATTGAGGTAGTGAGTTATTTCCATAGTGATCATGACTCATAGCACAGACACATGTTCATGGCTGATATGGGCCATAATTGATTGCTCTAGTGTAAGACAGATAGATGATGCCTCTTTTCCCTGATGAGGAAAGAATCAAGCATTGACAGTAAAAATAACCTTCCATGAAGGTTCTTGCCTCTGTATTGAACCATTTATATCCCCAAAAGGGATCTCAATTCCTCTTGGTTTTCTGACAAACCCCAGCAGATTGGATAGGTTTCTAGCATGTAAATAAATAGTCTTTTGCTATTTTCTCCAATACCAAATTGATATACCAGAGACTCCTTTAAATTTTAGCAGCCTAATATAGTCTTCTTTTGTTATTTTTCACATTGATAACGTATACCCATGACAGGCAGCATGGAGTAGGGGATAGAGAGTCAGGAAGACCTGAAATTGAATTCTACATCTTATATAATGCTTAGCTTTGTGATACTGAACCAGATACCCACTCACTGGGCCACCCTGCATTGGAAACAGTAGTTTTCCTCCCTGGAAGTTTATTATACTAATGAAATCACAGGTCTGGTTAAATAGACATACACATATGTATATGCACACCCATCCAAAAATCTATGCACATCTCTATATATATATGCATATGTATATGTAAGTTTCTGCACATCTATTTGTACACACACACACACACACACACACACACACACACACACACACACACACACAGAGATAGCAGGGTTGTAACTGGGCATTTTTGTACCTCAGACAAGTACCTGAAAGGACACTGCAGAATGTGGCCTTTGTTAAGCTGGGGCTGGTAGAGGCACAGAGGGCAGAGGGTGGGGAAGTTGTTTACAACCCTGTGGGAGAAGACAGAGACTTTAAAACTAATGTTAGGCTCCTGGGGAGACTACTGTGCAGGGGGCCAGGGGAAGTAGGGTGGGCGTGGGAGGAGCTCAGCCCAGCAGACCATCTGGTAGTTTCCTATTTTAACTAATTATTTTTGTTAGCTAGGTGCTTAATCTCTGTTGTTTCAACAGTGCCCTAGGAACAGGAGTGCTATCAGCACTCCTCTAAATTTGGTGCCCTGGAGCAAGGTCCCAGATGTTCTTTCCTTTTTATGGATCTAACTGATAGTCCAAGGGAGGGGATGAAGTTCGAATTATCTTTTGACTTCAGCCTAACCCAAATTTCCATTATTTCAACTGGAAGCAGTAAGAAAGCAGTAAAGCCAGAAGCAGCCATGATAAAGCTTCCTTTTTCCAATTTGCTGGAGTTCCATCTGGGAAAGGGTGAGGAAGGCGGCTGGTCAGAAGCCACTGCTACTAGGCTCCACTACCTACTCTTGCAAGCACTTCACATTTAAAAATAATAATATTTTAGTTCCCCCCAATTGCACATAAAAACAGTTTTTTAACATTCTTTCCCCCCCTCCCCCCACCCCCCAAAGTTTTGAGTTTCTAGTTCTATCCCTCCCTTCCTTTCTCCCTGCTTCCTGGGGTGATAAGCAATCTGAAATACATGAATCACTTCCTATTTTAAGGAGGGTAATATAGTCTTAGCTACTGGCCTACCTGTGATTGGTTGGGCTGGGCCTCTTGGTTGCCTTTTTCATGTGCTTTACCTGGTCAGGACTGCTGCCAGTTAATACCTATTCAGAGATTCTTTCCTTCCTCACTTGAAAAGTAATTGAAAGGGGGGCAGCTAGGTGGCGCAGTGGATAAAGCACTGGCCGGGATCCAAGAGGATCTGAGTTCAAATGTGATCTCAGACACTTGACACTTACTAGCTGTGTGACCCTGAGCAAGTCATTTAATCCTCATTGCCCTGCAAAAACAAACAAACAACCCCCCCCAAAAAAAAACCAAACAAAAGTAATTGAAAAGAATATTTTTGATTAAATATAAAATAATTTGAGTACAAAATAAAATAATCTTGGGAGGAGATGGTCTATGAGGAAGAAGTAGCAGAAGAGTAGAAAGAATCACTGGAAAGGAGTATGGGATATGACTATAGACAAATCTCCCCTCTATAGTTTTGTTGAGGCTAGTCTTGAATACCATCCATTCATAAGCTTAGACATACCTGGGCTTGGCTCTATGTTAAACTCAATTTCCTTTTCATCTTGATGTGGAACTCCCATTGGAACCATTGAAAGCCCCATGTGAAAGGAAAGAGTATAGATGGGAAAATGAGATGTGCAATATCCCCTTTCCTCTCCTCCCCGTCTGCCATTGAGCAATATGGAATCATGTCTAGTAATGGCATTTTAGAGAATGTTGTGGTATTACAGATGTAGCTGGTGATGATATCTCTCCAGCTCCCCCCATCCCCACCCCCTTTCTCCCTAAAAAATGAATAGTGTATCCTGAGGAAATACATAGGGAAGTCTTAGAAAAAATGATTGACTTAGAGGTTTTGATTGATTGGTTCAATATACCATTTGGAGTCTGCTCCCAAGTAGGATTCAAATAATCCCCACTCAAATGCCAAAAAGAGATTATTTAATACTAGAAATGGGGGTATTTTGTCTGCTCTGTAACCTTTGCATGGGGAATACCCCTCCCAAGTGTAAGCTGGAGAAAGGACTTCAATATTTAGAGTCCATACCACGTCCCCTTACAAGCACGCAGATCCACAGATCAAAGAAAACAAAATAGAACCCAGTGCAGAATCATTAGAAATCAGATCTCTCTTCCCAGTCCCCTCCTGAAGACCTCCATATTCTCAGTCTTTTACAGTCCCTAAATAAGCAAGTTCCTCATGTAGTTGGTGCTGCCACATATTCACTGCAAGTCATGACATCACCCCAATGTCATGGTCCTCTTCGAGAAGGAAGGATAAATAATAATAACAACAACAATTTAAAAAAAAAAACAAACCAAAGCACAAGGGGCCAATTTACAAAAACCCTCAGTGGAAGCCTATTTACTACTGGGACTGGCATCTGCCCCATGGTTCCCTTCCTGTCCCTAAAGCTGCACTACCTTCCTTTGCTAAGGTGCTAAAACATTGATTAAATCCTAGTTTCTTAAACAGGGTAGAGTAACTGAATGTGGTAGTGGGGGTCATGAAAAATGTGACAATGTAAAAGGTTATGTATACCTGTTTCATATATCTATATACCCTGGCATCACCTAAAAATTTCTTGGTCAAAAAGGGGTTGTGAGTGGAAAAAATTTTAAAAGCCCCGAACTGTATCTCTTTAACCTATTTCGAGTCACTTCCATTTCTGTTTTTTGAGAAGGAAGATGTAAAGGAGGGAAGAACAGTTGAATTGTAAAGGACAAAGAAAGGAAAGGAGAGAAGACCATTTTCCACTCTTCATTCTACTTTAATTCTCTGAGACTTTCAACACAGTTGATCATTCTCTCCTCCTCCTAAAAGCAATAGTGAGCAACTAACAGTTTTTGAGCAGGGGAATGACTTGGCCAGACCTATACTTCAGGAAGATTATTTTTGGCAGCTGTGTGCAAAGTGAATTCGAGATGTTAAAGATATAGAATCAGGAGATCAATTAGAAAGCTCCAAACATTGGTACCTTGAGGGCATGAAGTAGGATAGTGGCTATTTAAAGGAAATAGATGTTGTAAAGGCAAAATCTCTCAGTTCTTTTCATATACCATCTACTAGAAACTTTTTCTGATCCCCTCTAGTGTCCTCCCCCTCCCCCATTATTAGCATTCTTTTTCTCTGGAAATTACTTTGTATTTACTTACCACTGTTATCTTCAATGAGTAGAATCTAAGCTCTTCAAGGTCAGAGACAGTCTTCTTTTTTTGTCTTGCTACATTGTGACTACCTTGCTCAGTCTAGTATTTGTTGAATTGAATTGGAAGGGTATTTCTTTAGTGATTTAAAGCTGCTCAAAAAATACAAATTACCTAAAAGCCATCAATCCCCCTCCCATCCTAGAGCCCAGGCTCCAAACATTCATTCAGATTCAAAACAGTCTGAAAGGCAGCATCAACATTTCTAAAACATAAATGATTCATATTGAAGGTTGAAATGAACTCTGAGTACCTCTTCAACAACATGATTCTCATTCAGATCCACTTGTTAACATGTGGGATTGAGGTGCAAATCCATCAGCACTAGCTGAGCATCCAGAATTGTTTTCAGATACAGGTGCTGCAAATCTACTTGACACAGTAAATTGTGTTGGTTTTTTTAAAGTTGAATGATTTGGGCATTTCTCAGATGTTTATCAAATAGAGGATAAGTGACTTAACTCTGCAGTGTATACCCAGTCTATAGTCTAGTACAACAAAGGGATGTATTAATATACTTTCCAGAAATTGAATTTGTTAATTTCCCATGGTAGATAATATTACAGAGAAGTAGTCGTTACTAGATACAGATTTAAATGTGTGCATCATCTTACAGTTCTTGGGGGAAATGTTACATACTGGAAAATGTTCCTACTGCATGTTTATACAACCATCTTATGACGACTGAAACAGCTGAATAACAAATGGTGTATCTAGATTTGGACTCAGGAAACATCTGGTTTAAATCCTGCCTCTACCATTTTAGTTCATTGTACCTGTAGTAGTTAGCATAGTCTCTGACACATAGTGAATGCTTAATAGATGTTCTTTCTATAGCTCTCCCTCTCTCTCTGTTGTATCATTATAAACACATCCACAGAAATTGCATAATGTCTCAGGGCTCAGTTTGTTAAGCAGTAAGGCAAGAATAAAGAGATACTAAGACCTATAGTATCTACTATGCAAGGCTGTTGCAAGAAGCAAATTAAATAACGCATTTGTACAGTGTTGTTGTCATATGGTCTGTAGTAGAAAATCGTCTGCAAAAGCGGGCCTGTTCCTTCTTTGTGTTTTCATCAGGTATGCTTACAATATGTACACATAGACCATTTTCATGAACATTTTATCAAGTTGAAGTAAGCATATAGGTCGATAGTCGATGATGTCTTTGTAGTATCCTTTTAAAAAAATAGCATCCTTAACTTATTTCATTCTTTTGAAATCTTACCCTCTTTGAGATATATTACCCATAAATCCACAAATCCCTTTAAAAGTCATTAGCCTCTTTCCACCTTCTTCTTAAAAGACCATTGTCCTGTCCTCACATGATTTGTCCAATATGACAGGTCTTAATCTCCTTATTATCCTCATTTTACAGATGAGGAAACTAAGTAAGACTCCTACAGGTTAAATGATTTGCTTATGGTCACACAGCTCGTGATGATCAGAGACAAGATTTGAATATAGGTTTTCTTGCCTCTAAATCCAGCATTCTTGTCAGAAACAGTGGTAGATTCATTTTATGTCATATTAATTTTTTACTCTCTTTTAAGTTCTATCTACAAATTTCTCTAAGGATGATCTCACCACTCAGGTTTATAACCTAACAGTTATCCTGACTCTTCTCCATCCCTCATGCTGTAAGGATAGTCTTTTGCCAGCTCTTCTTGATTTTACCTGCATCTCATATCTCATTTATAGACACCATCCTAGTTCAGACCCTTGATTATTAAAAGATTCCTATTTGATTTCTTGCTTCTGGTATTTCCCCTTTCTGATCTATCTTCCACACAGCTGCCAAAATAATCTCCTAAATACAGTTCTGACTGTGTCATTCCTCTCCTGAAAAATTCTCAGTAACTCCCTATTGCTTTTAGGATAAAATGTAAACATTTCAACCTGACTTTTAAAGCCCTTCATAATAGGATTACAACTTAATTTTTAAAAACGAATTTTATTGATTCCATTTGTTTTGTTTATATCATAATAATTTCAAGAAGTACTTGTCCTTCCAGATGAAATTATAACTTAAAGAAAAACAATTTAGCCAAAACACCCAGTACAGTGACTGCATCTGATGGTATATATGACATTCTTTTCTAGTTAGTCCCTCAACTTTCTACCATGAAGAGGGACATGTGTTTCATTTTCTATTTTTTGAAATATTTTTGAAAATTACTAAGAATTTGTTTTCCTTTTGGTGATCTTTCCATTTACATTGGCATAGTCAATGTATATCTTGTTCTTTTAGTTCATCTTAATGTTTTACTAAATTTGCCAACTTTACTTAATCCAACAAACTTTCTTCATTCCAGAAAAACTAGACTTGTGACTGTTTTCCAGACTTGGCATTTCATCTTCTACAGAACTCCATCCATTTTCGATTTTGACATAATTTTTTTTTTAACTTTTGTGTTCCAACTTCTGTTTCTCCCTCCCCTTCCACCCCCACCCCAAGAACTCAAACAATTAAACATAAATTATACACGAGTAGTCACGGAAAACAATTCTACATTAACTCCATCCATTTTCACAAGCTATTCTCCATTCCACCTTTGTTGTTGTTCAGTTATTTTTCAGCCCAACTCTTTGTGGGGTTTTCTTGATAAAGATACTGGAAGGTTTGCCATTTCCTTCTCCATCTTATTTGACAGATGAGGAAATGAGTTAAGTGACTTGCCCAGGATCACACAGCCAGTAAGTGTCTGAAGCTGGATTTTAACTCAGGAAAATAAATCTTCCTGACTCCTTCCCAGCACTGTATCCACTGCACTACCTAGCTGTCCATGCCACCTTTACCTTTGCCTTTCAGAATAATCCTAATATTCCTTAAAGGATCAGCCCCATTGTCTCAACTCTTCTAGTGATCCAAATGCCTCCAGGTGTTAATGATTGATTTCTTATCAAATTATCTGCTCTTTACTCCTTTTATCTCCTATTTATCTGTCTATTTCTTGTTTCTTCCCAGGGGTAGAATGTAAACTCCTTGAGAGAAGTAAGTAGTTTAAAAAAAAAACTTTGTTGAATTAAATTGAAACTGACTTAGCTGCATCTCATATCAAACTCTCTGAAGTGCTTTCCACTATTTTGTCAGGAGATATTGCTTATATTATTACATCGTTCTTTTGATAATGTTTCATGAATTAACTTGTATTTTAACCCCATGTTGACTTTAGCTGCCATGTCTTTGTTTGGCATAGAGATAAAGTCTTTCCTATCTGATGTATTTTCTGAGTTTTTCAACCTCTTCATTGTGGCAAATGTTTTGCATTAGCTCAACTTCCCTGAGAAATAATGAGAGTCAACTGTTATAAAGATGGTATTCATTTTCTATTTTTCAGAGTTGACAGTTTGTGGAATAAGTTGGCTTGTGGCTGCCGTAATCACATACAAACTGATCTTCACATCTTTCTCCTTTCTTCTAATTTGGTATTGATTTTGACCAATGCTTTTATCAGTAGATATGACTTTATGTAAACTCTTTGTTCAGTATTGACTCCCACATTAGTAACCAGTTGTTTCCTGTCAGCTAAAATATATTTAATTTCATTTTTTGTTGCTGTTGTCATGTTGCTCAGTGTTCAGGTGTCCAGCACCTCCCACACTCTCCTTGAAGAAACTATTCATGATCCACAGGTGTTGGGACTTCTGAGTATTTTAAAAATCTTTGGCCTCTTTCATTTCTTGGTTCCAAACTATATTTAACAAAACCTTTTGCTATCTTCCCTGTGCCTACCTTCACTTTGGCATCACCAAAAAACCAGAGATGTGTTGTTTTAATATGGAAAATCTTGTTAAGTTCTTCATGAATTAAAACGTCATGTCATCTATTATGGGCCTTTTAATGATCCCAGTATGCTTGCTGCCACAGAATCTTGCGTTTTAATACCAGTATTCTCCTGGTGGTTTTCATTGTTTATGAATTACGTACTCTATCATCTAAATTATCCTTTTTATAGTTCTTCACATTTCATAAACACATCCTGTCTCTTGCCCTTTGCAAAACTCAGCTCTAGTACCAACTTCTACATGAAGCCTTGAGAGAAATGATCATTAATAACCAATAATTTGGGGAGATTCAGCGTTCTCTTCTTCTAAAGTCTTGATTTTTAAAAAAAAAGTTAAGTCTTTTGAATGACATTGCTGATAATGCCTAATTTCCTTTTTTAAGACCCATCCTTGGTGGAGTAGCCATTGTGTTCTGCTCAGGCTTCTGGTAGGGCATACATTCTTTTGAATAGATTGCCCAAGATGGAGGAGGGGAGGGTCTGTGTTTAGAGATAAATCTCTCTGTCCAAGAGTTATGTGATGTCACTCTTAGCCCCTCATTGAATACCTATTCTTTGAAGAGTATATAAACTGTGATAAACAGGGCCATGATTGTCTTTGGTCTAAGAGAGACAGCTAAATGACCATCCTTTTATTAATAACATGCTGGCTTTATTAGTGAAATGATAAAATCACCCAGAAACTATGTCTCTTGAACCTTTTTAATCATCACAGCCTTTCCTGATTCTCCAGTTGCAACTGCCCCTATCCAGTTGCTTTGTATTTAGAATATATTCATGATGACTTGGTTTAATTGGCCTCTAGAGGCATGCATCATACTCCAAGTTGCCATTCCTCATTCCCAGTAACCACGTGGGGGCTGTGGGGCTTGTTTCTGGACAAGTGTGGCTTCGGACTAAAGGACTTGCACTTTGAAATGATAAAGTGATTGACTGCCAAGCCAGAAGACTTAGTGGATGTATAAAATGAGAGTGGCCACCCCTACTCAGCCTTTACCTTCCTTTCCCACAACAAATCTTGTCAGAACTGTTTTGAGATGCTTCTTGAGAAGGGATAAGAAAAGGAGCAGCTTATCCTGACTTTCCTGTGACCATAAACACATGACATCCACAGCACCCGTTTAGCCTAGGCAAGCCTGAGTCTGTGTTTGGAGCTTCCTCTTTAGTATTTGAGGTGACCCTTTGAGTTCAAGAAGGCCTTGTATCTCATTAAATCAAAGCTGAATGGTTCTCTGGACTGGACCAGTGCCTAAGGAGCTGACCCTAAGAGAAACACACAGACAATACATACCAAGGAAGGCATGGTAGGGCAGCTAGGTGGGGTAGTGACTAGAGCACTGGGTCTGGAGTCAGAAAGACTCATCTTCATAAGTTCAAATACAGCCTCATGATTTACTAACTGTATGACCTTGGGCAAGTCGCTTAACCCTGTCTGCCTCAGTTTCATCATCTGTAAAATGACCTGGAGAAGGAAATGGTAAAGCACTCCAGTATCTTTGCCAAGAAAACCCCAAATTATGTCATGAAGAGTCAGACATGACTACCATCACCACCATCACCACTACCACCACCAACCACTACTACTATTGCCACTACTACTGGAAAGCTAAGAGGTCTGGTTCTCTAGGGTATAAGCCCTATCTGAGCTCCTTTTCTATAGCCATAAAGCAATAATAATAGGAACTAGTGTGTGTGTGTGTGTGTGTGTGTGTGTAGTGCTTTTGGTTTTACAAAGCAGTTTATAAGTGATCACATTTGATCCTCACAATCATCCAATGTGGTAGGTACTGTTATCCCTATTTTACAGATAAGGAAACTGAGGCTGAGAGAGATTAAATTACTTGCCCAGAATACAATAAGTGTTGGAGTGAATATTTAAACCCAAGGCTTCCTGACTCAAAGTTCAATACTTTATCCATTGCACCACCCAGCTGCCTACACATGCAGTATAGTGGATAGGGAGAAGTCCTTATGCTCACAAAATGCAGTGTAAAAACAAACAAACAAACAAAAAAACCTTAAGAAGGCTGTGGGCAGACATTGTAAAGGGGCATGTCTGGACTTGATGTCAGGAAGAATTTCCTAATAGTTAGGGTTGTCCAGAAGTGGAATGAACTATCTCTTGGAGTACTGGGTTCCCTGTCATCATTGGAGATATAGAGTCAGAGATTAGATAAGCACTTGATAAGGTTGTTAGAGTGAGGCTGCCTTTCATAAAGATATGTTGAACTGCCTGGATTTCAGGTCTTTTACAATTCCCCAAATCTATGATTCTCTTATCCTTAGGTCCTCATATCTGCAAGGGACTGCAAAGTAAACTTTTGAATATTTGGAGTGAGATGATTGAAAATAGGACTGGAAAACAATCGAACGATTAATCAATGAGCATTTATTAGATGTGTACTATGTGCCAGGCACCGTGTGAGGTGCTAGAGAATTTGTCTTCCTTGGTTCAGATGAAGGGGTCACAATTGAAAAGCCACCTCTGTGGCCATTTCACCATCACTGTTGTTAAGAAGTTTTAGGCTATGAAACAGTGAATACATTCAATAAGCAAGAGCCTAGAAAGTCATCTAACTCTGGAAATATCAAGAGAGCAGCTATACAGCCTGTGGCCATAGAAGTTGCCCTGGGGAATAGGAGCAGCCACCAATTCAGAAGCTAGGAACAAAGGCTCGATGCATTAAAACTCTATTAAAAAGTTATTATTTTGTCCTGGCATCCAGTAACCATTTTAAAGACAAAAAAAAAAATTGACACACAGAATACCGCTGAAAGATTTTTATGCTTCCCCTCAACATGAAGGTGGAAGGCTGCTGGTTGGGTTTCTGCATCCTGCTGACCTACTTTACTGCTCAAAGTCAGCTGGGACATGTTTTTTTTGGCTTGTTCCATGGGGACTTCCCTCTGAGAGATAAGGAAGTGGAGGCTGTTGTAATGCTGGCCTCTGCCCCAGGTGCATGGACTCTCTCCTTCCCTCACAGTCCCCTCCCTCCAGCAGCACACTCAGAGACTTTCTAAATGCCTTCTCTCCTTTGAGCTCTCTAGGACATAGCAAGTTTTCATTTTTAAGAGGTCATGTGATGTAGGCCAGAGTCAGAGCCCCAAGCTGGGGCTACAGAAGTTCAGACCATGGCAGATTGGGGGCCTTCTTCCCCTAGGGAGTATACTCCACATCCTCACTTGGCTGCCCTCCTTCTACCTTATCGGTCAAAGAATATTCCATTCTGTTCCCTGGGCTAGGTTGATATATTAGGGGAAGGTGCCCCCTCTGCACATTCAAAGGGTCTAAAGTAAGGTTATCTATCATTGGCAATGTACCTTCTTGTCATATAAGGGCTTAGGAAGGCAGCAAGAAAGCTTCTGGGCCCATCTCCTTGAATGAGCTCAATGTTGGGGTTCCAGTGTGATGACGATGATGATGATAGTATATCAATAATATAATTCATGGAAAAGCTAAAAAAATTTTGACTCCCTTACTTAAAAAACGAACATGAAAGAACATATGTTGGTAAGCATTCAATCCTGTTGAATCCCTTCCATTTAATTGAGAAGGCCAAATGAGAATAAATATACAAACCCTTTGGATGCTGTCAAGCAGTTGTAGGAATATAAGGAATTATAAAAGGATCACAAAGTCATAAGTGATCTCTGAGGCTATCTTGCCCAACTTGTCTGCAAAAAGGAATCAGATTTCACCACCAAAATGGTCGTCCAGCATTTCTTCAAAGACTTCCAATGAGAAGATGATACTATCTCCTACAGTAGGATTTCTTAACCTTTGCTCTGTGAATTTGATTGTTTTAATATTTTGATAATTGTATAATCATATTAATTGTTTAATATTGTGCAATAATACAGTTGGTTCCCTTTGCAATCCTATGTATTTTTTTTTTTTTAGTGAGGCAATTGGGGTTAAGTGACTTGCCCAGGGTCACACATCTAGTAAGTGTTAAGTGTCTGAGGCCGGATTTGAACTCAGGTACTCCTGACTTCAGGGCCGGTGCTCTATCCACTGCACCACCTAGCGGCCCCTTATGTATTTTGTTTTAAGCAATTAAAAACCTGATTCTGAGAATGGGCTTTTAGGCTTCACCAGACTGCCAAAGCTGTCCATGACATAATACAAGGTTAAGAATCCCTGTCCTAAGGGAACCCCTTCTATTTTGGGGGAGCTCTAATTGTTAGGCAGTTTTTCCTTATATTAAGCTGAAACTTGCTTCTTTTTGTGGTTTGCATTCATTATTCCTGGTTTTGTCAAGGAAAACACTTTAATCCCTTTTTCACATGACTGCATTTCAAATCCTTGAAGGACAGTGATTGTGTATTCTATCATCTTTTAAACATTCCCCCCCACACACACACACTAATAAACATCTCTAGTTCCTTCAACAAATGCTTATATGCCATGATTTCCGTTTTCCTTTGGATACACTCTATCTTGTTGATGTTCTTCCTTAAATGTGGTACCCAGGAACTGAACATAATATTTGAGACATGCTTTAACCAGAGCAGAGTACAGGACAGTTATCACCACCATCATCAGGCAAACTACACTTCTTTTAATGCAACCTGAGATTAGGTTGGCTTTTTTAGCTGTCATATTACCCTGTTAGCTTGTATTGAACTTGAAGTCCACAAAGACCCTTGGATCTTTTTCAGGCAAATTGTTTTCTTGGTTATGACTTCCCCATCTTGTATTTGTAAAGGTGATTGTTTAGAATTCAAGTATGGGATTTAACATTTATTCCTATTTCATTTCATTTTTACTTTATTTGGCCCAGTTTTTTAGCCTATTGAGACTGTTCTGGATCCTGACTTTGCCATTCAATGTTTCAGCCCTTCCTCCTGGTTTATATCTTCTGAATATTTCATGTCTTAAATGCTAAATAACATAAGTCCCAGCAAAGATTTTTGTGATGATTCACTAAAGATCTTCTGATAGTATCATTTATGAATGAATGAATGAATGACCATTTATTAAGTGTATATATATATATATATATGTATATATGTATTATTTATAGTGTACACACACTACACATATACTACTTTGTGCCAGGCACTCTGCTAAGTCTGCTAAGGTACACATACAGGCAAGAAAGATAGTGCTTGTCCTCAAGAAGACTACATTCTATTGGTAAAAACGACACATAAAGGGGAAGAAAAATGAGGCACCCAGAAAAAGGGACAGGTGTCTTCAGGTACAGCAGAGTGGTTTGGAAATGGTGAGGAAGTGACATGGATACCAGGTTCTGTGAACTTAATCAGTTCAGACCTCACTGATAAGAGCCCAGGGTTCAAGGGAGTATCTGGGATTTGGTAGGAGGGAGATGAGGAAAATGACCCAAGTGCAGGGAGCATGGCAATGACCAGGAACTGATGTGGAGGGCTGGAAATAGAGATATGCAGCAGTTTTCTTTGTCAGTACAGAGAGCGAGTAAGACTGAATATACAATCTAGGTCACACGATTTTCTGTTCAGTAAGTGATTATCCTAGACTCAGACAGAGAGACAATTTGCAATCTCTGTTCCTCCTGGAACTATAATTTTAAAAAATATTTAAAAATTTTATTTATTTAGAATTTTCCCCAAGTTACATGTATAAAGAAATTTTCACATTGATTTTTTTATTTTTTATTTTTTTTTAGTGAGGCAATGGGGGTTAAGTGACTTGCCCAGGGTCACACAGCTAGTAAGTGTTAAGTGTCTGAGGCCAGATTTGAACTCAGGTACTCCTGAATCCAGGGCCAATGCTTTAACCACTGCGCCATCTAGCTGCCCCCACATTGATTTTTAAAACTTTGTGTTTAAAATTCTCTTCCTCCCTCCCCATCCCCCTTTAAGAACTCAAGCAATTCAATATGTTATACATGTGCAGTCATGCAAACATTTCCACATTAGTCAAGTTGTGAAAGCAAAAAGACAAAAAAACTTTAGAAAGAGGAACTAACAAAAAAATTAATCTCACAATTTGTTCAGCCTTTCCCCCGGTTATTGGCATCCCCTCAATTTTAAATTCAACTTTTTTTAAATCTCTTTTAGGATACCAACCTAGTAGTGGCCATAGTTCCAAATTGCTCTACAGAATGTTTGAATCAGTTTACAACTTTACCAAAAGTGTATTAATGTCTCATTTTCCCCATATTCCCCACAGAATTTGTCATATTCCTCTGCTGTCCTTTTATCCAATCCAACAGGTATGAGGTAGTATCCAGAATTGTTTTGACCTGAATATCTCCAAATCAATAGTGAGTTAGAGCATTTTTTTCATGTAGTTATAAGTGACTTTGATTATTTCATCTGAAATCTTCATGTCTTTTGATCATTGATCAATTGGGCAATGGCTCTCATTTGAACAAATTTGACTCAGTTCTCTATGTGTTTGAGAACTGAGGTCTATCAGACAAACTTGCTTCAATTTTTTTTCCACAGTTACTATTACTAACTGTATTACCATCCATCCTATTCCCCCCTTTGATATTTACTGTTTTCTATCTTCTTTCACCCTATCCCTCCTCAAAAGTGTTTTGCTTCTGACTGCTCCCTCCCCTGATCTGCCCTCCCTTCCTTCACCCCTCCCCTCTTATCCCCTTCCCCTCCCACTTTTCCACAGGGTAAGATATATTATGGTACCCAATTGAGTGTGTATGTTATTCCCTCTTTGAGCCAATTCTGATGAGAGTAAGGCTCACTCACTCCCTTGCACCTCCCCCATCTTCCCCTCCACTCCATAAGCTTTTTCTTGCTTCTTTTATGTGAGATACTTTACCCCATTCCACCTTTCCCTTTTCCCCAGTGCATTCCTCTCCCCTCTTAATTTTTTTTTTTAAAAGATATCAACATGGGGCAGTTAGGTGGCTCAATAGACAAAGCCCTAGCCCTAGACCCAGGAGGACCTGAGCCCAAATCCAGCCACAGACACCTGATACACACCAGCTACATGACCCTAGGCAAGCTACTCAACCCCAACTGCTCCACAAAAAATGCTTTAAAGATATCATCCCTTTACATTTGACTCACACCTGTGCCCTCTGTCCAAGTATACTCCATTCAGCTGCACTAATAATGAGATAGTTTTTATGAGTTAGAAGTATCATCTTCCTATGTAGGAATGTAAATGGTTTAACTTTTAATATCCCTCATGATTTCTTTTTCCTGTTTACCTTTTTATGCTTCTCTAGGGTCTTGTATTTGAAAATAAATTTTTCTATTCAGTTCAGGTCTTTTCATCATGAATGCCTGAAAGTCCTCTCTTACATTGAATTCCCCATTTCCCCCTGAAAGATTATAATCAGTTTTCCTGGGTAGTTGATTCTTGATTGTAATCCCAATTCCTTTGCCCTCCAAAATATCATATTCCATGCCTTCCAATCCTTTAATGTAGAAGCTGCCAGATCTTGTGTTATCCTGACTGTAGCTCCACAGTACTTGAATTGTTTCTTTTGGCTATTAGCAATACTTTCTCCTTGACCTGGGAGCTCTGGGATTTAGCTATAATATTCCTGGAAGTATTCATTTTGAGATCTCTTTCGGGAGGTGATCAGTGGATTCTTTCAATTTCTATTTTACCTTCTGCTTCCAGAATATCAGGGCAATTTTCCCTAACAATCTCTTGGAATATGATGTCTAGGCTCTTTTTTTGATCCTGACTTTCAGGTAGTCCAATAATTTTCAAATTATGTCTCCTAGATCTATTTTCTAGGTCAGCTGTTTTTCTAAGGAGATATTCCACATTGTCATCCATTATTTCATGCATTTGAATTTGCTTTATTGTGTCTTGATTTCTCATGAAGTCATTAGCTTCCATTTACTCAAACCTCCTGTAACCACAATTTTGAGGAAGGACCCAGGCCATCCATATGTCAATCTCTCAGCTTTGCTGCAATGCTTCATCTGACTTCTCCCTCCACCCCTGCTGTGCTTTTCTCTCATTGGTGAGTTCCTCCCGGACCTTCCATTTTGAGGAAGGGCCCAGACCAGCTGTGATTCATTCTCCATTCCTGGTCACCATGCTTCCCCATCTCTCCCTCTTCAGCTCCCATTTAGGTGCTGTCTTCCCCCATTAGAATGAAAGCCCCTTGCGGGGTCCTTGACTTTCTTTTTGCTTGTATCAGTATCCCAAGCTTACCACAGTGTCTGACACACAGTGAGAGCTTAATTAATACCAAGTTTATGTTTTTCTCAAAATAGTCTATTTTGTGTGTGGGATTTATTGCCTTTAGTTAAACAGTTTGTAATTAAAGACAATAACTTAAGCAATTGTTAGGGAGTTTCTAAAGCATATAAGCTTAGTCTTAGTCTTAATGCTTAGTCTTCTTCTTCTTCTTCTTTTTTTTGCAAGGCAATGTGGGTTAAGTGACTTGCCCAGTATCACACAGCTAGTAAGTGTCAAGTGTCTGAGGCCATATTTGAACTCAGGTCCTTTTGACTCCAGGACCGGTGCTTTATCCACTGTGCTACCTAGCTGCCCCCAATCCTTAGTCTTTTTCATGAATGTCATACCCAATATAGCCAAGAAGAAGGTAGAAGGAAATTCTCAAATTAAAAAAAAAACACACACCAAAAAACAAAACAACAACAACAACAATAAAAAAAAACCACCCAAGGCATATTGGAAACCACCTACATCTGCAAAACCACTTAGTCATGGGGATTTTTATGCTCTCAGTGAATAAATATCACATGAGTACATAACTATTGTCCCCTTTCTCCTCCATGGGAAAAAGAAAGCAAAGACTTAAATTAGCTCAAAGAGATGATCAAGAATGATGCTAGAAGAATGACTTCATGGTGATGTCTTCTCCACTGCAGTAGCTCTGAAGTCAACAGAATAACCTTGTTACATTAGGCAAAGATTTTAGAATCCAAAGTAATCAGCCAACGGAAATTCTGATACCAGCCCAGCCTGAAGTTCCACTGTGCAGCACAAACTCTAGGCATGTTTTTGAATAAAATTGAAGGTTCCAAGTAAGCTGATAAAGGAAAAATGATAGATTAATAAGGTGCCAAATTAAGCTCTGGTTGCCTATTTTTGAAAGCATTGTTCTGAAATATCATCTTTGGGAATACTGGTTATTTACCATATATATTTTACTATATATACTATACAATACAATATCATAGCACTGTATATTATATAAAATATACATAGTAAATATACTATACTATTTACATATTATCTCTAGTATACTATCTATAGTAGATATACTGTGTATAGTATATACTATTTAAAATAAAATATGTAGTAAATATGTATATTATTTATAATGTATATATACTCTATATATGATATAAAGTACATATAGTATATACTATATAAAAATAAAATTGTATAGTAAATATAGTACTTTATATACTATACATATACAATATTATAGTGCTGTATATTATATAAAATGAAATATATAGTAATATAAACTATTTATAGAACTATATGTGATATATATACTATGTAGTATATACTATATAAAATTGAAATAGAAAGTGTGTATGTATATTTTATATATATATAAAATGTATTATTTATAGTGTACACACACTACACATATACTACTTTGTGTCAGGCACTCTGCTAAGTCTGCTAAGCTACACATACAGGCAAGCAAGACAGTGCTTGTCCTCAAGAAGATTACATTCTATTGGTAAAGACAACACATAAAGGGGAAATAAAATGAGGCACCCAGAAAAGGGGACAGGTGTCTTCAGATACAGCAGAGTGGTTTGGAAATGGTGAGGAAGTGACATGGATACCAGGTTCTGTGAACTTAGTCAGTTCAAACCTCACTGATAAGAGCCCAGAGTTTAAGGGAGCAGAGTCTAGGATCTGGTAGGAGGGAGATGAGGAAAATGACCCAAGTGCAGGGAACATGGCAGTGACTGGGAATTGATGTGGAGGGCTGGAAATAGAGATTTGCAGCAGTTCTCTTTGTCAGTACAGGAGGCCAGTAAGATTGAATATACAACCTAGGTTGCATGATTTTCTGTATCTATACTATAGTATTTATACTTAATATGTATATTAATATATATTACTATAAATAGTCTAATATATTTACTCTCTACATTTTATTTACTATATTTTAAACAAAAAGTTGTTTTTTATTTTTAAAACATTTTATAGTTAAAGATACCTGAAGCAGGGCGCCATCCTCTCTATCTCCAGGCCCTGGATATCCATAATTTCATTTTTATTGTTCAGATCATGTGATTCTCTCATATACAAACACCTGAAATCAATCAGCATACTTGAAATCTAGGATCAACTTTTGGAGGAGATGATTAATTCCTGAAAGGATGAGTCTGCTCAGCTAAAGAAGTATTTCTAACATCATGCGTGTTTTGGACCTACCCAGTGCAGAAGCAGTACCCGCACGTCTTCTCTTTCACCTGTGCTGTTTGCCCTACTGAGCAAGGCTGTCCCCTGAGTCTGGTTTTTATTTCACTAAAAATTGTGGCTCCAGTTTGAACTTTAGGCAGCAAAATTTTTCCCCTTCATTTTAGAAACAGAGCAAAGTGGCCAACTCTGCCTAGTTTTTCAAGGGAAGCAGAAAAACCTACTGACTAGAGCTCTTGTTAGTCATGAGGTCTGAGTGTCTCTGCTGCTGCTATCAACTCACATGGTCGTGGAAGAAGGTCCTTCCCCTCCTGTTTGATTTCCCCATCTTTATAATGGGACTGTCAGTCCTTGCTATTCCTTTTCCCCCTCTCAGGGACATGGGATAATTATCTCTAATTAGAGAGAGAATGTGTTTATAAGGCAGTCTGAGCCCCTGGCAAGAAATGATTCTTGAAACAGATTCTTTATTGTTTTATTTCACAAAGGAACCCGAGAAGGACTCATGATTTTCAGAAAGCATCAGTTAGATTTCCATTTTGGTTTAAGATAGTTATGAAAAAGGCAACTTGGTGTGGTGGATAGTGAGCCCGTCTTGGATTACAAAAGGAACTGGCTCTGAGCTCTGCCCCTGATGCAAACTGGCTGTGTGAACACGGGCAAATTGCTAAGTGTATATTATAAGCTGGTGCTGATCTGATCCATGTTGATGGTGGGAGAGTTCCCTGCGCTAATGAAATCATACGTTTGGAAGGAAAGGATACAGAAAAAAAAGAAAATGGAGGTAAAGCAGGAAAGGAGGAAGGAAGAAGAAAGGAAAAAAAGGAAAAATGTGCAGAATGGATTCATAGTGGAAAGAGTGCTGAACTTAGCAACAAGAGAGGCTTGGGTTCACCTTGAACATTATGCTAGTTGTGTAATCAAGAGCAAAAGACAAACTCTCTCATCCTCAATTCCCTCACCTGTAAAATGGGAATAATAATGCCTCTGCTTCCTACTGACCTCAAAGAGATGTTTTGCATCTCAGATGTAATCACACATATAAGACACTATAGGAACACAGGTTACTGCTGCTGCTAATGTTTTGACTTCAAGAATAGCGCGGTTATAGTAGTTGGTTTTCCTCCTCTCGTGCTCTCAGCTTGCTTCTGCACAAGTCAGTTTTTTGGGGGCATCCTGTGGTCTTGAATCCTAGGAAATTTACTTGAGTCTGTGGGAGAGTAGACCCAGCTCTGAAAGAAAACACTACTGGCCTATTTGATTGGTGTATATTAAGCAGCATCCAGCTCAGTATGAGTTAGCAGGGCTATATGGCAGCCAAGAAAATGAATGCAGATGGTAGGTTGCATGAAGGCAACCTACCAGTCCTTTGCTCTGGATCATGGGAGTGTGATCCCCTGTACTCCACTTGAGTCAGACCACATCCAGAGTATCATGCTTATTTCTGGGACCAGATCGACTCTACACTGACCTCTTTTTTTCAAGTCCCTTGCCCCTATATAAGATCTTTCCCTTAAAAATCCCAGCCTTGTATGACTCCCACCAACTGCTGCCACCTCTCCTATTCACATGCCACTGAAGGAAGCCATAGAAAATCACTGGACTATGCTGACTGGGTCCACTACAGGTTTATGCTACTTAATGGCAACTGGGCCCTCCCTACAGCAAGGCAATCCTGTTATACCCCCCTAATCATTTCACTATTCCACTCACTACAGCACATTTTCCAAACCTTTTCATCCCTTCTCAAGCATCTCACTTCTCTCCCTCCACTCCCCCAGCCTCAACTTATCTAACATTTCATTGAAAAAAGGCCATTCTAAAAAAAGAATAAAAAAGAAAAAAGGCCATACCCTGAAGTCATCCAGGTATCTTCTGCCACTATATCCTCCTTCACTTCTGTTTCACATGAAGAAGTGTCCCTTCTTGGCAAAGCAAACAAACTCTGCATACATAAGTTAACCCATTCTATCACATCTTCCACAGTAGATTGTCCCCTTGTAGCATCCCCACTCTCTCACTGATATTCAGTCACTCCCTATCTACTGGCTGTTTCCCTACTGTATACAAAATATCCATGTCTCTCCCAACCTAAAAATAATAAAAATTCACATGATCTGTCCCTCTCTGCTAGTTATTAACCTTTATTTCTCCCCTTTTGTGGATAAATTGCTTGAAAAGCTGTATCATTCAACTGAAACAGCTCTCTCCAAATTACTAATGATCTAATTGTCAAACGTAGTGGCTTTCCCTCAGTCTTCATCCTTCTTGATCTATGCAGCCTCTGATACTATGGATCCCCCTCCTCTTCTCGATATTCTCTTGTTTATACATTTTCGTGATGCTATCCTCCTTTGGTTCACCTTCTATGTATCTTATGATCCTTTGGTCTCATTTGGTGGCTCTTCATCCACATCATGCCCGATAACCATGAATGTCCTGCAGGGCTCTGTGTGGGGCTTTCTTCTCTTCTCCCTCTGTGCTATCTCACTTGGTCATTCCATCAGCTCCGATGGTTTTAGTTATTGCTATGCAGATGGCTCTCAGATTTACTTGGTCAGCCCTAATCTTCCTTCTTACTTTCTGTCTTACATTTCCAATCACCTTTTAGGCATTTCAAACTGGATGTCCTATAGACATATTAAACTCAAGGTGTACCAAACTGAACTTATTTATCTTTTCCCCCAAGTCCTCCCTTCTTCATTTCCCTACGTTGTTGAGAATACCATCATCCTCCCAGTCACCCAGGTTCTAAACCCAAGGTGTCAGATTCAACTCTTCACTCTCTTGTGCTCCCCCACATCCAGTCAGTGGTCAGGTCCTGTTGTTTTCACCTTTTGTAACATCTCTCCTGTATTCCCTCTTTTCTCCTCTGATCCTGGCACCATTCTGGCATAGGCTCTAATCACCTCACACCTGGACTGTTGAAATGGTTTATCCTCACTCAAGTCTTTCCCCTATCTAATACATTCTCCACTCAACTGTCAAATTGATCTTCCTAAAGCACAGGTCTGACTATGTCACCCCATTCTTTTTACAAAAAACCAAACCAAACCCAAACCAAACCTGCTAGGGCTCCCTATTCCCTCCAGGATAAAATAGAATATTCTGTTTGACATTCAAAGCTGTTCATAACCTGGCCCCTTCCTACCTTTCCAGTCTTCTTATGCCTTACTCCTCTTCACATACTCTGTGATCTAATGAATATGGCTCCTTTGCTAGTCTTTGCACAAGACATTCCATCTCTTGACTCCAGACACTTTCACTAGCTGTTCCCCATGTCTAGAATTCTCTCCCTCATTTCTACCTCCTAGCTTCCCTGGCTTCTTTCAATTCTCAGCTAAAATCCCACCTTCTGCAAGAAGCCTCTCCAAGTCCTTCTTAATCTTAGTTCTTTCCTTCTCAGATTACCCTCAATTTATCCTGTTTGTAGAGTTATTTGCAAGTTGTCTCTCCCATTAGACTATAAACTCCTTGAGAGCAGGGACTGTTTATTTCTTGCTTTTTTTTGTATCCTCAGCACTTAGCACAGTGCCTGGTACTTAGTAGGAATTTAATAAATGCCAATTGACTGAGCTACCGTCTTCGAAAGGTGATTGGTAAACTGGAAAAGATAAGGATAGTGTTGGGTCACAAGTTCATGACATGACAGCCTGGACAAGAGAAGATGCAGGAAGGTCATGATGATAGACTGTTTGTCACATGGAAGAGTGCTTAGGTCTATTCTGCTTGGCCTCAGAGGAAAAGAACAAAGAGCAGTATGGAGAAGTTCCAGAGGCAGATTTAGGTTTGATTTAGCAAAGAGAAAAGAAGGAAGGAAGGAAGGAAAAGAAAGAAAGGAAGGAAGGAAGGAAGGAAAGGAAGGAAGGAAAGGGAGGGAGGGAGGAAGGAAGGAAGGAAGGAAGAAAGAAAGAAAAGAAAACCTGCACAACTAGTGTTATTCAAAAGTGAGATGAGCTGATTTGGTAGGTAATAGCGTTTCCTTCACTAGATATCTTCAAATAAAAGCTGATTGACGAATTGTTGAGTAGTTTGTAGAAAGGATTTTTGTCCAGGTATGGGTCAAATTAAGTGGCCTCTGAGGACCTTCAAAGCTCTGAGGTTCTGTGATTACAAAATCATTGCACCAAATGGTGTGAGCAAACTCACCATCTGCATGATTGCTTTTATGAGTCTCTCTTTCAATACCATTCATTATTTTGGGGTGGTATGACATAGATATGCTGGCTAAGTGGTATTGTTTAGTGTTTCTTTCTCTCTCTTCTATCTTCTATTTATAGAATGATTATGTCCACTGGACTGTTCTAGTTGCTTAAAAGAAAATGCAGAATGTCTGCAGAAACCCAAAATTTACATAGTTAAGATGTTGTTCAGTTGTGTCCGACTCTTTGTGATCCCATTAGGGGTTTTCTTGGCAAAGATACTGGAGTGGTTTGCCATTTCCTTTTTCTAGCTCATCTGACAGATGAAGAAACTGAATCAAACAGGGTTTAGTGACTTGACCAGGGCCACACAGCTAGTATCTGAAGGCAGATTTGAACTCAGGAGGATGAGTCTTCCTGACTCTAGGCCCAGAACTCTATCCTCTGTGCCACCCAACTGCCTCAATTTAAAATGAGTCAATAGTAAATTCCATTTGTCATGACTCAAACTGTGTGGGCATTCACAGAACAAGCCAGGGAATCTTGTGTTTGTGAGTGTGCAGTTGGTCAAAAGTTATGGGTATCATTCTTTTTTTTTTTGTATCCTAATTCTTTTTTTAATTATAAAAGTATTTTATTATTTTCCAGTTACATGTAGAGATAGTTTTCAACATTTGTTTTTATAAGATTTCTAATTCCAAATTTTTCTCCCTCCCCTTCCTCCCTCTCCAAGACAGCAGGTAATCTGATATAGGTTATATATGTACAATAACATTAAACATATTTCTGCATTAGTCATGTTATAAGAGAAGAATCAGAGCAAAAAGGAAAAACCTCAAAAAAGGAAAACAGCACCAAAACCAAAAGAAATAGTATGGTTCAATCAGCACCCATATTCCACAGTTCTTTTTTTTTCTGTATTTGGAGAGCCTTTTTCCATCATTAGACCTTTGGAACTTTCTTGTACAGTTGTATTGGTGAGAAGAATTGAGTCTATCACATTGATCAACACATAATGTTGATGATACTGTGTAAAATGTTCTTCTGGTTCTGCTCATCTCACTCATCATCAGTTCATGCAGGTCCTTTCAAGTTTCTCTAAATTCCTCCTGCTCATCATTTCTTATAGCACAATAAAATTCCATTACATTCATATAGCACAACTTGTTCAGCCATTCCCCAATTGATGGGCAGCCCCTTAATTTGGTATCATTCTTTCTTGATTAGATATTTGCATTTCAGCTAACTTTGCAAAAGAATTGTCAACAAATAATATGACATTTTATTTCCATAGATTCATATGATATAGTCTCACTAGAATTTTTTGTTGATATATATAATATATATATTTTTTGAGAATGATACTAATACTTATTGAACTTATAAATCTTTCAAAAAACAAATAAGAAACTTCACACCCACAGCTACAGGACCCTACATAGTATGAATGAATGGAAAAAACCCAACATTGATTAAACACTATGTGCTAAGCACCGAGCTAAGCAATGGGAAGACAAATAGAAAGGGGAGAGAGTCCTCCCTGTCAAGGAAATTATATTCTATTGGTGTGATCACATATAAGAAAGTTCAACTGCAGAGTGGATGGAAGTACCCTGTGGTCCTTAGGGTACAATCACAGGGTAGATGGCAAGGCCCAGAGAAGGGCGTCTTTGGGGGAACATTAGCAGGTGAGAGATCTGGGGATCTGGAGGGTACTGCTGGGGTAGATGATAAAGCTGAGTGGTGAGAATGTAAGACTTGTTTGCAGTGGACAGAATGTGGGGCCTGGAATCAGGAAGACCTTAGTTCAAATTTGTTTTTAGATACTAGCTGTGTGACCCTGAGCTAATCACCTAACCTTTTTGTTTGTTTGGTTTGGTTTGGTTTTTGCAGGGCAATGAGGATTAAGTGACTTGCCCAGGGTCACACAGCTAATAAATGTCAAGTGTCTGAGGCCATATTTGAACTCAGGTCCTCCTGAATCCAGGGCCAGTGCTTTATCCACTGTGCCACCTAGCTGCCCCTAATCACCTAACTTCTTTACCTTAGTTTCCTCCATTGTAAAATGGGGATAATAATATTCACAGGGTTGTTGTGAGGATCAAATGAGATAATATTTGTAAAAAGTGCTTAGCACAGTGTCTGACACACAGTAGGTGCTACATAAATGCTTATTTCTACCTCCTCTTTCCCTTCCCTGTTCCATCTTAGAGGAAGGATTGTAGCTGATGGTTGTTAGTCACAAGTAGCAAGAGAGCAGCCACACCATGGATCAAGGACTGGAGGGAACTATAGGGAATAGGGGAGTGGCCTCAAAGGCGTTGGAATGGAGTAAGGACTCGGTTTCCTTCTGTGAGGATGGGGGGGGGGTTAGCATCCAGTAAAGAGAGAGAAGAGAAAGAGGGCACTTGTAGGAAGTTTGGGGAAGTGCTTTTTACAGTGTCTGCTCTACTGGTCTATGAGACATCCAGTTCCCTAATACCTTGGTATTAGTAGGGCTTTTCAGAGGGCTTATGCCTTTCTTAGCTCCATCATGAAAAACAGCTCTATTTGGTTATGAATTAGAGAACAGACAAAGGAGGTATATGTCAATGTAGCCTTGGGATCAGAGACTTCTTCCTGAGGTAAAGGACATAGGCATACTTTGGAGGGAACCTCTCACATCACTGGCTCATTGGCCCCAATCAGTTGACCTGGGAACACTGGTATCTGGTAGTCCTTATGCATAACAACCAGGTCCCCTTACAAGCTCAGAGGCTCATAGGTTGTAACATAAAATGTTTTCTTTCAAGTTAATAGAAACAGATAACAGATGAGATATATCTGATCTCAAAAAAAAAAAACCTAATGGTATTCCAAGGAAAAAAACTTCCCAGGAATCTGACAACCTCCATGACTTAACAATCCTGCCTTGGGAATGACTCTAGTTGGGGCAGTGATTCACTGATTTTGGAGAGTCTCTCTATGGATCCTCCATCTGTGTTATGTTGTTTGCTTCTTGCTTCTCTTCCACTCCCAGGAGGCCATTGATCGCTGTTGTCATTGCTTTTCCTTCTCCATTCTGTGCTGCAGTTTTCCATTGCTCCCAACAGGTGATGGTCTTGTTGCTTGGTGTGCTGTAGAATCTATTTCCTGCTTCTCAGCTCTGCTTCATCTTTCTGCAGTGTGGCTCTTCTCTAGCAGATGGTGCTCATGTTCCACACCTGTTCAGCTCTTCTCACTGCTCTCTCAAATTTGGCTCTACTCCAGCAGATGGCATTCATCCCCTCACCCCACGGGGACCAGTTCATTCACCTGGCCTATAGGGGACCATTTGAGGGTATTTTTTCCACAGCTCAAATTAAAAAAAAAAAAGCCTACAATCCTTAAGCCTTTTCTTTTCATGTGGCCATCATCGTTTATAGGATTTTTTTTGAGGAGGAGATATTGGAACCCCTTCATCTTTCACCTCCAGGTGGATCCCTGCCTCCAATACACGTCTTTACCTATCTCACTTTTTTCTTTCAATATCTGAGCACTTCTGGCTTTTTTTTTTTTTTTTTTACTTTGCTCCTTCTAGGGAAAAACTCCAATCTCTCCTTTTTCTTCCCTCTTCCTTTCCCCATCTTGCTCCCATCTCTGTGTTCTCTCTCCCTCTCCCTCTCCCTCCCCTTCCCCCTTTCCCCATCTCTTTTTTTTTTCTTCCCATTCTCCTCTCTCCTCTTCCTTTTCTCCTTTCTCTTCCTCTCTTGCTCTCTTCCCTCCTTATCTCATTTCCCTCTACTGCACTTGTAAGTTGGGTCAGCTGGGCCAGGTTATTCAAATAATACTGGACTGTTTCACAAAAGAGCTCTGTCTGAAAGGGGTGGAGCTAATTGCTTTCAATGTACCAAAGAAAAGGGAAATTTGAAGTTTGGTCAGTCAACAAACATTTATTAAGTGCCTGTTTTTTCTTGGGCACTATAATAGTTCTGGTTCCATTTATGATTCTTGGTTAATAGAGGAACTGAAGTCTAGTGGCCTGGAAGGAGGAGATAAACGGGGTCATGTTGGCTTTTTGATGTGGTTTGCTCTTACCTGGAAGGATTTATTTGTGTGTTTGTTATTAAAGACCAGGTCTGTTTTCAGTGCTATACCAATCAAACTACCAAAAAAAATTTTATAGAGCTAGAAAAATAATAACAAAATTCATCTGGAAGAACAAAAAAGTCAAGAATATTAAAAAATTAATGAAAAAATGTGAAGGAAGGTAGCCTAGCAGTACCAGATTTCAAACTATATTATAAAATACTAATCATCAAAACAATCTGGTGCTGGCTGGCTAAGAAATAGAGTGGTGGATCAGTAGAATAGATTAGGTATGCACTCATAGTAGTAAATGACCATAGTAATCTAGTATTTTGATAAACCCATAAACTCAAGCTTTTAGGACAAGAACTCATTATTTGAAAAAAAATGCTTTCAGAAACACCTGGGAAGACTTGTATGAACTGATGCAAAGTGAAGTGAGCAGAACCAGGAGAATGTTGTACAAAGTAACAGCAATATTGTATAATGATCAACCGTGAATGACTTAGCTCTTCATGATCTAAGACAATTCTGAATGACTTATGATTAGAAATGTTATTCACCTCCAGAGAGAGAACTGATATAGTCTGACTGCAGATTGAAGCATATTTTTTTCCACTTTGTTTTTCTTCCCTATTTTTTGGCAACATGGCAATATGGAAATGTTTTTCATGATTGCACTTGTATAATTGATAGCACATTTCTTGCTTTCTCAATGATTGGGGAGAGGCAGAAGGGAGAGAGATTTTGGAACTCAAAATTTTAAAAAATGTTAAAAATAAATAAACAATTAAAAACTTTAAAAAAGGATTATCTCTCCCCCTATCTTGTTCAGGTTGGACGTGCAGGGGCTGTTCATGGACGCAATTCTATCATGGTTTTTTTGGTTTGTTTTGTTTTTGGTAGGGCACTGAGGGTTAAGTGACTTGCCCAGGGTCACACAGCTACCGTCAAGTGTCTGAGGCTGGATTGGAACTCAGGTCCTCCTGAATCCCCAAGGCCAGTGCTTTATCTACTGCACCACCTAGCTGCCCCCCAATTCTATCATGTTTAACATTGGAACTTTGACCTGTTCCATTTATGATTTGGGATGGTTCACATCTCAAGTAACTTAATGGTCCCCTGCCCCTGGGGGCTCACCATATTAATGCTGAACTTAGTGGGGACACCCCATTTTCTTAGCCTAACCTTAGCCTCAGAAGTAGCTAGGATTATAGATATGTGCCAGCATACTCATCCAGCTTCTTAAAGGTTTTTAAAAAAATTATTAATATTCTAATTATTGAATTTTTTCAAGTATTTTTGTCAATATCCTCAGTCTGCAATGTCCACAGGGAAGGTTTGAGTCTTAGCTTGTGTTTTAAACAGTTATATGACCTTGGTCAAGTCATATAATCACTATGGACCTTAGTTTCTTCATCTGTAAAAATCAGAGACTTGGACTCAGTGATTCTCTAAGGTCTCATCCAGCTGGAAGGGTGACTTCAAATTTTAATTTAGAAAGATGACATTTTCAGCAGCACAGAAATAACTGAAGCTTGCCCCTAATTAGAAGGAATAGTTAAGGTAACAAAATATCAAATGGCAGCTTCTTTTCCTGGCTCTCACAGTCCTGGTGAGTTTTTCCCCATCTATTGCCCACCCTTTCCCCCAGCAGTGGCCTTGAAATTTCCTGGGGTCTTTATGTTCTTCCCTGCTCCCTTCAACTAAGTCAAATGTGTCCTTTGTGCTGCTTGCCCTACATAGGTCTCATACAGCTCCCTCAGGGCCCACAATTTGCTAGCTGCCTCCTTCACTTTTCATCTCTAACATTCTTTGATTTGTATAAATCTAGAATTTTTCCTTTAGACTCAGAGATTGTAACTTGTCCAAGATCACAAGACCACCTGTCTTCTGACTCATACTAGAGCATTTTTCCTATTATATCATACCCTCTACCACAGTCCTTCATCTGTCTGGGAAGAGCTGAACAATGGTGAATGAAGGGAAAGAGAGGGTCAATACCTTCCTTTTATATTAATTAAAATGTTTTCCAATCCTTACTTGTTTAAATCGCATTAAGAAGTTCAGCATATTATAAAACTCCTCTTCCTTCTTGACCCACACAAATTCAAATGCTGATTTGAAAGGCTAAAGCCAAATGCTATATCTTGAAGGCCATCTAGTTCAACTTCGAGGGAAAATGAAGGATTCCTATCCTGTGTGTGATACACAGCACTTCTTTCTCTCTTTTTTCCCATTAAGTTTTATTTTCCCAAATTACATATAAATACAAATTTTGACATCAATTTTTAAAAAATTTTGTGTTCCAAATTCTCTTCCTCCCTCCCCCCCACCCCGCCCAAGAACTCAAGCAATTCAATATAAGCTATACATGAGCAGTCATGCAAAAAACATTTCCACATTAGCCAGATTGTGAAACAAAACTTCAGATAAAGGAACAAACAAACAAACAAAATTATGCTTCAATCTGTATTCAGATACCATCAGTTCTCTCTCTGTAGATGGACTGCATTTTTCATAGGACCTTTACAGTTGTCTTAGATCATTATATTGCTGAAAATAAGCAAGTCATTCACAGCAGATCATCTTACAATATTTCTCTTATTTTGTACACAGTACATTTCACATTGCATCAGCTCATGTAGGTTTTTCTGAGTTTTTCTGATAGTATCCTGTTCATCAATTTTTTATAGTAAACTACATTTATATAGTACTTTAAAGAGCTTCCTCTCTCTCTTAAAAAAAGGTTTGCCAATATCAAAAGAAAAAGGTAATAAATAGTTTGTTTTTATTTTTATCTTATTTTTATTGATACTTAAAAAAATCAATTCAGCAGAATTAACCAATATATATCAACTGTGTCTCCATGGTCCTCTATCTCTATAATGGAGAACAGCAGCAAATAGTTTTTACAAACTTGAAATTAATTTATTTTCAATTGCTTCAGGCATCCAAGGGATTAAAAAATACATTATTGGATAAATCATAATGCTTAATAGCTCCCCTCCCAACTTAAAAGGATGACTGGGAAAGACCTCTTGCAGAAAGGTCAGGTTCTAGCTGAGACTAGAAGGAAACCAGGAAGGAGCAAGGAGGCAGAGATGAGGAAGGAGAGAATTCTAGTCCTGGGAGATAGCATGGAGTGTCTTGTGTGAGAAATAGCAGGGATTCCAGAGTCACTTATTTGTACCTATATAATACTGGGTAACTCTGGAAACTAAACTGAATTCCAAATCGACAACACATGGTTCATGTCATGGACCTTAGACTGTCTACCTATTGGCCTTTGATCATTTCTGAAAGCACACTGAGCGGCCTGCCTTGTGATAGGAGAAACCTGTCACTCCCACCCCTTCTCTTCCTCCGCTAATATTGCTGGTAAAACTAGTTGTGGAATTTGTCAAAGTGAAATAAAGAAAAGTTCCACACAGTGAAAGCTGTTGTCAAGATCTGACAGAGAAGGTGCCTGGCACCCCCAACTCATCACTGCTTGGGGTGGGGTGGCCTCAACCACAACTTCCCCACTTAGCCATCTTCTCCCTCCCCCTTCCCCACAAGGGGTGGGTGTGTGTGTGGGGGGGGGATTTATTGGGCAGGAAACATCACAAAGTTTTTTGACTCCACCTGCAGGTACGTGGTTATACATTGCTGGAAATGTATGTACCTGAAGAAAGTGGACTATTATAGGAATGAAGGAAATCCCTAGTTGGGCAGCTCTGCATGTACCTATGCCTGGTACCAGGAGGGTGGTCTTTCTAAATACCGGAGAGGCTCACGTGTGTATAGTTCTCAGTTAAAAAGGGCTTTCCTCACAACAGTCTGGTGAAGCAGATAATACTGCTTCTATTCTCTCAAATTTACAGATGATGAACCAGTGGCTCATTAAGGTGGAGAGTCCCAAAGCCCAATATGGGAACCAGCACTCAACTCATCATGTCCTGAATAGAAACATGAACTTCCTTTATGTGTCATCTACCCCCATTAGAATAAGAACTCTTTGAGAGCAAAGACCATCTCTGTTTTCTCTTTGTAAACCCAGCACTTAGCACAGTGCTTGATATTGAGTAATTACTGAATGCTTTTCCATTCCATTCTTGAATACAAGGCCGGGATTTTCTTTTTTAGCTTTATAATACACCCATGCTTCCCTGTGCCTGCTATATTGAGGCACAGTAGAGAGAAGGCTATACTGAGCATGCTTAAGTAGCTGGTAATCCTGGGCAAGTCCCCAGAAGTTCCCCATAGCCTCTGGTTCTCCATGAAAAAATGGGAGCAATGACATCCATCATACCCAGCTCATGAGGTTTTGAGGTTCAGATAAGATAACATGATTAAAGGGGTTTACAAATTTTAATGAGCCAGATAGGTGTCATTTGCCAGTTATTATTATTTCATATCATAGCCTACTTCCTTGTGATTCTCTCACTCTTTCTGAAAGCTCACAGAGTACTGGATAAGTCCCTATGTTTAGGTTCTACCACTACCCTGTGAAAATTTTTGATTGTTTCACAAAGGAAAATTCTGGGTCTGTTTTTCCATCACCAGATTATTATAAACATTAATGCATTTGGGAGAATCCCATCATCGAAGGGGACTTTGTTTTAGCCATTTTTCAGTCATCTGATTCTTCATGACCCTCTTTTCTTGGCAAAGATACTAGAATGGTTTGCCATTTCCTTTTCCAGCTCATTTTACTGATAAGAAAACTGAGGCAAACAGGTTGAACTGAGCTGCCCAGGGTCACATGGCTAGTAAGTATCTGAGGCCAGATTCGAACTCAGCAAGAACACTCTTACTGACTCCAGGCCTGCCACCCTACCCACTGCACCACCTAGCTACCTGAAGGGAACTTTAGAGAGCATTTAATCTGAAGCCCAGCCTGATACAGTAATCCCTTCTTCCTTTAGACTCTGCTGGAACAACTTCACAGACACAAACCCCACTCCTTATCAAGGCAGCCCATTTCACTATTGGACATCTTAAATGGTTAGGGAATTGTTACTAGGATAAAGCCCTAATCTGCCTTCTTGTAAATTCTGCTCAATGGTTCTAGTTCTAGTCTCTGGTCCACACAAACTCCATAATCCCTCTTCTTCAGGACGTCCCTTTGCATATTTGAAGTCAGGAATCATTTCCCATGAAATCGTTCCTTCTCTAGGATTAAAAACTATTATTTCCTGAAATTATTCCTCAGATGACCTATATGCTAGATGATAGCTTCAGTTTATTAAAAATCCTTAGGTTGGAACCTAACCAGTTGAAGTTCAGTACGGATAAGCATGAATTGTCGGGTTCAAACCATCAATTGCCGAAGTATGTGAAAGGGGAGTTCCCTAAGCTTCGCACTTGTTTGGGCATATCAATATGACACTCAGAACTGGAAACAGTACTCTAGCTGTGGTCTGACCAGCATTAGACCACAGCAAAACAACTATCTCCCTGACAACAAAATGGTCTTCTGAATGGAGTGCTGGTCCTGGAGTCATGAAGACCTGAGTTCAAATTTGGCCACTGGTACTATATGCATGACCCTGGCCAAATCACTGAACCTCTCTTACTCTCAGTTCCCAGATCTGTAAAACAGGGTTAATAAGACCTATAGTATTTATGTTACAGGGATCCTTTGAGGATCACATGAAATAATGTATGCAAAACATTTTGTGAACCATAAGGCACCACACAGCTGTCAATAAGGTTTTGGTTTTGGTCTAGACCTAAGAGTTCATTGGGGGAATTCAAAAATTTTAGTCATATTCTACTCCTCAGAATCCTATTTGGGGTTTTCTTGGCTAAGATACTAGAGTGGTTTGCCATTTCCTCCTCCAGCTCATTTTATAGGTGAGTAAATGGAAGCAAATGGGGTAAAGTGACTTTCCCAGGGTGACATAGCCAGTAAGTGTCTGAGGTTAGATTTGAACTCAGGAAGATGTGTCTTCCTGACTCCCAGCACTGCACCTTCTGGCTGCCCTTATTGGAATAAGAAACGTCTTAATGGGGAAACTTCTTTGACCAATGCAGATCAATGATTATTCAGCAAATTATAGTCTTAGTTGTGTAGGGGCACTAGGAATTCCAGCTTGTATCAGAGGTAAGATTTAGATCTGGTTCTTCCTGGCTTCAGCTTCATTTGCTATCAGTTAGGCCATGCTGCCTCTTGTCATTATTATTTGTTGACTCATAATGAGCTTTTATTCCGCTAAACCCCTAGGTTTTTCTGGCACAAGCTGTACTGAGCCATCCCTCTCCACTCTCATATTTATGCAGTTGACATTTTGAGCCTAAGTACAGCAAAGGATTTTATATATATCCCTATTATACTTTACCTTGTTAAATTAGCTCAGGATTCCAAGCTGTTGAGATCTTTTTGCCACCTGGTGTTCTCATTCAGCAAATGAGCTCTCCTTCCTAGTTTAATGCTGTCTCTACAAGTGTGATAAACAGGTCATCTCTCTTTAAACTGTACTTTACGAAAGTAATTTTAGTAGTTGAATAGAGGATGGTTTGGAGGGGAGAAACTGAGGCGAGCAGACTTACCAGTAGTCTAGACATGAGGCGATGAAGGCTAGCACCTGAGTGGTGGCAGTGTCAGAAGAGAGAAGGGGACTTATTGAAAAGATGTTGCAAAGGTAAATTCAGCTTGCTTTGGCAAAGGATTGGTTATGGGGGTGGGAGATAGTGACGAGTCCAGGATCACTCCTAGACTGTTGTCCTGAGGAACAAGTATCTGATCAATTGCCAAATCTTGTCGATTCTATCTCTTACATAAGTTCCCATGTCTTCACTCACACTACCTCTTCCTCAGTTCAGGTGCTCATCATTTCTTGCCTGGACTATGGACAACATCTGAATTGGTCTCGCCTCCTCAGGTCTCTCTCCTCTCTAATCCAATGTCCATATACCAGCCAAAGTGATTTTTTTTTTTTAAAGTGAAGGTTTGCCCATGTCACCTCCTTACTCAGTAACACTTCCCTGTTAGTGCTAGGACAAAATAGAAAATACTCTGTCATTGAAAACACTTCACAACCTGGCCCCTTCATATCTTTCCAGTCTTATTGTGTGTGTGTGCGTACACAAATACACATACACACACACACACCCCTCCATGTACCTTACAACCCAGCCATATAAATGGTCCAATTGCTGATTATCACACATCACGCTCCATGGACCACCTGAGTACCTTTGCAACTAGCTCTTTATCCTGTCTGAAATGTTCTCCCTCCTTGCCTCTGTCTCTTAGGATCCTTGACTTCTTTTAAGGTCAATTTCAAAGGCCACATTCTGTGGGAGGTGGAAGAGGGGGAAGGGAAGGAGAAAGGAATGAGCATTTAATAAGTGCCTCCTATGGGCCGGGCACTGTGCTAATCGCTTAACAAATATTATCGAATTAAATCTTCACAACCACCTACAATAGGTGCTGTTATAATCCCTGTTTTACAGGTAAGGAACCTGAAGCAGGTATGGGTTAAATGACTTGTCCAGGATCACCCACCTAGTTAGTATCTGAGGTCAAATTTGAACTCAGGTCTTCCTGACTGCTCCGGTACAGTATTCGCTGTGCCATCTTACTGCCTCTACCTCCAGCTGCTAGTGTCTTCCCCTCATAAGTTGCTTTCCATATAATCTGTATGTGTTTTCCATATACCTGTTTATGAACATGCCTCCATTAGAATATAAGCTTCTTGAGGATAGGAAATATTTTTACCTTTTCTTTGTATCCCCAGCACACACAGTAAGCACTTAATACATGCTTGTTGATTGATTAGTTGATCCATCCACAGGAATATCACAAGAAACTTTTTCAAATGCCTTGCCAAAAGTTAAATAGATGTGTCATGTCCACAGCAACCCATTGATCTAATAACCCTGCCAAAAATGTGATGAGGTTAGTCTGGCATGATTTATGAACTCATACTGGCTGATACCCATTACCACTTCCCTTTCTAAGTGCTTACAAATCATCCCTTCCGTAATCTATTCTGGTTTTTTTCCAAGAGTCATAAGACCATAGATTTTTGGAGAGAAAAGATATTAGAGGCCATCTAGTACAGCCCTCTTGTTTTACAGATGAGGAAACTGAGGCTCATCTCTGTGATCACACAGGTATTAAGTAGCAGAGCTAGGTTTCAAACCCAGGTTCTTTGACCCCACATTTTTCATCCTATTCACTGGACCAGAGACTCATGTATTCATTTTTTAAAAATGTATATCTATAACTTTATTTTCACACAGCAGACATTTCCCAACAAATATCCAAACATGCCCCTCAAGCCCCTCCCTAACAAAATATACTCCCTGAAAATAATGGATCATAATTTCTTGGGTGATTGTGACTGATAGCAATTGTGACTTTATTTTATTTTTTGTGGAGCAGTGAGGGTTAAGTGACTTGCCCAGGGTCATACAGCTAGTACATGTCAAGTGTCTGAGGTAAAATTTGAACTCAGGTCCTCCTGAATCCAGGACCAGTGCTTTATCCACTGCGCCAGCTAGCTGTCCCCAATTATGACTTTATTACACATTACTCCTGACTATGCTCTCTACAATCTGGCCAGATTGGATTGCTTGCAGTTTCTTGCACATTTACCTCCATGTCTTGTCATTGTACCTCTGTCCAGGATGTCCCCACTCCTAGAATGTGTTCCTTCTTCAGTATAACCTCTTGGGATCCCTAAATTTCCTTCCAGTCTTAGCCCCACCTCTTATTGGAAACTGCTAATGCTGTCCTCCAAAAATTTACCTTGTATTTATTTGGTCTATACTTTGTATACAGTATATTTATCTCTTCTGATAGAATGTGATCTTCTGGAGGGCACTGTTTGATTTTTATGTTTGTATCCCCAGCACAATCACTGATACATAGTAGGTGCTTATGACTCTCGATTGATTGAAAGTACAGGTCACTTTGCACTTTAATGGTTCACTAGCATAAAGGGAGGATGTGTACTTGATATTTGAAAATTTGGACCACAATTTTGTTGCCTTTTGGTGCTACCCACATTTACTTTTTTTTTTTTTTGGTGAGGCAATTGGGGTTAAGTGACTTGCCCAGGGTCACACAGCTAGTGAGTGTTAAGTGTCTGAGGCCGGATTTGAACTCAGGTACTCCTGACTCTAGGGCCAGTGCTCTATCCACTGTGCCACCTAGCTGCCCCCACATTTACTTTTCCTAAGTCAACAATGGCAGCTATGTGGGGCAGTGGATGGAGTGTTGGAAGCAAGAAGACCTCGATTTGAATCTTGCCTTGGTAATTCTGTTTTTTTTTTTAATTTAGTATATTATTTTTCCAAAATTACACATAAAACAATTTTAACGTTGATTTTTAGAACTTTGTGTTCCAAATTCTCTTCCTCCCTTTCTCCCCACCCCTGTTAAGAACACAAGCAATGCAATATAAATTATACATGTGTAGTCATGCAAAACATTTCCACATTAGTCAAGTTGTGAAAGAAAACAGACAAAAAACTTAAGAAAAGGAAAATTTAAAAATTATGTTTCAGACTGTATTCAGATACCATCAGTTCTTTCTCTGGAGATGGATTGCATTTTTCATAATCCTTCAGAGTTGTCTTGGATCATTGTATTGCTGAAAACAGCTGTCATTCACAGCAGATCATCTTACAATATTGGTGCTACTTTCTATATAGTACATTTCACTTTGCAACAACTCATATAAGTCTTTCCAAGTTTTTCTGATAGCATCTTGCTCATCATTTCTTATAGCACAATAGCGTTCCATCATAATATCATCCCACAATTTGTTTAGCCATTCCTCAATTGATGGGCATCTCCTCAATTTCAAATTCAACTTTTTGTTTTTATCTCTTTTGGATACTGACCTAGTAGTGGTATTACTAGGTCAAAGAGCATGCATGGTTTTATAGCCCTTTAGCCATAGTTCCAAATTGCTCTACAGAATGTTTGAATCAGTTTACAACTTTAACAAGAGTTCATTAATGTCCCATTTTCCCCATATTCCCTAAAACATTTGTCATTTCCCTCTGTTGTCCTCTTATCCAACCCAATAGGTATAAGGTAGTACCCCAGAATTGTTTTGACCTGCATCTCTCCAATCAATAGTGAGTTAGAACATTATTTTTTCATATGGCTAAGGGTAGTTTTGATGATTTCATCTGAAAACTTCATATCTTTTGATCATCTATCAATTGGGGAATGGCTCTTATTTTAACAAATCTGACTCAGTTCTCTATGTGTTTGAGAAATGAGGCCTGTAAGACAAAGTAGCTTAATTTTTTTCACATTTACTATTGCTAACTGTATTGCTCTCCATCTTATTACCTCCCTATGACATTTACTCTAATTTCTATCTTCTTTCACCTTGCCCTTCCTCAAAAGTGTTTTACTTCTGACTGCCCCATTTCCAGTCTGCCCTCCCTTCTATCACCACCCCCTCTCACCCTTATCCCCTTCCCCTCCTACTTTCCTGAAGGGAAGATTACTCTACCCAATTGAGTAACTGTTTTGACAAATGCTTTCTAACATAAACATTTTCTCCCCGCTTCATCCTTGGGTTCCTGGCTTTCTGCATAATTATTTTGCTCATCAGTGTTCTTCGACTCCTCCTCCTATCTGGTCTGTTCCATTTTAACAAGGTAAACTCTTCCATGGCCATACTGTAGTTATGAATTACCTCCCACAAAGTCTTAATCTCACTTGTAAGGTGTTTTTTGCCTCTTTGCCCCAAACTCTCTAGATCACTTTGTTACCTAAGGTACTTTGTTATAGTGTAAGAGACTGTCTGAGGTCATGAATGCCATCTCTGACATACTTCATCATTGTTTCCTGTGGAGTGAGTGGGCCTACTCTCACTCTGTCAGTAAGCATTTATTAAATATTTACTGTGTTAGAGAACTGGGCTAAGCACTGGGAATACAGAGAAAATGTGAAAACAGCCCATGCCCTCATGGAGCTTACATTGTAAGAGGGGAGAAGACACACACACACACACACACACATATATGGTATTGTTGTTTATCCTTTGTTCTCAAAAAGTACCATGACTTTGGGGTGATATCATGACTTACAGTGAATTGGATTTAAGTGAGGAAGGGCTGTGCAAAGTCACCAGCCTCACTCTCTCCTCCAGTGCTATCTGGGTTCAGTGGCAAGATATACATCAGGATGACTGGAGATGTTGGTGTTTACTGACTTGCCCAGGGTCACACAGCTAGTAAGGCTAGGTGACAAAGTAGATAAAGCACTGGCACTGGAGTCAGGAAGACTCGAGTATGTGATTGAGTCCTTTTATAACTGATTTTCCTTGCTTATCGCTCTTTGTCTAACTGTGACCAGTCATGAACAGGTTCCTACCAACAGCCTGTTGCAAATTGTAGCTGAATTGCACCTCAACCTTTGGTTATAAGGGCTGCTTGCTAGAGTCAGAAAGCCCTTATTTTACATTCTTCCTCAGACACTTGCTGTGTGACCCTGGGCAAGTCACTAAACCTCTGTCTGCTTCAGTTTCCTCAACTATAAAATGGGGGTCATAGATAACTTAGGGCTATTGGCAGGATCAACTGAGATATTTGTAAAGTACTTAGCACGGTGCCTGACACAAAGTAGGGACTTAATAAATTCCCTTCCCTCCCCTCCCCTCCCCTCCCTTCCCCTGCCTTCCCTTCTTCCTTCCTTCCCCCTTCCCTTCCCTTTGGAAAAGAAATTCCAATATCCATTCCTGTGACCTGAGATAACTGAAAGGAATACTTTATAAATTACAACATCTGTATTTCTCCGTTTATAAAATGGAAATTTTTAGACCTTGTGCCTGACGCTGACTCACTAACTTCATGAAAATTACCTCCAAATCATTATTAAACACTCACAATGTACCTCACAGTGTTGTGGGAATGAGGGAAACACTTTGCTTACTAAAAAAAAGAGAAGCCCAGATAGAATCTGAATCAGTCCCAGTGAGTAATGCCAAAGAGCTCCTCAGAAGAACCATAGCATTGGGTCATAGTGCAGTGGATAGAGCACTGGGCCTGGAGTTAGGAAGACCTGAGTTCAAATCTAGCCTCAGACATTTACTAGACCCTGGCAAAGTCACTTAACACTGTTTGCCTCAGTTTCCTCATTTGTAAAATGAGCTGAAGAAGGAAATGGCAAACCACGCTAGTCTCTTTGCCAAGAAAATTCCAAAGAGGGTAACAATGACCAAAACAACTGAACAACAGCTCTCCTTCCTCACTATACCTTCTAGGTTTCCATGTTTATGGAGTGCCTACTGGGCATAGGAACTTGTGCTTATCGAACCTCAGTTTCCTTATCTGTAAAATGTATATAATAGAAGTAACATACCATGGGATAGTTATGAGGTGATCCAACAAGATAATACATGTAGTGTTGTTTTTTAAAGCTTTAAGTGTTATATAAATACCTCCTGTTACTATTCTTTTCTTTTTTTTTTTTTAGTGAGGCAATGGGGGTTAAGTGACTTGCCCAGGGTCACACAGCTAGTAAGTGTTAAGTGTTTGAGGTCAGATTTGAACTCAGGTACTCCTGACTCCAGGGCCGGTGCTCTATCCACTGTGCCACCTAACTGCCCCTGTTACTATTCTTTATAGTTCTCAATTCTGAGGAATTGAAAGAGGATAAGACTCTGCCTTCAGGAAGCCTTCCACTTTAAGTGAGAGACAAGCTAGGTATTCAAACAGCTAGACAGAAGGATTGCCCAGGACTAAGGGGGAGCTTTGCATTAGTCAAGGCCTCTTTAGGCCACTTCTGGACAGCTCTAATTCTTAGCAAGTTGTTATTGTTGTTGTTTTAAATGGGGAGAAAATATGATTCTCCAACTTCTCCCCACTACTCCTGCTTCTGCCCTCTGGGGCCAAGCAGAATCAGCCTGATCCCTCTTTTATGTGACAGCCCTTCAAATGGTTGAAGACATCTGTTTGCCTTCTCTTTCCTAGCTCAACACCCCTGGTCACTTCAACCAGTGTTTGGAATGGTACAGCCTGTCGGTTCTCCACCCCTCTGCTCACCTTCTCTGGACTTTTTCCAGCTTGCCTATGTTCTTCCTAAATATGATGCCAGAAATGAGCACAGCACACTCAATGTGACCTCAGTGGGTACCCACAGAACACTCAGCTGCACCTGCACACTTTCCCTATCTTCCCTGCACTTCTGCCAACTCTGCCAGTCAAACAACCACGTACGCTGATAAAGGAGTGGAGGTAGTTGGTTAAAACACACACATATGTGCACACTCGTGCGCACACACACATACACACACACCCCCAAAGCAAAAGAAAATAGAATGAAAAAATCCCCACTGAAGCAGGGCCTAGACCCTCACCTCTACCAGTAGTGGATTCCCACCCACCCACACAGCTCATTTTCCCCCAAAGTGAAATACAACCCACCAAGCCACAAGTGGAGTTTCCAGGGGGAGCAGAAAGCCCAGGCCCAAGGCTTGTGGCCTTTGTGACAATACCTTGAACTCTGAGGCATATATATACCCTGTCAACAGCCGAGCCCCAGAAATAAACCACCCAGAAAAGATAGCCAGAGAGCATGACACTCTCACCGGCTACTTTGCTGGCATGAGGAAAGGTACACTGTTGTTCCATCTCATGATATAAATACTTTTGAAAGCCCCTCTTTCCATCCAACACCCCCTCCCCTCCTTCCCCAAAAGGTACCCCTCTCTGCAGAAGCAGTGGCAATATCACTCTTTCCTTCCTGCTATTAAGAAAAACTACAGGTAATGGAGAGAATACTGGTTATTAGTGGTTAAGATTAAAAGCTCCTTCATATTATGGTCACGAAGGAGAAATGGTTGGCTGTGAACATCACATTTTACAGGAGCTTAGAAAACCTAACTCAAGACCTAGCTGGTCTCTAACTTGGCCAAGTTCACACAGATCACAATCTTGTCCTGCCTCAGTTGCCTTCTTTGTAAAATTAGGAGATTGAATTATGGCTGCCAACCCTAACATTCTATGACTAGGTGATTTTAAGATCAAGTCTATACCCTTTGTTTTGTTGAGGGAGATACATATTCATTTCCATTGGACAGCAAGTTGGTGGCAAATCATAGGAGCATAACTTTGTGGCTGCCCAGGACCAGAAATCTCCAAGTTTTTTTTTCCAGTTTTGTGATTTCATTCATTCAACAAATATTTATTAAATTCCTACAATATGGAAAGATAATAATTTTGCACAAAGGTGAATTTTTATTATGTAGTTTTCTATCATGGTATCGATATTTGGAAGAGATCTCCAAAAACATCCAATTCAAATCATGAATCCCAGCTGTTCAGTCACCCACAAGTGCTCATTTGCCTTTGCTTCAATCCCTCCAGAGAATAGAAACTCCTTAATACCTCTGATAGTCCTTCCTCTTTCTGGAAAATGAGTTCACTCGAAAGTTTTTCCTTTATGTCTCCTTGTAGTTTCCACCCAGTGCTCCCAGTTCTTCCGTCTGGGTCTAAGTAAAACAAATCTATTCTATCTAATACGTGATAACCCTTAAAACACTTGAAGACTGCTCTCATGACCCTTCCCATATGCCCCCCAAATCCACTTCTTCTCTAGACCAAATATTTCTAGTTCCTTCAGCCAGTCCTCATATGATGTGATGGATACGTTCCAGTTTGTCTTTGCTCATGTAGTTATATACCCAGTATTTATCACAATCTATGGCATACAGTAAACATTCAATAAATGCTTTTTCACTTATTTGAATAGTGAGTTAGGTAGAGAGGTTCTTCGATTCAGTTCATCAAATCAAAAAGCATTTGTTAAAATGTACTCTGTTAGGAGCTGGAGGCACAAAAACAAAACTGAAAATTCTTCCTGTTTATAGGGAGCTGGCATTCTTATTCATCACTGGAGGCTTTCCAGTGGCACTAGAATACCATTTGTCTGGGATGTTATGGCAGAGATGCCCACTATACTTGGTGTTGGTTGATAACAAAGATAAAAAAGAACAGTCCCTGTTCCCAAAGAGCTTTTATTTTACTTTCCAAGCCTCCCTATTTCTGCATAAGCCCTAGACCCTTGCCATATGATGTCATATACAGCAGACATTTTCAAATTTTATCCGAAGAACCATATTCATACTTCTCTTCCTTGCTTGAGGCCTGGGATATTTTCCATGATGCTCAGCCACTAAATGAAACTTCCAGGAGAGGACATACAGGTGGTTGCTATTACTTTTCCTTTGAAAATCTCAGAATTGTTGGTTTCTCTATAGGTCACATGCAAATACTGAACTGCTCTCTGATCGAGGTCAGTCCCAGTGAAGGACCACAGTTTCCCTGCTGACCCTGGTGGTGAGGGTACAAGTCTTTCCAGTTGACTACTGAGTGGATTTTTTTCTAGTAAGCTCAGATTATACCATTATATTTGGAATCACCTTGCAAGGGACTCCATAGTTAATGATAAATTATTTAAACACAGCAGAGAGAGGAAGTCAACTAGGGAGTAATGGTGACAGCTCGAATTTTGGTCATAAGGGTCCACTCAGAGAAGAAAAACAAAACTTAGTAGAGGCTGCATGAATTCCTTGCTCCTTTTTTGACTGAGGAAGACAGAAATAATCTTTCATATTTATATAGTGCCTTACGGTTTTTTGTAAAACACTTTCCTTCTAATGACTCTGTGAAATTGGTAGTGGTATATGCATCATCCTCATTTTGCACATGGGGAACATCAAACAGTTGGCACCCTGCCAGCTGGGTCAGAGGTGAGAGTGGAACCCATTTCTCTTTGACTCAAAGAGAGTCTAGTGCACTATCCATTATTCCAGGGATAGCATGGTGTGATGGAAATAGTGTTGGTGACTTTGGAGGGATTCTGTGGGCCTCAGTTTCCTTACCTGTAAAATGTGAAAAATAGATTAGATGGCTCCTACAATTATTCTATCTTCTAGGCTATGATCCAATAATCCAAGTCTCTCAATTATAGAGAATTCTCTGCTCTGTGATTGCCTTTTGAAATAGACAGGATGAGTCTAGAAGCTCAAATGATATCAAAGGATATTCTAATTGTAATCAGTAGCCTGAATGGAGAAAAATAAATGATTGAGGATGACTTATGTCTCACGATTTCTAAAATAGACTTACTGATATCTTTTATTTTTTATATCACCAATATTTTTTCCTTTATCTCTCTCCCTCCCTTCTTCCATCTCTTATGTCAAAGAATTTTAAAGAAAAAAAAGGAAGAGAAGGGGAACAAATTCTGTAAAAGTGATCAACAATTCAAAAAAATGATGACATAGGCAATATTTTAAACCCTCAAACCAAAGTTTATATAAAGGAGCAGAGGTGGTGGGGTATTCTCATATCTCTTCTTTGCTACCAAGCTTGTTCTTTATAGTTTTACAGCGTTCAGTTTCGATTGTTTTGTGGTTGTTCTTTTTCATTACCTGACAGTTTTAAAGGAACTCCAGAGTGGGCAAAATGATGGATCTTTTGGCCAAAGTATGTATGTTGTTTTTGCAGACACCCACAGGATCAGAAGACTAGCTGATTCCCTGCATGGAAATATCCCTTTCATTCTTAAAAAATATTCCAGATGGAACTAGGAGTCTCGAGACTGGAGATATTCCTTTTCATTGTGGACAGAATGGTGCAATTTATGCTTTAGGGTAGTCTCACCAAATATTTTAGTGAGTGTAATATTTTGGTGACAAGGCACTATGGTTTTGGTAAGGGGGAAATCATCTTTGACTTAAGAGAATGAAGATGCTTTAGAGGATTGAAAAGCCTGTGGAAAAGTTGATATAATCTATTTAGAGTTTCAGAAAGCTTTGACTGAGTTCCACACCAAAGACTTGCAAAAAGTTTGAGTGAGTCATTATAGGATTATGGGTGAAGGGTAGGGAGAAGGAAAGTTACTCTAGATCTCATTTCCTTAGTGAACTTGACAGAGAGAAAACTGATAAACCAATTTATGTTTAGGTGTTAATAGCAGATAATGACTTGGCATGTTACTTGCCCAGATGTTTTTTATATCTTACTGCGGACTTTACTACCTTAACTTAAAGGTCTAGTAAAATTATTGACAATGAAATCTGTTAGAATCCCCTAACTCAGACCTTTTTAGGAAGAGAAGGAGCCTGGTGTATACACACTCACATCTGCCCTTAGGAAGCTGCTGGCTCTTCTGGGTATTCTAGCTTAAGGAAAACATTTTACAGCTTACAGAAGTTCCCTCAAAAAGTGATTTAAATGGCCAAGGGTATGGGAGACCTTTCTATTTGAAGATACATACATACATACATACATACCCACATACACATACATACATACATACATATACATACATACATACATATGTGGGTGTGTATATATATATATACATACATACAGAGAGAGAAAGAGAGAGAGACAGACAGACAGACACGGAGGGAGGGAGAGAATTTTTAGTGTAAGACGTCACAGAAGGTATATAAATACGCACTGAAGGATATGACTTTGTTAGCCATGAACTGCTGCATCAAGTACATGGCCATAGTAATAGCTAACATATAGCACTTTTATATTGTTTTTCATTTGATCCTTGAAACAACCCTGGGCAGAAGGTGCTATTATTATCCTCATTTTATGATTGAGGTAACTGAGGCTAAGTGTCACTCAGCTGTTAAGTGTCCAAGATGGGATTTGAATTCAGGTCTTCTTGACTCCTATTCCAGCGGTCTATTTAGTACTTCAGCTAGCTTAGAACAAGTGGGTATCTTCTTCTATCCCTTTGAAGCAATTTGGCATTGGATAAGGAATAAAGATACCAGCAGTCAAGTCCCAGATTGCAGGTGTCAATTAACCATGTAACCTTAGACACTTTGCTTTCCTTTTCTGGGCCTCAGTTTCCTCATTTGTAAAATTGAAAGGTTGGATTAAGTCATCTCCAAGACCCTTTTTAGCTTTGGATATCCATGAGTCTGAGTAAATACAGGATAAATCCAAAGAAAGCCAACTTTGTGGAATTTAATACCTCAAGACATGACTCAGGTTGAATATAGAAAGAGATGCATTAGAGTCTTGACAGACTGCCAGATAGCACACACAGGGAATAATTAAGGGGAGGGAGCATATTTTGAGATGCATTTGTCACCTTTGGAGTTGATATTAAAGAGGGCAAAAGCAGAATGGGATAGAGAACACAGGAATGGACCGTCCAGAGTCAAGAGAGGGAGGCAAGAGAGAGCGGCAGGAGAGGGCAAAGAGAGTGACCCCGGTGTGGCCAAGGGTTTTATCCTCTTCTGATAAGAGTCCAGTCATTATACATTGACCAAAGCTAATTGTTTGGCATCATTCAATTCCATTGGTTGACATGACTTGAGGGTGGTCTAAATTAAAATGAACTCTACAGATGACCCTCACTCAAGTTGTCTAAGGCAAAGTCTATTATCTAGGTATGGTCCTTTACTGAGCTAGACAAAAGAGTCTATCTCCATTTCTTTTATTCCCTTGGGTTTGTCCTAGACCAGATTTGCTGAAGTTCCTAAAGAACTGGACTTTCTGGAGTAGGGAGTGGGGGAGTAGGAAGGACTGAAACTGATCTCTGGGTCCCCCTCCCAAGAATTTCATTATTAATAAGTATTTTCTCACACGTGAGTGTATAGTAGGGAAAACTTGGTCAAATGCTTTGTTAGAATTTAGGTAAACTTTCCATGTTACATTCTCCTGCGTGTCAAATAAATAAATGAAGTTAGTCTGGTAGGACCTATTTTCAATGCTGATGCTTTATAATTCCTACTTCCTTTTCTAAATGTTCACTAACCATCTCTTTCATGATTCATTCTAAAATTCCCTCAGGAATTGAGTCAAGCTCACTCTTCCATTTTTTTAAAAGGGAATGGCATTTGTTCTTTAGTTTCTGAGGGGACCTCTCCTCTTCTTGATGATGATGATAGCATCTAATATTATATAGTGCTTTATTGATTCCTGCAAGATCACATAGCTAATAAGTGTCTGAGGAAGAATTTAAACTCAGTTCTTCTCAATTCCAGATTCAGTGTTCTAACCATTGTGCTGCCAGGTCACCATGACCTTTTAAATGTCTCTGACAGTGACTCAGTAATCATATCTTCTAGATCTTTAGGTTATTGTTTTAGTCTCTGAGAAGGTAATTCATTCAGGCCAGGTAATGAGTTAATCATTAGCAACAAGGTATTCTCTTACTGTTTCCTCATTTATCTTGGGTAGTGAATCAGGAAGATATGAACTCAAATGCTGCCTCTGACACTGAAAAAAAGAGTTTACTAATAATCTAAAAAAAGATTGTTGTTTCTTCCCAGTGACTCCTCCCCTAACCCTAGTAATAGAACCTCTTGCTTAGGACATACAGTTAAACAAAACAATCTGGAGCTGTAAATGGGTCCAACCATTCTAGAAAGCAATGTGGAATTATATATAGTTATGAAACAGTGTGTGGCATTTGAACCAGATATACCACTGTTTATATATAGATTATATATCTCCCCCAAAAAGAGATGAAAGAAAGAGAAAGAGCTTCTATATGGTCAAAAATATTTATACCATCTCTTTTCTGTGGTGCCAAAACATTAGTAAGGGGCTGCCCATCAGGTGGTACTGCTGGATATGCTATAATATATGAATGCACTATAAGAACTGCAATTTCTTATAATTGTGCTATAAGAGATGAGAAAAAAAGATGATTTCAGAAAGACATGGGAAGACTTATATGAAGTGATGCAAAGTGAAGTGAGCAGAATTAGGAGAACAATTTATAGTCCAACGTCAATATTATAAAAATGAATATTTTTGGAAGATTCTTATAAACTGATGAGAAATGAAATAAGCAGAGCCAGAAGGATAATTTATGCATAAAAACAAGCAACTTTGAAAGCCAAAAGACATCTGAACAGCCCAATGGCTAGCTGTGATTCCAGAGGACTGATGATGAAACAGGCTATCCATCTCCTGATAGAGAGATAATGGACACAAAGTGAAGGATGTGGCATTGATATTTGGGGGTCTGGCCAATAAGATAATGTTTTTGCTTGACTGTGCCTTTTTGTTACAAGGATCTTGTTTTTCTTTCCCTTTTTTGTTCAGTGGATGGGAGGGAGAGAAAATAAAATTTCTGTCAATTTAAAAAATAAACATTGATTGAAAATAAACAGAAAATGAATACATCAGTCAAGTCTGGCAATCTCGGCTTCATTCTGCACTTATAGTCCACCATTTCTCTGATGGAAGAATGCTTTGTGGCAGTCCTTGAAAGTTATGATTATCCACTGAACTGATCAGTTCTGAGTTCTTTCTTGTACATTGTCTTGGTCATCATACAGATTAGCTTCCTGGTTCTGTTTACTTCACTGTCCATGTAGATATGTATTCATAAAGACTCTGATCATTTTTAGACCATGGGCAAATCACTTAGTCTCTCAAAAATTCAATTCTTTAAGGAAAACTTTCACAGGCTCCCTCATGCCTCTAGGATAAAATGGATGCTTGCCTTTTAAAGCCTTTTGAATTCTGGCTTCATCCTAGTTTCCATGTTGCTTACTTTTTACTCCCCATCATGTACTTGCTGTTCTGGCCAAACTGGTTTCCTTGATGTTCCATGGACATGACATTCCATCTCCTGTTGCTGGGCTTTTGTACAGGCTGTCCCTGATGCCTGTAATACTTTTCCTTCTCACTTCTGCATCTGGGAACCCCTAGTTCCCTTCAAATCTCAGCTTAGGTGCCACCTCCTATAAAAGAGTCTAAAAAAAATTCCCCTGGTTGTTCATCCCCCCCCCCCCCACCTCTCTCTATAATTACTTTTTTCATGATGGCATGCTTATGCAGATTCTGGATAAAGGATGATGTTTTCACACTTTCCCAATCACAGTGGAGTGAAACAGGGCTGTGTGCTTTTTTAGCATGATGCTTTCAGCAGTTATCATCAAGGTCAGCTACCACATTAATGGTAAACTAACTTGAAAAGGCTACAAGCTAGGACTAAAATAGAGGGAGAATTGACTTGTGACTTTTTGTTTGTAGATGACTATCCACTCAGTGTAGCCTCTGAGGCTGAAATGCAACAGAGTATGGATCAATTCTCTGCTGCTTGTACTAATTTTGGCCTGACAACATCAAGAAAACAGAGGTCCTCCACCAGTTAACACTGTAACATCCACAACATGAAATCATTGGTCACAATAAATGGAGAAATTTTGAATGCTGTGGATAATTTCACTTACTTCGGAGTAATACTTTCCAGGGATATCCACATAGATGATGAGGTTGACACATGCATTCATTGCCAGAGCTAGCTAAACACTTGGGAGATTTTGAAAAAAAAAGTGTGAGAGAGAAGAGGTATTGGGCTGCCTACCAAACTGAAGGTCTACAGAGCCATTGTGCTGACCTCATTGTTGTATGTCTGTGAAACCTGGACAGTATATCAGCACCATGTTGGATTGAACCACTTCAATTTGAATTGTCTTAGGAAAATTCTGAAGATCACCTGGCAAGATATGGTACCAGACACTGAGGTCCACTCTTGAGCTAAACTGCCAGGCATTCAAAATCTGTTGCAGAGAGTGCAGCTCCATTGGGCTGGCCATGTAGCCCAAATGCTAAACATGTGTTTACCTAAAAGACTATTTTATGGAGAACTCACACAAGGCAAGTGTTTACACAGAGGTCAAAGGAAGCGGTACAAGGGCATTCTCAAGGTTTCTCTGAAGAACCTTAGAATTGATTGTGAGACATGGGAGACACTAGCACAGGACTGCCCAGCATGGTGTGCCCACATCAAAGAAAGCACTGTGCTCTATGAGCAAAGCAGAATTGTGGTAGCACAAAGAAAACATGAGATTCACAGAACAAGAGATGCCTCCATCCAAAATGTTGAAATAGAATATTTGTGTGTGACCTGTGGTAGAGCCTTCTGAGCTCATATTGGCCTGACCAGCCAGAGTCAAATATACTACACCTTGACCCCAACATTGTGATGTCATTGATCCTCTTTGAGTATAAAGGCTTAACGACACAACAATTACTTTTTATATATTTCCTATCACCTAACTGTGGATATGTTCTTTTCCCAGTATAATGTAAGCTTCTTGAGGGTAGAGACAATTGCATTCTTTACTTTCTATTGTCTTCATCTAGCACAGTGCCTGGCACATAGTAGGCACTTAATAAATGCTTACTGAATTGCATTGAACTATTGTTTTCATAAAATCACCCTAGGTCTTCTATCAATGACTGATACTGAGCCACATCTAACCCAGTAGGATAATATGAGAAGCATCCTACAATGATAGAATTGAAAAGGATCTTAAAGATTATCTAGTTCAGCCCCCTCATTTTTCAGGTGAAGAAATTGAGGTCTGGAAATGACTTGCTCACAAACATACAGAGAGTAAGCAGGTGATTCAGGAAGGCAATTGGTCAACTATCCTCTTCTCTCTGAGATGAAGGATGAGTGTATCTTGGAGGGATAGAGGTGATATGAAGATGGAATAAAACATGGAAACAATTTTAAACAAGATATTAAGATAGAAAATAATGATCTCATGACATGGTTTGAAGTTCTAAATATGGTCATTTTTTAATGAACTTTGCTTTGAAGGTACACTTAATGAAAATACAAGTATTTTCAGACTTTAGAAATCACTTCTCATAATTAGAAGTAGAAATTGGCTTCTTTTAAAAAATAGATCAAAAAGCTTTTTATGAAGAATGGGGCATCTGATGTCTGGGGCAAAGGGCACTTCCTCTCAGTCCCACTTGGTTCTTTGATCTTCTCTATTACCTTTTAGCAAAAGAGTAGACCCTCCCTCCTGATTGGGATACCTGGCCTTTTGTATGCTGTCCCGCTGGAGAAGCCAGAAACCAACTGCTCACATGATTTAATTATGAGAGGCCATTTCTGAACTACATTTTAACTTAGGGAATTAATTTATTGACTTTTAGAAATTATGCATTGTTTTTGTAGTTTGACTGCAAAACTTAGCATTTTCTTTTTAATCACATTCAAGGATTATAGATTGAGAGTTAGAATGGACCTTAAAAATCATCTTGTCCGATAGCTTCACTTTACAAATATGGAAACTGAGGTCTAGGGATGTGAATGAAATGACCTGCTCTAACTCACACAAGAGGCAGGACCATGATTCAAAGCCAGGAAAATCCTATGCTTTTAAGGCACTGCAAGGATTAATTCTTGGGAAAGCGGATGAGATTCAGCTAGAGAGTGTCTTTTTTTGTTCTCCTTTGAGTCACATAAAAATGCTAGTCAGTGTTGAAAGTAATACAATATTTTGAATAAATAAATATTCCAAAAGAGTCTTAATAACCACATGACAGTAAATTATTAATGAGCTTATAATGAATGGGATTGATCTAATTTCTTTTGCTTTGTCTGAGCTTTGTCTTTAGGGCTCGCAATAATATATGTAATACTTTTCTTTTTTTTTTCTTCAAAATGTCCCACAGCAGGCAGTCAGCAACTTGGCCTTCTCCTGCCCCACCACTACCCCCAAAGAAACATTCCTTTTAATGAGGGTGGCTGTGGTATAGTGGGAAGTGGAATAGACTTGGAATCAGGAGTCCTGAGTTCAGATCCTAACTAACTGTGTGACCTATCTGTGGACCTCACTCAACTAAATAAAGGAGTTGATCTCAAAGATCTCCCAAAGTCTCTTACAACTTGAAATCCTATGAGAGACAAAGAGGCAACTTAGTGGGAAAGAGTATTGGACTTGGGAGTCAGAAAGACCTGGGTTCACATTCTGCCTTGGATACATACTAACTTTGTGACTGTCAATAAGTCATTTAACCATTTTGCTTCAGGTTCCTCATCTGTCAGATGAGGTAATTGGACTCTGGCCTCTCACATGCCTTCCAACTTTAAATCTATAGTCCCATGATAGTGGCCCATGGCTCAAGGTAACCAACCAAACCAAGCCTCTCAGATAAACAGCTCTCCATAACCAATATTACCACAAAAAATCCTATAACAATTCTGAAGCCCCTAACAAAACGCTGTAACCCTGTCTCTCACCTTCCAAAATAGAAATCTCAGACCCAGGGAGAAGGCTCTTTTAAAAAACTGTTAGGTTTTTAAAGGTGAAGTATTATTCAGACCTTTAAAATTTATTGCTCCTTTAGTTTTTCCCTTAACACCAGTAATGTACATTACTAACTTTGACTCCAAGTTTTGCAAGGCTCAGATTTTTTTCTTTCTGTCACTGGCCGTGTCTCAGGTTTTCCTGCTGCACCTGGGGGAAAGACAGAAAAGTAATGATCAGATCTTAACTCAGTTACTTTTGTGGTTTGTTTCTGAGAAGGGAAATTGAAGAATCAAACAGAATGTGAAGGAAGTTTTTGGTATCTGGGGGTGAAGAGGGGTGGATTGCGACAGAAGATGCCCTGTAAGAGTTCTGAATAATGTTCAAGAAGAAGGAAATTTGTAGTTATGGGATCTGACTTGTCTGTCTAAAGAGAACTGTGGTGGGAACTACAGACAGTAGCATTGTGTTTTTCAGCATTTCAGCTTAATCTGGTGGCTAAATTTAGGAAACCCTCGGCATGGTGTGTTCTTGCCTAAGTTTTTGTTTCCCACTCCAAAGGGCTCCTATCTGGTTATTAAAATGCAAATCTGGGGACATTTTAATTGATATTTTGTACTTCATCCTATAGAATCCTCAAAGGCTTTATGCACTTAACAAATGGATGCACAGACCCCCCCCCCCCAAACCTGCCCACCTCTGCGATATAAGCAAGCTTCATGTGGCACTATCTTATTAGTCTATATCAGCGACACCTAACTGTGGGTGGGACTGGAAGCGGACGAAACTGTAGATTTCATGTTTGACTTAACCAGAGAAAGAAAGCAGGTGGAAGGAATTCCAATCTGAAAACTAATGCTAAGTTGTTCAAAGCCTATTGTTCAAGTTTGTAGCTGTAATCAACATGCTTCAGATACAATATACTGATGGGATTTAATGAAAAATGAGATCTGAAATTAATCGTTAATTAAAGGAGTGGATGTGTGCAGAATTCAAAGTTTTCCCCCAAACCACGTGCTGCTGCCTTTTGTGGGGAAGTTTAGACAGTGCTCCCCTTCCCCATGAGAATTCTTGACTCAACAAACATATTTAGATAAAGGTTCTGTCCCTGCCATCATGGGGCCTTGACCCAGTGGAAAGCTGTATAAGGCTTTTCCATTCATTAGTATTCTGATGTTGCTGTTACCTATCTATTCTGGTGCTTACTTTGGAATGGTCTGATTTCCTGACCTTTCCCTAATTAGGTGTTTCTTAGACTCATTGTCCAGTGCAGGGCTATTTTGAGACATGGGTTTTTCCTGTTTCTGACATCAACACCAGCCTGCATGAGAGTGCTTTTGTAGCATTGGCGTTGGTTGACACCACTTCATTTTCTCCTTTCAATCATGCCTAAATTAAATGTCTTTCCATGTTGTTATTCCCTTTGAGCATCGAACGACATTAGAAATCTAGATGTTGACCAAGTAGGCATTGTATTTATTCATGAAAACCTCAAGTTCTCTCAGTCTGTTCTTCTGGAATATTTCCCCTTGCACACCCTTTCCATGTCCAAACCCTACTCAGATTTTGTCCACTTCCCCACTTAATACTTTGTCAGCATTTCCTTTATTAGCTACATTATTCCTTTTCCTTTTTTCTTTGCAAGCCCATAGAGACCCAATTTGATTAATTATATTCCCCGTATTTTCATTCCCCCTCCTTTACTGCCAAGTTTAAAGGTGACCTCCAAATATTCTTTTGAAAAATGAACTAATTGTGTAAGGATATGTTTTGAATGTCTTACAACAAGGATAGGAGGGGATATTTGGTTTGGTATGTGACTTAAATATGTAGTATAGTATTTTTTAAACTTAACCTTCTTAGAGTCTCCCCCCCTGGTATTTACTTTCTAGAGATAACCCAATGTCAGTTTTATATCAGCTTCTGATCTGGGTAAACTTCAAGACTGTGGCTCCTAGGCTAAAGAGATGGCCTTTCATATAAACTGATGACATCATACCAGGTTAAGACTTTACCAGGGAGCAGTTAGTGTGGTGTACTTGAAAGAGCCCAGGATTTATAGCCAGAGAACTTGGTTGTGATCCCTGACTGCCTTTCATGACCTCATGCAAATCACCGAACCTTTCTGAGGCTCAGTTTCTTAATTTGTAAAATGAAGATAATAATATATGACAGAATTATAAATAGGACAATAAGATCTACCTGTTTTTTCTTTTAATATATATATTATTCATCTTTTTTGTTTTAGTCATCTAGACTTCCAGGTGTTCCTCCCTTTCCTTCCTTCCAGGGGAACTTCCACCATCCCTTATAACAAAGACCACCCCCCCCCCAAAAAAAAAGAGAGAGAGAGAGAGAGAAGTCAGCAACATTGATCAATATTTTTGAATAACTTGATATTATATGAAGTATTCTACAATCATTGATCTTTCCCCCCCTCCCCCACTCCTACAAAGGTCTATGGAGGTGCATCTTTTCATTGGGACCAAGCTTGTTTTTAATAAGTCTGCAACATTCATTTTCATTTCATTGGTTGTTATTGTCTCCATTTACATGGTTGTTAGAAATGTTACAGTTATTGACTCTGTTTACTTCACTTTCCATATTTATCAAATTCTTTATTTTTTATATGCAGTAATTTTCCTTTATATTCACGTACCACAGTGTGTTTAGCCATTCCTCCAGCAATGATCATCTACTTTTATTTCCAATTCTTTACTACTACAAAAAGTGCTGCTGTAAATATGTTGGTATTTGTAGGGCCTTTCTTTTTGTCACTGACCTCTTTAAGTTTATGACTAAGAGTAGAATCTTTGAGTCAAAGGTTATGGACATTTTTAACCATTTTATTTGCATAATTCCAAATTGCTTTCCATCCCACTAATAATGTGTTAATGTCCGTCTTTCCACAAACCCTCCAACATTGTCTATTTCTATCTTTTGTCCAGGTTTTTGGGCATGAGGTGACACCTTAGAGTTCTAATTTGCATTTCTTTTGTAATTAATGAGCTGAAACATCTTTTCCTATGATTGTTACTAATTTGCAATCGATTGATCTTTTGAGAACTTTTGGTTCATATTCTTTGATCATGGTGCAATGAATAAAGTTAACTTGGAGTCAAGTGAACTAAGTTTGATTAATGTGTTTGATACTTACTAGCTTTGTGACACTAGGCAAGTCCTTTAAGTTCAGTTTGTCTCAGTTTCTTCATATTTAAAATGGGTATAATTATAGTACCTACCTCACAGGTTTGTTCTGAGGCTTAAATGAGATAAGATATAAAGTGCTTTGCAAAACTTGGCATGATATATGCTATGATATAGCATGATATATTCCAGCTAGGATGATGAAGATGATGATTGAGGAATGTTTTTTTAATCTTATTTCTGATATATATGTGTGTGTGTGTGTGTGTGTGTGTGTGTGTGTGTGTGAGATACCAAATCCTTATCTAAGAAATTTGACACAAATAATGTTTCCTAGTTGGGTACTTCCCTTCTTATCCTAATTGAATTACTTTTGTTGGTGCAAAGAGTTTTCAATTTTATATAATCAAAATTATTTAATATCTTTTGTAATTGTCTATATCCCATGTTTAGTTTAGAAATAATATCTTACCCATAGACATGAAATTGGTATGATCTGCTCTTATAATTTGATGTGATCTTTAATATTAGATCATGTATTTATTTTAAATTTATTGTGGCACACAGTATAAGATGTTGATCTAAACCTAATTTATACCTGCTACTTTCCAGGTTTACCAGCAGTTATTATTAAGTAAAGAGATCTTTTCTAATTTGTGCTTTTGAGTTTATCAAACACTAGGTTACTAAGTTCTATTATTTCTGGTTCTCTCTTGTCTAGTATGTTCCCTTGATCTACTTTCTATTTTTTAGCCAATACCAAATGGATTTGATGATGGATGCTTTATAATATACTTTGAAGTCTAGAAATACTATTACTCTGCATTCCTATTTTTAAAAATAAATATTTCCATTGGTGTTCTAGATCAAAACTTCTTAAACTGTGGGTCATAACCCCATATGAGGTCATGTAACTGAATGTGGGGGTTGTGAAAAATTGGGGCAACAATAAAAGGTTACTTATACCTATTTTATAAACCTATATACTCCTAGTTGTATAAAAATTTCTCACGTGAAAAGGGGTCATGAGTAGAAAAAGTTTCAGAAGCCTTGTTCTAGATCTTTTGTTCTTCCAAATGAATTTTGTTATTATTTTACTTAGCTTTGTAAGGCATCCCTTTGATAATTTGGTTGGTATAGCATTAAAACTGTTAATTAATTTCAGTTGTATCAGTATCATTTTTATTATATTGGCATGGTCTTACCATAAGTATTGAATATTTCTCCATCTCTTTAAGTTTTTATTTATTTATTTATTTAAGGAACATTTTGTAAATGAATACTATAAAAGTATTGAGCATTCAAGATAATCGCAAAATGCATAAAACGTTTGAGTTGATCTAAGGGTAGATTGACTCAAATATTTTATGCATTTTGCAATTATCTTGAATGAAATTTCCCTTTCTAGCATTGCCTCTTGAGTCTTGTTGTTACTGTATAAATAAGTATTATAAAAGATAGCATGGGTGTAGCCAGGTCACTCTCCTGCTAAAGAAATTCCAAAGGTTCCATCTTACCTCTGGAATAGAAGACATACTCCTCCATTTAGCTTTTAAAGACATACACAATCTGACTTCAGTCTATATTCCAGACTTAGTGCTTTTTCACTTAATCTGTTTTATAGTCAAACTAGCTTGATCCCTTCTATATATACCATATTCTAACTCTTGCCTTTTTTACAAGCTATCCTCCATTCCTAGAATGTACTCCTTCCCAACCATCACCTAGAGAATCTGTAGCTTCCTTCAAAGCTCAGCTCAAGTGCTGTCTGCTATAGAAAACTTATCTTGAGCTCCCCGGGGTAAGTAAATGTCATCCCCTGAGGTTACTTTATGTCTACTACTTTGTGCATAGTTTATATTCACTTTTCAGCATTCACATTACTTGATTCCAATACAATGTAAGCTCCTTGAGGACAGGAATTATTTCATTTTGTCTTTGTATTACCAGCATTGTGCAGATTGTCTAGCATGTGGTAATTAATAAATGCATGTTGAATAAATAAATGAATATGTACAATATCTGTATCCCAAGGACTGTTGTGAAGATAGAATGAATATATATATATATGAAAGTACTTTATAAATATAAAGTATGATTACAATTATTATTAATAATAGCCTATTATCTTCTAAATGGCAACATTGAATTGTAAGATGAACTATATCCTCTCTCCATTTCTTTTCTTTTCTTGGTTTTCTATTAACCTTTGCCCTCCCACCCACTAAGCACAAAAACCCAACTTGTACCAAACACCCAGTGTCTTTACTTCTCTAACTTTTTTCCAGCTTTCTCAGATTCTCTCTGTGCTCAGGAGAGATGATAGTATTGCCAGTTCAAGGTTTGCCAATGGATGATCACACTGCATCATCTTCATCTCCAGCTGCAAGTGACTAAAGCAGGAAAAGATGACCAAAGTGATATTAATGCTTACAACTTAAATATTTCTTTGAGTTATGCTCCCAGAGGCATTCTGCACAAAAACATCACTATCTTCTGTCACTGCTACCACCATCACCTGATCCTTACTGAATATTCTCCATGTGTGCAGTATTATATTCAGTTCTGCAAAAATACAAGATTGCTGGGAAACTTGAAGTATGAGACTGTTCTGCCTTCTACTCTCCTGCCACCACCGTGTGTACCTATTTCCCACAACAAGTATATTTTTACAGTGTGGTAATTTTTTTTCATCTTCTCAACACTACCTCTAAAGCTCTTCTTATTGGTTCCCACTCTGCTACAATTCTCACCCTTTTCTCTTTTAGCTCTGTGCTGGCTTGCTCAAGGTTGGCCTGTCTTCTTCCTTTAGCATCCACAAGAGAGCACACCTAATGGTTTCTCCCAGTTCCTATAAACCATAGACTTTATATTTAGAGCTGGCAGGTACCTCAGGGAGACAGTCCAGTTTCTGACATCAGAGAGGTTGTGTCTTCTGAAGAGAATAGCACATAATGTAACTGATTCTCCTCTATGCAGTTCTCTGTTCCTTGGATGGTACGCCCTGGGCAGGTGCCAGGTAACATGGTTACTGTTCCTTCTACCTTGGATTTCAGGGGCCATAGTAGATGTTTAAGTCAGGAAGCACATCTGGATATATTTATGTGTGTGCTAAGAAGAGGGTATTATTCTCCTTGGTGGTCTCATTACCTTATATCTGCTACTGGCTGGGCTCACCCTTTTCTTCCTTTTGGAGTTGTCTGTTTCACTCTAGTAGTTTTATGCCTCATCTATGGGTTATTCTTTTCACTATTTTTTTCCTATGACAGATAGGAGCTAATGACTCCCCTTTATCCATTATCATAGAATTTCCCTGGACTTTCTGGCTAGGTTCTATTTCCTTAGATACTGAAAATTCTCTCTAGAAAGTACACTTTTATGCCTTAGTTAAGATCCACAATTATTTCTGGTCTCTCTGGTTATGTAGTTCACATGCCCATGAGGTTAACTATTGAGTTTTCTGGTGCTATAATGAAAGATGAAGATATCAGTGATTCTAGAGAATTTGATTTCTATCCAGTCCCCCTAGATGATATAGGAATCTTTTTTGTGTCAAATACACTAATCACTATTGGTATTAAAGTTATGTATACTTTTATTTTCATTTTTAAGACATTAACATTTTTAAGGTCACTAAGAACTCTTAATAAGTTCTTTTCAGTTGAAAGAACACTCACTTTGGCATCATAGGACCTAGGTTCAAATCCTACCTCTGAAACTACCTGTGTGACTGTGGATAGGTCATATGGGGAAATGGATCCCTTCGAAATGAGAGGATTGTACTAGATAACCTCTGAGGTCTCTTCCAGTGCTAGTTCTCCATACTGTTGTTGAAATAAGAAAACCTGGGCTCCACTTGTGGTTCTGCCACTTACTAGCCTTATGTCCTTAAACAAGTTACCTATCCTCTTTTAGCCTCAGTTTCCTCATTGGCCAAATTGGGAAAATAATACTTGAACCATCCTCCTCACAATGGTGTTCTGAGGAAAGCACTATATAAACTATCTAAAAAATAAGCAATAATAACAATGACCAGAGGAACACTGCAGGGATAGGGTTTGTAATCACAGCTAATAGTCATTTCAACAAATACTGGTCAACCAGCTCTGTATCAGGCACTGTACTTGTTGGGTGCTGTGAAGGAATATAAAAAAGAAAAAGTCATGCCCACAAGAAGCTTGTCATCTGGGAGGAGAGAAAATTAATGTCTATGAATAAATAGAAGATAAAATAGAATACGGTAAGCAAAAGTGATACCAGAGCAAATGCGATGAGGGTTCAGAGGAAGATGAGAATGTCTGTAGAGATTATAAAGGGAGGCTTCATGGAAGAGAGTAGGGATTTGTGGTAGGGCTTGGAGGTTGGGAAGAATTCCAATAGGGGGTGGTAAGAATATTACAAATGTAGAGAATGGAATAGTCAAAAGCCTCAAGGTAGGAAATCTTGCACCATACTGCTGTTTGGGTAGGGTAGAGGCTGTATCTGGAATTGTGGGAGGTAGGTTTGGAAAGCTCAATTGGAAGAGAATGAAGAGGTACATTTTGATTGAGGGAAACAAATATGTAAATTCAGACCTTATAAGTATGGTTAAAAGCTTTTGATATCTATGAAAGATGCTTCTGGGCAAATTGTAAAAGCATAGATGTTGACTTTAGACCAATATGGTGAAACAGAATGATCTTGAAACAGAGAAGGACCGAGTTTCCTGAGTGATTGTTTTGGTGGCCGGCTTGCTGAGGATCCCATGTGACTATAAAATAAAAATTTATTTTTTGTATGCCAGATCCTTAGTGGGGTGCACCTGGGTGTAGACCAAGTTGGAATCAAATTCTCCTTCTCCTCCTCCTTCTCCTTCTTCTTCTTCAGGGTTAAGTGACTTGCCCAAGGTCACAGAGCTAGTAGTAAGTGTCAAGTTCTGAGGCTGGATTTGAATTCAGGTCCTCCTGAATCCAGGGCCAGTGCTTTATTCACTGTGACACCTAGCTGCCCTGGAAGCAAATTCTTAAATGGGATACTTGGGGCCTTGCGTTGTTGTTAGAGTGCACTAAGTGAATTATTGTTACCTGTAGATCCATTTTTGTTATTTGTGGAGCCAATCAAGCACATCAGATTCTTGTGAGAGCTAGTAATATGGGGATGCCATCCAAAAAGGGGGGAGGTTTCATGAAGCCCAGTCTCTCCACATATTTGCTGGCCACTCCATATTTCTTCTTCAGCCTCTATAGCAAGCTGTTTTACCTTGCCGAGCCTCAGTTTCCTCCTTTCTGAAAGTAGGAGATTGATCTAGGTGATTTCTAAGATGCCTCTTACTTAAAATCTTGCAATCTTAAAATAATAAACTAGGAAATGGAGGTTGAGAGAAGGGCACAAACACTAGGTCAATCTGGAGAAGTGAGAAAGCAAGGAAATTGCTTGGGACAAGGAGGAGGCTATTTTAAGCAGGTGTGAACTGGATAGCTTTCACCTTCATATATCCTCCAAAGGTCAGTAAGGTGACCCTTGCTGTAGTTAACTGCATGGCTAAATTTATTCCTATATCCCACTGGGCCATGCCTACATCTCTCACCTCTGCTGTTCCAGGGAGTTAAAACCAATCAACATTTTTTTTTAAAGGAACACAGATAAGTGACTAGGTGATGCAGCCTTGCAAGCAGTTTAAAAAAAAAAGTATAAGGCCTACAACAAGGTTATTTGGTCTGAAGAGATTTCAGTAGCCTTGCTAGTACTTGCCAGTGCTATTCATTTTGCTTCTGTTATAGACTCCCCTCTCTTCTTTGCTCTCTCTTGGGATTAAAGCTGGGCCTGTGCTTGCCACGGCAGAACAGAAGCCGCTGAAAGATTTCCTGGGTCCGTTTTGATTAAATGATTCTGGCTGGCCTGGTGATGGGTAGGAGTCTGGATTGTCCAAGCCCAGTTGCTCCCACGCCAATCTTTAGGCATCAGTCAGATTCTTCCTTCCTCTGGCAGATTTAGATCAAGGGAACACAAATCTTAGGTGTAAGGAATACATTCAGGATCCTGCCTCCTCCCCTTTCCAAATGCAGGTTTAAAACCAAACCAAGATGGAAAAGAGAGAGATCATGCATTTGTAAAAGATAAGTGATTCATGTTCTCCCCCTGAAGCAGAAGCTTGAGGGAAATCAAGCAACTTTTATCAATATTGATGCAGAAAAAAAAATACACAAGGACAAAGCCATTAAGTTCTGCATAGTTTCAGTGCTAATGAATACCAAGGAAGGGCATTAGGTCCCTGCAGTATATTCAGGTTAAAAGTAGAATACATCCCCTTTAAGGAAATTAGATATGAAATCCTTTTTGGAACAGGGATGAGATTTAACTTTTAAAGCCTAGGGCCTGACAGTCAGCATTCTGGTCTGAATACATCTGAAAATGGGAAAAGCAAAAAACTCTCTTTTTTTTTCTTATAGAGCCCTGGAATAGGCTACCAACCCTTGAGGGATTTGGATTTTTATCTGGTGGCCTGTGGGTTTCCAGAGGGTGGTCTGAGTCAGTGACATGCCACAGTGGGAAGTGTATTAGATTTGGAATCTGTCTGTGCTATCTGTTGAGGATGGGAAGACAAAGACAAAACCATCCTTTCTCTGAAGGGGCCTGCATTTCCTTTGGGGTTATAACATGTACACAGATGAGTAAACATGAGAAAATTTACATGATGGGGATGGCATAGAATTGCATATATACCACAGAGCCCTCAAAAATATCAACTGAGTGATCATTATCTTCTTGAAGAATACATAATGGCTTCAACAAGTTTGGCACCAGGCCTCATGAGAAAAGATTCTGGAAGTTATCTTTCTGGTTGGTTGAGTCATCCTGAAAGGTATCTTCTATAGTCTGTCTTTTACTGAATGCTCTTTATGAACACTGTGATGAGGACTGCAAATGTTGAGGCACCTTGCTATTGACCCTTCCAATGTGATATCATCCCTAAAACTTACTGCCATTCACATAATCAGGATTACCTGGGGGGCAAGGTGATATAAACTTCCATGACTGTCCCATGACCAGTAGAGTACAAGCTCCCTGAAAGCAGACATTATTTCATTTTTATCTTTGTAGCCCTAGCACTTAGTACAGTTCCTGGCACATCCTAAATGCCTAGTAAATATTAATTGAATTGTTCATTCTGATGTATTTTGAATGGCATACTCTCAAATTGGTCAAGGAAGCTCTGCTTCTGGAAGAATGTTTATATCCTTGGGCTGCACAGAGAGTGTTGCATATATAACTCTCTGAAATACAATGTTGTATATCTGGACTGATCTCTAGGTATTTTAGAATGTCTGTTTCCTGGGTTCTGTTGATGCACTTGGCTTTCTGACTGCCCTTGTACACCGCATTTAAATTGGAAGCAGTTCCTTTCATTTCTATGACATTTCACCTCACTGGCTAATTCCTTGCCTTTGATGATTATTAATATCAAATTTGGTTCAGTTAGGATCTAATGAGGGATTCCATTGTAAACTCCATATGCAAGGGGAATCTTATATTATATCTAAAAATCTTATATCTAAAAAGTGACCAAAATTGTAGAATTTATAGACAGCTAAGAGAGGCAGTAGATAGATCTCTGGACCTAGAGACAAATCCAACTTTCGACATTAACTGGATGTGCGGCTTTGCGCAAGTAACTTAATGTCTACCATTGTCAGTTTCCTTCTATGTAAAATCTAGATAATAATAGCAACAACCTCCCAGAATTGTTATGGGGATAATATGAGATAATATTTGTAAAGTACTCTATAAACCTTAAGGAGATATAGAAAAGCTATCTACCCATCTATTATCATCATCATCATTATTACGTGTGATTTTGAAATTTACATCTCTGAGCAATGGAAGAAAGTTCTAGTAGGAAGTGAAAAGAGGAAGCATGTGAAAGTATGGAAAGAACACTGAACTGGGCCTCAGGATGGGCCTGGGTTTGTATCCTTCCTTTTAACTTATAGACCGGCTGTGTGACCATGGACAAGTATCTGAGTCCCCTTTTGTAGTTTTCTTAATTTATAAAATGGAGATAATAATATCATTAGTGTATAGGTTATAGACCACAGATTTCGAGCTACAAAGGACATTAGAGGTTATCTCGTTCAGTTCCTATGTTTTCTAAATGCAGATACTGAGGACCAGAGAAATGGTTTGTTTAAAGTTATAGAGGAAATGAATGGAAGAGTTGGGATATGAGCTTGGGTACTCAGCACATCCAGGACTTTTTCTAGTATACCTCACTGCCTCAAAGGGTTGCCATGACACTCAAGTGAGATAATAGAGTTAAAGGCTTTGTAAATCCTAAAATATCAGTGGCAGTGGTGGTTTGTTATGTGTTCTTTCAATAATTCTGTTTGCTCATCAGATCTGTCAGTCTTCAGTGAAACAGGGACGGGGAAGATGAGAGGTCTTTTTTATGGCCAGTGTTTGGGTCACACAGATTGTCAGGAGCCCAGAATGCTGGGCTTTTTTTGAGTTCTGCTTTGTTATATTTGTTTCACAATAGAAACAATATACCTCTATATAACAACCTAAATAAACTGAAAAAGGAGACTCTTCATCACGTGCCCAAGCAGCCATTTTAAACATAGGATCTGTCAGAGTTCCAGGACAGAGGCCATCCTCAGTTATTGGCTTAAGAATGGATTGACACTGAGTATGATTTCTCATCTTTAGCAGGATCTCATTCTCATGTCTAGAGAAGTTGTTGTTCTGGGTATTACTAAACAGGAAAAGATGAATAGACTTCCACATGATAATTCTTTTCATTGCTATATAATTGCTCTGGGCAAACCCCATTGTTGAGATTACTGAAGCATACAGTTGAACATGGGATCAGAGGATTTAGAATTGGAACGGACTCTAGCTTTCATCTGATATGACTACCTCTTTATACAGATAAAGAAACTGAGGCATAGAAAAGGGAAGTGATTAAAGACAGTTGAAATGATTGCACATGTATAAACTATACAAGGATAGAATTTAGAACTCAAAACTATGAAAAGTATTTTAACATATAATTGGAGGGAAAATAAAATATTGTATAAAAATAAAAATAATTGAAGGGAACAAAACTCCAAGTGCTTCAAAAGGAATAAAGGCACATGGAATGATAGCATCCCTGCTCTCTCACACACATATAGAAGTTAGATTTGAAGCCAGAGGTCCTAGGTTGAAATCTGGGCTCTGCTATTAGGTGTGTGGATTTGGGCAAATTACTTCTCTTCCTGGGGCTAGTTTCCTCCTCTGTCAAATGGGGGACTGACCTAGATGGTCCCTAAGGATCCTTTCAGCTCTAGGTTCTGTGATCCTATATGTGTTATGGCAGATAGGTGTTTAACCCTGGCTCCTATTTGGTCTGTAATGCCTCATCCTCTCTCTAGGGATGCCACTGCTGAAGCTAATATGGAAGAAAAGAAGATTCTGTGGGTCTATGTGGTCTCTAGGTCCCATCTAGACCCTATTGGCCTATCTTTCTTTATGGACTAAGCCCCAGTTTTAAGGCTTCTACGACTGAATACCTCAGACCCTTCAGCCTTTCTCTAGTTTCTCAATAGGGAAAGCGAAAGGTAACAAGCATTTATTGGACACCTACTGTGTGCCAGGTACTATGCTAAGCACCTTATAAATGTTATCTCACTTGGTTATTATTGAAACACAGGACACTGAAGATCCCTTCCCCTCTTTACAATTGTATTTTCCTACAGCCCCTAACTTAAGCATATGTTATTATCTTCACTGACACCAGGATTGACCCGTTTCCCATATAAATGCTTGGGTGGTAGAGGTCATTAGAACTGGTACATGAGGCCAACCTCAGACAAATGTTCTCACTTCTCTTTCTGGTCATCTATCTCCAACGAAAGGAAAATACAAATTTCTGCCTGGGCTCCAGCCTCAACCTATTCTTCTTTCAGTCCCAACCCCAACCCTCATAGATAGATCTCATTCATGTACCCTGGTCAGTGTCAGAGAGGGAAGACAGCCCAAGAGCATTCAAAGGTATTTTTAAGACAATGGGAGGAGTGAAGTCTTTTTATTCATTCAATGCATTCCTTAATATGTTCAGAGCATTATAGACACTGAAGTGAATATGAAATATATCCTATTCTTGAGGAACTCAAAAGAAGCAAAATAAATTCATGTTCACAAATACCCCGTGATACAAGGGAAAACGTGATAAATGCCAGTGAGAGTGGGTCAAGGGCTATGAGAAATGTGGAGAGGGAGAGTGGGATTTGAAGCAAGACAGGGACTTCATCAGGTGAAGATGAGAATAAAGACCAAATAAGCAAAATTACACCTGACATTTATAATGAAGTTTAAGGTTTTAAGTCAGAGATGGGTTGTGATCTGCGGTAGTGGAGTGACTTTTCCAATAGTTCCAAAGTTTCTTTGAACCATCTTTGCCTCATCTATGTCACGTTCTTGTATCCTTTATCCACCTTACATATTAACATTCTTGAAAAGGCCAATATTAGTTGGTTAGTCTTGATTCCAGATATAGGCATTAAAATATGGACAGGTATCTTAGAGCTCATTTATTCCAAATTCCTCATTTTATAGATGAGGAAAAGGAAACCTAGAGAGGGGAAATGACTTACCCAGATTTGCCCAGCTAATTAATGGCAATATGGGGAACTAGAACACGGGTATACTGACTCTTTCAGGCACATGCTACCTCCATAGCATATAGGTTTTCAAGCTTTATAAAAGAAGGATCAAATTTGGAAATACTGAAGTTGTTGTTTAAAGAAGCTAACACTATCCTGAACAGAATAACTTTGTACCAGTTTCCAGATGATTTCCATTTTTATTAAACTAAGAAAAAAAAAGGCACTTGGCTGCAAGCCAGTTGAAATGGTGTCTTTAATATAAAACACCCTGTAATTAGTTCTCTTCCAACAGCCTAAAAGCATTAACTACTCTGAGGTTGTAATCTTGTTTAGCTAAATTATAAACAGCAATTGATACCAAACTGAGAGTTTTCATGTATGCATTATGTGGGTGTTCTTGGTAGAAACCTTGAGAAATATGGAGACAAACACCTTTTAGAATGTATTGGGGCCTTTGATATTTATCAAATTGGTAAATCTTGTTAAAGATTTCAGAAACATGATCAAGATTTTGAAGTTTCCAAAGGAGGGAAACATTTTTTGCTCTTGTGGGTTGCTGTTACATGAAGGAAGAAGCTTGTTTGAATATATGGTGTCCCAAAAGTCTTAGTTATTTTTTAAAGGTGAGGCCCCCCCCCCGCCCCCGCACACTTAAAACTGCACTAAGACTTTTGGGACACCCCACATCTATATAATGTTGTTCATAAAATCATCAGTTCAATCCAACAAATCCTAATTACATGCTTCTCTCAAAAAAAAATTAGAAATGAGTAAGAATGAATTTCACACCTCCTTCGTGACCTTCGCTAGACTTTGAGATGACAAAGATAATAATAACAGGATAACTGCCAGTACATAGATTGCTAAGATACAGTGTAGGGAGTAATAGGGACAAAGGATAGACCCAAAATGCTCTGGAGAAAACATTCATCTGGGGGTGATCTCAGAAAGGTTCAACAAAGAGGTGATATCTGGGAGTTAGTCTGGTATAGAAAAGAAGACTTAAGATTCTGGAGACATGGGTTTGAGTCTTTATTTTTTCACCTAGGAATTATTGCATTTTTTTGGTGTTGAGTTACTTCAGTCGTGTCTGGCTTTTTATGACCACATTTGGGGTTTTCTTGGCAAAAATATTGGAGTGGTTTGCCATTTCCTTCTCTAGCTCATTTGACAATTGAGGAAACTGAGGCAAACACGGTGAAGTGACTTGCCCAGGTCACACAGCTAGTAAGTGTCTGAGGCTGGATATGACCTCAGGAAGAGGAATCTTCCAGATTCCAGACCTGGCGCTCCATCCTCTGCACCACCTATGACTGACTTCCGGTAAACCATTCTACATTTCCAGGTCTCAGTTTACTCATCTCTCAGATGAAGTGATTGGATTAGATGATCTCAAGAATTTATTATTTGTATTTGTATCCCCAGCATTTAGGATAGTTCCTGGTCTGTCGTAGGCAGTTAATCAATCTTTTCGATAGATTGATTTCAAAGATCCCTTTCAGCTCCAGCATTCTGTGATCTCCTATAAACTGAGTCTTGAAGGAGGAACTAGATTCCAAAAAGTAGAGATGAGTAGGGGGTTTTAGGCATGGAGAACAGATAACCTGTGTAAATGAATGGGAGTAGGAGACAGCCTATGAAGTTTAGGGAGTTCAATGTTGCAGCCTAGGACTTGTGAAAAATAGTGTTGTGAAATGAGGCTACAAAGGTGTAAGTTCTTTATACAGTGTAAATTCCTTCCTCAGGAATGCTCAGGCTGGCTTGGAAATGTAGGCTCTCTGATTCTTATAGTAGGCAGCTAGAGGCCTGATCTGGAAGCTTTTACACTGGGGATAGAATGAAACTTTTTAGAAACATAGCTGATAGGCCAGCACCACCAGTCTGCCAATTAAGAGCTAGTAGAAAAACAGGATTTATCACCAATTGTAAAAAATCTCACCCTATTTGAACTCAGGGTTGGAGGAAATTAGAAAACTATTATGCATTCTCTTCTTCAATTAAAGACATTTCTAGCCTTTTTTTTCTCTTCTGACTCTGAACTCAGTTTCCTTCCCTTTCTTTACTCCCTTTCCTATGGGTACACAGATATTTCCTTCCCTGTCCTGGCTTTCTTCTGCTATGGAGATAACACAAGCTCCTTGGCCTGCCAAAGCTGGCAGGATGAACAAAACCCCTTCCCTCCTGTTAGGGATGGAGAGGAAACTGAGTGGTAATGTAGGCACCCTGGCCTCCCTGGGGGAAGAGCAGACCAATTGCATGATTTCCTCTGTCTAAGAGTCATGGCTACTGGCCATAGGGCTAATGACCATCTGTCACCCCATTGGGTGGAATTTGGGAAAAAGAAAGGAAAGCAGGAGCATTTGGGTTTGTCCAGCTGATGACTCAGAATTTTTCTGTGTGAAAATAATACATTGGTGAACTCATCATCCCATGTCAGGCAGAGTCTGAGGCTTGGCTATAATTTATCACTCCAAATCTCCCACCCCTATTTAGTATTCATTGAGATGTGTGTGTGTGTGTGTGTGTGTGTGTGTGTGTGTGTGTGTTTAAAGAACTCAAGAAATCACAGTGCTGAATCCCACCATTAGCAATCTTATCACTCATTGATATTACCAAGGCCATAATTCTGAAGAGAAAATTAATTCTCCGTGTGCAGGAAGTATGTGAATAACATTTGGTTTCCTCTGTAGAATAGGTGGATCGACTCTGGAAAGAGCTGGCTGCTTCCATGGCAACGCAGATGTGCTGGGGGACTCTAGCTTCAATGCTTGTTTCTGCCTGGGCTTTGAGCTGCTTCCCATTCTTCAGATTTTGGAAGTGTAGAATTAGCTCAGGTCCATGGTTTGCAACTTAGGGTTATTCCCAGGGGGCTCTGGAGTGCATAAGAGAGAAAATAATATTAAAAGGGTTCAGGGAACATTATCTATCTATCTATCTATCTATCTATCTATCTATCTATCTATCTATCTATCTATCTATCTATCTATCTATCTACCTATCTACCTATCTACCTATCTACCTATCTACCTATCTATCTACCTATCTATATCTATCTGTCATCTATCTATCAATCATCTATCTCCTTCCATCTCTCTATCTCTCTATCATCTATCATTTATCTATATGCATATATGCCATATAAGTTCCATTTCTATATTATATCTGCAAACTGTCAGCCAATTTTCTTTCTCCAATCAGTTTTTCCTGTTTACTTAAGGTTAAGTGGAAGACTGAGTTCAGTTTAGTCTAAAAAACCTGTATTAAGTTCCTATCATATACTCGATGCTTAGAAAGCAAACAATGGTGAAAAATGACCTAGTTTCTATCCTCAAGGATCTTACACTCAAATGGGATAAGAAAAAGAATCGTGAGAACATCTATCATAATATAGAAGGGATTTTAGAGCTCGTTGAGTCTAGTCCCTTCATTTTTCTTCTCTGGAACTTCCCAGACCAAAATGCCCTTCCATCTCTCCCCTGTATACCTTGCCTCCCCTTTTTATGATCTAAGTTCCTTGAAGGCAGGGACAGTCTCTTTTGTATTTGCATGCCTGGGGCTTAGGATCAAGTTTGGCAGGTTGGAAGCATTTAATAAGTACTTTGTCACTGAATTATTTGCAAAGAAACTGGAGCTCAGATTAAGTGATTTGTCAAGGTTCATATAGGTAATGACTAGTAGAGCCATCATTCAAACCCACTTTTTCTTTTGCCTTTATTTGCATCCTCAGTGCTTAGCACAGTCCCTAGCACATAGTAGGCACTTAATATATTCTGGTTGATTGGCTGTACATGGAATTGAAAAATTTTAACTCTGAAAACTATATAGCTATAGCTGAAAACTTTCTAGCTATAGCTGAAAACTTGTAACTGGCTTGTAAGTCCCTTCACAGTCGCCAAACTGAGAAATTATATTTGAGAACTATAGCTGAAAACTATAGCTCTGAAAACTCCTGGCTGGCTGGCTATCTGAAAATTTTCTTAGCTAGCTTGGCATCTGACTGCTGCTAGCTATCTAAGCCAGTCTGTAAGGGCCGTTTTAAAAAATCCCCCAACTGCTTCTCCCAGACTGATAAGGAAAAGCCTTTCTTCAATTTAAGCAAATACCTGGGTTTATTGATATGGAACAAACTTAGAGATAAGGATATAGAACAAGTAGGATATATGACTTGTAACCTCAGCTGCTTCTCCTTTAACTTTCTCTATCTTCCTGTGTCTCTCACTCTGTGGATGCGGCTGCCACTGCTGTGCTGCCTGTGCTCACACCCGAGCCCTGTCTCTTTCTCCGGTTACTCCCCCTCTCCTTCTTCACTCCTCCTACCGACCCCCTTTCACTGTCAGCCGCCCCCTGCCACGTCTGTGCTTCTGAATAATAAACCTTTATCTCTCACCTGAAACTCATGCTGAGCCTCCCATTCATACCAAACCAATTTGCTTGGCCGTGCCCAAGGCCAGCTGGGGCACTAAGCCCTTGTGCCAGGTGAACCTGCAGCCAGGGGCTGGACTGAGAAACTTGGGACATGCCTGAGGCTCTCCGTGCACATCCCCACTGAGCTGGGCCTGGCACATGAGGCTTGCAGCAGGGGCACGGAGGGACCTGCAGCTTGCCTGAGGCTAATTTTAGCTTCTTACAGAATATATATATGTGTGTGTGTGTGTGTGTGTATATGTATATATATGTATATATGTATGTATATATGTATATATATGTATAACAAAAGGTAGACTGTAATATTTATAAAGAAGAGTGGTCCTGGGGCAGCTAATTGGTACAGTGGATAAAGATAAAATTCAGGAGGACCTGAGTTCAAGTCTAGCCTCAGACACTTGACACTTACTAGCTGTGTCACCCTGGGCAAGTCACTTAACCCTCATTGCCCCACAAAATAAACAAACAAAAACCACTTAACTCTCATTGCCCCACTGCTAGAAGAAGGAGGGGGAGGAGGAAGAGGAGAGGAGGAGGGAGGAAGAAAGAAAGAAAGAAGAGTGGTCCAGACAAAGTACAATAAGAAATCCAAGGAAGGGAGATCACTTTTAGATGGTGGCATCAGGGAAGGCTTCTTGGAGGAGGGGGCACATGAATTGATCCTTGAAACAACAGCATTTCAGTGGAGAAAGAAATGGAGGGAGTAAATCTCAGACAAAGGAAATGGGCAATGGGAATACAGAGAGGAGGAATAAGGCAGGACAGGGTCAGAGAATAATGATTAATCCATCTTAGTAGGAATATAAACTACGCGAAGAGGAGCATAGTGAAATAAGGCTGGAAAGGTAGCTTAGATTCAGACTATGGAAAGCTTTATATTTTAGACTAAATTAGGATTTTGTCTGTTAAGCAGAGGGCTCCCATTGAAGATTTTTGATTAAGGCCCTGATATGGTCAGGCCTGCTCATTAGACATGTTACTTTAGCAGCTGTGAAAATGGATTGGAGAGGGGAGACTGGAGACCAGTTAGGAGGCAATTACATCAGGCTAGAGGTAACAAGGGCCACCTAAGCAATAGTTGTGACACTGTTAGTATCGAGAGAGTAGGGCTGAGAGATATCAATGTAAGGCCAACAGGACCTGACAGTTGATTCAATGTTGTGCATTAGAGATGTGAGACTGTGTGGATCACAACCAAATGTGGCTAGTCCTCAAAGAGGTGGGAGTACCAGATCATCTTACTTGTCTCCTGAGGAGCCTGTATGTGGGCCGAGAAGCAACAGTTAGAACTGAACATGGAACAACTGATTGGTTTTAAGTTTGGAAAAGGAGCAGGCCAAGGCTGCATACTGTCACCTTATTTATTTAACTTACATGCAAAGTATACCATGCTAAATGACAGGCTGGATGAATCAAAAGGTAGAAAGAATTAAGGTTACTGGGAGAAATATCAATAGATGATACCATTATGATGACAGAAAATGAATTAAGAGGCCTTTGATGAAGGCGAAAGAAGAGAGTATAAAAGCTGGCTTGAAGCTTAACATCAGGAAAACTGAGATCTTGGCAACTGGACTTATTGCTTTCTAACACATAGAAGGAGTAGAAATGGAATCATTTTAATATTCTTGAGGTCAAAGATCACTGTAGATGATGACTACAGTCATGGAATTACAAGAAGCTTGCTCCTTAAAAGGAAAGCTATGGCAAAGCTGGATAGCACACTGAAAAGTAGAGACATCACCTTCCTGACAAAGGTCTGTGCAGTCAAAGCTATGGTTTTTCCAATAGCAGTGGATGACTGTAAGAGTTGAACTTAAAGGAAAGCCGAGTGCCACAGAATCAATGCTTCTGAATTGTGGTGCTAGAGAAGACTTTTGAGAGTCCCTTAGACAGCAAGCAGATCAAATCAGTCAATACTTAGAAGAAATTAGTTGAGGTTATTCACTGGAAGGTCAGATACTGAAGCTGAAGTTTCAATACTTTGGCCACTTAATGAAAAAAAGAGGACTCATTGGACAAAGACCCCGATGTTGGGAAAGATTGAAGGCAAAAGGAAAAGGAGGTGGCAGAGGATGAGATAGATAGACAGTGTCATAGAAGCAATAAACATGAGTTTGGACAGATTTCAGGACTCCATTTCAGGTGGAGGATAGAAGGGCCTGGCATGCTGTGGTCCTTGGGGTCACAAGGAGTCAGACACGACTGAATTGACAACAACAACCACCACCACCAAACAAACAAACAAACAACAACAGCAATAATCAGAGATGGGAAAGTCAGTGGGAGCCCTCATGTTTTGAGCTTTATTGACTAGAAACATGCTGGTATCATCAACAAAAATAGTATATTTAAGTAAAAGGACATGTTTTCAGAGAAAGTCAGTGACTTAAATTTTGGACATGTTGAGCTTGAAGAATATAAATGTTCAACAGGAAATTGAAGGTGTAGGACCAGAACTCAGGGCAAAGGACTCATGTGTATGTGATAGAACAGAGTTGGGGAAGGTAGAAATGAAGTCCACTAAATTATTTAAATTAATTGGGAATAATTCTGGTGTTCTAAATTTCTGTTAATAAAATCTAGCTTCTGTTTATAAGAGGGACACCAAAATTAAGCTTTTATTTATTTTGCACATACTTACATGTGTATATTTTGCCATCTCTAATAGAATGTAAGCTCCTTGAGGACAAAAAACTTCATTTTGGTCTTTCTATCCCCTGTACCTCACCTGCCACCCAGTAATTATTGATTGATCAACATGACAATGAGAGATGAACTACCTAAAATAATGAACAGATTGAGTTTCATGCCTTCTGTTAGCTTATAAGCTATTTGAGAATATGGGCCATGTCATTTATATATAAATATTGCAATGATATTGCAATATTCCAGTAGAATGTAAACTTCTTAAGGGCAGGAACTAGTTTTCATTTTTGTCTATTTATGCCCCATACCTTTCACTGATTGAATTGAAGTAAAACAGAAATCTTTATGATCCCTTTTCTGCTTTTTAGTGTAACAGACTGCCATCCCCCAAACCCATAGGAAGTCAGGGCTAGAAAGAACCATAGAAGCCACAATTTTGTAATTCTTTGGAATTCATTGTAATAGGATTTTGCTAATACTTTTAGTTCAAATCAACTTTAGAATAAGCCCTCGACCTAAGTAACCCTCCATTTATATGATTCACAGTGGCCAAATAATCACTGAATGAGCATCTTTTGTGGCCTTCCTTCCCTTGATTCATTGGTTGGTCCTCAGACAACAGATATACTCAGGACTGAATTCAGCCTTTTTAATTATTAATAACATACATATACTTTTTCCTTCTCTTTTGGGGTACGGTGTCCCCTTGAAGGACAATACCTAGAATATGTGACCTTTGAGTTTCTATATTCATTGGTGTTAAAGAGAAGTGATAAGTAATAATGATGGAGTCAAGTCACATTCACAGAGGTTGCCCCACCAAAAAATTGGTCAACTCTCATTGGTCAACAGACATATAGTCTCATTTGAAACTTCTTCTGGCTTGGTTGGAAGTGTCACAGCTTAAACTCTGCCATCATAGCCTTAGAAGAGCCATCAATACAGTGATTTAGTTTACAAAGAGCTTCCCTCACAATGATCTTGTGAGGTTGGTAGAATAAATATTATACCCATTTTATAAACAGAGAAACCAAGGTTCAGAATGATTAGGGTTCATATTGTGTGTGTGTGTGTGTGTGTGTGTGTGTGTGTGTGTGTGTGTGTGTGTGTGTGTGTATAATGACTTTGGATATGTATTGAACCAAAGATCATACAGCTGATATGCACTGGACTGTGAAGAACAAGGTCTCAGGTCACCAAGAAAGACATAGGTACTAAATTGTGATGGAAAGTAGGAAGGGGTGAGTATTGTGATACATTCATACAATTATCTAAGACTATGCAGACAGATTGCTCTAATGGACTGGCCACAGTGTTCGAATGCCAAATGTATGTTTGCCTAAAAGAGTATTTTGCAGAGAACTTACACAAGGCAAGCGCTCACATGGAGGTCAGAAGAAGCAATACAAGGACACTCTCAAGGTCTCTCTGTAGAACTTTGGCATTCATTGTGAGACATGGGAGACACTGGCACAGGACCCATGGCAGGCCTGCATCAAAGGAGGCACTGCTCTCTATGAGCAAAGCAGAAGTGAAGTACCTCAAAAGAACATGAAATGGACAAATTTAGAGACATCTCCACCCCAAATGTTCATATGCATTATTTGTGCCTGACCTGTGGTAGAATCTTTTGAGGTCCTTTTGGTCTGAACAACCACAGTCAGACACACTGTGCCTTGATCCCAACATAGTGATGTCATTTTGGCCCTCTGAACAGGAAGAACAACAACCAGAGCAACTAATTGCTTCATAGTAACCTGTTCTGTAAGTGGGTATAAGAACAACCTATGATTGGATAGTATCTGTTTTTATTTTTTTAAACTAGACCTGTGATTTCCTCAACATGGGAACTCACTCTACCAATGAAGATCAGTGCATGTTTTGCCAATTATAATCTTGGAAGGTTGGCTGAGGCACTGAGAAATTAAGTGATTTGGCCAAGGTCACACAGCAGCTTATCTATTAGTAGTGGGTGTTCAACCCAGGTCTCCCTGACCACAAGGCCAGCTCTCTGTCCATTACCCTACATTGCTTCTCATTCTATGGAGGATTACTCAAAAATGCTCAAAAAGAGCTATGATATCATAGATTCCTAAGTTCCCTCTAATGATGTGCATTATAATTCATTAATAAGTACAACTTAGGGGCAGCTAGGTGGCGCAGTGGATAGAGCACCGGCCCTGGAGTCAGGAGGACCTGAGTTCAAATTTGGCCTCAGACACTTAACACTTACTAGCTGTGTGACCCTGGGCAAGTCACTTAACCCCAGTTGCCTCACTTAAAAAAAAAAAGTGCAACTTATCCATGTCCTACCCACCCATATGATTCTGGTCTACAGTCTCCCAAAAGTTCACCACAGGGGGTTCCACCCAATATGGTGGAGGTCTTCTTCACTTTCTCCCAGTATTTCTAGGGTACTAGTGGAATATTCTGGCTACCCATCTATTATTTCTTTTTTTAAAAAAATAAACATTTTTATTTAAAGTTTTGAGTTCCAAATTCTATCCCTCCTTCCCTCCCTTCCCTCTCCCCTCCCTGAAGTGGTAAGCATGTTATTTCTTGAACTTGCTCCTTCAACCAGTCTATCTTCTCTTCTTGTCCTATGAATGAGTGCAGGTAGTAGTAGTGGGAGGAGAAGGAGGAGGAAGAGGAGAAGGAAGAGGAGGAGGGGTAGTAGTAGTAGTAGCAACAGTAGCAGCAGTAGTAGTAGTGGTAGTAATAATGGTGGTGGTGGTGGCAGTGGTAGTGGGGGGAGGAGGAGGAGGAAGAGGAGGAGTTGGCATTTATATTGCCCTTTAAGGTTTGCAGAGAACTTTTCATATTTTACTTCATTTGATCCTCAACAACAACCTTGAGAGGTAGGTGCTATGTTATTCCCATTTTACAGATGAAGAAACTGAGACTAATAGAAATTAAGTGACATGCTCAAGATCATACAGCTAAGTGAATGTCTGAGGCAGATTTCAAGCTCTGATCTTCCTGAGTCCAAGTCTGGTGTTCTATCCCTTGTCCCACTTAGTTGCTTGTATAAATTATAAAATACAGAGGTATAGCTGTTTATTTTCCACAGATGGAATGGGGGTGGTCCATAAGACTTAGAGATAGGGGCAGCTAGGTAGCGCAGTGAATAAAACACCATCCCTGGATTCAGGAGGACCTGAGTTCAAACCCAGCCTCAGACACTTGATACTAGCTGTGTGACCCTGGTCAAGTCACTTAACTCCCATTGCCCCGCAAGAAAAAAGACCAAAAAAAAGAGTTAGAGATAAGAGACCCTAATGACCATCCCATTTAGCCCCCTTCTCCTACAGATTTCCTCATCTGTATTTAAGGTCCAGACAAGTGAAAGTCCTTGTCCAAACTTAGTAGCAGAGTTAAGACTAGGACCTAAATCTCCTGATTTCTTTCCTCATGCCATGTTCTTTAGATCAGATCTATAACTGGGTTACTAATTAGGGGAAGTGACCAAGGTTTGACAAAGGACTTGACTCCCACCTGAAAAAATCACCTGCTAAACAGCGAAATGTGGGTTATTACCTCATTCCTAACATACTCTCCGGACTGGCTGCTCCCCACCCCTCAACCCGCCTGGGGACCACAGCTGGAAAGGCCAAGGCTGGTGTCAGTGAAACCTCCATAAAGTCAAAGGCCAGTGGCTGAGGCGCTAAAGCCACTTTTCGTCCTTACAGTCTGACTTCATCGTCATTCAGAGCAGACTGATGCAATAATGCTCTCAAACAGGAAACATGCTATGCAATTATCTTTTTAGTAGGTCACTTGCCTCCTCTGGGAGAGGGAAGCAGAGGGAGAGCTGGAAACACACAGTTGCCTGGTCCTCAGATGGTGTGCGCACGGTAGCGGGAGTGGTGCGAGTGATTAATAGCGGTGTCACTTTCGATGAATGTTGCTTTAAGCAGCAGTGTTCGAAATTGAGTGGAAATGAAATCAAACAGCTGAAAATAAATGTTTCCTTTCTTATGAGCAGTTAGGATGCAGGCATGGGCTTTCAAATATGTCATTGAAAATGGCATGCTTCACCAGAATTCCAAATGCCTTCGTTTTACTTTAATACAGATATTGTACACATACACACAGACATTTTGCTTTTAGTGTCCGTGAAGAATTGGAGCTAAATTACTTTGGGGCTTTTCTTGATGAAAATAAAATGATGAGCCTGGGGACAAAAGAATGACCTTTGCCTATATTTTTAAGGGGGGAAAGTATTCTGGTAAAGTGATTCCAGACCACAATTGGAGTATTGTGTTCAGTCCTGGGTGCCACATTCTAGAAAGGACATTCACAAGTTAAATTGCATCTGGAAGAGGTCAATGAGGATGGCAGCTAGATGGTACACTGGATAGAGTGCCAGACCTGGGGTCATAAAGACCTGAGTTCAAATCTGGCCTCAGACCAACACTTACTAGCTGTGTGACCCTGAGCAAGTCACTTAACCCTGTTTGCCTCAGTTTCCTCATCTGTAAAATGAGAGGGTGCATACAGTGACCCCTGGGGTTCCTTCCAGCTCAAAATCTATCTGACTCTAAATCTTTGCAAGGTTTTGAGGGGAAGAGGGATTATATTTGTGTTGCTTGGCTCCAGAGGGTCAAAATTGCAAAGAGGTTAATTTCAGGTTTGATGTAAGGAAAAACTTCCTAATGATCAGAGCTGCCCCAAAGTGGAAGGGACTTCCTGGAGAGGTAGTAGGTTCCCTTCACTGGAGGTTTGCAGGCAAAGAAGAGCTGACCAACCACTTGCTGGGGATGCTCTTGAAGGGATCCTTTTTTAGGTGTGGGTTGGACTTGTGGTTGCTGAGATTCCTCCTGACTCTGAGGTTCTGTGATGTTAAAATTAGGCAGGAGGCAAGAGGTTTCCATGCATCCTAAATGGGACAATGAAAACCTTCACCAGACAGAAATTACTATCTTGCTGCGGGAATTGTAGAGCTGCTCATGGTCCCTGTGTTTGCATGCTGAGGACCCTGGCAAATCTAGGGAAATTTCTCAAACTCTGCTGGCCTCGTGGTTGTTAGCTGAGGTTTGGGAGCACAAATAATGGGTGACCACAGAATGGAATTGCAGATTTTCTCTTTGCCAAACCAACTTGCAGCCCACAGCACAGAAACTACCCTGACATAATGGTTTCAATGTGCTTAGTCTGCTCTCTGAGGGATTTCATTATTGGAGTCACGGAGCTGATCTCACTAAACCTTTGGAAGGAAATCAGATAAAGAGGCATAAAAACAACACCTCCCCCTCCCCCTAATCTAAGCAGTATATGCCAATAGGCATGGTAGCTAACTCATTGGGAATATACATCTCTGGGGTTATAATGTTCAGGCAAAAATCCTACCATGAGGGAAGGATGGACGAATGACTCAAATCATCCAGGTACATTCTTCCCTTCACTTGACCTGGTTACAAGTAGTCTCTCTCACACCCTCCATCTGCCATTTCCACTACCAATTATTTTTCTAATGGTGAATGGATTAGTTGCTGCTGATTGGAGTTTAGAGATATGAGAGTAAACTTGAAGTTCATTTGGTTTCATGTTGTGCCCGGCTGTTGTCATTGTTGCATAGTTACTCATTATGAGCCATAAAATAAGCCTGGAACAATCTCTCTCCTCATCTCCATCTATTGACCTCTCTGGCTTCCTTTAAGTCCCAACTAAAATCCCACCATCTACGGGAGGTCTTCCCCAACCCTTTTTAATTCCAGTGTCTTTTCTCTGTTGATTATTTCCTGTTTTTATCCTCGACATATCTTGCTTTGTATATTTGCATGTTATCTCCCTCCTTAGTTTGTAAGCTCTTTGAGGGCAGGGACTGTCTTTTTCTTCTTTTTGTATCCCCAGAACTTAGCATAGTGCTTGGCGCATAGTAGGTGCTTAATCAATGTGTATTGATTGATGTCCTCTACCTCCTACCCCCAGCTTTCCTGTCTTTTAAGGTGGTTTAAAACAAATTATTTCCACTTCTTCAAAACTATTTTTTTCTTGCTTTTCTGCTTTTCATTCCCCTTTCCTTCTCTCCCCCCTCCCCCATTTAGTCTGGCTAATCTAGTTAGCAGAAATATGGCTGGTAGTTTTTGTTTTTGTGACAGTTGACTTTTGAAGGCAGATTCAGTTGGGGGTGGGGGAGACTCCAGGACACTGAGAAGCAGTGCAGACTGCTCACCTACTTCAGCTTTCTACTTCAACCAAGGATTATTTGCTATCTAGGTTCTAGGATCAGTTGTTTTTTATACATAGAAAGGACAGCCAGACTCTCAGTCTTGAGTCAAGGCTGTCAGTGCCCTCTAACTTTTGGCACCCTGGGCAAAGCCTGACCCTATGTCTCTAGTGAATAGGAAAAAAAATACTATTCTTTGTATTAGCTTGCCTCTACAGGGATTTCAGGAGCCTCTTAGGGGAGAAGGGAAAACCTTTTCAACCAATACAGAATTTATTTTTGCCTTAGAAAATATCAATACTCAAAAATCCCTAGGGAAGATTTACTTGTGTGACCTTTACCTCTCTGTAAGTCACTGGACAGCAAGTCAGTTTCTCCCTCAGTACAACAAAGAGGCTGAAATTAATCAGTAGATCAACAAGCATTTGTTAAGCTCCTACTGTGTGCATTGTGCTAAGTGCTGGGGATATAAAGACAGTGAGCTTGCATTCTAAAGCAAGAGACAACCTGTGCATATATAAGTATATACAAGAAAAATGCAAAACAGTTAGAAGGCAACTCAGATAGGAAAGCACTATAAGGTGAGCTTCTCTGAGGTCCCTTCTGGCTTGAAATCCTCTGATGTTGGAAGAGAAAATGGGAACTCCCTGACTTGTAAACTCCATTTGTACCCCTAATCCTCATTTGAAATCTGGCCAGTTGTGTAGGTAGGGGAAGGGTGGAGTGAGGTCCTCAAACTTCCTTATTTCCCCAGCCTGCTCCCTTACCTCTGAGAGCCACCACCCCTGGTGGAGGTGACTCATGCTTTCAATGCAACAAACACCCACTGAGTGCTCCTGTGCTCAAGATCCTGGTACTGAGTGCTGAATGTTGTTCCTAGCAGTTGCATAGCACGTGTCTGTCGATTTCCTATATTTAAAAAGTCTCATCAGAGCTAACAATTCTAGAAGGGAGTGGGGGTTGGTGACCAGGAAATAGCCCCAGACCTTATTTTTCTGGCCTTCCTATCAATCAGATCAGTGTTTCCTTGCCTCTTACTCATGGACTCCCCCCATCAGGCTTCTGTGCATTCAGTCTCCAGCTAGTCAAGGGATTTTGCTCACCAACCACCATCCCTCCCCCACTCCTCACCCACAAATTCAGGTTGTTAACTGGGACATTCATAAAATGTTAAAGGGTGGGAGAAGACACTTCTTCACTGTTTGATGATCCTCATAGTGGCCTCTTGCCAGAACTCAGAGCCAGGTAGAGACAATTATTGGCAGGGCCAGCCAGAGGGCTGCTCCCATACCTAGGCTGCTAGTTTGAGAGATGTTTTTCTTTTAAAGACCCAGTCTATAAGCCTCACCACAGTGTTAACGATCTGGGAGGTGCTTGTTGAGCATCCTCTAAATGGCCTAAGACAAATGAGGTTGGTTTATTCAGTGTACTTAAAAAAATCCATCTGGGGGCTAACTCCATAGTCCTTTGCTCTAGGGATCTGAATGATCACATAGGATTTAGGAGATTCTGTGACTCAAAGAGATTAAGCAACTTGCTCAGGTTTGCTTGGAAAAAAAAGAAGAGAGGAGAGATTTGAACTCAAGTTTTCTTGCTCTGAATCCAGTGCTCCTTTCATTAGACTGCAGACATATGCTGCCTTATTCAATTTTTGCTTACCAGAAAGTAGCACCTTGTACTAGTGTCAGAATCCTTTGGGTTGAACTTTAGCACACAGGCCAACCCAGCATCTTTTTTGTTTGGACTGACTTTTTCATTGTCTGGGCAGTTCAATCTCTGTGGTCCTTCATTCCTTCCTTCATAGACATACACCTGTGTACATGTATGTACATATGTGTATGTATATATGTATATTTAATAATCCCTTGAAAATGTTTTGACTATGCTCTGATTTTCACATTTTTCTGAGCTTATTGTCACTTCCCAGTTGCTCCCTCAGTAGATCCCTTCCTTATAACAAATAAGTGTAGGCAAACAAAACAAGTTAACACATTAACTACATCTGAAAATCTGCCCCTGCAGTTCACCAGCTCTCTGGCAAGAGTCACTGGTCATCACAGGATTAATCAGAGTTCTGAAGCCAATCAGTTTTGTTTTGCATTACTTTTTTAATCTTCACTCTCGGTCCTCTTAGGAGTGGCTTCTGCTGTGCTATTTTAAGAATGTTTTTACATCATGGGAGGTGGAATGAGGATATGACATTTACAGAATGTCTGAGTGGGAAAGGATCTGAGTCCAACCTGTACATGAACAAGAATCCTCCAGACAACATACTCAGCATTATAGTAATGTCAAACTCAAATAGAAATGTATCTCTGGGCTGCATATTGACTTAGGAAACCACACATTTAACATTTATCTGTGTTGTATTATATGTTTATTTGTTTTGGGAAACATTTCCCAGTTACGTTTTTATTTGCAGGGCAATGAGGGTTAAGTGACTTGCCCAGGGTCATACAGCTAGTAGGTGTCAAGTGTCTGAATCCAGATTTGAACTCAGGTCCTCCTGACTCCAGGGCTGGTGCTTTATCCACTCCCAGTTATATTTTAATCTGTTTCAGGCTGTAGCTACTTGTGTTTTGAGTTCTCCTTGAGTTTAACACTACTATTCTGCAAGTGCTTTGCTTTCTGACTCTATTTGAAGGCCTTTAGGGAGGGGGATCCCAATATTTCCTAAAGCATTCCACATTCGGATATCTCTAAATGTTAGAAAGTTGGTCCTGACAATCGAGGCAACTTATTGCAACTTGCATCTAGCATTCCTAGTTCTGCCCTCCAGGGCCAAGCAGAACAAAACTAATTCCTCTTTCATATGACAGGCCTTCAGATACTTGAATACAGTTAGCACATTGGTCATTGGTCCTAACTCTTACCTTCTCCAGGCCCAACATTCCCAGTTCCTTCAACTTCTCCTTTTCATGTCATGAGGTCACGCTCCTTCACCATTCTGCTTGTCTTCTTCTGGAAACTCATTATCTCCCAATCCCCATCCTAAGGGCAATTTGGTGCCCTAGACTGAACACAGTACTCCAGTTGTTTGATGAGAGCAGAATATGGTAAGACCATCATTTTTCTATCCCTAGACACTGAGCTTCTCTTAATGTAGCATCGGGTTGCCTTAGCTTTCTCATATTGAGCAGGAAGTCCACAAAAAGCTCAGCTCTTCTTCACATGAACCCCATTTCCCCCCAATCTTGTATTTCTGAAGTTGACTTTTTCAACTCATGTGTAAGACTCTATTTCTTCTCTCATTAAATTGCAATGTTTGAATTGGTGAAGATCATTTTTTTAATCATGACTTTGTCATTCAGTGTTTTCATTCTCCCTTCTGGCTTCAGATCATGAACATGTGATAGGCATATCACTGGTCACCAGGTCACTGATAGAAATGTTAAACAGCTCCTGACCAAGCAAGACCTGTGTGGTACTCCACTGGAGACCTCTTTTCCAAGTTAAAACTGATCTATTAATAGCTATTCTTTGGGTCTAATCATTTCTAGATCTTAGATTTAGAGGTAGAATGGGACACTTAGATGTCATGTAGTTTAGAGGTATCAAACATGTATCCCTCAGGCCACATACAACCCACAATATCCTGGACCAGATAAAAATGTAATTGGGAAATATTTTTTAAAATAAATAAGAATACATTAAAGCGTAGATAATATTGCATTTTAAAACTAAGTCAATATGTGGCCCATAGGGTTAGTGGCCCCCATTTTTATTTGAGTTTGACACCACTGATCTACTCTTCTTATTTTACAGCTGAGAAACTAAGGCCCAGAGAGATTAAGTAAATTTTCAAGGTCCCTTTGGTACTACAGGGTAGATCTGGCATTCAAAAGCATGTCCTCCGATTCCAAATCTAGCAGTCTTTCTACCACACCAGATTGCCTCACAGTTCAACCAGTCGTGGATTGTCCAAAGGCCTGTCCCATATTTTTCCATCTTTTCCAGAGGAATATCTTAAGAATGTAGTCATATGCCTTGTTAAAATGCTGATGAAACTGAATGTAGTTCATTCCCTAATCTTTCAGCTTAGTAATTTTGCCAGAAAAGGAAATAAATTTAGTCTGGTATGTCATGTTCTGGATGATGCCTTGATGATTCTGAGTGATCACTACAGGCACTCTTAGCAACAGATTCTTTCATTTTGAAAAAAGAAAACAGAAGGGAAAAAAAGGGAAATGGAGTGTGCTCCATAAAGAGGTTTGAAATCACCAACCTTCCATTCACCATTGCCACCATTTTATTGTCTAGTGCCATAACATCCTCTTATAAAGACGCACAAGTCCATGACTTAGGTAGTCAGGAGCCAAGATACTAGGCAAAAAAATGAAGTAGTCTTATTAAGGGGGGTGTCTGCTATTGAGAGAGAAGCAAGGTGAGGAATAAGGGCTGCTAAGAGACCCAGCCTTAATCCATTCCCAGGATGGATTGTCATTAGTAGCTCCATGGAGATTAGAAATTGTGATCCCAGTTTGAGAGAACTTTGTCCAGCCAGTGAGATTTCACAAATTTTCACTCATGTGCCTTGGTTAAAGAGATATTAATCAAATAAAAACTGTAGCATCCATTTACTCACAGAGTCGTGTGCTCAGAGGGAAAAAAGCAATTTGTGAAGCCAAAGAAAGAGAGTGAGCAGTTCCCTACTTATAATTCTGAAGGAAAACAGTTGGCCTCCCCAAAGGCCATAGGCCAATAATATGTCATCACAGAGAACTGAGACACTCCAGTTCACTTGCCAGAAATGGGTTTCTACCCTATCACCATCCTGAAGAGACAGTTCCTACAAGGCCTGGCAGAATGCACAGCCAGAATTCAGAATCTGGAAAATATCTTGCTTTGCAGAATGATTGCTATAAGAGGCAAATGCTTGGTTAATCAATGATCCTAGTTATTTTCTTTATTTTGCATACAACATGTTTATTTTTCTTTACATAATTCTCTTAAAGGAGAGATAATCAGGTTGTCTGCCTATGGCCATCCCTCACCTATAAAGATGGTCCTCCAACCCACCATCCACTGGACATGTTGTTTTGATGTTTAGCTTTTCCTCCCCTCCCCCCCACCCCAATCCCTTCTCCCTTGTGCCTGAGAGCACACATTTGTGAGAAGCCTGGCTGGGATTATGGGTGCCATCTATGTCCATGAGTCAGAGCAAAGACAGCTGCCACACGGAAGAATAAAACCAATTCCCTCCTTGCTCCATCCTTCAATAGCTTAAAAAATACTTTCCTCACAATAACCCTATGAGACAAATTATGTAAATATCATATCAGAATTTTACAATTGAGAAGCCTGAGGCTCATAAAGGTTAAATGACTTGTCAAATGATACACAGTTACTATCACAGCTGGGATTTAAACCAAAGTCCCTCTTGATTACAAGTCCCTCACTTGGCACTCAGCAGTACCAGATCTCAAACTACAACACAAAGCTGTAGTCATCAAAACAGTTTGGCACTAGATAAGAAACAGAGTAGTTATGAAATAAAGATATATTGGAAAAAAGAAATAGAGTGGCTGATCAATATAACAAACTAGGTACACAATATACAGAAGCAAATGGGTCCATAACCATCTGTTGGATAAACCCAAAGATCCCAACTATTGGAACAAACACTATTAGACAAAAATTGATAGGAAATGGGGCAGCTAGGTGGTGCAGTGGATAGAGCATTAGCCCTGGATTCAGGAGGACCTGAGTTCAAATCCAGCCTCAGACGCTTGACACTTACTAGCTGTACGACCCTGGGCAACTCACTTAACCCTTATTGCCCCCCCCCAAAGAAAAATAAATAAAAAATTAAAAACTGATAGGTGGGGCAGCTAGGTGGCGCAGTGGATAGAGCACCAGCCCTGGAGTCAGGAGTACCTGAGTTCAAATCCGGCCTCAGACATTTAACACTTACTAGCTGTGTGACCCTGGGCAAGTCACTTAACCCCAATTGCCTCACCTTAAAAAAAAAAACTGATAGGAAAAGTGGAAAGCAGTCTGGCAGAAACTAGGCAGAGACCCACATCTAATGCTATATGCCAAGATATGCTCAGTGAGGACCTAATTTGAACATAAAGGGTAGTTTCATAAACAAATTAGTGGAGGGAACATGGAAATTGCTTGGCAGATCTATTGGATGGGGGAAGAGTTCATGACCAAAGAAGAGGTAGATAGATTCATAGGAGGTTTAAAAAAGATAATCTTGCTTATATAAGAGTTAATTTTTTTTCCTCACAACAACAACAACAACAATACAGTCAAACTTAGAAGAAAATCAGGAAACTGGGGGAAAATCTTTTATCCTAGTATCCTTGGATAAAGGTCTCATTTTTTGATGGGAATTGAAAAATTTCTCTATGTGGGGAATTGAGCCAAATTTATAAGAATAAGAGCTATTCCCCGATTGATAAATGGTCAAGGGATGCAAATAGGAAATTTTTAGAAGAAATCAAAGCTATCAATAGTCATAAGAAAAAAAATGTTTTAAATCGCTGAGAAACGTAAATTAAAACAACTCTCAGGCACCACTTCGCACCCATCAGATTGGCTAAGATGTCAGAAAAGGAAAATGACAAATGCTGGAGGGGATATGGGAAAATAGGTACACTAATGCACTGTTTATGAAGCTGTGAACTAATCTAGCTATTCTGAAGGACAATTTGGAACTATGCTTCCAAAGCTATAAAACTGTATACCCTTTGACACAGAAATACCACTATTACATGTATACCCCAAAGAAATAAAAGAAAAAAGACAAGGACCCATATATATATAAGTTTTTATTATAACTTTTTGTGGAGGCTAAGAAGTATGGTATATGAATGTTATAAGATTGTTGCTGTTGCTGTTGCTGTTTGTCCTTTGTTCTTGAAGAGGACCATGGCATCATGGTGATACTGTTGTGCTGTAAGAAATAAGAAGAGGAATAGTTTCAGAAAGACCTAGGAAGACTTAGATGACCTGATGCAAAGTAAAATGAGCAGAACTAGGAGAGTAATTTATATAGTAACAGCAATATTGTAAATATTCCAGGCCACGGCACTGCCCTGGCTTGTCTTATTATATGTATAATATTGGGCAACTCATTTAGCTGTTCTGGGTCTCAGCTTTCACGTTTGTAAAATCAAGAAGGTGGACTGGGCGGTCTCTAAGATTCCTTCCAGTTCTAAATCTCATGAGCCTTTCTCAGAAACAATCTTTTTAGCTCTAAGCTCCCACTCCATTTGAGTGGGGAAGCAATATTACATATTTGTTAAACTTACTATGTACAGAATACTTGGGAACAGTGATGCAGAGAATAAAAGTTTAGATAAGTTAAGATTCCTGCTTTCACAGAGCTTACCGTCTAGGACAGGGTGAAGACACTAAGAGAGATAACCAGTGTTATGTGATAAGGACATCAGAAAGAGACAGAACTGGGTGATATGTGAGTTACTAGGGAAAGTTATCAGCTGATTAGATGAGAGAAGACTTCCTGAAGGAGATGGTGCTTGAGTAGGGGTTTAAAGGGGAAGCTAGGTGGGGTAGTGTGCATACAGTGGTGGACACCAAGTCAGGAAGACCTGAGTTAAAATCAAGCCTCAGATACTTAACTAGCTGTGTGAATTTGGACTGATCATCTCATCTCCATCTGCTTCTGTTTCCTCATGTAAAATGGGGATAATGAAAGCATCTACCTCAAAGGGTTGTTTTGAGGATCAAATGAGATGATGATTGTAATGTGCTTAGCACAGTTCCTGGCATGTAGCAAGCACTATATAAATGTTTGTTTTTATTATTATTATTATTATTTTAGTCTGGGTAGGAATTCAACAGGTAAGGAGATGGAGCTAAGGCACTCCAGGTGTAGGGAACAGCAAGAGCAAAGGCATAGAGGTGAGAGAGCACAGAGCATGTTTGAGGTCAGAGAGTTCGCCATTCTGGTTAGATCATAATATGTATAGAGGGAAATGATGTAAGATAAAGTTGGCACGTGGGCAGGTAGGTGGCTCAGTGGATAGAGTATCAGACCTAGAGTCAGGAAGACTCATCTTCCTGAGTTAAAACCTGGCCTCAGACACTTACTAGCTGTGTGACCCTGAGCAAGTCACTTAAGGAAACTTAGGTAAACAGGGTTATCTGTCAAATGGGCTGGAGAAGGAAATGGCAAACCACTCCAGTAACTTTGCCAAGAAAACCCCAAATGGGGTCATGAAGAGTCAGAATGACTGAACAACAACAAAGTTGGAAAGGTCTTCCTACTCTTAGGTCAAATGATCTAGTCACTATATAATATTCCCTCCACAGTATTTGAAGAGCTACCCAATAGCAGAGTAATAAATGTCACTTCCAAAGAGGAAAATCTTGACTTGCTTGACTGAGGCTCATAAAAGTTAAATGATTTGTCAGATGACACAAAGTTACTGTCACAGCTGGGATTTGAACCAAAGTCTCTCTTGATTACATGTCCCTCAAGCTATAATAGAAAGCTGTAGTCATCAAAACAATTTGGGACTAGACAAGAAATAGAGTGGTTGATCAATGGAATAGATTAGGTATACAATATACAGAAGCAAATGAGTACATAACCTAGTGTCTGATAAACTCAAAAGATCCCAACTATTGGGACAAACACTCACTATTAGACAAAAACTGATGGGAAAAATGAAAACTTCCTGAGGCAGCTAGTGGATATAGTGGATACAGCACCGGTCCTGGAGTCAGGAGGACCTTAGTTCAAATACAGCCTCAGACACTGGCTAGCTGTGTGACCCTGGGCAAGTCACTTAATCTCAATTGGCTAAAAGAAAAAAAAAAGGATAAACTTTCAAACAAGGAGGAAGTTGGATTAGATAATATCTGAGGTTCCTTATAGCTATGGGTGTGCTGGTAAATGTTTACCAGCTGTACACAGGACACACTGTGACATTTAATCTGCTATTAATATTTCTTAAGGCTAGGCAGCAAAACAACAAATCAAGTACTGATTTGTAGCATTTGCTGATTTCTGAGGTATAAATACCTGAGCATGGCAGGCCAAAGAAAAAAACTGGTAAATTTCTGCTAAAAAACAAACAGATGCATTTTTTCTTTCCTTTTTAGGATTTATAGTATTTTTTACTGCAAAATTAGAAGCATGTTCTTTTTTTTTTAGTGAGGCAATTGGGGTTAAGTGACTTGCCCAGGGTCGCACAGCTAGTAAGTGTTAAGTGTCTGAGGCCAGATTTGAACTCAGGCACTCCTGACTCCAGGGCCGGTGCTCTATCCACTGCACCACCTAGCTGCCCCCAAAGCATGTTCTTTTAAAATAATGAATAGTAAAACAACTGAGACAATGGTCACCTGACCTCTGCTAGCACAGAAACTTCAGAAGAATATGTGACCAAGCAGATAGAGTGTTGGAAAAAGGGAGTTCTGGGTTTATATCCCACCTCTGATGACCCTGAGCAAATTAAGCCTCTCATTTCCTCATTTGTAAAGTGGGGACAATAATAGCACCTACCCCACAAATTCTGAGATTTGAAAATGAAAATGTCTTTTGTACATCTTAAAGAGAGGTCTAAAATCTAGGCTGTAAATTGCCGATGTAAAAAACCGCCTACAGTCAAATCATCATAATTTATGTGCATTTGAGGACAAGAGGTATAACATAACTCTTCTATGGAAGAGCCAAAAGGCTCCTTTGTGACAAAACTCGTGGCCCTGCCTCATCAGTGAGATCCAGTCAGTGGGAACAGTGGTTGGTGGTTTACCATGAAGTGATGTTGAAATGCAGTTGGGTGTTTCTAAGGAAACCAGATACTTCCTAGCTCTTGGGTAAGTCACTTGGTCTTTCCCACTGTCAGTTTCCACATCTGTAAAATGGGGATAATAATATCATTTGCCTTCAAGGGTTATTGTGAGGATCAAATGAGATAGCACATGTGAAGGGCTTTGCAAACCATAAAGAACAGTAGGCATGTGTGTTTCATGTGATAAAAGTTGTTTTCAGTAGTCTCTTCCTTTCCCCCCCTCCCATTTTCTTTTCTGAAAAGAAAGCTTTCCTCTATCTGTCAGACTCTGGAGGACACTAAACCCAGAAATCATAACAACTTTATGTGTTATAGTATAATGTTAGTGGGTCCTTCTATTTTTCAAAGTTTCTGATGGCTCTTCAAGCTTCAATCCATCAGTACTTCAAACTATGATCGACTTTGATAGCTATCTCTTTGATGTGGGCACTTTCTCCCCACCCACATAGATGGCCATCCATCCATGCTTTCTCATCCTATGTGATTCTTGCCCATGTTTTGCTCTAAATCTACTGTAGAGTATCTGTCCAATGTGTTGAAGTCTTCCTTTGCCTCTTCTAATATTTGATGGATAACAGGGAGGCTCTTGGGTTGTCCATCTGTTATATTTCAACCTTGTTCCACAACTGGTTTCCCTACTTTTCTAGCTATGTATGTCCTCAATATTGTATGTTATGCCTCTTCTTGAATCTGAGTCATCATAAATAATGGACTGTAGCTGAATACGTACCTAACACATCTTTTCATTGCCGCTTGGGTTTCATGCATTCTTCATGGATTCTTCTGAGATGGTGACTATTCTTTGACTCAGCCATATAGCATCATCAGGGAAAAACCAGCATTAAAAAGATGGGATTTTGTGTGAGAATATAGCTTATTATCTAGAATATTACCATCCTCCTACTCAATTCTGGGTCCAACTCATTTTTCTTCTGTAGTGTCTTTTCATATTTTAGGTGATGGTTGGCCAATTCATTCAACTACTACAAGTCATAATTGGAGCAATATAAATTCTTTTTAAAAAAATGTTATAGGGGCAGCTTTGTGGTACAGTGGATAGAGCACTGGCCTTGGATTCAGGAGGACCTGATTTTAAATCTGGCCTCAGACACTTGACACTTAGTAGCTGTGTGACCCTAGGCAAGTCACTTAACCCTCATTTCATTGAAAAAAAAAAACAACAAACAAAAAAAATGTTTGACTGATGCTTTAAAAAAATATCATTGTCAGGGGGCAGCTAGGTAGTGCAGTAGATAAAGCACCGGCCCTGGATTCAGGAGGACCTGGGTTCAAATCTGGCCTCGGACACTTGACACTTACTAGATGTGTGACCCTGGGCAAGTCACTTAACCCCCATTGCCCTGCAAAAAAAAAATCATTGTCATTTCTCAGGACTTCCCTCCAATAGAATCCTCTTTTACAACAATGAAATGGGCTTAATTAAAATAAATTGACACATGAATCACATTTAATATCACATGCCTTTGTGATGTTTAAAATCTAAATGTGGGTCCTAGCCTGCCTCCCCCCCCCCAGTTTTTTTTTGGGGGAACTGACTAAGATTACTGATAAATTCAGCAAGAGTTTAGGCTTTTAAGGATTTATTAACATATATTAGAAGTTAGTGAAGAGAAAGAAGTTGAGAAAGCCACCTTTATTTAGCTATCCACACTTCTATAGATAACATGTAGAGTAGATCTTTCTACTCTGTTCTGCCCCTGCTGCCACCACGCTGGTTCCTGAACAAAAAGCGCAAGATCCAGCAAGCTAGCCTCTGCTTCCTACTTCCTGCGTCCCTCCCCAAAAGGGGAGGTCCTTCAAGCTGATTAGTTGAGAGTGGTCTCCTGTTGATGGTGTAGTCCACAGCCTCTGAGAACAACACCCTACTCAGGGTCAACCACAGGTGGTCTTGATTTAATCATTCTTAAATAGGTTCTTAGTCAGTTTCTTAGTCTCATCCAATTCAATCAATTCCAAATCAATCTTCAGGTGGGGCCCCTGGGTGTCTGCCAAATCCCATTATTTTATCACACCTCAGACCATACCTCTAATCCACAACCACGAGAAGGAAAGCATAACTCATCATGTATCCTCTAGAATTGAGAGTTTTTGTAATAATAATTTCTCATTCCTTTGATTTTTCCTTTATGGATAGCCAGACATCTCTTTTGAATGCTCATAATGTTCCAGCATAACATATCATATTGGTTGACTTGGAGGATCTTGTCAAGTTTTTCTGAGAGAGTGATGTATATATTTCATTTATCTTCATCAGAATCTTTTTTTTCCCTTCCTTCCTTCCTCCCTCCCTCCCTATCTCTCTTATCTTTCTTCTCATCAGGCAGGATGACCATGAGCCCTGTCCTCTTCCAGCTCTGAACAGCCTGGCTTCAAAAGATGAGCCATTACAACTCTAGCCTTTCCCCTGGGCTGTCTTTTAAGATGATACCCCTGAGGTGTATTTCATTCTTTCTTTCCCCCCAAGCCTATGGAGTCTTAGGTTTCCCTAGGAATGAGTCCACCTTTCACTTTCTGTGCATGTACATTTCACCCCCAGAGCAGACACTCTTTGTTCCTTCAGTAAATCTGATGGGAGAGGGATAGGGGACACTGTACTGCTCCTTCCCCTGAGGTTGTGGTAGAGCGCAAACCGCCCAAGGGCTTGTTCTTCCTTCTAGTAGTAGGTCCAGGGTTTGGTCAGGAGGTGCAGCTCTGGCAGATGCCCAAGCTGACTTGTTCCCAACCACTTCTGAGGATCTGGAGTAAAATACCTTACAGAGGTCTAGTTTTGGTGTCCATGTGGCTTTTTCCTATTTTAGGTGGTTTTCTTACAGTTCAGTTGCACATTTGGATGGATCAGTGGACTTGAAGTCAGGAAGATTTGAGTTGAAATTTGACTTCAGACACTAGATGTGGGACCTTGGGCAAATCACTTACCTCTGCCTTAGTTCCTCATCTGTAAAATGAGGGTAGTAATAGCGTTTTACTCCCAGGGTTGTTGTAAGGATCAAATGAGCTAATATTGATGCTTTGCAAACCTTAAAGCACTATATATTTTTATTAAGTCATTTTTTTCAGTCATGTCTGATTCTTTGTGACCCTATCTGGGGTTTTCTTGACAAAGATACTGGAGTGGCTTGCTGTGTCCTTCTCCAGCTCATTTGACAGATGAGAAAACTGAGGCAAACAGGGTTAAGTGACATGCTCAGGGTCACACAGCTACTAAGTATCTGAGGATAGATTTGAACTCAGGAAGATGAGTCTTCCTGACTCAAGGCCCTGCACTCTATTCACTATACCACCTAGCTGCCCCCAAACACCATATAAATGCTAGTAGTGATGATGGTGATGCTGCTGCTGCTGCTGCTGCTGGAGTCCTGATTGCTTTTCTTTCTCCAGTTAAAAAAAAAAGATGCTGCAGCCCTAATATGGGTACTTTCAATGTAATTACTTAAAAGAAAGATTGTCTTCTGCATTAGCAAATGAGGTGAGCCAAAATTCTATCTTATGTTCATGTAAGAGGGTGGAAGCATGCTGTACTTAAAGTCAGCACACCTTGGTTAGAATGTTGACTAAGATACTACCTATGTGACACAAGGCAAATTGCTCACCTTCTCTGAGCCCAAGTTTTCCCACTTGGAACACGGGAGTAATAAAGTACTACTTTCCTTGATAACAATGATAACTAACATTTATATAATACTTTAAGGTTTGTAAAGCACATTGCATATTTTCTCATTTGATCTTCACAATAAGCATGAGGGAAGGATGTGCTATTATTAACTCTATTTTACAGGTAAGGAAACTGAGACAGACAGCAGTTGCCCAGGGCCACATAGCTAGTAAGTGTCTGAAATAAGATTCAATCTCAGTATGACATTGGAAAGAGTCCTTATCATAGATGTTTGAAGTATTGAAGAAATGAGTGGATAATCATCTGATGTGAGCAGCAAATCAGTAAGAACAATAAGACTGAGTCTACATGAATTTAATATCAAAATAAAATAAAATTCCCCTCTTTCCTTCACTGTCCAACTTGTGGAGTTATCTTCTCCCATCTTTCTATCCTAAATAACCATTAACTCCTTCCTGGAATCTGATTTCTCTCCTCCTGATATTCTATTGAAAAAACTCTCTCCAAATTTAGCATTTATCTCCTTGTTGCTAAATCCAATACCATTTTCCTCATTCTTCCTCATTCTTCTCCTTGACCTCTCAATAGCACTGAAGCAGTAAAGACATCTTGAGGACAAGACAGGAGGCATTTCCAGGTGGAACAAAACATCCTCAACATCACCTCCCTCCCTCAGACTTAGAACCCTGTACCCAAACACCCTGAAAATAGCAGCACCACACATATCATTGGCCCTACTATCAGCCAGCCCTCAATAGCTGTCTTCCTTAAAAGTAACCCTGGGGGCAGCTAGGTGGTGTGGGGCAGCTAGGTGGCACAGTGGATAGAGCACCAGCCCTGGAGTAGGGAGGACCTGAGTTCAAATCTAGCCTCAGACACTTAACACTTACTAGCTGTGTGACCCTGGGCAAGTCACTTAACCCCAATTGCCTCACTAAAAAAAAAAAAAAGTAACCCTGGTTTTTTGTGCATCTACAGCTACTGAAGGTCACTTAAAAAAAGAAGGTTTTTGCCACCCTAGTCCTAAGCACAACATCAGAAGTGGATATGATTTTATTAATGGAAGTAACACTAAAAACATAAATTGCCTATACCCTATGGGAAACCTGCTCTTTTTATATTCCCAAAAGCCAAACTTTCCTAAGTGTGCTGCATCTTTCTATTAGGATGTTAACTCCTTGACAGCAGGGATTGTTTTATTTTTCCATTTGTATCCCTCGCACTTAACTTTTGACAAAGAAAGCATATATATATAAATTCACTCAGTCATCCACTAATATGTATTTTCATTCCATCATTTGCAACACCCTGCCATTGCCCTTAAGATTAAGTATCTGACACAGGATTTGAACTCTAGTTTGTTTTTTGTTTTTTGTTTTTTTTTTTAGTGAGGCGATTGGGGTTAAGTGACTTGCCCAGGGTCACACAGCTAGTAAGTATTAAGTGTCTGAGGCCGGATTTGAACTCAGGTACTCCTGACTCCAGGGCCGGTGCTCTATCCACTGTGCCACCTAGCTGCCCCTTGAACTCTAGTTTGAATGGCTAATTCTAAATTCTTTACTCCCTCTACTTTGACTGTGTGTCTGATCTCTGAATGGGGTTTTATATTTCTAAATGCAGAGAAGGGTAATGAAAAGATTAGTGGGAGGGGAAGGCTAGCTTTGATTAGTGAATGAGATACAGTAAACCAATGAAAATTAGATGCCTCCAGTACAGGAGAACTTGGTGAGATACTGTGCAACATGTCATATGAAAATGGTAGTTTTTTTTAAGGTGTTAATATTTGCACATCCTTTTTAACAGGTATTTACCCAAAGTATACAGATACGATACTGTGGAAGAGTACACTGACTATAACTTGACAGGTTTTTATACCCACAGAGGACCACTTCTTTGAGTATACTTTATAATCTTTAAAGTACTTTGTGAAAGTGGCTTGCTATTAAAATTAGTTTTTAACATTTAATTTTTATTTTATTTTTTCAATTAATGTAAATTTTTTAACTTTTTAATTTTATTTTGTATGTGTGTATATACATAATTATCCATCCATCCATCCATCCATCCATCCATCCATCCATCCATCCATCCATCCATGCATCCAATCCATTCATCTATTGTCTTCCCCAAAGGACCAGTAAGCTTCTTGAGAACAGAGAATATTTTATTTTGGTCTTTGTATCACTTGTGTCTGGAGCAGTTCCTGGCATATAGTGTTTGGTTAATACTATTAATTGCTAAATCATACTAATTCCCATGAATCATATTGTTATTAAATGTAACAAGTTTTTAATACATGTTAACTGATTGGTTTGTTGATTGTCTTGGACCATTATAGCTAAGCTATTACAAGGAAATAAATATCCTCATAGAATATAGTATTTAAATGACCTCCTAGAGAAAGATGATGAATTGCTATGAAATATTCTGTACTTGTTCATGTCATGCCTGCCTCTTTCCTACCTACTCAGAAACAATGTTTTAGGTCTAGGGCTTTGAGACAGAAGCAGGGGCGTAGATTTGATGACCTCTCAAAGTTCCTAGCAGCCCTGAGGGTTTTGTGAAAGTTCATATAAACATTTGCTCACTAATGACCATGACCTACCGTGATAGAGCACCTTTCATGCAAAAGGTCCCCTGATATTTTATAAACTTCTTGCTGGAGTGCTTGTCTTCACCCCTGACATACCTACCTCGAGAGGAAAGCACAGCATCTGTTTTATAGGGCATGGGAGAGACTCAACAGTAATTGAAGGCAGGAAGTGAAGAATACCTTTTCTATTTGAAACCACGGGGAGGGGGGCCTCAGGGAGGCTGAAAATAATGACCTGTGTTGGAATTTGACAGGAACACCAGGGTTAAAGTTGGTTTCCTTCTGAGAATGTCCTTTTGAAATATATTCCAGAATATCACTACCATCGTCTTAATTATGTCACAAAATTCATTAAGCCGAATAATTAATGATCACAAGGCACTTGGAAACTATCAAATGCCATATAAATGTTAAGCAGTAAAAATCACTTTGCCCATGAAATGGAGGAAAAGGGTTGTTGTATGGTGAGGGAAACACTGCAAAGCTTCCTTTTGAGCCATCTTCAGGTGCTAATGCTCTGTATGTGTTGGAGGGGGAGGGGAGAATTTATGATTTTTAATGGTTTTAAATCAAAACTTGAAAGACACCATTAGGTTCTGTTTCAAAGGAATTTGGAAGGCAAATGGGCTGCTGTTTGACTTTCGCCACAGTGCCACACTGTCTGCTCACTTGTCGTGCCAGAAACACAAAGGTTTTGCCTTCGGATTTCAATAAAATATCATGTTTGCTTTTACTACTTCTAGCCGGAGGCAGTTTGGGCCCAAAGCCAAGGAAGAAGTCAAGATCATTGAACACCAAACGCAGTACCTCCGATTGATGCCTCATTTGGCAACGGCATTAGCGCTGACTTTTACCAGCAGGTAAACCCTTCTTTTGGCCATCTGAGCCAATTCAATATTTGCTAACTAAACATTAGCATAAGTGACATGCTAGAATTCATAAGCAGCTGAAAGGAGATGCAATCGCTATTTTAAAATTCTAACGATATCGAATGTGAGCACCCAGGGCTTCTGGGATGGAACAGGCTTCGAGACTAGAAATAGTGGCCAACACTCCATTGTCTTGATCTGTGCTAATGAAAACCCTCAGATGATCAAAAAAGAGCTCATTTTCTCCATTGGGTTTCTTTCATTTTTCTCCCCAAGCAAACCATTTGTCAGACTTCTAAAAAACAATAGGCTTGGCCAATTTGAGTTGCAGCTTCTTTTTCTACCTCTCTCCATCACTCCCTAAATAGAGATTCTAAAAACCAATAACATTTCCACAGATATACAGATAGAGGAGGGGTAATGCCATTATTAACACTTTAAGTGATGAGTTCAGCTACCTCCTGTCTACTACCCTTGAGTCCTTCATCCTAAAAACACTCACACATTTTCATTTCAACCCTGAATTGCCCCCACTACTCATCTTCTCTGATCCTATTCCTGAGCTGCTGAAAATGCCTATCACCCCATAATGCTAGTTGAGCCCATTGCTACAGAATAATCTTTTTTTCTTCCTTGAATGACTGACTATTGAACTCCATACAGCTGTGCCAAACATATTACTCTCTCCTCAAGCCCCCAACTTGATTCCTTTTCCCTTTGCTCAGCAGAAACTCTCTCCTCACCTACTGTTGTAATGACAGTGTCAAAGCCTTCCTCTCTGAACCCCATTTTCCCCCTACCCACAGTTCAAAACCCGGCTACATGGGCCTCTATTTCTTCCCCTTTGTTCCAGTTCCTGAGGAAGAAGTATCCCTTCTTGCAAAGGTTTCTCATCTCCACTGAGAGGTTCCTTTCCTCTCTTCTCTAACCTCCTCTTCCTCACCTCCTAACAACCCTGAGAAGTAAATATTATCACCTTCTCCTCCTCTCCCCTCCTCTCCTCTCTCCCCTTCCTCTTTCTCTCTCTGTGTGTTTCTTTCCTCCCTTTCTCTTCAAACATGCCCAGCTGCCCTTCATCTTTAAAAAAATCTTCACAGCCACCCCATCAAATTATCATCCTAAATCCTTTCTGTCTTCTCCAAAATTACTTTTAAAAAATCTTCCTCAGTGAACATTCACTTTTCAAGCATTTTTAATCTGGCTTTTCATACTATCACCATTGTGGTAGCTCAGTGGATTGGGAACTAGACTTGGAGTCAGGAAGACCTGAATTCAAATTCTGCCTCAGGCACTTATTAGCTGTGAGACCATGGGCAAGTTATTTAACCTCTGTTTGCTTCAGTTCCTCATTTGTAAAATGAGGGTGATAATATTTACTTCTCAGGGTTGTTAGGAGGTGAAAATGTGACGTGCTTTGTGAACTGTGAAGCTCTATAATATTAATATGAGCTATTACTATTAGCTAGCCAAGTGGTCCTCTCTATAGTTATCAGTCATTTCTCAGCTGCTGAACTTTATGGATTTTTTTTCAGTCATCCCATTTGACTTCTTTGCCACTTTTGACAATACCCATGATCCCCTCCTCCCGTATACTCGGTCTTCCCTTGGCTTCTATACCACTGCCTTTGTGAAGTTCTACTCCTCCCTGTCTGCCCCTTTCCCTGACCTTTGCTAGAGCCATTATCCATATTCTATACCTTAACCATGGATATTTTCCAAGGTTCCATCCTAGTCCTCTTTTCTGTCTGTATTTTCCTTTCCTTGGTGATTTCACCTGCTCATGGGGTCATCACTAGTCATCTTGACCTATGTCTTGCTACTGGAATCTGATGACTCTGGAGGAAAGAGTAAGGCTGGTGACTTTGCTCAGCTCTGCCTCACTTAAATCCAACTCAAGCACAAGTCAAGACCTTGCCCTCGTGGTAGATTGGTCCTCTTCCAGAACCAAGGATGAACAACAATAATCACCTGCTCACATGGCTTGTTTCCATTTCTATACAAATGACCCTGGACTTTATCTCCAGACTAATCTCTTGTCTCAATTCCAGCTTCCTCCTGGAAATCTTCATGGGTGTGTACTGTCATCATCTTAGCCTCACTCATTGTCTTTCCCTCTACACTGGTTCCTCCTCCACACCACTCTGTTTCTACTGAGTGGCCATTACTACCCATACTCTTTTTTTTGTTTGTTTGTTTTGTTTTGGTTTTGTTTTTTTGGTTTTTTTTTTGTGAGGCAATTGGGGTTAAGTGACTTTCCCAGGACTACCCATACTCCTTGGAGTTACTCTTGACTCATGTTTCTTTCATACCCTCCCTCATTCACTCATTGCCAAATTGAGTTGATTCTCTCTCCACAAAATAGTCTACATCCATGCTCTTCTCTCCACTCACATAGCCACCACTCACCACCTCTGTCATTGGAACTTCCATAATACCCTCTTAACACATCTCCCTGCTTCCAGTCTGTTACCACCCTAATCCAGCCTCCAAGTAGCTGCAAAAATAATCTTTTCAAAGTATGGCTCAGACTTGGATGCAGAAGACTTCAGGGCCTTGCTTTTAAAATACAAATTTCTCAGTCTTTTTCCATTGTCTGACTCTAACCTGTCTTCTAGCCACATTTATTTTACATTATTTCCTTTCACATCCTCTGCTTTCCAGCCAGACTAAATTACTAATTGTTTCCTAAACTCAGCATTCTGTTTCCCACCTCTGTATATTTGTATAAACTGTCCCCCCAGGCCTGTAAGGTATTCCATCCTCACCTCTGCTTCTTAGAATCCTAATCTTCATTCAAGGTTTAGTTTCACTGATATCTTTTTTTGTTTTGTTTTGTTTTGTTTGAGACATAGAGGTTAAGTGACTTGCCTAGGGTGACACAGCTAGTAAATGTCTGAGACCAGATTTGAACTCAGGTCCTTCTGACTTCAGTATTCAATCCACTGCACCACCTAGCTGCCCAAGTGATATCTCTTACAGGAAAAAAAAAAACTTTTCCCCAATTATTAGAACCCTATACCTTCCAGTGTTGTATTCAATTAATTAGAAGACCATCCATTATAATGGTAAGTTGCTTGGTTTGGAGTCAGAATATGTGGGTGCAAACCCTATTTCAAACACTTTCTTTTTCTTTTCTTTTCTTTCTTTTTTTTAAAGTGGGGCAATGAGGGTTAAGTGACTTGCCCAGGGTCACATAGCTAGTATGTGTCAAGTGTCTGAAGCCATATTTGAACTCAGGTCCTCCTGAATTCAGGGTCAGTGCTCTATCCACTTTGCCACCTAGCTTCCCCCCTGTTTCAAACACTTACTGGTTGTGCTAGCATTGTCAAGTGACTTAATATCTCAGAGCTTAAGTTGGCTCAGTTGTAAGAGGGGTATAATAAGTATTCCTCATAGGAAAGTTATTATGAGGAAAGAACAAAGATTAGCTGTGTTGGAGAAATTATATGTAGAGTTAAGTGCTTCAGTCCATACTTTGAGAAAAATAGCACTGGACTTCAAGTAACTTGGAAGAAATTTGAGATTCTGGACACATGTTTTAGGGAGCTATCTCTTGGCAAAGCACATTATTTAAACCCCCTTGTTTTTGAGTTACTTACTGATTTTCCACATTTCATCATTGTCTCTTCTCTTTCCCTACAGCCTTCCAACATATTAGATAACTTAATTCTGAGCTCTAGTCAGTGAATTTTCTGGTCAACCTGAGACATTTTACTGCTGGGTGAGACTGAAAGGAATTAGAACCCCGTGAAAAAAATCTACATTGGATTAATACAGTCTTGTGATACTGATGAGGTATTTTTCACAATTGCCGTTTGGGCAGTATGCCCAGGTGAGGCCAATTCAGTGATTTTAAGCTCACGTTTGGAGCTCCTTGGAAAAAAAGAAGGAAATCACTTGACCGTTGAGATTCTTGGAATTATCAACTTTCCCCCTTTCTAGTAAAACAATCTTAAGTTATACTTATGGATAGATATCACAATGGAGGATAAGAGAGTCAGGATCCAAAAGGATCTTCAGGAATCAATGACCCAGGTAACTCTCAATTCTGTTATACAATTAAACAAACCTTTATTAAGCACTTACTGTGTGCAAAGTATTGGACACAGGACATAGGAACCATGAAGATATGAAGTTGAGATAAGTTATGGTCCCTGTTCTCTTAGAGATTATCATCGAATAAGAAAAAAAAGATGCATGCTTGGAAAAACAAAACTAAATAATAGGGAAGTCCATTGTCCTGATTGTGATATATATATATATATATATATGCTCTGTGAAACTGGCCAAGTCACTTAACTTTTGGCTACCTACCAAAATCACAGAAGTTTTGAGATTTGGAAGGTACCCCAGTGAACATTTAGTCCTACTCATATATGAAAGGAATTCCTATTATACCCCAACACACACCCTGAGTAGTAGGCCAGGCTCTGCTTAAAGGCTTTCAAGGAAGGGGAATTCACCACCTCTAGAGCCATCCTTTCTACTTTTGGACAATTGTCAATTTTAGGAAGTTCCTCCCTCCCCAACATAAAGTCTATATGAGTTTCTTTCACTCTTTGCTCCTAGTCCTGCCCTTTGAGGTCAAACAGAACAAATCTATACATTCTTTCATGTGACAGCCAATCAAACATTTGATAACAATTATCATAGCCCCCCTGAGTCTGTGCGTCTTCAGGCTTAATACACTCAGTTTTTCCAACCAATGCTCATATCAGCATTAGGAGGCAACTGGGTGGTCCAGTGGTTGGAGAGTGCTGGCCTAGACTCAGAGAGGTCTTAGTTCAAACCCAGCCTCAGACATTTACTAGCTGTGTCACTTAACCTCTGTCTGCCTCAGTTTTCTCAACTCCGAAATGATGATAATAATAATACCCACTTCCTGGGATTAAAATGAGGTAATCCTTGTAAAAAACTTAGTATGGTGCCTAGCACATAGTAGGCATTTAATAAATGCTTGTGTCCTTTTCTTTCTTTTCCCTTCCTTCCTTCTTTTTTTCCTTCCAACTTAGATTCAAGGTCCTTCACTATCCTGACTACCCTTCTCTGGATACTCTCCAGTTTATCAATGTCCTCCTTAAACTGTGGTGTTTGGGACTGAAACAATTCTCCAGATGAAGTCTAATGAAGTCAGAGTACTAGGGGGCTACCACCTTTCTATTTCTGAAAGCTCTGTCCCTTTAATGTAGCCCCAAGTGGCGTTACCTTCTTTAGCTACCACATCACACTGTTTGTTCCTTTCGAGTTTGCAGGTCACTAAACCCCCCAGATCCATTTCAGAACACCTATTGTCCACACACACCTCATCCATCTTAGACCTGTGAAGCTGATTTCTTGAACCCAAATGTAAGACTTTATATTGATCTCTACTGAATGTCACCTTATTGGATTCAGCTCAATGCTTTGACCTGTCCAGATCCTTTTGGATCCTGACTCTTTTATCATCCATTGTCATATCTGTCCCCCCAATTTTGTGTCACCTGCAGCTTTGGTGTGCTCATCATCTATGCTCTTCTCCAAGTCACTGAGAAAAAGGTTAATAGTATTGGGCTACATCCCAATCCCTGAGGCACTCCATAAGAGACCTCATGCAATGGTGACAAGGAACTTTTAATGACTGATCTTTGAGTTCAGCCATTTAAACTTCTCTGAATATATCTGACCCATATTATTATATAATCCTTAGCTATAACTCCTCTGCAAAAGACTATGAGATACTTTTTCAAAAGCTTTGCTAAAATCTCAATAGGCTATATCCATATACTTCTCTTCATCTACTAGCTTAGTAATCCTGTCAAAAAGTGAGATTCATATGGCATGAAGCTCTGCTGGCTCATTGCAATCGCCACCTCTTTCCTAGATGCTCACCAAGCATCTCAGTGGTTCATTCTAGAATTTTCTCAGGAATTGAACTTTACTATAATGGCTTGTAGTTTGCAGACTTTTCTCTTCCCTTTTTAAAAAATCAGGATGACACTGGTCCTTGTCTAATCTCATCTTTCTCATTTTCCATGATCTTTCAAGTATCACTGACAGTGGTTCAGTAATTTCTTCTGCCAGTTTGTTCAGAACTCCATGATGGGCCAAGTGAACTGACTTCCTTGAGGGCAGGTAGGTGCACTCTTAGTATCTTATCTTGGATTTCAGTTCACCTTGGATTTCAACTCCCTGTTAACTAATTTTCGTTCTTTTATTTCCAGTGTAAAACCATTCTCCTTTGCAGAGAAAAACTTTAAAGAATCTTAAGATTCTTTAATAACCTTCTTTAAGATGATTAAGTGGCAGAGCAGCTGCTGATATTCACTGGTAGAGAGAATTCTTCACCAGAAGCTCCCATCATCAATAAAATAATAGGTCTCATAAAAAAAAAATTATATTCTAGAGGAAGAAGTCATTAGCAAGAGAAGACCAAAAAAGGCTGCATGCAGGAGGAGATGTTATCTCCGTTGAGCTTTAAATATTGACTAGGAAGTCAAATGACAAAGAAGAGGGGAACTGAGAAAGAGCAGTTAGATGGGAGGGTGGCTTGGTGGTGGTGGTGGTGATGATGTAGTGGAAATAGGAAAGTCTGGTGTCTTAAAAGCTGAGAGAAGATAGTACCCAGGAGTGGCAAAGAGGTCAGCTGGGTCAAATGCTTTAGAGAAATTAAGGATAAGAACTGAAACAAAGGCCACTGGATTTGGTAGTATGGAGTTCACTGGTAATCTATGAGGGGAAACTTTTAATAGAGTGATGGGGACAGAAGCTGGATGAAAGAGGTTCAGTAGAGATTGTTTCAATAAAAGAAGAAACAGAGAGAAAAAAAGAAATAAAGGAGAGTGAGGAAGGAGGGAAAGGATGTAGGGGAGAGCAGAAAGAGGAGAGGGGGAAAAAATTTTTTAAATGGTAATCTCCCCCACCAAAGAGTGATCGCTTTTCTGGGGCATTGCCCCACCCCTGAAATCCTCAAACCCCCAGATCCTCCACTGTTTGACTGGGTTACTGCTGGACTAACAGTGTATACAGAGGCCAAGGAGTATGTCTGATTATTTTGGCCAGTCAGAAGGACTTGCTGTGTGGGCATCATTTGACTTCATCCAATGATTAGAGCCCTTTAATCCCCTCTAATTGATTCAAGACTTATTCTAACATTGTGAGGGGGTTGTAGGAAAATTCATTACTACCTAACCTAGTATATGGGGCAGCTAGGTGGCTCAGTGGATTAAGCATTGACTCTGAAGTCAGGAAGACTCATCTTCCTAAATTCAAATGTGGCCTCAAATACTTACTAACTGTGTGACCCTGGGCAAGTCACTTAACCCTGTTTGCCTCAGTCTCCTTATCTATATAATAATTTGGAGAAGGAAATGGCAAACCACTCTAATATTTTTGCCAAGAAAATCCCAAATGAGATCACAAAGAATTGGACACAACTAAAAATGACTGAATAACAACCTATTATATACTTTGTTATTTCATTTTGTTAATTGGTTGATTCAGTTGAGGTGTCTAGTGCTTTTGTAATTACATTAATTGAAGTGGGGATGGAACCCTTATGTATGTGAAAAATATTTTTTACAACTGAAGAGAAACTAAAAATGTGTATTGCCCAATAGGTGTCCTTCAAAGCCTATTGAGTTTCCAGTTGGCTTTGAATAATTCTTAATGTATTTTTGCATTGGTATAAAATCAATACCTTTTCACATAGGGATGCCTATATTCAAATGAGCTGGTTTTGACATCTGACAATCATATTTTTAGTTACCTTTTAAAATAAAGGTTAGTCTAGTATTCTACTGGAGGTTTTGTTTTAAACAACTTGGACATTTTCCAAAACTTGAAATTTAATTGCATAATAGAGTTTAAGAACTAATTTTGCCAATTATATTAGTAACAGACTTCTTCCTTTGGAGTTTTTCATATGAACTATTACCCACAAAAATGATATTGCCAGCTTATAAAGTAACTTGGTGACTTTTCCCCCTGTAATTGAAGAACCATTTTAGATGTGTGTTTACAAAGGGTTAAATTCAGTTTTTGCACAGTGGATAGAGCACTGGGCTTGGAATTAGGAAGACTCATTTTCATGAGTTCAAATCTGGTCTCAGACACTTACTAGCTGTGTGACCCTGGGTGAGTCCCTTAACCCTGTTTTCCTCAGTTTCCTCATCTGTCAAATGAACTGGAGAAGGAGGTGACAAACCACTCCAATATCTTTGCCAAGAAATCCCCAAAATGGGGTCATAGAGAGTCAGATATGCCTGAAACAACTGAACAATAACAAGAAGAATGAATTTTCAGTTTCCTTGTAAAATGATTTTCCCCCTTCTAAATAAAAATGAATAGTTTGACATATTTTACCTCTAACACCTACAAAATGAACAACCACATGGCAGTGGTGTTCACACATAGATTCTGCTCACTTAGTAACTTACATCTAGACTGGCACTTACAAACCTGACTCTGAATATGTGTCTTTGTGGTTATTGACCTTGGACCACACACAAGGACCAAACCTACATTTTAGGTTCTAGATTATGCATTTTAGGATTCGTCACAGTGAGAAGGCCATGCCAGGCTCACTTATTTTTCATGGATTTTTGCCTAAGGAAGTCAATGAGTTTTGTGATAAAGATGCTCACTTTTTTGGTAGAAGACCTGAATCAGTATTTTTAACTAGAAGTTTACTTAATAGGCAGATCAAAGATAACCTCTATTGATCTAATTAAGTAATATATACAAGAGGACATTGTAACTGGAAAGTTATTTAGAAATACATATATTATTGTTATTAATATTGTCATTATTATTATGCTAGGACACATCACTCAATACCAGAGGGAGTTATGGAGCATCTAATTAACTCTCTGTGCCTCTTTCGAGCTCCCAGAGCAGCTGGCTCTCACCCACCTTTTGGCTCCACCCCTTCATGGGTAGCATTAGCATTGTCATGTTAGTCTAGAGTTTGTGTCACTGTTATATAATCAGTGTTATCCAATCAGCTCCCATAGCTTGGTCTTTCATTCTTCTGGATCTTCCCCTTTATCACTTTACCCACTGTGTTTTCTTTAAGATCATTTATAAGAGGTATCATATAAAAACTTTAATGAGAATGGTGGGAATAAACCAATACAAGATGATGTAAATTGGCTCAATGCCTGCTTTTTCACTATACACCCTCATCAACCACTTCCTTTTACCCTGAACCTAAGTAGCAGATAGGGCAAAAGTAGGGAGTTTTAGCACCCCTTTGTGCCTCAGAAGGAGTAGTCGGGGCTTTCATTCAAAATTCTCCAGCCATTCAGCTTCCCTTTAATGGAGAGTAGGAATACTGCTCTTACTTGGCTTTTTTTCTGTCCCCAGGAGATACCCGGATAGACCTCACTTCTGGGAAATTTTAGTTTCAATCTTCAATGCCCAGCTCTTTCTCTCTTGTTATTATTCAAATGTTTTTAATCTCATCAGTGTTCCTCTAATACTACACAAGTCTAGGAAGATTTCTCCCACCACTGGATGTAAACTGTCTGGGTATCCCAGTGCTTCCAAAGCACCTAGAGAGGTGGGATTAATTTCCCTAGTCTCTCAAAGTTTAAATTAAGTCTCACTTTTAAATTTCCTGCCCCAACTTATTTTGTGACTTCCCAGACACATGCTTATACCTAGGTCTTTATGTGGGAGGGGCATGGTTACTCCATCAACCCCCTTAGTGAAAAAAATTATAGTCTCTGTAAATTAAATGGGATATACTTGCACATATATCAAAAGTAACATTAATTGACATATAATATAGTTAAAAGTAATAATTCCAACTACCTTAAAATTCACATCTTGGTATTTAATATATAGCATCTTCATGAGAACTACATATGGTTAGCAAAAGTACCTACAGCAAGCATAATAAATAACTTGTCATTAATAGCCTATATAATAATATTGGTTATGCCCATCACCTGGCATTGCCTGGCACAATGATTGTTGATTGAAGTACATGCCATATGTGATGTTGCACTGGGTAACAGGATTGGATAAAGTGACCATATTCGTATATAGAAATATATTACATGCTAATAGAATAAGCATAACTGCCTTCTAGCAAATACAGCAAAGAAGCATAACAAAGCAAGAGAGATTGTGGTATAACAAAGTATTAATCATATACAACACAAAATGACATTATTTTGCTGTTATGTACTAAGTACATATTACTTGCATTCCAATAATGGATACACGGTAACTACTGCTCTTGTTTTTCTGAAGCATCCTACATAAGCTTGGTCACTGACAAAACAGGCTTAGCACTTCCATCATGATGTCCTGAGCTTCTGAATGGCCAAAGCAGACTGCTGATGTCTCCATCATTAAGGATGCCCTCTGCTCCCTAGGGCCTCACATACCTGCAGTAGTAGAGTCAGGAAAGGGGATACCTTTGTCTTCAGCTCGCATGCGCTCGCTCGCTTGCTCTCTCTCTCTCTCTCTCTCTCTCTCTCTCTCTCTCTCTCTCTCTCACACACACACACACACACACACACACACACACACACACACACACACACACCCCTTTCTTTTGTCCTAATAGAGACTGGAATCAACCCAGTTGATTTCCTTGACCCTCTGGAGTGTACCAACACTTGACTTCTTCTCATCCACATCACCATCTAAGCTATTATCTCCAAAGGTCTTCCTTGCCACCGATGAGTGTGCTTTTCCCGTCAGAGCCTGTTTGGCTGATTCTCTATTGTGCCTTCCCTCCTACTCACCCAGGAGTCTGACTAATTCTCTAATTCACAACAGACTGTTTCCATGTATTGTCATTGAATGGCCCTAACTCCTCCAAAGATCCATTTTGCACATTGGCGAGTTGCCCATTCTTCCAGGTACAGTAGTAGAAGATATCTTTCCATTACTTCACTATTTTGTGTCTTCCTCTCCCTCTGGGACTTCTTAGCAGACCTGAATTCCTTTGCAGAAGATGTTGGCAAGTAACTCAAGCATCATACCATTGCTTGTCTCTATGAGAGCTTTTCCGAGTTGTGTCCAGAGCAAAGTGGTAGGCCTCTAGCCAATCTTGCAAGTGAGAGATATACTAGGTGTGAATCTCTATGTCTTCTTTAGCTCAAGTCAATAGGCAGATGTGATTCTTACCCAAACATCAGCAGGTATGCGGTGAAGCCCATCATTCTTGGGAGCATTATATGCAAGCACTAGATGTATTGATTCCACTGTGCTTTCTGTTTAAGCCTCAGGAGCTCTGGTATGTTTGGCAACTTAGATCTCCCTGAGGGTGGTAAAGGAGAGTTTTATGCGTCCTAATTCCTGCCAAACCCAACACTTCCTTCAGTAGTTTGCTTTCAAAGTCTCTACCTGAGTTAGAGTGGATTTTGGCCAGGAAGCCAACTATAGAATAATACTTTTCCCAAAGCACTTTAGCAACTCCAGATACTTTCTGCTTCCTGATTGTGCAACATTATACACACTGGGTAAAATGGGTTGTCACCTCCAAGGTATTGTTTTTCCTACCTCTTTCCAAAAGCAAAAAAGTCAATAAAACCAAGCACAATTTGCCAGGCCAGGTGCTTTCTTTGGACCTAGCTGCCCAAAGCGAAAATGTGGTGTTTTCATGGAGATATTTGTACTATTAAAAATAATGCCATTTTATTCTCACAATCAATCAATAAACATTTATTAATCACCTACTATATGCCATGTGCTGTGCTAAGTGCACAAAAAAAATACAAAAAGAGGCAATAGACAGTCCTTGCCTTCAAGGAGCTTACAGTCTAATGAGGGAGACAACATACAAAGAAATATATACAAAGCAAGCTTTTTATGCAGGATAAATTGGAAATAATTTATAGAGGGAAGACCCTGGGATTAAGAGGGGTTGGAAAAGGCTTAGATTTGAGTTGGGACTAAAAGGCAGCCAGGGAGACCAGTAGTTGGAATTCAGGTGGGAGAACATTCTTTTTTTTTTTTCTTCTTTTTTTGGAGGGGCAATGTGGGTTAAGTGACTTGCCCAGGGTCACACAGCTAGTAAGTGTCAAGTGTCTGAGGCCGGATTTGAACTCAGGTACTCCTGAATCCAGGGCTGGTGCTTTATCCACTGTGCTATCTAGCTGCCCTCATGGGAGAGCATTCTAAGCATTCCAAGCAGAGAAAATGCCTAGAGCTGACAGATGGAGTGTCTTGAATGTGGTACAGCCCTAGAGGTCATATTCACCAGATGAAAGAGTATGCCAATGAGTAAGGTGTGAAAATACTGGAAAGGTGGAAGGAGGCTAGGTTATGTAGGGATTTGAATGCCAAACAGAGCATTTTGTATTTTATGGTAAAGGCAATAGGAAACCACTGGAGTTTATTGAGTTGGGGGCAGAGGATGACATGATAAGACCTGTGCTTTAGGAAAGTCATCACTTTAGTGACTTAATTGAGCATAGATTAGAGTGGGGAGAGAATTGAGGCAGGCAGACCAACCAACAGGTTATTGCAATAACTCAGCAGTGAAGTGATGAGAACCTTCACCAGAGTGGTGGAGATGTCAGAGGAGAGAGGAGGCCATATTTCAGAGATGTCACATAGGTGAAATTAACAGGCCTGGGCAACAGCTTATATATGGAGAGTGAGAGATAGTGAAGAATCCAGGATGACTCATAGGGTGTGAGCCTGAGAGACTGGGAAGACGGTGTTGCCCTCTGCAGTAATAGGGAAGGATGGCATTGGGGATAGTTTAGGAGGAAATATGAGTTCTGTTTTGGACATATTGAGTTTAAAATGTCTATTGACATTCTGTTCAAGATGTCTGAAAGGCGGTTGGAGATGTGAGATTGGAGGTCAGCAAAGAGTTTGGGGTAGGATAGGTAGAGTCATCAGCATAGAGATGGTAATTAAATCCATGGGAGCTAATGAGCTCACCAAATGTAGTAGTATAGTGGGAGAAGAGAAGAGCGCCAAGGACAGACTCCTGAGGGGAGATCTCCAGTTAGAAGGCATGATCTGGAGGAGGATCCAGTGAAGGAGACAGAAGAGGAACCATGAGATAGGTAGGAGGAGGAGCAGGAGAGAGTAGTGTCCTGTAAACCTAGCAAGAAGAGAGTATCAGGGAGGAAAGAGTGTTCAGCAGTGTTAAAGTCTGCAGAGAGGCTGAGGAGAATTGAGGATTGATTAGGGAATTAAGAAATCATTAGTAACTTTGGAGAACAGATTTGGTAGAATCATCAGGTCAGAAGCCAGATTGTAAGAGACTTAACAGCAGCCCTCTGGGGTTGTTTTGACCAGGGTCACACAGACAGTAAGTGTTCGGAGAATGGATTTGAATTCTGATCTTCTGGACTCTAGAGCTAGCACCCTATCCACTGTGTAATCCAGCTTTGTTGTAGCCCATAGCATGTTTTTTTTAAGACTTGGGAACTAAGAATGGTATTTATTTTTAAAATGCAATAAATTTTAAAACCACAATAAAACTTTATTTTAAAATATAAAAATAATATAATATTACTGTTGTTCAGTCATTTCAGTCACGTCCAACTCTTCATGACCCCATTTGGAGTTTTCTTGGCAGAGATACTGGAGTGTTTTGCCATTTCCTTCTCCAGCTTATTTTACAGATGAAAAAACTGAGGCGAACAGGGTTAAGTGACTTGCTAAGGATCACACTGCTAGTAAGTATCTGAGGCAGAATTTGAACTCAGGTATTCTGGACTCCAGGCCCAGCACTCTAGCCATTGTACCACCTAGCTGCCCTCATAATGTAATTAAAATAAAAAAAAAAGTTCTTAGCTGGGGATGTACCAAATATAGCATAAAACTGTATTTAGTTTTCCACCTATAGTTTGCTCATCCCTGTACTACACCATGCTGTCTTTCATATGGCACCTTAATTCCTTCGAGATAAAATCGATAAAGGTGGCAGCAGAACACATAGTGGCAAAGGGAGGAAAGGTGAGAAAGAGACATGGGAGCAATGAGTGTTTTTTGTTATATTTTATTAAAGTCAACATTTGTTTCAGAGGTTGCCATGGTTAAAAAAATTCCATCACTGGAAGTGGCTTGCCTCTCTGTAGTCAGGTTGTTTGGTCATCAAAAAAGAGTCAACATCATTTACAAATGATAATTCACTTTAGAAATAAGTTCTTGAAGGCAGTTCAGGACAAGTGGGTGACTGGGAATGCCTTTTCCTAGGAATATAAATCTGAAAGGGATAAGAGAAAAAGAAGCCCAGAAGTGAGAAAGGAAGGAGCAAATTATGTAGTATTAGTGCTGGTAAGGAAGGAGATGGCAGGTGGATAGTTACCACAAAATCCTTTGTAGTGATTACTACCAAAAAAGATTATTTTATCTTTCTTGTTTATCTCTTTAAGAAATTATATTTTGTTTTTATATCACCTTCACTTCTAGATATATCCCTCTATTCCCTACTCCTACAGACCTCAAGCAAAAGTTTAGAAAGCAGTTTAGCAAATTTAATTAACATATCAATCAATTTTGATAATATTCCACACACATAATCTCCTACCTCTGCAAAGATAGGGAGAGAAATACTTTTTTTTGGAAATCTCTTTTCAGCCAAACTTGGTCTTTATGGTTACATAATGTTGAGGTTCTTTGTTATTTTTCTTTTCTTCAATTTGATGTTATTTTCCCCTTTATATCTTTTTCTCTATTCTACTTCCTTCCTTATGCATCTCTGAACACTTTATATTCATTGTTTATTAGGATAGGAATAGGGACTGAACTCATTGATACCTTCTTTGTAATTATAATCATAGAAAGTTGCCTGCAGTACTGTTCAATTAAATTTCTATCCCAAGGCCAAATATTATATATCAGCCATTACCTTTGTGTAGCACAATTTATTTAATTATCCCCTAATCTCTGGGCATCTACTTTGTTTCCAGGGGCAACTAGGTGGTGCAGTGGATAGAGCACTGGCCCTGGAATCAGGAGGACCTGAGTTCAAATCTCACCTCAGACACTTATTAGCTGTGTGACCCTGGTTAAGTCACTTAACCCCAATTGCCTTAAAACATCCAGGGCCATCTCCAGTTGTCCTGATAAGTATCTTGCCACCGGACCCAGATGGCTCTGGAGGAGAGAGTGAGGTTGGCGAACTTGCACAGCCCTTCCTCACTTAAATCTAATTCAGTGCAAGTCATGATATCACCTAGATGTCATGGTCCTCTTCAAGAATGAAGGACAAACAACAACAACTTTGTTCCCAGGACTTTGCTATTACAGAAGTACTGTTATAAGTATTTTAGTGATATGGGACCCAGAAAGATAATTTTAAATAAGCTTTCAAAATAGCTAAAGAGTTAGAGGAAGTCATGACCTTTTATAGGGTGGCTAAGTGGTATAGTGGATAGAGTGCTGAACCTGAAGTCAGGAAGATTCATCTTCCTGAGTTCAAATACAGTCTGAGATACTTACTCACTTTGATCCTGGACAAGTCACTTAAGCTGTTTATCTCAGTTCCTCATCTGTAAAATGAGCTGGAAAAGGAAATGGCAAACCACTGGAAGTGTCTTTGCCAAGAAAATCCCAAATGGGTTCACAAAGAGTTGGACATGACTGTAAAACAACTGAACAACAACAAAAATGACCTTTTAAAATGCTTATTACTTGTGTATGTAGCAAAGTAATTTCAGAATTTATGGTGGATGGGTGTAGAAAGCTGGAGTGAAAAGCACAAGACAGAGAACACAAGACCCCAGCAGAGGAAAGTTCAGCTTTAGTTATGGTCTCACCTGCATTATCCAACACATAGTAGGGAGTTAGAATGTCAGAGTCTCTAAATAAAAAGCTTTGAGTTGAATGTCTGCCCCGTGGAATTGATGGTAACAAGAGATGCCAACTATGAGGCATTAGCCCTATGGTAGAGGACAACAGAGATGGGTCTATGAGGATTCTCATGAAAGGACTATGAGACATAACTTTCACACAAGACATGAAAACAAAACATTTGAGACGTGGGCATTGGCTCTTAGAAAGATAGAGCAGAACAGTGTGGTTCGTGGATTTTTATTATGGTATATTCAAAGGCTCAACCTAAAAAGAATGAAAGTGTATATCAAGTTCTCAGCCATGCCTGAGACCCAGATTTTAGCCTTGTGGTTTACCTCAAGCTCTCTAGTTGGTCAGTGGGGTCGCTTCATGCTGTGTGGTTGAAATATTAAGTCATTCTGCTTTGTAAATTTTCTCTTCTAGATATGCTGGGGATTTACTGGATGAGGATATCTTTCATGAGAAGGATCTTGTCAACAGTCGATCTTTACAGGCTCTAGTAGCAGGACTGAAAGCATACAGTACCTGGGAAAACATAACCTGTTTACAAGATTGCCGGGAGTGCACTGGAGGCATGGTGAGTTGGAGAAATTGAGAAAAAGTTCTATTATTGGCCCTCAGAGGGACTATTTTTTTTTCTCTTTGAATTCTCATCATTGCTAAAATTTTTATTGTTGTTGAATTATTTCAGTCGTGTTTGACCCTTTGTGACCCTATTTGGGGTTTTCTTGGCAAAGATACTGGAGTGGTTTGCCATTTCCTTCTCCAGCTCATTTTACAGATGAGGAAACTGAAGCAAGGGGAGTGAAGTGACTTGCCCAGGGTCACACAGTTACTAAGTGTCTGAGGCTGGATTTGAATTCAGGAAGAAGAGTCTTTCTGACTCCAGACCCAGTACTCTGTCTGATGCACCACCTAGCTGTCCTCATTGCTAAGGGTAGAATTTGTCTATTAGAGAGAAGGGACATGTAGAATTCTGATGCTCTCAAGCTTTGGTCTGTAACAATTAGAAATAAAGTTAGAAAGAGTGCCATAGGTTCTTGGCTAAGGTGGAGAAACATGATCTTTGATTTTGGCAAGGCTAGTCAGAAGCATTTTCAAAATACAATATAGAACTGATTCGAAACCCATTTTAATGAACCTATGTTTAAGCATAAGATCCTATTATCATCTTGTGAAAAGGGAGTTGTCATAAAACCAAGGGTATCTACTCTTAGACAGTTATTTGGCTTCAGTGAACAAAGCCCTTGCAAGTAATTTCCAATAATCTCCTTAAGCTACATGACTAGAGCCAAGTGAAATTCACTAGAATGCAAAGTGCTCTGGGTATCACCCTACCACCCCTCTTTTGCCCAAGCTCTCTAAAGATGTCGTGAAAGATTCATGGTAAATCTTTCTGTTTAAACATCAGCATAAACAACTATACATAGCTATATGGGTGTTCAAGATAATGTGACATAAAAAAATTTGAGAGACATAGTTTCTGAGTAATTGATTATTTTGTTAATCATGCAGGCAAATAATTAAGGGGTCTGTGGCACTCTCGAATGCTAAAGATCCTTCACAGAAGCCACTCAGTGCTTATATGCCCTAGGAAGAATGGGTCTTCCTGAGGGTGGCAATCAACTCTGGTTAACAAGTAATGGGAAAGGGGGCAGCTAGGTGGCACAGTGGATAAAGCACCGGTCCTGAATTCAGGAGGACCTGAATTCAAATCTGGCCTCGGACATTTGGCACTTACTAGATATGTGAACCTGGGCAAGTCACTTAACCCTCATTGTCCTGCTGAAAAAAAAAAAAAGGAGAATGAATATTATAATGAAAGGTGGGCTAATTCCAATGGAGGTCTGGGGGATGTGACTCTGATCACTGAGTCTTGGTCAAAGAAACTTATCTATGCCCTTATATCATCCCATTTAGGGTAATCTAGACAAAAGGAATAATCTCTTTTCCCCCCAGATCTGTCTGAGTAAAATACAATGGGCCAGGATCTATCAATTCACCTAAATTAAAATTTCTTTACATTTTGAATAGATCTGAGTTTTTCCTCTCATTATTAACCCTGCACTTGAAAGACTGCCTGAATAACCTATGGGAGCTAATTTCTGTATGAGGAAATAGAAAAGGGGGGGGGACCTTGATCCTAATTCAGTAATTGGTGATTAAAATAAGAAATAAATAATCATTTCTTTCAATAAGTCACATAAAACTAGACCCAAGACAAGCAACCCTCAAATCAGCTTTCTCATTTATGGTGTGGAAATAATTCAAGAAGAAATTAAGGTAAATTCAGTTGAGTGGAAGAAGAAAAGCTCCGGGACATGGATGATTGGAGGAGGGAAGATCCTGATACCAGTCCCTTTAGAAGGAGACCCCAGGATGCTGGGGTGATAGGGTTGCAATAAGGCAGGGCCTTTTACCAGGGAGCAACTCACCTGGTATGTAGTCTTTGGAGGAGGAAGTATGCCATCTGGTAGCTTTCTAATTGAACTAATTATTCTTGTTAACTAGGTGCTGAGTACAGTTGTTTCTATGCCACTGAAGGAGTGAAAGTTTTGTCAAAATGGAGCACAGTTAGAATTATGCAATCTTCTAAAATCATTAGTTTAAATTCTTAAGCTCTCTAAATTTTGACATCCTGGGGAAAGGTCTAATTGTCTTGGACTAATTTTGGTCTGTCAGCAGACACAGTTACCCTGTGTGTGTGTGTGTATTCCCTTATAGAATTATATAGAGTTAATTTAAGTATATATATATATATACATACATGTATATATGTGTGTGTATATATATATATATGTATATGCACTGTGTGTGTGCTATTCTAGTTCTCCTGCTACACTAAAATCCAACTCTAATGCCTCATTATGATGTCAAGGTAATTATGGGTTCTTGAAGTCTATAACAGTAGAGCATACATTTTGAAAGGCTCTGTATGGCTTCAAGTATGGCTGGATGGATCAGCTGGATGCCTACTCTCCCAAGACCAGCCTGGGTCATTTTTTGAGAGGCTCATTACTGAGTTAGTGGAAGGGCGATGAAGATTTCTGTCACAGCATCACTTAGAAAACTTCTTACTAAGTCATAGAGGAGCTGTGCTCTGCTTCAGTGGCTCTTCCCCAATAAAATCACAGGAGGGTTGATGTGATTTTTTTTACTAGCTCCTCACCTAGATGTTTATCAGCCAGGATCAGGTCTCTAGACTCCCAGGGCTGGTTGGTGATATAGCAAGAAGAATGTGACCCAGTGGAATATAGAGGGAGGAGAAGATACAGGCAGCGTCTTGCCCTGTGAGCAGGAGTGTGCCTAGAGTTGCTCTGATTGTAGCAGAGCTGAAACAAATGCCCCAAAGTCAGTGACACCTGGTTTTATTGGCACCTGTGCCAAGGCACTAAAGGGAGCCAGATATGGGAAAGGGGGTTGGCATAGAAGAGATCAAACCAGCCTACTTGTGAAAGGGAGTGAGTGAGGGGAATGAATCCAGAGGAGAGCCAATGAAGTTGGAGGGAGCCATGAAACCGGCATCTGCCAGGGCGGGAGCTTTCTCTCCTGTGTCTTCATTATGAGGACTCGGGATATTCCAAAGTGCGTCTGTGGTTTGGGGTTGAAGTTCAACATGCAATGATCAATCAATCAAAAAGCATGCTTTAAGCACCTATTATGTGCCAGATGCCAAAATTGTAAGAGTAAGCAATCACCAGGGGAGTAAATATTTAGTAGAAATTCACAGGAAAATTGAATTTGCAACCAACTGTTTGAAATGTGCCAGGTGAGCTTGTTCTTAGTTTTCTATCCCTAAAGAAGTCTGCCCAGTGGTAGGCATCATACATGTGTCATAAGTAAACACTCGCTCATCCCAGTTGCAAGACCTTGGCTGTCTTCTGTGGTGTAGGAGAAAGAGGCCAGGTTGGGATCAGAAGAGTCTCATTCGATTCCTGGCTCAGTTGTGTGACCTTAGGGAAGGCACTAACCTTTCTGGGTCCCAGTTGCCTCATTTACAAAATCAGAGGACTGAACTCAATGATCTGTCTTGTCTCCCCGGCTCAAAACCTGTGTTCTTCTATGACCTTGCTTGACCACTGATAGATAAATGTATATTTACAGGTATAGGCATAGGTATAGGCATGTGTATAGGCATGGGTATAAGTATGGGTATAGGTATAGGTATAGGTATAAGTATACGTATATGCATCATTTACTAACAAAAATCTCATGTATTTCAACTCTTCCTTAAGGTTGATGCTGAATATTTGCCCCGTGACTCACTGGTGTCAGATTCACTGATTGATTCTAATAAACCCAAACTTAAAGGATTGTCCTCACTGACACTTATTTTCTCTTGCCCAATGAAAAATACTTTGTAAGCATTTTAGTCAACACAGTCAATCAAATTCAAGTCACTTATTAAGCACCTCTATGGCCACAGCAAGATAGATACAAAGACAGAAAAAATAGAGTATCTGACATCAAGGAACCTGGCCTACTGAAAGGATGCAACAAAATCACAAGACACCAGGTTTGTCAGTGTGTTGTTAGCTGTATTATCTTCATTGTCTATCAAGCAGAGCCTGACACTTAGTAGTCACTTCAAAAATGCTTATTTATTTATTAACTGATGAGAGAAAGGGCACTAATAATTTGGGAGACCCACAAAAGCTTCCCAGAGCAAGTTGTGGCCCCTGGGCTTACCTTGAAGGAAGCTCAAGCTTCTAAGAAATGGAGGAGCCAAAGACCTCATTCCATGTGTGGGAGAGCAACTAAACAAAAGCACAAAGAGAGAAAATGGACTGTGGAGTTCAGAGAACAGCTAAAAAGAGACCAGTTTGGCTGGAAATTGTCTTTCAGATCAATCTTTAAAAGGTAGTAGAGAACCAGATTGGGGCAGCTAGGTGGCATAGAGTGTCAGGCCTGGCGGCAGGAAGACTTCTCTATGTGAGCTCAAATCTAGTTTCAGACACTTACTAGGCTGGGTGACCCTGGACAAGTCACAACTCTATTTGCCTCAGTTTCCTCATCTCTCAAAATGAGCTGGAGAAGGAAATGGCAAACCACTTTAGCATCTCTGCCAAGAAAACCCCAAAGGAGAACACAGAAGGTCAGACACAACTGAAAAACAACTGAACAAAAGACAGCCAGATTGTGGAGGGACTAAATGCTAAGATCAGGAGTTTGTAATTTATTTATAAAGGCACTATAAAGCCTTTATAAATAAAGGGAGCCATGGAACATTTTTGAGCTATGAATGTGAGTGGTTGTTACTGAAGCAAAAGGCCTGTGAGAAAGATAAAGTCATTCTGCCATATTATGTCACTTACCTCACTTAGATTGACAGAAAGGTCATCAGAAGAAAATATCCATCTCCTCTACTGCCTAGCACCATGCCTTGCACTTAATCAACACAATAACTACTTCTTGAATGAATGAATGAGATTGCAAAATGAGAGGGGAAAAACAAGTTAGATACTACACTCTTTATGCAGAATCATGTCTATGGTACATATGTATGACGAATAAGAGTGAACAGCCTGGGCCTTTTGCTGAGCTATTATTGACTGAGGTGGGGACACACAGCTAGCACAGAAGGAAGTACTTCACCACATATTATCCTTCCCCAAAAAACTTGAGGTCTGTATACATAGTCATCCCATAAATGCCTCTCTACCTTCATTGAGGGAATTCTGCTACTTTCTTCCAACCCTCTCCCTCCAAGGAAACCCATCATCCTTTTGTAACTTCTTTAGTTCTTCAAAACAGAAAATTGCCCTGGAAGGGAAGGGAATACCTTATAGATTTCCCCAACATATCACTAATTCAATTAATCAGTATTGATTAAGCACTTACCATTTGCTAGCTCTGTGTTAGGTTCTAGTGATATGAAGAAAAAAAAAAGAAATATCCCCTGTCATCAAGTAGCTTATATTCTATTAGGGGCACTATGTACACATACAAGTAAACCACCCTCCTAGGGCTATCCCCCAAATTGAATTTGGAGGTTGAGTCCCCAGGGGGATGCCTATCCTAAATTTAAGATGCTTTGTAGGCTCATATTTTTTTAAAACTATAGCTTGAATATGTACAACCTATATCAAATTGCCTACCATTTTTAGAAGAGGGGAGGAAGGGAGAATAATTTGGAACCCAGTCTTGCAAAAGTGAGTGCTAAAAATTTTCTTGACATGTAATTGGAAAAAAATTAAATACTCTTAAAAACAACAACAAAAATGCAAACTATAGCTTGAGAGACCCTCCCAGAAGGTAACACCTCTAGCTCAAATTGCCCACCAGAATGCCATAGTGAAAAAAAGATAATTTATTAAACATCTCCCCATAAAGCTGGGGCATACTTTCCCCCAAGTGCACAGACTAGCAATGGGAAGAGTGAAAACCCTGAGAACATACTCATGTACAGACACATTTGGCCAAGGCAGCTCACAATTCTGGGCATTTGTCCACAAATTTATACAGTATCGGTGAGATGGGTGAGCACAGAAGGAACTTACAAGTCAGGCACACATGAAGAGAGTACATTTAGCCAACATGACTCAAACCTGTGTCATGGTAAGGCCTCAATTTCTTGTCTCTCCTCGTGGTGGCTTTTCATTGTTCCTTCCCAGTGCAGGGTCTCTCCTGGACAGATGGGACCACCAGACTCCCAGGTCCTACTCTTCTCTTCAAATCCTCTGTCTGTGCTCAAGCCTGTCCTGGGCTAGGTATGGGGCTCCTGCTGGGCAAATTGCCATGCTACACTTGGGAAAAAGGGGTGAGCAATTCCTTCTCAAGAGCTGGATTCTTTCTTCATAGGGATCTCTCTATGTGTGTATAGATATAGATATAGATATCTTTCTCTTTATCTCTCTCTATACATAGATATGTATGTATGTATGAAAATCTCTCTCTCTCTCTCTCTCTCTCTCTATCTATCTATCTATCTATCTATATCTTTCTCTCTCTCCCTCCCCCCCTTTTCTGTATGTGTGTAGAGACCACAGAGAAAGGGGAAGGAAGAAGGAGCAAGAGAGAGAAGAGAGAAAAGAAGGGAGAGACAGAGAAAACCAGAGTGAGAGAGAAAGGGGGGAAGGGAAGAGAAACAGGAACAGAGAGAAAACCAGACAGATGGAGACAGAGGGGGAAAAAGGAGAGTTGTATTCTCTCTTCTAGACTAGCTGAGATGACTGCTTTATCAGAGTTTGCTCTTGCTTTTTAAAGACCTCCAGAGTGGTACCTGATCCTTTATCCAGCCAACAGCTACCACAAGTAGATAGAGACACTTCCTAACACTTCCTTAAGATGACCCAAGTATGACAGGGGCATACCCTTTACAAGGTGCAAATGGGCCACTTCTGAGTCTGGAAGGGGTGAACTCTCACATCTCATTCTGTTTTAGCCTATAATTTCATCAAGTTTCTTAGGGAACTCAATTAGTCAGAGGTCCTTTCTTGAATCTTCTCTTCCTTCTCTTCTCCCCTTTCCCCTTACATAAATATGTATAAAATAAATATACAAGATAAAAACCAGGTACAGTTGCAAGGAAGGTACTAACAGTTGGGGGAATCAGGAAAGGGCTCAGGGAGGAGATGGTGCACCATAAGAGATGGCTCTGGGTCCAGCCCCTTAACACCTCCAGGCTGTGTATACATGATATCATGTCAAGGAAAACCCTACAAGAAATGTGGTAGCCCAGTAAATATATCTGAACTGTAGAAAATAGAGAGACGGCAGTTTTCTCTGGGGGCTTTCCTGCTGTTTCTTCAGAGATGGCTTGTGGCCATCATGAGTGGGAAAGAAATTGGAACCGCTAAAATGACATGCAGCAGTGGACCACAACACACCAAATTCCCTTTGGGCCAAGAACTTAAGAGTCTGCCAAAGCAGCTAAGCAATTTACAGTAATGACAGTCTGACCTCACTTAATGGCCTAACTAATCAGAAGACCAGGTGGCTTATTTCCACACTCAGCTCAAGTGAGCCGGGTGCAGGCATCCTGGGCTAATCTGCCTTGTTAAACAGGTGTTTGCTGGCCCTGGTGCTGCTCCAGCTGGGAGTCTTTTTCTCTCTCCTCCCTCCTCTCTCTGTCTCTGTCTGTCTCTCTGTTTCTCTCTTCTCTCTTCTCTCTCTGTCTCTCTCTCTCTCCTTCTTTCTCTCCCTCTCTCTCCCTTTTCCCCCTTCTCTCTTTTGTCTTCTCCCCTCCCTCCTCTTTATCCCCTCTCTCTTGCCTTTGTCTCTCCCTCTATCTCATATCTCTCTCCCTCTGTCTCTCTCCCATATTGCTTGTGTCTCTGTCTGATTTCTGGATATAGAATCTGATTTGCAAAAGATATAGAAGAAAGTCTTTGAAGTGTATATAAAAACCAGCTTCTTTAATGTCTTTTCAGACCTACAAAAAAATGCCATAGTGATTTTTGAGTCTCAAATTCAAATTAAGACAGGAGCAGGAAATCAGGGTTTAAAGTCTATCCTGTCTTATGAACTTCACTGTCCTCAGTGCCACTGGGCTCTTTCCCTGACTGTTCAGGGTGCATCACTCTGCCCACAGAAATCAGTCTTAGACTTGAATCTCAAATAATATGGAAAACCCATAAAAGAATCCCCTTTTCTCAATTAACCAACCAGCATTTATTAAATACCTACTATATGCCAGGCACCATGCTAGGTGCTAAGGATATAAAACAAGGACAAACAAACAAAAAACAATCCCTGCGGCAGCTAGGTGGTGCAATGGATAGAGCCGTCCCTGGAGTCAGGAGTACCTGAGTTCAAATCTGGCCTCAGACACTTAACACGTACTAGCTGTGTGACCCTGGGCAAGTCACTTAACCCCAATTGCCTCACTAAAACAAACCAAAAAACCAAAAAAACCAAAAAAACAATTCCAGCCTTCAATGAACTTATATTATCCTAAGGGGAGGGAGGGAGGATATATATAATAGTCTCTCTCTAGATAGATAGATATACACACTATATGTATCTCTCTCTCTCTCTCTCTCTCTCTCTATATATATATATATATATATATATACACACACTATATATGTGTGTGTATATATGTATATATGCAAATATACTGCAGACATATACATACATGTATGTGTATGTATATACACACACAGAGAAGGTTATTTCTTTTTTTCAAGGAGGCTAGGAAGAGGGAGACACTCCCACCTGGGGAGATAGAGAAGTGAGGGGCCGGGTCCAACATCCTATAACTAGCAAGTGCTTCTCAACGCCTCTACCAAGTGGTCATCCAGCCTATTCTGTTAATGAATTATAATGGCTTCACAGATTACCTTTCTCAGTGATGTAAGTCTTTTTACTAGACATAAGAGTTTGATCAGGAAGAATAAATCTCCAACGTGTCGAATTTGGGAAATCCACAGGAGGCATGACAGGGAACCTTTTTGGGTTTTCTTAAAATCTAGGCAGCACTGTAGGTTAAGACTAGTCCTGGAGTCAGGAAGGTTTGAGTTCAAATTCAGTCTCACATTTACTAGCAGTGTGACTGACCCTGGGCAAATCACTTAACCTCTGTTTGCCGTAGTTTTTCTCAGTTGTAGAACGGAGATAATAACAGAACCACCTGCAAGGGTTGTTGTGAGGATCAAATGAGATAATAATTGTGATGTGCTTAGCACAGTACCTGGCACTAAGGTGTGCTACATAAATGCTTATTCTTTCCCTTCACTCCAATCCTATCCCAGAAATGGGCTGCCATATACAGAGCCTATACGATTCAATTTTGCTCTATCAGCTCTGTAAGACCACATGGCCTGCAGGTGATTGGAGAAATGGAGCTGGGCCAGCTATGTGGAGCAGTGGATAGAGCACCAGGCCTGGAGTCAGGAGGATCTGAGTTCAAATGTGACCTTGGATACTTACTAGCTGTGCGATTCTGGGTAGGTCACAGCCCCATTTGCCTCCAAAAATAAAAACAGATAAATAAAAAAGGAAATGGGCCTGGATAGAGAGGTTTGAGGCCAGAAAGACTGGTGTGAAAATCAGTCAGGGTAGAAGTAGATGGTGAAACTACCCAGAATAGAGAAGACCATCAGGGAAAGAATATACAAAGAGAAATGTAGATTATGAAAGACAGGATATGTCTCCAAATGAACGTTTGGCAAAAGTGAGTTGAATAATTGTTCTGTGTTCATTTGTGACCTCAGCACCATCTGAAAAAGCAACAACAATTTACTCTATCAGTTGTCAAAGAGCTGTTTGTCATTTATGTGAAGTTATTATTTCCATTTCAGAAGCCAAGAGTACTATGTTCCCCTATTCACACAAGGTCGGTTGGTGGCTGTGGGGTTTTCCACCTCCTAGGGATTACATATTTTGCCCCAAGCAAGAAAGCATTTTATCTGTGGTAAGAACATCCATGTTGAGGAAAGATTTACACACAAAGTAAAATATTGGGTGTTTGAAAACACCCTCCCTGACTGTTGTGAGGAAAGTTTTCCACCTTCCTTCAGAGCTCGGAGGCTTGGGGAACGAATCATAGAACAGGGTCCCCTTTCCTTTACCCCAGACCTTTTCTTCATGACTGGTTCTAGCTCCTGTAAACCAGAGGCTATTGAGCCTCACCTTTTCTCATCCCCTAATGGGCTCTTAGCCAATTTTATAGACTGAGGGTGGTCTGAGGCAGGTGATCAGCATGCTAAATATATTATGTTTGTTTCATAGCCCTGGGCTATCCAGGGGGAGGTTCCTTGATTTGAGTGTACTGATCCAAGCCTGAATAGGCTGCCAGAAAAGGGAAAAAACCAAACAAACAGATACATACACATCACCCTAGGCTAGTGGTTCCCAATATTTTGAGGAACTTTTTAATATCCAAAAACATAATGGACTCCTTCTCTCTTTAATAGTTGTAGTATTAGTGTCCATTGATTGAGGAAGTACATAACACTCTTGCAAAACCCAAACCAAAACAAAACTATGTTCTTCTAACGATCCACAAAAGCTAAGTGTTGGCTCTGATATTATCTGGGTGACACTGGTCAAGTCACTTAACTTTTCTGAGACTTGATTTCATCATCAACTAAGTAAGTGGGGAATAATAGTTCACAATATTTTGTCAAAGTCACAGGAATGTTATGAGATGAGCACTTAGTAATCTACAGGTTGCTATGCCAATGTGAACTCCCATGATAATATATAGTAAATTCATCATAAATGCTAGCTATTCTATTCACGTTCTGTCTCCTAGAGCTTAAAGGAGACTTAGATGCCACCCTATACCCATTTTTCAAATGAGGAAGTCAGTTCCTGGTGTAGTTTTACTCATCTGAGTGGGTATCATAGATGAATAAAATCCATAAAATAATAGGTCATTTAACCCTGAGGCAGTTATTGAAAAATGAATAGTTCCTCACCAAAAAGTAGGAGAATTCAATCACTTAACAAACATTTAGTTATTAAAGGCCTACTACTATGTACTAAGTGCTATGCTAGGTGCTAAGAAGACAAAAGAAAAAAGTGAAACATTCTCTGCCCTCAAATAGTTTACACTTGAACTAAGGGGAAAGCATGTCCATATTTTGATGTGTACAAAATAAATACAAATTAGATACAAGGTCATTGTAGAAGGCAAGAAGCCAGCAGTTGGAGGTACCAGAAAAAGCCCCCTAGAAGGTGATTCGTGAACTGAGTTGTAAAGGAAACCAACGATTCCCAAAGGTAGAGATAAAGATAGAATGTGTTTCAGGTATGAACAACAATATGGAGGAACCCTGGATTTTTTGCAAGGAAGTCACGTATTTTCTTAACCATGGACACAAATAGTAAAACTATTGGTAGAAGGGAAGTCCATTCTTTTTGGACGTTAATGATAAGGTACTTTTTAAAAAATAATAAAAAGCAGAAGCAGGTAGGTGGCACAGTGGATAAAGCACCGGCCCTGGATTCAGGAGGACCTGAGTTCAAATCCGAGCTCAGACACTTGACACTTACTAGCTATGTGACCCTGGGCAAGTCACTTAACCCTCATTGCCCCACAAAATAATAATAATAATAATGAGGAGGAGGAGGAGAAGGAGGAGGAGAAGAAGGAGAAGGAAGAGAAGGAGGAGAGGAAGAAGAGGTAGTAGAGGAAGAAGAGGAGGAAGAAGAAGAAGAAGCAGAAGAAGCAGCAGCAGCAGCAGAACCACTGGCTGAGGATGGTATATGTACATTTGGTTAAATGTGTGTATATAGACATTTTGTGTATGTGCGTACAAAGATACGGATAGCAGATGAAGAATTGTGTATGAGGAAGAGCAAGACCAATATGGTCGGACCATATTGGTACCATAGAATGTATCAAGTGGAGTGGGAAGTAAGACTGTGAAAATTGTGAGTAGAAATTTAAATGTGAACAAGATGAGTTTGTTGACATTAGAGTGTAACAGGGAGTCAGTGGAATTTCTTGTGCAGGGTGGTAACATAATCAGACCTGTACTTTAGGGACATCATCTTGGCTTCAGTGTGGAAGATAGATTGGAGTGGCAAGAGACTGATGGTGGGGAGCCCAAAGAAGAGGTTATTGCAGTAGTCTGGACTACTGGGGGGGGTAATAATTCAACTTAGAATGGTGACTTTGTGAGTGAAAAGAGGAGGACATATGTGAAACATGTTGTGGAGGTAGAAATGACAGGATATGGCCATTTATTGTATGTGAGAGTGAGATGCCAAGGAAAACACAGGTTTGGAAATTGGTTACCTGGAGAAATGGTGGTACCTTCAGCAAAAATAGGGAAGCTCAGAAGAGGGCTGTGTTTGGGCAGAAAAGAGGAAAGAGACCAGTGTGTAGAATGATAATATAAAATACCAGTGAAAGGGTGACTTTTCCTAGGGCCATTCCTATCTGAAATTCATAGGAAAAGGGAAGGAAAAGAAGACATGGAAGAAGAGGTCAAATCTACATGAAAACATGATGAAGTTTGTTATCTCTGTGTGTTCTTGGCATAGTCTGAAGATGTTTTCAGCAAGCCTACAAAAAATGAATTTATATCCCCGATTTTTTATTCAGTTATAAAAAGCAATGACTTTATCCATCTGTACTGTAGTCCACAAAACATTAGAAATAACAGGGTAGCAACCCAAGGTCTATTTCTATCAGAACCCTACTGAAAAAGATGAGATGAATAAAAACATGTGAAAAGTGACAGCTGATATTGATATAGCACTTTAAAGTTTGCAAAGCACCACACATCTGTTATCTTATTTGATTCTCCAGTTAAACTTATAAAGTAGAAGCATTATTATATCCATTTTTTTGGTTATTGTTCAATTGTTTTCAGTTGTGTGACCCCATTTGGGGTTTTCTTGGCAAAGATACTGGAGTGGTTTGTCATTTCCTTCTCCAGTTCATTTAACAGATGTGGAAACTGAGGCCAACAGAGTTAAGTGACTTGCCTAGGGTCACACAGCTAGCAAGTATCTGAGACCACATGTGAACTCAAGTCTTCCTGATCCCAAGCCCAGTGCTCTATGCACTATACCACCTAGCGGTTCCAGTTCACAGAAAAGAAAACTAAGACTCAGAGGGTTAAGTGATTTACCCATGTTAAGCAGCCAGTAAGTGTCTAGGTGAGGGTTGGACCTAGGTTTTACTGACTCTGAGATTAACAACCTTTCTGCACTACACACATTAATATAGAGCTTTAGTTTATTGGCTGCTTTCCAGAAACCACCCCTGTGATATGCACAGAGCATGTCTCATTATCCTAGTTTTATAGATGAGGAAATTGAGGCTGGGACAAGTGAAATGACTTCTTATTGCTGCAGTTCCCTCCAACTTACAGCTTTGTATGTTGCTTTGATACTACTTGGTGACACAGTAAGGATGGGGGCAGGATTTGATTCCAGGTTTCCTCACTCAAAGTCCAACAATATGTTCTATGACCACTGTTGACCAGTTGGCTTGTTCTTCCTTTATTGGTGTAGACAAAATGAAAACCTCTCCTAATTCAGTTTGGACTCTCCCATTATTGACCTTGCCATTCTTCCTCCCAAGAAAACTTTCCACTTGAAAATGGAGAGTGGCTCATGACATTCAAATCTGTTTTCTGATCATCCTAAGTTCTTGCCTTTCCATTCTCTCCTAAAACCTGACAAAAATATAAGCCTTGCTTAGATTTGCCTTTGTAATATTTTAATGACAGAAGAGTTCTTTTTTTAAAAATGGTAGATGGTTTTCCCTCACCTTTTAACTTACCTCAATGCCTTTAGTTTTTATACCCCAATCATTTCCTGTAAATCAAGCCTTACCCATCAAGTATGGCATTCAACATTCCACATACACCATCTGTAACATTTCTAGTTAGAGGAGGGAGGCATGTTACTTTGTTCGATCTACACCACCAAGATTTGTCTTTAAAATTAATCTGTTTAGGGGCAGCTAGGTGGCATAGTGGATAGAGCACCAGCCCTGGAGTCAGGAGTACCTGAGTTCAAATCCGGCCTCAAACACTTAACACTTACTAGCTGTGTGACCCTGGGCAAGTCACTTAACCCCAATTGTCTCACTAAAAGAAAACAAACAAACAAACAAAAATTAATCTGTTTAGTTGCCTTTTACCTTACTCTACTGTCATTGTATATGCTTCCTTCAATTGAGTTCATATAAGTCTCTAAATTCCTCATCTTTTTTTGTTTCTTTATGGTACAGCAGTCTTCCATTGCATTTATCTATCACAATTTGTTCAGCCATTTTCCAATTGTTGGGTACCTTGTTTCCACTTTTTTTTTCCACTAAAAGTAATGCTGCTCTGAATATTTTTATATAAATGGGGCCTTTTTACAAATTCTTTGGGCCTTGGGGTATATATCCAATGGAACATCTTTTCTAGTGTAATTCCATCCCCTACCCCCAGAATGGATGAATTCATAGCTCCACCGATGTTTTATTAGTGTATTCATTTTCCTCAAAACCTTCTAATGTTGACCATGTCCCTCTTTTTCATTTTTGCCCCTTTGATGGGTGCTAGGTAAAATTGTAGAGTTCTTCTGATTTACATTTCCCTTATTATTTGTGATTTGGAGGATTTTTTGGCAGATAGTTCTGATGAGCTCCCATTTGATAGTAACTCCCCTATGGGTGGTTTTTTGAACTCCTCTAGAAAACTTTTGTTTGAAAGATCAATCTCTCTCCATAAGTTAGTATATTTATAGCTCAGCGAGGAAAATTTCCATAATTCTATCACAGCCTGTCAGTTGAAAACCTGGGAGACCCTTGGGTCTGTCATTTCTTAGAGAGTTAAATGTAACTCTTACTTTCTTTACATGACATGACAAATGTGGAAGGAGTAAAGTTTAGTCGCTTAAAGGATATTCTCAGCAATGAAGCTGATAAATGCCAGGCTCATTGGTAGCACACATACAAGAGAACCTGTGCCTAGCATTTTCTTAGGCACCTGGAATTTAATCACATTCTTCTTCTTTTGCTCCTGGCCATCCTGCCTTTTTAGGGGGTGCATAAAGTAGAGTATAAATGAGATTTCATAAGAAAGTCAGAGGAATAAAAAACCCAAACCCACCACCTTGGGAGCCAGATCAGTTAATGAATAACAATGGATGACACATCCATTTTTCATTTTCTTGCATGGATTTCCAAGCTTTTTATAAATATTAATTAATCACCATTGTTATTTAATCAGATTATCCATGAGTGACTTCTTCTAATGCCTCGGGGTGATGTGGTAATGTCCTGGGTGTAAGGCAGCTAGTCAACAAGCATTTATTAAATGCTCAGGACCATGTCCAGGGCACATGGGCTCTGGCAAGACTCACCAGACTAGAATAGCTTTAAGGATGGGCCTATGACTTGAGTATGTTTTTTTTATTAAAGATCAGTTTACTCAGTGTAAAGTTCACCACCAGGTTGACTATAGGGCTTACTGTTTCTATAGATAGAGGAAACACTGGCATGAATGAAATCCTTGGAGTAGTACCAAATATTTTGGAATCTTTCACTGCCCAAATGGGAGAAAACATAGCATAAAAAGAGTGATAGGACTTAGAGTTAGGTGAAACCTGGGTTAGAGTCCTGCCTAATTTACTGCATGCTTACTAGCTGAGTAAATATCGAGTAAATTAGCCACTAGATAAGTTAGTTACAAATTTATCAGAGCTTCAATTTCCTAATCTGTAAAATATGAAGAGAAGGGGAGGGAATAAATATTTATATTTTTATATCTACTATGTGCCAGGTACTGTGCTAAGGGATTTATAAATATTATCTCATATGGTCCTCATAACAATCCTGCAAGGTAGGTGCTATTGAGGAAACTGAGGTAAACACAGGTTAAGTGACCTGTACAGGGTTACACAGTTAAGTGTCTGGGGCCAGATTTGAAATCACATCTTCCAGACTCTAGGCCCAGCACTCTAACCACTGAGACACTAGCTGCCTCAGTAGATATAATGATGCCTGCAGTAGCTACATCATGGTGTTGTTTTGAGGATCAAATGAAGTAATGAACACTTGAGGAGGAAAAAGCAGAAAAAGAGAGGCAGTGTGGTACAAAAGGAAGTATGCTGACCTTGGAATCAGGTGAGTCCTGGGTTCAAATACCACCTTAGACATTTACCAGATGTGCATGTGCTTTACCACTCTGAGCCTCAGTTTCTGCATCTGTAAAATGGAGACAATGTACTAACTACCTCCCCAAGAGATTGTGAGGATAAAATGTGATAAACTATGGAAACCTTAAAGTGCTCCATAAGTATCAACTATGATAATAAATGAGTAGATATTGGTGTTAGCAAGGGAAGCAGTGGCCATTTTGGGAGAAGTAAAGCCAGCATCAAGATGATACCAGGTGGGGCGGCTAGGTGGCGCAGTGGATAAAGCACTGGCCCTGGATTCAGGAGTACCTGAGTTCAAATCCGGCCTCAGACACTTGACACTTACCAGCTGTGTGACCCTGGGCAAGTCACTTAACCCCCATTGCCCCATTAAAAAAAAAAAAAAGATGATACCAGGTATTCAGAGTGGAATGGATCCCAGGAAATGTGGGGAAAGAAAACTCATCCAACTTGCCCTCATTGGGAAGTGGATCTGTGGGAGGGGCTTGTTGGCTATGGGAGCTTGGGAGTGGGGTGAAAAATAGGGAATATTGGGCAGATCCCAAGAGAAGGGCCAGCTAACCTTACCCCTTACATACACACACACACACACACACACACACACACACACACACACACACACACACACCCCTACCTCTGTGTTACTAGCCTCCTAACTAGTATCTTCTCTGACAATTTCTTGGAAGATGATGTCTAAGCTCATGTTTTGATCATGGTTTTCAGGCAGTCCAATAATTTTCAAATGATCTCTCCTGGATCTATTTTCCAGGCCAGCTGTTTTTCCAAGGAGATATTTCACATTGCCCTCTACTTTTTTTATTTTATTAATTTGGATTTGCTTTATTGTGTCTTGATTTATCATAAAATCATTAGCTTCTATTTGCTCAATCCTAATTTTTAAGCAATTATTTTCTTCAGAGAACTTTTGTACTTCCTTTTCCATTTGGCCAATTTGGTTTTTCAAGCTGTTGACTTTTTTTCATGTCTTTCATGTATCACTCTCATTTCTCTTTCCATTTTTTCCTCTACCTCTCTTACTTTATCTTCAAAGTGCTTTGCGAGCACCTCTATGGCCTGAGACCAATTCATATTTTTCTTTTTTCTTTCTTTCTTTCTTTCTTTTTTTTTTTTTTGCAGGGCAATGGGGGTTAAGTGACTTGCCCAGGGTCACACAGCTAGTAAGTGTCAAGTGTCTGAGGCCAGTTTTGAACTCAGGTCTTCCTGAATCCAGGGCTGGTGCTTTATCCACTGTGCCACCTAGCTGCCCCCCCAATTCATATGTTTCTTGGAAGCTTTGGATATAGGAGCTTTGACTTTGTTAAATTATTCTGAGGGTATATTTTAATCTTCCTTGTCACCAAAGAAACTTTCTATGATCCAGTTTTTTCTGTCTGCTCATTTTCCTAATCTATTTCTTGACTTTTAATTCATTCTTAAAGTGGGGCACTGCTTCCAGGATAAACTGTCCCAAGTTTCAGGGGGTCCCAGGTGGTATGATCTAAGGAGAGGCACATTCTACACTCCTCTGGCCTGTACTCTGGTCTGTAAGTAACCACAGGCCTGCTTGCTGTTTAACCCAGAAGCAGAAATCTGGTTCTCTCTGGTTGCAAGCTTGGTGTGCCTGTGCCCCTCCCCCACTGGGCCACTGCCACTCAAGTCTGATTCCTGATTCAGAACATAGCCACTGACACTGATGATTCTGAGGCTCTGCAAGCGTGGCCTTCCTGGGACTGGATCTACATGGTGCGGCTGCACTCCCCTTTTACCCCAGTTTAGCAGACCTTCCCTGCCTCCCTTTTAAGCTGTCTTTGGATGGAAAATGATCTCACTCTGTTCTTTTGTGGGTTCTTCTGCTTCAGGAATTGTCTTATAGCATTATTTGGAGGTATGTGGATGGATCCTGTGGGGAGCCCCGAAAGTTACAGCCTTTCCTCCACCATCTTGACTCCACCCTCCCCCCAACTAGTGTATCACTAATAACATATCCCCTCTCCAATCTATCCTTTGCTGAGTTGTTGAAATTATTTTCTGGAGGCACAGGTCTGACCGTATCATTCCCCTTTTCAAAAGCCTTCAGCAGTGCCTCTGGCCTAAGTTTTGGAATAAAAGATTATTTCTTGGAGACTAAAGACTGGCAGGATACATAAAATAGAATCCATAGCAAATCCTGTCTAACATTACTGCCTTTCATATCCCATGTTCTAGACAAAATGGGCTATCCAGTTCTTTCCTAGTTCATCTCTGCTCTCTCCCATCTGGGCTGTTCCACTTCTAGTGCCTGAATCATATTCTCACCATCTCTTTACCTTTCAAAATCCTATAGGGATCAGGGCCATGTGATCTCAGATCTACTTTCCTCTCTGGATGTTCCATGATTATGCCTTTCCTTTCTCCTCACTCAGTACATAATAAAGTATAAGGTCAGGCTGTACATTGACTCAGTTTTGGTTCCATGTGATGATTGGCTCGTGTCTTGGTATGTACAAACATATTTATTTGAGGCCTAGAATCCCATGTACAGCCTGGAACTTCCCCATTGTCTCCCAAGTTGCATCTGCTTCCACTGGAGAACTAGAAAGAGCCAGGATGAGTAGTGAATGACAAATGAATAATCAAGAAATTTTTTAAAAATCATTGTCTATGCTTTTTGGAAGAAGCTCTGGTGGTGACCCCTCATCACTGAGTGGCCCTGTGAACTCTCATGTCTGTCCGTGCCTTAACATTAGGTCAACACCCACAGGGCCTAACTAGGAAGATTCTTTTTATACCTGGCTATTCTTTTCCCTATTCTTCCCCCAACCCTGATACAACCCTGTATGATTTGGCAAGAAGATAGGACTGGCAGGAACAGACTATTACATATCAGGATGAAGGGAGATGGATCTACACTAGGATATCATAGAGGAAGCCTTTTAATTTTCTAACCATTAGGACCCAGAACTGATTCCACAGAGAGCAAGAGACCACAATGCCTCATTTATCTAGCATGCATTTATCTGACAACCTCAGCTACCAGGCATAGAGTTAAGAACTAGGAAGTAAGCAAAAATGACATTTGAGAAACCAAGACATCACTTGCAAAGTCCATTTATTAAAATGGGGGGGGGGACTGTACTCAGAAATGAACCATTTGATCAGAGCCCTTCAGAAATCTTTGTTTATTCTTACGGTAGTTGCGATTCTAAGCAAGTTGGTTATCTCAATCCACAATAAATTAGAAGCAAAAAAAAATTCTGAAAGGCTATTGGAAGGTGTTATGTCAACCGCAATTTGGCATAACAGCAAAGAAGGAGATAGAATGTATAAAAGCAGTCATAAGAAAAGTCAAAAAGCTTGGGAATCTGGAGGCCACTCAGCATAGGGCTAAACAACCTTCCATACCTCACTAGACACTGAGTCTGTTACAGTATTATAGCTTAAGAAGGAAGGATATCGTGTAATGTAATTTAGAAATACTTCCATTAGAGGCAAAGTCAAAAGTTTTGAGGGTTAAAAGGATATACTTTAGTTATCTGGAAAATTCACTTATATAAGATGCCTTAGACTCCATATATGAGGAACAAATAAGGCATTATTGTGTTCTGGAACAGAATAGGTTCTTGTGTTTGTGTATTTTAAATAAATCACTCACTTATGAATAAACATACTGTAGAAATATAACACTCCTAAGACACGTAGGCAAATGGGTCAGCTTACTATGATCATATCTTATAAGACCATTTCATAGGTCCAGAGAATCATGGGTCAAGAACTTAAGAGACCTTGGAAGTTATCTAGTCCAGGGCTTTTCAAACTTTTTCTACTTGCGATCCCTTTTCACCTGGGAAATTTTTACACGATCCTGAGTATATAGGTACATAAGATAGGTATGCATAATCTCTTACTTTCACCAATTTTTTTCGACCCCCATATTCAGTTACACAACTCCATATGGGGTCATGACCCACAATTTAAGAAACTTTCATCTAGTCCAACCCCTTAATTTTATAGGTACAGAAAATAAGGTTCACAGAAGTTATGATCTGCCCCAAATCACACAGGTAATCAATCGACAAGCATTTATTTATTAAGTGCTTACTATGTGTAAAATATTGTACTAGGAGCTCGGGAAAGAAAGACAAGAGTGAATGAAAATAATTCCCATCCTCAAGGAGCTTACAGTCTAGTCAAACTGATCTCCCTAAAGTGCAGGTCTCACTATGTCACCTCAAACCTCACCTTATTCAGTAAACTCCAGGGGCTCCCTATAACTTCTAAGCTCAAACATAAGTTTGACTTTCCTAACCAAGCCTCTTCCTACTTTTCCAGTCTTTTCAATCCAGTTGACACAGACCTCCTTGCTGTTCCTCAAATATGACACTCCACATCTCAGCTTTGTGTAGTTTTACTGGCTGTGCCCTGTGGTTGGAACTCTTTCCGTCTCTGCCCTTGAGGCGATCTCCAATTTATCTTGTCTATATCTTTTTTTGTACATGTGTTAGACTGCATAGACTCTCCTCCCTAGTGTATCATTTGTGTCCCCAATGCTTAGTTCTTGGTACCTAATAGGTGCCTAATAAATGCTTGTTATTGTTGTTCTCGTCAGGAAGATAGCTTGTACATATATTTTCATATATTATTCCAAAAAGAATATATAATACAAAAGGCACTTGTAAGTACTAATAGACATAAAATATATAGTGGTAGCAAGATGTACAATTAGGATTTGAGGCCACGTTCTCTGACTCTGAATCCAGTGCTTTCCTTCATACCATGCTGTGCATCTTTTATGCAAAAACTTGCCCCAGGATAATGTTAATGACTCTGGGTCAATGGTGCTGGCAGAAACAGACACAGACACAGAAAGGCAGAATCATAGAATCTCTGTATTGGAAGATGACTTCAGAGGCCATATATGAATGGGAATCTGTTCTGAGCTATTCTGACGAGTCTTCATACCATAGCCATGTGAGACCTCCAGTGACATGGAACTCATTACCTTCTGAGGCAGCCCTTTTCACTTTATATCAGTCTCAAAGGAGGAAAGTAAGACTCTTGTCCTCCTTGCTAAAGTGAGAAAGCAGTGGTTGGATACAATGGGTTTGTCACTGTCAAGCAAGAGGAAGGGAGAGCCTTTAAGCTGATTCTAAGGTAATGCCCAAGAAATCTAAAAGTCAACATTAACTATGTTGGGGCATTTGGAAGGGTCACCCCATTGGATAATTTCCAGGTCTAGCTAAAGGGTTCCCCTTCCCTGTCCCTGACCACCTCAGATACTTACAAGATGAGAAGGGAAAAATCTAAGAAATGATCTGAAGATCTGGTATTATCTCTGATTACTCAAAAAGCAGCTTGATTTAGTGGGTAGACTATTGAACTTGAAGTCAGGAAGACTTGGGTTCAAGTTTCATCTCAAATAATTCCTAGCTTTATGATCCTCAGCAAGTGTTCTGGGCTGGATCTGACTCAGGATAATCTTTTGGTAGTTTATGTTTAATCCTAGAACAAATAAGACATTCATTGGTCACTTGGCAGTTAACAAAAAGAGACTATCCAACAAGGACATGCATTGAAGAGTACTTGAGTTGATTCAGCTCAGTGAAGCTCCCTTGACTCAACTGCCAGTTATGATCCACCAGCCACGAATCAGAACAAATGCTTGGAGCAAATTGTGGTTGTTTTGTACCTAGGTGGTTGGGATGTGATATCAAGAGCCTGAGCTACTAGTTCTATGAGCTGATCATGTCTCCGTATCTTTTAAGAGAAAACTAACCTAACTCACATAGGCTTCCACAACAGCAAGTCACTGAATCTCTTTTAGCCTCAGTTTCCTCATCTGTCGAATGGGATAATAGCACCTATCTTACAGGGTTGTTTTAAAAGCCAAACAAGATAACACAGCTATAAAGTACTTTACAAACCTTAAAACACCACATATAAATGTCAGCGATTGTTATTATTATTCTACTATTTCTAGAGTGGTAGCAAACACTTCACATTCTCAAAATGCTCTTTGGGATCTTCCTGTGTTAAAGTGGCTAAGTTTGGGAGTACATAGACTAAAATTGAAACGATAAAGAGATGATGAGCATGACCCTTGCTCACTGATAACATACAGATTTGTGAGAACTTCCTTATTTAATTGAGAGGCCTCATGGTCCAGTAGAAAGAATATTGGCTTTGAAGTCAGAGGCCCTAAATTCATCTTATTTCTTTGTCACTTCCTATCTATGTGACCTGGGGTAAGTTATTGAACTTCTCAGGGCTTCAGTGTCCTTATCTGCAAATGAGGGAGGGTTGTCTTAGAGACCCTCTAGGTCCTTTATAGTTCCCAATTCATGATTCTTCGATCCTAAGAGAGGCAATTGGCTTAATAGAATACTAAACTAGGGATCAAGAGAACGGATTCTACTCCTGATTGTCACTAGCTTCTGGCCTTGGGTAGAAGGTTGGACCAGATTGTGTCTAAGGTCCTTGCCAGTTCTGAAGTACTGTAAGGATGTATCTACTGCACCCTCAGCATTCCTGTATCCTTTATCACTAGCTTGGCTGAACTGCCGATTAGCTTCTAGAGATTCAGAATAAAGCAACAGTTAATTAAAATGATCACTGGCTTCCCTAATGACATTGGTGAAAAGAAGGAATGGTCTTTATTTCTTCTTATGTTTTTATGTACCCCAAACTATTTCTACATCATCATTAACAGAAAAGTCCTATGTATGATCCTGCATGTCATGAATTGGGGTGTAAAGCCTGCAGTCAATAGAGATCTGCTTCAGTACCTCCTCTGAACAGCTGTCCAAGGGCATTGACTTTTTTTGGGGGGGGGCAGGGCAATGAGGGTGAAGTGACTTGCCCAGAGTCACACAACTAGTAAGTGTCAAGTGTCTGAGGCCAAATTTGAACTCAGCTTCTCCTGAATCCAGGGCTGGTGCTTTTTCCATAGTACCATCTAGCTGCCCCAAGGGCATTGACTTTTAAGACTAAAACAACCCAGTTCTATCTACTCAGCTATGCTCTTCCTGCTTAGTCCCTCTACATTTAAAGGGTTCTCATTGGTCTTTGAGTAGGTTCCCTCACTGGCCTTATCTTCTCTGTGTCCTAATCTAAATACTTTAGAAGTTTTGAATGTGGTCTCCTGATTTCCTTTTCATTATTCTCCGAAGACCTGGTAGGGACTTGGCCACATGTTCTTTGGCAATAACTAGTTTGGACATAGGTATTCAGAAGAATCCTGCTACCTAGCCAGGCAGATTCAACTCTCTATCCAAATGTCACAAAGGCTCTCATATCCAACAATAGCTTCTGTTCTAAAAGTATTCAGATTTGTATCTTATTTTGCCAGTTCGGTTATGATGTTGTTTGACATCTCCTCACCTTCTCATTTAAAATTGCTTTATACTTAACCCCATCTGAACGAATCAGAGATGGGAAAATAAGCTGCCCCCTTTGCTGTCGATGTATGGTGCCCGGCAGCATCTTCTTTTTAATAAATTCATTTTCTGAAGCCTTCCTGAGCTGTTCCTATTCAACACGCCCTACCCTTTTAGGCAAAGGAGAGGGCAGCAAAAGCAAACCGTGTGACAAAGAAAAGTGGGACTGCTGAAAAGGGCCCAAGGAATCACCCATTGTATTGGCTGGTTTCTGTAGGAGCCTTCCGCCAAAATCGTTCAGGGAATAAACAAGGTGTTTATAAATTGCACATGCCATGGAAAGAATCCAGACATGTGAAAAGGCAGTGAAGAGAGCTGGCGTTTGGCAGGTCTCTCTTTGCCAAGTTTGTATCTCCTGAGCCTTGTTTATTGTCATTGTTTCACCCTCTCTGGATAGGATCCACGCCTCCACAAGAGGATTTACTCCATCTCTCCTTCTGAAGACAAAGAAGAAAAAGCTGCTGTCTCACTCAAGTTCTCTCCTGAATCTGCTCAATTTAAAACCATTCTCAGGCTCTCCAAGGAAAGGGCCATTCTCGAACACAGTCCAGTACATCTTGAAAATACCTTAGCCTTTTCTGAGAGGCTAGTTATTGTGGTTTTATGGCTTTTCTGATGGGAAATTGCCTAGGACTTGTCCAACAGAGCCAATTTGGAATGAAGAGGATCCCAGGTCATGTCTGTGCACAGGCATTGAACCAGTGGTTTTTGCATTTACTTGTGAAATCATTGAAAATGCAATGCTTCTGCACAATTAATCAGAATCATCATATAACTAGAAAAAGTGCATTTCCTGAGCCTGGACTCTGTGTTAGGTATTCTGTGGGAAACATAGAGGTATAAAATGTGGTCCTTGCCTACAAAGAACTTGCAATCTAATTGGGGATGAAAAAGAAGAGCAATTAAGGAAGGATACAGAATTATTCATGACAGTATTGTATGCTGATGTCATAAAATACTGTATTTTGTTCTGTGGATGACTAGAGAAGAGCAATGGTGGTGGTAGTGGTGGTGGTGGTGGTGGTAGCAGCAGCAGCAACATTTGGATAATTCTTTAGGGTTTGCAAAGCACTTTCTCATTATCAGTATCCAAATACTATCTCATTTTATCTTTATAGCAACCCTGGGAAGTAGGTGCTATTATTATCCCTGTTTTACAGATGAAATAACTGGGGCAAAGGATTAAGTGACTTGTCCAGGACATGTCATATAACTAGTAAATGTTTGAGGTTGGATTTCAAGTCAGAACTTTTTAACCCTGCGTCAGCTAGGTGGTGGAGTGGATAGAGTGCTAGGCCTGAAGTCAGGAAGACTCATATCTGGTCTTGGATACTTCCTAGCTGTGTGACCCTGAGCAAGTCACTTAACCCTGTTTTCCTCAGTTTCCCCATCTGTCAAATGAACTAGAGAAGGAAATAACAATCTACTCCAGTATCTTTGCCAAAAAAAAAAAAACACCTCAAATGGGATCACAAAGAGTCAGACATAAGTGAAAGAACAGAATAGCAACAACAACAACAAAATTTCTTGACCCTAGATCCAGCATTCTATCTACTTAGGTACCTATATTATAGAATATTTGATTGTATAGAACAGGACTTCTTAATCTTTTTCTACTTATTAACTTTTTTGCCTGAGAAATTTTCATGTGACTCCAGCTATATAGATATATAAAATGGGCATACATACATAACTTTTTACTGTTGCCAAATTTTTGTGACCCCCACATTCCGTTACATGACCCCATGTGGGGTCGTTAACCCATAATTTTAAAAGCTTTGGTATAGAGTAAGATGTTCATGTTGCAGGTATATACTATTAGGGCCAGAAGAATTAAAGGAGAGAACAAGGGATCACAGCATGATGTAAATGTTGAGTTATATAGCTAAGTGAGCACCTACTACATTATATACAGGGCACAGTGAAGATTTCTGCAGGTAGAATTTAGCAATTCAATTTGACAAACATTAATAAGGCAGCTAGATGAAGCACTACATAGAGCCCTGGGACTAAAGTCAGGAAGACTTGAATTCAAGTCCCACTTCAGATATCCACTAGCTATGTGATGCTGGGTGAGTGTCTTAAACTCTGTCTACCTCAGTCTCCTTGTCTGTAAAATGGAGGTAATAATAGCACCTACCTCCCCGTGTTGTTGCGATGATAACATAAGCTAATATTTATAAAGTACTTGGCAGATTTTAAAAGTGCTATATAAAGGCTATTAATATTGTTATTAATAATAGCAATAATAACATCAACAATCATAATAAAGGACCTCCTGTGGTCAAGGAGCTGTGCTAGACTCTGAGGATACTAAGGAAAGAACAAAATAGCCCCTGCCCTCAAGGAACTTATATTCATGTTTAAGTGGGGAGGTTATGCCATATATACAAGTAAGAAAATACCGTGTATAAAGTTAATATAAATTGACATCAAGAGGGGAAGAGTACAAAGAACTAAAGAAGATCGGGAAAGACTTGTATGGGAGGTACCACACCCTAGGTGATGTGAAGGATGCTCAGGATTCTGAGACATAAAAGTAAGGAGAAGTGTACTCTGGCATGGGTGACCTGGTCCTTGGTCTCCAAGTACTTAGAATTTAGTAGAACAATAGATAAAATTCATATAGTGTTTACTGTGCTAAGCACTTTACAATTACTATCTTATTTTTTTCTCACAACCCTGGGAGGTAGGTGCTGTTATTATTATCACCCTCATTTTACAGATGAAGAAACTGAGGCAAACAGAGGTTAAGTGACTTGCAAGGGTCGTACAAGTAGTAAATGTCTGAGGCTAGCTTTGAATTCAGGTCTTCCTGACTCCAGATCCAATGCTCCATTCCCTGTGCCACTTGAGATGAGACAGGAATATGAAATACTTTAATACACACAAAATTTTGGTAAGTACTTAAGGGAGGCACAGACAAAATGCTGAGTGTTATCTGGAGGAAGGAAAGAGACTGGGGGTAGGGTGGTGTTGAGTTTGAGGTCTTAGAGGAGCCCTTCTGTGTTCTGGTTTCTATACTTCAGTACCAAGGGAAATCCAGAATCATCTGCAGTGATTTGTGTCATCTGTTGCTCCATCCAGGGTATTTTTGTTACATAGACATAGGTTCAAGGCTTTTCATTTTGGGAAAAACAAAAAAGAGCCAGAAAATCATATGGAAGAGTGGAAATACCTGTGAATTTGGAGGCAAAGAATTTGGGTTCAAGTCCCACCTTTGTCACACCCTGTATGATCTTGGGCAAGTCAATCCACTTTCTCTAAGCCTCAGTTTTCTTATCTGTAAAATGAGGAGTTTGGATAATAAAATTTCTTTCAGCTCTGTACCTAGGGTCCCATGACCCAGGTTTGAATTCTGGATTTCTTACCTATAGGAATCTTCTTGGAATCATAGAGCTAGAAGGTACCTTGGAGATCCTTGAAGTCATGTGACCAACTACAGATGCAGTCCTCCTTACGCTGCATCTTACTGCTCAGTGAATTCAAGCAAGTGACCTTACCCATCTAGGATTCAGAGATGGGCTTAGATTAGATGATATTAAACGTCTCTTTTGGACCTTTAATTATTGCCCATTTCTTTTCACTTATAATGTGCTACATTTAGCCACAAATTCAAATTTGGGGATAATTTACTATTTGGGGCAAAGTTTTTGAATAATATTTTACTTGCTAGGAGTTACGATTAAAGAAATAGATATACTTTTTTTCATCTATAACCACCTATTATTGCTCTATAACTATTTAACAGGTGTGCTGGTAAATATTTAACAACCATCTCTCCCAGAAAAAAAAAGTATACCTCATACACTTGAATTTAATCTGTGTTCTCAACACCCAACAGAACAATAAATCAAGCATTGCTTTGTGACATTTCCAGATATTCAAGTTGTAAATTCTCAGTGAAAATTTAACAATTGGCTGGCCACAACACACCTCTGTCTATAACTTAGTAATCTTAGAGAGCTGCCTGAGGTGGTATTTGAACCTAGGATTTCTTGACTCTAGGTCCAGAACTTCAGCTGTTGTTTCACACTGCCTATCTAAGCAGAGATGAAGGAAAAATATCAATCATGAACTTGTGCCAATGAAGAAGAATTAATAATGAAGTGATATTTCAAAAAGCAAAATCTCCAAGTTGTGCTCTAACAATAAAATCCATTCTCTTTTTCTGTTCCTTAGTGTTACATGATCTGAGTCTCTGCTCTATGGGGGAGTAGACCCATGTGCCAGGCCTGAAAGGACCAAATGCTTTTTTGAATAACATTCCCCATCTGGAAAATGGAGACAATCATCTTTATATCACCAACCTCCTGTGAATGTGATGTGGGAAGATGATTTTTAAATCTCAAAGTGCTACACACATGGCAGATATTATAATAATTATTATTGTCATTGTGTTTGGTTGCTAAAGTTTGGGTATTCAGTTTTCTTTTTTTTTATTTTTATTTTTTATTTTTTAGTAAGGCCATTGGGGTTAAGTGACTTGCCCAGGGTCACACAGCTAGTAAGTGTTAAGTATCTGAGGCCGGATTTGAACTCAGGTCCTCCTGACTCCAGGGCCAGTGCTCTATCCACTGCGCCACTTAGCTGCCCCCAGTTTTCTTTTTTAATGCTTTGTTGTTTTTGTTCAGTCATTTTTCAGTCATGCACAGGTCTTTGTGACCCCATTTTGGGGTTTTCTTGGCAAAGATACTAGAGTGGTTTGCTATTTCCTTCTCCAGTTCATTTGACAGATGAGGAACTGAGGAAAACAGAGTTAAGTCCAGGGTCATCCAGCTAGTAAGTGTCTGAGGCCAGATTTGAGGTCAGGAAGATGAGTCTTCTTGACTTCAGGCTGGCACTCTATCCATTGTACCACCTAACTGCCCCATTTTTAATATTTAGGGGAGAGTGTTATGTCACATCACCAGTAAATAGAAATGCCAAGCTTCTGGTATTTTGAAACATGATGGAAACTTCTCATGGAAGCATCTTTTTTTGGAAGGCCTTACTGTGGCATTTCCAGAAGCAGAAAAGAAAACTGTGAGCCTAACCTCACCCCTACACACACACACACACACACACACACACACACACACACACACACATACACACACGTGCTCTATGCCTGTACACCTCTGTGAGCTTTGGAGAAGAGAAAGAACTGATGATCCACATAAATGATGGGAGCAACACAGGAGGAGAGAACTTTTTCTTAGTCCCTTTCATCTTGTCCAGCAATCCTTGTAAATAATACCTTGTGGTGTCAGTGCTTGGGAGCCCCGCCTTGAAAAATGAAAAGCAACAGCAGAGAAATAGTCCTGGTGGTAGAAAAACTAATTTTTTCATTGACTCCTTTCTCTCCAGTCATTGACTGGGGTCTAAAGGTGCCAAGAGATCCAAAATCAAACCACAGTCATCCTGCTGAATTTTATGTAACCCCTACGAAAAGAGCATAGTCATTGCACTTGGGGTCCTTGCTCAGGTTAATATCAGGGACATAAGGGAGAGATTAAAAACAGAGATATTGGGGTACAAATGGAAAATGACCACACTTTATCCCATTCCTTGTTGGCAGTAGAATTTCCTTTTCCTGTCTTTTTAGGAAAAATTACATATATACATTTTTTCAAAGCAAATTCATAGCCTTTCTATAATTTATGATCTTAGAGAATTGCTTGAGGCATTCAGAGGTTAAGTGACTGGCCCCTGCTTATGAAGTCAGTAATGTGTCAAAAGTGCCCACTGAATGGCTCTCTTTTTAAAACCAGGGCAGGCCTTCTATCCATCACACCTCACTGCCTCCTTTTGTGGCAGAGTTAAATGCTCATTCGTTCTTGCCCTTGCCTTCCAAATTGTCACTGAAAACGAATGAAATCTTTCTCCAATTTGTGTTAAAAAAAAAACAACCAAAAAGGCTAGTGCTACAAAGCACCTGTTTTAAATTTGTTCTGATACATTTATTAAATGTAATCAAACACTTAAAATGTGGAGATGTTAAAAAAAACAACAGGAAAATATTAAATTGTCAGTGGACAAATTTTGAGACATAATATATGTTTTATAGGGATTCCATTGAAATAGGACATGACCTCAATGACATTCACAATTAGTTGCTAAGAGGCTAGATATATTCCAGAAGAAAAAGAAGTAAAATAACATAGCCTACTGTATGCTCTTTATTATGCTGCAGTCAGATTCTAGGTTGCATTATTGGCTAGAGAACTGCCAAACTTGTAGTTTCTTCTCTTCATTCCATGTTTTCTTTTTTATTAGAACCTATGGAAGTTTTGGGGCAGCTAGGTGGTGCAGTGGATAAAGCACAGGCCCTGGATTCAGGAGGACCTGAGTTCAAATCCAGCCTCAAACATTTACTAGCTATGTGACCCTGGGCAAGTCACTTAATCCTCATTGCCCCGAAAAAAAAAACAAAACCAGAAAAAAGAACATAAGGAAGTTAATGTAAACTGTTGTTCTTTCTTGGATAGAGCATGTTTCTCCCTCTATCACACGCAGATACATACATGCACCTCTTTTTCTCATGGGCTTCATCAGGTTCTTTCAACCAGGACACAATTTGAGAAGAACAAATTGTGGGAATGCTCATAATTGAAGCATATGTCTCTATTTGCAACTAAAACCTTAGGTACCATTTAATGCCCTGGAAAGATGACTTAAAAAAAAGTTTCCACAGGCTGAGAGTTTACTTGCATTGCATAGACATGTAGTGTTAACTCCAGAGATGAGTTGGCTCACCTCTTCACTTACAAGTGCAGCCTCAGCACTCAGCACTTCATTGTCACAAGCCCAATGTCTGATAACACCACACTAGACCTTGAAAAAGTAAAATCTCCACCTTAATTCACGACACATTGTAGGCTGTTATCTTACTGTAAACTGATGAGAATCCCTGTTGATTTCCATAGGATGAGATTCTGGCTCAATACCTACAAGCTATTGAACAGTGGAAATATGAGATCCTACCCCCACCCCCACCCCCGCTGGGGAAGAACTCTTGTACCCTGGCATAGTAATGAACTCAATGATCTAACTGGTCTTTTCTATTTGAAACAACTATGACTAATGCGGAATACTTCATCCTGGAAATTAACACCAACCTCAGCTAAAAGTACTGCAAGTAAAGTTTTTCAGGAGAATTGGATGCATTAGACCTTAAAGCAGTTGGCGGAGTGTGTGTGTTTTTTCTGAATCTTCAGCTGCAGCAGCAGCAGAGAGATGTGTGTGATTTGGCAACCAGGCTGCTGACTTTACATCTTCTGATTGACGAACAGGGTTTTTTCTTCCTCTGGTTTCTTCTGATACAGTTACAGAACTTATATGCACTAGACAGAAACTAAGTGAAAATGTTAGTGTGCTGTGCTGGGGCCAGGGTGGGAAGGTGGTGAACGTCCCTTTGAAAAAGGGGGAAGAATATAATTGCTTCTCCCCTATGAAGTGGTCTATAATCTGATGAGAGCTAGCAAGAGTCCTAGATTTGGAATCTGGGCAGGTCATATGACCTCTGAGGCTTGGTTTCCTCATTTGTAAGGTGGGGATAATAATAGCTTCCCTATAGGGTTGTTATGAGGCTCAAATGAACTGATGTAAACCAGATGTTATGATTAGTATACTGCGGGCTGCCAGGTGGCACAATAAATAGAGTACTGGACTTGGAACTAGGAAGACCTGAGTTCAAATTCTGCATCAGATATTTATTAGCTTTGTGACCCTGGTCAAATTTCTTTTCTCTCTTTCTTTCTTTTTCTTTTTTTTTTTTTCCTTCGGTGAGGCAATTGGGGTTAAGTGACTTGCCAAGGGTCACACAGCTAGTAAGTGTTAAGTGTCTGAGGCTGGATTTGAACTCAGGTCCGCCTGACTCCAGGGCCGGTGCTCTATCCACTGTGCCGCCTAGCTGCCCTGGTCAAATTTCTTAACCTCTCTCACCCTCAGTTTGGTGATCTATAAAATGGAGAAAATTTATATTAATGGCATTATATTAATAACAGTCCTAACCTTCCAGGGTTATAGTTTAGACTAAATGAGATAATGTGCAAAGTGCTTTGCAAACTTTAAATGGCTCTATAAGTGCTAGCTATTATTATTAGTTGGGCAGCTAGGTAGCACAGTGGATAGAGTACTGGGTCTGTAGTCAGAAAGACCTGATTTCAAATCCAACCTCAAACACTTACTAACTGTGTGACCATGGGCAAGTCATTTAACTTTATTTGCCTCCATTTCCTCATATGTAAAATGAGCTGGAGAAGGAAATGGCAAACCATTCCAGTATCTTTGCCAAGAAAACCCCAAATAGGAGTCATAAAGAATTGGACATGACTGAACAACAACATTATTATTAGTGTTACTTTTCTGGATCATGGCAAAACATTTGATAAATTCTCTGGCTATTGTGAAAAAGATGGAGATGCAAACTTAGATGACAGAATAATTAAAGGGATTCAGAACTATTGATTGGCCAGACCCAGTGTGTTGTCCTAAGGGGTTCGTTATCAGCAATCACTAAAGTGGAGGTCCCAGGAATTTGTGCCTGGCCCTGTATTATTTAATATATTTTCCAATGACTTGGATGCAGACATGACTTGCCTGCTGGAAAAATGTCAATGACATGAAGCTAAGAGAGAGAATTAACCTACTGGATAACAGAGACTATATTTGTTCCTATAGGGCAAAATTAGCAGTAAAAAGCAGAAGTTACAAAAAGGTCTGATAGAAGGAATAACTCCAGCGGCAGCTAGGTGGCACAGTGGATAAAGCACTGGCCCTGGATTCAGGAGGACCTGAGTTCAAATGCAGCCCCAGACACTTGACACTAGCTGTGTGACCCTGGGCAAGTCATATAACTCTCATTGCCCCACAAAAAAAAAAAAAGTATTTAAAAAAACAAACAAACAAAAAGTTTACTCTACCACCCTGCCTCCAAGAGAAATCTCTGGACAGAAAGTGATGGAGCATTCCATAGTGGAAGTTGCATATCCTTCCTGTAAAAAGCCTTTTCAGGGGCAGCTAGGTGGCACAGTGGATAAAGCACCAGCCCTGAATTCAGGAGGACCTGAGTTCAAATCTAACCATAGACACTTGACACTTACTAGCTGTGTGACCCTGGGCAAGTCACTTAACCCTCATTCAAAAAAGAAAAGAAAAGCCTTTTCTACTCTCTGTGACCTAACTACTCTTTCACATATAACATCTATGCCTAATATCAACTTGCTCATCTTGAAACCTACTAACCCTTAGGAAAAAATAAGACCACTATAAACAAGTCTATAGGGAAGTTCAGCCTGGACTCTGAGTGTTGTTTTATCTGTACAGTGTTCCACCTGTTTCTCAAGAGCATCTAAACCTCTATGCTTGTGAAATTAGCAGAAATATGCATAATGCACATTCAGTTGAGCAGATCTTTGAGGGGTGCTGCCTATGAACTCTAGCAAATGGATGGGCAGTTCATTAGGAGCCAATTACTCAATTTCAGCATATGATGGTATTTCTGTAGTTGATACTATTTGTTCCCTGAAATGATTTTACCTAAGAATAAATGTAATTTCTTCATTTTCCCAATACTCAGTTCTCTAGGTAGTAGAAAACAGTATCTAGCTCTGAAACGGAAGCCCTGTGTTCAAGTCTCAGAGCCATCTGTTAGCTGGGTGACATTGGATGAGTCACTTGACCCCACCAAAATGAAGCTACTAAAACTTGCATTATCTACCTTCTGAGGTTAATATAAGGATCACATAACACACTGTACATCCAGTGTTTTCTAAATCTCAGGCATTACAGACATAGCCCCTCTGGCCTTACTTTAACTTTGTAGACTATCCTATAAGCACATCTGGCCTCTTTCTACATAGCATTTAGTTAGCTCATTTTCCATTTCTTAGCTTGTTCTTCCCATGTTTAGCACAGTATCTAGCATATGGTAGGTGCTTAAAAAAATGTCTATTGATTCCATTTCTGACTGTTGGCTGTAGCCCTGTGATGCTGGGCTCTAGTAGGAAAGCTTTTGTCTTATCTTACCAGGAACCCAACCACCACATAACTTCCTGGCCAATTCTTTCCAAACCATGTCTGCCACCTGCATTCTAGCCACCTTCTTTGTCCTTCTCCCATCCTTCTCATCGCTCTTCCATCAGAAATTGGACTCTGCCTCCAGGATTCCAGGCTCTTATATGTGAACTTTCACCATATTTTAGCTGGAGACAGGGCATCACTGCCACTTTTCTCAGGATACTTCATTTACATTTACCTTTGCTCTGGGGAATTCCTAAGGGAACTCTCTAGAAGCAAAGCTAGGCACTACCTTATATGTGACAATGGGGAGAAGGGATATAAGGAGCAGAAGCTAGGTGGCGCAGTGGATAGAAGACCAGGAAGACTTGAGTTCAAATTCGACCTCCGATACTTACTAGCTATGTGACCTTGGGCAAGTCACTTAACCCTGATTGCCTCCAGCCCCTTCCTATCCCCGAAACAGGGCATCATGCCACTTTTCTCAGAATATCTCATTTTTAGGCAGCTTCCTTATATCCACCTTTGCTCTCTGGACTTTGTAAGGGAGCTCTTTAGAAACAAAGCTATGTACTACCTTTATGTGACAGTGGAGAGAAGGGATATAAGGAACAGCATGGACAGTGGAGAACAGCCTAATTTGAAGGTAATTGTTCAGTTTTTAAAATAATTCAGAGAAGCATTCTTAAAAGCAAAAAAATCCCTGTATTATTTGTCATGGAAAATATTGAAACCCAAAATTGAGGCCTCAGAACATAAAAAACTGAAGACAAAGTCAGCCATATAAGAATCCCCTCTTCAACGCTCCCAGCAAGTGGTCATCTAATGACCTTGGTGATTGAAGTATCTGGTGAGGGGGAAACACCACCTCCCAAGGCAGCTCATTACACTTCTAGAAAGTTTTAACTGTTGGGAAGTATTTCATTCCATCAAACAGAAATGTACCCTTGTGTGATTTTGCCCAGTTGTTTCTTGCTTTGCCTTCTGAGGCCAAGAAGAACACGTCTAAGCCCTCTTCCCCTCTGGAAGTCATTCAGATATTTGAAGACAGATCAAAAGTTCCCCATAAGTGTTTTTTTTCTCTCCATGCTTAATACCCTCCAGCAAATAAATATAGAAAAAACTGATGAATTACTGGACCAGCCTGATCCTTATGGGTGAAGGAAATACACTTAGGTGGATGAATCTTTAAAAACAACCAAGCAAACAAAAGACTAAAATGATTATTCCTCTTCCTGTACCTGATAGCATAGAGTATTCGAGCCAGAAGGGATCTTAGAGCTCATCTAGGTCAACCTCCTGATTCTGCAGGTTGGGAGACTGAAGTTCAGAGAGGGAGAGCAGTTCCCTCCCAAATCCCATAGCTGGGATTGTATCCCGGGTCCTCTGCTTCCTAACCCAAGACTCCTTCCATGACACCACGTGCTCTGAGTCTGCTTAGTTTTAAAACTGGAAATTTCAGGCTTGCCAAGGATTTAGTTCTCAAAAATGGGGCAAGCACATTTGACATGCTTTACGAAAATTGGGTCAAAAATAAATCTCTTAACTAGTTATGAGAGATTGAAAGTGGCATGCCAACCATGCTTCATAAGAGTTTTTAGTTTTTTGAGGAGGAGGGTTATTCTTTCACTTTCAATTACTTCTAATGTTTTTAGCATTTTATGAATTCCATTTCTTCTAACATGTCAAAGGTGTTTGTCTACACTAAGAACTAGCTTTATTGTAGGGAGAAAATCTGTTGTAAGGGAGTCATGTGGCTTCTGTCAGATTTTGGAGCCGGGACAGCTAACTCGAGCTTACTCAGACAGTCTAGGAAAGGAACAAAATCTCAGATTTCTGATGAAATGTTCTATAATAGAAAATTCATGTTCTTATTACTGTTTCCAGAGGAAGGTTGTTATTATTGTTGTTGTTGTTGTTGTTTGTCTTGGAATCAATCAGTCATCAGCCAATCATTAAGCTGTCCTTTTAGATCAATGGTCATTTTAAAGGCTATTGAGCTCAGCTCTAAGAAGAGACTTGACAAATTTGAAGGATATAAAAATAATTTAATAATTAAATTAAAGGGCATACAAGGGGGCAGCTAGGTGGTGCAGTGGATAAAGCACCAGCCCTGGATTCAGGAGGACCTGAGTTCGAATCCAGCCTGAGACCCTTGACACTTACTAGATGTGTGACCTTGGGCAAGTCACTTAACCCTCATTGCCCTGTCCTAAAATAAATAAATAAAATAAAGAGCAGTCTCTGACAAATGTTGTATGCTTTGAAAGAGCACCAAATCATAGACTTGGAAGACCTTCATTGGAGTCTGGCCTCTACCACTTACTGATAATGTGACTGGGAACAAGTCACATAACTTGAGACCCACTTTCCTCATTTGTAAAATGAGGCTATTTCAAGGGTATGGGAGGTGACAGGGTCCACAGTACAGAAGGACAGAATCAGTCCAAATGAAAGAATTAATAGGTTACTGATTTCTAGAGCTCTATCAACAGTAAGGAACCTAAAAGATGGATTCTGGCTCCTCTGGAGGACAGAATCTGAAAATTGAAAGGAAGTTGTTGTTGTTTTTTGTTGTTGATCATCCTTAGTTCTCAGAGAGGTCCACTGACATCGTAAGAGTGTTGTCTTGACTTGCACATGAATTGGATTTAAATAAGGCAGAGCTGTGCAAAGTCATCAGCCTCACTCTCTCCTCCAGACTCATCAGAATCCAGTGGCAAGACAAAAGTAAAGGTGACTGGAGATGGCCAAGTCCCAGCCCTAGCATTTTCCACCTGTGTCATCTTGGGCCAGTTTCTTCATTCTCTGGAATTCAATTTCTTTGTCCATATATAGAGTAAATGGCCTATAAGAGCCTTCCTGTTTTAAAACCTCATGATCCTTTGAACCTTGGGGACCATCTAGGTCAATCTGTCCTGACAAGTAGTGAATCCAGACTTTGTTTGAGGACCTCCAGTGAGAGGGAGGTCATCCTGCCTGTACTTCCCCTTCTTCTTTGTAAACATTTTGTTCTGTAGTTTTGCCTTCTCAAAAATCTGCCTCTCTGAATCATCCACCCATTACTCTTAATGCTGCCCTCTGTCTAGTAGCCTCCATAGGTCATATGTGAAAAAGACCCAACAAACTTGAGTTCATTGACTATTAAGGGTTGGTAGACTAGGTGGATCCCAGTATGATTTTATGGTTGTGAAAAAGACCCTCTGTCCTCCAAATACCTCTCTCAACTAGATGATACTTGAGAGGAATGGTGTTTTTTATAGGCAGAAGACTTGGTCTCAAGTCTAGGTTCCATAACTTACTGACCTTAGATTAAATCTCTCAGCCTCAATTTCTGCCCCTTGATAATCTTTTTTTTTTTTTAGTGAGGCAATTGGGGTTAAGTGACTTGCCCAAGGTCACACAGCTAGTAAGTGTTAAGTGTCTGAAGCCGCAGTTGAACTCAGGTACTCCTGATTCCAAGGCCGTGCTCTATCCACTGCGCCACCTAGCTGCCCCCCTTGATAATCTTTACAATGTCTACTAAATAGGGCTGTCTTGAGGATTGAATTAGGTAATATATCTAGAGTAGATCCTACCCCATTTTGGTCATTTGGGGTTAAGAAGAATTAAGTGATATTGAGCTGGGAATCACTAATTATCCATTTTATAGGCAGAGCAAACCTATTCTATGCTATGTCCTGAGAGAGATAAAATTTTTATGTAAGATATGATCCCTGCCTTCATGGAGCTTACAGTTTGGTAGGGAGATAAGACACAAAGATAACTAAAATTACAAGTACTTTAGAGGAGTTCAAAATACAGCGTTATGTGAAGGCAAAAGGGAAATGTCATTATTGAGAGAGGGTGATCACAGAAGGTTTTAGGGAAGGGTTGACAGTTGATTTGGGCTTCAAAGGATGAGAAGGAATCTTGGTGGCAGGCTAGAGGTGGTATGGGAACACTGTAGGTCAGGCAGACTCATCTTCATCAGTTCAAATCTGGCCTCAGACACTTACTAGCTATGTGACCCTGGGCAAGTCACTTAACCCCGTGTGCCTTAGTTTCCTCATCTGTAAAAACGATCTGGAGAAGGAAATGGCAAACCACTCTAGCATCTTTGCCGAGAAAACCCCAAAATGGGGTCATGAAAGGTCAGACTTGACTGAAAAATGATTGAATAACAACAGCTGTATGACCTTGGAAAAGATTTTTAATCTTCCTCTCCCTTTTCCTCTCTTTCTCAACAAATGAAGGATCTCAGTTTCCTAATTTCTGAAATAGGATTAATTAGTGCACCACTCATACCATAGGTTGTTTTGCAGATCACAGGACTTAAAACTGGAAAAACCCTTAGACATCATCCAGTCCACTGGTGTCAAACTCAGATGGAAATAGAGGAGCCACCAATTCATATGTAAAGATCCCTGCAGCCCACGTAGTGCTTTAGTTTTAAAAGGTGGTGTTATTTATGTTTCATTACATTTTTATTTATTTTGTTAAATATTTACCAGTTACAGTTGAATGTGGCTCAGGATACACTTGGTACTGTTGCAGCCTGGGCATCATGTTTGACACCTTTGATTTAGTCCAACCTCCCATTCCACAAATGAAGGAAGGCTTCCAGAAGGGAGCAAATGTCCTGGGGTGAGTGGGCTGTGGTCAAATTTCACCCTAAGTTATCAATGTCTTATGTATCTTGTTGAGAGAACAAATTTTGATAGGAGAAAGATATGGGGCACTTGGAAGGGGAGAGTGAGGCAGAGATTCTAAAAGGGGGTCTGCAGGTCCAGAGGTCAACTTCACAGGTTTTCCTGATACAAGCACTGCTTTTATCAGGATTGCTGATTCTGCTGCTCTTCTAACGTCTTGAAAATATAAACATAGCACAGTAGCCCCCAGTGACTTTCTTGTTGATTTCAAGAAGTTTGGAACTGAAATCAGTATTTGTAGAAATACCGGTGTTACGTCAAGAGCATTGTCATGACCCAGTATGTCCTTAATGATACTAATATGTGATGGGAACTTAGCTGCTTTCTCTTCCTTTCCTATTAATTGTCCTAAGGTACAATAGTTGATTTTTTTCTCCAGAGGTGGCATCCTTCTTCTGTGCTTAGAAGAATAGAGAGGAATTATGGTTCATTGGAAAGACTGATGAACTTTCCAAATGTACTTGGAGTCATAAATTTGAAACCCAGCTCTACCACCTGTGAAACCTTGGGCAAGTCACTTGATTTCCCTGAATCCCCATATACTCATATGTAAAATGAGAGAGTTGGACTAGATGACCTTTGGGATCCCTTCCAGATCTCGATGTATGAAAACCTATCCTGTGAAGACAGTTAATTCCCTAACATTAGAATGTTTTCAGGGAAGGATGAAAAATATTCAGAAGAATTTGTTGAATTTTCACAGTGTTCATATGAATTAATATTGTGATTTTATCCTTATGGATGCTTCTTCCAATCCATCCATCCTTTCTTCTTGTTTGATTCTGGTTCAGGTCCTTCCATAAAGTGTCCACTGGGCGTCCATCATAGGTACTTAGTGCTGTCTTCTAATTCTCTCGACCTTGGACCTTGCATGGATACTACACAGGATGTCCATCAGTTCAATTCAAGAAGCATTTATTAAGTGCTTACTATGTGCTAGGCACCTTAGATACAAAGTAAAATATAAGTTTCTAGAGGGTAAAGGGGAATAAATATTCCAGTAAAGGGGTTATTTCTAAATACCCCATGGTACTGGGATAATGAGAGAAAGAGAGCATGTATATTGTTCATTTGTGTCTGACTTTTTGTGACTCCATGGACTATAGCATAGGTTTTCTTGGCAAAGACACCAAAGTGGTTTGCCATTTCCTTCTCCAGTGAATAAAGGTAAGCAGAGGTTAAGTGACTTACTCAGGGTCATACAGCTAGTAAGTACCTGAGGCCAGATTTGAATACAGGTCTTCCTGACTCCAGACTCAACACTAAATCCACTGAACCACCCAGCTGACTAGACATAACATGTGTATAGATAAATAAATTGAAAAATATATATATATAATATAAACAGCAATATCGTAAGGGGAATGGCACCAACAAGAAGAGGATAAGGAAAGGACTCACGTAGGTGACATCTGAGCTGTGCTTTGAAAGAAAATAGGGATTCTCAGAATCAGAGGTAAGGAGGGAGGGCATTCTCTGCTTGGGGACAGCCTGTACAAAAAAGCACCGACATAGTAACTGGAGTACAATGGATGATGAGCAGCAGGTGGGCCATTCATCCCTTACTCTCACCACCTGGCCATCCCACCTTCTTTTCTGTCCATTAGCTTCTCTGATGATATCCTTTACAATATGGATTGATGGTTTCCACATCTAGCATCATCAGTAATAAAGGTAGTAGTCTCAAGTATAAATCCGGGAAATGATGTGTACAGAACCCCAATCTAATGGATAAGCTGAACATGTATGTAACCAAGGATGTGTTTATTTTCTTTTACTTCTGGAAAAGGGCTACATGATGGAAAATCGGATCTCGGGCTTAAAATGTGACTCAGATGTGTTTGTGACCTTTGAAGGCGACAATGTGGTTATGCTCCAGGTAAGGTTCTAAAAGCACTTGCTTCCCATAAGTTGGCCAACTTGTAAGAACAAAGAGTCCCCCAAACCAGAAGTGTTTCATGTGTTTTGTCTGTCTGGGATTTCGTCATTGTGTCTGGCAGGTTCTAGCCTGGGCACCATTTGATTTTTACAGTATGTGATGGTGGATTAGGGCTGTTCTCTCCCAGCTGATCTTTTGATGTTGAATTAGATCCATTTGTAAGGGGAAAACTGCTTGTGTTGCATCTCCAGGCAGATTCTCGGGGTGCCAAAATTATTCCCTGAGAGTTAGGCACTTCTGCAAGGTGATTAGAGCTTAGTTACATACACTGAAACAGTAAACTGCTAATTGGGTCCCTGGTGGCAAAACCAAGTTAATTTAGATTCCAAAGGGACCTACTGTTTAAAAAAAAACCCTTCATTAATTTGGCCTGAATTAATTCAGAATTTGTGACAATTTGACCTGTGTGGAGCTGCATTATCTGTGAAGACAGAGTTCATGAATAAAAGAAGACTTTAGGAAGTATAGGATCCTGGGAAAGAGTGCTGGACTTGGAATCAAAGGATCTGAGTTTGAATCCTACCCAGTTACCATATGTATGATCTTGGGGAAGCTCCAGGGCCTCCATGTCTCCATCAGGAAAGTGAGAGAATGGACGAGATGGCCTTTGAATATCCTTTCAAGCTCTGAGTCTGTGATTGATGCATTATAGACATCGAGCTTGGATTTATGAAGTTGTAGGTAGGCGATCAGCTCCTCGGGAGCAGCTTCCTAATGGGCAGAAGCTAGCGAGGCACCATGCTGCCTAACTAGGACGTTTGTGTTCCAAAGCTTTGACCACAAGCTCTGGCTCTGGTCATCATGTAATGGCCTTACAACATGATCATGGTCATAGTCCAAGGCATTCTGACTACAAGGGCGAAAAGAAAGTCCAGACAAAAACTAAAAGAAAGAAAACTTGGGCTGTGTGAAATACCAATATTAAGTGTAGAGACCTGGGAAAGCAACAGTAAGAACTGGGCATCCTTATTCTGAACCACTGCGGTGGCATCTTGTCATTACTGAGATATGACAGGAAAACAGAAATGATTTGGATTCTGGGCTAAAAAAGAGAAGAAAGGGGCAGCTAGATGGCGCAGTGGATAGAGCACTGGCCTTGGATTCAGGAGTACCTGAGTTCAAATCCGACCTCAGACACTTAACACTTACTAGCTGTGTGACCCTGGGCAAGTCACTTAACCCCAATTGCCTCACTAAAAAAAAACCCAAAAAACAAAAAAACAAAACAAAGAGAAAAGAAAACCAGGTAGTCCTGCCATGTACAGAATATGCATCTAGGCAAATCTCAAGGCCTAGAAAGTGGAAGATGACTAGTGAATAGACCATGTATGGATTAAGGTTAAAGAAGAAAAGAACAAGAAAAGCACCTTAATGGGAAATTATCATTATTAATAATAATAACCTTAACTTTGCTTTAACTTTGTGTTTAACAAATGTATCTTGCTGGAGCCTCACAACAAGCCTATGAGGTAAGCCCTAGAATTACTATTCTTCCCATTTTATAGATGAGAAAATGGAGGCTGAGAAAGGTTATCAGCATGTTATAGTAGAAAGAGTACAGTATTTAGAATCTGAGAACTTAGGTTCATATCATCTCTCTGTCTCTAAGAGACCTAAGGGAAGTTGTTTAATCTCTCTCAGCCTCAGCTTCCTTATCTCTACAATGAGGGGGTTAGCCTCTTCTCAGCTAAGGTCCTACCTTCTGCAAGAATGTCTCTCCTAGGGGCAGCTAGGTAGTGCAGTCGATAAAACACCGGCCCTGAATTCAGGAGGACCTGAGTTCAAATCCAACCTCAGACACTTGACACTTACTTAGCTGTGTGACCCTGGGCAAGTCACTTAACCCTCATTGCCCCACCAAAAAAAAAAAAAAGAATGTCTCTCCTGGTCATTCTTAATCTTAGTGCCTTCCCTTGGAGATTACCCTCTATTTGTCCTGTCTATATCTTATTTGTAAATAATTGTCTTCATGTTCTCTCCCCCATTAGATTGTAAACTTCTTGAGGGCAGGGACTGTCTTTTGCCTTTCCTTGTATCTCCAGTACTTAGCACAGTGACTGGCACATAGTGAATGCTTAATAAATGCTCGATGATTTGACTTTGAAGCTTCTTTTTAGCTCTAAATCTATGATATTATGACTTGCCAAGGATGATGTAGCCAGTAAGTGGTTCTAGGTAGACTTCAAATCCATTTCTTCCTATGTAGACCTGCCCATGTCACCTTCCTGCTCAGAACTCCAGTGGCTCCCTATTAACTGCCAGGTCAAGCCTTTTGGTTAATATTTTCTTTATGACCATGTCCCCTTCCTATATTTCCAGTCTTTTACACTTTAGTCTCCTCCACATACTTTATGAATCAGCAGCATTGCCCTACTCACATTTCCTCAAATGCAAAACGCCATTAATTGTCACTGTTTTTTTCACCGACAGGACATCATTACTAGTGTTACTCTAACCCTTGACCTTAGTTGCTCTGGCTTCCTTAAAGACTCAGCTCAAATTCTATCATCTGCAGTAGCAAATCACCCCAGCTACCAATGCGTTCCCCTCCTTAGATGCCTTACATCCACTCAGGCTTGGGGTAAGGGATAGGGTAGAAGTATGCTGGTAAATGTTTAACAACCAGTTCTCTGGTGGGGAAATTAACACTTTAAACTATAGCATTGTTGTTCAGTCGTTTCAGTCGTGTCTAACTCTTTGTGACCCCATTTCGGGTCTTCTTTCCTTTTTTTAAATTAAATAATAAAAGTATTTTATTATTTTCCAGTTACATGTAAAGATAGTTTTCAACATTTGTTTTTGTAGGATTTTTAGTTCCAAATTTTTCTCCCTCCCCCCTTCCCAAGACAGAAAACAATCTGATATAGGTTATATATGTACAATCACATTAAACATATTTCTGCATTAGTCATGTTGTAAAAGAAGAATCAGAACAAAAGGGAAAAACTTCAAAAAAGCAAAAACAAAAACAAAAGTAGAAACATTATGGTTCAATCTGTGTACAGAATTCTCAGTTCTTTTTTCTGGATGTAGAGAACATTTTCCATTATGAGTTCTTTGAAATTGTCTTGGATTATTGTATTGATGAAAAGAGCTAAGTCAATCATAGTTGATCATCACACAATGTTGTTGTTACTGTGTATAATGTTCTCCTGGTTCTGCTCACTTCACTCAGCATCAGTCCACTTAAGTCTTTCCAGCTTTTTCTGAAATCTGCCTGCTCATCATTTCTTTTTTTTTTTAATTAATAAAGTATTTTATTTTTTTCCCATTACATGTAAAGATAGTTCTCAACTTTTGTTTATACAAGCTTTCCAATTTCAGATTTTTCTCCCTCCCTTTCCTCCCTCCCCCTTCCCCTAGACAGCAGGTAATCTGACATAGGTTATATATATATGTGTGTATATATATATACATATATATACACACATATATATACATAATAACATTAAACATATTTCTGCATTAGTCATGTTATAGGAGAAAAGTCAGCCTGCTCATCATTTCTTACAGCACAATAGTATTCTATTACATTCATATACTACAACTTGTTCAGGCATTTCCCAATTGATGAGCATTCCCTTGATTTCCTATTCTTTGCCACCACAAAGAGAGCTGCTATAAATATTTTTGTACATGTGGGGCCTTTTCCATTTGGGGTTTTCTTGGCAAAGGTACTAGAGTGGTTTGCCATTTTCTTCTCCAGCTCATTTGACAGATGAAGAAACTGAGGCAAAGAGGGTTAAGTGACTTTTTCAGGGTCACACAGCTAGGAAGTGACTGAAGCTAGATTTGAACTCAGGAAGATGGGTTCCTGACTCCAGGCCTGGTACTCTAACCATTTTAACATGTAGCTGCCCTAGTTTTAAGTATCTATATTAATATTTTCTCTATCATTTTCTTAATTCTAGACAATCTACAAAACAATAAATTAAGCCCTAATTTGTAACATTTACTGATTACCAAGGTATAAATGTTTTCAGTAAAATTTTAGTGATCAACTATTTGACCTGGCTTCAGCAAACCTCTGTATAGGGAGAGGATTGGACCCACAATTTTCATATTTTATCTAGGGTACACTTATTCCTTTAATTTATGATTTTTTGCTACACTTAAAATACTCTTATTTACAAAGATTTAATCATCAACACAAGATTTTAAGTAATGTATCTATTGTGCAAAGCAGGGTAGTATGCTGTGTTTCTTCTCTTTGAAAGATGAGACTGTCTTATTCATCTTTGAATTCCTCATATTCCCTAGGATATCATAGGCAGTCAATAAATATTTATTGAATGATGAGTAAATGTAGAAACGAAATCCACAAATAATTCCTAAGCCTCCTCACAGGCTCATACTCTCTATTCAAAGCCCCTTCTGTACTTGAGGAGCTTTGAAATGATCCAAAGGCACAAATGATTCCATGGACCTGTCTTCTGGTCTATGTGAGTAGTCCTTCAGGCAATGGAGATCACACAGGATGATACTGTGGGGATGGGTTGTGATTTTAAAGGGAGGGACAAGCAAAGAGACAAGAATATTATTTGTAATCCACAGACTGAATGAGAGTTTGCTAACTTACATTGAACTAGTAAATTATCCAGAGTGAGAGCTACTTTGCTTCTGAGTCACTGAATCACTCATTCTTTCTACAGTCATTTATTAAAGGCCTATTGGGTTTAGGTGCTGTGGACATAAAGACAAAAAAGATACAGGTTCTATCCTCAAGGAGTTTTTGTTCTATTTTGGGGGAAAACAATATGTATACAGATATGTGCAAAATAATTACAAAGTCATTTTATGGTGGGAGAAAACCAGCAACTTGGGGTATCACAGAATCTCACATTTGGAATTCTGCTCAGAGGGCATTGAGTCCAACACACAAGAACCACTCTAAAACATTCTCTACATTAGCCTCCATTTAAAGACCTTTCCATATGGGGAGCTCACTATCTTATGAATCTGTCCATTGTCCTCTTGTACAGTATTAATGGTTATGACATATTTTTTCCTGACCTCAAGCTACAGTTGGCCTCTGTGATTTCTGAGATTAGGTGTTAGGTTACTAAATTTTAAAACATAAACTTTCCTTACAAATAAATTATTGAGGGGGCAACTAGGTGGTACAGTGGATAAAGCACCAGCCCTGGATTCAGGAGGACCTGAGTTCAAATTTGACCTCAGGCACTTGACACTTACTAGCTGTGTGACCCTGGGCAAGTCACTTAACCCTCATTGACCCGAAAAACAAACAAAAAACAAGTAAGTTATTAAGCAAGAACAGAAACAGCATTGGGGGGGGGGGGAGAAACTAGGAGATTCTGAGGATGTTGAAGAAGGCAAACAAATGGTGACCCAAAGTGGATTGAGAATCAGTAGTAAGACTTGGTTTGTTTGTTGTAATCACCACGAGGCACACCTGCTAGCCAAATGACCCCCCCCCCCCTCACCAACTTAGCACGTAGTAGGCACTTAATGAATTTGGGAGTCCCAAATTGAACAAGTTCAGGGAAATGAGAAATGGGGGGAAGGAGGTAGCCTGTCCTTCTGCTCTATAGCTAGCAAGAGCCACAAGAATGGAATGAAAAGGCATTCATTAAGCACTTACTGTGTGCCAAGCACACAGTATCCAGAGGTGGTAAGACTACAAATACAAAGAAAAGGCAGTCTTTGTTCTTGTGGTAAGTCCAGCTGATGGGTGGAAGGAAAGTGATTGTTAGGGTTCAGTGGGAGTGTAGATGACAAGAACCTGTGGTATTTAGGATCAGAGACAGGGTGGATGGAGAGAAACTAATAGACCTGAATAGAACATGCATTTTTAAGCACAGGGAAGTTATATTCGAGGCCTTAAGCAATTCTAATGAATTGTTAAAAATAAGCTGTTTCCTTCCTTTTCCCTTTTCCTTTCCCTTTCCCTTTCCCTTTCCCTTTCCCTTTCCCTTTCCCTTTCCTTTCCTTTCCTTCTCCTTCTCCCACTTCCTTTCTCTTTCTCTTTCCCACTACTCCCCCTCCCTCCTTTACTTTCTCTTATAGGGGGTGGGTGGACTATGGTGACCATGTCTGTCAAGGAGGTTCTTTCTGTCCAGTAGGAAACCCTGATTGGATCAGGTATTAGTTAAAATGTACTGTTGGACCTTCTGTAAGAAACTTTCAATCATTATTAAGTCGGGTGATTTTTCATTCAGAACTCCTTTTTCAACAAAACTGTGGTTCCTTTAGTGTGGAACAGTTCTGATTAAAGTAATGATGACGGTGGTGGTGGTGGTGGTGATGGTGGTAATAATAATAATAATAACAATAATAGTATTTTAAATGCAAAAGGTAGGAAGTATTGACTTCCAGGCCCAACTTAATTGTGTTTTGGGTTTTTTTTGGTGGGGCAATGAGGGTTAAATGACTTGTCCAAGGTCATACAGCAAGTATCAAGCGTCTGAGGTCAGATTTGAACTCAGGTCCTCCTGAATCCAGGGTCAGTGCTTTATCCACTGTACCACCTAGCTGTCCCCAGGCCCAGCTTAATTATGATAAAAACTCTTGTTCCTAGAAAACAAATGATGAAACACTTCCCTCTTCTCAATAGAAAGGTCAGGGACCAAGTGTGTGAAGTATAGCAGACCCTTTCAATCAGTTGTGATCCCTTTGTTTAATTACTTTTCTTTTTCTTAAAGCTAAAATTCAATGATTTTGTTGTTATTTGTTTGTTTGATGGGGCAATTGGAGTTAAGTGATTTGCCTAGGGTCACACAGCTAGTAATTGTTAAGTGTCTGAGGCTGAATTTGAACTCAGGTCCTCCTGAATCCAGGGCTGGTGTTCTATCCACTGTGCCACCCCGCTGCCCCTAAGATTCAGTGGTTTTAAGGAATATATCAAGAAATGACATAAAAACAGTATTTATTTATTTATTTATTTATTTTTGCTGAGGCAATTGGAGTTAAGTGACTTGCCCAGGATCACACAGCTAGTAAGTGTTAAGTGTCTGAGGCCAGATTTGAACTCAGGTCCTCCTGAATCCAGGGCCACTGTGCCACCTAGCTGCCTCCAAAACAGTAATTTTTAAAAAAATTAGTTTGAAAAAATAACTTCAATATTTTGTCTCCCACAGTGGAAAAAATTCACTCTTTTTAGAAAAACTCAAAAAGCTCACAGGTCTTTAATCTGAAGTTGAAATTTAGAACAAATGAGAAGCAAAGTGTTTCATATGTACTGTTGTTTTAAGAAGTGAAATATATTAAATAATTGTTATAGAAGAAGAGACTTTAGAGTTCACCCAGAAAAACTCACTCTGTCCCATTTTACAGATGAGGAGAGGGGAGCCCAGAGACAGTGACTAATATTGTCACTTTATTTCATTGTATTTTTAAAATTTTCTTTCTTTCTTTCTTTCTTTTTGGTGAGGCAATTGGGGTTAAGTGACTTGCCCACCTAGCTGCCCCACTTTATTTTTTTGTTTCATATTTTATTTATTTATTTATTTATGTTTTTATTTTTTTATCTAGCAACACACATTTATTTTATTTTTTCCAGTTACATGTAAGGGTAGTTTTCAACATTCATTTTCATAAGATTTAGAGTTCCAAAATTTTCTCCCTCCCTCCCTCCCTTTCCTCCCCTCTCCATAAGATCTCAACTAGGTTATATATGTACAATCCACAAGTGTTCTTTTTATCAGTTCTTTCTATGGGGGTACATAGTAAGCTTCCTCATTAGTTCCTTGGGATTGTCTTGGATCATTGCATTGCTGAGAGTAGTTAAGTCATTCACAATTGCTCATTGAACAATACTGCTGTCACTATGCACAATGTCCTCCCAGCTCTGCTCACTTTACCATACATCGATGTTCATTAGTCTTTCCAGGTTTTTCGGGGATCATACTGTTTGTCATTTCCTGTAGCACAAGACCATTCCACTACAATCATATAGCACAGCTTTTTCCATCATTCCTCATTTGATGGACATTCCCTTGATTCTCAATTCTTAGCCTCCACAAAGAGTTGCTATAAATATTTTTTGTACAATTTTCCCCCTTTTCTCTTTTTCATGATTACTATTGTTAACTGTTTCCCTTCCATCCTATTCCCTTCCCCATGATATTTATTCTATTATCCATCTTCTTTCATCCTATCACTCTTCAAAAGGGATTTGCTTCTGTCTGTCCCCTCCCCCACTCTGCCCTTCCTTCTTTTGCCCCTCTCTCTCTATATCCCCTTCCCCTCCTATTTTCCTGCAGGGTTAGAGAGATTACTCCACCCAATTGAGTGTGTACATTATTCCCTCTTTGAGCCAGTTCTGGTGTTAGGCTCATTTACTGCCCAGATTAAATAGATCACTCCACCCAGTTGGGTGTGTATGTTAGTCCCTCCTTGAGGCAGCTCTGATGAGTTTAAGGTCTTTGAGCCTTTTCTGATGAGCATAAAATTCATTTACTGCACTGCTCCTCTTCCATCTCTTCCTCCACTCCCTAAGCCTTTTCCTGTTTCTTTCATGTAGGATTTCACCTCTGCCCTTCCCCCTCCCCCAGTGCATTCCCTTCACCGCTCAATTTAACCCTAAAGATACCATCACCTAGCTAGGTGATACAGTGGACAAAGCATCATCCCTGAACCCAGGGATATCCCAACCAAAACCCGGCCTCAGACACAAGACAGTCGCCCACTCTACAACCCCAGGTGTGTCCCCCAGATCCAATTTTTTATGGTTCTCTAGGGTCTTGTATTTGAAAGTCAAATTTGCCATTCAGTTCAGGTCTTTTCATCACAAATATCTGAAAGTCTTCTTTTTCATTAAAGTCCCATTTTTTCCACTGAAAAATTATGCTGAGTTTTGTTAGGTAGGTGATTCTTGGTTTTAATCCCATTTCCTTTGCCCTCTGGAATATCATATTCCATGCCCTCCGGTCCTTTAATGTAGAAGCTGCTAGATCTTGTGCTATCCTGACTAGGGCTCCATAGTACTTGAATTCTTTCTTTTTAGCAGCTTGCAATATTTTCACCTTGACCTGAGAGCTCTGGAATTTGACTATAGTATTCCTAGGAGTTTTCCTCTTGGGATCTTTTTCTGGAGGTGATCAGTGGATTCTTTCAATTTCTTTTTTAGCTGCTTCTTCTAGAATTTCAGGGCAATTTTTCCTGAGAATATCTTGGAAGATTATGTCTAAGCTCTTTCCTTGATCATGGTTTTCAGGTAAGCCAATAATTTTCAAATTATCTCTACTGGACCTGTTTTCCAGGTCAGCAGTTTTGCCCAGAAAATACTTCACATTGCCCTCTATTTTTTTATTTATTTGGATTTGCTTTATTGTGTCTTGGTTTCTCATAAAGTCACTGGCTTCCATTTGTTCAATCCTAATTCTTAGGCAATTATTTTCATCAGAGAACTTTTGTACCTCCTTTTCCATTTGGCCAATTTGACTTTTCAAGCTGTTGACTTTTTTCTCATGTCTTTCCTGCATCACCCTCATTTCTCTTTCCATTTTTTCCTCTACCTCTCTAACTTTATCTTCAAAGTCCTTTTTGAGCACCTCTGTGGCCTGAGACCAATTCGTATTTTTCTTGGAAGCTTTAGATATAGGGGCCCTGATGTTGACATCTTCCTCTGAGGGTGCCCCTTGGGTCTTCCTTGTTACTGAAGAAACTTTCTATGGTCCTCACCTTTCTCTGTTGGCTCATCTTGCCTTTCTTTTACTTGACTTTTAGCTCCTTAAAGTGGGGCACTGTTTCCAGGCTGCAGCATCCCAAGCTTAAGAAGTTCCAGGTGGTATGATTTAAGGAGAATCAGGTTCTTCACTTGCCTGGCCTGTTCCCTGGTCCATAGATGACCCCAGACCAACTTGCTAATCAACCAGCTTTGTGTGTTGTTGTTGTTAGCTCCGATGAGCCTGTGCCCCTCCCCCACCTGGGCCATTGCTACTCAAGTCTACCTCCTGGTTCTCAGTAGGGGTGAAAAATCCAAGTTCTGCCTCAGCACCAGCATAGAACCCTATAGTCTCCCCGCTGCCAAGGGCTCAGCCTTCTCACCAGACTGTGAGCTTAGTTACAGAAGACACTGGTGCTTCAGCTGATTCAGAGGTTCTGGGGGTCTCCTTCTTCGGTGAGGTCTTCCTGGGACTGGGTCTGTGTTAGGGTGACTGTGGGGTTGAGTTCAATTCCTGTATCAGTAAAGCAGCTCTCTCCTTCTGACCTTCCAAGCTGTTCTTGGTTAGAAGATGATTTCAGCACATTCTTCTGTGAGTTTTGCTGCTCTGAGCATTTTCCTATGGTGTTATTTGGATGGTTTTTGGAGCGATTGTGTTGTGAGTTTGAGAGCTCAATGCCTTTCCTCCCCTACTTTATTTTTTAAAATAAATTTATTGATATTTTATTTCTTACATCACCAAGTATCACATGCATCTCTCTCCCTCTGTTTACCAGAGAGCCATTCTATATGACAAATAGTATTTTTGGAAAGGAAAAAAAGTCAGCAGAACTGATCTATACATTCAAAAAGGTCTGAAAACATATGCAATGTGTAACACCTGTGAACATCCCACCTCCATGAAGGGGGTAGGTTTGGGCTGTCTTCTTATATCTCTTCATTCAAGTCCTGTTTGATCTCTATAATTTTGTTACATTTACTTTTTGTTTTGTTTTGTTTTTGTTGTTTTTTTTAGTGAGGCAATTGGGGTTAAGTGACTTGCCAAGGGTCACACAGCTAGTAAGTGTTAAGTGTCTGAGGCTGGATTTGAACTCAGGTACTCCTGACTCCAGGGCCAGTGCTCTATCCACTGCGCCACCCAGCTGCCCCTACATTTACTTTTTGATCTTTTGGTATATTGTTCTTTCTATTTATATTGTCATAGATACTGTATATATATATTTTTTTTTTCTTGGCTCTGCTTACTTCACTTTGCATTAGTTCATATAAACCTTTTCATGCTTCTACGTATTCATCACACACATCATTTCTTATAGCATAGTAACATTCCATTACATTCATGTACCACAATTTGTTTAGCCATTCTCCAATTAATAGGCATCTACTTTCTTTCCTATTTTTAGCTATCACCAGTTATAAATATTTTGGAGTATATAAAGACTTTTTTTCTTATGGCTTTCTAGAGTTATAAACCAATAATGGAGCCTCTGATGCAAAGGATATAGACATTTTAATAACTATATTTGTATAATTCCAAATTGCTTTCCAAAACAGTCATGCCATTTCACAACCCTACCATCAATACATTAGTGTGCCTATATTTCCACAACCCCTACAGCATTGACTGTTGCCATTTTTTTTTAACATATTTGCCAATTTGCAAGGCGTGAAATGAAACATCAGAGTTGTTTTGATTTGTTTTTCTCTAGTGATAAGGGGCATTTTTTGCATGGTTGTAAATACTTTGCAGTTCTTTTGAGAATTGTTTGCTCATATCTTATGACCATTTTTTAATTGAGCAGTGGTTATATCTATCAGCGTGTGCGTATGTATGTATGTGTAGATATCTGTGTGTATGTGAATTGTTTGTATATTTTGGGCAGCAAATCCTTATCAAGGAGTTTGATGCAAAGATTTCTTTTTTCCCATTTGGCCCTTCTGATCCTAGATGCATTCATGATGTCTCTGCAAAAGATTTTTGGTTTCAACTTCCCACTACTGTGTAAACACAGTATGTTCCTTCAGTTACTTTAATTTGGGGGGGGGCAGGGCAATGAGGGTTAAGTGACTTTCCCAGGGTCACACAACCAGTAAGTGTCAAGTGTCTGAGGCCAAATTTGAACTCAGGTCCTCCTGAATCCGGGGCCAATGCTCTATCCACTGTGCCACCTAGCTGCCCCAATCTTTTTTTTTTCTTTTTGGTGTCTCTGTTCCCACTGACTCTCTTCTCCTCACCACTGATCATTCTTCTCATTTGATATCCCTTTCCTTTTGCAGTTTTATTTATCTCCTGCTTTTTTTATGGTTATATGTTTTTTCCTCCTCTTTTTCCCTTTCATTATATTCACTAGTTTTAGTCAAGTATATTTCCTCTTCCTCTTCTCCCCTTCAAATAGTCTTGCTCCTTACTTTTGAATTTTTTTTTTTTGGTGTACCTTTCCAAAAAGAATTTCTCTCACGCTTTTCATTATTCATCCTCTCTTCTTGTTTACTCTAGACATCATTCTCTGATTCATGACCCCTATAATTATCTGGTCTTTCTTTCTCTGTATTTTGCATAAAATCAAGGCTTCCAAGGTATTCATTCCAGGCTCTTTAATCTAGGCACTTTCTGCCATTGCCTTGTAGGACTCACCCCATAGATTTCCCTTTTCCATTGTGCCTCACTTCCAGAACAGTGCCAATTATTACAAGTATCAGGGAAGACCCTGCCTCATGGCTGGGTGTCTTTCTTACCATGTCCCTGATTATTCAGCCCCCTACTCATATATACCCTTTTTCTTTTCTACAGTTGCCTGGAAATCTCCTCCCTGGGTCCATACTTTCCCATTCCTTCAGGTTCCAGTTGCCTCCAATGATTCCAATTCCTTTCCTCCCAGGACAAATAGATTTTTCAAGCACCAAATCCCTCAAGCCTCACCCAGTGTAAGGTCAACTATCTCTCTTGACCCCTGGGAGCATTCATCAGTGTAACTCCCTCCCAAATCCAAAGTAAGGCCTCTTTTCCTTTCCCTTCTTTTTCAATCTTTTCCCATTCTTCCTTACTTCCTTGTAGGCTCTTCTCTTTCTGAGACCACAGAGGTCACCTTCTGCTCATTGCTAGCCCTTAATTTGATCGCAGTGCATCACTTGTTTTTCTCTTCCTCTTGCTCCCCTCCCTTCCTTCTGTGTACCCTCTCATGTTGTGATACAGTCTTATAAAAGAAGCATTCACCTGTAGGCAAGGTGTCATCAGGTTCTGTCCATAATACCCCATGTTCATTTCTTCACTGTTACCTCTACCAGAGGTTACTTCTTTCCTGTGTGCATTTAGAAAGAAGTCTTTACTGGTCTCTATTGCCATTCTGTTGTTTTTGTTGTTGTTATTGTTGTTGTTGTTACTGTCCTTGCCTGTTATACTTATTTATTCCTCCTGCATTTTTGTTTTTTGGGGTGTTTAAGAATAAAATAATCTGTTCAGTTTTGGTTTTCTTTCTAAAAATGTTTTAAACTCTTCTTTATTATTGAACATCCATCTTTTGTCCTTTATGGTTAAGTTCAGATTTGCAGAATAGGTCACCCTGGGCTGTATCCCGAATGCCATTGTTCTTGGAGACACATTATTCTATTCCCTCCTCCTTTTCTAGTGGGTACAGAATAGTCTTGTGTTATTCAAATGTCCTTCCCTTTGTAGTTGAAGGTTTTTCTCCTAATGGCTTATAGAACTTCTTGTTTCTGAATTTAATTATTAAATTTGATCACTATGTATCTTGGAGTTTGCAGCCTTGGATTTTTTTTTTCTGGAGATGATCTGTTAATTCTTTCTACTGGAATTTCATTTTTTTATATTTAGAAGTTCTAGGAAATTTTCTTCTAGCATTTCCTTCATTTTGGTCTTCAGGTTTTTATCCTATCCTGTTCTTCTGGGAGAGCTACAATCCTTAGATTGTCTCTGCATTTCCTGTCTTTCAGTTTAGTCTATTTTGCTTGCATAGTAGTAGGCCTCCACCCGTCACTGACAACCATGGATCAGCCCCCTTAAGAACCACAGACCACAGTGTGGCTGTGTGTTATATCTACTCCATGAGGAGTAGCTGGAGTGTCCTCTCCAGGGCGCTGGCCTAGTGAGCATGTTTTCTTTTCCTTTCTTTCTTTCTTCTTTTCTAGGTTGTCCTTCACTTCTGTTTATTTGCATTCCTAAACTATTTTTTTCTCTTTTGTTTCTTTGATGAGGCTTGTCAGTGCAAATTCAAATTTTTCTATTCTATTGATTATTTTTGCTGTGCAGGACATAAGTCTCATTTCTCCATTAAACCACTCAGGAATAGTCTGCAGTGCTTCCATGTTCTCCTCAAATTCCACAGGGTCCCCTGTCTCATCAAGTGTTGGATCATTTTCCTTTATTTTGCAGTATTTATTCATAGATGCCTGAACTCATTTACTAGATCTGGAGGCCATATTTCTTTCTGCTGTTATGTTTTTCTGGTTGATTTATTTATGTTCAAGGTCTTTGAGTTTTCTTCTTCTTGAAATTTTTGTACTTTCATTTCCCTGCCTCCCTAACCCCAATTTCCTTATCACTCACTTCCCAATTCCCTCTCCTCTGACTAGTCTCCTCCCATAACGGGCAACTCATGGTTCATCAGCCTGGGTCTCTGCCCCACCTGACTTTTGGATTGTCAGAACTAGACCCTGCTGGATGCTGTGCTCTTTCCCTCAAGCTTGGTGGAGTGCTATATACATCCTCCCACTTCACCCATGGTGTCCTTTCCTGATGGCCTGTTCCACTCCCTTTGTTCCTCAGTTCTCTGGCCTAGCCCCAGAGTTTAGAGCCTGTTTTCCCCAGTATTAGCAATTCGGAGCTTTGCAGCACTAGTCCTTCTGGGTTACAGCCCTAATAAGCTTCTGCTCCTGAAGGGCTGTGGCCAAGCTGGCTCTCATGGCCTAAGCAAACTTCCACAGCCTAGAGTTAGGATATCCATGACACTGGAAGGAGGGAGAAGGACCAGGATATAGAGGTGGGTTTTGATGTTAGCCTGTATCATATACTTGGTTCTGCTGGTACAGCCTCCCTTCTGATAGCATGAGAAGTAAAAGAGGGGGAATTGAGTGACCTCGGGCTCATCTGAACTGAGCTTCAGTTCCTGGGTTGTTGTTTTTGTTTTTTAAACCATATTTTGGATTTTGGGTCTCCTAGACCATGGAAACAGCTGAAGTTACTTATCTTTGATGTATAATTTTTATTTTGGAGAGAATTTTAGAGGTCATTGGAATTGAGGAAGATGTGTTGTCACATCTTGTTGCTGATGTGACCCAGAAGGATGTTCAGACACTTTCAAAAGGATAAATATGTTATAACAAAGCACAACACCTAAAGCAACACTAGCATTTCTTAATTATTTGAATTATTATTAATAATTTCTTAAGTATTTGAATTATATTGAACCTACTGACACTCCAAAATGTGAATTCTATGCACAGGTGGTGGTACGGGAACTCCTTGCTCAGTATACCAAACAGTATGAGGAAAGACCACTTTTTGGCCTTCTTAGAAACTGGACAGAGTCTGTGAGTGACAACTTGAGAACCAGGTATGTACAGTTTAGACTTCCACAATCACCAGTCTTCTGCCCCCACTCCCAATATAATAGAGCTCAATTATAAAACAGCTTACTGTTACACACTTTTGGAACTACCAGTCTAATTCAGTTTATCCAGCAAATGTTAACAGTGCCTATTTTGGGTATTTTATAAGGCAACGTGCTAAGTATTAAGGATGGTTTGTGTTGCTGGCTCGATGAGTTCATCAGTGTTAGTACTCTCTCTACTACCATGAATGACAACCCATCCATGGCCTCCCATCCTCTGCAAGTCTAGTCCATGTCTTTCAATCTAATTCAATCTCAGGTAAATTTATTAAGCACTTACTTCTAGGTGTTGGGCTAGGTAGCGGATATAGAAAGACATAACTAAATATAGTCCCTGTACTCTATGAGCTCATATTCTACAAGGATGACATATCTATCATGAAGACAAATGAGTAGGTACAAAATATGTACAAATTAAACATGTAGTTATTAGAGGAGTGTAGAGTACATGAGAAGGCACAATGGGAAATAAGGATGGAAAGATGGGTTGGAGCCAGTTTGTGATGGTCATTACATGCCAACAAAGGAGTATGCATTTTATTATCAAGGCACTAGGGAATTACCTAAGCTTTTTGAGCAGGAAAGTATCATAGACTAATGCTTATTCATTTGGTAGCTGTGTGGAGAACAGATTAGAGAGGAGAAACTGGGTTCAAGGAGAGTAATTTAGAGACTCTTAGTATAATCTAGATCAAAGAGCCTGAACTAGGGTGGTAGCCATATAAATATAGAGAAATCCTACAAGAATCTACTTGAATGTCTGGAGGATTCAGCTTTTTAATATTTTGGGGATTCTGGTAGGGTGCTCATACTATCCATTCTTTATTTTTCATTCTTGTTACAGTATATGACTGGCCTACTTCCTTCTCTGGATATGCCTATTCTTGGTGAAATGTTTTACATCATTTCATATTTATGTTATTACTGGTCATATGCTATAGGTTACTTATACCCCCCATAGGTATATAGGTAGGAGGAAAGAAATAAAAGAATAAGGGAAGGAAGGAAAAAAGGAAGGAGAGAGGGAGAAAGGAAGGAGGAAAGGAAGGAATGGTATTAAGCATTCACTACATTCACTGTGATTATGCTGCTTTATGAATCACAGATACATAGCATCACTAAAAATACTAAAATATTTTAAATCAGTAAATAATACTGCCTTTTGCTGTTTTGTGAAATAATATTTCTTGTAATTCTGTTCTCTTCTTTGCTAATAAATGGTAATGATGTCAATGTCTTTACCTTTATCAGTAGATAGTAAACACAGCAGGATCTTGGATATACTATTCCTCTGTCAGTTTTGTGTCAGTGAAATTGTTTTCTGCTGTCTGTTTTCTGTTGTCTGTGAAAGCCTACTTGTTCTCTTCTCAGATTTCTGTCACATATACCTTTAATGTGCACAGACCATTCTCATAAAGAGTTTATAAAGATGGTTAAATGAATATATGAGTATGTTTTTGGTCAGGAACAACTACTCTTACTGATTTGTTTTCTTGAGTCCTATTTGCACTTCCTTTTGAGGATATAATGTACATATACATGCCCACACATATAAAAACATCAGGCATCAGTCTCCAAATTCTGTTACACTGTAACTGATGGGACTACAATCCTGTTAGCTACAATTTGCTAATAAATGGTGATGTCAATGTCTTTGCCTTTATCTACTTCCCATTTTTCAGAGTTAACAACTTATTCAAATAGGTCAGATTAGAGCTGTTGTAATTTCACACAGTGTCTTTTTTCTTATCTTTATACTATTCCTAATTTGGTGTTAATTTGACTGCACATAGACAACTGATTCTGAAATTTTTCCCACATCTAGCAGATATTTTCTGCTCTGTGTGTGTGTGTGTGTGTGTGTGTGTGTGTGTGTGATTTTACAAAGCAAAGGCATACAGCAAAGTCACCAAACTAATGAAAGGCTTTGAGCTCATGCCATTTGAGGATCAAAGGAACTAGGGATTTTTAGTTCAGAAAGAGAAAACATTTGGAAAGGATATGATAGCTGTCTTCAGGTGGCACTGGCTTATTAGGTGGAAGAAGGATTAGAGAGCTCTGCTTGGGTCTAAAAGATAGAATGAGGAGCAGTTGGTAGAAATGACATAGAAGGAGATTTAGAATTAATGTAACAACAACAAAACCTGTGACAATTAGAGCTACTACAAGTAGAATTAGTTGCCTTAACAGGCACTTGATTGTCCCTAACTGGAAGTCTTCAAGCAGAGGCTTGGATTTTTTTTTTTAAGTAAGAATTCTTATTTACATATAGATTGGACTAGATGGCCTCTAAAGTCTCTCCCAAAACTACAGTTCTATAATTCTGTAACCTGGTTCGGCATCCTGATCTGCTGTTTCTTAGCAAGCAACTCAATGATAGTCATTGTTGACTGTTGTTTAGGTTTGACCATTCAAACAGTTCCAAATCCACTTCATATTACTCCCATTCTCCCATTTCTCTGTCCTTCATCTCTGAGCCTTTGCTCATGCCTTTTACCATCAGAAATCATAACCAGCATCATCTGTTCAAATACTTACTTTCCAAGTTCAATTTAAGTTCCACCTTTTCCATGAAATCTTTGACCATTTTCTCTGCTCAAAGTTAAAATTTTCTTATGCTTCTCAAATTTCCTATAATGCTTTCTCTGGATTTCTCCTTTAAGTTATCTTACTTTTCTCTTGCATTTTGTGAATTTAAATACATGTTTTCCTCATTAGGCTGTAGCCTCCTCAAAAGCAATTTGCATTGTAATTATTTTTTTAATACTTAGCACGAGGCATATTGCATTATGCTTTAAAAAAATATTTGTTGAATTTAAGTGATTTGCCCCAGGTCACACAGTGGTAGATCTGGGACTAGAAGCCAGGAACCTTGACTTCCAATTTAATATTCTTTCCTTTACATTACACTATCTCCCTTGGTTTATGCAATATCAAAGGATTTCAAGTTTTCAGAATTTGTCTATTGTTTCTGGTTTGCTGCCCCCCCCCACACACACACACTCAGACCCCAGAACTCTAACCATTTTTTCATTTTAGAGAGGGCATTCAAAAGCTATGATGGGGCACTAATTAAATATATTTTATGTATATTATTGTAAGAGAGAGGTAGTAAAATTAGAATATATGGCAAGGGGTCTGGAAAAGATATAATAGGAGTGGATACACAAGGCTTTGTCTTCTAGGATGGAACTTCCTGACTATTCAGGGTGGAAGGAAATGAAAATTTCAAGCTAGGATAAAAGCACAGGTTGCAACTACTGATGTCTGTATATGAACCAATATTTCAGCTTTCCAGTGTATGAGAAAAACATTGACTTTTCTTTTTAGGAATGCTTGAAACCAACTCACTATCTTGTAGTGAGTAGACACAAAATACGATGAAATAATATGTGTAAAGAGCTTTGCAGTCCTTAAAGCCCCACATAAATGTTAGAAGTCACTATCATCTTCATCTTCACCATTGCACTTTCTTCTTTAATTGAAGAAATACACAGACCAATCCAATACCTTTTTCACTGAGCACCCTCTTGAGCTTTAATAGTCAATCAGTTAATAAGCAAACACTTATTAAGAACTTGATAAGGGAAAAAGAAATACAAAATAAGTCTAAAGCATGATTTTTCACCTCCAGATTCTCTTAGGTCTTACTTGTTATTTTCTCCCTTCATGCTTGTCTTTTTATGGATATGTCATCCACTGTGTCTGTCTTTAGCATCCAGGACTGGGGGAAGAGGGAAGTATGGAAGCCTCTTTGACAGGTGGAGATAGAAGTGGGATTTTTTTTTATCTTCTGAGAAAAACAGTTGGTGGGAGGCAGCGGTTCCACATAGGACAGTCTGACCACAGATGCAGTCACTCCAGGAGAGAAAAGGGCTACTCTCCCAAATAGTCAAGCCCTGACTCTTCATTGAGGTTGTGGGGGGAGGCAGCCTAGCAGCAGGTACCATAATAATGGGGCCCTGGGAGTGGCAACTTGGGAGTGATTATGCCATAGACCAGCAGGGGCACATGAAGCAATTGAAGGAATGGTTATTGTTATGTAGAGGAATTATGTTTCCCTGGAACTGAAATGTGCCCCCTTGATATTGGTGCCGAGAGGCAAAGGTCCATTTGTCTTGAATTAGTTAAACTTCTGCTGATAGCTCAAGTTCTATCTTCCCTGCAGTCCCTACATTGAACAAAGCTCTAGAGGAAGAGGTACATAGCCCTTTTGGCAAAATAGACAACCTAGCCCTCATGGACACCTATCACTGGTTTCAGAGATGTCAACTGGAGTCAAGAATGGCCCAGAAACTGAGAACACCAGTACTAGCTGAGTAAATACTTGAATGTATAAATAAATGAATAGAACCACTTTGGAGTATTATTATCTAGTAAGTCTGGAGACCTTTGGGAAAAGGCTCTGTGTCATAGAGGAGCCATAGGCAGTGGAGAGATGTAATAAAGGGAAGGAAGACTAGGAAAGGGAAAACTACCATATTCTCTAGTGGCCTTAGGTAACCAACCAATCCATAGGATTGTTAAGCATTTGGGAATAGGGGAGAAAGGGAGGAGAAGTAAATGGATACACCAGCCTTGGTAAGGTAGCTGTAGCTCGAGTAGCAGCAGAGCAGCTGGTTTGTCTAAATTGGTCAGATTTAACAGCTGTTTCAAGTGAGTCAGACAGAACAGTTCCAGCTCAGCCCTGAGGGGAATGAGGTTAGTTCTCCTTATATGTATGTTTGAGTAAAATGCTCTGGATATTCCGTCTTTACCAGTATAACTACTGAGGTGTCCCCTGGATTTGATGTAAAATTTGAACTAAATTAATTCCAGCTTTTCTTTCCTGGCTGAATTAATTCTATCCTCTGGGCCAAATCTGCTTCCAAATTAGGTCCCAAATAATCTCTCTTTTAATTTGTCTTCTGTGCACCAGGATTGTCAGATTTCTGTCTCAGAATAGTTTATTTATTTGGGAAACCTGACAAGGACTAACCCATATATTTGTCTCTGTACCTGGTATAGTCTGTGGTACTTTTGTCATCGTACAGAGGATCAAGATAGCCTTTAGGGGATTTCCTCACTTTGTAGCCTCACGGCACAGAGAAAACCTAGAATAATTTCTGCATGGGAAACTTCCACCCCAACCCCAAGTAAACCAAGGCTGATTCTATACTTGTAGTTGCACAGTTCCCAATAATGCAACATTGTTTAACAGACAAAAAACAATAACAACAATAATATTAATAACAATAATAGCTACCATTTATATAGTGCTTTTATGTTTACAAAGTATTTTACAAATATGCTCTCATTTTATCCTCACAATCTCACAACTCTGGAGGGTGTTAGTATGACCTCCATCTTACAGATGAGGAAGCAGACAGAGGTTAAGTGACTTGCTCAGGGTCACATAGGTAGTAAGTGTCTGAGGCTGGATTTGAACTCAGGTCTTCCTGATTTTAGGTTCTATCCATCTGAACCATCTAGTTTGCATGTTGTCTCTCCCAGTAGGCTGTGAGCTCTTTGAGAGTAAGACCTGTCTTTTGCCCTTCTTTGTAGCCCCAGTACTTGGCACAGTGCCTAATTCATGGTAGGTACTTTAATAAAGGCTAGTTGACTGACTGACCTAGCTACCTCAAAACAAAAATCCCTGACTGACAGCAAAGATTCATGCAAATCCCCAGGTACTAATGTTCCTGTTGGGGTGGAGGTCCTGCCCCTGTAAGTCTTGCCTGATCTTGTGGGTTCCTTGGTTTTTAAAGTCGGAGAGATGGTCATGGTGGCCATATGCTCCTCTTTCTTTCTCTTTCTACCTTCATGCTTTGTAGCACAGTCAGAGAGTCCTTTAATCACAGAATCACACAATCTTACAGCTTCAAGGGACTTCAGAAGCCATTTAGTCCCACCAACACTTCTCCAAAGAACTGCATCTAAATTAGACTCAGCAAATGGTCATCTGCCCTTTGCTTTAAATCTTCTAGTAAGGAGGAACCCACTACCTTCCAAACCAGCTCATTCTTCTCTTCTCCCAGAGCAGAATGAGACAGTAAATTCTCTTACTCTTTGTCTTTTCCTTTGTTTGTTCCTCCTCTTGAATCACTAGGGCCCTTCCTTTTTTTTTTTTCTCATCGTCACCAGGCTCATCTAAATTAGAGGGAATGGGAAGGAGAAGCTGTGTGTGTGCATATATTCTTTCAAGGTGCACCAATACTTGGAGGTAAGGGTAAAGGAGCAATCCAATCTGCTTACTGGCTAAAATACTTTTCCAAAATAGATTTGATATGCTAACAACAATATTGAAGTTGTAAACATTTTGGTTCTTGTCTGTTCATCCCTGCCTTGGTTTGTGGTTTTAAGATCAACTCTACCTTTTATATACTGTAAAGGAGTACTGTATATAAGCCCACTTCTTCCTAAACCTGGAAAGGTTTTCTTGATGCCCAGGAGGGAGACATGACTCTTAATTGACTGAGAAATCTGTGAGCCAAGGACGTTACACAGGGAAGCAGGGCCTTTCCTTTACATATTCTTTTTTGTTGTTTGTTTGTTTGTTTTTTGCTTTTCTGAAAGTAAGTGATCTATGTATTTATTTGATTATGAACATTTCTATTTATAGTCTGGGGTTCCAATTTTTATCCTTCTTTCCCTCCCTCCTCTCCCCCCTCCCTGAGGTGGCAAACAATCAGATATGGGTTATGCATGTAGATTATGTAAAACATTATCATTTGTCATTTTGTACAAGAAAACTTGATTAAAAGAAAAAATGAAAGAAAGTGAAAAATAGCATGCTTCAGTCTGTTCCATCAATATCAGTTCTTTCTTTGGAGGTAGATAGTATGTTTCATCAATAGTCCTTTTAAAGAAGACTCCCCAAGTATCCATGTTTGTGTATGGCCCCAGGTCTGGGTCCTCATTGGCTGATTTTTTGTTGCTTTATATATCTCATATATTTAAGATTTTAATATTTCAGTATTTCTATAGGGGGTACAGTGATTAACATGCCAGGCTTGGAGTCAGGAAGGCCTGAGTTCAAATTTAGCTTCAGACACTTACTAGCTATATGACCCTGGACAAGTCACTTCTCAGTTTCCTCACCTGTAAAATGGAAATAATAACAGCACCTCCTTCCCAGGATTGTTGTGAGGATAAAATGAGATAATAATCCTAAAGTGCTTAGCACAATGCCTGGCACATAATACATGTCATGTAATTATTAGCTATTATTAGCAGTATTAGCCATAAGTCAAGGAATTTCCTTGTTTTTATTTTATTTCATACCACATGTCCTCTTGCTAAATGCCATGTTTCATGGTGATTATTGCTGGGGATGAGCAGAGCATCTGGAAATTTGAATCCGGTCAGGAAGATACCTACAAGGGGCTAACAGGAAGATGCCCATAGAGGGCTAGCAAGTTTCAACATATACCACCCCCACTTCTATATTGGGATTCTTCTTTCCTCGGATCTCATACAGAACTTTGCTTATATGACTCATGGAACTTGATACTTTGCACCACTGCATTATTATTTATGAATGTGTCACCCTCCAGTCTAATGTTAGACTTGAGGTCAAGAGACCTCAGTTCAAATCTCACCTCAGACACATATTAGCCATGTAATCATAGGCAAGTCATAAAAACAGAGACTCACTTTTCTCATTTGAAAAATGGGGATCTTTCCATTCGATTAAATATGTATTCATTACATACATGTTACGTTCAAGGCATTGTACTAGCCTCTTGGGATATGAAGTCAAAACAGAAAGACAGTTCCTGCCCTCAATGAGCTATGTTTGTGCTACCTATTTCATGGGGTGGTTGTGGGAAGACACAGATCTAAAGTGCTATAAAAATGGAGTTACCATCATTATTATTACTAAAAATTAAGCTCTTGGGGCAGCTAGGTGGCGCAGTGGATAGAGCACCGGCCCTGGAGTCAGGAGGACCTGAGTTCAAATCCGGCCTCAGACACTTAACACTTACTAGCTGTGTGACCCTGGGCAAGTCACTTAACCCCAATTGCCTCACTAAAGAAAAAAAAAATTAAGCTCTTCAAGGATAGATACCATATAGTCTTCATCAGTGGATTCTGCTCCCTATTTCTAGTACAGTGACTTGCATCTAGTAGCTACTCAAATATTTATTATATTTAATTGAATTATCTGCATTCGTATATTTCCCCATTTGCTCATGAATATCTCGTTTTCTACTCAGAGATAGCCCTGGGCAAAATTGGAAGTAGGTAGAGTTTATCTTTGGTATCCCCAGCCTCCCCTTTTCTCCCTTCTCTATTGTTTCTACCCACCTTCAGGTACCCGCATGCTGTTTTCTTCTACCAAAGCCTACTCTCAGGAAAAGTTAGACTATCAGCTATATTTAGTTTTATGTGACTTTAAAGCAAGGTATAATCTCTTCTAGAATCATTCACCTTCTCAGCTTTATTTCTCTTTTTGGAATGAAGCCATGTACCTTCCCCCTTACAGAGATTTCAGGCACCAGCGAATAAAAGACAAGGGCGTATGTGTTTGGGCAGAACAGGAAGGTCTTTCTTGGTACCTTTGAAATGATGCTCAAAAGGCAGCCACCTGCTCCACCTAGAAATAAAGCCAGCTCTGATAATACTCTTAGTATATATCTGTCTAATGACAAAAGTTGGTCAGTTGAGTGGCAGAAAAAGTAACTGCTGAAAAAAAATCATTCAAACTCATGACAGGGGTGGAAGATGCAAAACACAGGCCTACTCTACCCTTTGAAAGGCTAGCAGTAGAAGGGCTGCTCCTCTCTCTCTCTCTCTCTCTCTCTATATATATATATATATATATATATATATATATATATGTGTGTGTGTGTGTGTGTGTGTGTGTCTATATATGTATATACACATACATACATATATAGATATGTATATATGTGTGTATATATATATATCCCATCCCAATCTCATTTCACCCTCAACTTCAATCCTACTACCATTCCTGCAAGCAGTTTCTCTTCTGAAGGCTTCTGCAGTTTTGACACTGGTTTCCCTATCCAGAGCTTTGTAGAGTCCCATTCTCACCATTCTCTAGCTATGGGCTACTTCTGAGCTGAGAGCCATAGAAGCTCCTGAGTATATATTAGCCCCGCATCTACCTTAGTAATTTCTAATGACAGACATTTCTATAAGAAGCCACACCACTGAGTCTGAGCATAGGTGCTGTCTGAGAGCCATATCTCTAAGTTTGAATTGAAACTTGTTTCTAACCATACTGAAGCCAGGGGGAAAGAAATCTGGGTTCTAACTTTGACTGTACCTCTAATTCACCATGTGACCTTGGGCAAGTCGACTTCACCTTTCTGGACTTGTTTAACTCCTTCTGTAAAACAAAGTGGGTTGGACTAGATATTCTCTGTACTCTTGTAGTTCTAACATTCTAACATTTGGTGGTTCTTCCACCAGGAAAAAGCCTCTGAGTATGATGAGATTATAAAGTCCCAATCAACTTTCCCCTAGATCTAAGTGGCCATTTTGTTATCATGCCCTACTATATGCTCAGGAGGTAAAATAGTCAACTTTTAAATAGATAGCATGGGATCTCAAGAGAACATCAGATCCATTTCCTCTGTCACCAGGAAGGACTTTCATGAACTTACCTCCATTAAAGTCATAGAGTATCTTTGAAAATCCAGTCCGTGTGCTTTAATGTCTAACTTCACAGTGGATAAATCCTTTCTGATGTCTGACCTACGATAATCTTGCTCCAATTTAAAACTCTTTTTTTCTAATGAAGTTAATTTATAGAAGCAGTAAGACATCATGGATAGAGTACTGAGCTTATAGTAAGGAAAACCTGTATGCATATCCTCCATCTGATACTTGGGCTCTATGTGTCTCAAACAACTCCCTAGATCTTACCTAGTGGATAGAGCTGGGTTCTAATCTGTATTGGAGAAAGTTCTCACACTGGAACTTTCCCCTACACTGATTAAATCATAGATTCTTCTATTATGCACAAAATTTGTTTATTCAATACAATGGATAACATTTGATTGTTGCATTTTTCCTTTAGCTTTTTGGCATTCAACATGGACGCTATTGGTAATCTGACCTTTCTACTGAAAGCAGTGAGTTTTCGAGAAAGAGTTCTTCAAAGAGGACTAGCAGCCAGAATCTACCATAAGGTAATATACACAGTATCATTTTTTTTTGGTTTACATGTGGGCGATAAACCTGATTTTGAAAATCCTATTAAACATGAGAAGGCATGAATAAATTGCTCCATAGCAATGTATTTCAGGGCACATTTGAAAACAGACTCATATGTAGCTTGTGACTCTTGTCGGTATTATATTGTAGACATTCAGAAGGCAGATACCCTCTCCTGAAAAACGTGTTTTCCATATCATCTCCTATAGTGTCATCTTTGTTGTTATTCAGTCATTTCAGTCATATCTGACTCTTCCTGATCCCATTTGTGGCAAAGATGTAGAGTGAATATTCCTTCTCCAACTCATTTTATGGATGAGGAAACTGAGGCAAACAAGGTTAAGTGACTTGCCCAGGGTCACACAGCTAGTAAGTATCTGTGCCCAGATATGAACTCAGGAAGATCAGTCTTCCTGACCAGGACCAGCTCTCTATCCACTGTGCCACCTAGCTATTCATATAGTGTGCTCTTCATGATGGTAATGACCCAATAGGAATGAAATTTTTTGTAAGCTTCATGAGAGCAGAGACTGTCACTTTTTGGTAGTCTCTAGAGTTTTGGGGTCTTTGGTGGTTCAGTAATGCTATGTCCACTTCCAATGCAGATTGCAAACCTTGTATATAAGCCATGTATGGCATGTAAACCCATGCCCCCTTATCCTATGCTATTCTTGCTTATGTTCTCCCATAGATCTTCCATGAAGGATCTACTCAACACACTTAGAGGCCGCCTTCTCATAATGCCTTGCAAATAGAGTAGGTGTGTAATACATTTTTGTTGAATGAATGATTGGACTTTCTAATTCAGTGATTCCTAATTCTCTTGGTACTACAAAATTAATGTTCAGTTTTTTCACCAATAATTACCTTATAAAAAGTGCTGTGAGCCATTTATTTATTTCTAAACTAAAGTACAATATGGTATAGTCAAAAGTGAGCTGAATTGATGTAGTGTCAAAGAACCTTGATTCAAGTCCCAATTCTTGTACTTACTACCTGAATGGCCTGGGACAAGTCACTTCACTTTAGAGGGCTACAAAACTTCCAAGGTTCCTTCCTTGTAACCTTTTTGTAAAATGAGAATGATAATAACAGGGTACCTACCTCATAGGACTGGTATGAGGATCAAATGAAAGAATGCCAGTCCAGTGGAAAGAATGCTAGATCTAGAGTATAGAGGATGTGAGTTCAAATGATGGCTCTTCCACTTATTTTGTATAAGGCTTTCGTCAAGTCATTTAAACTCTGTGGGGTTCGGTTTCTTCATTGTCGTAGAAGGTTAGAATACTGAATACTCATTATATGGACCACACTCACATGTATATCACTTCTCCCCAGGCTGCCACTTGATTCTTTGCTATGTATTTAGTTAATTTTATCCTCCTGGGCTCTATGGTGATTTAGGGGCATGTTGTAATACTTTATTTCTCATTAATAAACTTGTCTCTCATTAAAGAGGCCAATACCCTCTCTTAATTAAATATCAACTGATGAAATAGAGAAACCTTCTTTCCCAAAGAAAAATATTCTTATTTATCTTTAATTAAACAAATACAAAATTAATAAATATATATTTATTAACAAATGGCAATAATAAAAAAGATAAAGGCATATGTAACTATAATATGTTGGCTATGACCAATGCCATAGCCTGAGTCACCACAAACCCTGACTATAATAGTTGACTCTTCTTCAACTGCCTGGAAACTCAACCTAATGCTTTTCAGTTCTCTTGGATATTGATGAAAGTCATTTAAAAATCTTCAAATTTCTTCTCAAGATTAGTTCTTTTTATTATCTTCTCTTCAGTAAACACAGGAAATAGTCCTTCCAAAATATACTGTATTTGACAGTTAATCAGAGACTCTTCACTGAATTTTTTTTATAACATTTCTTTATAACATTACAGTTAAACCAATTCCCACAAGAAAGAAGTTTCTCATCACCTCCTTCCTATCTTTCCCATAGATTCTTCATAGATTTTCATTTGTAAAATACATACTTTCTTCTTGAATCCATAGGGGAAAATAATACACTTTAAGGCATTTTCTCAACTGACTTTTAAATTGACAGAACAAACTGCTTTCTCAACATTCTATTAGAGCCCTTAAAATTACAGTAGTATCAGATATGATCTATGTATTACAACTATAGATGAGGAGTTTGGCTTAGCCTCATTAATATTCTTTCTCTCTCTAAACCTATGATCCTTATGTATTGAAAGTACTTTGCAAACCTAAAAGTTGTTGATGTCAACTATTATTGTCACTATAGCATTGTTCCTATGGAACTGACTACTCTATAGTATGTTTTACCTAATGATGTTTTTTTTGTTGTTGTTTGTTTGTTTGGTTTTTGGTTTTGGGGTTTTTTTGCGGGGCAATGGGGGTTAAGTGACTTGCCCAGGGTCACACAGCTAGTAAGTGTCAAGTGTCTGAGGCCGGATTTGAACTCAGGTACTCCTGAATCCAGGGCCAGTGCTTTATCCACTGCGCCACCTAGCTGCCCCGCTAATGATGTTTTGACAAAACCAATGAATAACATTGTTGTTGAGTCATTTTTCAGTTGTGTCCAACTCTTTGTGATCCCATTTGGAGTTTTCTTGGCAGAGATACTGTAGTGGTTTGCCAGTTACTTCTCTAGCTCATTTTACAAATGAGGAAACTGAGGCAAACAGGTTAAGTGACTTGCTAGTAAGTGTCTGATGCCAGATTTGAACTCAAGAAATTGAATTGTCCTGACTTCAGGACAGGTGCTCTACCCACAGTGCCATCTAATTGCATATTTTACCTGTATTAGGCATATTTTATCTATATTAGCAGGACTAGTATTTTAAGTCCCCAGGGTCAAGTAATACAAAAGAAGAAATATGCCCAGAATTCACTCATTCCTTTGCAAATACTTAGTAAGCACCAACCTTGTATGAAGTAATGAGCCAGATTGTCCTGGATTCACCTGAACAGTCCTTAGGACTCACTTAGCACTCAATCTGAAGTTGAACAGGAATATGAGAAGGAAGCATATCTGATTGGTAGCCGACTCAGGCCTGATCTATCAGGAAGATAGATGTTCATGGTATGTGTGTATGCGTTCATGCATATACGCGCACACACACACACACACACACACACACACACACACACACACACACACACACACACACCATATCCTTCTCAGAGGTATTTGTATTTTTAAAACAAAGCTCTTGTTAACCTAAATGAAAGTCAAAGTGGTGACATTTCAGGCAGCTCATAAACAAATGAAATGAAAATCCAGAAAGTAAAGAGGAAAATGTTGTTGAACAAGGAATTACTTGCCCTGCCTGACCCTTTTCATTACAGTATATTTAGTTTCCATTTAAGTTCTTTTTCCTGGAATTTGGCTAAAAGTTGGTATCCCTGATTATGCTTGTTAAAAAAAAAAAAAGGAGCTGTAAGGGGCAACTAGGTAGCGCAGTGGTTAAAGCACTGGCCTTGGATTCAGGAGGACCTGAGTTCAAATCCAGCCTCAGACACTTTACATTAGTTGTGTGACCCTGGGCAAGTCACTTAACCCTCATTGCCCTAAAAAAAAAAAAAGAAAGAAAAAGAAAAAAGGAGCTGTAATTTGGAATTCTTTGCCTGGTGCAAAAATTGTTGGAGGCAATAGTACATGGAGGACAGTGTGAAAGGAAGGGCAGTAGCAGCACATCCCACAAAGAGTCTAGTCACAGAGTCTACAGGAGTAGGAGAGAGACAACACAGGGAGGGAGGGACAGAGGGAGACCCAATGCAAGACAAACAGAAGACCCTGAGTTAAGAGGCCCCGCTTAGGGAGGCCATGCATGTGCCTCTTCCAGGGTCAGAGGCCTTTGGCAAAGAGTACCATTTGTCCTGTGCTAGGTACAGCTCTGCTTATTACCAGGAGGATACTTTTTTATGTTCACAAGAACTATTTTTGCCTTTCTTGGTATCCCTAGCACTTAACAGTGCATGGCAAAGAGTAAAAGCTTAATAAATGATTCTTAACTGATTGTATAACCAGTGCACATGCATATTGAATCCCTAAGAATGTAGACAATTTGTCAGTCAAATGGTCCTCCAGAACTACAGGTAGATGGTTACTCATGAAGTCTCAGAGCTGAGACTTTGTCTTGGTGGGTTGAAAGGACAAGGGAAAGAAAGGGGGAAGGAGGGAGGAGAAGGGAGAGAAAGGTTGGGGGAAGATACTGTCCTACAAAATAAATCTCCCCAACCATTAGGGGAACATCTTTTTTCTATCACAATAAAGCAGAGTATGAAATGAAATACCTCTGGGAGGGATGACAGTGAGAGGCATTCACAGAGAAATGATTGCTGAGAGAAGATCCTTTCTTGAGAGCAGGTTTAGCGAGAGAGGAAGATTCCTAGTATCTAAAATACTGGAAGGAAACAATGGGCAAAAAGGCACACAGCATGTTTTTGTTTCCTTTCTAGTTTTGTTTCCTTTCTGAGAGCTGCCCTTAGCCTGGTTCTGTAGTTCTTCATGTCTGTTTTGTCCTAAGTTCCTGGAAATGTTGTTATTTCTCTCTTGGAATCCTTCTTTGCACCTAGTAATATCTGGAGTCACCTCTTTTCTTTTCCCAAAGTTCTGTCTTTTTTTATTCATTGTGGATGTCTCAATTCTCACCTAAGGAAAATCTGATAGGGAAGCAAAATGAAGTCTTTTTTTTTATGAGGGTTTTGGCACCTGTCCAGACCCCATGAACTTCTTTGGCTGTTGCAGCCTTTCCCCATGGAGGAGGATGCTGGGGGAGCTGCTTCCTCGAGAATGGTGATGAGGTGTGAGGGAGGCACTATGGAGAACTGGGGAGCCTGCCTGAACCTTTTGTAATTGGTTCCAGGGGGTAGTCACATGGTTAGGAAAGACCTTTTGGGATTGGCCATGTAACTGAAGCTGTTGGAATCCTCAAGAAGGCCTGGGTCAGCTTCTGCCTCTTCTTTCTTTCATTCCTCTCAGGAAGAGTTTGGTGGCTAGGTCTTACAGCATTTAGTGAAAGACTGCAATGAGGGGAAAAGCCTCAGGGAAAACTCTGCAAAGCCATATGATCCCAGAAATGGGCCTCAGACCTGGGTCAGTTTTGTCCATTCTTTTCTGTTCTAGGTGCAGGGAATGGAGTCTCTGCCCATGTTTAGGAAAGTGAACCAGAGGAATCTGGGAGTCATAATTCTGCCTGGGTTTTATGCTTTAAAAAAAAAAATATGGTTTTTGGTTTTAGTGTAGCATCAGTTCTCCTAGGAGGCAGAAACAATCTTTGGAAGTGACCTTTGGCTCCTCGTTAGGAAGACTCACCTGGCATTGATGTCACATCTGTACTTGGATTTGGTGGGACCATTGAGTTGAACTAAATTTTGATCCTACTCCCCCAGATAGAAAGGTAGTGTCAGGGAGAGTGTGCCTCATAAATATTGAGGGAAATTCTTCTATATTTTTCTTGCTATATCATTGAAGGAAATATCCCTTTGTAAAAGCTACCCAATATTAAGTGATTAAGTGGAAATGAAGTGCTAGTCACAGGCTCCTAAAATGAGGGAAACATAGTCATCAGAGGCTTGAGCCAATAGCAGATGGAAGAGACACTTCACAAACCCTTCAGGGTACCCTAGAACCCTGAGAGGACAATGTAATGAACCTGGCTCTGAGAAACAGGATATATTTACTACACAGAGAACCACAGAATGTTAAAGCTAGAGCTCATCTAGCACACCTGTCTTATTTTACAGATAAGGAAACTGAGGTCCAAAGAGATTAAAGTTACATAACAAGTTAATCACAGAAAGACTTGGCTAGAATCAAGATCTCCTAATTCAGAGACCTTATTTAGTTCTTTTTCTACTAGGGTCACTTAAATTCTCTGGATGATTTTCCTTATCTTTAAAGTGAGGGGGGTATTTTAAAAAAAACATATCTCAACTCTCTTCCAGCTCAACAATTCTGTGATAGTATATGCCCCTCAGAGAAAAGAAGGTATTGGATTACAGTCATTTAATCAGATACTAGAGGTTATAATAACCATTTCAATTAGATAACAGCCGTGGGAGTCTCAAAAATAATCTGAAGGCATACTGAGTTTTGGCAGTGCCCCAGGAAAAGTGTGTGTGAGAGTGTGTTCGGCTATAGTAAATTAGTATTTTCTCTTTTAATAATGCTCTTTCCCCTTCTCTCCACCAGTCCAAATCTTCCTAGTCATCATTCAATACTTAGCTGAAATCTTTCTTCCTCTTAGAAGCCTTTTCATCCCAAGCTATCCCATGGCCCTTTTATAAATCGACACATTCATATAGGACATTCAGGTTTGCAAGTCATTTTACGTACATTATCTCTGTGGTGCAGATACTACAGACAATAGTCAATAAACATTAAGTTCCTACTACATGCTAGGCACTATGGTAAGCTCTGTGTAGATGAAGAAAGTCAAAAGGACAATCCCTGCCCTCAAGGAACTTGCAATTTAATGGGGGAGACAACATGCCAACAACTATGTACAAGCAAGCTATGGTCAAGGATAAATTGGAAATAATGAACAGAGGGCAATCACTGGAATTAAGATGGATTAGTGAAGGCTTCCTGTAAACGGTAGGATTTTAGCTAGAACTTGAAGGAAGCAAGAAGGTAGAAATCAGAAGGGAGAGTATTCTAGGCATAAGTGACAGCCAGAGAAAAAGTAAAAAATCAAGAGATGGAGTATATTGTTTGAGGAACAGCAAGAAAGTTGGTGTCACTGGATTGTAGACTATGTGGGTGGAAGTAAAGTTTAAGAAAACGAAAGGGTGGGAGTCAGGGTATGAAGGGTTTTGGATGCCAAAACAGAGGATGTTATATTTGATCCTAGAGGTGATAGATAGGGAGCCACTGGAGTTTATTGAGTAAGGGGGATGCAAGAAGAGGTTTTACAGTGCAAAAGAAAATGGGGAAATGGTGGATAATCCTTGAACCTTACTTTCACTAGAATTGATTTGAAGAGGGAACAACATACAAACTCAGTTGGGTATAGAAATCTATCTTACCCAACAGGATAGTAGAAGGAGAAGGGGATAAGAGAGGAGAGAGGTTGAGGAAAGAGTAAATTAAGGGAGGCAGTGGTCAGAAACAAAACAGACTTTTGAAGAGAGAGAGAGAGAGAGAGAGAGAGAGAGAGAGAGAGAGAGAGATGTGGAGAGAGGGAGCGAGGGGGGAGGAGGAGGGAGAGGGAGAGGGATAAGGAGAGAAGAAAAGGATGTAGGGAAATACACAGCAATCATGACTTGAATATGAATGTGATGAACTCACCTATAAAATGGAAACAGCCGAATGGAATAGAAACCAGAATCCAATAATACATTGTTCACAAGAAACATCTGAAACAGAAAGACACACAAAGAGTAAAAATAAGGGGTTAGAACAGAATGTATTATGCTTCAACTGAGATAAAAAAAAAAATCAGGGGTAGCAATCATGATCCTAAACAAAGCAGAAGCAAAAATAGATTTAATTAAAAGAGATAAACAGGAAAACCACATTTTGCTAAAAGGAACCATAGACAATGAAGTAATATCAATATTAACATATGTGCACCAAATAGCATAGTATCCAAGTTCTTAAAAGAAAAATTAAATGAGTTACAGGAGGAAATAGACAGTAAAACTGTAAAACTATACTAGTGGGGGACCTCAACTTTTTCCTCTCAGAATGAGATAAATCTAATTATAAAATAAATAAGAAAGAAGTTAAGGAGATAAATAAAATTGTAGAAAAGTTAGATATGATAGACTTTTGGAGAAAATTGAATGGAATGGAAAGGAGTATGCTTTTTCTCAGCTGTACATAGTACAAAATTGACCGTATCTTAGGGCATAAAAACCTCAAAACCAAGTTCAGAAAAGCAAAAACATTAAATTCATCCTTTCCTGAACATAATGCAATAAAATTACATTCAGTAGAGGATTGCGTAAACAGATTAAAAATTAATCAGAAACTAAATAATTTAATCCTAAAGAATGAGTGTATCAAAGAAGAAATCATAGAAACAATCAATAATTTTATTAAAGGAAATGACAACAATGAGACAACATACCAAAATTTATGGAATGTAGTCAAAAAGTAATTAGGGGAGAATTTATATCTCTAAATGCTTACATCAATAAAATAGGGAAAGAGCAGATCAATAAATTGGGTATGCAATAAAAAATGTAGAAAAAGAATGAATTAAAAATCCCAAATTAAATACCAAATTGAATATCCTGAAATGCAAAGGAGAGATGAATAAAATTGAAAGTAAAAAATGGAACTGATATACTAATTTTAATAGAAGTATTTAATATAAATATTTCCAATAAAATACTTAAACCATTGGTTAATTTAATTTAATTTTTAATTTAATTTTTTTACAACCTCCCATAATTTATTTATACATTACAGAAAGAGAACATTTGAGAACAATACACATAAAGCTTTATTGCTTTGGTTAATTTAATTTTAAACAAAGAAAGAAGAAAACCAAATAACCAGTATCAAAAAGTGAATGACCCACCAATGAAGATGAAATTAAAGCAATCATTAGGAACTATTTTTCCCAATTATGTGACAATAAATCTAAGTGAAGTAGATGAATACTTACATAAATATAAGCTGCCAGATTAATACAAGTAGAAATAGAAAACTTAAATAACCCTATCGTAAAAAAGAAATTGAACATGCCATCAATGATTGATTCCACCAAATATTTAAATTGATGGGCATTCCTTTGATTTCCAATTCTTAGCCACCGCAAAAAGAGCTGCTATAAATATTATTGTACAAATATGTCATTTTTCTCTTTTGGGGGATGTCTTTGGGATATAAACCTAGTAGTGGTATTGCTGGATCAAAGGGTATGCACAATTTGATAGCTCTTTGGGCATAGTTCCAAATTGTTCTCCAGAATGATTGGATGTGTTCACAACTCCACCAGCAGTGGATTAGCATCCCAGTTTTCCCACATCCCCTCCAACATCCAATACTTTCCTTTTTTGTTATATTCGCCACTCTGATCGGTGTGAGGTGATACCTCAGAGTTGTTTTAATTTTTGTTTTCTGCCTTCTATCATTTTTATAGCACAATAATGTTCTTTACTGTTTATATATTTGTTTGGTAATTCCCCAATTGATAGTCACTCACTTTCCCCTCCAGTTCTTTGCAGCAACAAAAAGTGACACTATAAATGTTTTTGTACATGAGTCTATTCCCTCTTTGTTTGATGTTTTGAAAACAGCAGTTCTCAAAGTGTGGAACCTTTTCAGGTGATCTGTGAGGTCAAAACTAATTGTTTTTTGTTTTGTTTTGTTTTGGGGTTTTTTTGTGGGGCAGTGGGGGTTAAGTGACTTGCCCAGGGTCACACAGCAACTTTCATTGTCCTTTTTTTGTCATCATTGTCCATCTCTTGAGTATGAGATAGAACTTCAGAACTGTTTCATTTTGAACTTATTGGTAATTTGGAATATTTGACATGATTGTTAATAGATGGAGTTTTTTTCCTTTTTTAATGATGTCAGTAGGAGAAATTTGTTACAAAGACATTTTCTAAGTTAATTATTTCTCTTAATTCTAACTGCATTGTTTTGGTTTGTACAAAATCATCTTTTTATATAATTGAAATTATCCATTTTATCCTTTTTGATCATGTGACCCTTGAAGACAGAGAGATGCTGAAGATACACAGCCTTAGCCAGTCACTAAGGGCAGTCAGATGCAGTAACCACAATGTACAGCTAAACTTGAAGATCACATTATTGAAATGAGATCTTTCTGGCTGACCTTTCTCCAAAAGGTATACTTTTAGAGTCTGTAAAATCTATTTAAGTACATCTCGATGAAAGTTGCTGAAGGAATTATGAGAAGACAGATACATCAATAAATTCTTAGTGAAGCTGTGAATTAGCCTTTGGTTTCAGCACCCCTTTATACTCCTAAAAATTATTGAGGAATCCAAAGCACTTTTGTTTATGTAGGTTATATCTATCAATATTTAACATATTTGAAATTAAAATGTCTTAGAATTGTTATAAAACTAATTCTGACAGGAATGTCTATCAATTGGGAATGGCTAAACAAGCTATAGCATATGATTGTAATGGAATATTATTGTAGAAAAGTTAGATATTATAGACTTTTGGAGAATATAAACATTCCAGGAAGCTAGATGGCGCAGTGGATAGAGCACCAGATCTGGATTCATTGAGTACCTGAGTTCAAATCTGGCCTCAGACACTTAACACTTACTAGCTGTGTGACCCTGGACAAGTCGCTTAACCTGATGGCCTCACTTAAAAGTAATAATAATAATAATATAAACATTCCATCAATATTTAGCTCATTATGGTTGCTCAAATATTTTTGAGCATCTTTCTAGGATTCTTTTTTGTCTTCTGATTTTATATTTCAGAAATTTTACCCAGCTCTGGTTTTTTTTCATCAGTAATGCTTAAAAGTCCTCAGTTCTATTAGAATCCATCTTCCCCAGGAAGATTATATTTAGTTTTGCAGAATGTTAGTCTTGATTTGTAAGCCTTTTTTCCTTTGTCTTTTGGAATATTGCATTTCAAGATTTTCCTCGCCTTTAAAGTAGTTGCAACATAGTCTTAAATGATCCTGACTATGTTTCCTTGGCATTCAAACTCTTTCATTCTCACTGCTTGAAGTATTTTTTTCTTTGAGCTGAAAGCTTTGGATTTGGACTGTGACACTGCTGGGTGTTTCCAGTTTAGGATTTCTATCAGTAGGTGATTGGTATATATTTTTAAATTTTCACTTTGACTTCTGGTTCTAATAGATGTGAGCAGTTTTCTTTTATGACTTCTTGAAATATGGTATACAGGGTTTTTTAAAAATTTGGTCATGGTTTTTAGGGAGTCTGATGATTCTAAAATGATCTCTCCTAGATGTTTTTTAGGTCAGTTGTTTTTGTTATCTTACACGTAGATAATTTTTTAGTTAGGACTTCTAATATTTCTTATTATTTCATAAGTTCTTTTCATCCCTTTCTGTTTTTCAGGGAGTCCACTACTTGGGTAACATTTCCCACCTTCAGTTCTAAACTTTTCTGTTTACAGAAAGACAGAAACCCCAGTTGTGTGTCCTTTCTAAAGGTGAGACGCCAGGCTTCTGGCCATCTTATATAGCCCCAGAACTAGATGGAGAAGCTTACCAGTGTTTCTCTTTGGTCTATTTGATCATTGTTTCATATGGTACTCTTTTAGATCTTTGCTGAGGTGTTTGTGGGACAGCTGAGCTCCTCCTGGGCCTTTCGTGTGGCCATCTTAACTAGAAGTCTCTAGGATTCCCATTTCAGAAATAATAAAATCAAAGATCAGAGAGGTGAAATTGCCCATGGCCATTCATTTGGTAAGTATCAGTAGCAGGATTCAAATTCAGGGCTTCCCAATTCTAAGTCCAGCACTTTTCTCACTATGTCATACTGATTCTGATTTCTGTAGCAACAATCATACCATCAGTTAAGTCACTCCTTGTTAAATTTCTTGCAACGTTTTATTTTTATTTTAACTGCCATTTAAAGTCAGATGTATGGTTGCACAGTGGTTAGAATGCTGGACCTGAAGTCAGGACGATCTGAGTTCAAATCTGGCCTCAGATACTTCCTAGTTTTGAAACTCTAAGCAAATCACTTAACCTTGTTCTGCCTCAGTTTCCTCAGCTGTAAAATGGGAATAATAATAGCCCCTATCCAGGGTTGTTGTGAGGATCAAATGAGATAATATTCATAAAGGGCTTTGCAAGCCTTGAAGAAAATCTGAATGCTAGTTGTGATTATTATCATTAAACTTAATGATAATAATCACTTTTAATGATCTTCATTTACCTTTTTCTGAATTTGTATTCTATTTCTAAAATTAAAGGATCAGCCTCTCGGTTGTAGAGAACATGTTTTATATTCTGTGTCTGTTACTCACCTAACCTTTCCCTCTGAGTGTAGCACAATGTTTTGCACATAGCAGATGCTTGGCATGTCTACATATATGTTTGTTGTTTGATACATTGCACGTTTGGCATATCATACACGTAATACACATTTATACACATTCATAGTCCTTTGGCCACTTCCAGACTAACATATGCTAGATTTATATTCTTTACATATCAGTCTCAGAAGAGTTATAGGATCATAGATTTAGATTTGGAAGTGACTTTAGAGGTCTTCAGATGAGGAAACTGAAACTCGACTTGCCCAAGGTCACACAGCTAGTAAGTGTATGAGGCAGAATTTGAAGTCAGATATTCCTCATGCCACATCCAGCATTCTATCTACTACATGAAACCTAAACAAGGTTTGAAAATTGTGCTTCCTATTATGTTACTGTCCACTAGAGACTTTGTGGTTTCACTCAACACATGTGACTTGATTTGCCACAAATTAAATTCTCTGTGCCTCAGAGAATGGAATTTTCAGGCATAATATTTATGCTGTCTGCCTGCCAAGGTTGTTATGAGGATCAAAAGAGATGATGTGTGTAAACACTCTATAAGAACAGCATTATTAATCTGTGCTGTAGAGGTGAACTGGAGACAAACAGAAGTGGTGAGATGGCCAGGTGGGAGGGGAGACCTAAGGAGTCTAGTTGAGAGTGGCTTTCATGTTCTCACACTCTCTTGGCTCCCACTAGTGGTCCACTCAACCCAAAGTTCACTCCCTGACATTTGTCCCAACAGATGCTGGATGTGAGAGCATATTACACACATCCTTCATCAAATCATCTTGACAAGCTCAGGCTCTCAGAACTGCCTTTTAATGACTGAGAAGAAAGGGCATGAAACTAAATAAAGGACTCTCATGTGGAAGCAGGATTGTCTTTTTTTTTCTTTTTGGTTTCTTTTTGGTCCCAGAATGCAGAAAGAGCCACTTAGGAAACTGGGTGAAGGCTGCCGAGATATAGATTTAGGCTTGATGTCACGGCAAACTTCCTAACAGTCAGTGCTATCCAAGAGAAGAATGGGTTGCTTCAGGAGGTAGTAGGTTCCCTCTGATTAGAGAAGAATGGACAAAGTCTTGTAGTTATTGTAGAGGAGAATTCTCAGCTGGGACAGGTTGGACTAGACAACCTCTGAGGACCCTTCCTACTCTTTGATTCTGCAAACCCATGGAAAGAAACCAGAGCACCATTCCATCTCACCTCAAGCCCTGTCCACAGGCCCTTGTGGTTGGCTAGAATAAGGAAGAATTCGGTATCCCTGGGAAGCAAGGAGACATGGGGGTCAATGGCTTACATCCTTGTAGTTTTTTCACTGACCCCCTCCAAAGATGTATTAAACACATTGGTTGGCAGCTGTGGACAAAACAATGGACATGGAGTCAGGAAGACCCAAGTTCAAATATGGCCTCAGACACTTACTACCTATGTGACCCTGGACAAGTCACTTAACAGAGGCCTGCCTCAGTTTCCCCATCTATAAATAATACTAAAAGCACCTGCCTCCCAGGGTTGTTGTGAAGATAAAATGAGATTATGAAGCACTTTACAAAGCTTAAAGTGGTATATCAATGCTAGTTATCATCATCATCATTTTCTTGGTCTTGTGTGTTGAAAACATTCAGTGCTCCCATGTCATGTGAGCTTTCCACTCTTATCCTTGGAAGAAGTTAAAATTCAGAGCTTCAAGTATATTTCTTGACTGTTCTATGCCCTCTAGACCATCTGAAGGGCTATAGAGTTTTAGGAAGCAAGAACCACAAGGCCTAATTTCTTTCATATGTTAAAAATACTTATTCTCTGTGTTCTGTCAGCTTTAGCCAGTCACTAAGGGCAGTCAGATGCAGTAACCACAATGTACAGCTAAACTTGAAGATCACATTATTGAAATGAGATCTTTCTGGCTGACCTTTCTCCAAAAGGTATACTTTTAGAGTCTGTAAAATCTATTTAAGTACATCTCGATTTTTCCTTCTTTGACCCCTCCACCAGCCCACAGGGTTCTGAGGAACTTGTAAAATGAGGAAGCTGTTGAGAAAAAAAAGGGAGAGGATAGCAGTTATTTTGCTTGTTTTCATTGTGTGTCGGATAGTGAACATGATCAGGGCTTCTTTTATTTGGATAAAGTTAAATGAATACTCAAAACTGAAAGAGAAAGAGTCATCAGATAATATTTTTCTATTTTGAAAGTCCGTGTGATGAAAAACAGAGCATTTTACTTGACATAGCAGAGGGGAGGGGAAGGAGAGGGAAAATTAGGAAGTAATATACTCAATTTTAGAAACCTTTTGCCAAGATCATATTTGCTCATGTTCTGACAACTTCAGTTATGCCTTAGGGGAAGAAAGAAAATTCAGAAACACGTTCTATGAGACATGTGCAGATTTCCCATTCCAAATATACGAGAACTATAATGATTAATGGTTAACTAATACATTAATTTCTTATCCAGAAATAGACTGCCTCCTTGGAGAGGGAGAGGAAAAGTTTCAAAGTGCCAGGACACAGAGCAGAGAGAGCAAGAAGGGGAGGAGACTAATAGAGAGGAATAATATGGCACTGACCCAATCCATTAGATAAAAAGGTCAGTTTGAGGTGGAATTAAATGCTTTTGTGGAGGGTTAGGCACTAACAGTGTCTGATTCCACCATATTTTCCCATTTCTGTTTCATCTTCTTTTCAAATTCCCCTTTGTTCCATGTTCCCATTTGTTTTCCCTGTTCCCTAAATCTGTGTTTCTCTTTCCTTAAATTCCCCATTCATTTATTCTCTGGTTCTGTACACTTAATCCTCCCCTCTTCTGTGTTTGCTGTGACTATCAAGGGTCCCTGCCATCATCCCATTTCATTCAGGCTTCGAATGCCAATCTCATCCTTATGTTCTTACTCTCTTTCACCTCTTATATCCAATCTTGGCAATAGCCAAGTCCTGTTGTTTCTACCTTTGCAACATCTCTCCTATGTATTCTGTTCTCTAAAGTAGTTGTCATCCTAGTGCAGGTCCTCATTACCTCACACCTGGATCATTGCAATAGCCTGTTGGTTGGGTCTGCTTGTTTCCAGTGTCTACCCACTTAGTCTATTCTTCACTAAGGAGGCAACCAGGTGGCATAATGGATAGAGTGCTGGGCTTGGAATCAGGAAGACCTTAGTTCAAATCTGACTTTAGAGACTTACTAGCTTTATGACTCTGGGCAAGTCACTTTGATGTAGGAGGCAAAAAAGGGGTTAACAGAGAAAACCTAAGACCCAAGCTCTAATTCAGATATGAGCTCTAAGAGGGATTCAGACCCCAGTTAATGGATAACTTACAAGTCAGCATGCTAAGTTCTCTTACCCACAGTAATCAGTACCTATAACGGGAACAGAGGGAGAGAGGCCATGAAGACCTTAGACTAAATGACAGACTATAGAAATTTAGACTAGAAATAAATGATAAATGAAGATGTTTTGAAACTAAGCATGGGAATCAGAAAGAGACATGCACAGAAAAGGCCAAATTTTCCCCAGATTTACTTTATGACGTGTAAACCCCCCAAAACACACCTCCATGGAAAAAGGTACATGCCTCGGGAGTTGGCTTAGGACCCCAGGAATTCCAAATAAGGATAAGCCCTCCCCTGTACTTCCCTAAGGTGGAGATTATTATAACGAGATTGATAATCAATTTATCCATACTATAAATATAACTGTCTTTCCTTTCCTTATTCGCAATATACCTTTCTACTTTTCTTGTTCTCTCCCTGTGATCTCTCACAGTATTGCAATAAAACTTGGTAAACTAAATTACTGAGTCTTGTAATTCTTTGGGATGACTCACAATCAATTTGACCCCAAATTCCATTCCACATCAACTTAACCCTGTTTGCCTTGGTTTCCTCATCTGTAAAATGAGCTGGAGAAAGAAATGGCAAACATCGTCCATTTCTTTGCCAAGAAAAGCCCTGATTGGGGTCACAGAGAGTTGGAAACGACTGAACAACATCCTCCACTAAGTTGCCAGATTAATCTTCCTAAAATGCAGATTCTGACTATGTTACTGCTCACTCCATACTAAATAAACTTCAGTTGTTCCTTAATACCCTTAGGATTAAATAGGAAAGACTCTGTTTGGTTTTTATGGCCTTTTATAACCTGTCTGCTTCCTACTGTCATGGGGATAATGGGGTAAGGGATAGGGGTAGGGGTAGAGGTTTGGGGTTCTTAGGAATTCCTCTTTAAAGAATTACACCCTCTTACACACAAAAGCAGTTAGAATAAGATGATAGTTTATTTCGGGGCTGAGGAAGGGAAGGGAAGGGAAACCATGAAAGAAATCCTTGGACTTCTCATGGGGAGAAAGGCATGGCACAAAGCACGTGGCTCTGAGATACTAATCTCCTCAAGCAGGAGACTGGCCGGTATGTTTATAGAGGACTGATGGGGGGTGACCATCTGACTGTGGAAAGTTCCTTTAGTGAAGGAGGACCATCCCCCACTGGTGGTGGCTGAAGGAGTTGGGTGAGGGGTGGCTGCAGATCTCCAAAGCCATCTCTTCAGGACACAAAGGAAGCAGCCACACTTAATCTTATCGCCCCAGGGATGAGGGAGACTAGAATGAAGGGTGGGAATCATGGAGCTAGCTCAGTCTGATCTGGTTCTGTTTATCTCTCTAGGCTATCTGTCCTCTGGTTTAGTTTCTCAAGGAGAAAGTTCTTTGATGTGCCCCAGAGAACTTCTGGGGTGCCCTGGGCCCATAACACTACCTTTCCAATACTCTTCCCATCCATGTACTCTGTTGTTGATAAGTCATTTTCCAATCCTTCCTGACTCTGTGACTCTCTTTTAAACCAGGCTTTTCTTTCCCTCTTTTCCCTTATTCCCAACTTGATATACAATGGGAAAAGAACATTGTACAGGGAAAACAAGAGGACCCCATTGTAACTTTTATTGCCTGGGGAAAGGACTCCATTGGAATTTGAGATAAGGGGAATGAAAGGGTAGGAACTGAAACTTCATAGAATCAGGAAGCTGAGGGATTCCTGAGGCTTCCAGGTGGTATAGATCAATGCTATACATCTCAATCCCCAGTTGGCTTCCCAGTTTCCCCTTTTCTTTTCTGCTTTGAAGGATTGTTCTATCTGATTCACTTTCTGCTTCTACCATTTGTCCCATCTATCCAGGTAGGGAGGGAAGTGGATAGAGCACTAGACCTAGAGTTAGAAAGATCTGATTTCAAATCTGGCTTCAAATATTTACTAGCTGTGTGACCTTGGACAAGTTACTTAACCTCTGTCTATCTCAGCTTCCTCATATGTAAGATGAGAATAATAACAGTACCTACCTCCCAGGTGGTTGTGAGGATCAAATGAAATATTTGTAGTGCTTTGAAAACTTTAAAGATCTATATAAATGCTAGATGATATCATCACCACCACCACCACCACCACCACCATCATCATCCCAGGATTTCAGTCCTCCCCTGGCCTGTTATAGAACAGAAATGTGGTCGTCTCATAGATTTGCACAAACAGAAGTCACAAAGCTTTTTCAAAGTTATCTGAGAATTTATCTGCTTTGCTCCATGATCAAAAATGATCTTGGATCTGGTCCAGAAAGTTCTGTAAACTCCTAGAGCCTAATATAATCAACTGCCATCTTCAGACTAGAGCATCAGGAGGAGTTTGTAAAAAAGCCCATTGTGTTTTAAATGGAGCCACTTGACTAAGTCTTTAAACCCAAATCACTCTGGCTTTTATTGAATGGCCAAGAATAACCCCAGCTCAAACCCCAGTGGCTCATTGTTTAGGTTTTGATGGTTTGAATGAGTTTAAATACAATTGTTTTCTATTGGGGGGGGTCTTCCTCTCCCAGATTAATAATTTTGTGATGGTAAATTAGGCCATTTTTTGTCATAGCCTTTAGTCATTGGATGGGTGTGGCCTCAGACAAACTGAGACCTGGGAAAGACCTTAATTTAGGAAGGCCAAGGTCACCCATTGCATCTTGGGCCATCGCCAGTCATCTTGACCTTTGTCTTGCCACACTGGACGATGATCACTGGAGGAGAGGGTGAGGCTGATAACTTTGAGCAGCTCTGCCTCACTCAAATCCAATTCATGTGCAAGTCAAGAAATTATCCTAGTGATGTCACTGGTCCTCTTCTAGAACTAAGTGTCATGGGGAAATAGATGGTAGGGGTCCTTAGGTATTCCTCTACAAAGAATTACACTCTTGAACAAAGTCCAATTAGAATTAAATAGTCTTTTACTTGGGTACTGGAGAAAGTGACTAAGAGGGAAGTCAAAGATTTTGCCTTGAGGGGAGGAGATGGCTTAGAGACATCTTTCTTCTCAGATTGAAGAAAGGCCAAAAGCTTTTATGGAGGAGAGATGGGGTAACCACCTGACAATGGAAAGCTCCTTTTGGGGGTGGAATGGGAAAAGATTCCTGAGAGTCAAGGATTTTCTTTTGGGACGATAGTCCTGACCTCTGGAGTTATCTCTGTTTCCTAGCTCAGGTAGTAGCCATGCCTAACTGACTTTCCTGCTATAGAATTTAATTTCTCCTAATTTCTTAGGTATGTCCCTCCTGATATCTAGTTGGGCCAGTTTAAACTTTAATAGTCCCTTAATTCCTCTATATGTCCCAACCCCCATGTCATAAGGATGAACAACAACCACGCAGAAGGCCTCTTGACTTTTATTCTACAGGACAAACACTCAATGCACATGTCTCTGTTTTATACTTTGTTCAATATCAGTCAACAACAAAGCCATTTGGTTATAATGTCTTTTGAGGAATCTTCCACAATTCCAAAACAAGCATGTAAAAGCTTTTGTTGGAGAGAAGCCGCCAGGATGGCCCTTTCCTTTACTGAATTAAATGCCTTTTTATAGTCAATAAATAATAATCACGGTTTAAAGTATATACCCATACCAGAGAAAAGTAGTACATAAAGAATATCTGTTCTCCATATACAACCCGATGGGCAGACCACAGATTTGGTCCATCAGTACAATATTTTGGACCAACAGAATCAAAGGATACCAAATAGGTGGCAGTGGATATAGCATTGGGCCTGGAGTCAGAAAGACCTGAGTTCAAATGTGGCCTAAGATACTTATTAGTTGTGTGACCTTGGACAAGTCATTTAACCTGTATTTGCTTCAGTTTCCTTAAATGTGAAATGGAAATAATAGCATTACTTTCCAGAGCTGTTGTGAGGATTGAATGAGATGATATTTGTAAAGCACTTTGCACAATGCCTGGCCCATAGTAGTTGTTATATAAATGCTTACTGTTGTTATCATCATTATTGTAAATAATAATAGATTGAATGGGAGGAAGAAAATGGGCTAGATTACCTTTGTTAAATTGGGCTAAGCTTGAAATTACTCAAGCTTCTCCATAAAACAAAATTCCATCTTGTTAATTTCAGTATTCTTCTGGAGATATTGTATGACTTCAAATTATCAGTCTCAGAAATGTTTGTGTTGCTGGTCACTGAACAAGAGATGGAGAGATATTGGACTTGAGTAAGTCGCAGAATATCATTAGTGAAAGTTTTCATGGAAGAAGTATCCTAAATGATATTATCAAAATAATATATGAGTAGAAAAGGAAGTAGACCAGTCACGTAGCTAGCAACCCCATTGGTCAAGAGACTTAGAAGACCCCCTCCACTTACCCACTGGGTGAACCCCTTGTGTAGGATTTTCAGGAGAACATGGACATGCATTGAATGGGAAAAGCAGATATGAGATGAGTTATAATTTGCACCATTAGAGAGAGAATCCACCTGGATAACTACACATAGATCCATTGAAGTGTTAGAGATAATAAAAAGACCCAGATACAGACTGGGAGGGAGAGATTTATTGGCCTTTTTGCCCCTCTCCCTCTTCATCTCCACACAACCCCCTTTTCTACTTTTACTTCTTTTCTGTGTGAAGAAAGACAGAGGCACCCCTACGGTATGGTGAGTTGATGACTCAATAAAGGATCACTTCTACATCTCAGAAGATCATCCAGTCTCAGTATTGACTATTCTGAGTATATGATTACAGGAAATGGGGCTGGGAGGTTAAGGTGAAGGTTTAGATAGTGTCTCTGTTTGGGGGGCTGACAGGGGGAATTAGGAGATGAAATGAAGATTAGCCATAAAGGAATAACAAAAGTGGAAAGGAAGAAGGTGATTACCAGTGCCAGGCCTGTCCCTGCAGATGCTGCCCTGGATCAGCCCTAGGGCAAGGTAAAAAGTGGAAAGCAGAGCTAGCAATTTAGTGTCCTAGGCAACAAAAGGCTCTTCTATGGTGATAAGGAGACAAAGGAATAGAGCAGGGGAATGGGAATCCTGAGCATGAAAGGGGAATTACAGTGGCTGGAAGCCTTTCAGTAGCTATTCCTAAGCTTCCATTTATAATGTAAGCAGAGCTAGAACTATAAGTAAAGGAGAGAAGTGGTACCACAGAGAGTAGTGAAAATGAGGGACACATTTAAATATTGCTTTCCATAATGCATATGGTTTTATGCCAGAAAATTCTACTCCCCAAGGCACACCGATATTTATTTTGTAATAAGCCATCTCACATGTTGGGGTGATGCCAAAAAGCCATCAATGGAGAGTAACACACAGAGGGCACAATTTCAAACCTTGCCTAGGTCTCACAAATGCTTTATCTTGCCTCATATGTAAGGAATTGTGAAATTCTAGTGCATACAAATCAGAAATTGCTTTTGAGTCTGAGTTGGTACATAGATATGTATAATAAATATTGGTTAATCAATCAATCAAACATTTAGTGAGCACCTACTATGTTCTAGGTACTGAGTCTCCAACATACACAACTTCTTAATCAACAAATATATATTGTGAGCACTCACTAGGAACAATATACTTCTCTAAGCTCAGTGAGGAGTGATGGGTAATAGATGCAAAGTAAAACATATAGGTCCTGTACTCAAGGAATCTACCATCTAAATTTGGAAAATAAGACAAACACACAAAAAAATAAATATTAGAAGTGATAAGTATTCACTATTAGAGAATTTTTAAAGAAATTTTTAAAGATATGGTTCAGTGGCCCATAATGAGTATTACAGTCTTGGGGGATTCCAGAAGAGGGATAAGAACATGGTAGGCTAGGGTGAGCTAAGAAGGCTCCAAGAAGGAAAGAGGATTTCAGCTTGGTATTAAAATATTAACATATTGGTTAATTGGCATTGAATATATTAACATATATTAACATAATGAGGACATTAGGCATGACATAATGGATAGGACCATGGAATAAGAAGACTTGGGATGATGTTGCCCTCTAATGTGGGTTAGTTGGGTAACTATGGGCAAGTTACTGAACATTGCAGTGCCTCTGGCAGTTCTCTAAGAGTTTAAGCCACAGATGAGTTCCTGGTTTGCATAGGTGGAGGAAGTTTCTATGCTTGGCATTACAGTGATGAAATAATTGGTGAGGTACTTCCCTAGCCCAAGGGTGAAAAAAAAAGGATTATGGTTAAGATTTAAACAGGTAGAGAGAATGGGAAATAGCATTATTATCTATTAATTAAATAATGTTATAGATAATTGTATTTATTACATGACATATTCGTTATCTATTAATATGGTAGATTAGCATGCATTCACATAACACATCCAAACACAAGTGTCCTTTTCACAGCCATTTACTAAAACTCCATATACCTTTGAATCATCTATGAAACTGACATGGCTGTTACCTAATTTAAATGGTTGTTTCAACTCTAGTAAGAGGATTTTATGAGAACAACCTGCCCTCACAAAAGTCCCACCAATGGGTTTAACTTGTTAAATAAGAGAAATCCGGGTTCAAGGAAAACCCAGTTAAAGCCTGGCTGCCTTTCTGCCTCTGATGAAACACTTGCACATTATGCTAAGGATGTCTGTCTTTACACTTCAATGCTTCAATGGTTGTATGATCTCCTCGATGTGGTTACTACCTCAATCCGTTCAGATCACAAGCTAGCCAAATTTTTTCATCCTGTGCCATTCTTGTGCCTGTTCTCTTAATGCTGGTCCACAGAGGATCCACCCTACTGCCCTGGGGGGCTTCTCTCTGTGTCTTTGCTTTCTGTGGGTACCAGTGCAACACTTAGCCAAGCACCAGTTGTGGAAAGTATGCCTCAAAATGCTATAAATCTCATGCTTCTCTATTTCTGTAGTCACAGAATCTTCGTTATGATATAGTACAACTTATACTTTTCTATAGGAAGGGGGACTGAACTCCTCATATGTCTTCAAAAAGCTAGATTAATCATTACTTTTATATCGGGTCTTACTTCTTGCTGTGGTACCATCATCCTTGAGGCTTAGCAAAATATCCCAATTAAAGCCATTAAGCATAGAGCCCAACTGTAGTGATTTTCTTCCTAAACTCTTTAAGGGAGGAAAACTTAACATGTGATGACCCCCAATATAAGATGGCCTCCTCTCCCCGCAAACTCCCTCCAAACACTTTAAAAAACAAGTCAATGCTATGGTCATAAGCACTGCTAAAAGGGGGTGATGCATATAAAGGGTAACACCAGCATAATGAGTAATTATAACAGTATTACACATCAAGTAGTTCTTTCTTTGATACTAATCTAAACTCTCTCCAGATTCCAGCTGCAACAGTGTATGGTCCAAATGCAAGGTCCATTGGGCCCAATCCAGATGACTGTGAATAAGAGCTACTGGTCAGGTTGTAACTAGTGCTGTGGCGGCCAATGTTTAAAACTCCCTCTTGGGAGGAAAAAATATGTGCAACACACTTTTAATTTTAATCTGCATTATTTATGTTTTCTCCATCACTCTATTAAGTCTAGACAATAAAAAAATAATAAATTGAGCTCTGATTTGTAGAATTTTCCAGTATTTGAGATATAAATGCCCACGTTGAAAAATGAGCAAGTGGCTCTTGCGAACTGGTTTGAGCTGGTTCCATCATAAGCCCTGCCCATAACACACAAATCCATATAGATAGGAGGAAGTTAGCATGGAGTACTAGAAAGTTCCCTGGATTAGGAGTCAAGAGAATAGGTTTCCATCTTGACTCTGCCATGTATAAACTACATAATGTTGTAGTTAATGTCTTTGTGTTGTTTCCTCTAGTTGAATGTAAGCCTCTTGAAGGCAAAGATTTGTCTTTGTATCCCTGATACAGGGGGAGGTGCCTAGCACACAGTAAATGTTTATTTTTTCCTTCTTGAATTAAAGTCACATAACCTTTCTGGGCCTCAAGTTCCACATCTGTCAAAATTAGATTAACAAATTTTATCAACAACAACAATATTGGCAGTAATTGATATTTCTATCATGCTCTAAATGCAAATGCAAAACACTATATACATTATCTAATTGATCTTACCACAATCCTTTGAGGTAAATACTGAAGATATAATTGTTCTCATTTCACAGAAGAAGAAGTTGACACAGAGAGAAGCTATCACTTACCCAGGGAAGTATCTAAGGGGAGCTTTGAATCTAAGTCTTCCTGCCTCATTGGTATTACTCTTTTTTTTTTTTTCAGGGCTATGGGGGTTAAGTGACTTGCCCAGAGTCACACAGCTAGTAAGTGTCAAGTGTCTGAGGTGGGATTTGAACTCAGGTATTCCTGAATCCAGGGCCAATGCTTTATCCACTGCACCACCTAGCTGCCCCCTCATTGGTATTACTCTTAAGACTATGAAGTCTAAGGCATATCCCTTAATGCTCAGGCTCATTTGGTCTAGTATTTTCAAAACTTGGAACTTAAATGGAAAGAATTTTTGCCAGTTGATCTGTATGAGTCTTTCCAGACTTCAAAGCTAGGTTTATGACAGGGAAACTCATTTTTCCACAGTATTATTTAGACTCTTTATTCAGCCTCCTTTTCAGACTTACTTTGCCTTACCAGTAATTATTTTCATCTGTCTCCGTTTTGTGGGTCAAGGCACAGGCTTCCTGCGATTTCATTGGTGTGGGGAAATCCCAATGTGAATACACTAGATTGGAAATTGGTCTCTGATAAGTACTCTTAGAGAGTTACCTAGGAAACTTAGATTGTAAGCTCCTTGAGGGCAGGGAATGTCTTTTGCCTCTTTTTTGTATCCCCAATGCTGAGCCCAGTCCCTGGCACATAACAGGTGTTTAATCAATGTTTATTAATTGATTGACATGGCAGTTTAAGTGACTTGCTTATCTAGTCACACAGGAAGTATGTCAGAGGTAATATTTGTACTCAGATCTTCCCTGACCTTATGGCTGGCCTCAGTCTCTTAAGCCATATTGCCTCTTAGGCTGTTTTCATTTCCAAGAAAAGTATCTCAATTAATCTTCAAGATCCCGAATTTCCTCTGGGGTTCTCAAACTATATTAGGTCTTGGAGGGTATTTTTATTGCTAAGTGAGGCAAATTAGCAACTACTGGCTCTTAACTTTATAAGTGATGGGAATGTCTTTTGAAGTGAAGCTTTGAGTTTTAATAATTTACATGTACAGAGAGCTAATTTAATGCATACAAGGCACTTTTTCCTTATAACAGTCTTGCAAGGTAGATGGGCAAATATTATTACCCATGCTTCAAAACTGAGGAAACTGAATTCTGCCAGGAAGAATGCCTCTCTTACTATCACACACCTAATAAGTGTTCAGGGCTGGTTACTTAAAAACCCAGGCCTCATAAATCCCAGGGTTTCAATTCCTCCCACCATACCATTCTGCCTTCAGTGATGGCATCTACTGTATTGTTGTAGGCATTTATTCTAAATTTACCATTTAACGTGTTTTCTTCCTCCTCATAAATCAGGTGTGCCTTAGATCTAGAGCTTTCTCACCGAGGGGACAAGATATTTGGCACAAATGAGATTTGGAGCTGCTCCTAAAACTTGGTACCATCCTCTAATCACAGGAGGCTTCCTGTTGTTACTCACTTGTTGACGTCTTTTAACTGGCCTCCAAAACAAAATCCTTACTGTCAAGACTTATTATATTAGACTTTCAATTATTATGCAAGATTGTTGGTTGCTCACCAATTATGTATCTGGAAAACAGATGAGAAAACACTTCAGCAGAGAGATGGAACTATGGATTACACACTCTGTTAGATACATTTTTGCATGGGTTTGTTTTGCCTCAGGCAGATTGGTGGCTCAATGGATATTGTTGGGCTTGACATTGGGAAAACCTGAGTTCAAATCCTGCTTTAGATACCCACTAGCTGGGTGACTGCAACCTAACCTCTTTTAGATTCAAACTCCTCATCTGTACAGTGGAAATGATAATTATACCTACTTCACAGATACACTGTAAGGATAAAATGAGATAACATTTGTAAAGTGCTTTGCAAACTTTAAAGTGCTTTATAAATACCAGTTCTTATAATTATTACTATTGGTAGTAATAGTAGTACTTGTTACAAGGGGGTACTTCTATACGGGGGCAGATATAACAGAGAAGAACTGGTATAAAAACAAAAGACATCAATAAAACATTTTTAGAAAACTAATGCAGCTTACTCTTCCCCCTCCAATCAAAAACAAAACAAAACAAAAACCTAATGTGACTGGTTCTATTAAACATCCAAATGGCTCTTTGAAGCTATTTCTTTAGGCCACCATAGTTTATCTTTAGTGGGAAGGCCAAATTGCTTTGGTTTCTGTTGTTTAGTCATTTTTGAGTCATGTCTAACTCTTTGTTACCCCATTTGGGTTTTCTTGGCAAAGATACTAGAGTGGTTTGCCATTTTCTTCTTCAGCCCATTTCACAGATGAGGAAACCGAGGCAAGCAGGGTTAAGTAACTTCCCCACGGTCACCTAGGTATTAAGTGTCTGAGGCTAGATTTGAATTCAGGATGAGGAGTCTTCCTGACTCCAGGTCTGACACTCTATCCACTGCATTGCATAGTGGCCCTTCTGTACCTTGATACTAGAGTCAGATGTCCACTCTTTTCATGTGATGTCCAAAACCAAAAATGGGAAGTAGCTATTTCAGCTACTCTTGCTATATCAACACCATACCTAGGATGGAAAAGATGATTCTTTTTAAAGTATGATACAAACTCATTCAATCTCCATTTCCTGTTCGGGTCTCCACCACAGGAATGCTTCAATTATTTAGACATAAAGCTTTATAAACCCAAGAGGAAGCAAAAAAGGCAAATCGCTGTCAGAAAACCTCTTAGCTTTACTCAATAGAAATGGCTTGGAGCCAGCTCAGGACTCAACCCCAGCCTGTTGTCTTAGAATCATATGAAGCAAGTTACATGTGAAATTCACTTTTGTGAAAAAACCTCATTTTCCAAGGAAAAGTAACTATTAATTGTGCAATGTAAAGCATGGAATTGTTGACACACTATCCTCTTAGGATGAAACGTGTGTGTGTGTGTGTGTGTGTGTGTGTGTGTGTTAGTACATGTAGGGGGATAGGGAGAGAGACTATAGGTGCCAAATGGTGCATAGGCAACATGGTTACTGTATTGCTTAACTATTTTTCTTTGTTGCAAATGAGATTTCTGTTGGGAAGTGGGGCATATCCAGAAATAAGTATGGCATAAAAAAAAAACACAAAAAGTTTTAAAAAGTAGATAACAATGACTTGAATTCCAGTTATACCACTTACCAGCTTGTGTGACCTTGGGTGAGTCACTTAAGCTCTATGAGTCAGTTTCCTCATCCATAAAGTGAGCATAATACCCTATCTACCATGGAGAGTTGTTGGGAGGATCAGCTGAGATAGTGTATGTTCAGTTCTTTGTAAATGGTAAGGCCCAGTAAGAATGTGGCTATTGTAGATCAACCAATCAATAAGTATTTGCCAAGTGATACCTTTTGTGAGGCATAGTTCTAGGCTCTGAAGATATGAACATAAAGAATCAAATAATCCCATTTATCCCTTGCATGTCACTGGAGTTAGGGACACAGTGCCCCAGTGATCTAGAAAATCTGTATACATTTTCTGGCCCTCCCTTCATTTCAGAGAAGTTTGAATTATTTTCTTTTTCTCTTATGGGGTGTTTACCGTACCTTATTGTCAAATTTGGATTAAGTATTTGCTCATAGGCTCTGTATCACCTGCTGGCTTTCACATATCATCTGCTGCTTCCTCAAAACTCCCCAAAAAATTCCCATTAAATTTCTTATGCTGACCCATGATAACCCATGAAACTGTGATGGGGAAAGTTGTAATGTGGAAGGGATCACTTTACATTCTAATAGGGAAAAAGTAACTACATGCTTCAGTATATACAGAAGAAGTATAAATATGATACAGACAAACACAAGGTAGCAAGGGAGGGAGGGCACCAGCATTTGGGGAGATCAGGAAAGGTATCATGTAGAAGGATGTGATGCTTGAACTGCATCTGGAAGAAAAACAGAGATTCCCTGATTCAGAGAGGAGGGACTATGTATGTTCCAGACATTGGGGGTGGGGGGGGGGAGTGGAGGGTGGCACTGCAAAGGCTAGGGGACAGGAGATAGAGTTTCATATGTGGTGAACAGAGAGAAAACCAGTTTGGCTGGATCTTAGAAGGAAGGAAAACATGTAATGTCCAATGAGGCTGTAAAATTAGGTTGGGTCAGGGCACTAAAAATTTAACAGTTTAAAGTTATATTTCACCTTAGAGACAACAGGGAGCTGTTGAAGTTTATTGAGTAGGAAAATGATATAGTCCGATCTTCACTTAAGGAAAATCACATGCCATTAGATTGTGATCTCCTTGAGGTTAGGGACCTCATTTTTCCTTTCTTTGTCTCTCCAGCATTTGGCATAATTCCTGGCACAAAATTAGTGTTTAATAAATGCTTGTTGACCAACTGGAACAGGGAGACACTTGAGTAATGTTCACCTTAGTGAAGCTATCAGGTAGGCTGTGATTGAGCCCAAGGTATATTTTAGTTCTGTAGAATCATCAACTTTTCTGACTTGCCTTGATTAGTGTTAATTTATTTATCAGAATGAAAATTAATCTTAATTGAAAGCAGACATACTCTATTAATAGCATGAATGTCACAAATGGACTGAATGAGGCAGCCAGTACTGGCAGTGGTGCAATGTTAGAACATTAGGAGAGCTGAAGAAAAGATTATAAGCACTTCTACTATTACTTACAAGGTCCCCTGTCCCCCCAGCCAATTATTACAGTTGGAAGGTGTTCTTTCAGTGAGGGATTACAGTTTCCTAAAATAAACATGAATTCAAGAAACAGCACAGGCATTTTGTAAGCTTCCAACTAACACAGTCTCTTTAATAATACAGGACTTCTTAATCATTATTTTTCTTAGACCCATCTAACTTCAGTGCATCTGTGGTCTCATCAATGTGGTTACTCCATCCAAAGGTTCACATAGCAACTCTCCCTAGCCTTCTTATCTTGAGTGGATTTGGATCCATCCCCTCCCATAAACCCTCCATAGAGGATGGAGGCCTCTGGTATGCCCTCCCTTAGGACTGAATGATCTAGAGGCACCAGTGCAGCAATTGGCCTGTCCTCATCTCTTAGTACATGATCCCACCTTTTCTGATCATATATTTCTTGTACTCTCTATTTTACATAATTTCTTACATACATATCATTATTGATTATGCCCTTTAGGCTCCCATACCTTGGAATCCTCAGAAATCCTGTTGTTTCATGATTTTTCAGTCATATATCATCACTGGAAAGATAATTTGGTTTTTAAATATGGTTTTGACTTGGGGCCACATGGGATCATTGAAAGTACTGTGTAACTTTCCAAATGAAATATAGTGTGATTTCTTCTTCCTATTCAATAATAGGTAATAATAATAGCATTTAGAGCATTTTAGAGCACACTTGAAGGTTTACAAAGCACTTTAAAAAATTTCATTTCATCCTTACAACAACTCTGGAAGGTAGGTTCTATTATTATCCCCATTCTACAGATGAGGAAACTGAGGCAGATGGAGGTTAAGTGGCTTGACCAGAGTCACAGAGCTGGTAGGCGTTGTAGGCTAGATTTTAATTCAGGTTTCTCTGACTCCTGGTCCAGAGCCCTATCCCCTACATCTCCTAGTTGTCCAGTTCATTGTGCAACTGTAGTCTGTTCAGGATATATGCACTGATGGTCTAACTTAATAGACTCTGCATCCAATTGCATGGCATAGTCTGGATAATCAACATTTGTCAGTTATCTGTTGTTTTTTTCCTATATGGGATCTCTTCTGAGTGGCTATGAATCTCATAGGAGAGGCTTTATAATATCTTGGGGATTGATGCAGTGATCACATCATCCACAAACAGGATCATTTGGAGGGTCTCGGACTTTGCACAAGTCATCTTCTATCCTAGTGGCAAAACTAATGACGCATATAAGGTTCCTTGTTTTAAACCTCACTTGATATTGCTCATTAGAGCATTAGTGAATGAAGTGGTTACAGTGACAAAGGAAACTTATATCATCTTGATATATGCATGGGAGGTACCATGTTGGAGAAGAGTCTACCTGACTACATCAAAAAGTAAAACAACAAGAACAAAACATGAAGCATCACAGCAGGATTGTGTCTTCTCTACACTTTTCTATCAGTTGTTTGACAGTAAAGGAGTGATCTGGTCTAGAAAGTCATTTGTGAAAAGTTCCCCATTGCCTTTTCAAATTTTCATCAAGTAAACCCTCAATACACTTATAAACCATTCTCATAAAGGTTTTATGGAAATGAGAAAGTAAGTTTTTTGTTGGTACTTAGTGATTAATGTCTCCATAGCCGCCTGTTTAGTGGTCATTTTTGCTGTATCTGTGACTTTGCTAATCATTGAGTATCTTCTCTTTTAGGTTATTTTGAAAATTCAACACTCATCACTTCCAAACTTGTGCTACCTCCATAAGTCTTCCTTCCCTTCCCTTCTCTTTCCTTCCTTCCTTTCTCTCTCTCTCTCTCTCACTCTCTCACTCTCTCTTTCTTTCTTTCCTTCCTTCCTTAGTCTGCTCCTTTGTAATGCTGGGCTCTGATGGGAGAGCATTTTACCTTATCTTGCCTGATCTCAAGCTACCATACCACTTTTTGGTCTGTTCAAAAGCCCCACTGCTGTGACCCTGGGGGGTTTTTTTGGTAGAAATTTCACTTTATCTTGCCTGATCTCAAGTTACCACACCAAATTCCACTGTCTTGACACCTCCATGTCTTTCCTCCATTTGCATACCTCATAGTAACTCCTCCACTTTCTACTTTGAGGTCTTTGAATACTACTCCATTCAACACTGCCATTCCTGGTGAGACCTACTCAATCAGTTGCTTTATTACTACAATCATCATTTTCTTTGGGTTCTCTCTCCAAAATACTCTTCCTTGGCCACCCTTCCTATATGTGTTATCAATTACGATGTAAGTTCCTTGAGGGCATGGATTCATTTGTTTGCTTGTATGTGTACTCTGAGACTTTAGCTCAGCACTTGGCACATAGTAAGTGCCTAATAAGTGTGTTTTCATGAATTCATTCAGTTCTTCATTCTTCCCAGCTTTGTCTTTAATACTACTTCTATTTCTTCACATAGCATACCAAGGTAAGGACTGTTAAAGGGGAAATGAGATGTTTGGATGGTCATTGTTAATGAGGATATTTTTTCATAGAAATTCTGACTGACTTTTATATTGATCTATTTGTTGTCCCTTTGGTTTCATCTTTAAATGTCTATGGGGTGATCGGGCTTGTTTGACTCTCGTGCCAAGCTTTCCACAGACTTACTTTCCCTTGCACAGTTCTTCATTGATTTCCTAAATGATACTTCTCACAGTCTCCCCCCATCTTCTTCTATAACCTTTTACAAATAAGTTCATATCCTAAACTGGTGTTGGCCTCAGCTGCCATATGTCTCCTCACTTGGCAAGATCAAGTGTTTGCTGCCTGTGGTAGGTTGCTAGGCTCTCCTGACCTCCTGCTTGGTGCAGTTAGGATGCCTGGCCAATTCCACAGTGCTGCCATTTCCCCTTTCCTTCACTGCTCCTGCCAAAACACAGTAGTATTGATATTCAGGGGGGCCAAAAGTCATGAAAGGATTTCAATATTTAATAACTCCTTTGTTTTTTGTTTTTAATTTATAATAACATAGCATCATATACAGTACCTATATAGGAAATGAATTTACATTACATGTGAAAAATCAAATTTTGTAAATGTCAAAAAATAAAGAAAAAACAATTTTAAAAAATTTACTAAAACATCATGACTTTTGGCCCACCGTCTACAAGTCCCACCTTTTTAGAGCAGCAGAGCTTAACACAAAAGGCTAGGCTTCTGACATAAAAGAAAGCTCATGGGGCTGTCTGACTGAGCAACTCAAATGGTTAATGAATCAAATGTTGTGTTTTAGGCATCAGTACTTCGTCTCTTGTTGTCTCAGTTCATTTCAGTCCAGTATTTCAGTCCAATATCAGTACCTACTATATCAAAGGCCACTTTGATGAATGGCACCCTGGGTCCTTCCCCTTCCCTCCTCCCACCCCCCTCCCCAAACCAACCAATTTGACCCTTTTGTTAATGATCCAGCCTATCCTTAGTTTCCTCCTGATCTTTTATGCCCTTGACATGGTGGCTTCCTAACTCTGGCTTATTATTTTGACCATAACTTATTCTACACCCTTCCCCTTTACAACAAGATATAGTTGCTTTTGCCTACTAAAATTCCCTAGTGCCAGTTCTCAGGCATATTGTAATGCATAACATCACCTGCTTCCACCTGCATGACACAAAACAGTGATTGGTGGTAACCCCACCCTCCCAAGGCCACCAGGATTCCTCTAATAAGCCTTTTGTGATAGCCCTGTGGTATTCTCTGATTGATATATTAGTTGGAGACATGGGTTTTGAATTAGTCATATGAACAGCATAGAAGGCCTGTCCTTTAGAGACAATCAAGCCTGTTATGGGTCTAGATGAAGGAGTCTTTTCAAGGAAAATTGGATCCCAAACATGAGGTTGATTGGTGGGTAATTGTTCTACCTTTCCAGATTGCCTCACATATGAAAACAATAAAAGAGAAAGCTAATATAAAATATTAAAGCCTTAATTAGAATTGGATTGCCTGACTGTTTGCATCATATTTTGCCTCTGGCCAAGATCATGGTTTTTCAGTCCCAGATGAGGACTTGGGTTCATAAACACATGCCAACTTTGCCAGGCAGTATCAAGAATAAGTTCTATCCTATCTAAACATCCCATTATTCAAAGTACTTGGCCTTTTCTTGCCTGTCTAGAAGGAGATAAGTATATGGCTCAATCATTGGCAGGAGCAGAGAGGAAACCTGATGCTCTGGCCAATGTTCTGTATCATGTAACCAGATACACTGAAGCATGAAGCTGAGTGTGCAGTGACAGGCAAAGACAGTCAGTCATCAGTAACCAGAGGCCTATAGTTCAACAGAAAGAGCCCCGGATTTGGAGTCAAGACACCTGGGTCAGAGTCCCTGTCCTATCACTTGTTAGGTTTGTGACTTTGGGTGAGTCCCTGAAGCCTGTTGGCAAAGTTATAGGCTACCTGAGAGGTCATTGAAGCTCTTTGGGCCTCCCTTTCCTCATCTATTAAAATAGGCTAATAATATTTGCCCTTGCACTGCCTTCCTCATAGGACTGTCATGAGAAAAGTACTTTTGTAAGCAATTAATACGTGCTCTGTCTGTCTATCTAGCTATTTCTGTCTAGCCTTCTAAACTATAAAATGCTATAGAAATTCAAGCTAAGCTATTTTCTCCTTGGCCAGTATGAATTGAGTGTGGATAACATCCTCTCTCTCTCCCTCTCTCTCTCTCTCTCTCTCTCTCTCTCTCTCTCTCTCTCTCTCTCTCTCTCTCTCTCTTTTTTGGTGAGGCAATTGGGGGTAAGTGACTTGTACAGGGTCACACAGCTAGTAAGTGTCAAGGGTCTGAGGCCAGATTTGAACTCAGGTCCTTCTGAATCCGGGGCCGGTGCTCTATCCACTGCACCACCTAGCTGCCCTCATCCTCTCTCTTTTTTTAAAATTAATTTCTTTTTTAGTGAGGCAATTGGGGTTAAGTGACTTGCCCAGGGTCACACAGCTAGTAAGTGTTAAGTGTCTGAGGCTGGATTTGAACTCAGGTGAACTCCTGACTCCAGGGCTGGTGCTCTATCCACTGTGCCACCCAGTTGCCCCCTCATCCTCTCTTTTTAAGTTGATGGTCAGGACTCTTTCCAGAGTAGGATTTATTCATCTAAATTAGTAGTCCCTATCTCTTCTTTACGTGTGGATTCAAAAAGAGGATGGAATCTCCAGCTATTTTTCATTCTCTTTATCTATGGACATCTGTGTTCAGCCCTGTGATGAAATGGCCCCTTTCTTGCTGTGGGTGAACATTGCCTGGGAAGCTGTTCCACCTGTAAAATATTAGAATACTAATACTGTAAACTGGGCATCTCAGAAGGTGCTGCTTCCCTGTAAGAAAGGTGGGGGAGGAGGGTGGAGCCAACAGCTGGAGGTAGTCAGGAGTGAAATGATTCATTAAAGCTTAGAGTCATCAGCCTTACCTGTAGCTTCAAACAGGCCAAGACTAAGGCCCATGGAAAGTTTCTTGTGGCAGGAATGAAGTGAGAGCTATCAGAGGGCAGGACAGCTCTGATACCAGAAAAGACAGGTATTCAGCCCTTCCTGAACAGTGGGGAATGACTTGTGATAAAGGCACGTCTATTCAGACCCATGGGATCTGGGCTGAGATTATGCAGAGGTACTTGTAAACTCATATACTAAAAGACAGAGCCAGCCTTATCTTTAGCTAGGGAGTATTTGTAAGGCCAAAGGGGAGGATGTAAGGAGTGAGTCCATGGTGACACCCACTTTCTAGAGAAAGATCAGGTAGGGTCACATGAGAAGACATGACTTAGCCTATGTGAAAACGACCTTATTAATGTACCTTATTTAAATATGACTGCTTTAAAATTTCTTAGTAAAGCTTTTAATATGAATACTTTTTTCATTCCCTGCTCAAGAAGGGGAAGAAGAACTATAAAATTCTCCATTAGAATGCAGGCTCCTTGAGAACAAAGGGGATAACCATCTGAGATTTAAGTTTGGTTTTGAGAGAAAAAAATCAAATTAAAATCAAGAATTAAAAATGGGAAGATAGGTAGCCAGTTATGGCAACCATAATCTGAATTACTTAAACTGGTAGCTCATCATAAAGTGGGAAATAAAAGATAATCAAACACACGATCATTATTTCCTAAGGAAATTTTGGTTGTTTGGTCATTTCAGTTGTGTTTGACTCTGTGACCTCATTTGGGATTTTGTTGGCAAAGATACTGGAGTTATTTGCCATTTCTTTCTCCAGCTCATTTTACAGATGAGGAAACTGAGGCAAACAGGGGAAAGTGATTTGCCCAGGGTCACACAGCTAATAAATGTCAAGAAGCCAGATTTGAACTCAGGTCTTCCTGAGTCCAGGTCCAGTACTCTATCAACTGCAATACCTAGCTGCCCTAAGTTAACTGATGTAAATCAATCACTATAACAAAGAGACCCAAAGAACCTAGAAACCAAATTATTCAGCCAGACTTTGATCTGCTTATCAAGTAGAGAACTATAGCAGCAAGGGCAATACTGATTTAGAGTATAAACTCATTGGTAAAATCTTACTGAGGATGACAGAAGATTATCAAGTATTGGGTCATTAAAGAGAGGGAAACAATGGAAGGTGATGTAAATTCACAGAAAGTATCCTGAAAGACCCAAAATCATCTTAAGAGTATTTAAAGATATCAGAGTATCAAAGGAGTATAATTGGGACACCAAAATGGAAAAATTTCTAAAGGTTTATAATAGAAACTCTTTTCTCCATCAACAAAAGTAGAACTACTATATTTAGACAATAGATATTACATAGGCGGAAGTAGCACCCCCCCCAAAAAAAAAAGGAAAAGATGAGAAAAGCAGGTAGACTTACCAACTATTCATAGAAGAGGTCCATACTGGGAGTGACTTGAGGGAGAAATAAGTGATGTGTGCCAGGTGGAGTTAAACCTCCACCACCACCCTAATCAACAGTTCCCTTTAGACCCCAATGGAGACAATCCAAGACCCTGAGCCCAAGAATCCCAGAGATAGCAGTGCCCCCTGTCCCCTGCCCCCGGCACTGGCCTTGCTCTTATCCTAACTCCTACAGTTATTATCAAGAATTAATGGGGGCAGCTATGTGGCACAGTGGATAAAACACCAGCCCTGGATTCAGGAAGACCTGAGTTCAAATCCGGCCTCAGACACTTGACATTCACTAGCCGTGTGACCCTGAGCAAGTCACTTAACCCTCATTGCCCCCCCCAAAAAAAGAATTAATGAATAATTTCCATGTAGGGGGAGATGAGACCATGCTAGTCCCCAATTCAATACACTCTAGTGGCTCCTTATAACCTCCAGGATGAAATAGCCCTTCATGACCTACCCTCCCAACCCATTTCCTACCCTTCTATCCCCCCACTCAGTTTGCTTTGCCCAAAATCTGTGGGTGAAAATGCTTCTTCAAGGAGCCAAACCTTTCCTGTTTCTGAATATTGTAAAACACAATTAAAGCAGTCTTTTAAACAGAATTATACCACAATTTCCTCAGAGTCACAGTAAGATTTTTTGAGTAAGTTCCTAAGCAAATCATATCAAGAAAACATACAGAAGGAAATTATTTTGGGAGCTTTGTGAAGGATAGATTAGATCAGGGAGAATTGGAACCTAAATAGGAAGCTAAGATAGGAGGCAAAGTGAGGGCTGATTAGAGCCTGAGTTAGCATGATGATTTTGGAAATGAAATTAAAAGGAAAAGCAGGCTCAAAACACATGGTAGGGACAGAACCAGCAGGATACTTGCCTGGTGATAAACTATACAGTTAAAGGAAAGAGGAATAGAAAGAGACGAAATATGAAAGCTCTGGGAAATAAGAACGTGATTGGTCTCATAGAAAGAGTACATTGTTGGAAACAGAACTCAACTTCTAATGTTATGTTCTAGGCATTGGTGGAATATCCCAGTGAACATGCACAAAGGCAATTGGAGGCAAGGCTAGGAATGAGCAAGAGGGGACTGGAGATGAAGGTGTGGGAGAGTCGAAATTTGGAGCGAATTTGGCCCCTGCTGGAATGTACTACATAGAAGTGAAAGAGCCCTGCAGAATGCTAATGGTTGGTAGGTAATGGAAAGAAGTAGCAAAGGGAACTAAGAAGTCATTGGGAGCACAAGAGGAAGTGGCAAACACAAAGTTTTAACTGAGAGGGAATGATCAACAGTGTCAGATATAGCTAAGAGGTCCTGAAAGAAGGGAACTGAAAAACAGATAGTTAATAATAAATCATGCTTAAATAGTGTTATAAGGTTCTCAAAGTTTCCCTCTCCTAAAGCACGTGAGGTATGTAGGACAAGTATAATCTCCCCCAGTTTACAGATGAAGAAGCTGATGTTCAGAGCAATGAGGTGATTGTCCTGCTATCACAGGGCTAATAAGTATAAAAGCTGAGAATTAAATCTAGTGCTCCTAATTAACTGGCTTCCCTGCATTCAGTCTCTCTAGTCATTAATTGATCTAGGACAACTGTGACCAATCATGTTATTTCCCCTGTTCAGAAACCTTCAGTGGCTCCCTATTGCCTCAAATAAAATATTTTCCTTCATTAGAGCTTTGAACCATCTAGCTACTACTTATCTTTCAAATTCAATTCACATTACTCCGCTGCACAAACTCCCTCTTTCAGACAAACTGACCTACTTTTAGTTAACCTTATCTACATTCCAACTCCTCCTGTCTTTATGCCTTTGGATGGGACTGTTGTTCCCCATACCTGACTTGCACCCTCTCCTTAGCTCCGCCTCTGAATTTCTAAGTTCCTCCAAGACTCAGTTCAGGGAACACCTCTTACATGAGACCCTTTGTGTTACCTGAATTGTTTGTTCTTTCCCAGCTCCTAAAAGTACATTGCCTTTGTTATTTAGATCCTCTGATTTACTTCTCTGTATGTGTGTTTCTTTAGCTCAAATTTTGCCTTTACCACTCTCTACCTGTGTTGCCTCCAGCCAGTCACTTTACCTTTCCTGAGCCTCAGTTTCTTCTAGATGGCCTCTGAGGTCCCTTCCAGCTCTGTGTCTATGATCCTATACTTCTGAGTTGTATCCCCTTGTCTCAGCAGAAAATAAGCTCTTCAAGGGCATGGACTATGACCTCGAACAGTGTCTTATCCATGTTAGTCACTTAATAGATGTTTATTAAATGTAATTGCAAATCTCTTGTTCTTTCCATCAGACCGCAGTGTTTCCATTAGCTGTCCCCAGGGGGAAAATGGTTTGTAAACATGGAGCAATTTAATATATCGGTCTCTTTCCTGGGGTTTGTTTTAGGCATGGGGATGGCAGGATGGGAGGGAGGGAACAGTTATCTTTGGTGGTATAATTTAAGTTGCATTATAGCAGGGGTGTCTCCATCAAGAGGTAGCCCCTTGGCAGACCTACCCCAATCTCACTGCCTATAAACTTCTAGCCTGGAAGAGACTCTTCTGGATTAGCAAAAAGATGAGGCTTTTATCTCTGGGCTGTTACAATAAACACTGTTGAGAGGCAATATGTTGTTGGAGAGAGTGTATTGGATTTCCAATCTAATACCTTGGTTTCAACCATGGGCAAGTCAGTTTGTCGATCAAGAAAAAGCATGTATTAAGCAGTTGCTCTGTGCTAGGCACGATGCTACGTGATGGGCATAAAAAGACAAAAATACAACAGTCCCTGCACTCAGAAGCTTACATCTCATCAAGAGAGTGTGCACACATAGAAATAAACACGGAATATATATGAAGGAAAGAAAAGGTGATAGGGGTAGGGTAATCCCTAATAGGTGGAAGTATTGGAAGTGATGAGATGTACTACATTTGAATTGAGCCTTTGAACTGAACCTTAATGAAAACTAGGAATTCTAGAATGCAAAGATGATGAGTGTGGTTAAGCATGACTGGTAGTTTAAACAAAGGCAAAGAGATGGGAGACAGACTGTCATCAGCTCTCTGAGTTTTAGTTTCTTTATCTGTGAAATGGGTATAATCAGAGCCACCCTTCAGGTTTGCATGGGCCTAGGCAAATTTTATTTGCAGGATTCCTTCTATATAAACAAGTTGATTAAAAATGTTTTGGGGCAGCAAGGTGGCTCAGTAGATAGAGCACCAGACTTGGATTCAGGAGGACCTGAGTTCAAATCCGGCCTCAGACACTTGGTAATTGCTAGCTGTGTGACCCTGGGCAAGTCACTTAACCCCAATTGCCTCACTAAAAATAAAATAATAATAATGATAATAATAAAAAGTTTTGCAAAAAATCCTGGGCCCATGTGAGAAATACTGATTTATCAATGAACATTTAGAATAATTTGCCTTCAACATGAACCTTTTCATAAGTATTATGATTTGAAATACTAAACTATACACAGGTGAAATGACTGTTTAAATCTGGGTGGCTATTGCCCATTCAACTACTTGTGTTATAATTCCATGCAGTCTAGGCAAACACTGATGGATAAAGAGTGAATTCCCCCCACCCATCCTTTCCTCCTATTTGCAACACTGTTCATCAGATATTCCTGGAAAATGGTTTGCGCTATGAAGGCTCACCTCACTTCTGTGTTGCCCACAGTTCCTCAACATGTCACAAATATCCATAGCTTCATTTTCCTAAAGTGTTTTCAACACCACTCAATAGCTGACATCCAGAAGTTAGGCTATATCCAACAGCTTGTTATCACTCCCAATAATACCCATTCCAAGAAAAACTGAAAATGTTCCTTTTTTTTTCTTTAGCATCAGTGTGTGTTAAAGAATAAAACACCTGTGTGACCTTGGGCAAGTCACTTAACCCCCATTGCCTCACAAAACAAGCAAACAAACAAACAAAAAGAATAAAACACAGTGAATAAAAACTTTATTATGGATCAAGAACTCTGTTTTAGAAAGGCCTATCATGGAAAACCTTGATAATGATATTCATTTTCATAACAGATAATTTTTAAGTCTTACACTGAAGTTTAAATCGTTAATTTTAAAATATCGGGGCAGCTAGATGGCACAGTGGATAGAGCACCGGCCCTGGAGTCAGGAGTACCTGAGTTCAAATCTGGCCTCAGACACTTAACACTTACTAGCTGTGTGACCCTAGGCAAGTCACTTAACCCCAATTGCCTCACTAAAAAAAAAAAAAAATATATCATTGGTTGTGTTGGCAGTACAAATAAACCAGAAAATGGAATATTGACACTGACTTGACATTTTATATTGCTGTTTTTTGAAGCCTCAGATACAAATCTTTCTCAGAATTAAAATAGTATTCACTTTGCATTAAATATACAAAATACACTAAAATTAGAATTTAAGAAAATTAAATCAAGTGGAGCTTGTTTGTTATAAATAAACATCTTTTTACATTAAAATTGTGTTTGCACTATTATTTACAGAATTTTAAATATACCCAAAGGTAAAAAGTACAAAGTAAACATATTCCGGTCTAATACAAACTATCCAGCTTCTAATGTAATGATACATAACAGAAGACATTGTTCTACACAATATAATGTACTAGCATGTACACACATTTTGATGGAAAGAGTCCCTTTTTTAAATGGGAAAACCTTAAAATTTAAGCTTATTGCAATTAGTCAAAACATTAATGGTTATGATGTATTTTCTTTTAAAAATGTTATTTTCCCCCCAATACATGTAAAGACAATTTTTAACATTCATCTTTTTTTTTTCAATTTTGAGTTCCAAATTTTTTCCTTTCCGCCCTCACCTTCCTTTTTTTCCCCCTTCCTGTTATGGTAAGCAATTTGATATAGGTTATACATGTGCAATCATATAAAACACATTTCCATATTAGTCATGTTGTCAAAGAAGACACAGACCCAAAGGAAAAACAAAACACACACAAAAAAGTGAAAATAGTATACCTTGATCTGTTTTCAGATTCCATCAATTCTTTCTCTGGAGATGGATAACATTTTTCAGCATGAGTACTTTGTTAAGGGTCCTTGAAGAACAGGATCTAGGACAGGGGTCTCACTTGCCTGAGTCTAAGGTAGTATGCTACCCACCTCAGAAGCTTGCTTTGAGGATCAAATGAAATAATTTAAGTAAAACACATTACAAATATAAAGACTTTGAACAAATTGCAAATAAACTCAGTTTACTAAAAATGGGTTCAGTAACATATATTGTAAAAAAAAAAGTCCAGTTGGCATGACTTAGTGGAAAGTTTGCTAGATGATTTTGGTTAGACTCATGACTTTGCTATTTACTCCCTGTGTAACTGAAAAAGTCACTTAACCATTCTAAACTTCAGTTTCCTCCTCTGTAAAATGAGGGGATTAGACTTGATAGCCTCTGAGACTCCTTCCAGCTCAGAATCCATGACTCTGATCCTCATCATATTGTGGAACTCACCCTGAGTTCTTGGAAACCATGCCCATGGAGTGAAGGTCTGATGAGGTTCCACCAAGGTAGAAATGTTTCTGGGACAGACTAGAGCTACTCTAACCAGGTTCAGAGAGGTTTATCACCTAAAAGTCATCAAAGGCAATAACATTTCTGGCCCATGATGATTCATGAAACAGATAAAAATATAAAATATCCTTTGGGCATCTCTGATTCCCTCCTACCTTCCTAATGCAGGTGACAAAGTATCAGGAATGGCCACACAGAGTACTAAGAATCATTGCTTTTTTGACTGCCTATAAAAAAGGTTGAATTTTTCCCTACTAAGAACATCAGGGAGGTGATGGATGTGAAGACATTAACCAATATTACACAAAAGATGAAAATAATTGTCTTAGTAGACTGCCAATGACTGGTTACCAATATGGTAGTCATTCAGAATCTACTTCCTTTGTTCAGTCAGATCAGTGACTGGTTACTGCAAAGATCAAAATAAATACCAAATCATAAACAAAAGAATAAATGTGAGAGGGAAATGTCATATCCAATTATAGTAACTTTAACTCCACCCTACTATTTAAATAGGCTGTCAACTCCAAAATTGGAAAATGGATAAAAGAGAAGACAATGACTTTATCACTGTTTCATTGAAAAGTCTAGATGACTGTTTTAGTCAATGTAACACAACTCCTCCAAAAGCCCAGAACCTCCATCGGCCACCAAATATGTGTTCTTGTTAAGAATAAATAAATGGCAGCCAATGGCAATGCCAATTTAGGATATAAGCTAATGTGTAAAATGTCATTAAGTAGGAGGGGGAAGAAAAAATAAGCAATAAAAAGCATTATGGGGGAGAAATGGGTCCCTAGAGATCTTGGCATGATCGCTAAACTAAAAGTACCAGAGAACATTTATAGGATAAACCAGAATGAAGACAACAAATAAATATCGGGGGCAGCTAGGTGGCGCAGTGGATAGAGCACCAGCCCTGGATTCAGGAGGACCTGAGTTCAAATCCAGCCTCAGACACTTAACAATTACTACCTGTCTGACCCTAGGCAAGTCACTTAACCCCAATTGCCTCACCAAAAAAAAAAAAAAAAATGAAACAAAATAGGTATACTGGCATTTCTATAGTGAGTGGCACATCAGCATTGAAAAGGAAATCACTGCATTTGGATTCTACCACTTTAATACCTGATTAACAATGAAATGAAGCAGCAAAAGGCATTTAAGATATAGATGAGAATGGATGGACCAGAACAAGTATGTATCTAAAAACTCCACCCTGGTGGCAAAAAATCTTAATGACATTCATGGATCAATATTCATGACATCTCCAAGTAGGGACGATTCCAAAACAATGTAAAGAATCACAAACAAGTCTTATTACCAAAAATAGACATTAGCAACTTCCAACCCCTATGATTACTTTTTTCAAATTTCCATAAATCTTTACAAGAATGGTCTATGAAAACATCAAGAATATCTTGGATGAAAATCTGAGAAAGAAGCAAAACTTTTGTAGACAGCTTTGTATAGCAGACCACATCTTTGCTCATGAGAGTGAAGAATGAAAGATCTCACTTGTCTACTGTTTGTCAGATACAAAAAAGAGAACTTGACTTGGTAGAGCAAAATCTATATAAACTCTCCTCCAGTAAAACATAGTTCATGCACATGGTAAAATCTTGCAAGGTTTCATGAGAGATTTGATTACCAAGATCACTTTGTTCAATGATCCATTAAGTATCAGTAGCAAGCAAGATATCCAATGGGATGACAATAAGCTCATCAAAGATATTCTATGGGGCAGCTAGATGGTGCAGTGGTTAAAAGCACCAGCCTTGGATTCAGGAGTACCTGAATTCAAATTCGGCCTCAGATACTTGACACTTACTAGCTGTGTGACCCTGGGCAAGTCACTTAACCCTCATTGCCTGTAAAAATTTAAAAAAAATTTTAAAAAAAGATACTCTATGGAACAGTGTTCAGGACTCTTTCAAGTTCATTTTGGAATTTTGTAAGAAGTCTAAGAAGATGATGAATTCCTTACTAACAGCTTTTGTAGACTGCCTTGTTTTGTTGTTGCACTGAAATCTAGAACACTGCAAGGTTTTCTCCATGAGATCTATGGTCACACCCCCCCCCCCCCAAAAAAAATCAACCTAGCCATGCACGTAGGAGAAATGAAGGAGATGAAGAATACATATTGCCAAGATTAGGATGTGAAGTTGGGCAGGCAACCCATGGAGTTAGTCCATTAATAACTTCATCACAGGCATGTGCTATAGGTGAACAATTATCAAGGCCAAAACTAGGAGAGAAGGATGTTGGGCTGAATGTTAGCTGGAAAACTGGGAAGCTCTTTTAATGGTCTCAAGCTGTTTGCTTCCACAAAAACCCAACACTAATATGTAGATCATAGAGCACCACAATTTCAAATGAATTCCACGGAGGAATGGAATGATACATGATGAAGATAAGCAGGTTGGAGCATATGAACATATTAACTTGTACACAAGTGGTAACATAAAAGATATCATATAAGGAACAAAAGTGCTGTGAGTCCAGCATGTTTTTAGGAAACATCACAGATGAACAAGTCCAAGCACTGACCTGGTCACCACATCATATTATAAGAACCAGAGGAATGCCCAAAACATGTTAAATGGATTCTTTAGGAAGGTGTTATGGAAAGATAGAATAACATAGGTTGAATGGGGATAAATAAGTTGTCATCTATGTGAATGGAAGGTGAGGATCCACACCGATGACATTACACGTTCACTGGAGTGTTTATTGTTTAGTGAGGTCTGCCTATACTGTATTTTAAAAGCCTTTGTTCTCCTTTTCTAAACATTGGGAGTTTTCACTAATAACACGTATCATGTGTCCTTATTACTTAACTACTTTGATGGCCTCACATATATAGTTGTTTAATTGTAATAAAACTACAGCTAACAATATATTCCACAGTGAGGTTCTGTGGAATGAACCAGACAGTAGTCATGATGATCCATTAATTTTGGTCTACTTTCCAATTGGCACTGGTTACTGGAGCCAAACCAATCACGTGGCAATCCACACTGGTTGTCAAGACCAAAATGCATGGATTGACCTTGCCACATTCCATTTGTTTGCTGCCTGTAGATGCAGCTGAACTCAAGGGACAGTCCAATTTTTCTATCAGTAGCCTCCCTGTGCAATGGGGATCATCTTAGCCAAGCATAAACCTAGTGTAAGAGCCAAACCTTTCTTTCCCTTCTCTAGCACTGAGTAATGACTGCTTTCATGACCACACATGGATGATTGCCAACCCTGATGAGGTTATATTGAATCAACTTGAGTGGGGTCTTAAAGAATATTGATGTTAACGTATAAGGAAAAGCACTTAGAAAACGACTGGCAGGCCTTTATGAGGCCATTGGCCTTAATTGGAACGTTTTTTCCCCTTGTACTTTTTCTTGGGATGGAGTCAGTGAGCTTTCAGTATGTTATTGACCTCTCCAGAGTTTTCCCTATCCGAAGCCCCTTCCCTGGGCAGTGTTCTGCATTCCCTAGTCAATTCTCCTGATGCTAATTTTCTCATGGTCAGTCCAGTGAAAACTCATTCTGCAAACTGAATGTGAGTCTCCTGGTTTTTATTTGGAAACATTTGAACAGTGGTTTTTTTTTCTTTCCCTGTCTCTCATATATACTACTCCCTTCCTATTCTTGTCCCTCCCCATCACCACCCCCACCCCCCACCCCCAGTTTGGCAGCAACAAATTAGGAAAGTCAATTCTCAGGTGAGACACTTCTAATTGACCACAAGCTTGAATTTCTCAGTGTTATATTCAGAAATGTAATGGGGACGTCAAGGTTCGCTTTCTCCAAACTCAAAAAGCATTGGTAGTCAACCGTAGGTCACCCTCATCTGCCAATGTGTTTTGCAGGCCTATTCCCTAAGTGGCCAACTACTCTCCCCCTTTCTTCTTTAGTTTTCATTGGTGACACAGTGAACCATATTAATCCAAGCAGCAGTGACAGAGATAATCACTCCCACATTGTCCTCAGAACTGTTCCTACTACCCTAGGTAGTGATACTAAATTATACATACACTGGAGCCTTAAACATGGTACTATATTCATCAGAACACAAAGACATTTCCTCCTATTATACCAAGGCTTTTCTAAAGCTGTTGTATTAGGCATGCTGCAGAAATTACAAAAATGCATAAAAACAGGTATTCTTTTTACAATTTACAGCACTGAGAAAAATAGAATGAAGAACCTAGCACTTCCTACATACCCATTCACGTTCAACTGCCTTCCTCTTAATGAAGAAACTAATAATGCAGACCAAACATTTGATATCCTCAGTAGACTATAAGCTCCTTGAGGTCAGGGACTGCTTCACTTTCTTTTTTCATTTGTATCTCTAAGGCCACGCATGCTGCTTCCCATGTAGTAGGTTGATTATTCAATTGGAATTGAATACATAAACCTAATGCTAGGTCCCTGAGATAGTAATAGGAAATCATGAGGTACAAAGTCAGAAATTCCAAACTCCACTTTCTTGTTCTCAAGTCTGGTGACCATCTGCCTGGTTTAAGAATTAGCCAACAATTTCCAGAGGGTAATTTGGCTTAAACGAGTGACTGGAATGCTTGTGGGTTTGTATCTCCCTCTCCTTAGATATCTTTTTGTTTTATCTGTTCTACTCCCATTTCCCCATTTTTGCTACCTCAGTCGTTTTGGTGCCTCACCTAGCAGGCAGGCACTCAATAAGTATTCTTCGAATGAATGATGATTGGAAGTTTGATCCACATGATTAAGATGGCACTTGGTGCAAAATAACTGGATGACAAATTGCCAGTTCCTGAATTGGGACAGTCTAGTAAGTACTAATTGGCAAACAGATGGAATTAGTCTAAAGTCAGTTAATTCAACCTTCAAACAGTTGCTCCCAAGGACCTAAGCTCCAGAAGGATATTGTTGTTGTTTACAATGGTAACATATAACTGCTGCTGCTGTGACTACTAGCATTTATATAGAGCTTTAAGGTTTGCAAAATTATATACAAATATTATCTCATTCTATCTTCACTAAAATCCCTGGAAGGTAGGTGCTATTACTATGCCTATTTTATAGATGAGGACATTGAGGCAGACAGAAGTTAAAGTGACTTGTTCAGGGCTACACAGTTGAAGTATGAGTCTGGATTTGAACACACATCTTCCTGACTCTGGGTCTAGCAGTTTATCCACTGTGCTGCCTAGCTGTTATAGCAAGAATCGGGGAGTTCTCTGTCTGCACTTAACAAAGCTAGTTAGTTCTACTCCATCTGCATATATCATTCTGGTAGCAGCAATAGTTCAAGAAAAAAAAATTCTCAAGTATTTAAGGAGCCATTTTCCTTCTGTCAATTTGACAGGTAATGACCAAGAAGGAGGACATTTTCAGTGCCTGGAATTCATGTCTTCATCATGTTGCTTCCTTGTCCCTGGCGCACATACACAGAGGTCAGTTGGTGTTTATTGAATTTATAATCTGTGAATGACATGATGATCCTGAAGGTTATTTGAGTAACATGACTTTCCCCATTAGGGACATGAGTGTTTCCAAACATGAGTGTCCCAGGCCAGTAGTGAGGCATTTCAGTCAGAGACTTGGCAAACCTCTTGGAGAGCCTAAAATGTTGTCTTTGAGGCCCCTGAATCACTTACTGAAGTTAGAACAGGGGACTTTGTGTGCTAAATTAACTGATGTTCAGCAGGAACAGCTAGCAGAGTGAAGCTCATCAAAGCCAGCGTGAAGAGCACACTGAACAGCTCACTTGACATAACTTGAAACAATAGAACGTTCCACCAAATGGGAGCCAGTTGGAAAAGAGCCACGTGGCACGGAGCCTGAATCCCATCACAAGAAGACTGTCATTGGTCAATAAATAAATTCAAGGGCATCTGTACAGATAAAGTGAGATTGTTTTAATAGGGTCACTGCCTGAAGAATTTTAAGTACCAGAACTAACAGCTTAGGCCTAATCCTCAGGTTAGTAGGTAACTTGTTCAGCACTTTAAACAACATTCATTTCAGCCTGAGAGAGCACAAAGGAAAAAAAAAATCTAACATGTCACTGAATTTGAACCTAAGTGAGAGCTGTGGAAGAGAGAAGAAAGGCAGCAGATTACTATCAGAATGATTGTTTAACTTTAGGACCATTGGGTAAAAATTGATAATGACAGCCTTAATGGGGAGGTAGGGGTGGGGAAGACAAAATGAAACAGCCACAATATTGTCAGTTTTTATTCCTGAGAGATTTCTGTAATATATATATATATATATATATAGGTTAGAAATTCCCAGTTGACATTACATCTCTTTTGGACATTTTTAGTCAATTATATGGTGTCCAGATGGAGACCTGTTAAATATTTAGAAATTGTGGTCGTCATTAGATAGAATTTTTAGAGAATCTCAGGTGTCTGTCATCACCGGAAACATGACATTCAAAGCTTGAATAAAGAAACCAACATCCAGGGACCACAGAAAGAAAAGAGCCTTAGGCCCATTACCTGAGATTTCTGGACATTTAAAACCTTACTCTCACCATATAAGAGGAAAAGAGAGAGAGCCCCAACTAGACTAATTTCAGTCTCTGAAAGCCTTAAAATGATTAACCACGAGGAAATGCCAAGTGTTTGATGTTGCCAAAGCACATATAAAATCAAAACAGATTCCAGGCCATTCTACTTGGCTAACAACAGCAACAAAAATGATTAAATGCCTTCAGGAAATTTATCTAAGAAGTATTGGGCTCAAAGTCAAGTGGAAGGGATTCTGATCTATCAGGTAACTGCAGCAAAACTTGAATCAATGCTATTGTAGGATTCAAGGATACTAGAAATATACTAAAAATAGAAAAATGGGTTAATCATGGTAAGTTTTTTTCCTTAAGATAGGAATGCTCAGAGCATGTGTAACAATCAAATGAAGAATTCCCAGTAGACAGTGATGAATTTGCTCGAGCAGCTGTTAAATTCAAACTAGGAAGAAAAGCGTCCTGAAGATACCCCCCCCCAAAGGAATTTGGAACAGAAATACAAGTAGTTAGTCTAACTTGGGTAATCAAAGCCCTGATGAAGAGAGAATACAATGAAGGGAAAGGAAAAGGAAAAGGTTAAGATCGAGGATAGTGTCCAGCATCATCATGGGTGAGAGATCTGAGGCTGTATCAATCTCATTAGGAATATCATCTGGCCTGAATGTTAACTAGTCATCAAAAGCTTAAGGAGAGGGATATTTAAAATTTACATTTAGAACAATTCAGAGATTTTAGTATATGCTAGAATTGAATACATTTAGAGCTAAAAGGGACCTCAGAGATTATGTAATCCAATTATCTGATTTTATAGGTAAGGAAATAAGACCTAAAGAGGTTGAGTGACTGCCCAAGTTCACACAGGTAGATGTAGCAAAGCCAAATTCTCTGACTCTAAAACCAGTCATTTCCTCCCCTATGCTGTTTTAGAAAATCAAACTATTAAACAGATAAATTAGTATTTTCATGAATAAATATAGCTACCATTTATTTGTTTTAAGGTGTTATTATCAATCCTGACCCTATTTGAGATTTTTCTTGGCAAAGATCCTGGAGTGCTTTGCCATTTCCTTCTTAAGCCCATTTTACAGAAGAGGAAACTGAGGCAAAGACTCATAGCTGATAAGTGTCTGAGACCAGATTGGAACTCAGGAAGATGAGTCTTCCTGACTCCAAGCCTGGCACTCTATCCATTGTGCCACTTAACTGTCCCATTTTAAGACATAAAAATGTAAATGTATTAACTTATTTGGACTTCAAAAGAGCCCTGTGAGGTAGGGGCTGTTATTACCCATCTCTATTTTTCAAATGAAGAAACCCACACTTAGAGAGATTCAGTGACTTCACCTATGATTATGTAGCTAGTAAGGGATTAGATTCAAACTCAGGTCCTCTTGACCCAAAGCCCAGTACTCATTCCCCTTCACTGTGCTACCTATCATACACATTTTCCCTTATATTTTTCAGTTCTCACAAGGCCTGTGAGATTTATACCTCAGGAAGTAGAAAGCCCCTATCTTGATCTGTAATAAAGTAATAAAGAATTTAGGGTATCATCATGAAAAACAATACGTATTTATAATTAGAATGTATAATAGTGACAACTTCTGCCCATCAGAGGATTAATTTCTAAGCTCCCTAGAGAATACTGGTTCTGAACCAGAGTTTGTTCTCTTGTTATTAAAAATTCAATCACATTTATTATTAAAGTAATAGACCAACATTTTCAATCACAGCCATTCTTTTTAGTATTTTTTTAACATCCTCAGCATTTTCCCAGTCTATTTTTTTCTCCTGTTGCTAATAGTGCTGTTCCTTAGGGAAGCTGCACCCAGACTTGGTCTCTAGATTTGGCATTTATCTTCTCTGGGATGCACTCTTCCCCGCCCCACATGTGTCATGATAGCATGCCAGTGTGGGGAAAGAAATGCCATGACCTCAGTTAAACTTACCCAAGCCCTGCTTGAGTTTACATGCCAATAGGAAGGGCTTGATCCATTCCCATAAAATAGATGGGAGCCTGATACAAAACCTTTCAAGTTACTACAGTCTCAGTTAATCCATAAGGGAAACCTGAGCCCCTTCTGGGGAGTCAGAGGCAGGGATCATTAGGGGTATATCAGCTCCCTACAGCTTACCATCCTCTCTCCTCGCCCCAGTCCCCCCCCCCCCCCCCCGTCTTTTCTTTCTACTATCATCACACCCTGTTGCTCTTGCAAAGTAGATCTGATGCTTGCTAGGAAGGGGCTAGAATGTGTTGGAGGATGTTGGTGATAGGTCTGGCATTTGCTGGTTGTTTGATCCTGGGCAACTGCTATGACCCTCAGTTTCCTCATCTGTAAAATAGGGATAATAATAGCTCCCATCTCCCAAGGTTGTCATGAGGATCACAGTTTATTAACTGTTATTATTATTGATGAAATAGTGAATGGAAAGTTCTTTGCAAACTTTTAAGGCATCAGACTGAGCTCTTGCTGTTATTCTCTTGACTTTCCTCTAGCTGCTCACAGATCTAGAGGGCCTAGGGAGAGCCAGTTGCAGCTCCCAAACAGGCAGAGAGGGTCAAAAGGGAGAACTGATGGAGGTTGTCAAAGCCTGGATTCCCCTCTACTTTAACAGCACTTAAGCAGAGGAAAGGGAAGGGAATGAGGTCAAAAGGCCATGGGATGGAAAGTGTTCATTTGGACTATTAAGCTGCTTTTCACCCCTATTGCCCCAGCACTAGGTGCCCTTAATGGGAAAGGTGAACAAGGAATTACGAGGAAAGATTGTGGAGCGGTGGAAAGAGCCCTCAATTTGTAGTCAGGGTCCCTAGGTTCAAATCCCGGGCCTGCTACCTACTAAAACTCAAGTGAGCTTAGTCAAGTAACATTACCTCTCTGAGTTTGTTTCCTCATCTTAAAACAAAACAAGGGGAAATGGTATTAGATTTTTACCTTGGGGGTCCATGAATTTGGGTTTTTGGGTTTTTTGGCAGGGGGCAATGAGGGTTAAGTAACTCGCCCAGGGATACACATCTAGTAAGTGTCAAATGTCTGAAGCTGGATTGAACGTAGGTCCTCCTGAATCTAGGACCAGTGCTTTATCCACTGAACCACCTACCTACCCCTGCCATGAATTTGTTTTAAAAAATATTTTGCCAACTACATTTCAATATAATTGACTTCCTTTGTAATCCTACGTATTTTACTTGATGAATTTAAAAACATTATTCTGAGAAGTAGTCCATAAGCTTCACAAAAAGAATCTTTGATAGAAAAAAAAGGTTAAGAACCCCTGGCCTTTAAAGTCTTCTCCAGTCCTAAAGGATTCTGGCCAATATTTTGGGATAGACTACAGTTCCCATAGCTTTCCTATGTCCCTTGTCCCATAATAGATATTGCAAGTCAACAGCTATTCCTGGCAAATATAACTATTGTACCTGAATTTAAGAATTATCATTTGAAATACTGCATAATGACAAGGAATGGTAAGCTCCTATGTAAATGTTTGCACACTTTAAAGGGGTTTATGAAAACAAACCTAACTCCAGGTCGCCGATATTACAGGTCCCAGACAATGCAAACAAAAAGAACCCTTCATCCTCCTTCCTTTCCTGACGTGTGAAAGCTAGTGATTGCCTTTCTTGGGGGAGAAAAGCCAGGATGCCCTTTTCTTTGAACTGTCCTTGTATGTGCTACATTTGAGAGATGATAGCAAAGGCAGAGTTGAAATTCTAAGTGGACCTTTCTTTGTTAGGCAGCACCATATTTGGCCTCGTAGGCACTTTGTTCCAAGTCATCATCAGGTCTCTTTTGTAAATGGCTGTGCTTCAGAAAAGCATCCTTGACCTTAGTGCTTTACAGTGTATAAGTACTTGCTTTGTCATGTTCTTAGAATGCTGAGGAAGTACATGATGGAAGATTTACCTTTTCAGTTGTTGAATTTTGTTTTGTTATTGGCTGATGAGCAAAGTAGAAGCCATCTGAAAATGCTTCTAAGCCCAAAACTAAAAGAAGAAAGAAAAAAAATTAAAAGAAGTACAACCCCAAATTGTCTTGAGGCTAAAGGATTTTTGTTATTTTTTCCCTTTGCCCACCCTTCTGAGGAAGCTATAGGCAGGAACTAACCTCAAAATTGAAGGACCACTTATTATTATTAAGTATCTACTGCAATAAGTAATGGCTTCATATTCTTTTAATAAATTTCACACTACCAAATATTCATAATCTCCAAACTACATGAATTGAAATGCTTTCAAAATAAAGAGGCCTCCCAGAGTAGGTCAAAATCACATGGGAACAGGAGGAGATCTGTATCATGCACGTTGTCCCATCTGCTACTGGGGTTGTACCAAGGACGCTTCCAGTGGGCCTACTACAGAGGATGAGATTACATTTTAATACATTTATTCACTGCAAAAAATAGTTCTTTTATTCCCATGTGCAAAAGGTCTGCAGAACTAAAAATAAAAGAATAATAGCAAGATAGTGATTTGTCCTAGGACATTTCTATATGAATCCCTTTGAGATAGATAAAAAGACTGAGACGAAGATAGTAATAATACTGGGTACATATGTAGTACATTCATTCAGTAATAATACCTGGTACTTATGTAGTACATTCATTCAGTGATCATTTATTACATACCTACTCTATGCCAAACATTGGGCTAGCAGATACAAAGACAGAAAGGAAACGATTCCTGCTTTTAGGAAGCTTTACTAGTGGGGAAGTGGGGATTACAACCTGTCCATAGATAAAGTATTTTGCAATATGTTTTCTGATCCATTGGATTGAATAAACTGGTGCATATTATAGTCAACAAGTATTTATCATGCACTTGTGTGCCAAACACCATACAAAGAAAAGCAAAAACTAGGTCTCTGCCCTCAAGTAGCTCTGATTCTAATGAGAACGACAGCATGCAAAACACTATGTATCAGATATCTATATCTAGATAAATATCTAGATAGATAAATATGTGTATAGTAAATAGAAGCCAAGACACTGATGGAAATTTCAGTTTGATCCACAATATTCAGTTTGACCCATTTCAGTCAATTAAAACCTTGAGTTTCCTCCTCTCAGATCTTCACTGTCTCCCCTTCAGAGCAAGAATGAAGTGAAGGTCAAGTTGATCTGGGCATTCAGGCTTTAAGTGCTCTCTCCTAGAGAATGCCTGCCTTCCTCCTGCCCCTATATGAGAGTTGCCTCTTTCCAAGGCTTAATCACAGACCATGATTTACTTCTTGGTCACCCCAGGGAGTAAAACCCAGCCGCTCCTCTTCATAAAGCATGCTATCTTTAGAGAATCCTCCTTTGAAGGTGGAAAGAATTGATGAGGTAGGTGTATGACAAATGACCGGACTCCAAGGCTGCTTATGTATTTTATTGTTGTGGTTCTTTGAAGGAAAAAAAAAACTAAAAAAAAGAAAAAACCAACAATGAGAAAAAGAAAAACCAAAAAAGTCTCCTTGCTGAACATTTGTTTCACAGAGAACAATGCAGGACATAGTTTAGTGGTACTTGACCCAAGCTCTCTGGAGAGCCATTTGCAATTTCCAGGTATATCCTTTTTTGTTTGTTTTTTTTAAATGAAGGAAGTATTCCTGGGTATCAGCTTTTGTTTTCCCCCCTTTGCTCCCATCTCAGAAATAGTTTACAATCTCTTAACACTAGAAGGCAGGTTATAATCTCTAAATGAAACTTCCTTTGTTGGGCAGGGCCATATTTGGTCTCTAAGGAACTTGTTCCAAGTCATCAGGCCTCTTTTGTAAATGAATGTGCTTGAGACAAGCAAAAATTTGATTCAAAAATCTACTCGGTCCTTTAAGTTATTCTTAAATTCTGGTCTTTTAAATTAATTAGCAGATGAATTTAGATTAAGCAGCTGAATATACTAGAAGAGGAACTCTAGTGGACATAGAAAGTTGGTGTTGGTATACCTCAATTACCCCATCCGTATAATAATAATGACTAGCATTTATATAGCATTTGAAGGTGTGTGCTCTACACACGTTATGTCATTTATCCTCACAACCACAGGAGATAGGTGCTAATACTCCCTATTTTAGAGATGAGTATGTCAAGGCAAACAGAGGTTAAGTGACCTGCCTAGGATCACACTGCTGAAAAGTGTGAAAATTGGATTTAAACTCAGGTCCCCTTGATCTGGGGTGCATTGGTCCATCTAGCTGCCTAATACTTTCACTACATAAATCACAGGGCTAGTATTGTAGAAACTGTAAATTCCCACAGAAATTTGAGCAAACAATATTAGAGTGTATAACAGTAGCATGTTGGTTTGTTTATTTAACTTAGCCTCCCTTACGGTGATGTAAAAGAAGAGATATGTGCTATTTTTAGTGTTTTTCACATGCTCCCCCCTTAAGGATTGCTCATAGTTTGTACCTGTCTTCATGACCCCTGCACTCCAGAAGAGAGGCTGGAAGGAGCTGTTTACTTAAGTTTTGAGTCACTTTTGATGTGTCTTTCCCCCTTCATTCTTCTTTCACATTTCTCTCCCAGTGTGTCATTGAGAACATCTGGATTTTGTGGTTAATCTGTTTAATAGCGATTGTCTGCTATTTAGTCAGTCATAGTCCTGTGACATTTGAATTTCAGAATGAGACAAGTTTAGTATTAGACATCCTTTACAACAATACATCTGAGGAAAAAGTCCAGAGCAATTTGTTCTGAATAAGTTGTAGTGATTCACCACTGAGGAATGGTGCTCAAGAATGAAAAGTTTATTAGTAGATGTACATCTTAGCCATGTGTTATGAATAGAGAAGGAAGTGCAAAGCCTGTTGTCTTACCTAGCACCCAACACAATGCCCTGCCCATAGCAGAAGCTTAATAGATGTTGATTGAATTGAAGAGAAGATTTTCCATTAAAATGCCAATGCCCATTTTTCTTGCGAATCCTATTGCCGTATCTAATATTAGTTCATCATTACAAAATGAAGGTAGACTACTATATAATTTAATTTGTTTTTTAAAAGACAATTTAAAAATCAAGTACTCTAAGTACAAGATAAAATAAGTATGGTGAGACAAAAAATTGTATGACAAAGGTTTTTGAGACCTGCAAACTCCATGTGAGTTAACAGTGTAATGTGGCAATCACACCAGCTAATGTATTATCTTAGACTCCATTAAAGTAAATTCTGTAAACATTTATTAAGGATCTATGTGTCAGGCACTGTGCTAAGCCCTGGGGATAAAAATAGGAAAAAGAAAACAGTCCCTTTTACCAAGGGATACTGGAGTTGAAAGGGACTGAGGAGCATGCAGTGAACTGGAAGCATTAATGAGAGTATTGTTGTTGTTGTTGCTGTTCAGTCATGTCTGACTCTTCATGACACAGTGAACCAACTGTCCATGGAATTTTCTTGGCAAAGATACTGGAGTTGTTTGCCATTTCCTCCTCCAGTTTTCTGCAAGCAGAAATTAAGTGATTTGCCCAGGATAACACACCTACTAAGTGTTGGAGATCAAATTTGAACTCTGGTCTTTCTGACTCCAGACCCAGGACTCTAACCACCTGGCTAAGAGATACAGTCCTAAGAGATGGGAGTCCCATTGTATTTGGCTATAAACTATGTCTGTAATATTGTGTTAAAATCTGTGCATTATATTTTAGGAAAGACACTGCCCCAAGAAAGACAGGTAGAATGGTGAAGAGCCTTGAGGTCATGTTGAAGAAACTGGGAGATGTTTGATCAGAAAGAAGATTTAGGACCATTAGGTGGGATAAGAAAGATTAAACTTTCTCAGGACACATATAAACAGTGGGTAGAAGCTGTAAAAGGGCAGATTTTGGTTCAATGTAAGAAAAAATGTCCTAAGAATTAGAGATACCTTGAAGTTCCATGTCACTGGAGATCAAGTAGAGACTGGAGAAGCACACAGCGAAGGGTATTATAGCAGAAATTATTGCTCAGTTGTGAGTGGGTCTAACTGACCCTTGATGTTTGTCAATCAAGAAATATTTTTAAGTACTTACTAAGTGCTTGGTGGGCAGCTAGTTGGGAGTACCAGGCCTCATCTTCCTGAGTTCAAATCCTGCCCTGGACACTTACTAGCTGTGTAAGTCACTTAACCCTGTTTGCCTTACTTTCCTTATCTGTAAAATGAGCTAGAAAAGGCAGTGACAAACTATGACAGTAACGCTGCCAAGAAAATCCCAAATAGGATCACAGAGTCGGACACAACTGAAACTATTGAACAACAAACAAAAAGTGTTGGGCACTAAGAATATAAGTACATAGCTGTGTGACCCTGGGCAAGTCACTTAGCCCCAATTGCCTCACCAAAAAAAATTATTTAAAAAAGAATATAAGTACAAAGAATGAAACAATCCCTTCTGGCAAGGAGCTTCCAACTTGAAGACTCTGCAGTTCTATGAAATTCTATGAACCTGATCTAGTCTCACAAAACATTTAGCAAATAGCCTTTGCCTTCACGTGTTCCACCCACACAAAACCCAAAATGAACTACAAAAAGAAAATAGAAAAAAGCCACTGACTCTCAACAACCCAACCTTCTTTCAGTTCTGTGAGGTTTTTTCCTCCCATATGTCAGCTTTGCCTTTCCAATGTGACAATTTTCTTTTTAAAATGCTTGATCATGTGTTTTCATGTCGCAGAACCTTAAAAACTAGTAGCAGAGGTAAAACATTGAGTTTTGAGGGAAGAACTTCTAGATTTAGTTGATTTTTCAGGCGCTCAGATTCACATAGTGAAACATTAAGATGATATATTCTTACAATTAAGTGTTTATAAATCTTCATTAAAATCTGAAGTTTAATAAATAGCTAGGGGTATAAACATCCTTTTTAATATCAGCTTAAGCTTAAAGTCAAAATGTTAGGGAATGAAGTGGGGAAATGGTATCTATTCCTTTAAATTTTTTTTAAACCTATGAACCTTATTTACAGAGAAAACTTAGGACACAACTCAAAACTTTAGACATTATATAGTACAAGTGGGGGTGGTGGTGTGAGTGTATGATGTATTTACTCAGAAATATGAGAGTTGAATAAATAAAGATTTATCATTCTCAGATAGACACCTCATTCTGATAGCCTAATATGTCTTTTATATATATATATATATACACATATATACATACATATATATACATACACACACACACACACACACACACACACACATGGAAAATGTAATGAAATATTAAAGAATGCAGTTGACCTAACCCCAGGGTGACTGAGAAGAAGGTTCTTACTGAAGAATCTCCTCCTGATTTATGGGCCCTTATACAATCTAATCTGAGCGAGGAAAGAATTTTCTCTTAAATTTGTTGACTTAACAGGCTAAGTCCTAGAAGTGTTCCCTTGCAGGGCTATGAACGTGTTCCAACTTCTTGCCTAGCTCATAGCATGTGGAGCTTCTGCTGGCTTTCTAGGACAAAAGGTCAAAATGATCATGTGTTCAAAAGAACAGAAATAAGGGGGAAAGAATAGCATTTTGCGGGGGCAGCTAGGTGACGCAGTGAATAGAGCACTGGCCCTGGAGTCAGGAGGACCTGAGTTCAAATCCAGCCTCTGACACTTTACAATTACTAGCTGTGAGACCCTGGGCAAGTCACTTAACCCTCATTGCCCCACACCAAAAAAAGAAAAAAAAAAAAAGAATAGCATTTTGCAAATAGCCTCTGATGCTTGCTCTCTCTTTTCTTTGGGAGCACAGAATCCAATGAAAAGAAAAGATTTTAGAGGTAAAACAACTAGTCTGGAGGTTCTTTTTAATCTGAGGTTCATGAACTTTAAAAAATATTTTGATAACTCTATTTCAATGGAATTGTTTCCTGCTATAATCTTGTACATTTTGCTTTATTCATTTAAAATCATTAATCTGAGAAGGGGTCTATAGGACACACCAGACTGCCAAAAGGGTCCATGACAACACACACACACACAAAATGGTTAAGAACCCCCAATCTAGTCTAATCTCCTCATATTTTAGATTAGCCAAGCAAACATTAGATGATAATGACTAGGGCACAGTGGAAGAACACTGGCTCTGAAATCAGAATATCTGGATTTGAATCCTGCTTCTGACCTATGCCATGATGAACACTTCACTTACCCTCCTTGGGCAACAGGATGGTTTCCTACTCTGTAAGATGAGGGGAATTGGAATATGCAGAAAGACCAGGATGACATAAATAGAAAGAACTAGAACAACCCAAATAACCCTGAAACTGAATGGTGTGTGATTGTAATGATCAAGGTTGACCTAGAAGAGATGGGAAATAGATCGTCTCCCATTCTTTGTACTAGGTGGGGAGCTATGAGTGTGGGATGGGTCAGTTAGTTTTGCCAAACTGTTTTCTTTTTCATTCTTGGTCATAAGAGATGTCATGGGGAGAGAGGAACCATTTGAAAATAGGATTGTTAAGACAAAAAGAATGTCCAATTTTTTTTTTAAGTGGGAAGGTTGGACTCGGCCACTGAAGCCCCTTCCAGCTCTAGATTTATGATTCTATGATCCAATAAAATCTATTTTCTCCCTTATTTAAAAAAAGGAGTAAAAGGAAGACATAAATAATCTCTCCTTACCCTCTACTTCTATTGCTGATTCAGTAGTGAAGCAGTTTAGTGAGCAAGAGATTCTGAAAAACAGAAAGAACCTTACAGAGTATCTATTGCAACCACACCATTTTATAGAGAAAGAAACAGAAGTCCAGAGCAGTTTATTGACCTATTCGTGGTAACACAGGTGGCTGAGTCTGGTTGGATGAGAATAAGCATTAAAACCAAATAAACACTGACATGATTAAGCACCAACAGATTCTTGCTTCCCTTTAGGTAATCAGGCCACAAATTACTTTTTTTCCTTTTATATTTATTGCTCCTACTATCCTCAAATAATCACAATATGTTTCAATAATGGAGAGACAATTTCAAATTGTCTCAGGAAACAGCAGTGGTGTTAAGTTGTAACTATACTGCATCTTAAGAAAAGCTTTATTTGTAAACTGGAGAAACTTGTTTAAGTATCAGAGAGGATCAGCTGAGATCTCCGATCTTTTAGGGTGGTCTTCTTCTTCTTCTTCTTCTTCTTCCTCTTCCTCTTCCTCTTCCTCTTCCTCTTCTTCTTCATGGGGCAGGAGAGGCATGTTAAAATTAATTGAAAGGAACTCAACATTTGACTGACTCGGATGGAGAAAAAAAATCTATTAGAATTTGGGAGGGGCGTCTTTAAAGTCAGGGAGATGTAGAGAAGAGGCATCTTCCCAATGAAGTCTGATGGAGGAAGGATGCCTATTTTTCTGAGCATTCCTGTCCCCTGTGGATATTTCCCATAAAAGCTGAAATTATCTTAATTTGAGAGAGAGTTGTTTTTCTTTCCTTCATACTTAATTTACATTTAGAACAATGCAAGACGACAAACATTTCTTGAATGCTTATTCTGGTGCAAAGCACTGTCCTCAGGCGTGGGTGAGCTACACAGCTCCATAAGAATCATTCCCTTAGAAAAGGTCGCATGCCCAAGCATCCTTAAAAATGAGCAGCTTTATTTCCCTGCATTTTTTCAAAAACTAATACAGTTCCAGTGGCAGCTAGGTGGCACAGTGGATAAAGCACTGGCCTTGGATTCAGGAGGACCTGACTTCAAATCCGACCTCAGACACTTGACACTTAATAGCTGTGTGACCCTGGGCAAGTCACTTAACCCTCATTGCTCCACCACCCCCCCCAAAAAAAGGAAAGAAAAGAAAAACTGATACAGATCCTCTGCCTTCAGCTGATTAGCACAAATTAAATTCCATGAAAAGCCCATCCTAAGCAGTAAGCATTCTACTATATTTTACAAAATTCAGATACTTTTATGCCAGTGAGGGGGAAAGGAGAGACTTTAGTTCTCTTCTGAAAGATCAACTGAGGGCTAAAGTCTCTCCTAAATATAACCAGTCATGACTCCTCATTTCACAAGCAGGGAGTAGAGAGAACCAAATCCACTTTGACTGGAATGTACCTAGCAGGCTTGTTAGCTACTTTATTCCCCTAAACTTGGTCATTGCCCTGGTTGTCAGATGAGAGAGCAGAAATGGATAAGCATTTATTAGCTACTTTCTACTTTTCTAGACCCTGTGCTGAGCACTCTAGGTACAAAGAAGTGAAAACACTTCCTTCGCTCAAGTAGCTGACAGAATGAGGAAGAAAGGCTTAGTTCTACTCTCAGCATCACAGAATCTCACAGTTGACAGGAACCCCAGAAGCCAACTATTTCCACCATCTTCAGCTCCCCTTCTCCCCCATGTCTTGTACTCAGGAGGAGGTGGAGGAGTAATGATTACCTTTGCTGATGTGTTCTCTGAGTTCTATGCCCTGAGAAAGGACATGTCTGTGTGGTGGTAGGAAGGTTTCTCTTCTGTGCTTCCATCTTGAAACAGATGCGCTTCTCCCTCCTACTTATCCAGAAATTATTCAAGGGCTCTTCCCACTTGGCTTAGACTGTCTCCAGTTGTGTATTTTCTCCTAGCTAGGACCAGATTGATTACAGAGAACCAAATTCAAGGAATGACTATAGATAGGACTCTGACTGAAATGATCAGACATTGCAGAAGAGGTAGAAAAAAGCCTCTTTCTGGAATACAATCTTGATGAGGTATAAAGAGTTTCAATCCAGGCCTGTCTCACAGAAATCTGGGCGTTTTGATCCCCTTATTCTTGCCTAAATCAATCTGATTGATGTCATCTGTTTTAAATGAGTCTATTTGTGATGAGACAGAAGTTTTTTAGATTTCAGAAACCCAAGGACCACAAACTAGCTCAATTACAAATGCTTAGCCTATCCAACTTTGATCAATACAGTTAGGTATAATATAGCTTTAGAGATACCACTTGGTTTATACTGCCCATCAGGATAATAGAATTTGGAGCTAGAAAATCCTTAGCGAAAAGAACTTAGAGCTGGAAGAGACCTTAAAGATCTTGGATAACATGGGGTACTTACTTGGGATTGTTAAGGGCTAAAATTCTAGCTAGTCTGTCTAAAATATCTAATGAGTGGTCGCCAACAAATTATAAGCTTTAGCAAGAGTTAGACTTTTAAGCATTCATTAAGGAGAATAAGAATTTGGTAAAGAGAGAGAGAAAGGCCTAGATTCATCTATCTATTAAAGGGAAAGCACATTTCTAGCTCCCCTCTCCACCAGAGTCCCCAGGAAAGAGGGAGAGTTAGAGTGCCAGGCCCCCCTTCTTCCTCCCACAAGCCAACGTCACTTCCTGATGCCAAAGAAAAGATGCATGGTCTTGCCCTCACCTCATGGGTGGAGCTCTTCTACAGTAAGTCTCCAGCAGGTGGTGTCATTCCAATCATTACAGGATCCATGGACCCTCAAAGAGGGGGTCTGTGCATAATTCAACTAACAAACACTTAAGTGCTTACTATGTGTCAGGCACTGCACCGAGCACTGGAGGTACAAATAGAAGCAAAAAGAAAGGCAGCCCTGCCCTTGAGGAGTTTGTTTTTTAATAGAAGACAAAAAGGGAGATGAAAAGTAAGGAATGGGGGGAGAAAAATAGTGGTAAAGTCCAGAGTTAGAAGCAGAAACCAAAGAGTGAAAAATGGCTGACTTTTTCAGAATAGAGTTTCTAGGAGAAATTCTTAGAACCAGTGGGCAAAGTTCACAGACCTTCCCTGAAATTGAATTTTGCTACCATGTTTTAGCTGCCTTCTACTTTTGAAATTCCTTCAGAGTAGGGGCTGCTCAGTTAGCATCTGTCATCACCACTGGTCTTCCAACAGCACGGGAACAACCAACCTCCATCATAATTCCCACCTCGACCTCAGGCAAGTCATTTAAATGTTCTCAGCCTCAGATATAATACCAGTAAAATGAGAGGGTTGCTATAGATCATGGGTTCTTAACCTTTTCTGTGTCACGGATGCAATATGATAAGGTCTATTGACCCTTTCTCAGCAACTCTCATGGAGGTTGGTTGAAGGCCAGTGGTAGTGATAGAGACTAATTGAGCATTGTAGAAGAGATCTAATGAACCACTGCTTCTGAAAACAGTGGTAGCCAGAGGCAGTCCTGTAAGTATTAGGGGAGAGACATGTCCAGTTCTTGTGTCATTCAAAGTCCACCTATAACAGTCTTCAGCAGATGTATTCTAGGTCACTAATCCCTGTTTTACAGGTACTTAAGAAACACTTGGGACAGCTAGGTAGTGAAGTGGATAGAGCACTAGCCCTGGAATCAGAAGGACCTGAGTTCAAATCTCAACTTAGACGCTTAGTAGCTGTGTGACCCTGGGGAAGTCACAACCCCAATTGCCTTAAAACAATCCAGTGTCATCTCTAGTCATCCTGATATATATATATATATATATATAGCCTACCCTCACTTAAATCCAATTCAGTGAAAGTCATGACATCACCCCAATGTCATGGCCCTCTTCAGGAATGAAGGATGAACAATAACAATAGAATGCCAGGCCAGGAGTGAGGAAGACCTGAGTTCAAATCTGGTCTCAGACACTTAGTAGCTGTGTGACCCTGGAAAAGTCACTTAACCCTGTTTTCTTCAGTTTCCTCATCTGTAAAATGAGCTGGAGAAGGAAATGGCAAACACTCCAGTGTCTTGGCCAGGAAAACCCCAAAAGTGGTCACAAGGAGTCAACACAACTGAAAAACAATCGAGCAACAACAACAACAAAAGAAACACTTATTATCTGGCTAACTAATGCGAGGTAGCAAAGTAGCCTGATCTTGAATGACCATACCCCAAGGTTCCATGACAAGCTGACAGAAAAAGACTCCTCAAACACATCTGAAAAGCTTATGAGTAAGTCAAGGTCTAGTGAAGAGATAAGAGGCTCCTAACAACTGTGTGGAGGGAGGAATCTAAGGACCACATTGTAGAAGAGGAGGTCTAGAATTCCATTCTCTTAACTGAAAGGGATCCTATCTGAAGTGTTTTGGAATGTTATCTAAGTGGGGCAGAGGGGAAGTAAGAGGAAAAAGCAAATGATCCTCACTGATCTTTGTGCTTGACATAATTGATAGTCAATAAACATCTATTAAGCATCCACTGTGTGTTGTTTAGCATGGGGAAACAGAAGCAAAAAACAGTCCCTGCCCTCAAGAGGCTCAAAATCTAATAGAGAAGACAATAAGCCAACAAAGATTTACAAAAACATTATATGCAGGACACATTTGAAATAATTGACAAAGAGAAGACACTAGAAGGGGTCTAGGGAAAGACTTTCTGTAGAAGGGAAGATTTTAGTAGGGTTGTGAAGCAAGCCATGGAGAAAGAGAAAAGGAGGGAGAGTTTTCCAGGCATGGGGTCAGCCAGTGAAAATACTCAGTGAAAAAAAAATGCTCAGAGTGAGTAGGGAGATGGGATGTCTTGTCTGAAGAACACCCAGGAGCTTGAGGTCACTGAATCATAATTTAGTGAATGGGCTTGGAGTCAGGAAGACTTGATTTCAAGTTCTGCTTCTGATATTTACTAGCCATGTGACCCTGAGCGAATCATTTAACCTCTGGGTACTTGAGGCAGCTCCATAGAACTAATAAGCTGTCATTGGTGGAAGGAGTTCCTCACACTGAAGAAATCACAGATACTTAGTCTTCCCATGTCCCTAGAAAAGGGCCTTCCGAATTTTGTTGTTATTGTCACCCAGACCTCTGATTTCATCACTTTGTGGAACTCTCTGCTATGGAAATTCCCTCCACGGGTGCAGATAGGCAACTCTTCTGTAACTTATGGTCTCTCTGGGGAACTAAGAGGTAAAGGGGCTCAGCCATGGCTAGTATGTATCAGAGGCTGGGCTTGATTCCAGATCTTTCTGACTAAAAGGCTGGCTCTCAGACCCACAGTTCCATACTGCCTCTAAATAAGCATTTAACAAATGCTTGTTTGGGTGGAATAAAAGGCAATTGGGTGACCTTGTGGAGGACAATGATGATAATGGGGACTTACATTTATCTAGCACTTTAAGGTATAAAAACATGGCTCAAAGGTATTTGTATTTCTCAAAAGTAAAGTTGCTTCTTTCATCTAATTCTTCTATGTCTCTGAAGGACTCTGCTGGCCTTGTCTCATTTGTATTGCCTCATTCCTGTAGTGAAGTTGGCAGATATGCTCAAGTGCTATGGCAAATGTTTTTACAGTAGTACATCTTACTACCCCAACACTGACCCCCATTGGTTAGGTCCCAACTGTAACCTTCTTGGACCAAAGAGGACCAGTATCTACCAGTTTTAATTTTCCCTTTTGTTTGCTGCAAAGCAATGTGCAAAACATTTTTCCTGTTTTCCTTTCTGCTTTATTATTTTTTGTGGGGGGAAGGGAGGAATCTATTGGTTTCACTCAAACTGTAAAACATCAGTGTTTTTTCATGGTCTCTACTCAAAAAGCCTATATAGCAGGGAGTTTGTGACCCTCCACCCTAACAGGCATGTAACTCTAATCAGCCCTAATGGAATGGGAGGTAAAGATATGTGGGCCACCTAGAAGAAGAGGAGGATTATTGTACATTTTGATGTCCTGTCTACTCACTGGAACAGATCACATGAGACAAAGAAAAGAAGGTAAATGTACACCCACATGCCACCACAGAACTAGACATCACACACAAGCCTCTAGTTGCCGAATGAGGAAAAAAAAAAGTTTCAAATTCCTATTCGCTTTCCTCTCTCTATGTTGACTCTGAAAACAAAGCTGAAATTCTCTCTGAAATTTTTTTTATCATTTCTTTGTTATGTTGTAGAAGAAGAGGTGGGCGGGAGAATTTCGAAATCTAGAGTAACAGCCACTACAGAAAAACAAGCCCACAAGATCTGTCATTGCTCAAATTGAGAAAATGTAGTATGTCTCTGCACAACCTATGTAGGAATTGATGATAGAGAAACATCGTGAGGAATTTTCAAGTTGACATCACTGTAAAGAAGGAAAAACTCTTGGCTGTCACCTCCAAGGTGTCAAGACATCAAGGAACTAGCAAATGCCCTATTTGGGAATGGAAAAATGTCCCATGGCATCCAGAGGAGACATGACTATGAAGTATCTCCTTCTCAGATACTCTCAGAGACTTGTGCAGAAGGGATAGACTCGGGTCAGGACCTGGTAAGAGATTCAACTTTGACAAGTCAGAAGGTAAAAATCTTTACTGAAGTTTTTCAGTCAATTGGCAAACATCCTTATTAAATACCTAATATGTGCCAAGTACTGTTCCAAGTTTTGGAGAATGCAAAGAAAGACAAGAACTAGTTCCTAACACCAAGAATCTTACATTCTAATGGTGGAAACAACTTTTAAATAACTGAGTACATCATACAAGAGATATGCAGAGTGAGTAGAAGGTCAACTGAAAAGGGAAGGCATTAGCATGTTGCGGGGCGGGGAGAAGGGACTCGAAAAGGCCTCACAGAGAAGGTGCAATTTGAGTTGAACCTAGAAGGAAACAAGGGAACCTAAGCAGTTGGATGTGAGAAGACGCGGAAGGGCACAGGGAATAGGAAGCCAGGAGGCAGAAAATGGAAGGTTAGCACTGCTAGGTTGTAGAGTGTGAGGAGGGCGGTAAAATGTTACAAGACTAGAAAAGGAGGAAGGAGCATGGTTATTAAAGAGAATTAGATGTCAGAGAGAGGACTTCATATTTTATCCTGGAGGTAACGAGGGGACCACTGGAGTTCAAAGAGCAGGTGGCAACATGGTGGACCTACACTTCAGAAAAATCACTTTGGCAACTGAGTCAAGGATGGATTAGAAATGGGGAAAGATTTGAGTGAAGAAGATCAGTTAGGAGGCTACTGAAGCAGTCCAGGGCCCAAATGGGTTACAACTATATAAACATAGACAACAGAATGTATGAGAGACATTGTGAAGGAATGCATTGGGAAAGCCACTGTTACAAACAAAATGGCAGAATGGATAGAGTGATGGACTTGTAGGCAGGAAGACTTGGGTGCAAATTCTGTTTCAGACATTTACTCATTGTATAGCTATGGACAAATCATTGAACTGAACTCTCTGAGTCTCAGTTTCTCCATCTGTAAAGTATGGGTAACAACAGCACATATTTGACACGGTTGCTTTAATGATAAAATAGAATATAAAACTGACTAGAACTTACTAGCTATATGACCCTGAGCAAGTCACTTAACCATTAACTGGCTCTGTTTCCTGATTTATAAGATGGGATAAATAAGAGCACCTCCCTGCTATTGCTGGCATAAGAATAAAATAAAATATTTGTAAAGAGCTTAACAAACCTTAAAGCTCTATATTAATGCTGTTATGATGATTGCTCTCATTAAAGCTCTCTGAACAACTTAAAGCGCTATGTAATACCAGCTTATTATTATTACTTGAAATCAGAAGACATTTATTTTGGCCAGCCTGGGGCTACTCAATCCATTTGAGAGTCTGAGGCCAGGATAAAGACCTCTCAATCAGTGTCTTTTTATCTTCTTAGTCTTTCCCTTTGGATTGTTGTTGTTGAGTTGTTTCAGTTGTGTCTGACTATTCATGACCTCATTGGTGTTTTTCTTGGCAGAGATCCTGGAGTAGTTTACCATTTCCCTCTCCAGCTCATTTTACCAATGAGGAAACTGAGGCAAACAGGGTTAAGTGACTAGCCCAGAAGCACACAACTAATAATGGGTCTGAATCTGGATTTGAACTCAGTACGATGAGTCTTCTTGACTCCAGGCCTGACAGTCTATCCACTGTGCCACCTAGCTGCCCAAACCAATGTAGAATGACCAAACCAACAGGCTTACCCAATTATGACTTTTGCCAACCCAGCTATTCCCTTAGTCCAGCACTACCTACTGCTGAGAACCAAGGAAGCCTAGACTTTCCACTTTGAGAGATGATCCCTCTTCTTTCCCAATAGCATGAACACCCCAGTATAGATGAAAGGTTGGGCTTTTCTCATGGACACCAACTTTGAAGGCTGCTCTGAGTCCCCTGAGAGGAAGTCAATCTCTTTGCCCGGGTTGCAAAGTGTACCATGCTGCACTCAAAAGCAATAAAGCAGCTTGAGTTTTTTGTTTGTTTGTTTGTTTTTGGTTTTTTTTAGTGAGGCAATTGGGGTTAAGTGACTTGCCCAGGGTCACACAGCTAGTAAGTGTTAAGTGTCTGAGGCCGGATTTGAACTCAGGTACTCCTGACTCCAGGGCCCGTGCTCTATCCACTGCACCACCTAGCTGTCCCCACAGCTTGAGGTTTTAAGTAGGCCATCAAGCAGTGGCTTTACTTACACAGCTGTACAAAGATAAATAAGGATCCTGGCTTCAGGGAGGAGGGGGCTTCACAGTGTGCAAAGGAATGATCAATAAGCTGTGTGGAGGTGATCTATGGGGAGACAAACATTCATTCCATCAGATCTGACAATCCAACAAGGCAGCCCCTCTTTTCCAGATGGGTGCCTGGCTGAGGGCCTGCACCTGAGCCCCAGATCATCCCCCTAGGGGCAAAAGAGGGGACAGGCTATTCCCTCATCAACTTTTGGCAGCTGTACCATGGTTAAGTCAGTTTTTGGCCTACCACACCAATACATCAACTCTTGCAAGTCTATCTCCACAAGATGGTACATGATCCCCATTCGTTGACTCACAACATGTGCCTCCTGACTCAAGCCCTCTATCGACTGTTACTTTGATTATTGCAATAATTTCCTAATTGGTTTCCATGCTTCAAATCTCTTCTCTCACCAAATCATCTTCTGCACAGTTTTAAGGCACAGGCCCAATCAAGTTCAATAAATGCCAATGGCTCTCTATTTCTTTTAAGATCAAACATAAACTCCTTTTGGTAATCAAATCCTTTAAAAACCTGGCTACTACCTACCTCTCCTTTGGACAGGTAGGTGCTACAGTGGATTGAGACCCAGGCCTGGAGTCAGGAACACTCATTTTTCCAAGTTCAAATCTGGCTTCAGACACTTATTAGCTGTGTGACCCTGGGCAAGTCACTTAACACTGTTTGCCTCAGTTTCCTCACCTGTAAAATGAGCTGGGAAAGGACATGTCAAACCACTCCAGTGTCTTTGCCAAGAAAAGCCTAAGTGGGGCCATGTAGAGTTGGATATCACTCATAAACAAACCTACCTCTTCAGGCCTATTATACATTATTTCCCTCAATATACTCTTCGGTCTCACCAAACTTATTGTCCTCACATGTAACACACTGTCCCCCATCCTTGTACCTTTGCACAGGTTGTCCTCCATGCCTGAAATGCATTCCCTCCTCACTTCTGACTCAGAATTCCTAGTTTCCTTGAAAGCTCACTCAGTAAAAAAACCAACTTCCATGTGAGGTCTTCCCTAATCCCTGCCTCTGCTACTTCTGTGTGTGTATACATTGTCTCCACAATAGAATATTCACTTCTTGAGAGTAGGGATGATTTCATTCTGTCTTTGTTTCTTCGGGGCTTAGCACAGCACCCGTGGCATAGTAAGTGCTTAAATATCTTTTGATTAATTGATTGACTGATTCACCTGTGCTGAAGCTGGATTGTGGGTTTAGATGGGATGTCTTTCCTAACTGATCATGAAGTAATGGGCTCTCAATGGGGAAGGTCCAAATTGGTTAAGGGTCTTCTTGCTGTCTTCAGCATGGACACTTAATCTTCTGTCAACAAAGTTGTAACCCAAAGTGGGGACAAAGGTCCAGGATTCTGACAAGGTGAGCAAAAATTCCAGGGCAGGGGCAGCTAGGTGGCACAGTGGATAGAGCACCAGCCCTGGAGTCAGGAGTACCTGAGTTCAAATCCAGCATCAGACACTTAACACTTACTAGCTGTGTGACCCTGGGCAAGTCACTTAACCCCAGTTGCCTCACTAAAAAAAAAAATTCCAGGGCAGAATTTCTGGATACTACAGTCCACCTGAAACCCATTAGACAAGATGGCCAATCACCTTACTTGGAGTGGGGTCAGCCATCTTACATAGAAAAATGCACAAATGATATGGATTCTTTGCATTTCCTTTTTATTTTTTCTTTCCTGGGATTTTTGGTATGTTTTGTTTCAAGCAATTGGATACCTATATAAATTTAGGCTCCAGAGAGTCTGAAACATACTAGGGTCAAGTTTCTCATGGATTTCAATGGTTTTCTTCCGTGATTCATTGGAAAGAGTGTGGGACTTGGAGTCAGATGACCTTGGTTACAAGTCTGACTTTGATCCTTACTACCTATGTAATCTTGCGAAAGTCATTTAAACTCTGGGCCTCAGTTTCCTCATCTGTAATATGAGAGGGTTAGATAAAATGACCTCCAAGGTCCTTCCAACTCTGTCTATAATCCTAAAATCTATCATTCCATATTCCTTTTCATCTCAGTCTCCCAAGTTTGCTTTTCTACCCCTTTCCATATTTCCCTCTCCAGATCAAATTGCTAGGCATCTAGGCAGTAAAGGAATGGACTTGAAGTCAGGAAGAGTTCGAATCATGCCTCAGATATTTACTTAGCCCTGAACAAGTCACTTAACCTCTCTTAAACTGTTTCCTAATTTGTAAAATGGTGATAATAATAGCACCTAGCTAGGTGACACAGTGGTTGGAGTACCAGGCCTAGAGTCAGGAAGACTCATCTTCTTGAATTAAAGTCCAACTGCATACACTTAAGACATACCAAGACTCTCTGACTCACATGCCGAGAAAACTCCAAATGGGGTCATATAAATTTGAACATGATCAAAATGGTTGAACAACAACAATAACAAAAACCCCACTGGGTAGTTGTGAGAATCAAATGAGTTAATGTCTAAAATGCTTTGCAAATTTTAAAGTATTATACGAATTCTAGCTGTTATTATTATTGATATTATTAGTATTATCAACATCATCATCTCCTCTCTCCTGGAAACAACACCTATGCTGGTAGATCCTTATCCACACCCAAATCAGTTGAGCACTCATTTCCATTAATTTCACTCCTTGTGGCCCATGAAAGAATTGCCAGAACCAAGGTGTTGAGGGGTCCTAATCAGTTCTTAAATCCTATTTTTCTTTATTCAATTTATCCATAAACTCGTCCTTTAAAAAACCCAGGATCATGGCTAAACAAGCCATGGTGGTGATGGAATGTTATTGTGCTATAAGAAATGGCAAGCAGGATGACTTCAGAAAGGCCTAGAAAGACTTGTATAAACTGATGTATTGTGAAGTGAGCAGAACCAAGAGAACATTGTGCACAGAGACAGCAATGTTGTTTGATGAAGAACTGTGAATGACTTATCTATTCTCAATAATACAATGATCCAAAACAACCCCAAAGGACTATCGATGAAACATACTATCCACATCCAAAGAAAGAACTGATATTGATGGAACAGACTGAAGCGTGCTATTTTGCACTTTCACTTTTTTCTTTTATTTCAGTTTTCTTATAAAAATTACTAATATGGTAATGTTTTGTATAATCATACATATGTAAAAATTAAAAATTTAAAAAGCTCAGGATCTAAGAATCCAAAGGAATGTGAGAGGTCAGGAAGCACCTAAGTAGGTTGTTGAAGGGTAATAATCCTGCTATTTGCATATTAGAAATCATGCAAGTTAGGTGTTTCATTGGAAATAAATTTAACTAATTAAAGACAGTTGAAATGATAGATATAAAACCACACAAAACAAAAGCAATGTGTGGCTACAACAACTTAAAGGAAGCAAGACTGCATCAGCACTCAACCAGTATTTATTTATCACTTATTTGTCTCAAACCTGCTTCATCCACTTCCTAGACATTGGACAAGTCATTTAACCTCTGGACTTCAGTTTCCTCCTCTATGAAATGACTGTGTTATACTAGATGAACTCTGAAGTCCATTCCAGGTGTAAAAACAACAACAAAAGCAACAGCTAGCATCTGTATAGCACTTTAAGGTTTACAGAGTGCTTTGCAATTATTATCTCACTTGATCCTCATAACAACCCTGGGACAAAGGTGCTATTATTACCTCCATTTTACAGGTGAGAAAACCAAGGTAAACAGAGGTTACATGACTAACCTAGAGTCACACAGCTAATAGGTGTACAAGGCTGCATTTGAACTCATGTCTCCCTCAATCCAGGTCAGTGCTCTATCCACTGTGCCACCTGGCTTCCTGAGTATGAGTAAGAATCTATGAAAAAAATGTTCCAGGCTGTCTAACCAGCAATGAAGGAAAGCTTTTTTGTTGTTTTTAAAGGGAGGGAAGGAAATTAAGTTTACTGTATCATTATTATCTTAATCATTTTCATTCAGTCCCATGTAGTTTCCTCATCTGTAAAGTATAAGGGCTGGTCTAGATGCTGTCAAAGGACCCCATTTTCTCCAAACCTTGTGTGACCCTGCAGAATTCACACTCAATACCCTGGATCACAGGATTTTCTAGGAGCTTCACAGAATTTAGCAGTTTTTCTCCTCACAAAACACAGGGTCCAGATAACCATAATGTTGTCACAAGTATATAAGTAAATGTTGATGTTTGGAGTAAAGAAAGAATATTCAACAAAAGGTGCCCTTGACTTCTTTTTATATTTTTATTCCTGAAATGAACTGTTTGGGGTTGTCGTTTAAGGAAAACCTTTTGCTTTGAAAAAGACCCTTCTGGGGCAGCTAGGTGGTGCAGTGGATAGAGCACTGGCCCTGGATTCAGGAGGACCTGAGTTCAAATCTGGCCTCAGACACTTACTAGCTGTGTGATCCTGGGCAAGTCACTTAACTCCAATTGCCTCACCAAAAAAAGAGAGAGACAGAGACAGAGAGAGAGAGAGAAAAAAATGCCCTTCTTCTAGGAAAGACAATCAAATTTCTATTCAGCATTCATGGTGGGTTCAGTCCCTTTTAGATTTTCACGGAGGAGTTACCATTTCATTCAACAAAGGTCGATTGAGGTTGTCTACGTGTAAAGCCCTGTGCTGGGCATGATGAGGTACCCAAAAGTCATATAAGATAGTCCTGTCCTTAAAGTGATCACAGTCCTATTAGTGAAAAATTGAACGGTTAGCAAAAACACAGCCATATACATTGTAAATTTTCCCAAGTACAATATAGATACAAAAATATATAGATAAAAATATATTTTTATATAAATATCTTCTCTTCTGCTCTCCTTTGCTCTTCTCTGCTCTTCTCTCTCCCTCCCTCTCTTCATTCCTCTCTCTCTCTCTGTCTCTGTCTCAGTTCTGAGGTAGGTAAAGGGAGCCTTAGGGCCCTGAAAAAGAATGAATAGGATTTGAATTCATGGAGAGAGTAAGGGAAAGAATTCCAGAATAAGCAAGGCAGCAAAGCTTATGGGTAGCAATGAAGAGCCTATCTAGCTAAGGCTGTAATGTCAGAGGCTTGATGGATACATGTAAGTTCAATGTGAGACTGTTTTCATGGTCTTCACTATGAAGTAAAAACTTTACACATGGAAGAAGAATAGGGAGCCTAAAAAAGTAGGTTGTAGGGGTAAAATAGGGCTAAATTATAATCCATTGATAAGTATGATATATAGTTAATATCATAAATGTCAGGATGAAGAGTTTTAAACTTGAGCCTTATAGGCAGTGGGGAGCATTTGTGGTTTGAGCAGGAAAGTGGGGGTATAAAATGTATGATCTGACAGCCCTTTAGATGGGATTGGAGGAGGAAGAGGCTAAAGACCAGGAGATCTTTTAGAAAGGTTGTCAAGAAATTTTGCCAATGAGAATGGAGAGAAAAGAGTAAATCTTAGGTGTCTTAAACAAAGAATTAATGACAGTAATTAACATGAAAGATGGAGGGGAAAACATCTATATATATGATATACATGTCAAGATGATAGGGAAATAATAATAATAATAGCTATTATTTATGTGGTGCTTTAAGGTTTACAAAGTGCTTTACATATGGCAACTCATTTGATCTGCAAAAGAATCCTGTGATATATGTTTTATATTACCCCCATTTTCCAGAAGAAGGAACCGAGGAATAGAAAAGTTAAGTGAGTGATTTTTCCAATATCGTACATCTAGTAAGTGCTCGAGGCAAGATTTGAACTCAGTTTTTTCTTGACTCTAATTCCAGTGTTCTATCCACTGAACCAACTAGTCAAATATTAATTCAGTGAAGTTAGGTAACTAGAAAAAAAATGGTGGTGGCATTCATAGAAATGGAGGGTAGAGAAAGAATAGTCAGAGGAGTCAAGTTTAAGGAAGTTGATAAATTTGATTTGGGACATACTTGGTTCAAAGTAACAGCTGGACACTCAAGTGAAGATTCCTATAAACAGTTTGAAATATGGGACTGTAGATTAGGGGAGTTGGCAGGCAAGTTGTATAGATTTGGAAGTCATTGGCATAGAGACAGTAGTTAAAGAATAGATGAGGTCCTCAAGGTGACAGGGTTTGCATTTCATAAGCCATGTGCTCTAAACAACATATAAAGCCTTACCTAAACAAATTGTTAATCTTGAAAAGGCGTCTAAACATTACTCCTCTCACCTCCGACATTAGCCAGAGTTCATTCTTTAGTCATGTCATAGCATGTTACAAGTAAAATCTAAACCATGGCTAATGTCAACATTAGCTAATGTTGACCTTCCTAGCTATAGGCATTGGTTAATGTCCAGAAGGTTGGTGAAGATAGAACTTACATAAATTATCTGGATAATTTAACAATTTACTTCAAAAGATACTTATCTAGTGGCCACTGTGTGCTAGGTATTGTGCTAGAGCTTTCTCCGTAGTGAACTTTTTAGCTAGCTCATTTGATTCATTTCAAGATTACCTTAGCACTCAGAATATCACTTAGAACAGTGCTTGGCATATAGTAGGCACTTAATAAATGCTTATTGGCTGACTAATTATCTAGCCCCTCTTGGCCTTAGTTTACTGTAAAAAAGAAGATGATAATACTTATATTACCTAATTCATAGAACTGTTGGGAAGAAAGCACTTATTGTAAAGGTCAAGAAACATGAGTTATTAGGGGGAAAGGGGCATATTGGTTTATTTACTTCATTTATACTACTTTATTATCATAGAGCATGCCACATAATTAAATAACATCACCAGAAGAGTATTGGCATTTAAAAAGATATACTTTTGTGTGAAGAAACAGCTTGGGATTGTCAAAAGCACTGTGAAGTTTCCCAAATGCAATCTTGTGTGCCCTCTTCCTCCTATTCAATTCCCTCTTCCTCCTTTTGAATTCTGGACCTAGCTTTTGGTCCATCTGCATTGCCTGTCCAAGATATACGTTTTCATTCAATAGACTTCCTACCCAATCAAAATGGTGAGTGACCCAGAGGGCAATGGGAGATGCATGGTAGGAGTAAATAGGTTGAAGCACATCACCAGTGACGTCTGTAACACTTGGCAGAAACGACATAATACAGGAAATGTGTTATCAGAAAAGAAGGTCGGTCAGACATTTAGTGAAAGCCAAGGATGGATAGTTTACTTGCTATGCTGATAAGCGGAGAATGTTCAAAGACCCAGGGTAGGGTTTCTTAACCTGGGGTCCTTGAATTTAAAAAAAAAATTATAACTATATTCCAATATAACAGATTTTTTGGTAATCCTACATCTTTTATTTTGTGCATTTAAAGACATGATTCTGAGAAGCCCATAAATTTTACCAGATAGTCAGAGTACCATGCCCACCCCCACAGAAAAGTTTAAGGACCTCTGACCTAGAGGTAGGTCCCCTGTGTGTAGGGTAGCTTCTTTAAGGAAGAATTATAGAAGGGCGTGAATAACAATCACAAAGGATAGAGAAACATGGATAAGTTATAATCTCTAGCCTCCAAAGAGAATGCTCACCTAAATAAGATCATGGCTCCATTATTGTTACACTAACTTATTTTTAAGTAAAGGATGAGACTTACGCTGGTTTTTTTTTTTTTCCAACTCTCCCTACTCTCACCCCCACAGGAATAGCAGGTACCCTGTTCTATCTCAATGGCGTCCCTACATTGTTGAAGATGCAGGAAGGAACTCAAACTTCCTCTACTTTCTTGTTATGTCTTTGCTCCCAGCGCCTTCTTGAACGCTCCTCTCCCAGTATGCCATTAAGGAGATCATTTTAAAAACAACTCTTTAGACCTCTGACAGTCGAGTCTGAGAATAAGAGAAGTTTAGTATTGGCCATAGTTTACAACAGCACTCCTGAGAGAGAAGCAGTGAGCATTTGCTCTGAGTCATCACTTCTGGTGATTCACTGCTTAGAGATGGCATTCAGGAATGAGAAGTCATTATTAGGTGTACATTTCAACCATCCGTTGTGAATGAAGAAAGAAGCACAGAGCCTGTTGTCTTAACCAGAGCCTTGTGTGGTGCATCCAGAGCCTGGCAATAAGTGTTTAAAACGTTTTTTATTCCATTGAGCCCAACAATTCCAGTGAAAATATTTTACAAGAAGCTAGTGCTGGGGGGTTTCCTCCAGAAAACTCTTGCCACCATTATATATTAGTCAGTTGTCTTAACCCTGCAAAATGAATGCAAACTATTAAATTAATTTTAGTTTTTAAAGGACAACAGTCTCACAGGTTTTCAAAATCAACTGCAGAAATACAGGGTGGGCGAGGTATGGCTAGACAAAAGGTCAGATGCAAAAATTGTGGTTTGGGGTGGCCTGCAGGCTCTATGAGTCAACAATGGGATGTGACAGCCAAAGAAGATAAAGAAATCTTTGGCTGAATTAAGAGAAATGTCACATCATAAGGAAGGTGATAGTCCCACAGTGCTCTGCTTTAGATAACATCTAAGTGCTATGTTCAATTCTGGTTACCAGATTTTAGGAAGAACATTGACCAATGAAAGCCTGTTCAGAATAGTACAGCAGAAAGGTCAAAAACCTTGTGACCATCTCATAGGAGGATGATAATTTCAGGAACTGGACAGGTCTAGCTTGGAAAATATAAGATTTTAGAAGACAGAGTAAGAGGAACATGATGATTGTCTTCAAGTATCTAAAGAGTTGAAGTAGGAAAGAGATTAGACATGTTCTTCCTGGCTCTGCAAGCAAAAGGTAGAAGTTGCAAAGAGGCAGATTTTGGTTCAGTTTAAGGAAAATCTTCCTAACACTTAAAGCTTTTTAAAAGTGGAATGGGTTGCCTTTAGAGACTGAGGATTTGTCCTCACTGGAGGTCTTTGGGCAAGATGGATTACTTGTCAAGGTTTTGCTAGAGGGAGTTACTTCCTGGGTGCATGTTGGAGTAGATGACCTTGGAGGTTCCTTCCAATGTGAAGACTACATGAATTTTTTTAACTAGAGAAGTATTTGTAGATATTTCACAGTCAGCTGAAATGTATTTTAAATTAATTCATATTTTATAACTTTTCTTCTTGTTGTTCATTCATTTTCAGTTATGTCTGACTCTTTGTGACCCCATTTGGGTTTTCTTGGCAAAGTGGTTTGCCAGTTCCCCCTCTATAATTTTTCTTAGCTTATCTTTATAAAGAATAACTTAGGGGCAGCTAGGTGGCGCAGTGGATAGAGCACGGGCCCTGGAGTCAGGAGTACCTGAGTTCAAATCCGGCCTCAGACACTTAACACTTACTAGCTGTGTGACCCTGGGCAAGTCACTTAACCCCAATTGCCTCACTAAAAAAAAAAGAATAACTTGGCCTTCATTTTAGATAGTATATGTCAATGGAGAAGACTGACTTGCAAATATTTTGAGAGTTTACAGAATTCAGGTGAGGGAAGACAGAGCAAAGTAATGGATAGATAAAGCATTGGACTTGAAGTGAGGAAGACCTGGGTTCAAATCCTGATTCAGATGCATACTAACAGCATAACACTGGGTATAACCTCTCTGAGCTTCAGTTTCCTTATCTGTAAAATTAAGGAAATTAAAGCACCTACATCATGGAAGATCAAATGAGATAATATAGATAAAAGCATGTTATAAACCTTAAAGTAATATGTAAATATGGATTATTATGATCTTCATTGAAAAATTACATAGGAAAATGTTGCCATACAACCAGAAAAGGACCTGAAGATGAATTTGTGCTCAGTCATTTTAAATGGGTTCCCAGAAAAGTCAGTGAACTTTGTGGTAGAAAACTACTACTCAGTGCTAATAATACTAGTGGTTTCAGAGGACAAAAAATAGGCTGGTGTTATAAACTTGGGTTAGCACAAGGCTTCCTCACACTAACTCTGTGCCTTCTATGTAGAAAATATTCTCTGTGTCTGATCCCAAGATACTTCCAGCTCTAAGATCCTCTGACCCACCTCTGAGTTACTCTTTCAACCTATGGGGCCAAAAATTTCCCCTCTAGGTCAGGGATTCTTAACCTGCCTCCCTGAACTTTAAAAATAAGAGGTTTTTAAAAATTACTTATTTCAACCTAATTTGTTCTTTCTGCAATCCTGTTTATTTTATGCATTTCAAAACATTCGTCTGAGAAGGGGTGCACAGGATTCACTAGTCTGCCCTTTTAAAGAGGTCCATGGCACAAAAACAGTTCAGAAGTTCCACTCTCCATAACTATTATCTTTCTGGAGCCTAGAATTTGCTGCTGGGAGCATCTGGCCAGCCTTGATAGAGATTTGCACACATTCTTCTAGTCAACGTGGTCCATAAGTGTCACTGATCAGCAATTGTTAGTAACATTATGACAGAGACAGTATTTGAACCATGTACAATAGAATCATGTCCACAACATAACCAAGTGCTTTACAGAGGCTGTTTTTTTATTCATTCCTTCACCAGTATTTGACAAGTATTTATGAAATATCTACTATATGTAAAACATCAAGGCTAAAACAAAATGAAAATAAATAAAAATCCTGCCCCTGCCCTCAAGGAGTACACATTACTGTGTTGCTGATGTTGTTTCCCCAGAGACAACTGAAGACAGACTGACAAGATGGTAGTTGATGTATTTTACGACATAAATGCTCTACTCCCCCCGCCCCCCCAAAAGAAAACTTTCTTTTTTATGTAAACCAGTTCACCCTTTTAATTTCTTCTTTTCCAGTGACTTTAGAACAGTTCTCCTTAGCAGTGGGGAGCTGCCCTGTTCGGGAGGACCAGACTTTGTTAATGAAGGTAGGTTATCAGATGAAGTGCTTATTTTCTTAAAGCCTCCTAGCATTTTTATTGCTCTGAGGATAGTTTCATTTTACGAGAGGGAGTAAATTTATCATCTCTGAATTTTTACACTCTGTGGGGATAAACTTGTCATCGACGAGTAGGAGGGTTGCTGGTTAATGAGCCCAACTGCTGCCTGTGGAGTTCATGAGAGTGACAGGAAAGTGGGTGTCAAATACTAGCAGGGAATTTGTTGAATTCTCAAGAGATCTCCGGCGGTCCTATTTAAACTAATCTGACAGTGTCTTGACTTTTTTTTTAGCAGATTTATGAGAGCTGGCCAGATTTTATGTCCCCTACTATACTTTTTAATTAAGGCAAGGGTTTCAGCATGTCCCTCATCCTCACTTTTGTATCTACGATGAATTGCCAATACAAATTAGGCAGCACATATTACCTATGGAAATACCTCCACATGTCAGAAGGTTGTTGCAGCTGAGGGGAAGCAGAGCTTTCTTCATCCTCAATCATAATTGTTTATTTTATTTCTTCCAGATTAAAAAAAAAAGAGCAAAGGTTCACATTTAGGTTTCATGCAAGGCTAAATTCAAAATATGGAAGTGTTTGTCTAACAACATGCATGAGTTAATTAAAACGATGCCTTTGAACAGTTTTGTTGAGCGCAAAGAACAAAAAGGACCATGTATAGGAAATGCAGATGAAAGTACTAAACAGTTATAGATTCTACCAAGATAACACCCATGTATATAATATTCATTCTTTACTACCAATGGCTGACCTTTCCACTATAAAATTATCTTGATAATTTATCTGCCCTTAACTTGGGACATAAACACTTAACTGCTGATAGTTCTAACATTGTGCACTTAGAAAAACCTTGGGGGCAGTTAGGTGGCACAGTGGATAAAGCACCAGCCCTGGAGTCGAGTCAGGAGGACCTGAGTTCAAATCCAGCCTTAGACACTTGTCACTTACTAGTTGTGTGACCCTGGGCAAGTCACTTAACCATTGCCCCACAAAAAAGACAAAAAAAGAAAAACCTTGTCTCTGCTGATCAAACCAGGAGCTAAAATCCTAGAACCAAATACTAGCTTTCTAGTAACTGTGGAAAACAAACAAAAATTTTTAATTAAAAAAATAGAATCTCTCTATAAGTGGGTTTTAAGTAATTTATTTGAAATAAGGTATTTGGGGTCTGTCCATTTTAAAACATTTAGCACACTAGTAAGGGTGGAAACATTCAACCTCTATGTTTACAGTGATGTATCTTGAAGCAAAAAAATGTATAGGCCCTAAGTACAGTTTTCATTTCTGATAAAAGGGCCTATTTAATAGGAGACCAGGCAGCTAGGTGGTGCTAGGCATAGAGCACCAGGCCTGGAATCAAGAAGACCTGAGTTCATAACTGGTCTCAGACACTTACTAGCTGTGTAACCCTGGGTAAGTCACTTAATTCAGTTTCCTCAACTGTAAAATGAGCTGGAGAAGGAAATGGCAAACTACTCCAGTGTTTTTTGCCAAGAAAACCCCAAATGAGGTCACAAAGAATGAGAGACTACTGAAACAACTGAACAGCAACAACAAAATGAAAGACCATTCTGGGCTGGCCATACCTATATCAAACAAGATTCACTTAGAATCCAAAAAGGTACATTGTAAGCAGAGTCCATTTTATCTGGCAAAGAAGTCACCTAACTTTACTTAAAAGAGTCTATTTGGCTCTTTGTCTGTGACTTTGGACAAATGACCTCACTTCTTAGGGCAATAGCTTTCTCATCTGTAAAAACAGAGAGTCTGACAGGATTCCCCAATATGTCTTCCAGCTCTAAGATCCTCTGACCTATCTCTGAGTTACTCTTTCAACATATGGGGCCAAAACTTTCCCCTCTAGGTCAGGTATTCTTAACTTGCTTCCCTGAACTTTAAAAATAAGGGGTTTTTTGATAACTTATTTCAACAGAATTTGTTCCTTCTGCAATACTGTTTATTTTATGCATTTTAAAACATTACTCTGAGAAGGGGTGCACAGCATTCACCAGTCTGACAAAGAGGCCCATGGCACAAAAATAGTTCAGAACTTCCAACTCTACATAACTATTATCTTTCTGGGGCCTAGAATTTGCTCCTAGGGCATCTGATCCGCCTTGATAGAGTTTTGCACATATTCTTCTAGTCTACCTGGTCTGTAAGTGCCACTGACCAGTAATTGTTAGTAACATCATGCCTCTTCTTACCACATATGGCTTCTTCTTTTCTCTTTCCCCTTTTTCTTTGTTTCACTGGATTATTTTGGTGGAGGGGAGTCATTCTTTCTTAGCTTCTTCATCTCCTGCTGTCCCATTCCCCATCTTAAGCAGAGCCAGCATGATGGCTAGATGGATAGATACTGAATCTGAAATGAGGCTACTGAAATTCAAAGTCCACCTCTGACACTTGCTGGTTGTATGACTGTAGGCAAGTCACAGAATCACAGAATTTGAGAGCTGGAAAGGATCTCAGGGACATCCAGTGCAATCAATACCCAAAGGGATCCCTAATGTGACATACCTGATAAGTGGTCATCCAGCCCCTGCTTGAAGATTTCTAAGACTCGCCACCAAGTCACAGCCTCTCTGAGACTCAGTAAAATAAACATAATAATACCTGCTGTACACCCACAGGGTTGTTGTAAAGATCAAATGAGATAATATATACAATGTGTTTCACATTAAAGAGCTATAGAAATATCAGCTACATTTAATTCTCTTTCGCTCTTAATTTTTTTTTTCTCCCCTGCTTCCTCCTTAGGACTTCCAGGTGCTCACATTCACATTGCTTAATCCCAAAGGTGTCACCATTTAGGGCTAAAGGGTTTGCTAACCTCTCCTTTAATCAATACACAGTCATGTAGAAGAGGCCACTAGTACAGTGTTGGGCCTTGCATGGCCAAGCCACCTAACCCTTCATGGATTCTATTTTCTTATTGGTAAAATGGGGTTGATAACACCTGTAATAGCTATTCTTTAGGATTATTGTGAGGCTCAAATTAGATAATGCATGAAAAGTACTTCACAGACTTTAAAGTGCCACTGACACTGTCAGACATCGTGTTTGCATGGGTGGCACCATATTGTAAGAGGGTAGATAACTGTGCTGGAACATGGAAATGGGTTTCTGACTATTACTTAACTTTATGACCTGTGACAAGTACTCTCACCTCCCTGTGCCTCAGTTTCAGAATCTGTGAAGAGGACCTTAGACTAGCTCTTGAAGGCCCTTTCCAGCTCTAGAGTTTCTAAATGATTCTCTGCTTATTGATTCTTAGACTATTCCAAACTGACTCCATGCTGATAACTTGGTTAACTAGGAAGAGCTAACATTTACATAGTGTTATTAAAAATCATAATAATCATTTTTATTTGTAGTTTTGAGTTCCAAATTCTATCCCTCCTTCCAACTCTCCTCTGTCCCCTCCCTGAGATGGTATTTACATAGTATTTTAAAGTTTGCAAAGCACTTTATAAATATCATTAAGTCAGTAAATATTTATTAAGTACCTGCTAGATACCAGGCACTATGCTGAATACTAAGATTACAAAGAAAAGCAAAAACAAATTAAAGGCACAAAAGATCCTAGGGAACTCATGGTCTAATGCAGGGAGACACTATGCAAAGAACTATGCACAAAAAAGTTATATTCAGGATAAATTGGAGATTGTCAGTAGCAAAGGCACTAACATGAGGGATTGGGAAAGGCTTCCTTTAGGAGGTGAGATTTTAGGTGGGACTTGAAAGAAGCTGGGAGGTGGAGATATATACAGAGAGAATGTCTGAAGGAGGGAGATAGAGTATCTTACAGGAGGAAAACAAGGAGGCCAGTGTCACTGCATCAAAGAGTACTGGGGGGTGGGCATGAAAGTCTTTGAATGCCAACAGAGGACTTTGTATTAATTCTGGAGGTGATAAGTAGCCCCTGGAGTTTATTGAACGTGTGTGTTGTATGTGTATGGGGGGTGGGGTGGGGTCAGACCTGAGGTTTAGGAAGATCACTGGCAGCTGACTAGAGGATTTGAGTGAGTCCCTTGAGACAAGGAGAGCAACCAGCAGGTTATTTCAATAGTCCAGGTATGAGGGGATGAGGACCAACACAAGGGCAGTGGCAGTGTCAGAGGAAAGAATGTAACTGATGGGCCTTAGGGACAGATTAAATATTGGAAGGGTTGGTATGAGAGACGGTGAGAAATGGAGAATGACACCTGGGTTGCAAGCCTAGGTGTATGGGGTGTTTAGGGAGGATTAGCACCCCTGACGTGGGGCCTTGCTGAGCCCTTTTCCAGGGTGCTCATCCACCTTTGGTGCCCACCTGTCACCCAACTCTCACTTGTAGCTCAAGAAGCTATAGCATTACAGCAGCCATAGCCTGGGAAAACCATCTTGGCAGGTGGGCTAAACCAGGTTGAGGGTAACTGACAGGCCTCAGACCTGTCAGTGAGTTAGGAGGGTGTCTACTCCAAGCATGTGAAGGCTTCCCCCAGGCAGAATGGGTGGATGAGAATAATTTGTTCCAATAGCTATGAAGGAGACTGAAGCAGGCACTGTCGAGTGCTTAAAGTTTGGTAAGACATCAGAGATTCTAAGGTCATCCACTGCATCCTGGGCCATAGCCTGTTGTTTTGACATTTGTCTCTTGTCTCTTCCTGGTCTTCAGTGACTCAGGAAGAGAGAGTCTGATAACTCTTCATAACTCTGCCTCACTTAAATCCAATTTGCATGCAAGTAAATACATCACTCATTATCCACTATTTTATTATTTTACTATTTTACCTACCTTGAATTCCTGTGATGATAGGCAAACGATAAAACAGTAGGTGCAGATGCACTTGGGGATGTAGCCACAACCCTGAACATAGGTGACTTTAACCACTGGATTGTCTTCTCATTGGATTGAATCAACAATGGAATTTGGCAGCCCTGTGGGTGTCTGAGCAGCTTTTTAAAGAACTGCATTGCTAACCTCTTGACATGAGGTCAGGGCTAGAAAAGGTACCCTCAAAATTGTCTATTTCACCCAACCCAGGTTTTCTTGGCAGGCAGGGATTCCACCTTACAGTCAAGATACCAAAAAGAGTACAGACATTTTTGTGAAGATGATTCCACTCACCATCAGTACATGGAATGAAATCCAGGAGACTGAAGGACAGCTCTTATTGTGGGAAAATTCAGTAGGTATCTCATCCAAATAGCAGTCCTGAGTGAAACACATTTTTCTGGAGTGACTGCTATGATGAGGAGCACTGAAGCTGGCAAAGGTTTCACAATCAGATCTAGTCTAGTCAGCAAGCTTGTATGCCTCCCAAAAGGATTGAATGACAAGCTCATGACAATATAATTGCCACTTGCAAAAAGTACCATTCCATCATTATCAACGTGCATGCTCCCACCATGATGAACCCTGATGAGGTCAAAGGAAAAGTCTGTGAAGATCTGAAGACCCTCATCACCAATGTGCTGAAAGTGGACACAGTGGTGATTTTAATGGCAGAGTGGGCAGTCAATCAGACATGGTAGGAAGTCCTTGAAAGGAGAAATCACAAATAGCAACAGCAAAGGTCACTTACTACTGAAAATTTTTGTGTCTTATGACCTTCTCATCACCAAAACTGTCTTGCACTTACTTAACCACATCCTCACAACAAGCACTGGTATTTAATAGACTGTTATTGTAATGGGAAGAGACACTAGGATCTGAGAATGATGAAGGCAATGTGTGGTGCAGAGTGCTGGACCAATCATAGACTCATCCTCTCCAAATTAAACATTCACATTCAACAAAAGCAGCAACTCCATGGTAAGGCTACTGTCAACAGACTCAAGGTGAACCGATTAGTGTGCTTCTCTGTGGGTGAACAATTCATTGCTGACCTAGAGGGAAAGCTGAGCCAGCAACAGCCACAATGGAGTATAAAAGGAGTGGGCAGCTTTCAGAGACTTTTCAGAGACAACAATACATTTCCTCATCTGGGCCAGGACACACACAAACATCAGGATTATTTTCATAAAAATAATGGGGGAAATTCAGAAGCTGTTAAACAAGAAACAAGAACTTCACAGGATTTAACAGCAGGACAACTTGTCCAATCTCCAAGAAGGCAGCATTTAACTCCATTAAAAGTAAAGTACAAGTGAAGCTTAGAGAGATGCAGGATTATTGGCTCAGTAAGAAGGCAAATGAGATTCACTTCTATTCAGATAGCAATAATCCAAAGCACTTCTATAATGACCCAAAGGTTATTTATAGACGAAAAACCTATGGTACATTTCAACTACTCAGCCCTGATGGAACCACACTGATCAGTGATGAGAATATAACATCCTGGCAAGATTCTTGCCAGAGTCCTCTTTAACCAGCTAATCCTTCATCTGGAAGATAGTGATCTGCCTGAGAGCCAATGTGGCTTCAGAAAGGGCCAAGAAATGGGTGACATGATGTTTGCTCCCTGACAACTCCAGAAGAAATTCCAGAAGTGGAACAGAGAGGTCTATATACAATGTGTGTTGACCTGACCAAGACCTTTGATACAGTCGATCATGAGGACTTGTGGAAGATCATGGTGAAATTTGGTTGCCCAGAGAGGTCATCAGTATCATATTCCAGTTTCATGACAGAATTTTTGCATGGGTTCTGGAAGAAGGATGATGCTGTCACACTTTACCAGTCACCAACAGAGTGAAGCAGGGTTGTAGGCTTGCTCCCATGTTTTTCAGCATGATGTTTTCCATGATGTTGTCAGAGATGCCTTCAATAAGGACAAAAATGGCATCAAGGTCAGATACTGCACTTATGGTAAACTATTTAACTTGAAAATGCTACAAACTAAGACCAAAGTAGAAAGAGAGTGCATGACTTTTTGTTCACAGGTGATTGGCTACTCTCTGAGACTGAGATGCAAAGTATGGATCATTGATCCTCTGCTGATTGTGCTAAGTTTAGCCTGACAATCAACACCAAGAAAACAGAGGTCTTCCACCAGCTGGCATCACACTATCCATATGTGAAACTACTGGAGGATGAAATGAAATAAGTGGAAAAATGCTGTGGATAACTCACTTACCTTGGCAGTATACTTTCCAGAGATAGACACATAGGTGATGAAGTTGATGCATGCCAGAGTTAGCTCCGTATTTTGGGGGCTCTGAAGAAAAGTGTGAGAGAGAAGAGATATAAGGCTGCCTCCAAACTGACTGTCTACAGAGCCATTCTGCTGACCTCATTGTTGTATGCCTGTGAAACCTGGAAAGTCTACCAGTGCCATGCCAGAAAACTGAACTCTTAGAAAGATTCTGACGATCACCTGGCAAGATAAAGTACTAGATACTGAGGTCCTTTCTTGAACCGAACTGCCAAGCAAGCATTCAACCTCTACTAAAGAGAGAACACAACTCCAGTGGACTGGCCACATAGCCCAAATGCCAACCTCATGCTTGCCTAAAAGACTTTTTTATGGAGAACTTGCACAAGGCAAGCACTCACATGGAGGTCAGAAGAAGCAGTAAAAGTATACTCTGAAGGTCTCTCTGAAGAACTTTAGTATTTATCGTGAGACATGGGAGACACTGGTACGGGACCACCCAGGATGGAGTGCCCAGATCAAAGAAAAGTTCTGCATTCTGTGAGCAAAACAGAATTGAATAAGGACAAAGGAAATGTGAGCTGTGCAAATCCAGACATCTGACATCCCAAATGTTCTAATGCACTACTTGTACCCAACCTGTGATAGACCCTTTGGAAGCTTGTATTGGACTGATTAGCCACAGCTAAACACACAACATCTTGATGTCATTGTTCCTCTTTGAAAATGAAGAACAAAGAACAACAAGCAGAAGAACTGGTATTGCCCCTGACAGTAATAAGGAAAATAGGATGGTGTTGCCCTTGACAGTAATAAGGAAGATAGAAATAGGGGAGGGTTTGGAAGAGAAAGATGGTCAGTTCTGTTTTGGACATATTGAATTTAAGAGGCCTATGCGATCTCCAGTTCAAGATGTTCAATGGGCAGTTGGAGATGTGAGACTTAAGGTCAATATTTCTGCTGGTCAGGGATGGGTAAGTAGATTTAAGAATCATCAGCACAGACAAAGGATAACTGAATTCATGGGATCTTAAATACTCCAGGAGGAAAAGAGAAGAGCCCTATGAGGTAGGTGCTATTATTATCCCCATTTTCACAGATGAGGAAACTGGGGCCAACAGGTTAAGCAACTTGCCTAGGGTCATATGCTAAGTGTCCAAGGCAGGATTTGAACTCAGAATTTCCTCTGCACTCTATCCTTTGGGCTGCCAATTAGATAGGAATTAATTGCTTAAGGTTAGAAAATATTGAAAGAATGATTTCCTTATACAGTTTGTGTTATTCTTCATTAGTTTTAAAAGTTCTCTAATTTATCTACATATGATATATGTAACTTTATGATCCCTTAGGGTATTATACTAATATTTGTAGATTTTTGTTGTCATTTCAGATGTGTTCAACTCTGTGACCCCATTTGGGGTTTTCTTGGCAAAGATGCTGAAGTGGTTTGCCATTTCCTTCTCCAGCTTATTTTACAGATGAGGGAATCTGAGGCAGAGTTAAGTGACTTGCCCAGGGTCATCCAGCTAGTAAGTGTCTGAGGCCAGATTTGAGGTCAGGAAGATGAGTCTTCCTGACTTCAGGCCCGGCACTCTATCCACTGCTGCACCTAACTGCATATTTGTAGACACTGAAACATAAGTAATAGTGAACGATGATATGTACATAAGGTTTTCTAAGTGCTATGGATACATCATCTCATTTGAACCTCAGGATAACCCTGTGAGTTAGGAAGCAAAGCTTCTATGATCCCCGTCTGGGGGATGAGGTCTTTAAACTTCAAAGAGGTAGCCAAAGAACTTACCCCATGGTCACAAGACTAGGTGGCAATCAAAGCCAGCCTGATCTTTTTTTGGCTCCAAGTCCAGAACTCTTTCCATGATACTGTTGAGCATCTGATGATATAATAATACTTCACATCTGCTTCCATGCCTAGCTGGTGACGGTGACTCCATTAATATTGATTCCAACTCCAGTAACTGCCCAGAGAGAAGCTGTGTCATCCCCATATACTGCTGGCTTTAGCAAAAAAAAAAAAAGTTTGTCATGCCGGGGTGGGAGTAGGGATAAGCTCCCACTCTCTATAAAATGTTCCAATAGCGTGTGTCTCAAATAGCCTCTAACAACTGAAGCCCAACTCCTGGCCTTCTCGTGGTGGAACTGTTTCCGCTAACAGTAGAAGGGGTGAAGGTGAGTCACTGGTGCCTTAAACCCAGTCGCTTTGGGCAGGTGGGGCTCATTAGCCTTGGCAGGCAACCCACCTAGGGGAAGGAAACCCTGATTTTAAACCCCCGCTGCCTTGCAGCTATACCCATACATGGGAAAGGCTTCGGGAGTTAACCCCGAGGAAAAATCAGGAGTCGGAGTCCCTTAGGCAGTTGGATTTTGGACATCACATCCCTCTGGCAACTCCTCTGGCGGCAAACTGTACTGGCTCTGCCTCTCCTTTGGATCCACCAAATGTCACAGAGAGGGAAAAGGTGCTGCATGGGTAACAGCTTGTTTTCCATATTGATCCGCCCAGGCCAGCACCCTGGAGAGGACACTCCAGCTACTCCTCATGGGGTAGATACAACACACGATGCGGCAGTTACTGGTTATGTCACTCAGGAGCTGCAGCTCCCATATCAGACTGCACAGTCACACTGTGGCCTGTGGCTCTTCAAGGTTCTGATCCATAGTCGTCTACAACTGGTGGAGGCCTACAACAACAACAACAACAACAACTACTACTACTACTACTACTACTACTACTAGCAAAAAAAAAAAAAAGCCAGCAAGATTAACAACCAAGAGAAATACTTCTCAGGCTAAAGGAAAAATAGCTTGTTGGTTCTTTCTTCATGTGCTGAATTTTGTTTTGTTTTTTAAAGTATGTACTTACTCTAGAAAAGGCAAAACTTTTTGAGGTTTGGGGTTTTTTAAACTGTCACATATGGCAAAGAAATATGTGGGTGTATCAGAATCATAGAATTTCAGAGCTGGAAAGGATTTCAGAGTCCATCTCATCCAACCCAAGGATCCTTTCTGCAACAGATATGACAAATGGTCATCCAGCTATTCTATAAGGACCTCTAGAACAAAGCTTCTTAAACTGTGGGTCATGACCCCATATGGGATCCTATAACTGAATGTGGGGGTCATAAAAAATTTGGCACCAAATGTTTGATTTGTATACCTATTTTACATACCTGTATACCTGGCACTGTGTAAAATTTCTCTGGTGAATAGTGTTCAAGTGTGGAAAGAGTTTAAGAAGCCCTGCTCTAGGGTTCTTGGCCTTTTTTCATGTCATAGCTCCTTTGGCAGTCTGAAAAACCCCACAGACCTCTTTTTGGAATAATGTTTTAAATGCATGAAATAAAATGCATAAGATGACAAAGGAAATCAATAATATTGAATATACTTAGAAGATGTTTTTTTTTTAAATAAGCTCACAGGCTCCAGGTTATGAACTCCTTTTTTAGGATATGAAGATCTAAGCATTTAGATAAAAAGGAGAGTCTAGGGGGCAGCTAGGTGGTGCAAAGGATAAGGCACCGGCCCTGGATTCAGGAGGGCCTGAATTCAATTACAGCCTCAGACAATTGACACTTACTAGCTGTGTGACCCTGGGCAAGTCACTTAACCCGAATTGCCCTGCAAAAAAAGAGAGAGAAAGAGAGAGTCTAATGAGAGAGAACCTACTACCTCCTAGAATAGCCCATTCCACTTTGGGATAGCTCCAATGTTTAGATAGTATTAAGAAAGGAAATGTAAACAAAGTGTCAATAGAAATTGTATTTACTGGGATCTCTACACACTTGACACTTTGGTGCTCTATAGGCATGGGGTTCACCTTGTGGATCATCCACAGAAAATCTTTTAATCCTGGGATGGCTGCCTCCTGTCACTTAGGTCACGTTCAGGTTGTTTCATCCAAACATCAGTTGGTGTGTGCCCAAGGAATGAAAACTCACTTGCGTAAGGTACAAAACATTTTAGGAAAGAAAAAAATCCTGGCTTAGACTTTGAGGCAAAATATGGGATTTTACAATTTTCCCCTTGTTTTGGATTATTCATACTTCTGTTAATTCTCCCCCTTCTTCTCCCCTGCTTCACTACCATGATAAATAAATAATATAAACACAGTAGACCATAGAATCATGGATAGATTTAGTGCTCGAAGGGCCCTTAGAAGCCATCTTGTCCAACCCCCACTTTTGTAGTTTCTTCCTCTGAGGCTGATGGGAGTTAAATGATTTTTTCTCCAGGTCATACAGGTAGAAAACATCAGTATTAGGATTTGAGTTCGTGTCTTCTACTTCCACTGTACCTTTAATTCCCTAAGAGAGGGTCACTGAATCATACATTCAGACCTGGAAAGGATCTTAAAGGCACATCCAGTCCAGTCCCTTCATTTTCCAAATGAAAACACTGAGGCCAAGGGAGGTTAAGTTACTTGTCCAAGGTCATACAGTTAGCACACATCAGAGGCATGATTTGAACCCAGGTCCTCCAGCTGCACAGAGTCATGGTTCTTTCTGCACCCTGCTGCCTTCTGTTATCCACCAGAGCCTGGAGGCCTTTGAAACTGCAGCCTTGGTTTGTGTCACATACCGCAACCCAGCAACGACCTGTTGTGGTGCCAAGGAGGATAAAGGGCTGACATTGCTGCGTGTCCTTCAGTTTATTACAGAAAAAAAACAGTTATGTTGCCATAAGCCATGCTGGATATATGAAAATCCTTGGTTTTGGTGTCTCCCCCCTTAAGCAGAATAGTTTCTGATGGTCCTTTATGTTTGCTTTCCAAATGATAAACACTTTGGCAGGAAATTCACACTAGTGTACCTCCCTCCAGAAAGAAATCTTCAGATTGTTTGCTTGGGTAAGCACAGGAGGAGGTGGGTGGCAAGATATGTAGATGATAATTTGGTCTGAGGAAATAAGTAGAATGGTTTCAATCCCTACTGTCAAAGCAGCTGACACATGCAGGAGGCCTGTTGGATTGAATGGGGTGTGTTTTGCCAGCTGCTTAGGGAGGCCCACATTGTGGGAACTGTTTCCCAGTTAGGCTGCCCTAGCACCCATAGCCCGGCTAGCTAATGTGCTTGAAACATTTCATTAGTGATGCTTTAATACCTGATAGGTGTCATGGTTTTCACTCAGATTTTTGAGTACCTCTTTCCTGTTTTCATCAGGAAGAAATGGAAGTAAATTTTGTTGGAGGGGGCTTTCTTTATTCTCTATCACTCTTCCTGCACGGTGGCAGTATCTCTGGTTAGAATTCTTCCTTTGCATCACATAGTTACTGGAGAAGAATCCTCACAAAATTCTGGGAGTTGAATGTTGTCCTGCCAACTCCCAAAGCCCATTCTCCTTCTAGAAGCATACACTCCCCTTACCTTGATGTGAACATAACTTGCAAAGAATGCTGGGTTTTTGCTACAAGATGACTTCACCCTAGCCTGGGAATGGATGGCCATTGAAGAGAAGAGAGGGAATTTTCCACATGACCGCTCCATTGATTTTCCTCCCCCGCTCAGAAGGCTTAAAAACACCCCAGCAAGCTGGTTGTCTAGTGTTCTTTAAATTGTCATTGTCATAAAGATTATTTCCGCTTGACTTCTCCCACAGTTCTCCTCTTCCCCACACTTGCTCCAGGAATATTGCCCCGCTCTGGGATGAGTAATTGAGCCATTTTGTGAGGTACTACTGGTCCCCAAAGCAAACTGTCTCCGATTGTCATACGGTCTCTTTTGTTGGGTTTTGTGTTTTGGAGAAGGTGGAGCATGCAAGTGCCAGGGGCCTCTGCTCTCCTGGTTTCGATGGATAATTGCCATGGAAACCAAACCATCTAAACAGGCCGTTTGTTGAGGGGACTCTCCAGGTTTCGAAGGCAGCAGGGAGCTATAGCTTGTATAGGTCAGGTGGGAGCTGAGGGTTTTCCCCCACTCCTCCATTCTAACTGCTATTTCTTTTTTCTCCCTCTGTGTAGGTGGCAGGTCCTTTATAACACTAAAGCTGCTCCCAAACAGTTCATTGCAAAGGCCTCTCTTGCCCCACCCCAGCATGCTTACTCACCCATGGCAAAGAACTTGGGAGTCTGCTTAGCCTTAATGCTGAAACACCAGCTCTAGCTTGAAGCTTCCACCTTCATGAGGGTTTCCAGCATGTCTAAGCTTTAGGTCCACATGATAATGGAAGCAAAATTTGTCCCCAGAGCTGGTTCTCCTCTGCCCTAGTTGCCCAGTTCCTTCATCGTGTCCTCATCTGTAGCTCTCAAAACCATTATCTTTCTGGCTTTGATACTTAATACCTTTGTCACCTTTGGCAAGTCATTTCACTTCCCTGGGCCTCAGTTTCTTCATCTGTAAAATGACCATAGGGTCTCTGAGATTTCTAGATCATGTAGGCCTATGAGCCTTCAATGTTCTCTACTAAGAATTACTATTATCTAGGCACCATTCCAGGCATGAGGGAAGTGAAGGCAAAAATGAAACAATCCCTGCCTTCAAGAAGCTTTACTTGTGAGGAGGGGAGGGAGACTTGAAGGTGGCAAATAATACACATAAAGATTTGTAAATGATAATACTTAAACAAGACAACAAATACAAAATGGTGATATTCCGAGTGACTGAATCAGAAGAGGCTTCTTGGAGGAAATTATTTTAGAGTTGCTAGTAGGGCTAGAAGGGGCCTAGTAAGACCCAAGAAGCAAAAGGAAAGGAGGGAGAGGTTCTAAGCATGGGGAGCAGCCTATAAGGGGATGGGATGGAATAGAATGGAATGGATGGGGAAGGGCAAGTAGTCCAGTTGGACTGGAACATGGATTTCTTTTAGGTGAGCGATGTGTCAGCCCAAATAGATGGGTTGGAGAAAGATTGTGAAGAGCTTTTAAATGCCCAATGGAAGAGTTTCTGTTTTCTTCTGGGGGCATAAGGAGCCACTGAAGTTTCTTGGGCAGAGGAGTAACTCATAACTCTTGTCTCTGGTGATATCAGTTTGGTAGCTATGTAGAGGTCACAGACAGCTAAACCATATTGCAGGTGAGAGGTGACCTGGCCTGAATTAGGATAATGAACATGTGAATGGAGAGAAGGGTAAAGTTTAAAGAGGTTGTATGGAGGCAGTCAAAAGACATGACAACTTAGTGGATCATAAGGGGAAAGAGAAGGGTCCGTGATGACCCGTAATTTCTATGAGTGTGTTTCAGATTTATTTGCTCTTGTTCTGTGGGGGCCTGTACTATAGGGCCAACCATAAACAGAGGTGAACCAGAGAGCCAAATACATGGTGTGAGCTGAGAAGTAATGGGAAGATCCACCTAACCCCATAAGATCACTGTCATGGTACCTGAAATTCTAGGTGGCTCAGTGGACAGAGCACTAGGCCTGGAGTCAGGAAAATTTGAGTTTAAATCTGGCCTCAGGGGCAGCTAGGTAGCACAGTGGATAGAGCACTGGCCCTGGAGTCAGGAGGACCTGAGTTCAAATGTGACCTCAGACACTTGACACTTACTAGCTGTGTGACCGTGGGCAAGTCACTTAATCCCAATTGCCTCACCAAAAAATTAAGAAAAAAAAATTTAAGGGGGCAGCTAGGTGGCGCAGTGGATAGAGCACTGGCTCTGGATTCAGGAGGACCTGAGTTCAAATCCGGCCTCAGACACTTAACACTTACTAGCTGTGTGACCCTGGGCAAGTCACTTAACCCCAATTGCCTCACTAAAAAAAAAACAAAAAAAACCAAAAACAAATCTGGCCTCAGACACTATCTATGTAACCCTAGACAAGTCATTTAACTTCTGTTTGCCTCAATCTCCTCATTTATAAAATGAGGATAACAATAGCATCTACCTCCCTTGGTTGTTGTGAGGATCAATGGAATTATTTTAGTGGAGTGCTTAGAATAGAACCTGTCACATAAGTACTGCATAAATGCTAGTAGTAGTTATTATTATTATTGGGGTGTGGGGGTGTCCTGGAAGGACTAGCATCTCTGGCGTGAGGGCTTGCTGAGTCCTTTTCAGGGTTGCTTATGCCCCCTTAGTGACCATACCCTGGTAAAACCACCTTGGCAGACAAACTTAACCAGTTTGGGGGTAACCAACAGGTTTGAGCTAGGGGGATGTCTACCTCAAGCACATGAAGACTTTCCCTGGTAGAATAGGCAGATGAAAATAATTTGTTCCACTGGCCATGCAGGTGGCTGAAGCAGGTTCTGTGGACCACTTAAAGCCTAGGCAGACATCCCAGACACCATGATCATCCCCTGCATCCTGGACTTGTGCACTGGCACATCTTGACTTTTGTCTTTCCACTGGTCCTCAATGGCTATGGAAGAGAGTGAGGCTGATGACTTTATGCAACTCTACCTCACTTAAATCCAGTCCATGAGTGAGTCAAAACATGACCTGTGATGTTATTGGTCCTCTTCAAAGTGAAGGATAAACAACAATTACTATTACCATTAGAGGGTGCCAGGGTAGAAAAAGCACTGGACCAGTTGCTAGATACCAGTCTACACCACTTTGTCACTAACTCATTATGTGACTTAGGCTAAGCCCTTCACTTTCCTGGGTTTCAGTTGTCAGAAAAGTAAAAAGAGGCCCCCAGAAAAAATGGTGATGGGAAAGCCAAGGACAGACTTCACCTACTTTATGATTTTGTCTTGTCCTTGTCCTGCTGAAGTGGTCTTCGTGTGGGCCTGAGAATTTAGACCTAACTGTAAGAACAGCAGACATTGATAGTGCATATGAAAGTGTGATAAGTACTTTATAGTCATTATCTCATAAACTTCCTGAGGCAGGTCACAGAATCATAGTATTACCAGCTAGAAGGGACCTCTGAGTTCAATTTTATAAATGTGGAAACTGAGTCCCGGAGATGGGGGTTATTTGCCCAAGGTCACACAGGATTCTGATTCTGAGTACAGTGCTTTTTTCCTTGATACCCATTTATGGCAGTCTTGACAATAAGATGTTTCTCAGTGACTATAAATAAGCTACCTATTATTGCTGCTGGTCACTGGGCTAAATGACCAAGTTACCTGTCTGGCATGTTGTGTTGTAAGAATGGTCACATTTTAAGACTCAAGAGTGCCCAAATAAGAAAGCTTTTGTTCCCTGCCGTTCTCTCCGCTCAACTCCTCTTGACAATCCAAAATCAAACATCGCAGGGAATAAAAAATGCAGAACATAAGTTATAAAAGCAGAAGCACAGGTTTTCAACAAAGTCAGCTGACTGTGCAGGGCACAAGTAGCACAATTCTGTGGAGATCTTTGCCTAGAGGTATTTGATACAGGATTGATTTAGAACCACTTCCACAAATGTTGGGTCTCTAATTTCCTATCAGCCCAGCACTAAAGGATATATCTGATTGCATCCTCTTCTAGAAAACGGGGTGGGAAACAGTAAAGGAAATGACTTGACAGAAACAAAAAAAATTAGAAATAATTCAATGGAAATTATGTGTAGGAAATTGAGAGTAAAATGTGGTCCTTGGAGAATAAATGGGGGGGGGGAGGGGAGAGGGGGTTGCCTAGCCAAAGTTTGCCATTTCACCATTTAAATAAAAAAGGTCAGGCTCCTGATATCCCCAGGAGAATTTCCCAAGTGATTTAGCCAGAAAAGTGTAGAAATTCTGTCAGGAGATTTCAGTGATGTGGATAAAGAGGGCCAAACATTAACCTAGTGAGTGAAGGATTGTGATCAAGTGATAACAGTCCTCTAAGTGCATATTTAAGCAGATATTAACACTCCTGTTATGCAGGAAGGTGTTCATGTTTAGACTGATCTCGGCAGCACCACAGGGTACAGGACTGAAGCTTCTTTTCTTTGCTCTGAACAAACCACATTTGCTCTTTGATTAATAACTAGAAATGTCATGAGACTTTGGGATAAGCTTTTTGCTAAATTTGCACTTGCCCACCTTTTCCTATTTCCCTTTCTGCATTTGATTTGCTATCTTCTTTGTTTTGCTTTTAAATGATCAGAAGTCTACTAAGAATACAGTGAGTAGAAGTTTTGAGATCCAGTTCAGTCTAATCCAGGGAGAATTTACTATGCATCTTCTATGTCTGATGCACAGAGTATCCAAAACCAAAATTGGCAAATAGCCCCTACTTTCAAGGAATCTACATTCTTCTGAGGGTGGAGGGAGAAGGAGAGGAGAGATATAACATGCAAAAATAATTGTATATGTAGGCTTCTAGGTGGTATGGTGGAGAAAGGGCTGACCTTGGAATCAAAGAGACCTGAGTTCTAATCCTTCTTAACATGCATCCAAATTTTGTGACCCTGGGTAAGTCACTTAACCTCTAAGCCTAGGTTACTTCATCTGTAAAATGGGGATAATACAGCCATTGCTTTGTTGTTTGTATTAAATGAGATAAAAATAATAGTATTAGCATTTACATGGTGCTTCAAGGCTTTGCAAAGTGGTTTTCACATGTTAATTTATTTGCTGCTCATAACAACCATGGGACATAGATGTTATTATTGTCCCCATTTTACAGTTAAGGAAATGGAGGGCAAGAGAGGTTAAATGACTTACCCACGGCCACACAGCTAGTAAGTGTCTAAGGCCAGATTTGAACTCGGGTCTCCTTCACTCCAAGTTCCACATTCTATCTGCTGCACCAGGTAAATGTAAAGCACTTTGCAAACCTTAAAGGTCTCTCATGTTCTTGTTCTCTCTCTCTCTCTGTCTCTCTCTTTCCCCATCTCTCTTTCTCTTTCTCTCTCCATCTCTCCCTCTCCTCCTCTCTCCTAGAAACCTATTTCTACCTACTTCTCTCCCTCTTTTCTTCTTCTCTGCTCTCTTTACTTTGGGGCTCTGGGAAAAGCATGAAGCAGTAGATTCTCTTGCCAGAAGAAACACTCAGAGGTAGAATAAGAGCTATCTTAAACCTGAGGTATGCTCATCTTTTCAAGCTGATTAAAGAGACAGGAATTAGAGCTGAGCCCCTTTTGGCTAAAAGCCTTGGGAAGATTGGTCTGGGAGAATGTTTATAACTAACTCCTTAGGAAAATGTGTTAGGCCAATATTTATAACTCTGTTTTCAAGAAGGTATTACCTCCTGCTGCATTTCAGGAAGTCATTCAGGGTGTTGTCTCTCATTCATCCATTTACTCAACATTTATTAAGCTCCTACTGTTTGAATAGCACCACCCTAGGAAACACAGTTTCTCCAAGGTTAGGATGACCCCTGTGCCCTGCCCAAAATGATTTTACTCTGGTGAAATGGTTATTAATTATGTCCTTGCCTCTAAAAAAAAAATCTCCCCAACAAGTGGTGATCCTGCCTTTGCTCAAGGACCATTAAGCAAGGGAGAACCTACTCTTTCCTGGCGTAGGCCATTTTATTCTTGGCCAGCTTTTGATAAATTCCTTTTACATTGAGCCTAAATCTATTTGTCTGCAGCTTCCATCTATTGTTTCTAGTTGCACCAAGCACTAGTCAGATCCTTTTTCCAAATGAAAACTTGAAATAGCTACTATGTTTCTCCTAAATCTTCTTGTCTCTAGATTTAACATCCTTGTTCCTTCAGTATGGCATTGTCTGGGATTCCTTCACAACTGCCTCTCTTGGGAATTCTTCAGTTTATGAGCATCCTACCTAAAACACTGTGTCACAAACACAGTTCTTCAGATAGAGTCTGACCAGACCACAGAACACTAGTGCTAAACACTATTCAGCCTGATACTACATTATCAGGCTATCATTTGGCTATCATTTCACTGTTGTCCTCTATCTCCCCACTCCAATCCATCTTTCACCAGCCCAACCACCAACATAATTTTCCTGAAGTACAGGTTCAACTGTGTCACCCCTGCCCCTCAATAAACTCCAGAGTTTCTCCTATTACCTCCAGGTCAGAGGTCTTTAACCTTGTTTCTGTCCTGGATTCCTTGGGAAGTTTGCTAAAACCTTATGTATGCTTTTTTGGAATGTTTTTAAATGCATTAGATAAAAGTAATATGATCACAAAGGAAGCCAATTATATTAAAAATAAAGATGTAATTTTTCCTGTCCAAGTTTGTGCCCTGAAATCTATCCACAGACCCTTAGGGGTTCATGGCCCCAGGTTAAGAACTATTGCACTCAGGATAGTATAACCTCCTCCATTTGGCATTTAAAAGTTCCTCACAACTTTGTTACATTGTATCAGTTTCATACATGTTGTATATATGCATGTGTGTATATTGTCTCCTTCATTAAGGCAATAATTTAAAGAAAATTTTCCCCAGCAACTAGTACCTGACACATAGTAATAAACTTTTGTGGATGGATCAATTAAAAATTTATTTTTGGTATGTTGCCACACCTCCTAGTTTTATACTTGGGAAGTTGATTTTTAAACCTGAATATCACTTTATATATATATATATATATATATATATATATATATATATATATATAACTATTCAATTTCAGTTACTGACTTATCATTTTAGCTTGTCTAGATTTTTTTTTATCCTGACTGCTGTTAAGTGTGTTAGCTAGCTCTCCTCCCTAGATTTGTGTCACTGCAAATTTAATAAGTATTCTATCTGTAACTTTACTCAAAACATTTTGTTCAGTGATTTTTCGGTTGTATCCAACTCTTTGCAACCCCATTTGGGGTTTTCTTAGCAAAGAAACCACTGGAGTGCTTTGCCATTTCCTTTGCCAGCTCATTTTACAGATGAGGGTCACACAGCTAGTAAGGGTTGGAGACAAGATTTGAACTCAAAAAGACTCATTTTTCTGACTTCAGGCTCAGCACTCTATCTACTGTGCCACTGATTTAGAACATGAACAAAATGTCAAATACCATGGATGGGGACAGGTATATTTACCTGAGTCACACCACTACAGATCTCCTTCCAGATTGATAAGTAGCCACTAGTGACTGTTCTTTGGGCTTGATCCTTTATTAAAATCTATGTAAACTATGCCTACAGTATTTCCCTGGTCTACCAGTCTAGTAATGTTAAAAAAAAAGGATTAAGTTTAGTCTATTATGACCTATTCTTGATGAAGCCATGTTGATTCTTGGTCATCTCATTTCTTTTTCTGGATATTTACTAACAATTCTTCTAATAGTATTTTATAGAATTTAGCTAGTAATCAAAGTCATACTTACTGGCTTATGATTTCCAAACTCCATTCCTCTACTTTTTTTTTTTTTTTAACAATCAGGACATTTGCCTTTTTGCATTCTGGTAGTACCCTGCTAATTGAGCATCACTTTTCAGTGATCAGGGAATGTGGCTCAACATAATACTGTATTTAGAGTCAGGGGACCTGTATTCAAATCCTCCTATGCCACTTACTAACCTTGGGCAACCTTGGGCAGGTCACTTAAACATTTCTAGGCCCCAGTGTCTTCATTTACTAAATGAGGGGCTCATTCTAGGTAGTCTCTAAGCTCACTTCAGACTCTAAATTTATAAGAGATGAGCAGTTCTTTCTTCTGTCATTCATTATCACCATCCTCTCCACTATAAGTGATACTCTAATCATTGATCCTCTTTCCCTTAATGTAGCTTTACAAAAATCCCATTTTGCTGTATTTCCACTTCTTACCAGCATTCTTAGCTCAAAGCTCCTTTTGAGCCACAATATTCTTGACATTATTCTTACAGGACCATGCCACACTTTAAAAATTCATCTTCAGTTACCTTCCCTTGGTCCCATCTCCTAAATAATATTTCTGAAATCTAAATTGGTTAGCGAATGTCCCGTATATCCACACTGGTGTCCTTAGGTAATTCCAGTTTTTCAATCTCATCTGAAATGCTTCTCTGAGAGTCTTTAGAATTTCACCCCTGAGAAATGCCCATTTCTCCTGACCTAGTCAGATGTATGTTGTGGGACTTTAGGCCATGGTATCCTGCCTTTCTTTCCTTTGAGCTCTTTAACATCTACTTTCTCCCATATAGATGACATGTCAGATTGTGTGCTACTTTTCTCTCCTCTCATAAATTCCAAGATTAAGTGCTCCTTTTGAACTAAAACATCCCCATCATCTTCTCTACAGCAATACTTTCTTTAATTTTCTACCTGGAAAAGAATTAGACCCTGAATAGGAATTCCTCTTGTTATCTCCTCTACTTTGTCAAGGATAAAATTAACACTAAGATAAATCAGCAAATTATTAACTGCTCTGCTTGGGCAGAACATGTGCTCCAGCCCATAGTACAAGGAATTGAATTCTCCCATCACTACTACTTACCTCCTTGCCAATCTTGTGCTTTGTTTTCTGAATTCATTTATTTCTTCTTTCTGTCCAGGTGGATTACTGTCATTTTTGCTCAGAAGCAATCTGGTGTGTTTTAAGCACTGAATTTGTAGTCAGAAAGGCCTGGGTTCAAATTCTGTCTCAGAAACTTATCAGCCAAGTGACCCTGGAAAAGAATATATAAGTCTTAATCACCTTCAGACTTTGTTTCATCATCTATAAAATGAAAATACTATTACTAGTATCACTAAAATCACAGGGTCTTATGAGGATCAAATGAGAAAATATTCAAATATAATATTCTTTGTGAATCTTAAAGTTCTATGTAAATATCATTAGTATTATTATTTTGACCTCTGTTGATCATTATCCAAATATTCTCTCTCATGCTTCTGAACTATTTCCCAGATTTCCTAATATAGCATATGATTTCTTAATAAGCAATGTCCCTCCATCCACACCACCCCTTTTATCTGTTAGGTCTTCCATAGCCATAGACTTAGCTATGCCCCATCAAATCGAAATCCAATTTTGCCTCTTTTTATTGGAACCTGTATTTTACTTTGCTTTCTACCTATACTTCGTACTTGTGGAGATATACAGAATGATTGTTTTTATAGAGACACCTGGGAATCTCTCCTGCTCATCTTATTCCTTTGCTTTAGCTTCTTTCTGTGGTACCTTCCTGGAGAGCTGTATTTTGACAGGCTTCTCTCTTCCTCTCTCTTTTCAATTTATAGCCATTTTTATTAGATTTTAAGAACTCCAGGCAGATATATGTATATATAAAATGTAAATACATATATGTGTTTTTTCTAGCTCTTGTCAGATGCATTCCATCCCTAAGATAACATCAACTCTATATTTTTAGCTGTGGTCTAGAAATATGAATTTTATTCTCAAACAACAGTTTCTTAACCAGCCATTTCCTCAATATATATGTTCTCTCTTCCAAGATACTTGCCTTCAAACAATATCAGTGATGAAAAACTCTACCTTGCCCCTAAGGCTTTCAGTTTCTTACCCACAGCCTCATAATCATTAGCAGTGTTCTCTCGATTTCTCCTGGCAGTATCATTTGTCTTCATTTGAATCACCAACTTGGATAATAGTCATCAGGTATGACAAGTCTTGGGAAATTCTATATCATGTCTTGGATACATGGCTTGGGAAGACAGCAAACCTCTCTATTATTAATGTTAAGTTAACAAACAGCTGCCTCAGTACTTCTTATCACAGAGTCACAAACCACCACTTCTTGGTAGTTCTTCCTTTGACCTTTAGGGGAAGATATCTCTCTTGATAACACCTATCATTTCATATCATCATTTAAAAAATTAACAGAATCTCACAGTTAGACTAGATCTCAAATGTCATCAACTCCAACCCATGCCTAAATAGGAATCCCTTCTAAATCTTACCCAACAAATAGCTACTCGGCTTTTGCTTGAAGACTATATTTCAAGGAAGCCCATTCCACTTTGAGTAGATCTAACTGTTCAAAAAAAATGTTTTTGAATGTAGCAGCCCTTCTGCTCTATTTCCCTGACTATCATTTTCATTGTAAAGCTACCTCTCCAAAAGATAACTACTATACTCTCAGGGTTGTAGAGGGTAACCTTATGAGTTTGAGTTCCTAGTATTGTTACTCATAAGCCCCTACTGGTTTGCTTCTCACAAACAGTCAAACTTAATTAGCTTTTAACAAAAGCATTTACTAAAATGGTATCTCAAGAATACTAATTATAAAAACAATGCCCCCCAAAATCCTGGGGTATGCTTCCCAAAAATATACAAAAGGTTCATGGAGAGAGTGAGCACAAACTTAAAGTAAAAAGGTATATGTATGTATGTATGTATGTGTGTATGTATGTATGTATGTATGTATGTATGTATGGTGCATATATATGTATATATACACACACACATGCATACATATACATATATATGTGTGTGTGTATACTGAACACAGGTGGGAAAAGGACAACATAATCCCCAGTTAACAGAAGGCCTTTTCTCCATTCATAGATGTCCCCTCCTACCCCACCCCCAAGAGTAGTTCCCTCTCAGGGGCTTGAATCCAACTCTACTAGTTAGTTCACCGCTTGATGACTAGTCTTTTTATACATAACTCTAGAGGTGTGTCTGAATCTTTCAGCCCATCACATTTGTTTTTGGTGGCATCTGCCTTTATACAATGGCCAAAACATATCATCCTCTCAAATTGATTAAGGTTAGTTTATGCTTTAACTGACTGATTACATTGATTGAGGAGGTATACTTACACTGAGCTGAAATCTATCTCTTTGCTATTTCTACCCATTGCTGGATGCTTTTGGGACAAGCAAGAAATGCAACTCTAAGACTTCTTCCACAGTACAACTCTTCAAATACTTGTAGGCAGCCATCATTCGTTACTCTCTCCTTGCAACCCCCACCCCCACGCCCACCCCCAGTCTTCTCTCATTCCTTAACTTGGAAGTTATTCTGGGGCTAGTGACTGAACAATGCTAAAGTGTGATCAAAATCATTTTCACCTTCCTCTTTTTCCAGTCCAGATCTTTGGAGGCAACATAATTAAATGGCTTTATTTGATCACACACAAAAAAATTATTTCTCCAGTAAATGTTGAGTAATGTTTAAGTTCACCGGGTTCCTGAACCCATTTGCTGGACTGCGGGATTGGAATCCTGGATCGATTCACTACCTTCTTGCTCTTTTCTCCATCCCTGTGACTTCCTAGAGCAAAATATGCTTCCCAGTCAGGTCACTAAGTCCCCTTATATGTGTTATCTTCCTCATTAGAATGTAAGCTCCCTGAAGGGCAGAGATTTTGTATTTGCATCTCTGATGGTGAGTACCATGTCTGGCAACATAGTAAGTACTTAATAAAGGCTTTTCCATTCACTGATTTGGTTAACACAGCAGGTTTGCCAGTGCTCTGGAGGCCTAAGTGAAATTTTAAATATTCAGTGGATACTGTATTTGGTTCAACACTCAGGCTGTTTCTTGTCGGGTAGTCAGCCCACCCCCTTTTCTGGCCATAGATGCCCTTGGATAAATCCTTTTGTATTCTCTTCCTGACTGTGTCATTCTTGGGAGTATGCTGCCCCCTAATTGGCAACACAACATGATCCAGGGAGTGTAAGCTTAAAGGTGATAAAATATACCAAGTGCTTTGCAAACTTTGGACAGGCTATACAAGTATCACTTAAATAACAATTCTATCACTACATTTGTTAGTGGAAAGAAATGCTGGGGTTGGGGTCATGGAGAGATCTGGGTCTAAATCCCATCTTCAACACTGGCTATCTGTGTGACCCTAGGACCAGTCAAAAAACTTGCTGAGTGGGGCAGCTGGGTGGCACAGTGGATAAAGCACCGGCCTTGGATTCAGGAGTACCTGAGTTCAAATTTGGCCTCAGACACTTGATACTTACTAGCCGTGTGACCCTGGGCAAGCCACTTAACTCTCATTGCCCCACAAAAAAACCCAAAAAATAACAACAAAAAAAAAAAAAACACTTGCTGAGCCTCAGTCTCCTCATCTGTAAAATAGGAATAGCAATGCCTAGAATACTTACTTCACTGATTATAAGGGTCAAATAAAATGATGCAGGTAAAGTGATTTAAAAAGCTTGAAGTGCTCTATAAATGTCAGTTATTGTTATTATTAGTAATCTTGGCTGAAAGAATCAAATAAAATACTGGTCATAGAAGGCTTTGGAAAACTCTAAAGGACTTTTAAAAAAACACTATAAATGACTACATAATGTTCCACACTGGCAGTAGTTACTGCCCAGCCACTCCCTCCCATTAGAGAAGATTCCCTCTGAAAGATCTCTGATGCTAGCTGAGAGACCAGAGGAAAAGCAACAATGCCATCTTGGCCTGGAAGGTTATTCCTCTCTCCCCTCCCATCAATCATTGCTTGGCAGCATAAACCCCAAAGAACGTGCAGTGCTATGGAGAGGTTCGCATGGAGTGTGAGGGATACACAAAGCCCCCATTCTCCAGCTGGCCAGAAAAGGGAGAAGAGGGCTTTTCCTTCCTTGCTTATCTCAGAGTTCAGAAGCACCCAGGAGCCCAGCAGCACTCCCAAGTTCCCAGACTGCTTTTCTCTTGCAGCATTTTCAGTTTGCTTATAAAGACAAACTGTTGTTGCCTTCTCAAGAGTTTTCTCTGTGCCTTACTTTGGTCCTGTCCAGGCTTTTGCTTTCAGACATATGGATTTCTTCCAAGTTCCTATTTCCAGGCATTCGAGACAGCCAGGATACTACCATGTCTAGGCTTCTCCCATGAGACCTAAAACACAGGATGCATCTGCATCCTTGGGGTTTGGATGCCTGGGGCATATGCTGGCCCGTGTATTTGATCTGCCATGACCCCAGATTTCAGTCTTGAGGGTAAAAAAGCCCTGTTTGATCATAACCCTCTGAAAGCCGTAAAGATGAAATGGTTTCCTCTCACCATCCTAGGATCTCCCATGTCCAAAGGCAGCTGATGGATCCCAAAGAATCAACAGGAATGGCTGACCTTTGTTGCTATCTCCTCCTGCCCACCTCCACCCACCCCCGGACTTCTATTTGAGTTGTAAATTCTGACCATAAAGTTGTTGGAATGGGTCCTCCAGCTGCCACACTCTGTCATCATTGCCAGGAAGGGAAGCTTCTCAGACTGAAGAGTAATTGGGCAGGTTGATTTTTAAATATGGGGACAGTAACACATCTACATGTGGTTTACAAATTTAATACATATGAGAAATTGGATACTCCTAGTTGGTTGGGGGGGGGGGGAAGAGTGAGATTAGGGAGACCTGGATTCTGGGATACACCTCCCTAAGTGATCTACCCAATAATATCTGCAAATCCTTTTGGAGATTTTGGCAAGTGCAGTGGACAAAATCAGTGACTTGGAGATGTGACTTATAGTGGGCATTGCAAATGGGCATTTCTTTGCTTTGGACTAATTTGCGTTTTCTTTTTCTTTCTTTTTTCTTTCTTTTTCTCTCTTTCTCTCTTCCTTTTTTCCTTTCTTTTTTTCCTTTCTTTTTTTTCTTTCTTTCCTGGGATTATTCTTTGGAATTGTAAAGCAAATGCATTTTGCTAATGGTGACAGAAATACCTTAATCCAAGGGATAACGCCATTGCCCATCAATTTTGCAAGGCAATAATGCTACTCCCGAGAGGCTGAACTCTGAGGCTGAAAGGCAGAGTAGTTCATCACAATGAGAGAATTGGGTTGTTGCTAGGGGGGAAAGATCCTCTGATCATGCTGTTATTACTAGGCATTAATAAGCTTTGTTCATCTTATCTGACACTGGAGGCCTAACTTTTAGTCTTTCTGCAGCATCTCTCTCTTTATTATGTAGCTCAGGGTCATGGAGAAACACAGCCTGCTAGCTGTATAGAGCAGCAGGCAGCCTCCTTCATGCTGGTTTTGGTCCCAGCAGGCTTATTCCCGTGTGTCCTTTGGCTCTCCACTATAATGGATGGAAAGACAATTACTTAGGTATCACTGAAGCTTGGTGGGATGATAATCCTGATGGGAATGCAGCAATGGTAGAGTACGCATTCTCTTGAAAGGAAACTGATCTAGTCAAAGGGTGTGTCAGGGTCCCCTGGCCTCTGACACAGACATGCCAGAAGCAGGGTGGGAATGTGAAGAGGGATTAGGAGAATTATAGCTGGCCAGGCAGCAATGTCAGCTCAGGCATGCAGTAACATGGTAGTTGTAAGAGTTATGGGTTTGAAGGTAAAGGACCTGGGTTTGAATCCTAACTCTGCTACATATGATCTAAGTAACTTTGGACTTGGATATTAACTTGTTAAGTTAATATATCTGAGCCTCAGTTTCCTGGATGGACTGAGCGATCTCCAATGTACCATCATTATTCTGAACATGTGGTTAGACACACTTGCTGGGTTTCTTTTCCAAAGTGTGTGTGTGTGTGTGTGTGTGTGTGTGTGTCTTGGGGGAGTAGGGTGAGGGAAGAAAGAGATAGAACAGTGTACAAAAATACACACATAGAGGAATACTATTCTGGGGACCTTTGGACTCCCAAAGCAAATTGTTTCCCCAGCCATGGAGGTCCTGCCTATAAGGGGCTAAAATTCTAGCTAGTCTGTCTAAAATATCTAATGAATGGTCACCAATAAATTATAAGCTTTAGCAAGAGTTTAGACTTTTAAGCATTTATTAAGGAGAATAAGAATTTGGTGAAGAGAGAGAGAAAGGCCTAGGTTCAACTATCTATCAAAGGGAGAGTGCATTTTAGCTCCACTCTCCACAAGAGTCCTCATAAAAGAGAGTGAGCCACACCTCCTTCATCCCACAAGCCTCCTGTGAAACTGGCAACATCCATCCACATGCACACACATCTCCAAGCTAATTGGCTGGTAACCTTGATTGACAGTACCCATGGCAAATGTCACTTCCTGACGCCAAGGAAAGCTGCATGGCTTGCCCTCAGATGCCTTCTTCTCATGGCAGAGCTTTCCTACAGGAACTCTCCAGCAGGTGGCATCATTCCAATCATTACAGTCCCTGCTTTGTTTCTTTGAGGAACACGCAGTGTTTCCTTGACAAAACATGCCTTATACTCTGTTTTGCTCCATGCATCCTCCACAGCTCTTGCTCTGTAGTATAAAGTCCAGTCTAGGCAGCGGGGTAGCATAGTGGGTAGAGTACTTGCCTTAGGATCAAGAAGATCTAAGTTTTTACATCAGATGCTTACCCTGGGCAAATCACTTACTCTCTCCATGTTTTAGAGAGGGTTGGAATAAAAGGTCTATAAAGCCCCTTCTAAACCTGAATCTATGATCCTAAGGAATATCCATACCAGAAATGTTGATGCCTATCAGTTCATTGCACACAGCCCTAAATATTGGCCATTGTACTTTTCTCGCCCAACAGCTATGTCTACTGTCTTCCTACCACTACAGTTTAGCACTGCCTCCCCAGAGTGTTTTTAGGGAAGTAGCATTATATCAAGAAAGTACATATTTATATAGAAAACTATTAATCTAAGGGTGACAGCATAATGAAAAGTGTTTGTGTAGGGATAAAAGGAGAAGCCAAAGTGATATTGCTTGGAAGTATATTACTGATCAGAGGTGACACTTGATTAAGGGTGCTCATTGTCCTCCAGTAACCTTATCTGCAGACTTTTGTCCTTTTATGCAGAAAAATATAGAATCCTATTAACAAATGTTTTTGAAGAGTAACCATGAATTAGATATTAGTTTAATAAATAGACTAGTGATATAAACTTAAAATAGATACATATGTAACTTATATCTACTATCTGTGAACATATGTATCTTCTCAATATAATGTAACATTGTTATGGGCAAGGACTATTTTTTGTATTTGTATAACCAATGTCTGGTGCAAAGTAGGTGCCTAATAAATGCTTGTTGATTTATAAATGCTTGTTGGATTGACTGCTATAAATTACCTAGCCAGTCAGAGGATATGGATGATGCTTTCTTAAAGTAGATTCCAAAAATAACATAGAGGCAAATTATAGTGGTGATTTCTGCTTCACCTATGTAAATGTATACTAAAAGTCTGTTCTGTTGAAAGCAAAGTATCCAATAAATATTTGACATGACTTGAAGATAATTTCATCTTTTATAATTCACCTAGGGAAACTGCTATTCTGAAATTAAATCTGATCAATCAGTCAATTAGCATTTATTAAGTGCCTACCATGTGCCAAGTGCTGTGTTGGGCATAGGAATACAAAACCAAAAATGAAACGGTCCCTGCCCTCAAGTTTTTATTATATTGAAGGAGACAACATGTACTTATATAAATATATACAAAAGAGATTCAAGGTGATTTTACTGGGGAATGCACTGAATGCTGGGGAGTGCACTGGGGAGTGCTGGGAATGTTAGGAATGGCTTCATGTAAAAGATGGTGTTTGAACTGAGTCTTGAAGAATGCTAGAAATTCTGAGAGGTAGAGGTGAAGAGAGAGTCTATCTCAGATATAAGGGATGAATCAAGTGCACAGAGATGGGAAATGGATGTAATTATATGAAGAAAACTCAAAAAGGAAGGAAGTGGCCAGCGATATAGAATTGACAGGAACTTTGGATGGTCATATTGGAATTCATAATAATGATGAAAAGAAACCCAGACCATAGTTAACTATGTACCCAAGGATTTAAGAAACCCTTTTCAGTTTCTTTTTCTGGAAAAAAAAAAGATAGACATGATAGGAATATGGCTGAAAAGAGATGACCAACTATGATAAAATAAATAAATTCTGACTCTACAATTGTGAATGAGACTGATGAGGAGAAAAGAGAAAAGCATCTAATGAAGCCAATTTGCTCTCTGATGTGCTCAGCTTTGAAGTTATCATATATAAGAGATGGAAAAAATACAACTAAGAATAAATTTTAAAAGTGGCTGAAACTTCCAAAAACAGACTGAAAGCTTTAAATGAGCTGTTTTATTTTTTAAATGCAAAAGCTTTTTTTTTCAGCTTCATTACTTCTTAGGAAAGATTGTATAATTTTTATAGATAATAGAGAGAAGACAGAACAACTCAAATCCTAATTTGCTTCCTTCTTTTTCATAAAGGAAAATGATCCACAAATTAGAAAGGGTAAAAAAAGATTCCTAAGAAAGAATTGATACTCAATATAAGAAAGGAAATAATAAAAGAGAACCTGGCTACTTTCAAATAAGGTAGATCTTTCAGGTTAATGTGAACTGATCACATGGTATCTAATTAACTTGTAGCTGTCAATACAGACTCACAATAGGTAATTTTCTGAGAAATTGTAAAGAACCAAAAAGGCTCCAGAAAAGTGGAAACAAGAAAATATCTATGTGACACCATAATCTAGAGACATTCTACTGCAGTATTCCACAACCTACTCCACATGTCTTTTCTTTTCCAGCAAGTTATAGACTTGGCTCACTGGTGCCCCCTACTGATTTCTAGCTGTTACTATTGCCAGTCTGCAGGTGGTCCTTCAGGGAAAGGAATGAGTTTTTCTCTATCCATGTTCCCTAAAAAGAAAGAGCCAGCCATTTTTAGGGGATTTAAAAAAAAAGTTATTATAAAGCACAATAGGCAAACACATAGCAAGGTTACAAAAACAAATGATGGGAAAGCTACATATATATCACATACATACATATATACACATACATATTCATATATATTTTAAAAATTACACCCTAGCTCTTTCTTAGTTACCTCTTTATCTCTACAGACAGTTGACCCACTACATCTCTATGTTTCCCACAGTGCCTAGAATAATGTTATGAACGTAGCAGGTGCAGAACCAAACTGTGTTGAAGGAATATGGAGTTCACCCAAGGCCTAATAAGTTCACAGAGCTGACTAAGCATTTACGTGATATTTTTATCAGGGCATAGTACATTCCAAAAATTCTTATCAGTTATTTCTACTACTCACTCTGGATCAGGCTAACACAAGTGACTGTTTCTTCCAGAAGAGTCAACTGCAACTTTTTTTCATTTTTTGGCATGTTCACAGTGGGGTCTGTGAGAATATTATTACCAGGGCTCCCCTGCTGAGAGAGCATGGGTGACCACACACATTTAGTTTTACCTGTCACAGGTCATATTTAGGGTTAGAGTCTGCTCCCCCACTGGCTTACTTAAGAAAGCAAAATCAGTCTGTTTCTGAGTGTTTCAGAATGATAACAATCCATTGGAAATTTAGCTTTCCACAAAATCCAACGAATACTCATTTCAAGAGATACTAAGTTCCTCTCTGTAGTAAGCACCGGGGGTACAAAGACAACAAGGTGGATTTGGACTCTGTAAGACATGAGTTCAAATTCTACCTCTAGCCTCCATGACCTGGGTAACTTCGGGCAAGTTGCTGAATCTCCCTGAGCCTGTTTCCTCACCTATAAGATGAGGGGGTTGGATTGGATAACCTCTAAGGTCTCTTCCAGCTCTAAATCTAAAACCCCCAAACTAAAACAGACCATGCCCTCAACAAGCTTATATTCTATGAGGGGGGAGGGGCGGGGGGGGCACTACATTACACCATGAATGTAAAACTCATAATTTTTTTGTTTTTTTTGCGGGGCAATGGGGGTTAAGTGACTTGCCCAGGGTCACACAGCTAGTAAGTGTCAAGTGTCTGAGGCCAGATTTGAACTCAGGAACTCCTGAATCCAGGGCCGGTGCTTTATCCACTGCGCCACCTAGCCACCCCTAAAATTCATAACTTTTGAGCTTAATGATCAGCAAAAGATATCTAGGTGACTGATGTGACGATCATGTTCTTGTAGCACTGAATAAAACTTTTAGGAGACAAAACACTTACCATATCCTAATTCTTGGAACCTGAAGACTTTTATCTGCTGCTTTTCATTACAACAGATCTCATTAAGCTGTCATAGGTTATCAGTTGCTCCTTTCTGTTTCACAAATCCTATAAGAAAAAAAGATCACATTAAAGAATTACATAATTTTTGTGTATCCTGTAAATACATTATTACAGGGAACTCCCAGCAAGGAAATTCAGCAGAAATCAATTAGCTGAAATGCATATTTCTGAATTGCCTGGGGGCACTGAAAGGTAAAATAACTAGTCCAAGGTCACATAGGCTATGTCAGAGGAAGCACTTGAACCCAGGCCTTTCTGGGTTCAAAGACAATTCTCTAGCCATTAAACTAGCAGTTCTTGAAATGTGGTTCAGGAACTAGAGGTCCCTGAAGCCATTTCAGGAGATCTTTGAGGTCAAAATTGTCTTCATAATAACACTGTTTAAACATGAATAATGTAAATATCAGTAGATATAACCCACATAAACAAAAGCTCTTTGAGAGAAGACAGTTTTTTTTTTTAGAGTTTAAAGGGGTCTTGAGACCAAAAAGTTTGAGAACTGCTGCCCTAAACCAAGCCACCTTGAACACTGGATTATATAAATGCTGTAAGTTTTATTATAGTCTGCTGTTTTTTATAAGGATCTATTCTGACTGTGTTTGGCAGAGATTACATTTAGATATTATTATTTGGTATGTGGACTTTGATTATTCCATTTAGGGGAAGAAATAAAGGAAGTGGGAAAATATTTGATAGACATGAGTTTGTAATGGTTGTACACTTTGTGTCCAGTGTTTATTAGGAAAACATGATTTCTTTCATGTATTTAAAAAAATCCCTATTGTAAAAATCCCTTCTGGTCCTTTATAAAAGTACTTCAAATTTCTGGATTTATTAACATGTGTCATATTTTTCTTTCCCTCTTTAGTTTTGCCTTTTGTATGGAACCAAGTTGGTGTTCCAGGAGAGAGCTTGGTACTTGGAGCATAAATACTTGACCCCAGCAAGCAGCGTGCAGATCAGAAGTCAGGTAAGGCTCTGTGCCATGGGGCAAGACTGGTGTGGGTCATTAACAATTGGCGGGACTTTGCTTTCTTAGTAAACAGTTCTTATCAAGCTGGTATCACTTGTCTCGTAAAGAATTTCAGTTCTTCTAGAATTTCACATGCATGCTGTTTTATTTTCTACTGCTATCATGTTACATTTCAAAATAAAGATGACAAGGAAATGATTCATTGTTTTTGCCTGAACTCCCTGACATGAACTCTCCTTCCCTCTCCCTGCCACCTATGACTTCCAAAAGGCTTTTCTTGGGTTAAGAGGAAAGAAAAAGAGAGAGACAGAGAGGGAGAGGGAGACAAAAACAGAGAGAGACAGAGAGGGACAGAGAGAGAGAGAGAGAGAGAGAGAGAGAGAGAGAGAGAGACAGAGAGGGACAGAGGAGAGGAGAGGAGAGGAGAGGAGAGGAGAGGAGAGGAGAGGAGAGGAGAGGAGAGGAGAGAAGAGAAGAGAAGAGAAGAGAAGAGAAGAGAAGAGAAGAGAAGAGAAGAGAAGAGAAGAGAAGAGAAGAGAAGAGAAGAGAAGAGAAGAGAAGAGAAGAGAAGAGAAGAGAAGAGAAGAGAAGAAGAGGGAAGGGAGGAAGGAAGGAAGAAAAGAAAGAAAGAAGAGTTGTATATTCTTACAATGAGTATCATTACCTATATACCTATATCACTTCATCAAACAGTTACACGATGGTATGCTGGTAATTGTTTAACAACAATTTCTCTCTGGAAGAAAAATGTATCCATAACAATATTAAGTTTAATCTGCATTATTATAATTTTCTCCATCACTTTCTTAAGGCTAATCAACAAATTACAGTAAACCAAGTCCTGATTTGTAGCATTTTCCAATTTCCAAGATGTAAATATATTACAAATTTAACAATTGGTGCTTGAGGGGCAGCTAGGTGGCGCAGTGGATAGAGCACCAGCCCTGGAGTCAGGAGGACCTGAGTTCAAATCTGGCCTCAGACACTTAACACTTACTAGCTGTGTGACCCTGGGCAAGTCACTTAACCCCAATTGCCTCTCACTTAAAACAAAACAAAACAAAACAAAAAAACAATTGGTGCTTGAGCTTGTTTTCTCTCTCTCTCTCTCTCTCTCACACACACACACACACACACACACACACACACACGCATGCACACACACATGTGTATATATACATACATACACATATAACCTGTGTGTATAAGTATATAATTGCACATGCATGCATATACCTATATACACACATGCATAGCATTTTTCAGAACATATATAACAGTTCAGGAATGTTGTGGGAAACACATTGGATTTGGAATCAAAAGACTCCAATGTGAATTCTGGTTCTGCCACTTTATTAGCTATTCTATCTTGACCAGATCACTTAACTTTTCTTTGCTTCAGTTTCCTCATCTGTAAAATGGGTGTGATAATGCTTCCTGCACTCTTTACTTTGAAGTACTTCTGTGACTCATATTTGTAAATTGAACAGCTCCACAAGGATTTCATCTGTCATTAGTTATCCCAAAGACTCTACAAAGTTGGGAGGAAAGGGATTATTATTTTCCTTTTTCAAAAGCAAAAACTGAGAAACAAAGGGGTTAAATCACTTGCCCAAAGTCATACACTTGCCCAAAGTAACAGCCAGGGCTAGAATCCAGTGGATTTTGGATTCGTCTAGAAGCTGGATTCATTTTTTAGATTCCTTAGATTTTCACCAGGCACATCTTAATTAGTAAAGAGTACCTTAAGTCTCTGAAAGAGCTCCTAAGAAGATAGAAGCAGATGGGGAACAAGAAGGGCCCTTTAAGAATATCTGTTCTAGGCCCCTTGATTCACAGGTATAGAAACTGGAACCCAGAGTGTGGTATGACTTGGTTATGGTCACATAGGTCACTAGTAAGGGAGTGACAAAACTAGGATGAAAAAACAGATTTTTATTTTTTACTCCAAGCCCAGTGTGTTTTAATTTGTCATTGTGAAGGCCTCTCAATAAACATCCTAAAGCCCTGCCTGGTTTAATATATGAAAAGTGACATGAGTACGCATGTATCAAATAGATGCTACATAAACACCAGTAGAGTTCTATTGTATTTTTAAAATGGTCAAAAGACACAAAACAAATGACAACATGTAAGTCAAGGTGATACGGTATTGAAGGGTTGAGGATTTATTGGTCTTGTGATACAAATAAGGGTATGTTAGAGGCAGCTCTAACATTTGAAAGACCATTGTTAAATTTTCAGTATTAGTATTTATACCTTAGAAATTGGTAATCACTATTAATCAGGACTTGATTTATTGTTTTGTTGAGTTCTTTACTTTAAAAAGTGTAAAAATATGGATTAACCTTAAAAAACCACCCTGTATCTAAATACAGAATCAATCAATTTATCTATCTATCATCTTTCCCCTGGAAAACCTGGTTGTTAAACATTTAACTGCACACCTCTGGATATAGGGTAATGAAAGATAACTTCTGCCTTCTTTTAGGAAGCGAAATTGTATACTAGAAAGGGTACTGAATTTGAAGTGAGAAGACCCAAGCTCAGGTCTTAACTCAGTACCTTACTATGGGTATAACACAAGGTAAATAGCTTTGTTTTTCTGTTCCTCAATTGTTCTTCCTTTACAAAATGGGGGCAGGGAGGGAGAGAGCAGTTGGTCGGATTAAATGATCTCCATCTCTGAGTGCCTAGACCTTACCTGTAACTTCACTCTTCTCTTAGTTATTTCCTTAGTTTAGCAGCAAGGGAGACCCTAACAGTCTTCAGATCTTCATCTGAATCCAGTAATGTCCTATATTGCTCTTGCCTCTCCTGAGCAATGACATATACTTTGCACCTTCACATCACTCCCCAAGACTACTTTCCTATGTTGTATCTATGGAAGGAAGAAGATTCTTCTTGAATTTCTTGGCTTTGGCTGACTAAGCTGTTAATCAACAGCATGCCAACCCACTGAAACTTGTTGGTTTACTTGTTTCTGATAGACAGCTCAGGCAGCAACACTGGTAGAAAAACAAGGTGATATGCTCCTTTCATATTTGGATGTGCCTCATAACTATTTCTGGGATACCTTGAGGGACAAAATTCCTACATGTGACTGACATTACATGAAGATTCCAGGATTGTTCATTATATAAAGAGAGGCAATATAGTGGATAGAGCATTGGCTTTGGAGTCAGGAAGATCTGGGTTCAGAAACTGCCTGAGATGTTTACTAGCTATATGACCCTGGATGAGTCACTTAACCTCTGTGAATCTCATTTTCTTCTTCCAGGAAAGGAGGAGTTTGGAATCAGTGACCTTTTAGTTCTCTTTCCAACTCTAAATTTATGTCCTATGACCTTGTGTGCTTTTATAATGATGTTGTAAAGAGATCATTATTTTGGTTTCTGGGAAATTCGGTGTGCATGTATTTACAAATTTCCAGTGTTCAATCACTTAGCCATTATTATCCATTTTACTTGCCAGGTACATGCTTATAAAACATGCTATCAGGGAGGCTGAGGCTTGTGGATCGCTTGAGCTCAGGAGTTCTGAGCTGCAGTGAGGCTAATACAAATCTGGTGTCCACACTAGGTTTGGCACCAATGGTAAGCCCCTGAAGGCAGGAGGACCCTTTGCTGCCTTGGGAGAGACAAACTGACCCAGGGCAGAAAAAAAGCAGGTCAAAGCCTCTGTGCTGATCAGCAGTGGAATTGGTCTGAGTGACATAGCACTTCTAGCCTGGGTTAAATAGAGAGAACCAGCCTCATACAAATAAAACAAAAACAACAAAAAACCTTTTACCTTCCAATAGTAATCTGTATTAAGGAACAGCAACTATCTGAAGCTCATTTTAATTGACATAGCCTTTTGGTGTTATCCCACTTTGGAATTTTGTTTCCATTTTAAGAATTGGGGATTGTGTCACAAGGTAGGGTGAAGCACAATTGCATATACAAATGTGATGTAGGCGTAAAAAATACTTGTGTGGTATACTATATTTGGAGTTAAAACAACTGGAGGTGTTTACCTTGAAGAAGAGAAGACTCAGTGGGAATATGGTAGCTGCCTTCAAGTATTTGAAATGTTCTCATGTGAAAGATGGATTAGATTTGTTCTATTTGTCCCCATGGGGTAAAAGTAGGAGCAATATGAGTGGGAGCTGCAAAGGGGTTCATTTAGATTTCATTGTGGAGGGGGAAGAAATGTCCTTACAATGAGGACATTCAAAAGGGGAATAGGCTGTGCTTAGTTGAGAGGGACCAGTGGGATCTCCTCAGTGAAGGTCTTCAAGCAAAGGATGAGTGATGACTTACCAGGGTGTTAAAGTGGAAATATTTTGGAAATAGGAGTTAGATTGGATGACTGCTGAGCTCCCTTCAAGGTCTGAAATTATACAAATCAATATGGCCTGGGTTCAACTCCACACTCTGATGTTTATCACCTATGTTTTGTTTTGATTTTTTGGAGGCAGTCAGGGTAAGTGACTTGCCCAGTATCACACAGCTAGAAAGTGAGTTTGGATTTGAACTCGGGTCCTTCTGACTCCAGGGCCAGTGCTCTATCCCCTGTAGTGCCTAGCTATCCCAATTACCACCTATATGAGCACAGGCAAGACACTCATTTATGAAAAGAGGTTGGACTAAATGATATCCAAGGTAGGTTCTAGCTCTGAATTTATCATTCATGTGAAGGGAAAAAAAAAGACCTTATAATAACTAGACTGCACACTTCAGTAATATTAGGTGTATTCACTAAATTCCAAGTTCATTTTTTCTTTTTTAAAAAACATTCTTTATTCTTAATTTATGAAATAAAATAAACATTTTTATTTTTTTCAAAATGCATTTTAGAGTCTCAAATTAGTGGTATGAGTTCAAATAATTTACCAGTCTTGTTTCCATAGCCCTATTTAAAACCAGCACTTAAAGTCACTTTTAGCTGAGCGTTTAGTAGCCTCATTTCTCTTATCAAAGGATTTATTTCCTGAAATTTGATACTACAGCTGTCCGAGTTCTCTAGTCAGTTACAGGTCAACATTTGAACAGTGGTTCTCAGCTATGTGTCAGAAAGCAAGTTCATTGTGTTTAGATGGTGATAAGAATTCGAGACATGTAGCTTGTTGACATCTGGTGGCATCCTGACATTCCCATGTGTCTATTGAGACTCGCAGCCCAAATAGGATTTGGAGGTCAAATTAAAACATCCAATGCACATCCTGAAAATAGTACTTGATAAAATGTTAAAAATTGGTTTTATTCCCCACCCCTGCCACCCCACCCCTCCCCAAGAATCAGTTGATTTTAAAAGACAGATAAGAATGAAACTGAAGAAGGTGAGGGAGGGCTGTTCTCCTTTCACGGTATTGTTACCATGAAATTGTGTATGTGTACAGTGACTCTCAAATTCCTTCCAAGTTGTTTTGATTACTGTCGACAAGCACTTGCCGGAGTGGATTGTTGAATGTTTGGGCCCACTGAAGCTGTTCTTCCAGAAATGGAAGCCCGCTGTTGGCTAGCCCATGAATGTTGCCCTGGGGTGAAGCATAAATTTAAAGTACACCAATTTGGAATCTTTATAATATAGCTCTGTGGAAGGATGCACAGAATGTGTAAATAAAGTACCACATGCTTTCAAGGGTGACTTGTGTGAGAATAATGGCATAAAAACAATCAGGAACATGAATGGTCTTAACAAACAAAGCAGAACCAGAAAAACAACTTATACAATAACATCAATTTTGTAAAAAGGAACAATTCTGAAAGACTTCAGAGTTCTTACCAATACAATGATTAATCATGACACCAGAGGACAGATACTGTTCCTTCTTTCCTTTCTTCCTTCCCTTCTTTCCTTCCTTCCTTCCTCCCTTCCCTTCCTTCCCTTTCTTCCCTTCCCTTTCCTTCTTCCTTCCCTCCTTGCTTTCCTTCCTTCCCATTCCTTTCTTCATTCCATTCCTTCCCTTCTTTTCTTCTCTTTCCTTCTTCCCTCCCTTTCCCTCCTTCCTTCCTCTCTTCCCTCCTCCCTTCCTTCATTCCTTCGCCTTTCCTCATTTCCTCCTTCCCTCTCTTCCTTCCCTTCTTCTTTCCCTTCTCCTTCCTTCCTTCCTTCCTTCCTTCCTTCCTTCCTTCCTTCCTTCCTTCCTTCCTTCCTTCCCTTCCTATTACATCCTATAATTTCATCAAGTGGGCTAGGAAAGGTGGGGAACTCAAATGATCAGATTCCCTGACCAATCTATCACAATAAAATGCTTTTTTAAATATATTAACCCATTTGAGCCTCACAACAACCCTTTGATTTAGGCACTATAGGTACCCCCATTTTACAGCTGATGAAACTAAGGTTCAAAGAAGATCAATGATTTGGCTGTGGTCACACAGCAAATAAGTTTCAAAAGTAGGGTTCAGACTCTAGGTGCATTGCTCTATCTGCTACACCACATTGCCTCTGAATATACCTCAGTGCTACTGTATTGGAAAGGAGGACTGGCAGTCACTAAGAGCTATTTAAGCATGGTGCTATTCAGGTACCTCAGCACATATACATGACTCCAAGATAACTGGACACCCTTTTCAGGTCAGACAAACCACTAAGTCAATTCAGTTTAAAAAAAAATAGAATTCAGTCAGATCAGTTGATTGGTTAGTCAGGCAGGCCTATAGCCATGACAACTCTGATTTATTATCTTTGAGGAAGACATTTGGAACAATAAGAGGCATAAATTATGGCCAGCTGAACTATAAAAAGACAGAATTCTGTTTACATGATTTTAATCTTAAGTAATATGCTACTTTTATTTCCTTGTTTGAAGTGTGTGCAGAATCCAACTGAAGACTTTACCTGATCAGATAATGACTAATTAGAAGAAATAAGACAATCAAAAATGAAGGGATATAGCGTATAAGCCCCTTCTGCTAGGAACTGTTTCTCATTTGTCTTTATATGCCTAGTACCTAGCATGATGCCTGGTACAAAATAGTTCCTTAATAAATGTTTGTTGGATTAAAGTCAATTAGGAAGCTAGTACCAGGGCAGTCCATCTATTATATTAATAATCTAATGACAACGAAGATATTCCATGCCCTTAAATTCTAGTTTTAAAAAATAACAAGGGTTTATCCAGCTTTGACAGGAACATTCAGGCCTTTCACTATGTGCAAACTTATGTCATTGGCTCTCCTGCCTGCTGTGTTGAAATATATCTTTTTCTGTGGACTCTCTGATTTTCTATCACTATATTTTCTTTACTCCTAAAACACCTGAATTTAGCCAATATAACAGATGTTTAGAGGCCCTGAATCAAATTCAACATCAGCAGAATGATGAGGCATTAGTTATGGTATATCTAAAATATTCATTGAAGGGGGGAAGGGGAGTAGGGCCTTCTTGTCCAATCTCACCCAGAGTTGGCAAGCATTTGCATTGAGTTGTAGGGAACTCTGGCAGATATGGGATCTCCGTCCCTCTTGTGAAGTGTTAAGAGGACTCCTGATCACTTAAGTCAATTTAATGAGTTATCAGTTGATACCATGGGGAAGTCAGTGTAGAACAAAAGCTTACAAACTCTCATCAACTCAGATGGCACAAGGAAATAAAATTCAAAATGGATTGGTATCTTCACTGAGCTGGAATGCATTATTGGTCCAGCATTTAGGTGGAATAGTAAAGTAGGGAATATGAATGAGCCAAATAGAATAATCCTTCTTTAAGGCATTTCTGTAGTGTGTTTTTAAAAAATAAAGCTTATAAGACAAGCTATTCTGAACCTTCACTTCCTGCAGCTCTCACAACATTGGCCATTAAGTAGAATGAGAATATTCCCTAAATGGAAATTTTCCTTTTGAACCTATGGTTCAAATGCCATCGTGAAGAGAATTTCAAAGCAAAGGTTCTCTGAGACATGCAAGTTGTGAAACATTGTAATTCCTGGCTATTACAGAATTTAGAAGGAGACCTTAGAAATCAACTAATCCAATCTCCTAATTTTACTGATCGGGAAACCAAGTCCCAGAAAAGTCCAACAGCCCACCAAAAGTCACATATCCAATAAACGGCAAAATTGGAACAAGAACCCAGATCTTCTGAAGCCTATCCATCATTCCAGGGTGCTTCTAGAAAGTGGTCCCTGTACATCATGCTACCAAGAAGGGGAAAAATCTCCTTCCCTCCCTCCCCATCCTTCTCTGTCCCCAGTCAAGGTTATACCTCAGTGACATGAAATGCATTGTTACACTAATAAATGCAGGTCAGACAACTGAGGTTAAGAAAACACACGTCGGGTTTGGTTTCTTCAATTTGGCCAGTAGGAAGGACCCCAAGGTCATTCCCCCCATAAATCCAGGTTTTCCACATGGCAGCCACCTGGGCAACTCTAACCCTTTATCTAACAGTGTAGCTTTGTGTGGCCAGAAGGGTGATCCTTGTATCATTTTCTGAATTTCCTTAATTGAAGAATAACTTGTTATGATCCATATGGGAGGAGGTTATTTGTTTAGCTCAGTACAAGCCTCAGAGTTCATTTGGCAGCTGTGTTATATTGTGATTTGAGGGGCCTGGAAAGCTAGGTAATTGTGATTCTACTTTCCTGGTACCCTTAAAATGTCCCCTGGCTTCAGCATATCATGAACTTTTCCTGCTATACTAGAGAGAGGGGAATAAGCATTTTTATAGTACCTCCTATGTGCCAGCCACTGTACTAAGTACTTTCCAAATATCTCATTTGGTAAAATCACAATATTCCGTGCTAAGAGCTATAGCTAGGAATCCTTTTGTCTGGGTTTGAGAGAGCTGGACTCATAACACAGTGCCACAGAGGACAGTCTGACTATTGACTTAGTCACTTTCTGAGCAGAACCGGACTCCTTTCCCCTAAGAGTCTGACTTGTGCCTCTATGAGAATGATAAGGAAAAGTAGGTCCCAAAGTAGGGATAGCACAGGGAAAGAATGCTGGGGCTATCAGTTCAAGTGTTGATGATAGAGCAGGGTCATGTTGCACAGTGAAAGCCAACAGAGGATTCCAAGGTCTAAGACTCAAAGGCAGTAGTTAGCCATCCCCAGACAAAGGCAGGGAGGATATATGCCCCACCACATTGGTGGGCATTAGTTTTGATAACTATGCAAAACCCCATTTGCTACAACTAGTTATGGCTCTGCCCTCACTCACAAATACACAGTTCACAAAAATAGAGGTCTTAGAGGCCAGTTGAGTTTTTTGTTTTCTTTCTTTTTTTCAGGGCAGCTAGGTGGCAAAGTAGATAGACTGCTGGGCTTGGAATCAGGAAGACCCATCTTTTTTAGTTTAAATCTGGGCTCATGTACTTACTAGCTGGGTCATTCTGAGCAAGTCACTTAACCCTCTTTACCTCAGTTTCCTCATCCATAAAATTAGCTGAAGAAGGAAATGGCAAACCACTACAGTACCTTTGCCAAGAAAAACCCAAATAGGGTCATGAAGAGTTGAACAAGACTGAAACAAGTCAAGGGATGGCCTATACATATAAATAAGCACATTCAACTAAAAAGACATTCGAAATACAATTTCAGACAAGAAAGAGAGGGAGTGTGCAAAGTAACCAAGTAGAAGGGGGATGGAGCAGAAAGAGTGCTGCTCAAACCCAGTGCTACCTTGTAACAAGGTCTAGAGGGAAGACTATCTAGCACATGGAGGACATTCTTTTTGCAGAATTTATTAAAGGAAATAAACAAAAATTGCAGAGTATGAGACAGCAAAGACAGGTTCTCATCTACCATGAGAAGATGTTCCAACTCAGTGAGATAGATTATGGATCCATTGAAGTTTCTGTTTCAGGGGGCTGCGAAGGAAGTACTTTGTAAAACCTAAAACTTCATACAGATAGCTATCATTATAACTAAACCTAAGCAGCAACAGTTTGTCAAAGAAATGCTTATGGTCATAGTGGGGAAAATGTACTTTTCCATCTGGCACCTGAATAACTAAACTGGATAGAGAAATTACTACCCTAGGATTACTAAAATGGCTTTTTCTAAGATAGATTAATTTTTCATTTTACCAAATTAAATGCGCATGGGCACCCACATTATTTCTCCCAAAGATACCTAACATTTTTCTCTTGGCACGACAAATTATGAATTATGTGAATGACAATACTTGGTATCTATTTATAACAATCCCTACTTTACAGGCACTTAAATATTTGGGGCATTGAGGTAGCTCAGTAGATAGAATTTCAGGCTTGAATTAAGATCTGGCCTCAGACACTTACTAGCTGTGTGACCCTGGTCAAGTCACTTAACTCTGCCTCAGTTTCCTCATCTGTAAAATGAGCTGGAGAAGGAAATGGCAAACCACTCCAGTATCTTTGCCAAGAAAATCCCAAATGCAATCAAAGAGAATCAAACACAACTGAAAAATGACTGAACAACAATAATGACATTGAACAAGTCAGCTCTTTAGGAACCTTACTTTCCTCATTTGTAAAAGGAAAGTAATGACACATATGTTCCTTATTTCACAGGTTTGTTGTTAGATAAGTGCTTTTAAAATTTTTAAGTGTTATGTAATTATTTTGTGATTTTAAAAAATCCTTAATTTGGAGTCAGAAGACCTGGTTTTGAATCCTAATTTTACTACTTACTACCTGTGTGGCCTTAGGAAAATAACTTTATCTTTCTGAGCCTCATACTCCCCCTTTCAAAATGAAAATTAGACTAGGTAAGCCTAAAGCTCATTGTCCAGAGCTAAATCTATGATTCTAAAACTCTGGGGAATAGAAAGTACTTTAAACCTAGGAATGTTACATAGCAAATAGAGTTATGGAATGTCAGATCTCCTCAACTCTCCTCACCTCACTGAATCCCTCTCTCTCTTCAAGACAAGGCTCAAATATAGCCTTCTACCTGAAAGTTTGTCCTCATCCTCCCAAGTGCTAGTGTCTTACCTCCCAGATCCCAATGTAGTTAACTACAGTCAGCTCTGTTATAATGAAAAATATGCGTTCTGAAAAGGCACAATGCTGTATAAAATTGCACAATAAAAACTGCAAGGTTTGTGAGGGAAATAGGGTTAAGGAAATAACACAAAAATTTCACCAGTGACACATAAAAATAGGAATGTAACAAAAATGGTATCATGGTTGTATACATGTTAAAGGGTTAAAACACGCATAAGTACTACAATAATAGTTACAATTGCCTTAAACATCTGGGACCATCTCCAGTCATCTTGGTGTGTGTGTGTGTGTGTGTGTGTATCTTGTCACTGATCCCAGCTAGCTCTGGAGGAGAGAGTGGGTTTGGTGACATTACACAGCCCTCCTTCACATCCAATTCAGTACAAGTCATGACATCACTCCTATGTCATGGTTCTCTTTGAGAATGAAGGTCAAACAAGAAGTTGTAGCCTGTGGCTTCAGACTGTTGCTCAGCCTATGCCTCTGCTTTCTACAAGCCACAGACTGACAAAGTCAACAGCTACAGGTGAGAGAGCCTCAGTAGGCCCAACTCTAGAATGGGGCATGACTCCATTTGGGAAAAACAGGGGAGGTTGGAGGAAAGGATACAGTAGGTGTGGATCAGCTCTCTGCTCCCAGCTCCTACTGCCCTAGAAGACATACTATAAACATGGTACTTTACCCTGAAAAAGACTTGAAGTTTGTGAAAGTATGTGTTGAGAGGGTTGTAAATTGTGAGTTATAGTGAAATGGTACTGTTTTCTGTGTTCTCAATGTTTTTGAGGATGAAATCATGCATAAGCAAACCAAAATTCCTGTTTCGCTTGAATCATTCCCTAATATATCCATTTGTGTTTTCAAAACTAGCATTATAGCAGAACTGACCGTACTTTATGTTTATTTTTATTTATTCTGTATGTATTTTTTGACTCTCCTGTTAGAATGTGAACTGCTCGGAAATAGGTGTTGCTTTGTTCATTGTATTTGTATCCCCAGAGCCTAGCACAGTGCCTGACACATAGTAGATCCTTATTAAATGCTTGTTGATTGATGAATGCAGGTGAATGGTGATGAGGGCTTGAACTATTGTGCTGGCAATGTGAGTGGAGAAAAGGGCTAGAAATATCATGGAGGTAGCATTGACAGGGCTTGAGAACAGATTTCATATGGCAGATGAGGAAAAAGGACATTTTCAAGGTTATATATCTGGTTGATTGGGAGGATAGTGATTCCATGAATAGAAATATGGAAGTTGGAAAGAGAAGGTGCCTTAGAAAGGGAAACGCAATGTATCCTTTTGGACATGTTGGGCTGAGATGCTAAGAGGACGTCCAAGTAGAGATGTCCAGCTAGCAGTTGAAGAGTTGGGACTAGAGTTCAGGAAAAAAATTAAGAGAAATCAACATATAGAATTGGGATCCTCGGTAATGATGACAAAAGTGGCAGTGGGGATTGAGGGATATGCAGGATCTTCCCCCTGATCAGAATCATGAAAGGAATGTTCAGTATTGACAAATGGGGGCTTCCAGGGAAATCCAGATTTCTGTGATGATAGGAAAATAGAAGAATGTGAGATGAAGAGGAGTTTATTTAGGAGAGAGTCCCCTATGATGACAATAAGTAACAAGGACTCCATTTTATACTATTGGGGAAATGTCATAATCCAATTAGGGCAAAGCCCTAAGAGGTCAATAAAGCTGACTAGTACTGTATCTGTGTTTCCTAGCTTTGACTATAGCACTGAGAGGGGGGTCATTAGCCATGAAATAGAGGAAAGCTACTAGTGCATGAAACAGAAAAGATACTCTTAGAACAACAGCATCATCCCCTTAGTCAGCAAACCCTTATGGCTCTTTTGTTTGGTATTTAAAGTCCTTCACAAATTGATCTCAACCTACCTTCCTATTCTCATCCCATATTACTGTCCTTCATATGCTCCATGGTATAGTTAAACTGGCCTTCTCACTAGTCTTCATACCTGCTATTTCCCATTTTCAGGCTTTTATACTGGCTGTCCCCAATGCGTAGAATCCATTTCCTGTTTACTTCTCTTTTTAAATCTCTAGTTTCCTTCAGTACAAGTCAGTGAACACCTATCTACACAAAGCCTTTCTTGATACCTTGTTCCTGCTAAGGGCCTCTATGCCCCCCCCCCCCGCAAAAATCATATTGTATCTATTTTGTATATGCCTATATAAATGTTTGTGATCTCTCTAGATAGATTGTGAATTCTTAGAGAGAAGAAATTGTCTCCGTTGTATCTTTGTATCATCCAATGCATAAGACTCTTTGTGACTGCATTTGGGGTTTTCTTGGCTAAGATACTGAAGTGGTTTGTCATTTCCTTCTCCAGCTCATTTCACAGATGAGGAAACTGAGGTAAAGAGGGTTAACTGACTTGTTCAAGGTCAATGTCTAATCAATGTCTGAGGCCAGATTTGAACTCAGAAAGATGATTCTTCCTGACTCTAGGTTACCCTGCGCTCTCTCTTTCCACTGTGCCAACTAGCTGCCCTAGCATACAATAGGTATTTAATAAATGTTTGTTGCTAGATCATTTGAATAATGCACCAGAAAAATATCTAGAAATAGAGCTTTGATTTAGTCAGATCTTTTTCATAAATAATAAGAGGCAGAGAAAAGAGAAGAGAAAAAGCTGATGGCCCAGTAATTTCTAAGCACACATGTAAATAAGTTGTAAATCTCTACATGAATGCAGGAGTGAGATGTAATTCCAGCAAGTGGACAGCTCTCCAAATGGTAACTCCTTTCGCCAAAGCAGACTGCTCCCCACTCATAACTTAGGAGATAAGTCAATCTATTCATTTGGCTAAAATGTTGAAGTGCTTGTAAGAAAAATCATATGTACTCATTTCCCTAACTGTATTCTTATATTACTTTTTTAAAAAAAGAAAATCATGTCTTGCTTGAGTGTCCCTAGAAATTGTACACTGGACAACAGTGACCCCCTCTCAGTTCTTTGTTTCCATAGAGCTTTACCCCTCCTCCCCTCACCCCTCCCCCATTCCCTATGTCATGTAAGCATCAATCCCCCCATTCTTATGCTAAAGAGTTTGCCTGCTATTGTTGCAGGCAGTTACAATACCTGACTTTATCTGGAGAATCTTTTTCAGAACTTGCTGACTTGAGTTTTCTTTACTTGAATTAGAGATACTGTCCCAGGAGATCCTCTCAGCAAAGGCTACCGTGGAAGAGAGCTTGCATTGATGGTACCTTGGAGGCTTGCTCTAATAAAGGCCTCTCTCTTGGGAATGGGGAAAACAAAAGAGCTCACACAGAGGCATCTATGTGTGAATTTTCTCAGTGTACCTAGAGTCCATCACAGGCTTGCAGCAATTGTTCCCTTCCCCTTTCTTATTTCACTTGTCAATATTAGCACCAGAAGTGACTTCTGACTTCATGGGAACTAGAGAGTGAAGGCATGAGTCACTGCTTGAACCTCTAAGAGAAGAGATACCCTAACCTTTAAAGAGAACAACAGAAAGGCTTGATGGGTAATTCATGCAGGGAAACAGCGCCTAGCCAATTTTCACATGAAAGACTTAAAGCCAAATTAATGGGTAATAAACTCTTAAGTCTTAATTCCCCCAAGGTTTTCCCTAGCCAAATGTTTTATATAGTTTTTGTATCACTGAATATTAAAAAAAATAAATAAATACAGCCCTCAGGGCAGAGTCAGTACAGACTTGCTACACACTTGGGATTCTCAACAAGGGCCTTAGGGTCACGTGGTTTGTGGAGTTGGTTGTTTTTTTCTTTTATGTATATAACAAATCCATATACTTATTTTCCTTCTACCCTAGGAAGGGAAACCAAGGCTCTGTTGGGTGAAATCCCTCTTTCCCCTCTCAATTATTTTCGTGCTGATTTCATGTTTTAGCCACTGGAATTTTAATTTGTGTTCCAAACTCAAGATAAAGTCAACATTAAAGATACCAGCAGCATTTCATAGTATCATAAATTTAGAGCGGAACCACTTGTAAGAAAATATCTAGTCCAACCTACTCATTTTATAGATAAGGAAGCAGGGGCCCCAGAATGCAAATGACAGAACCAGCATTTGAACCCAGGTCCCCCAAGTCCTAATTTAGCACTTTTTTTTTCGTGAGGCAATTGGGGTTAAGTGACTTGCCCAGGGTCACACACCTAGTAAGTGTCAAGTGTCTGAGGTCAGATTTGAACTCAGGTTCTCCTGACTCCAGGGCCAGTGCTCTATCTACTACGCCACCTAGCTGCCCCCAGCACTCTTTTCATTTTACTACAATTAGCTTCAAATTATCAAAGTATTTTCATGTGGGCAATAAGTGTCCTTCTTCAAAAGACACATTGACTTGGGCAGTGACACCCTCTGGGGTGCAGTCATTTTTTAACCAGGTCAGTATTGAAAGAACTAAAGGTTTCAGTTCTCAGAACTTTTTCTTTCACAGAGGCAATATGGTGAAGGAGAAAGTCAAGAGATCTGGGTTCTAGGTGGAGCTCTGCTACTAATTTAATATATGACCATGGGCAAATCACTCCTTTTCTCTGAGCCTCTGTTTACTCACTTTACAAAGTGAGGAGGTGGGATTTGATCATCTCTAAGTCCCTTTAATTGCTAATATTATGTGAGTCTTGTCACAAATCCCAAAGCAAACTAGTAAAGTTTTATCATGGCCTACTGGCTTAATATTCTTTCAGATTGAATCAGAATTCTTGGTCTGTTAAAAAAAAATGTTACGAGGGGTGGCCTTGTGGTTGCTTTAATCCCAGTGCCATTGCTTTTATTCGGTTTCCTGTATTCTAAAGTGAACACTGTGTGTTTGTCTTTTTTTTTTAACCTTTCCTTATATGAATCAGTCATATCTGAACAAATATCAGATGCTTCTGTTAAGTGGTTAAAAGAAAGGCCTGAGGGGGGGAGGGGAGGGGACGGGACTGTTGTTTTAACTAGCAATCATTAGGCAGAATCACAGAACTTCATAGTTGGGAGGGACCTCAGAGACCAGATAGACCTACCTACACTCCAGAAAGAATCTTCTCTAAAATTCACTCATTAGGTGGGTATCCAGCCTTTATCTGAAGGTCTCCAGTGAAGGGGGAGTGACTACCTTTGGAGGCAGCTCATTCCATGCTGGGACAGCTTTAGTTGTTAGGAAAAATTTTCTTCTATCAGGCTTCAATTTCTTCTTTACAACCTCATTGCTTTTGGTTCAGTGCTTGTGTGGCCAAGTAGGGATAAGGTGATTTCCCTTCCCCATGGCAGGACTTCACATCATTGAAAAGAACTATCATGATCTTGAATCTTCTCTTCTTCAAATGAAAAATCCACAGCTCCCTCAACTGATCTTCTTACAAAGTAATCCTGAAACCATTCAGCCCCTAGATGTTCTCTCTCTGTCAACTACTACTCAAGTAGGCCCTGGTCCAGCATGGCTCCCACTCTGTCAGCCTCTGGATCTGCTCATTCAACTCGATCAGTCTTCACGTTGGCTTCCCAAAGAAGGATCACCACTGTGCAGCTACTATTCAGTACTCTCTCAGGGTCCTAGGTGTAACCCTCTTGAGTGGGAAGCAAGACACTCCTATTACTTGCCACTATAGCTCCTGGACCCCCTCAAGTGCTTACTGTTTACACACAGTCACAATGTCACTATAAAGTCTTAAACATAAAATATTTGATTCATGACAAAAGCAAGAATAATTATAACAGTTAACAAAACAAATGCAATAATATTTTAAAAATTCACAATCCACACATAAACTTGAATCATTCTCTTCTAATACAAGAAATGTTTGTGGAGGAGAGTAGGTACATACTTATAGGAACCTAGTGGGGAAGTACATGAATAAGTAAAATCACTGTGTTCAACAAAATACACAACTTTAGACTGTGGGTCTTAATGTCCTTTATCCCTTCAGAAACAGTCTATACCATACAAAGCTACTTTTCTGCTAGCCACTCCCCTTCTGGTCCTTTGCTCTCCTGCTGGGCAAATCCATTCCTCTTATGCTCAAACTGATGCAGAAGTGACAAACTCTTTTAACTTACAATTACTCTTAAAAGGGCACTGAGAAATTATTGCATAATTATAATGATAAGCAGTTACCCTAAGCCAAAAAAAAAAAAATCCAAACCTGCAAAGCTCCTCAGGTTGGCTCTCTGATTTGAAGACAAATCTAGCTAGCTCTTTCCTCAAAATAATTCTGTATTATACAATCAACCCTCAACTTTACATTACTGCAAAACAGCAGAACTCTTGTTGGCTCTCTTGGCAATTCAAACAAGCCCAGACAAATCTTCACTCAATAGAATTCTATGTTATCCAAGTAAAAATGAATGTCTTCTTTCTGTAAAGCAGATTCCCACTCTGGTTTTTTGAAGGAAAACATGGAAGTGGGGGAAGGAGGAAGGAGGGGACAATAGAGAGCAACCACTCAAACTTCAGCAGAGTTCAGTTTTCTTCTGATTATCTGGATTCTAGCCTTTTTTTCACCCCCAAAGCAATGCTTCTTCCAATTCACAGACTGCAAGTACCACAACTGAAGCATACCTGTCAGCTAACTGTTCCTGCTAGTTTCTTAACAGCACTTGTCTTCTCATCTCCTCTCCTGATAGGTTCTTAACTGCTAATGGCTTCAACCAGATTGGTCGATGACATTTTCCCCTTATGCAATAAATTTATCAAAATCTAAGTTTCTATCAGTTGTGAAACTAACAGTTCTTATTTAATATTCTTGTAGTCTCCAAACTACTTTGTCATTACCTTCAGAACTCTAAAATCAATCACATGCAAATGAGGTGAAAGATCACGATGTCCTATAACCTCAGTCATTTTTCTGCCTTCAGACAGGACCCTTCATCTGAGGGGCAGTTCTCTATTTAATCCTCCTAGCAATGTGTGTCCTGTGTGTCATTACATTTTAAAAGAAAATCTGTGCTTCTTCACTCAAAAAAATGTATTATTTTTTACACAAAAATAATATTCCCATCTCTTTCAGCAATCAAACCATTCACGCATGAAAGGTTATATCCTCCACAGGTTGATTTCATTCATCCTTTTTTTTACACAAGTTTATTTTCTTTTAGCAATCAAACTGCTCATATACAAAAGGGGCAGTATCTTACATAAAGAAGGCATTACAGCTAATCACCTTACTAACTTGGTGGCTCTCCTCTGGATGCACCCCTGCTTATCAATGTCCTTCCTAAACTGTAGGGCCTGGGACTGAAAACAACATTTTGGAAATGGTCTGATGAGAGAAGAGGAACAGCATGGTTCTCTTCTTCCTAGTTGTCAATATTATTCTTCTCTTAATGCAGTCCTGAAGAATTGATTTTTTTTAACTCATAGAGAACTTTACATTTATCCACATTACCTTTCTTCTTCTTAGACTCAACCCAGTGTTCTAGTATGTTTAGATATTTTTGAATCCTGACTTTTATTCAATGAAATATCATAAGGACATTATCTTGTTGCTAAGGTACTCTTAAATAACAGAACTCAAAAGAGTTTTTAGAAGGTTTCAAACCATTTATACAGGAAAGCCAAGGGGATGAAAAATGTGGGTTGTCCAGATTAAGAGATGTAGTTGAGGGGCAGCTAGGTGGCGCAGTGGATAGAGCACTGGCCCTGGATTCAGGAGGACCTGAGTTTAAATCTGGCCTCAGACACTTTACATACTTACTAGCTGTGTGACCCTGGGCAAGTCACTTAACCCCCATTGCCCTGCAAAAAAAAAAAAAAAAGAGATGTAGTTGAATAAACAATAAATAGGAATGGTCTATGAGTACAAATTCTTTTTTTGTTTGTTTTTTCTTTTTCTTTTCTTTTCTTTCTTTATTTTTACTTTCTCCGTTGGTAGCAGTTTGGAGAGTAGCAGATGCTTCCCAGGTCACACATTTCTTCTCTCACTAGGCAGCTTTGTGCATGTGCCTTTCTCTCACATGGAGGCTAGAGATTTGCTTGAGGTGCTTCTGGTCTGCATAGCCACACCCGGTTACAACACTGGTCACTCTTTCTTATCCCAAGTGCAAAAAAGAAAGCCCCAGATCAAGTTTAAATTCTGCTCCTTGGGAAAGTTATTTTTTGTTGTTCAGTTGTTTTTCAGTTGTGTCTGACTCTCCGTGATCCCATGGCAAAGACTCTGGAGTGGTTTGCCATTCCCTTTTCCAGTTCACTTTACAGATGAGGTATACAAAGTTAAATGACTTGCCCAGGGTCACACAGCTGGTACCTGTCTGAGGTGAGATTTGAACACAGGAAGATGACTCTTCCTGGTGAGTGCAAATTCTTAGATAAACACTGATCATGGACAGTGAACTGGGCCTGGAACTGAACATAAGGAGGAGCGCAAGTTAGATTGCCTTTGGGATCTTGACAGTGCTTTTATTTATTGATTCCAGTCCTCTCTCTGGGAAAAAAAGAGATCCGTCTTTTTAATAATAGTATTCTTCCAACCATGCAGTATGGCTATGTGTCACAGCATGCCATAGCTTTCAAAGAATTAAAATTGATGCTCACTCAAAGGAGCAGTAAAGAGGTTATACAGTATGTGTGAATAGGTGGTAACAAAATTACCTCAAATACTGAAATTAATCTGTAATCTCATCAGTGTGAATATTCATTCACACAATGCAGAGAGCAGCAAACCATCCTTGCCTGCCTCTCCAGTGTGACTCTTTATCTATGTCCTTTCAGAAGTTCAACACCAGGAATCCAATAAATGTGGTAGGAACCTTTCTCACTTTCCTTTGACATCATAGGGATACTTCTGGAACACACAGGCACCCACTGGTTATCTGTTGCTCTAACCACATGACCGGCCATCTTTTTTTCCATTATAAATGTCTTTATTGAGATCTCTTACTTCAATGCATCATAGTTCTGGTTATTTGTTATGTATTTTAGCATGATCTTATCTACCATATTCCTCTCCATTATCCTATGAATGATACTAAATTGTAATTCTTGGGAGACCGAAGGGTTTTTTAAGACATGTAGTCACTGAAAGAATATTGGCAATAAAAGGGGAATTTGTTCCAGGAATATATTTGGGATCATTAAAAAGGTCTTCAGTTTCCCATAGGCCATCCAACATTCTCTCCTCCTGTTTAATTCCTGATACAACTTATTGTCCATTTGTAATGTCTGTGCCTAGTATGTGTGTTGAAAACAAGTTCAATAGGTTGTGCTTCTAACTGCCTGTCATTCTCTAGACCAAGTGTCAACAAACCACAGCCTGTTTTTGGATGACCTACAAACTAAGAATTTTTAAATAATTAAAAAAAAATAATTCTTTACTTACAGGACATACAAAAACAGGCTATGGATGGGATTTGGCCCTCAGGTCACCCTTTGTTGACCCCAAAACTGAAATGTCAAAATTGAAATGTGACAGGTCCATTTTTCTTAATGGTAAAATGAATTGGTTATAAAAATCTTTGCAAATCTTTTCTATCCTTTATCTGTTTATTGACCTGCTTCCAGCTTAGTTATTAAATGTTCTTGATTTTTTGCCCTTTTCTTGGTTTTATCTCTTGCCAATCCTTCTTTAAACTGGTTTATCTTCCACTTCTCTTAATTTTATGAGGTAGTATTGCTTACAATCTTATACTGTTCCTCTTTGTAAGGTTTTATGAACAAGTCTGTATTCTAAACTGCTGTGACATTGGCTGCCATATCTTTCTGCTTTTTAAGTAGTCAAATGTTTGCTGAATAAGGGGCTTTGAGGGCTCTTTTGGTCTCTTCATGATGGCAATTGATTTGAATTAGTTGAATCAATGAAATTTCTCTATAAAATTAATATAATCAATGTCTATGCCCTTCCTTCCATCAATATACTATTCTTTATTATCAATAACTTGCTTAAATAGGCTGGATTGGAGTTACTTTAATTGTACTCTTTGTCTTTTTGTACTTTCTTCTATCTTTGTACTAATTTTGATTATTCCTAGTCAGTGGTCTTACTACACACACACACACACACACACACACACACACACACACACACACACACACACACACTCCACTGATTCAGGAATGACTCCCATATTAGTAATGGGTTGTTTCTTACCTGTTCAAATATCAGTTTCATTCTTTGTAAGGTTTATTTACCATGTCCTTTCTAATTCTTGTCTTAAGGAAAGTATTCATGATTTATAGGCATGAGCCTTCTGTATAGTCTATGTCTCTGGTCTCTTTCATTCCTCATTCCTGACCCATTCTTTCCAATTTGTATTTTTTTCACCTTTCTCACATACTCCCAACTTTTCATTGAAGTCATTAAACACTTTATAGAAAAACAAAAACATCAGGAAGCAAACCCTAAATTCAAGCAAATGTTAGGCTCTGAGTAGGCTGGACAGATTTCAGAATAAGTGTAAAAAATAATGATAATCAATAAATCTGCTGGCTACTGCCAAATATTATGGTATATGTTGATCTGATTAGAAATATTTATCTAGGTCTTATAGAATTTATTTACCTCTTTGTCTTCTACACTAGATGGTGCAAAGCTGTAAATATTTCCATGCAAATATTTATCATGAGTACTGGGTCTCTGAGGAAAATCTGTGCCCCATCCTTCCACTTAGCTGTAACTTCCTGTTGTTTATCTGATATAGTTTAGTTCAAGAATATCAAGACTGATACCATTGGCTTCCTCCAATAGTACATCCAATCATTGATCTCTGGATAAAGATCTCATATTTAGATAGCACAGTGCTGAAGTTAAAGTTTATTAACAATGGTTTGGGGGCACCTTCTGCATCATTAAAAAAAAAAAACCGTGCCCCACTGCTGCATTGCAGGGTTAGATTGTTGTGTTTTTTTTTCAAGTGGGTTGCTGCAGCCAAGTAATTTACCACCAAATGGTTTAGCGTACTAAGAACAAAGTACCTACTTAACAAATGCTTATTCCCTCTCCCTCACCACTTCTATTCCTATTCCCCACCATGACCCCCAATTCTTGCCAACCAAGAATTATATAGAACAAGTGGTATAAAGGATGTCATCAAAGAAATGCTGGACCAAAAAATAAGGTGAGAGAATCAAGTGGCAAAGGCATAACTGAAGGGATAGCCCAAATTGTCCAGTGAGAACTAAAGGAAAGCTTCCAGAATGTTGGGTGGATGCCCTGTGAAAAGACATGAACTAAAGTCATACAGAATGACAAAGCAGAGATGGGCCATGAACCACTGAAGAGAGTATCTACAGACTTTGAGAGCTTGTATCTTGTTAACTCCCTGTTCAACTACAGGCTGAGATCTGTAACTGATTTGAGGGTCTTAGGTGTAAATGAATGTACCAAAAATTCCCACCCTGCCAACCTGATCCCCATTCATATGATCTTCAGGTTCAGTCTTTGAAGATACTGTCACAAAATACAGTGCAGGTACATTATAATCAAATGGCGTATTGTTGTTTACACAAAACATGTAGCGATTAATATTGGACATTAGCTATAATAAGAAATCATCTTGGTCACCAACCTCATTTTACAACTGAAGTTCAGAGAAATTAAGTAACTTTCTTAGCATCACACAGGTAAAAAGTGGTGGAGCCAGGTCCTCATCCAGTCTTTTTTTCCACTATGCCAACAGTGCATTCTTATTAGCCATAGACTCTAGAATTGAAAAAGACTTAAAGGTCATCTAGTTCACCCCTCCCCTCCCCTAGTCATTTTACAAATAATATAACTAAGGTCCAGAGAGGTTAACGTCACCCAGGTAAGGGATGATTACAAAATTGGATAGAGTTGTTTTAGGCCTTTTGGGGCATGAAATTCATGTCTAAAGGAGCATATTTACTTTATTAACAGAGAAAAGGGGGTTGATGAAAATAAGACAAAGACCATTTCAGTTTGGCTTTTCAAGCCCTTTATAATTTGGTCCCTTCCGAGTTTGCCAGTCTTCTTCTTTTTGTTTTATACTTAATTGCCCTCCACATACTCCATGATTCAGCCACATTGACCTTCTTGCTATTCCTCACACAGAATACTCCATCTCCCATCTCCTTTCCTTTGCCCTCATTGGTCGCTCCTGGCATGCTTAGAATGATCCTCCTATTCACTCCTGCCTCCTGGCTTTTCTGGTTTCCTTCAAGACTCAGCTGAAATCTCATTCTATGAAAAATAAGCCTTTCCCAGTCCCCTCTCCTGCTATTGCTTTTTCTCTAAGATAATTTCCCATTTACATGGCATCTATCTTGTATGTACACAGTTGTTTGCATATTGTCCTTCCCCATTAGTATGTGAGCTCCTTGAGAGCAGAGACCATATTTTTGACTTACTTTGTATGCTCAGCACTTAGCTTAGTGAATGGTACATAGTAGGTATTTAATAGATGCTTACTGACTGAATGAATATTTTGGACAACCTCTTTGAAACCTGCCCAAATATTGTGACCATCTTCACAAGGGTGAAATAATAACTCATACTTCTAGAGTACTTTAAGGTTTCCAAAGCACTTTCCTAACAAGTCTGTATGGTAGGGACTTCAAGTATGGCTCCCATTTCTTAGATGAGAAAACTAAACCTCTGAAAGGTTAAGAAATGCTTATGGTCACATAGCTAGTAAAGGTCCAAGGGGAGACTCAAACTCATGTGTCTTGATTCCAAGTCTAGGGCCATTTCTACAGTGCCTCACTGACTCCCCTTACTTGGTACCATAAGGAAGTTAGTGATGTGGTGTTTTGCATCTATTGGGGGTTTTTTTTGGTGCTTGTGGATAGAAGCACAATGTTGTTTTAAAGGGATTCAGTCTAATCAGAAGGTTTAAAGGCCATTAAATAGGCAAAAGTGAATCCAGAACTTAAGTGATTTTGTTCAGTCCAGAGAGACTCAACAGTGGACTCTGTCATTGAACAAAGTTCTCCTTACCATTGAATCTGTGGCCCATGGCCTCCTCTATTCATGCTGATTTCCTGGAGAGTTCAGACCATGCAAATCCTTCTGGAAACTTACCTAAAACACCCCTAGTCACAAAGCCTTGTTGAACAGCAATTCAGTTGAACCCAGTAAATATTAATTTTCACTGGAGGTTTTTGTCCAGTGAAAAATGCATTGGCATATGATTAGAAGAGCTGAATTGTGTCAATATATTCTCTCAATTAACAAAGCTAGGGGCAGATAGGTGGCACAGTGGATGGAGCACCGGCCCTGGAGTCAGGAGTACCTGAGTTCGAATTCGGCCTCAGACACTTAACACTTGCTAGCTGTGTGACCCTGGGCAAGTCACTTAACCCCAATTGCCTCACTAAAAAACAACAACAACAAAAAAAACCAACAACACACACACACACACACACAAACCACAAAGCTGTAAGAAAAGAGAAACTTACAGAAATGATCTATGGGTTCTCCTTGAAAAGGAAAACAAAGGAGTTGATTTTGTTACATGCCCAAAGATACTTAATATCGTTTCATGGGACACTTGGTCATCTCATTTTACTATTCTTATGATAAGCATAGGGAAAAAGAACACCTTGAAGATAATTGCAACTTAAATACCAAAATGTGCTACAGAACATTGAGGTAGAGTCATTCTCTGAAATATTTGACAAGATTCTCTAAATCAAATGAATGTATATTTTGAAATTTAGATTACATGGAGTTGCTAGTGTAATGATTGGAGTGGCACCACCTGCTGGAGAGTTACTGTAGGAAAGCTCTGCCATGAGGAGAAGGCATTTGAGGGCAAGCCATGTGATCAGTTCCTTGGCATCAGGAAGTGACGTTTGTTCGTGGGTACTGTCTATCAAAGCTATCAGCCAATTAGCTTGGAGCTGTTGGGGGGGGGTGGACAGAACGTTTCTAGTTTTCAAAGGAAGCTTGTGGGATGAAGAAGGAATGGTTCTCTCTCTTTCATGAGGACCTCAGGTGGGAGCAGAGCAGGAGATGTGGGCTCCTCGAGATAGCTGAATCTAGGCCTCTTTCTCTCTTCACCAAATTCTTATTCTCCTTAATAAATGCTTAAAAGGGGGCAGCTAGATGGTGCAGTGGATAAAGCACTGTCCCTGGAGTCAGGAGGACCTGAGTTCAAATCTGGCCCCAGACACTTAACACGGTCTGGCTGTGTGACCCTGGGCAAGTCACTTAACCCCAATTGCCTCACCAAAAAACAAAACAAAACAAAACAAACAAAAAAATAAATGCTTAAAAGTCTAAATTCTTGCTAAAGCTTATAATTTATTGGCGACTACTCATCAGATATTTTAGACAGTATAGCTAGATAGCAACCTTACACTAGTTTACCTCCATGCTTTGTGTGGGGTGATTTAGGTAATCAGTTTTGAAAATCATGGCTTGACATTCCCCACACCCCCAATGCATTCACTATATTCACAGGCCATGGACACTCAAGAACCATAAATCAAATACAAAAATATTAAGACAAGCTAGTAAGGTAACTTGTAGGAAAATAAACAGGCAATGGAAACATATTTATTTCTACCTATGCCATTTACAAAAATGCTTGTAACCCCTAGATGGGTAGGAGTAACTCTCAAGAGAAACCTCACTCCTGTGTATGTGCATAAAGGGGATATAAAGAGTGAATCAATCCCTTTGTCTTCATAGCTTCATCTTGGTTGCCAGTGGATACTTAGAAGAAGCTAAGTTGTTCATTGGATAGAGAGTGGGCCCCGAAGTCAGGAAGTCCAGAGTTCAAATCTAGTCTCAGTCATTTACTAGTTATAGTACCCTGGGAAAACCACTTAACTTCTTTCAGGTTCAGTTTCTTCATTTGTAAAATGAGGATAATAGCAACACCTACTTCCCTGAGTTGTTGTATCAAGTGAGATAATATTTGTAAAGCACTTTACGAACTTTAAACTGCTATAGAAATAAGCACTATTATTATTATTAGCATCACTTCTTAGGTATGCAATGTCTCCATTATGGGCAAATGAAGTAAAACAGGGTAGCTCCCTATTTCAATTACCTGCACAAGAACAAAACACAGGAAAGGATGGTGAAAAATATATTATATTAAATGGCTCACATTTGTGATATAAAAGGAGGTCAAATGTTTGTAGATCATTGAAAAGCCTCACATCTATATATCATGAGTACTTTTATATGTTAGAACATTGAAATAGGCTAGAAATAGTGAGCATCAAATATAATCACAAAATATTGACTATATCTTAACAGACAGGTTACTGATATGGAAGCCATATCAAATCATCTGTGTATAGACAAACCATCAACTGGATAGAGCATAAGGGAAAAATGTTTTTTAAAAAATCTAATTAGAGAAAAAGCTAAAGATGAGAAGATATTGTGAATAATTAAAATACCTTCAACCTATTGAAATGATGTCAGTGCCAAAAAATGGGAAATGAAAAAAGATTAAAATATTGACCTTGGTTATCATCAATTTCTATAACCATTTAACCAATGCAAAGTAAGTGTCATCATCAAGAGGCAAAAAAGCCCCAAAACTGTCTTAGTCAGCAAACACATTCAAATATTGAAGTGTGTGTAGCTGCCAACTGTCTCTGATGAAGTAAATAAAGCTGATAATGGCATTCTTCAGAGGTAAGATAAAGTATACAGAGCAGTTAACATTTACGGCATATTACCAGTTGTGACATGGGTATGAAAAGTGGTATAAAAACTACAGTCAAGTCTAAGGTCAACTTTATTTTTTTTCAGAGACTTGGATAAAGTCATAGATGACATGTTTGTCATGATTGCAGGGGACTCAAAGCTAAAAGAGATAGCTAGCACAATGGATGGCAGATTCAGGATCCAGAAAGAGTTCAAAAAAGACTAAAACAGTGGCCTAACACACTTTGTTGGTGACATATTTTGTCTTAAGTAACCCCTGCATAAGAAAAGGTTTTTAAGTGTCAAATGCTATCTGAGATAAAAAAAAAAAAAAAGAATGAATACTTTGAAAAAGCCAGCAGACTCAGCAATTAAGAGATCAGTGGTACTTCTGGAGAGAGCAATTTCAGTTGAGTCAAGGATAATGAGGAGGTTGAGAATCCAGGCTACGGAAAAGATGGGTAGGGCATTCGATAGAGCACTGCACCTGGACTCTCTAAAACTTGAGTTCAAGTCCACCTTCAGACACTTATTAATCATGTGACACTGGGCAAGTCAGCTAACCTGTCTGCCTCAGTTTCCTCAACTATAAAATAGTGATAATAATAGCACCTGCTTCCTAGGGTAGTTTTGAGGATCAAATGAGATAATATCTGTGGAGTGCTTAGCACAGGGCCTGCACACAGTGGGCACTTAAATGCTTATTTACTCCCTCCCTCCTTCCTTTCATTCCTTCCTTTCTTTTTTTCTTCTTTCCTTTACTTGTTCTCTCTCAGAAATAGGGAAGTTCAGAAAAGGGATGAGTTTGAGGTGGGAACAAGAAAATAATGATATCTTTGAGGTAGATTGCAACCAACCCATGCCTGCTCATTCTGTGCTACTCATACTTCCCCCCTGGAAAAAAAATTGGAAAGCAGTGGAAGGTCTCTTACCAACCCCTGGGAATGAAAAGGTATGGAGTTAGGGTATGGAGAAAGAGGATTGAATATTGCCTTCACAGTTATTTCTGTGCCTGACTTTTAGTTAAATAGCAACTACCCAGAGGAGCTGACACCCAGTGTAGAGGGGAAAGTTTGGGAGCTTATACTGATAAGATAGGTTGCTGAAGAGGGCAGAGTTGGGGAGTTTGAGGGGATACTGACAGAAAGGGGGTGGTGAAGTTGTATGGAACCCAGTGACAACTGGGTGGGGAATGTGACTCATTTTGCCCTCTCTTTGGTTATTTGTTGGGGTTGTGCCATGACTCAATGGGAGTGCAGGCCCATACTTTGGAGACCATTGGGCTAGCATGTTGTATGGAATCTAATAACATGAAATGTAGTAGGTATAGAAATTAAAGTCTGCATGGATTCAAACATCAGTTAGACAAGGCTTAGGAAATATAATTATGTGTCATCTCCCCCATTAAAATGTGAACTTCCTTGATAGCAAGTCTGTCTTACTTGTCTATTTGTATCCCTAGTGCTTTGAATAATTACATGTAAATAGCTAGCATTTACAGAAAGGTTTAAGGTTTGCAAAGAGCACTTCATGTGTTAACTCATTAATCTCTACAATAACCTTGTGAGATAAGTATTATTATTAGCCCTTTTTACAGATAAAGAAACTGAAGAAGACAGGTTAAGTGACTTTCCCAGGGTCACACAGCTAGTAAGTCTGAAGCAGAATTCAAACTCAAGTCTTCCTGACTCCAAGTTCTTCATTCTATCTACTGTGCCATCTAGCTGCCTAGCTTTGCATATAGTAAATGCTTAATCAACACTTTTTTCAAGTCAGTCAACTTACATGATAAAAGAGGGAGTATTAGTGGCAAGTACACTCAATGGTGTGATATGGGAACCCAATTTTAGACTGTACTACCCATTAGGAAGGATGTTGACACCTAGAACATAATCAAGTAGTGTGACCAAGATAGCAAAGAGCCTGGAGACCATGTCATAAGATGATTGGTTGGAGTAACTGGAGAAAAGACTTGGGGGGGAAAGAGGCGTGACAGCTTTTAAAGTATGTGAAGCATTGTGTTAGTGAAAAGGGTCTAGACTAGTTCTGTTTGGCCCCCAAAGTGCTAAACTACAAAAAACTGGGTGAAAGGTGTAAAATATCAAGTTTTGGTTTGATGTTGGGGAAAAAGCTTCCTTATAATTAGAGCTATCTAAAAATGCAGTAAGCACAGCTAGGTGGTGCAGTGGATAGAGTGCTGGTTGTGAAGTCAGGAAGACTCCTCCCCCTGAGTTCAAATCTAACCTCAGATACTTATTAGCTGTATGACCCTGGACAAGTCATTTAACCCCTTTTGTCTGTTTTCTCAGCTGTAAAATGAGGGTGGGAACTGTTTCATATTTACTTTTGTCTTTGTATCTCCAATGTTTAATACAGTGCTTGGCACATAGAAAGTACTTAATAAATGATTGTCGATTAATTGAAGGTATATGTTTATACAGATATGTATACGCATGTATATATTGTATGTTTATCAATCACATATAACATTATGAATACATATAGATATACACACATACATACACATGTTGAGTATCTCAAAAGTTTTAGAGCAGGGGCAGCTAGGTGGTGCAGTAGATAGAGCACTGGAGGCAAGAGGACCTGAGTTCAAATCCAGCTTCAGACACTTACTAGCTCTGTGATCCTTGGTAAATGACTTAACCCTGATTGCCTCTCCAAAAAAAGTGTTAATAATTTAAATAATTTAAAACTGCCCTCAGACTCTGTGTGTGTGTGTGTGTGTGTGTGTGTGTATAAAAGGATACATGAGACAGATACAGAAAGAAGGTATTTCAGGGAGGGAGGGCCCTGGCAGCTGGGGGATCAGGAAAGTCTTCATGGAGAAGGAGGCACTTGAGCTGAATTGAAGTAGAGGCAAAACACACATAACTCACATTTCCCAGATAATCCTCCCTTCTTATTTTAGCCTTAACCTCTTGGCAGGGCAGAACTAGGACTAATGACTTTCTAGTCTAACTTCTGTTAGAGGAAGGCAGACTTCAATTACTTCCCAGTAAGAAACCCCTAACACCCAACACCATTCAGAGATGAAATGGACTGCTTCGTGGAGTAATCAGTTCCCTTGTCACTAGTTATTCAAGTGCAGGTTATATGACAGTAGAGAGTACTCTGGTGGTGGATGGGAGGCTGGATCTTCAAAGTGACCTCTAAATTCATAGAACTCAGGAGTACTATGATTCAGTGGGCCTTCTCCCTCATCAAACTTTGACTAAAGCCACTAATGAGAAACAAAAAGAATTGCTTTAATGTCCTTTCCTAGCCTAAATGTATATATTGGTGTCCCAAAAGACCTGTGTTCAAATCTAACATCTAAAATTTACTAGCTGTCTGATCATTAGAAAGTTACTTAACCTCTTTTGAGTTTTGACCTCCTAATTTATAAAATGGTGATGTGTACAATTCCTAACCCAAAGGGGTTGCTATAAAGATCAATGAGAAAATGTAAGTACTTTATAACCTAATGACTATCAGTTATTATTCTTATTATATGATGAAATCACCATAAGGCAGGAATCTAGAAAACCAAAGGGCAAGTATAAGTTATAGCTAATCTATATATTACATAATTAGTTACATATGTAACTAATACTTAATTCTGAGATTCTCCTTGAAAATTCCTTATGTAGGTGAAATCTTGTTTAACCAAGTAATATACTAAAAGACCCACAATAAAAATTCCTTTAAATGAAACACATGTGTATATATGTATGTGTGTATATAAATATGTATGTGTTGTGGATGAATGTGTGTGTGTGTGTGTGCGTGCGCGCGTGTGTGTGTGTGTGTGTGTGTGTATAAAATCCTCAAAACACTGATCACAGCCATATATATGTGGGAAAGTTTCTTCATGGACTGTGGGAAAATAGGCACACTGATGATCTTAGTGGAGCTGTGAATTAGCCCTTAGAACTATGCCCCACAAGGCACTAAACCGTGCATCCCCTTTGACCCAGCAATACCACAAGGCCTATACCCCATGGAAGTCAAATAAAGAGGAAAAGAACGAATATGTATAAAAATAGTTATAGTATATCTTTTGAAGAGCATCCATCAATTGAAGAATGGCTAGACAAATTATACTATGTGAATATAATGATATAATATTTTATAGTAAGAATGATGAAATGAAGAGTTTGAGAAATCTGAAGAAACTAGTATGAATTGATACAGTGAAGTGAGAATGAAAAAAAACTTTGAAAGACTTAAGTCTGACCAGTGAAATTACTAACCATTAGTACTGATGACTGATGATGAAGCATGTAATCCATCTGTTGACAGAGAAATGACAGAACCAATTTGCAATATAAGACATACATTTTCAGACATGGCCAATGTAGGGATTTGTTTTGCTTGACCATGCTCTGCATTTTTGTTAGAAGGGTTTTGTTTTTTAAAATGAAGGACAATGGGTAGGAGGGAGAAGAGGAGTAAGGTTGGGGTGGGGAGAAAAGAGCATTGTTGAAACATTATTTTTTTTGGAAACATCTTTTTTTTTAATGCTCATAAGAAAACAGAGGAAATCCCAGAAAGAACCAGAAAAGTAGGACAGCCTTGAAAGTTACATGTTGAATTTATTGTATATTTAAAACAGATGGAAGCTATATTCTGCGTATAGAAATGGCCTTTTTATTTGGTTTTAAGTTCAGAATAAAAAAATAACAAAAAGGCAAATGAGAAAAAAATGTAGAGATGCAGTTACTATGTGACCCTGGGCAAGTCATTTAACCTCTCTCAGCCTCAGTTTCCTCATCTGTAAAGTGGGGTTAATAATAGCACTTACCTCCCAGGGTTGTTTTGAAGACAAAATGAGAAAATATTTGCAAAGTGCTTCTCAAACCTTAAAATACTATACTTGTCATTCAGTTGTTTTCATGTCCAACTCTCTGTGACACTATTTGGGCTTTTCTTGGCAAAGATACTGGAGTGGTTTGCCATTTTCTTCTCAGATGAGGAAACATAGGCAAAGAGGGTTAAGTGACTTGCCCAGGGACACACAGCTAGTAAGAGTCTAAGACTGGATTTGAACTTAGGTGGATGAGTCTTCCTTACTCCAGGGCCTGGTTCTATCCACCATACCACCTAGCTGCCTGAAATAGTGTATAACTCTAATTATTATTTTTAAAAAATATTCTTTATAAAATGGGGTTTATAATACAAGTACTACCCCACCTAGTTACTGTGAGGAAAGCCTATTATAAATGAAAATGTGCTATACCAACTTCTTAGTAAAAGAAAAATATGCAAGGAGTCAGGAGAACTAGATTCTTTAATATACTGCTCTATCTGGGCTATTTAAAATATCCATTCAAAAGTGCCTAGTAGAAGCATAAATAGGGTGGGACTCCCATGGTAACCCTACCCCTCATCCAGAGTCCTCTGCAGGCAACAGGACCCTCACTCCTCTCTTTTAGCTAGCCCCTCCCTCCCTTCCTCTTCTCTACCACTGAGAGAGGCAGAGAGAGACAGAGACAGAGGGGGGGGAGGGGAGAGGAGCTATGTATGATGAATAAGGCAAAGCTCCATCTTATCATATTGTCGAAACAGCTCCTGTTGTTGGAATATCCTTTGTTACACCATCACCTTCCAGTTTCCCACAGACTAGTCCTCTGTGCTGCCCACCATGGTCATTTGTGCCACTGCTGTCAATAACCCTTCCCCCTCTCCACTGAGTGAATTTCTAATTATGGCCCCAGTGCCTACTCTAGGCAGGTCCCTTTGCTTCTTTCCTTTGTAAAATTCTGTAAAAGGAAAGAATGGGACACTATGATCTCAAAGATCCTTGTCAACTCAAAGATCCCATGATTCAAATGGATTCTCTCCCATGTGTATATGCATATTTAGAATGTATAATATGTGCATGTGTTTATATATATACACAATATATATGTGCATGTGTGTACATGCATGCATCGGTATATACATACACAGGACAGTAGAATAGTGGAAGTAGAGTAAAAGAGCTAGATTTCATGTCTTAGCTCTTTCACTTAACAACTATGAGACCTGGGAATCCAAGCCTCACATCCCTCCTTTGTTAATGTACTTGTACTACCTACTTCAGGGGTAGCTAGGTGGTGAAGTGGATAGAGGGTGAGACCTAGAGTCAGAAAGACTCATCTTCCTGAGTTCAAATTTGGCCTCAGACATTAGCTGTGTGACCTTGAGCAAGTCACTTAACTTTATTTTCTTCAGTTTCCTTACCTGAGAAGAAAATGGCAAACCATTCCAGTATCTTTGCCAAGAAAACCCCAATGGGGTCATGGAGTGTTGGGCATGACTGAAAATAACTGAACAACAATAATGTGAACTACCTACTTCACCTCGTTATGAGGTTCAAATAAGCTCATGATCATAGAACATTCTGTAACTAAAAAGGACTACATTGTTATTTTTATCAGTGCCTTTTCTATTTTACTCATTTATACATGCAAAAAGTGAAAAGCAAATTTGTCAAAAGTTACAAACAGACCACTTCATTTGTATATTTTGACCTCAGTGTTAAATCTGAGCATAAAACTCAGAAGGATTATCTTGACAAAATCAGAGCACATTACTCCTTCCTTGATCTTGTTACAAATTGTCTCTCTTATTTTCATGACCCCTTCCAGTTCACCCACATTCCTTTTCATACAGAGCAGAGAAACAAATGAATAATTAAAGTTCAGTGATATGACAAGGTTTTATATTTTAAGTTTGGTATTTAATTCCATTTTACATAGTATCACATAGTTGATCATTATTAGTTATTAAATAACACATCTTTTCTTTGCCTTCATCATCTCATATGACAATTTGAAACAAATTTTTTACAAAATAACTTGATATTTTCTTTTTTATTATACTGCTGGCAAATTCTTGAAGAGCACTGAATATCATAATATATATTCATATCTCTTCTCTATCCTTTTGCTATTTTCTTTATGCTTGCCTTTTTTCCCTGAACATTTTCTAGAAGCTTGAAAAGATGTCCTAATGAAAAGTATTCAATGCTTTATTCTGTCTAGGAAGAACATTTAGACCTAAAAGGGTTACTGTGATAAAACAAAACCAAACAAAATGCTAACACTTGTGATCATTTCCTATTGAAAACAAAGTTAGTAATTATGTGTGATGAGTAGGCTGTGTGCCATGATTTTCTATTTTACTTGTGGGATAACTGCATAGTCAGTCTTAGGAGGATCATTTGCTTTGCTCGGTTTTGTTTGTTTTCGGCCCATGAGGGTTAAGTGACTTGCCCAGAGTCACACAGCTAGTAAGTGTCAAGTGTCTGAGGCCCGATTTGAACTCAAGTCCTCCTGAATCCAGGGCCGGTGCTTTATCCACTTCGCCATCTAGCTGCTCCCATTTGCTTTGTGTTTTGAAAATTAACTTATAGGACAGATGAGTTTGACTTATATGTGTAAATTCCCTCCACCCAGCAGGCCAACTTGATTATAACTTAGGGTTTTTTAGAGATTGGCTCATTGGTTCAATGAGATGAAATGATTTGCATAATCATACAGTAAGGAGCAGAGGGGAAGATGTGAACCTTTTTTCTCTCTAAATCCACTGGCCACAGAGCTGCCAAGTTGATGTGAGGGATGGGGGAGATAATCTCCCTAATTCAATGGATGTGATCACAGAATGTACTCATAGTGGACAAAGTTTGGATATAAGAAGGTGTTAAAACCTTATGATAGGCAATGCTCTCCAGCTTTCCCAGCCACCAGTGGAGTGAAACAAGGCTGTGTGCTTGCTGCCCTGCTTTTTAGCACGATGCTTCCAGGCATGTTGTCAAACACCTTCAATGACAAACAGGGCATCAAAGTCAGCTACCACACTGATGGTAAAATCTTCAACTTGAAAAGGCTACAAGCCAAGACTAAAGTGGAAGGAGTGTTTGTGCTTGATTTTCTGCTTGCAGATGATTATGCGCTCAGTGCAGCCTCTGAAACTGAGATGCAACAAACTACCGATTCTCTGCTGCTTGTGATAATTTTGGCCTCACAATGAATACCAAGAAAATGCAGGTGCTCCGTCAGCCAGTACCACACCACCCATATGTGGAATCATCAGTTACAGCAAATGGAGAAGTTTTGAATACTGTGAATAAGTTCACTTACCTTGACACAGTATACTTTCCAGGGATGTGCACATTGATAATGAGGTTGATACATGCATTGCCAGAGCTAGCTCAGAATTTGGGAGGCTCTGAAGAAAAGTGTGGGAGTGAAGAGGAATTAGATTGACTACCAAGCTGAAGGTTTACAGAGTAATTGTGCTGACTTCATTGGTGTATGCCTATGAAACCTAAACATTCTATCAGTGCCATGCCAGGAAACTGAATAGCTTCCATTTGAATTGCCTTAGGAAGGTTCTAAACATCACCACCAGGCAGCACAAGATACCAGACACTGAGGTCCTCTTCAGAGCTAAACCGCCAGGCATTCCAAGTCTACTGCAGAGAGCACAAATCTGATGGGCTGGCCACATTGTTCAAATGCCAAATGTACACTTGCCTAAAAGACTATTTTATGGAGGACTCACAGAAGGCAAGCGCTCACATGGTGGTCAGAAAAATTGATATAACCTCTTAAGAACTTTGGAATTGATTGCATGACATGGGAGACACTGACACAAGACCACCCAGTGTAGTATGCCCTGATCAGAGAAGGTGCTATGCTCTATGAGCAATAGAAGTAGCTCAGAAGAAAGGTGAGATGCGTAAATTTAAAGAAACAACCCAATGTTCACATGGATTATTTGGGCCTGACCTGTAGCAGAGCATTCCAAGGTCATATTATTGGTCTGATCAGCCACAATTGGACACAGTGTAGCTTGACTCTAACATAGTGATGTCATTTTTGTCCTCTTCGAGGGAGAAGGACAACAACCAACCAACCAACCAACTTTTTGGAGGTTTGAATACAGTTCTTTAATTGAATCAGAAGGCACAATGTCATTGGATGAACAAGTGAATCAGCCACACCCCTGGGCTTTAGATTGCTAAGACCTAGAGACTGAGAAATCTAGAGAGGGCCAAATACATAGAATACCTGGCCTGGAGGATTGAAGACTTCTTTTCCTGAATTCAAACCCAGCCTCAGACACTTATTAGCTGTGTGACCCTGAGGAAGTCACGTAACCTTTTTTGCCTCAGTTTCCTCATCTCTAAAATGATCTGGAGAAGGAAATGGCAAACCACTCCAGTATCTCTGCCAAGAAAACCCCAAATGGGGTCACAAAGAGTTGGATATGAAAAACAATTAAACAACAACAAAAGAAAAACAGTTAAAGAGAAAGTCAATTTTAATATCTATTGGAGTAACTGGTGGGATATAGTTGAGCTTATAGAAGAACAGTAAAGCAAACAAACCAAAAAACCTTGTCCTACACCCCTAGGGCTATTAGACAAGGTTTCCCACTCTCCCCCTTAAGCATTGTAAAGGAAGGGGGATGGGGAGGCCTTTCAGGCCCCCCAGGGCAGCCCTAAAGTACTTTGTGTTGTTTCAATAAGCAAATGGCAAATACAGTTATCCCTTCCACATCAAGGAGGTTAGGAGCACAGTGCCATCCCCCTCTCCCCAGTGATCTGGAAAATCTATGTAAAATTGGGGGATCCTCCCTTTGTACTAGGGAAGATGTCTGAATTTTTTCTTTTTCTTCAGTACCTTTTTGTAAAATTTGGGTTGATATTATACAATACTATACATATATGTTATGAATTTCTGAGTTTCTAAACTTTTTCCATGCTGTCTGCTTGTCATCCCCTTTAATTTCTTGTGCCACCCCTTGATATATCAAAACTGTGATGGGGAAAGTTGAAATGTGGAAGGGATAATTGTAATTTCAGAGGGAAGCAAATTATTTTGTTTTTAGACTTATTAAAATGTGTCTACACTTCTTTACACCCTAATTAATAGTAGAACTCAATGAGATAGAAAGAACACTGGACTAAGAATCAGGAGAACTGTATCTTGATTCTATTTTTAATTAGTACGAAAACCTGGAACAAGTCACTTGATTCCTTTGGGCCTCATTTTCCTCATCTGTTTACCTGCAAAAATTAAGAAGGTGGGACTAGATAATTTCTAAAGTTTTTTCTAGCTCTAATAATCCCAGATTCTGTCATTGAAATTTGGACAGAAGAAAGTCCTTCTGTCATTAAAAATGTGTCTTGATAATCATTAATTGAATACTCAATGTACTTTCTTCAGAACAGTTATTCCTTGTGCCATTAATGTTAATACTAGTTAATATCAATCACCATATCTTTGTTTTTGCCACAGTTTAATACCTTATTTGCTCTATTTGTTTAAAAGACAACATTACTTAAGAGTCACAGAGTATTAAAAGGGGCCTCAGAGATTAGAGTCCAGTATTCCCCTTTTACAGATGAAAAGACTGAAACTAAACATAAAAATTACCAGTTCAAGGATATACATAGATAGAGTTTGAGTGGTAACTTGTTAGATACAACACTATTTTTCCTATTTATTCTGGATAAATATATCATTATGATTTGAAGTGATAAGTCAGCTAAAGTGGCTCATGGACCACAAATTGAGTTATGGTTTAAAATTGCTACCATTTAAATATGCCCATGTTTATAGAGATGATTATGGTATAGAATAGAAATTAAAGTGTTTTACTTTTTTCGAGCTCTTAGGGTACCATAGAAATAATTATGATTTTCTTATAGTACTTTTTATAGGTTAACTTTACATTTTGGTTCCATTTAGTTCAAATAGTGAATTCCCCTAAAGTGGTCACATTATTCATATTCACACTGCATGTTTCCACTGGGCTGGAACCAATTACCCTATTTTATATAATTATAACTTTGAATATTGAAAATTCAAATATATGGGACCTTTTAGGTGATTCATTTTTTACCATTAATTGAGACCTAACTGTATCAATGAAATCATAGATATCTTTGAAAATAGATATATATAAGACACACCTGAATGTCTTTATAATGCAATTATATAGAATGACAGCTGATTAATGGTAATTATCATCATCCACATTTTTACAGAAATGCATATATGAGATATACAAATGATAAACTTGGATTTAGAGCAGCAGTTGGTAGACCAGGGAATGATGTCTGCTTTTGTTTTTGTTTTTTTCATTATAGCCACTAATTGTTGTATTGGTAATTTTGGTTAAGCAGAACAACCCAAAACACATGGTTCTTAATTCTTGAAACTAATATTGACTATTGTATGGCCAATGAGAAAGGTAAACCACAGGAAATAAGTCCCCCCCCCATAGTATATATTATTCATGAAGTAGATTGGATTTTATGGGACAGAGCAAATTGTTTTCTTTCTAAGAATCTTTTTAATTCTATGTGTGATTATGATATTGGGTAGTTATGGGACCATAGAAGAAGTTCAAGTGTGTTGTAGTTGTAGACTTGGAGTCAGAAGTCCAAGGTTCAAATCCTGAAAATATAGGCTATTTGGCCTTTGAAAAGTCATGTGGGGGAGGAAAGGCAGTAACTTTCCAGACTTCTCCACATGATCCTTCCAAATAGCTCCAAATAATGCCATAAGAGAAGTCATGTAACCTCCTGAAACTCAATTTCCTCATCAATAAGTTGGACATAATAATACTTAGTTATCCACTTTATAGGGTTGTTATGAAGCTTAAATGAGATAATGTATATTAAGCATTTTGCAAACCTTAAAGCACCATATAACTCTAGAACTCTATCTACAAAGGAGTAGAAGAATTATAATTATGTAGGATGAAGAGAATATAGAAACCTATGAAATAAGGTATCTTTGAAATGTTGAAGTGTCAGGCGATAAAATTATATATTTTTATCAAGGTTGAGAGTCTAGAAACCTGAGTCATAGTATTCACTTTGCTAGTAACTATGACAAAATGTGACAGGCAACAAGCATTTACTACAGTTCATTCAGCCAACCTTCTTACTGTTCCTCATTTAAACAAGCCACTCCATCTTCTATTTCTGTACCATTATATTGGCTGTTCCTCTTCCTCATCTTCCCCAAGCCCTGAACCATGCTAATGCTCAATAGGTAAGAGTTCTATGCCCCTACCTTAATAATCGGGCCTGGAGTTCTTAAATGAAACAATCACCCACACCACCACATATGAAGTAACTAACAAGATGATACCTTTGTCAGATGAGACGACCTCTGTTCAGTCAATCGGTCAATCATTTCAAGGGCATTAGACCATGCTCCAAGAAGTCTTTGATCAGTTTGGAAAAAGTGAAAGCCATTAGATAAAATTAAGTGCTGCTACATAGGAAATCTACTGGAATTAGCTGAAGATAGGCAGTCTCATATTGTAGTTTTTGTATGAAAAAGATAAGCTATTTCAGAACAGAGCATTCAGGTGTCTGACTGCCTAGAGGAGAGAACAATTTTATTGAAAACCCTGAGAGAAATTTACTTGGAAGGTGGAGGGGGGAAGAAGAGGAAATAAGAGGCTGTCTCTTCTCCCCTCCTTAATCACAAGAAAACCTTGTAAACTCGTTGGAGGATTTGGACTTCTCACTGATATTCTAGCACCATCACCAGAACAGCTGCATCTGCAGCTGAGGACAAACTAGATCCATGGAGGAAAGGCATCTTCAGGTCCCTATGAGGATCCCAAAAGAAAGCTATACCAAGACTAAGGAGAATTTCCCCCATTAGGGGAGAAAGGGACTTCTAGCAACCAGAAGCTGTGAGTTATCTCTTAGCACATTATATGTTCAAAGCTTGTGCTCACTTTCCCCTGGATTCTTTATGTACTTGTTGAAAAGTGTGTCACAGATGTTTGGTGAATATTTTATACCAATTGTTCTTACTATACAAGCTTACTATATGAGTATATAGCTTACTATTATATTAGTATGTATAGTATATAGTAGAATATATGTGTATATATATATATATATATATATACTATATATATATTGTATATGTGGTAAATTCTCCTCTCTAAAAGCTAATTAAGTCTGCCTAAGTGATGTAAACTGTTATTTGATGGGGCTTAAAGCTTATTAATGGGTGCTCATGACCAGAGCACCACTCTTCCCAGTCCCTCAGAGTCTCCTAGAACCATGAGAGGACAAGTATAGACCCCAGTCTCCCAAAATGAATGGGGATTTGGGATAGTAGTCCCAGGGAATTTGCTTTAACTCAAATCATTCCCTCATCACCTCTGCCTCTTACAGTCCCTAATTTCCTTCAAGGCTCAGCTTAAATACCACCTTCTATGTGAAGCTTTGCCTGATACTCTCACTAGTGCTTTCTTCCCACCCTCCATTATATTGTATGTATTTTTAATATTTTTATACATGTAGATATTGTCTCAGTCAGTCAATAAGAATTTATTAAGAGCTTACTACGTACCAGGCACTCTACATAGTGCTAGGGAGAAAAAAAAACAAAATATAAATATGAAGTCTTCAGTAGGAGGATCTTAAACCTTTCTGGGTTTCAGTGTCCTGATTTATCAAATGGTGAGCTAGGTGATCTCTTAAGATCCTTCCCAGCTCTGAAATCCTATTCCTGTTGCCTTTTAGGCTTATATTAGGTACATTTTATAATTACAGTAACCAGTGATTAGTCAGCAATGTTATTTACTAACATAGAACTCTTAGCAAATGAAAGTGACTCATAGAAAGTTGAACTTTGAACACATCCCCAAAATGATCAAAAGGATTTCAGTACTGATCTGATTCTTTACCACAAGCTGCACTATTTAGTTACTCTTCATTGAAAAACACACAGCTGGAATAGCAAATGTGGAAGAAGATAAACTCTCTTGAGAGATTCTTTTTAATAATATGTATTGAAATGCCATTTTTTTTCCTTCATGTATTCTTTGAATGCATCGTCTGTTTGCTTGAACAAACCAGAAAGGGTATTCTGGCCATATCTTGTTTTAAAGGAAACTGTGGTCTTCACATCATCAGTTCAAGTTTTAAGACTCCTACCACATAAGAGTGTAAGGCTTGTATTTTTGTAAATCATGATTTTTAAAGCTGTGGGGGGGAAAAAACCTATGAGGCATTCTCAAAGTTTTCTCTAATAATTGGAGTTAAGGAAAAAGAATTAGAGATGCTTTGAAAAACGGGAGTGAAGACTGGGAAAGGCAGGAAGTTTTTTTGTCCCTTTTTTGCTAAGGTACAGAAAAACAGATTATCTCCATTGGTTGTACAGATCTCCACTGAGAAAACATCAGTAGCCATACACACATGTGTATATATACATATACATGACATAAATTAGTGGTTATATATGTTTATACATATATAACATATAAATTAGAGGCTCTACCTGGTCCATTGCTTTATTCCCAAATAAAATTAGCAGCAGCAGCCTATGGACTGTGTACTCGGATGTGCCAGCAGGAAGCCAGGATTTTGTTTGTCTTTCTTCTGTTTCCAACTTTCAAAGGTATTTCTGATCTGATAGAAAGGTGTAGTATAGTGTATTTACATACAACCTAGCTCCCTTTCTAGACTATGTTGGCATTACAAAACTTTGGAAGCTGCAACAAACCACAGTAGCTAATTCGATAAGTCAGGGGACATTCTTTGTGGAAGGACTCTGGGTAGGTGATCTAGGGTTTTGTTGGTTCTCCCAGGGTTGATTTTTGTTCCTTTTTCAGTCACTTTTGTTTATCGTCCATCTATCATCCATCTATCTATCTATCTATCTATCTATCTATCTATCTATCTATCTATCTATCTATCTATCTATCTATCTATCATCTATCTATCTATCTATCTATCTATCTATCTATCTATCTATCTATCTATCTATCATCTATCTATCTATCTATCTATCTATCTATCTATCTATCTATCTATCTATCTATCTATCTATCATCTTTCTGTTTTGGGGTAGGCAGGGGGTGATACCTGAGGAGTGAAGCCTAGAATGAACTTAGGGAATCTTGGGGTAGTTCCTGGAATTAGGGTCGAGTTTCTAGAAAGGGAGAGGGGACACATTCAATCCTTTTTTCCTGATCCTAGGACCTGCCTTAGGGGGAAGCCCTAGGAAAGGTAACTTGTTAGGTAAGCAACACACGTGTGTTCACTGCCAAAGCTTTGCAGAGAGGAGCTGGGGGTGGGGGGGGTGGGGGGAAGAAGACGGAGGAAAGAGGGGGAGGGGGGAGAGAGAGAAGAGACAGAGAAACACAGGACGAGGAGACTCAGAGACCTAGAGACAGGGAGAGAGACAGACTACGAGTCAGACATAGACAGAAAAAGAGAATGAGACAGAGAGAGTGATCACTGAAGGGGGTGGGATGAGGAGGGAGAAGGATACCCGCACCCACATCGAAGAAGCACCAAAGCTTGACCTCTCCCTGTGTCTTGTCTTGCAGTTGCTGAATTTGTGTGATTCGGTGAAGGAGGATGCACTGAAGGTGATTTCAGCCTTTAACATTCCTCACAGCTCCATCCACGCCCCGATCGCTGGCATTCCCAATCCCCGAGCAGCCTGGGCATTTTACCCTCCACCCCAGCCTCAAGAGCAGCCGAAGTCGGCAGGGGAAGTAATGGGCCAACAGCGACTCAAATTTGGGGCCAAGTTATAAATGTGTTGTTTTCGGTGTTGTGTTTGCAGTCTCCACGGTGGTTCATTTCACAGAATCAGGAAGCTCACCTTTGATGTGTGCCAGGAAAACAATCCCATTTAGGTCCATGCTTGATCACTTGGCCCCTGCTGAAAAAGAAAAGGCACAGACTGGGGCCAGGGAATGAAAGCATGCTGCCATTGGAATCTTTGACTATAGTTATCTATCAACGGGGTCAGGGAGGCCAAGGCAGGCAAGAAGCACCAGCCTGCTTGCAGATGGGTGTGGACTGCAGCCCCAAGGGAGTGAGAGGAGCGGGTCCTTGTGGGTTGGGTGTGAGGGTGGAAAGTGCTCTACTGGAAAGGACTTCCAGTGTCTTGTCCCTGCGGGAGAGTTCACTAGGCTGTTCCAACCACTCCGTCTCACTGACTGCGGAGGGAGGATCGTTCAAAGCCGGCAGATAAGCTGTCCTCTCTGGCTTCTGCAAGTTTAAATCCAAAGAGATCTATCTTTATGGATAGGACTCCCGCTGGAAAGAGTAAGTCCAATTCTAAAGGATTCCGGGAAAGCTGGTAAAAATGTAAACAAACCCACCGGACTCCCCTCCCCTCACCTCCTCTCCCTTCCCAGCCCCTGCCCCAGCCAGCCCAGGCGGTTAGTCGTTTCTGTGAGTCAGACTCACTTAGCTTTTTAAAGGAAATGCCCCGGAGATGACTGACTGATAATGCCTTTTGGAATTTTACTCTGAGAAGATCTCTAAGCAAATGCTCAGGAGGAGTCCGGGGGAAAAAAACTGACCGGTCCCCAGAACTATTTACTAACCCTTGCAAACGCCTTCTGAAAAGGATGGGGGAGGGGTATTTAGAAACACATTTTAAATCATTTTTACCATATAACATTTTTAATCTGTCGAGTAGAAAAAAATGTAGAAAGTTTAATAAAGAAATAAAAACAAAGGGAACGGTGTTCTTTGTCTTTTTAGAAGTCAAAGTAGAGCACAGAGGTCGACGTTTACTGTGATTTAATCTAACAAGATTATCAAAATTGAGTTGGGATCCTGAAAGTCAAGAACATTTGTCCTCAAGAAATCCTAGCACGAGGATTGCGATTTTTTATTTCTTGGACAAAATATTTGCCTTCTAAGTTTTCTGCCATGTGCTCCCACATCCTCAACAACCAAAACAAACAAACAAAACGGGAGTAGAAAGGGCTTGTCTGAGGAAAATCATTTTGAGTGACCTTCCAGGTTCCAGAGTCAAGAAAAAAGAGAAACCAGTGTTTTTCTTTGATTTTTCCCACCCGAGGGGCCAAAAAAAAAGTTTCCAGGGAAGAAACATGCAGTCAGAAATTACAGTCCAACTGGGCTAGTGAGTAAGCCCTGGAATTCGAGCAAACATAAAGGGGGCAGGGATAGAGGAAAGGACAGGATTGAGGGCTTTGTCGTCACCTCGGAGGGGACACACAGGAAAAGCTTTGTTTCTAGATCAGTAGTTCTACAGGAGTTACTTTAGTTATGCCCACAACAATCACTGTAACAGTAACAGTAACAGTAACATGCGGTGTTAGCAAAGTTTCTAGATCTTCCTTTACATCCAAATCAGCGTGAAATACGTATTTGAATTACTCAGATTTAAACAATACAGATGATTATATTTGAACGGTGGGATTTGGGGGAGCGTTATAAGCAAAGGTATTTCTTTGTCAAAAGCATTATTTGTATTTTTGCGAAATCTTTCTCTTCTCTCTTCTCCACTACCATTTCTTTGTCACTATTCAACCTCTTTCAGCGACAAGCTGCCTGCCTCCCGGGTGCACCTGGTTTATTTCTCTGACAATTCCTCTGTGCAGAGAGCTTTCCGGTTTTCTGACACCCACTTCTAATGAAATGCGTGATGTTTTTCTTTGCAACCTAACCACTGTGCAAATGGAGCGGTTTTACATACTCCCCTTCTAAATGGAGAGTACAGAAACCCCAGGATTTTTTTTTTGAGGTTTGCTTTTTTTCTCTACCTCACCCCGCCTTCTTGTTTTCCATGTTAACTATCTCCTTAAAGAAATAGAGCAAAGATTTCCCTAGACATAAAATAGTTTGCTAACCACAAAGGCTAGCTTAAAGCTTTTTGGTCTTTATAACTAGATTCAAACAACTTTTTCTTTCTCATCTTTCTTTTCTCTTTCTCATTTTGTTAATTTTCTTTCACTTTTTCTTTTCCCCTTTCTTGTCTCCATCTCATCTTTTTCTCTTCTCTCCTTCCCTTTCTTTCCCTTCTTTTCTGTGTCCGTCTTTCTCTCTGTCTCTATCTCTGTCTCTCTCTCAATCTGAAGCAGAGAATTGCCCAATTAATCTGCGGAGATTTCATTGGAGTGGCAAGGCATATCCATCCATTCAGTCTTATCCTTGGCCACTCAGCCAAATCACTGTTAGTCTGTGGGTAGGAGCATTTGTAAAGGCTCCAGTTGCTTTGTCAGAGATGTGTGGGAGCGATGAGATGAGCAATGAATGTTTTGCCTTTGCCTCTGAACTCATTTACTACTCTTTCCTACAGTAGCGAAATCCTTCAAAAGTTCCTTTCATTCAATTTCATTTTCCTCTGGCATCTTTTCTCTTTCCTTACATTTTTTTGGCCATATGTGCTATCATATACTTTTATTTTGCTGTGTCATGATGACGTTATAGTCTCCATAGTAAAAGGGGAAAAAAATTAATTGGACTTTGAAACCCGGAAAATGACTTCCCTATTCTTCCACATGTACGCTTCTACACCTTTCTTTAATTTTGGAAGATATCTTACCTTAAAATTATTAGCAGTATCTTTCTCACAACCGTCTCCTTCCTTGTCCCTTCCTTCCCTCCTCCCCTTCCCCCTTCCCCCCCCCCCCCCCCCGCTTAGTTTAGGTAATGACTCTTTGCTTTTTCCGTTATCCCTCCCTTATCTTGATGCCCTTTGTTAAGACGCAAGTGGAGGGAGGGAGAAAGACGTGGCTTGAATCGCGCGGGCAGAACAGGTGGTGGAAGCGCAGCCTCAAGTCAGATGATCTCATCCTGGGTAAGCTGGGCGGGAGGTTGGGGTGGGGAGGGAGAAGAGGAGGAGGAGGAGGGGTCCTACAGCACTGGCCAAAAGGCTCTCTGCAGTCTCAGCCCGCATAAATAATAAACTATGTTCATTCTTTTCCCTGTCTCTCTCAAAACAAACCCTAACAACTCCTACGACCAAAGGCAAAACACTGACACACACTCTACTAAATGCCTTTGCCCAAAAAGTGCTCGGATCACTCAACCCACTCTGCGTGCGTCCAGGAAACACAAAGCAGGAAATCTGAAAGATGGAGAACTTTCCACATTAAGCCTTTAAATTGGGATCTTCAGTAAGAAGCAGGCCCTCCTCAGTCTGAAGGCACAGAACACGGAAAGGCAGCAATTTCTTTTCATCTTTTCATGATGTCTCCAAAGCTTTTTTGGGAACTTTTTTTTTTCTTTTCATGTTTCCCTTCATCCATTCACTTTTCCTCGATCGACCCATGCCTCATCCAGGTTTTCTCCTCTGCCTCTCCTTTGCACCTCTTGTTCTTAACTCCTAATTAATGGAATTCATGTTTCGAGAATGGTAGTTTAGGGGGAAACCTTGGGGTTTTCTAGGATTCCTATGGGACACGTATAGCTTTGCCTCAGTGACACAAAGTGTCCGATAAAACGTGAGCAGTCTTCATGGCTGAACCCTAACCACCAGCGGGTGGTAACATACCTTTCCCCCTCTCCTCCCTTCCGAGACCCAAAGCTCTCTGCTGGGCAGGCGTGTCCAGTGACTAGGTGCAAGACGATTTGCCTAGAACATCAAGGAGAAAGTCCTAGGAATCCAGAACATCGCGCGGGCCAGGAGACATCGGAGGCCCCGGGAGCCGCTGCCCTCTCCCGCTGCCCGGCTCTGGGCAGAACGTGGCTCAGTCCTAGAGCGCCCCCTGTCCTGCCCTAGCGGCTCCCCGCGGGTTTGCCAAAAAGGAAGAGTAGGTTTTGTGAGGAGGGGGAAACGTCTCCTTCAGAATCACTCTAGTAAACACAGAGAACCCGTGACCAGGCTTGCTCCGCCCTCTGGGAACTGGACCTCGATTTAGCCGCCTCAGCGACGGGAATGGAACTTGTCTGTACTAAGGGGAGGGCGGCCAGAGGGGACGGGACCGGGTGGGGCTCACCCAACCCCCACCCCCGCCTTTACCTGTCGGGACTTGCCTGCCCCGGGCTCGAAGTGGGCGAGGTCAGCCGCTGAGGGGCGGGGCTAAGAGGGGGCGGACCCCACGGTGATTGGATGGCCAGTTCTGGGGCGCCCAGCCTGGGCGCAGCTGCTGTTCGGCGCAGGTTTCACTTCATAGCTCGCTGCTGTCTGGTGTCCTGCTCTCTTTGGAGCTGACGGTTCCCAGCAGCGAAGCAGCCTCTGTGCCGCCACTGCCGCAGCCAACACAGCAGCCGCCGCCGCCGCCGCCGCAGCAGCAGCAGCAGCAGCCACCGGTGCCGGGCCACCTTAGCCACTGCCATCTCCACCACTCCACAGAGCCTTCAGCCAGAGCGACCAGCATCCATCTGATTGTCCTCCACCCCCTCCTTTCCCCGGCCCGCTCGCCCCCAATGTCTGACTCTGACTCTCGCACTGAGAAGCGCAAGGTAAGCCCAGAACACCCTGACCAAAGTGAAAACAGAAGGGGACTGGGAGACTAGAGCCTGGAAGGCCTCCTAGTGTCTAGTTCGCTGGGGGGCAAAGGAGGGCAGGCGGGCGCGCTCTATGTCCGGGGGGGCACGGACCCTAACGCTCCAGAGTCGCTCTGGCTCCCCAGCTTTTCGGTCTTCCCGCGCTGGCGCCCACGTGCCAGGGAGAATAGCTGCTGTCCCGGAACTGGGGGTGGGGGTAGAGATGGTGCTCGGAGAGGGGAGGAGGTTCGTCTGCGCCCTTGGGTTGCTGGCGAAGTTTACCAAAGTTGGGGGATTGGGGCTCCTAAAATACGTTCATCCTGAGGTGGGGGGTGGAGTTGAATCTGGCCGAGTCTGGGAGACACTACCTTGGCTCTGTGTTGGTTCTCTATTTTTTTGAGGGGATGCGGGGCGATTAAGAAGCGAGTGGGGGAGGTTGTCAGATTGGGCACTTTTCCGGGAGCAACGGAGTGGAGAGGCCCCTCTTCTTTCTTGGAGGGAGACTTTTGGCGCAGGGCCCGGTGGGGGCTTTGGTCGCCCCACCAGGATCTAGGTAGTTCACCTTGTGGCTTAGGGTTTTCTGCTCCGGCTGTGTGTAGGCAACGCTCCGGAGGGTTTGAGGAACTGCAGCGGGCTTTGAAGTGACGTGAGTGACAGCGCTCTTGCTCTTAGGCCGAGGCTTAAGGAGAGATGCCAGCGATAACCCCTGCTCGGGCCAGCCGGGCTGCACTCCACAGTCGCCGCTTCAGTCTTTACCGCCCTGCAGATATTCCGGGCCTCCGGCTCCGAGGTGTCTTGAAAGAGTGCTCCTCCCCATTTTTCTCCGGTCCCGCCGCTGCCTGCCGAAGACGGTGTCCGCAGCCCGAACCTTTGCGGGATTGGTGCTGGGCACGTACTGAACACTCAGCCTGCCTTATTTTTAGGAGGCTCGGCCGATTGGGAGCGCAGCGCTGCCTCTTGCCGCGGGGTAGGCGCTCACACTTTTTTTTTGGTCTGTGTTGCTTGGACCGGGGTCCCTGGGTGGTCGGGGTGAGCGAGTCCTTCTGCCCAGAGTGGCAGCGCGGTGGATTGAACGGGGGAGTTCCCGCCCAGCCATGCTGGGTATTCCTGAGGCCGCAGGAAGCGGTGCTGGCTGGAGCCGCAGGCACCGATCTGGCTCTTTAAACTGTCCGGGGAGGCGCGGACCTGCGCCTCCGGGAGACGTGTAGACTAGGAGGAACGAGAAACAGTTTAGGCCGGGAACGGACCCTTTGGGCTGGAACTTGGCCGGAGATAGCAGGCGGGGTGGTCTCGACTGTCAGACCCCCAGCTTCGGATTGGGGTCCCTCTCTTCCAAGCTCCGACCTCTGTATGCATGTGTCCCTCCTCTGTGAGTGCATGTGCTGGCGTCTACCACGTGAGGTGCCCTGGTCCTTTTCCACAACCTGTCGCGTGTGATTGTCACCTTGAACTGGGTGTCTCTCAGTTCAGGACCAGGGAGTGGTTTGGAGAAATTGAGGGAGCCTTTGGCTGTGTCCCCTGCGCTGGGTGTGTTGGGCGGGGACGAAGATGGATTCATGTGCTGGCCGGTGAAGTTCAGTGGCCGTGGCGGGGAAGTCCGCGAGCTGTCTGGGCTGTTGTCGGTCTGTCTGTCTGGTGACAGAGCTGTCGGCTTGTTTTGTTCCGGGGCCAGGAGGAGCTGGTGCGGACTGCTCGCGGAGGCTAAGGGAGGGGGAGTTGTGGGGCTTGTTGATTTCTAGGCTGCTGCGGCTGGAGGTGAGGAGCTGGGAGGGCTGTGCAGGATTGTCCTGTGGACGTGTGTATGTGTGTGTGTGCGTGTGTGTGTGTAGTGGGGGCAGGGAGTTAGTTTGAAGGCTGGTGGCTGGATGCCAGGGAGAGATTCAGGTTTTTGGGGTGTGGTTTGTGTTGTTGGCCGAGGGTCGCGCTCTCTGGAGTCGGCGCGGTTCCCTCTTTGTCTGCTGGTGACACAGGCCTGGACTAGACCGTTGCCCTCCCTCCATCCCAAGATTCCCCCCCCCCCCCTTTTCCCCCAGCAGCAGTTTTGGTGAAGCACGAGGGGCGCGAGCCTCGGATTCTGAGTGTTGCGCCGCAGCCCCGAGCCGCACGTGACCCGAGGAGGCTACGGGTGTTTGTCTGTGTGGCGAGGGTGGCTGTGGGGAGGGAGCGGCGGGGAGGGGTGGGGGAGGGTGCGCGCGAGCAGTTCGCTGCAGTCCTCGTCGACGCCGACGCTCTCCGGCCGGAGTGCCACTCGGAAGGCAAGTTTGTCAACAATCGCCTTGCCTTCTGGCAGGCTGACCCGCCGAGGGGCCGCCCTCTCGCGCTCCGGATTGGCTGAGGCTCGACCGAGCGACCGCGCTTCGGCCAATGGGGAGCGCGGGCGCCGCGAGCCCGGCGGCCAGGGGGAGGTCAGCGGTTCTCTGCAGTCTGGCTGTAGAGTGCGTGGGGGGAGGAGGCGGAGGCGGAGGATGTTCCCTGGCGGCGGCGGCGGCGGCGGCGGCTGCGGGAGGAGGAGGAGGAGGAGGAGGAGAAGGCGGCGGCGGCTGCTGCTGAGGAGGCGGAGGCACCGAGCCGGGCTCGGAGTGCGGGCCCGTGGCTCCGGCGTGTGAGAGTGTCAAGTTGGGAACTTGTTTTGTTTCTCGGGAGATGAATCGAGAGCCCTGAGCGTAAGTTCCAAGGCTTTTGTTTCTCCCCCGCGCTCCCCTTTGTTGGGGACACTTAGTTCTGGGGGGAGCCGCAGCCCGGGGCGAGAGGTGAGCGGGGAGAGACCCGGGACTGGCCGCGCGCATTCCCGGGGACATTCTGGGGAGCAAAGGTGCCGGTCGGAAGTGGGGAGAGAACCTTTTCCCTTTCTCCCAAATCTTCTCCAATACAATTTGTGTTAAATGCAGACAGGTATTGTAATAATAATCATTTTGCCTGTTTGTCCTCCCGAGGTGAGATTGGTTTCGGTGCCTCCTAGGTTGCCCCTGGAGGTGTGTGGAGCTGGGTCTTACGCATGCCCAAAGAGAAAACTTCCCTGAGTTTGATTGATTTTTTTTTTTTTTTTGGTATGTGTGTGTTTTTTCTTTGTGTACGTATGTACACATTTGAAGGAAGCAGGGTGTTTTAAAAGAAAGAGTTCTTCGTCAGCCTGTGCAGGAGAGGCTGGCTTTCTTGCAGTAGGAGTTGAAGACTTGTTGAGTTAGCATTAAGTTAGAAGAGGAAAAGGGGGGTGGGGGTGGAATAGGGGGTGGAGTTGGTAGTAGAGGGAACTGAAGAGGCACTTTGCTATGGACAAACTATTGTGACGCACTTACTACAACTGATGGCTGCTGCCAAACCTTCCCCAGACTTGCTGTGATCAGCACATTCGGTAGAACAATGGGGCTAGAACAGGGAACTTGGCCAGAAGCTGCACAATCACTGCATCTACTCTTCACTCCTACATTTCAACACAGTATCTGATCCATGGGAAATCAGAGCCTACTGTTGTGTGTTTTTTTCCCCCTTTAATTAGCTAAACCTATCCTTACTATTTGGTATATGTGGATAGATTTGAAAATATAGCTGCTAATGTTCACGAGTTGGGCCTTTAGTGTTTTAAAATTAAGTTTCAAGTAACTTATTGGCACTCTATTTAAAGAGAGGAAACGTAACCATAAAAATTACACATAGAACTTTTTGGCAGTCTCAAGTATTTTTACTTGGAAAATGAGAGAAGTTTAGGAAAGCAATGGAATAAGAAGAAAACTCAAAGTCCACCTATGCTAGATTAATTTGTGAAATGTTTTTATAGTACAAGTGAAAATTAAGGTAATAGATATTATTACAAAATATAATCTTAACTGTATTTTTTTTTTCTTACAGAAAAAAAGACCAAATGGCAAAGCAACCGTCAGAGCTAAATTCTGAGTGTGACAGCGAAGGTGGACAATTGCAGCCTACAGAAAGGCCTATTCAACAACTCAGACCAGGGGCCCCTACCTCTATACAAACACAGTATCAAGGTAATTCAGGTGAAGGGGACAGCTGCTCACCCAGCAGCCCTCAGGGACCGTTTGCACCACCCACTAGTCCTAGTCCATTTGCTACCAGATCCCCACTTTTCATCTTTGTAAGAAGATCCCCACTGCTGCCTCGATCTTCCAGTGGGTATTTCTCTTTTGACACAGACAGGAGTCCAGCGCCTATGAGTTGTGACAAATCTACACAAACTCCAAGCCCTCCTTGTCAAGCCTTCAATCATTATCTAAGTGCAATGGGTAAGCAAGATCATGGTAAGACATGTTTTGGCTTGTTTATTCTTTTTGACAAGATGTGTGTAACATTTTAAAATTCTCCTTTCGGTTTGACTTTTCTCATATAGTCCAGGTTTTGAAGAGATTAGACTGCATGTCAAACAGTGACATCAGACTGATCTTTTAAAAGCTTGTTCTCAAATTTTTATTAACAGCTGAAACTGGTTGAGTGAGATTCTAGTGTCTGGTGTGAACTTTTTTTGCACCTCCAAAGTACTAGTAATAGAGCATCTATCTTAAGTTGAAGTGTGTAAATATTTACATGTATGTGTACATAGTTTAAGGTATAATGATATATTTAATAAGATGAGGTATTTACCTTTTGAAAATTGGAAAGCTTATGTTGAGCTATTTCACCTAGGCATTTCATTTCATTCCATGTAGTGTCAGGTGATGGATTTGATGTCTGCATGGCAATTCAAGTTTTACAGAGAGGAAAATAATATTCTCAACCCTTGCTAGTAACTTGCAGTTGTGGGCTAATTCATCACCAAGAGAGTCAAGTTGAGAGGTTGGATGGCTCATCAAACTCATTGCTTTTCTTCCTGTTTCTTGAACATACCTCCTGTTTATAGGCATTTTCATTGACTGTCCCCATGCCTGGAACTCTCTCTACCTCTTGGCTTTTTAGCTTCATTCAAATTTCAGCTAAAGTCCCACCTTCTACAAAAACCCCTCTCCCAGTTCTCCATTATTTTAGTAACTTCCCTCTGAAATTATCTCCAATTTATCCTATATGTATCTTTTTGGGGCATTGTTATTTGCATGTTGACTCCCTCATTAGACTGTTCTCTGACAATCAGGATTAATGGTTTTTATTTTTTGTTTTTCTTTATATTTCCATTGCTTAGCACAGTATCTGCCACATAATTGATAATTAATAAATGCCTATTGACTGATTGCTACTCACAAAATGTCACAAATAACCCTAATGATGGTCAGTAGAGTCAGCTTTCAAATTTAGTTTGTCAGTCATACAAAAAATAGAACTCTTAAAAATAAGTAGCATAGTTAAAATAGATACTTGAAAGAATTATATATGATATTTGCTATACCCAGTTAAGCTATTTTACATGATTGTTTTCATTGCATCTCAGAAAGTGTGCTTGATACTAGGAGTCTGGAGCTAGGCTTCTCTACCCAATTATATGACAGTGGGAAATCATAGCTATCTATCTTTTTCCAAAACATTTTGGAGCATTTGATAAAAGTAAATTAATAATCTGAGCCTTAAAACTGTAAAAGATTTGTACTAGCCATGGATGTCAGAGGTAAATTTTGCTTGATATGTATTTGAGGAAAATATTATTTGTGGGTACTTTCAAGAAAATACCAAATTTGTAATGTGAAAGTGATTATGATTTAAAATCCTGATTTTTTAAAAGGATGGATTTGGTTAAGGGCATGGGGTTTTCTATAGTAAAGCATAATCTGCATCAGAATTATTTTTATCCAAAGTTTTGCTCAGAAAAGTGATTATTTTATGTTGAACCTATCAGGTTTTTTTTTTTTAGGGCAATGAGGGTTAAGTGACTTGCCCAGGGTCACATAGCTAGTAAGTGTCAAATGTCTGAGGCAGGATTTGAACTCAGGTTCTCCTGAATCCAGGGCCAGTGCTTTATCCACTGCACCACCTAGTTGCCCCCGTCTTTTTCTTTTAAACAATCTTCTAAATGGCATAGGTCTCTCACCTTGGCTTCAATTAAATTAATTAAGCCTTTATTAAGTGTCTACTAAGAGGCCGATAAATGGCACTGTGGATAGAGCACTGGTCCTGAAGTCAGTAAGATCTGAATTCAGATAGGTCATCAGACACTTAACTGGGCAAGTCACTTAACCTCTGTTTGCCTCAAAAGTTTCTCAACAGCAGAATGGGAGTAAAAATAGCACCTGCCTCCCAGGGTAAGGATCAAATGAGACATTTGTCAAGTGTTTAGCACAATGCCTTGCACATAGTATGCTCTTCTTAATAAATGTTTATTTCCTTCCTTCCTGAATCATGTACCTTACTAGGTGTTGGGGACACAATATATTTTTATTTTGGAATTTTTTCATAAGGAAATAAGAAACTAAAAAAGTTTTTACACATGCTATCCTGGAAAACCTGAAATTGGAATTCGAGAGATCACCTTTGCATTCTTTTACTGTCATCATAAAAATCTGCAGACATTTAATGAGTTCTTAATATTGACTGTGTGCTAAAGATACTATCTTAGCATTTTCTTGAAAAGGAAGTTTCTGTATCTACTTAAGATCTTAGAAGTAACTTTATAGGATCAAATTTAGAGGTAAAAGGACCTGAGAGGTCAGAAGAGTAAACTGAGGCCACATGCCATTAAATGAATTGTGTTCAGTCACAAAGCTTGCATTCTGAGTTCTGAAATCCATGCTCTATCGCTATACCTTGATGCCTATTGAAATTATTCTTTGCCTTTAGCTTATTTATATTTAGAAAATCACTGATCCTAGAAGTACTCACCAGGAGGATTTAATACATAGAATATGTATTTTAGTTCTGAACATATGTCCACATGGTGGTGTCAACTTAACATTTAAGGTTTGGAAAACAATTTGCTTATAGCTATGTGGACGGGAGGAGAGATTAGAAGCTTGGGTCTCCATTGACACTATGTCAAGCATTCTTTCAGTTATATTACCTATCTCAGTTGTACTGGCTAGTAAACAACTTACTGGGTTTAAAGTATGAAGAGTAAGTAAAAACAATTAGTTGAAAGGCCATACTAAAGTTATTAAGTATTGTTATTTAATGTAAGACCCATCTTATTCTCTAAAAGTGAAAAAAAAACTACCAAGTTTTATTTGTGGTTGAAACTGAATTCAGTTAAAAACTAAATTAGTCATTTTGTAGTAAATAAACAGTGAGAAGAATCAGTTATTCTTGGGTCTAGAGACATGTAGAAATCTCAAGGGTTTTTTTTAGAGCTAGCAGGTGGTAGCATACTATCAGATATATAAATTACTTTAAACTATTACGTTTGAAAGTACAGAAATATATTTTTAAAGAAATAAGCTTCTAATTTACAGGATCATAATCTGAATTATTAGAGGAGTGCTTTTGTAAAGTAATTATCCCAAAGGATACTTGTCTGGTGTTTATTTAAAGGTCATTAATAGTAATTTCCCCCATATGTGTAGTACTTTAAGGTTAAGGTATGGTAGTTGTAGTTGGAATTGGTCTAGAAGATACACCTATAATGAATTTTTTAGAGTTTAATGAAAATGCACAAAAGCAGTGTTTTAGTAGTGAGTTGAGTGTGTGTGTACACACATGCATATGCACGCGTTTATGAGCATGGGAATAAAATCAGATTTGAGTTAGGGGGTGAGCAGAATTGAATGCAGACTTTAATTTTGGTGGTTAGGGAAACCTTTTGTGAGAATGCAGAGTGCAACTATTAGATAACTTAGGTGCCTGATAAGTTACTTGACTTCTACTTGACTTCTCCAGGGTCAAACAGCTAGTACATGTCAGAGACAGGGCTTGAGCCAAAGTCATCTTGACTGAGGCCTGCCTCTGCACCACACCTCTGTTGCAGCTGGCTACCACTAAAACAAGTAGTAATAATTATAATTACATAGTACTGACCATGTGCCAGGAGATGTGCTAAGCACTTTACAAATGTTATCTCATTTGATTCACACAACAACCCTGGGAGGTAGAGGCTGTTATTTCTTCATTTGTAAAATGGGGGGAGGAGGGAGAGGTTTGCACTAAGGTTCCTGCTAGTTGGGTGACCTGGGCAGGTCACTCACCCTCTGTTTGCCTCAGTTTCCTCTACTGTTAAACTGGGATCATAAGAGCACCTACCTTGAGGTATTATTGTGAGGATCAAATGAAATTTGTGTAAGAAATGCTTAACACAGTGCCTGCACCAAGTGTTTGTACATACTCCTTTTCTTTCTATTCTCCTAGCTCTAAGTTCATGTTCCTTTTATCTCTACATACCATCTCATGTTTTTAAATAGAAGAATGGCAATTATGAGCCACATAATGTTTTGTTGGTCACTCAAAAGTTATTAGATTTAAAAATTCACTTTTCAGTAATTGTTGATCTTATAATCCTATATTAAGAATTGAACATGCAAACATGCTTTTTTCAGATCACACTTATAGATCTGTTGTGATAATGCTCATCTTTTAAAAAATGATTCACTGTGATGTGAAAGAGTAAGATTCATTTTCTCCAAGCCCTAAGCGGAGGGAAAAGAGTAAAATTTTTCTCCTTTGATCACAATTTGCACTACTGGGTGAGTGTTTTTCACCCAGTAAAATAAAGGGAAAGCACATTTGTTGCTGTGATTCTCTAGCGACCCTACCTTTAAACCTTTTTAATATAAGCAAATACATGCAGTTAATATTAGCTGCATTTCTGACTGACGATTAGGCAATTTAAAATTGTAAAAATTATTCCTCTTCCCCCTTTATCTACCATGATATACACTGCATAGAATTGTAGCATCTTAGAATTATAGCAAGGCACTGTGGACAGAGAGCTGGCCTTTAAGGCTTGGTCCTGATGTTCACCTTGTAATGTTGACCAAGTCACCGAGTGACCATCGGTATTCTGCTCCAGGGCTTCTTAAACCTTTTCCACTTAGACCCCTTTTTGTCCAAGAAATTTTTACATGACCGTAGGCATATAGGTACATAAAATAGGCGTACATAACCTTTTCCTGTTGCCAAACTTTGCTCGACCTCCACCACATTCAGTTACACAACCCCATATGAGGTCAAGACCTACAGTTTAAGAAGCTAGGATGTAGGCAACCTTCTAAGACTCTTGAGTTGCAGAGAAGGTGCCATCTCTATAGAGGGAGTTTCCTTTATCAATGAAGCCATAGATCCAACCACTCTCCCTCTGGCATCTTGAAGATTATTTAGCACTGTTACTTTCAGTTCACTGGGTATTCTATAAATGCTTATTTTCAGAGCGTTAAACAAGTAAATGAGAACATATTCATATGCAATGTTAGAAAAAAAGTTGATATAAAATGTATTGATTATTCATGAATCTTTATGCAGTGATGTGTTCCTAAAAGGAGTTCTATGAATCAAGTGTTTAATCTATACAGGTTTTAAATATACTTGGATAGTTCACTTTTTCTTTTTTTTTTTTTTTTAGTGAGGCAATTGGGGTTAAGTGACTTGCCCAGGTTCACACAGCTAGTAAGTGTTAAGTGTCTGAGGCCGGATTTGAACTCAGGTAATTTTGACTCCAGGGCCGGTGCTCTATCCACTGTGCCACCTAGCTGCCCCGGATAGTTCACTTTTTAAAGGAAGACCATGGTAAATTATTTTATGAAGCAGATAATTTTTTTGCAATGGGAACATTACCTCCCAATTTATAGGTTTAACTATTTGTAATTTTTGTGTACTAAATTTTGTTAAAGTATAACATAACTATGTTTGATTGAAGATTGTGAATCAGTCCAAAACCATTCATTAAGCACCTACAGTGGGCTAGGCATCAGGGCCACAAAAATGAAACAGTCCCCTCCCATGAAGGGGTTTACATTCTGTAAGAATCTGATAACATATATTTCTTGATTTATAATGGAAAAGGTTGAAGAATTAAAAGGGGCTGTTAGAAGTTGTCTTCACCAAAATTCCCACCTAATTCAAGAATCCTCCACTCTATAACAAAGCTTCTTAAGCTGTGGGTTGCAATCCCATATGGGGTGGCATAACTGAATGTGGGGGTTGTCAGAAATTTGGCAATAAATGTTTGATTTGTATACTTATTTTATATACCTATATACCTGAGGTTGCATAAAAATTTCTCAAGTGAAAAGGGGTCATGAGTAGAAAAAGTTTAAAAAGCCCTGCTCTATAGCATTCTTGTTTGATGATTATGGAGCTCTTGAAGACTTCCAGTAATGAGGAGCTCACTATTTTGCAAGACAATCCATTCTACTTTTGGACTGTTCCAAGTTTTAGAATGTTTTTCCTATGTTGAACAGAAATTTGTCAAGTTAAGTCAAATTAGCAAGCATTTTATTAAGTGCCTCCTCAGAGTCAGGCACTGTCCAAAGAGCTGAGAATGCAAGAAAGGGGAAAAAAACCACAACACAACAGTGTCATGAGGGAGATAAATGTGCAAACACAATTATGTATTGGCAGAGAGAATCTCAACAGTGAAGGCACTAGCATTAAGGGAGATCAGGAAAGGCTTCTTGCAGAAGTTAGAATTTTAGTTGAAGCTTGAGGTAAGCCAGGAAGGAGAAAATTTCAGAGTGAAAATGCACTGTTGGGAGATGGAATATTGTGCTCAAGGAACAGAAAGATGGCCAGTGTGCCTTGATTATTGGAAGAATAGGGTGGAAGAGGGGAGAAGGCATAAGAAAATTTAAGAAGTGACTGTTGGGGGTCAGATTGTAGGGCTTTAAAACCCAGATAATTTATATTTTATCCTAGAAGCGATAAGGAGACAACTAGAGTTTTTGAAAGGGTGAAGAGTTAACATGGTCAAATTTAAGCATATTATTGAAGAATGAACTGGAGTGGGGAAAAAAGGAGGGAGATCATCCAGAAGGTTATTATAGTAAAACCAGCGTGAGGCGATAAGGGGACTCTACCTGAATTGAAGGCAGTGTCAGAGGAAAGGAGGCATATATGAGATGTTATGAAAATCACAGGATTTGGTAAGTGACTGGATATGAGGGGTAAGAGAGACTGAGGGGTCAAGAAAGACACATATGTTTTTAGCCTTGGGGACACTGAGGATGGTGGTGCCCTTGACAGTAATAAGGAAGTTTGGAGGAAGGTTTGGAGAAAAAAGATAACGAGTTCAGTTTTGGACATGTTTAAGATGTCCACAGGACATCCAGTTCAAGATGTCCAATAGGCATTTGGAGATGTGAGACCAGGAGAGGTTGGGGGTAGATAAATACTAAGAATCATCTGTATAGAAACAATCTCTAACCATCAGTCTTGCTTTTCTTCTTTGGAAGTACAAAGTGTAGACCTTAATTATTTTTCTTCATGCAGCCTTTCATACCTCTGAGGAAAGTGATCGTGCTAAACCTCTTCTCAGTCTTTTCAGATAGATATTCTTCATAAAACATGATATCAGGCCCTCACACTTTTCTGGTTGTCGTTGTCTGGACTTGGTCCACCATGATAAAGAATGAAATGTGATGCTCCATATGTATTCTAACCAGAACAGAATGGATTTGAACTGTTAATATCCTTGTTTTGCATGCTATATTTCTATTAATGCATTGTAATGCAGTCACTTTTTTAGCAGCCATATCACATTATGTCATGTTGGGCCACAATTCCCAAATATTTTTAATGTAAATTCCTGGCTACTAAGCTGGGTCTCCTCTATTTTATACTTGTACAGTTCACTTTTTAAAAAACTTAAAACACAGGAATTTGTATCTCTCTTCTTTGTTGCATTTTATTAGGATGGAACAATAGACACAGTCTGTCAAGAGTTTTGAATTTCACTTCTGTTATTCATTATACCATTAGCCATCCCTCTCAGGTTAATGTTGTCTGCAGATTAGAAGAGCATGCTAATTAAATCTTCCTCCAGCCTACTGATTTAAAAAGTTAACCCAGACAGGATCTAAGAACTAAGCCTTGAGGTATTCTACCATCACTCTCTAACTAGTTGATACTGATAATCTCATCCAAGCCGTTCCTTTACAATTGGTATGTATAATTGTTCAATTTGGATAGGTTAGTCACTGTTTACAAATATAAGCACTAGAGTTAACATGAGTTACTGTTAAAAATGATTCTGGGTGCTCAAGAGGGGCAGTAACAGATGAATAGGACTTACTGCTTTGTCCCATCTTGTGACCTTGAGTGAGTTACTTCTACTCTTTGGGCCAGGGTTTTCTCATCTATAAGATGAATGGCCCAGAATACATGATCTCTAAGCTCTGACATCATTGTTTTTCCATGATCTCTGCTTCCTTTGTCACTTCTCTTTTCCCAGTCTAGCCAGTGGGCTATGATAGCAACTGAAAAGATTACTAGGCATGACAGGGAAAATATACCTTTCACTTTCTCATGGAAAGAATCTGTGTACAGTTATTGTAGTACTCCAGGAGGATACAGAAGTTGTACTGCTAGAGGTAAATTCACCTCCCACTGAGAAACATTAGAACAAAATTATGATTTGGATTTTTAAATGAATGACTAAGTTAATAGGTTTAAAATATTTCTACCTTAAAGAATATGTAATAATGACATGTGTGAGATTTAAAATTGGATATTAGATCATAAATCTCCCCTACTTAACTTTTCCCTTAATTTATCTCCCAGACTAGTAAATGGAAGAAGCTTCTGGTTTTCTAGATAGAGCCTTTATTGTATATAAGGTGTTGTTGATTAGAAGGATAGGAAAATAGAAATACAGTACAAATCGTCTTAAATCTAGGCTTAGTCTATATTCCTTATAAAAACTCACCAAACCGAAAAGGCCACCTTTGGAGTGAGGGAGACCATCTGTGCCGCGCCGCCAGGAGTCCCACCAAGCAGGCAAAAAGGCCTACTCTCGTTCTCTCCACCCCGGAAGTCAAAAAACCCGGCAGGCAGTCTGACATGCGCAGCAGGCGGACTGTTCATCTCCTCCCCAAAAGGGTGGTCCTTGAAAAACTGGCGTCTTTCAGTATCCTAACCGACTGTTAAAAACTTTCATATTTTACCACACATGTGTATTGTCAGCAGTCAGTAGAAATAGAATTTATTTCATGTCTAATTTCAATTCCTTGAGATATTAAGAATTAGGATTTATACATATTTCTTAGATTGAGTTAGTGATGTAGTTCTCCTGTCGTGTGGGAAACTGGCTTCATTATTATCTCTACTTACTTCAGAATAATCAGTAAATGTAGCATTATGATGTACTTAGAATGTTGTTAAGGGGAAGTAAAAGACTTGTTTAGAAAGCTACTAAAAGTACTTTCTTTTTCCTTTCTTTGACTACCTTCTAGTTGTACACCTATGATCCAATGACCCATTTTTCTTTTACTACCCATTTGTATTTGATTGAAAATGAAACCCTTCTAGGTCTTTAATTTGTATGAAGTCAAATGTTTATCTAAGGAAGTTCTTGTTAGTATGTCAAATTGAAATAGACTGTTAAAAGAGGAAGTACAGTACAATCCTGGGGAGGTATACAGAATCTTAGGTATAAGGTGAATTATGGATAAGAGCTTAGAAACTAATCCACCTCTACTTTGTATGGAAGTGAATAGTCTGGAACTGTTTTGTTGGTGCACTCCTGAGTATTAAAATTGACTCCACTTTTTCAGTGTGGACAAAGTATGTCTTAAAGCCAAATATTTGTCAATATTACAGTCAGATTCTATATTGAATATTCTATATTCACCTACCAAAATTGACTAAAATAAATTCCTGCAGTGTATTCAAAGGGTTTTCAAACTTAGTGAGAGCATGCTTATTTTTCCTCCATTCATATCAAAACTTCAATTCATTTTCTACTGGCTTAAAGATTTTGGTGATGGTTGATTATTAAATATTTTAAGTAATGGCACATTTAAATTAGAGATGACACCTCTGAAAGCAAATATGTATATATGTGGTACTGGCTGGTCCATTTCTAGGATTACCAAGACTTCAAAAAAATTGGATGAACCAGTAAATGCCAAGAGCAAGTAAGCTCTTTTATTTGACATAATCAATTAAAGTTCACTTTATTTAACTGGAGACATCCAAGGCAACAGGAGGCAGGGATGACAAGGAAAGGGTGTTTGGGCAGCACAATTATACCACCAACCTTCTTCCTGGAATAAGACTGACATGTCCATATTAGGGCATCCTACCCAATTTCTTCATACTGGGTCAAGGTCTAGAACCTCCAAAATAGGACTGGGAAGAAATATGAGAGATGTTGCCTGGAAATATCAGGTTTAGTAGTCTTAAATTCCTGGGGAGGAATGAGTCTATTAACACTCGAGTTCTTGGGTACATCTTTGCTTCATGCCTCTAGAGAGCTCAAGTTAACTCCTAAAACATGGCAGCTCCACTAGTGGAGTAACTTAGGTGTTTTATTGGAAGGGGAAGGATCATGTTTAAAAGAATCTGATTGGTTTCCCATCGCTAAGGTCACAGACAGGGAGATAGCAGTGAGACAGAACCTGGAAGGTTGGGGTGGGAGGGAGGCCAGAGAATAACGGGGGGGCCAAAAAGGGGTACCAGCTGTAGAAGGCAAGTCAGGAAACAGCCTGTGGGAGAGAAAATCATACCAGAAAAAGCAGGGCTTTTTTGTTTATTTTCTGGTCAATAACATATACTAGTGGGATTCCCCTCCCCCTTGTTTTGTATAGTAGGTAACTTTTCTCCTTAGTAAAGGCATCTAGGGGAGGTAGCCTTGTAGAAGATGGTAAAAGACATTAATATTGAATATTTAGTGAGAAACTTTGTTGGCCACTAGATTTTGTGGGGTATTGTAGTTATAAATCTTCAACACAACATAAGAAGTGGCATGTGAACAGTATTAGAACATGTATGAATTTTAAAGAAGTATAATTCATTATTCAAAAAAGTTAGTTTGGAATTTGAAAATCTTTATTTTCTGTTTGTTTTGATCATGTACTTTGAGCCTTTTGAGTGGAACCCATTGCAGTACTTTTTCTTCTTCAGTAGAAGAAGTAATCATCTGTAGGGAAACAAATATATAAATGGCAAGTTACCATCAACTCATTAGAGATTATAAGAACAGATGAGATATGTCAGGAGTAGAACTATGATCCATTAATTGTCCTAAGTTTAAGGACTTAAATCTTTCAGAATGTGTCTAGTGGTACTTTATTTATGCCTACTTAGATAGGAAGGATAAAAACTGCCTTCTATACAACTCCTGTGAAAATAGAATGATTTTATTTTTTGTAGGAAGTTTGTTGAATTTATGGTTAGCTATGTGTTTGTGTTAACAAATGACTACTTTTGCTTTTTTTGTATAGTGATCATAATTAAGTGCTTAAACAAAATTGACAGATCTCTTACAGTAGGTCTATTCGTAATTACAATAGTTAAAACTTGGCAACTTTTTGAGCACCAGATTTTGTCACTATTTTTGACCTGTTTTATAGAACTTGTCCTTATAGTCATTGGAGATTTAGCACTTATCCTTAAAACAATAGGTTAGCTATGACATTCTTGTTATTGGAATTTTATTCAGTATTAGTATACTGATGCTTATAGTGTATTTGAAGAAGAAGATAATACAATTCAAATGCTGCCTTTTTCCCCATTTATTTGTACCCTTTTTGGATCCATATTTGCGATTTCAGAGTTCTGTGGATCTCCCTATGGGGAAATAAATGCTTTCTACCAATGCATATAGACACCTGCTGTACAATTCAGAGCTTTCTGGGGCACAAGGTTATGGGATTTTATTACCCAGGGTCAGTACATGTCAAAGGCATCCCGCTTCTTCTTGACCCTATGCTAGATTTCTTTCTGCTCTGTCATATCGACTCTGTGTGATTTTTATATTGCTTTATAACTAGTCTTGTACCATTTTTCTGGGGAGGGGATTTAAGAGAAATGCTGATTTCTTCTCCTTAGGAGCAACCTGTAATCGACACAAGTTGTTCTGTCATATATTTATTTTAATGCAGGATTAACTACACAATATTAAGTTATGCTTCATCTTGACATAATGAGATGACTTACTTTCAAAGGCTATTCTAGTAGAACTCATGTTTTGTCAAGTACAGAGCTAAAAAGGCTTTGAGTATGAGCCTGGTAGTAGACTATCACCTGAGGATACACAGTACCTGGCACATAGCAGCTCCTTAATACATTCTTTTTTTTTTTTTTTTTTTGCGGGGCAGTGGGGGTTAAGTGACTTGCCCAAGGTCACACAGCCAGTAAGTGTCAAGTGTCTGAGGCTGGATTTGAACTCAGGAACTCCTGAATCCAGGGCAGGTGCTTTATCCACTGCGCCACCTAGCCGCCCCCTCCTTAATACATTCTTAATAATTGATTGAGGATCAGGCTAAATAAATTTGAAGAGCGTCATCACCAGGAGGTTGGCAACCACATGAATTTTTTTTCTGGCTATATATATTAACTGAAAGACAATTTACTAAAGTGTAAAAGGGTTATAATCAGTATTGGGGGCAGGAACAGGCAATTCAGGGAAATCATATCTTTGAAGTTATGAAGTATACTATTATGTATTTTTGAATTCAAAACAATTTAGAATAATTTCAGGCAAGTGTGTATTAAAATTAGCATGTAGAGTTTAGTTTAAAAGTAAAAATTTGAATGGTCATGGATAATCTGCACAAGCCAGCTTTTAGGATTTGCAACAGAACTCAACTCTACTCCCCTCTCCTTCAAGTGCTGCAAAAGCCAGAAGCTGGCTTGGGCTTAGGAGAGCAGCATGACAGTGCTCTGTGTTGCAACAGAACTCAAGAGAACCAAAGAACAGTTCTCTGGGGAGGGGAGAGACATTCCACTAGGCCCAAGGGAAGGAACCAGCATCTAGCTGAGGCCAGTTCTGTCTACTCAGAAGTAATTCGTGGCACAGCTAGAGTCCCTTGTCCTTAGAGTAGGCTAAGATGGCTTTAAAGTCCAGCCCCTAGGGAAATCAGCATTAAAGGAGCAGCCATCAGAAAGTGAAATGGGATTATATAAGGAAAAACTAAACTAAAATTACCAAAGATCTCAGGAAGAAGAAAACACAATTTAAAACCTTGAGCCACACAGAAAATGCAGCATTGAAGATAATAACAAAAGAGAATATGGATACCAGATCATGCAAAAGTCTAGAAATCTATGAATAAATATTGAAAAATAAAGGAAAATGAGTCCTAATACTTGATAAGGCAGAAGATCCTTGGATTCCCAAGAGAGCATGGAACCACAGTTGAATGTTTCTAAATGGTTTAAAAGAGAAATAAAAATTGTGAAAGCAGAATTAATGTTATGCACAGCAGAAATAATTGGCACAACAGAAAAACTTCAATCAATTGAGGCAAACCCCACCAAAGAAACAAAAGAGAATACATGATTGGGAATACAAATGCACAGAAACAAATGGCAATCTGGAAGAAGAGAATCAAAAAGCAATAATGTTAAAAGATGACCTTGTAGATAGGATAAGTAGGGAGACACAATTATAGGACTCCTAGAAGAATACAAATCAAAAAACCTAAACACCATAAAGAAAGAAATAATAGAAGAAAATTGCTCAGAACTTCTAAACACAGAAAACAAATTATTCAAATGATTTCCCAGATTACCTGGGGGCAAAGGGGGGAATCAGGTTCCAAACTCCAAGACACAAAGTGGTTAAACTTAACAATTCCAAAAAAAGTCAACAAATTCCTCAAACCACCAGGAGAGATCATCATATACAAAAGAACATCTCATTTCCCATTTTTGTGAGGGATAAACCTCAAGGCTTTAATCTTAATCTTATAAATTAAAAAATTTCTAGATCAATTAGGATTCTATAAGTTAAAGTATAGTCTTTTAATCATAGGCATATAAACTCAGGTCAGTTTCATCTGAAAAGTCATCTACTTTTTAAACTGAAGATGGAACTGATGAAACCAGATGTTTATGTAATCAACTTTAACATCTTGGCATCAACACATTCATTTATTCTTTGACTGGTTTCTTGCAGAGAAAATTAAACACCCATGTTTACAATTTCCTTTTATTGGACGCTCTTAAAAGCCACGCTAAAACTTTTTGGTTTGTGTTTTATAAATGAAGTTTCTTTTTCTTTTGTTCTATGGGGTTTTTTTTGGCCTCACTTTTGATTTCATTGGTAGAGGGACCTCTCTCTACCAGTGCAGATCTGCATTTCAGCTTTGCAACTTACAGAGTTACCTGGAGTGCACTGAGACGGATTTACCTAGGGTCACATTGGGCACTTAGTGGTACAGTGGGCCTAGAGTCAGTACCTGAGTTCAAATATGGCTTTGGATACTTACTCCCTGTGTGAACCTAGGCAAGTCACTTCACCTTGTTTGTCTCAGTTTCCTCATCTGTGAAATGAGCTGGAAAAGGAAATGGCAAATCATTCCAGTATCTCTGCCAAGAAAACCCCAAATAGGATCACAAAGAGTCGGATACGACAAAAAAGGTCACATAGCCCATGTGTGTCGGGCAGGACTTGACAGGTTTTCTCAACTTCAAGGCCAGCTCTCAATTTACCAGGACGTGTTACTTCTTTTAGAAATGCATTTTCATATATTTTAAAAATCCTTTCTTTTCTCTGTCATGAGGAAGGGGGTTGGTCATCTTTGTTAACATCTTGTGCATATATTCACTATCACAGTATGTTGTGATTTTTTTTTTTAATCTTACATGAACCTGATATTTGTGTAACTTATTAAGAAAATTGAACTCATATTTGGTTAGAGGAAAAAATTATTGTGGGGTGGGTGTGGAGTTTATTTGGGGTAGGAAGGTAGAATTTTTGTTTTTACCAACCATCTAAATAAAGTTTATAATTTTGAGTTCTAGACTGGATGGGGATTAGTGATGAATTATAAATTCCTTAAGTAGTTTGGTACTGTGGTAAAATAATGGAATTTGGCAGACTGATTGGAGATGGGCCACACCTGACCTGCCCTGAGTGACGTATGATTATGTCAGCAGAAGGAACCACTCTCCACAGGCAGTTTGAAGGACCTCCCTTTTGGGGGAGGGAGAGTAAATGCTCACTGAGGGAAGCTTTGAGACAAAGCATGTAGAAAGGTGGAATAGAATCATCATAACACTGAAATATTTTCCAGGTTTCTATCCAACTTTCATAGTCTTTTAGTTTGGCAGTTTGAAAATGGTCAGCCTGGAATTTGATGAAAGCAGCTTGTTTTAGGTTTCCTAGTCCATGATTAGATAAAAACACTGGCTATATTTCATAAGGCGTTTTTTCTTCTTAGGGTGTTTTATTCCAGCAGTGAATTTTTTTTTAAGTGCTGCTCTAAATTCACGTGACTGTCTGGGCTTATCACACACATATGTACTGGCAAAATAATTGTATCAGTTGAGAGATTCTTTTTGTTTTTAATACTTCTCATTCCTTGTCTAATAGTCTATTATAATTGGTAAAGATATAAGGACTTTAAACCTTTTTTTAAAAATCCAAGGGAGAAATATTTTCTCTCTAGACTCTAATTATTGGTTTATGGAAGCAATTTCTTTTTTTTTATTTAAAAATTTATTATTTATGCTTAACATTTTTTTTTTACTTTTGAGTTGCAAATTCTGTCCCTTTCTCAGCCCTCCTCCACCTACTGAAAAGCAAGTGATAATATAACAAGTATACATGCAAAATCATGCAAAACACATTTCAACATTAGGTATTTGGCAGAAAAAAATAAGAGAAACAAAGAAAGTGAAAAAATTATACTTCAGTTTGCCTACAGAGTTACTCAGTTTTCTCTCTGGAGGTGGATAGCATTTTGTCATCAAAAGCATTTTCTCAGAAGAAAATTTCTGTTATCAAAAAGCACCAGATTTGAAACCCTAGTAATAGGAACTAATTTTAAGAAGGCAACCACATAGTTATTGCAGTAAAATTAGTTTGTAATGGGATTTTCATTTTTAATTACTGTTTTGATACTTTTAATCACCTTTAATATGGAATCTTGTGTTAGGAGCATGCCAATCATTTTCTCTATTTTCAGTTATATCAAATTGAATTGTGTAGCATATGTAACATAGCAAATGACTTATAAATAGATATTTTAGTTTCATGTAAATATTATTCATGATAAATGGAGATTATCTATTTTAAATGTTGTGGTATGTCTGCTCAAGCTTGCTTTTAATTGGAAGTACACTCAGATACCAAAATGGAGACTATGAGGAATTCAGAAAAACATAGGAAGATTTGAATGAACTGAAACAGTAAAATAAGCAGCATAAAAAGTTATAACTACCACAATAAAGGAAATGAAAAGAACACTAAAAGGAAGCTGAACTCCTACATAATTAAAAAACCAATAATGGTTCTGGGAATAGATAATAAAACATACTTCCCTCCTTTTGACAGAATGGTAAAGGCTATAAATAAATTAATAAAAATTTAAAAAAAATTTTTCTAAAAATTTCTCTTCTGCTATAATTATCTCTATTCCTTTCTCTTTCTCCTCTCCTGTATCTTAGACATAGCACTATTAAAAGTAAAACATTCCTTACAAAGAGTTGCAGTCTGTGTAATGCTATGACTAAAATGCTTAGTGAATGAGCTGTTTGTGAAAGCTATCGAGTGTTAAAATGAACTTGAAAAGTTTATCTTTGTTTCTTCAGCTAATGTAATGACACTCTCGATTTTTTGATCTTCCTGTACTTGCTGACAGCACTAGAGAAAGACCTTTCTGAAAGTGCCAGATTGATTTCACTATCAACCACTTAACCACGATATTAATTTCCTGAATTGAAAAGCTTTTATGATTTGAAATTAACTTATGAGTAGGAACATTGACTTGCTCAGAAATGTGTACGTATAATTAATAGATTTTATATTGGGCAACAAAATAGCTTTTTTTACCTTAGAAAAATACCATTCCATAAGTGATAGAAAACTGCACATTTCCATTGTACTTTTGAATGTTCTCTTTAAAAAAAAAAAGTTTCCTAACAAGTGTCATCCCTAAAACCGATACCTTATGTTATAATTGCTATTATTTGCTTTAGGGAAAAGTAAGAAAACCTTAGCCAAATAGAAAACATTATTAACCAGTAAATTTTCCCAGCAGGATTAAAGGCAGACACATAACTACTTAAAAATTTTCAGTACCCATTTGATCTTTGAAATGGTTTTATGTTGAAAATGGCTTATATTGCATTCTTTAAAGTTTCTTGGTGCCACTTGATACCTATATAGATAAATAAAACATGAATAATTGTTGGGTTGTTCAATGTTTACTACTTGGCTATGCCAGTGTAATACTACTACTGAAATTAATTTACAGACTTTGGACTCTTTACCAAATAACCAAAGGGATATTTTATGGAGCTAGAAAATATCAGACAATTTATTTGGAAAAGCAGGATTTTTGTCAAGGGAAATAATGAAGAAAAGTAAAAAATGAAAGGGAATACACTTTATATTATGTATCATTAACTATATTGTATTTTGAATCAATAATTATAGAAATTGTTTGATACTGGCTTCAAAAAACAGCAGTGTAGCAAGATAAGGAAAAATCAGAAATATTCTAAATAATCCAGCATATTATATACTTGAAAACATAAGTTATCTTAGAAAGAATTGCCTATTTGAAAAGAATTGATGAGAAAACTAGGAAAAAATCTGGTAGAAATTAAATTTTGGCCAACATTTTATATACCCTATATTTTAAAAAAACCTTCAGAATGGTTATATGGCCTGAATTTTTGATGTCTCAGAAAGATGTCATATTGATTGACTTGCTGGACCTGTGATGATCGTGCAAACATTCTGGAAAGTGATTTGGAATTATTTAAAGAAAGTGACTAAAAATGGTCCATACCCGTTTGACCCAGAGATTCCACTGCTAGCCATACCCAAGAAAATTAGTGATAAAAAGGAAGACTCTTTATATACCCACATATTTATAGAATCACTTTTTGTAGTAGCAAAGAATGTGTAAAACCATATTAATGTGCTTTAAGAAATAATGATTATAGGGGGCAACTAGGTGGTGCAGTGGATAAAGCACATGAGTTCAAATCTGTCTTTAGACACCTGACACTAGCTGTGTCTCAAGACCCTGGGCAAGTCACTTCACCCTCATTGCCTCGTAAAAAAAGAAAAAAGAAAGAAAATGGTTATAGACAAACATGAAAAGACTTAACATGAATTACTTCTAAGTTAAATAGGTAGACCCAGGAAAAAAAGTATATACAATGACTAAAAATTATGTAAGAGGAAAGAGCAACAAAAAACATTGAAAATGGAATGCTGTGAAACGATAATGACCAAGAGATATGAGAAGGCATTCCCCTTCCTTCTGTGTAGTTGTAGGGGACATTGGAGCACTACACTACAGATTATGTCCAACTTTTTTTGATGCATTACTTAGTTTTGTTAATTGTTTTTCTTTTTTATAAGGGACTGCTCTCTAGGAGGGGGAAAGGGAAAGGTTTGATACATTGTGAAATATAAGTGATCTTTAAAACTAAAGAAATAAACATTCATTTAAAAAGTTTGAGGTCAGATTTGTGGAACAAAATGTAGTCTTAAAATACTAGGGTCACATTTTTCATAAGCAAAAATGAACCAAACATTCCTTTTCCCAACAGGATTTTCCCTTTTGTGCAGAGGGTGTGGGGACATAAACTATTTTGAATAAAACTAATGTTAAATTGACTGAAATTCTAGATTTTTGTAAAATTTATGCATGCTTTACAAGTTATAGAGAGACGTAACTTTTGAGTCAAATAAAGTTAAATAGAGGTTTCAAGTGCTATGTGAGTTTAAAAAGGAAAGGCCACTTTAATAGTTAAGGGGAAGCCCAGAAAGTTTCATGAAGAAGAATACAATCTTAATGGGACTTTAAATGATAGGAATTCTCTAGTTTGAGGCAGCGATAAGGGAGCATTCTAAGAAAGAGGCAGGAAAATTCAGAGTATGTAGAGTGCATGGAAGTAAGTAGTAGGAAAAGGCTGGAGAGGTTTAGTGGAACTAGATTGCAGAGGGTCTTGAAAGCCAGGTAAAGCAATTTGAACTTTCCTCAGTTGACAGATAGAGGCCCATTGAAGAATTTTGACCAAAGAAGCAATATGACCAGATCTTTGGCTAAGAAAAGGTAAATTAGGTGAAAAATGTTATACAAAGATTACTGGTGACTCACTTGCTCACGTGAATTATAGTACTGATGATTTAAGCTGATCCTTCTACAGACTTCTCCCAGGTCTCATTTGTTGAAAGTCTAGCAGTTGCTATATATAATTGTGGAATGGAATAAAATGGAACTTTAAAGAGGATGAACATAGTGATGTCTTGTTCTAATCAATTGAACAATAAGACTAGTCTTCTAACTTTTAAATTGTATTATCACTACATATGTAATATTACTTGAATTTAACTGTCTTAAATGGGGTTAAGGAAAAAGCTATGAATTTTTTTCCCTCTTGAAGTATGTACTATATTAATTTTGATACTGATTTTTTAAATTGACATTTTCTTTACAAACATTTCTCTTTAACATGGTATCACTTTATATACTTGTACATGTCAAGTTTCATAAGATTTATTTAATATTCAGAAGAACAGAACTGCATTTAGGGTATGCTGCCAGCAGATGGTGTCAGGTGTCTTGCTTGTCTTGCTAGTCCAAACTAATAGGCCTATGCCATGAATGTGGTTAGTTGAGATAGGTTAACATACATCTCTGCTTTCTATCAAAATAAAGTTTTATTCAAATAGCTAAGAGTTAACATTTCATGAATAGATGAATAAACTGTGATTCAGCATAGGGGATTCCCCTGTGAGAATTCCTTGCATCCAAAATCACATCCTGTCTGTGACTTAGTAGATAAGTGCTGGGGAGTCACTGTAGACACCTAGAGGTTAAACGGCTTACCTAGGGTCACACCCATACTAAGAAACTGAATTGCAATTCGAATTTAGGTCTTTGTTTCCAATCCCAGCCCTCTATGCACTAACCTGCTTGGTCTGACAGTTTATATTACATGGCACAGTAGGTTATTTTGTAAAGCATACTTTAAACTAATCTCTAAATGTTAGTGATAACAGTTAAACCTAACTCAAGTCTTATCCCTTGGAAGATAGCCCTTTGGGGAAGGTTTGTACTTTAACTTCTCACTTCATATCAGGTCAGCATTTTTAAAAAGTCTTAGCTTTTCACAGCTATTACTGTCTCCTTTTCTCCTCAGCCTCTGCCAGCTATCACAAAGAGAGTTATGCTAGAAATCAAAGATAAAGCATCTCTTTAATTTTCCTTGTTTCTGAGTCTCCTATTTTTGTTTTTTCCTATGCCAGTCTAACAAAATTGTACATCCAAACTTAGAGAGTTCTTGAACACATGAAAACCCTATGGCTGATTTTCCTAGACATCAGGATTAACTATCTACTTTAATGTACTCTACACTTTCCCAAAATTTTCTTGTTTACCAAATTGGGCAGGTTGGCCTGGATGATCCCTTAAGTGCCCCTTATTATAGGAAATGGTTTATAAATCTGTAAGGAACCTTGGAGTCCAATCTATTTTATTCACTTTATAATTGAGGAAACTTAGGCCCAGAGAGAGACTAAATGATTTGCCCAAAGGTTACACACAAATTAGGTCCTGTTATTCTTGAACTTAGAAACTTCTTAAAATTTATACACAGTAACTCCCTGGTTATATGTAACTTTTTATAAACTAACTTGTGATATGAACTTCCTGATTTTGTGGTGCTTATAATTAGAAATCAAACCTTTATCAGAGCAATGTTCACAAAACAACAAATTTAAATAACATTTTTGAGTAGAAATTCAAAGTAGTTTCACTTAGGGTCTGGAAAATCAGACTTATCTGTACTTTCACTGATCTGCACCCCACATGGAGTTTATAATAAAATCAAAACTTAAGGAATGTTAGCAAGAAGAAAAAGATACATGTAGACAAATATTTATAGCAACTCTTTTTATGGTGGCCAAAAAGTGGATACCAAGGGGATGTCCTTTTGGGTAGTAGCTAAACAAATTGTACTATGTGAATGGAATGTTACTCTACCATAAAAAATGATGAGACAGTTTCAGGGGAAACTGGGAAGAATTCTGTGAACTGATGCAGAGCAAAGTGAACAGAACTTAGAAAACAATGTGTGCAGTAAGCACAATATTATAGAGAAAAATTACTTTGACAGACTTAAGAGCTCTTATCCACACAGTGATAAGCCAGAAGTCCAAAGGAATGACTGTGAAACACACTACTCACCTTCTTACCCAAGGAGTTGTACTTAAAATGCAGAAAGAGAGGTACATTTTCAGGCATGGCTGCTGTGGGAATTGCTTTCACTGGTCTATGTAACTATATTGAGGGCTTTATTTGCTGGAGGGGGTAGAGATGAGGACACATTAATTTTTTAAAGAAAAAATAAAGACTTAAAAAAAGATTTAATGCATGTCCATACTACTAAACATTCGTCAAACTAGTCCATGGTTTTTGCTCTTTTATATCTATATTTTATAAATTTTTTTAGTGTACTTTAGTACTGACCTAGTCTTTTTTTAGAGGCAAAGTGACGCTATTAATTAAGATAGTGTATAGCACATAAAATGGAGGAACCAGTGGTTCATTGACATTAGAATTCTAGAGAGAATAGTAATGATTTTGGCATAGCAGTATTTTGGCTATGTGTATATAGGATTGGAAGACCAGGAAAGTGAACCTGTCAGGTTACTTGGTTTATATTTCTGCTCTGAAATTTTCTATCAGGTGTCTTTTTTAGTGGTAATTGGTCTTTGCAGATAAGGTATACTTTATGATAATAAATGACTTCCAGTTTAGTTGAATTTAGCATAACCCAGATGATTTCAATCTAAATATTTCCTTCCTTAAATCTTATTGACATGCCTGAATTCCTTATGGAGTTTTTTCTTTTTTAAAAAACATTTTCTGTGAATATAGGTGGATGGTTTTATTTTGGTTCACCTTTTATCCCTATATTTGAATGTATTTGTTATCTCAATTTGGACATTCTATCCACTTGTACAAATCACAACCTTTCCAAGCTTCCTTATCCAGTATAATTCTTACCCATATCCTCCTATAAATCAATTTAATTCAGTAAACATTCATTAAGTGCTGACTATGTTTTTGGCACTAGAAGCACAAAGACAAAAACAAAACAATCCCTACCTGAAGGAGATATTTTGGAAGCCTTTCCCAGGTCTTTTAACTTGCTGTTGCTAAATAAGACTAATATTCCAATATTTTACTTCACCGAATAATCATGTATTTTTCCCATACTTTGGGTGTTACCATTACTTATATAGTAATTTATTTTTTTTTAAGTGAGGCAGTTGGGGTTAAGTGACTTGCTCAGGATCACACAGCTAGTAAGTGCTATGTGTTTGAGGCTGGATTTGAACTCAGGTACTCCTGACTCCAGGGACGGTACTCTATCCACTTATATAGTAATTATAATAAGTCTTAGTAATCTTGAACATGATAAGAATAGATTTTGAATGTTACGTGTAGTACTCAGCTATATTTCTACATAAAACTTTAAAATTCCTGAGAAAATGTTAACCCCCACCCCCAATGTTTCTTATAGTCACAAGAGCTAGCATTTATAGAGTTCTAAGGTTTGTGAAGTGCTTTATATATATTAACCCATTGTCATATTTTTCTCCTAATGTTTTCAAGTATATTTATATGGTGATGCACTTTGGACAATCATGGTCTTTCTGACATGGGAGTTGTGTAAGAGTATTTTTAACTTTTGCTATTTCAGCCCCTGAAGTTTGAAAAATTAAAACTGACCATTTGTAGCCCGTATTCTAACCTAGGAACAACAGGCATGTTAAGGCTTTCTGGGATTCTAACTATTAATGTTAGATGTCTTCAGACCATGGACAACTTGTTGTCGGCATTCTCTTTTTATAGTGTTGGTTTTTGGGCGGGGGTTTTACGTAATTCTAGATGTGAATCTAGAAAGGAGCCTTAGAGACCATTTAGTTTCCACTCCCTCATTTTACAGGTGAGGAAACTGAACAGCCCAGGAAATTGAAGCATCTTGCTGGCAGTCATGTGGTAGTAAATGTCAGGTGGAGTTTGAGCCCAGCTTCTCTGACTGCAGGACCTGTGTTTTCAGTCAGTATTTATTTTGGATGTTCCATTAAAGAGATTGAAAGGAAAGGTAAAAGTGATCTTCTTTTGATAGAAATCAGTGTTCACATGACATTCTCCATCATTCTATTACTGTACTTGGCAGTACTTTCTCTTAAGGTTTGAGTACTTTACCGTGATGAAGAAGTAACATTTCCTAATAAGTGAGTTATGTAGGTAATAATAAGAAAAGCAGTAAAAGCCAGGAATCCTGAATTTTTTGCCTAAAGCCATCATTTTAAAAGATTATCTTGTAACATTTTTTTTTAAGTCTATACTATATGAGAAGAGCATTATGTCTTGTGTAATGGGATATTTTGGCAACTCACATTTCGGTTCTCCGTTTTTTTTTGGCTGCTACGTAGCTTTTAATGTTTTCATTAACAAATGAATAAATTTACTTGGTATAAATGTCAGTGACAGCTTAATGAAAGGTCTAACTTCCCTCTTTTCTGTCCTTTGAAAAATGACTTTGCTCTTGTACCCATTGTGTATGGTATTTTATAGGAATGAATGAATGCTTATCAACTACTTTAAATTATGTAGACAAAACATAAAATTACATTGTTTTCATTGAGTCCACTAGCATTGGCAAAGACTGTCTTCTGTACCTAAGCACCAATACTGTGATCTTATTCCATATCAATTCTCTCATACTTATTCTATTTAGTTATCAAGACTCAAACCATTAAAAAACAAAAACAGTATTTCTAAGTGAAAGAGGAATCCTAAATTGATTTCTCAGTTCTGATCCTGGTTCTACTTAATTGTTTGAGCAAATCACTGAGCCTTGGTTGTTATACTACAAATAGAAAATGGGGGTAATACCACAAAATGGTGCAATTGTAAATCACTAATAAAAAAATAGATAAAAGTATATTAAAGTCTATAAAATGTATTTTGAATATATTATTATTATTCACAAAATTTTAAAATAGAGTGGCCATTTATTGCAATGGATATATCTACATGAAATTTAAAAACTACCAAGAAATTCTGCTTATTTCTTTCCCTATAGTACATTGACTTTTAAAATCTTTTAGTATTTTTCTAGTGTAATTAAATGGGAACACTCCTTTGACAGTCATGGTCTTTCTAAAATGGGATGCCTGTGAGAATGGTTTTAACTTCTTTTATTTCAAACCCTGATTCTTGAAACGTTAAGATAGATAATATATGAACCTAAATTATAAAATAGGTAGTGAGTGACCTGTTAGTTGGGTTTTTTTTTCCCCCCTGGGCCCTGATCATTAATATTAGGAGTCTTAAGGCCTTGGACAAGATGGCATGTTAGCATTCTCTTTTATTTTTGCATCTTTTTAAAATATGTATCTTAGAAAATGTCAAACTTCTTTTTTTGTTCTAATACAGCTTCCATGAGGCAGTCTCAATCAATACCTGCAGATATGCGGCCAGAAATTTGGATTGCACAAGAATTGCGACGTATTGGAGATGAGTTTAATGCTTATTATCCAAGAAGGGTAATTTAAATTTTCTTTATTCTTTTTGCTTTGTGGTCTTGTTTTTTAAATATACACCCTTTTATTTATTTCCTCCTATGTATGTGTTCTATCACTGAATTTAAAGGGATCAACAGAATATTTTAAATACATTTGGAGATGACAAGTTTTATTTTTATGAAAAATAGTTTTAGAGTATTATTCAAGAAATTTACATCAGAATGGTTCATTTTGGTTTTGTTTTTTGATGAAAAATTTGCCGAAGATTACAGTGCCATAACTGTAACTTTTAAGGTTTTGAAATAATTTAGGCCAAAATTAAGAGAATTTAAACTATTATAGTCTTAGTCAACTGAAAAGACTGAATACAAATAAAATGTCTAAACTTTAAATATACAGCCTTTGCTACTTTAATAATATAACCTTAGCTATTATAGTTGTATAATTATTTTTATACAGCTAAGATGAAAATGGAAGATAGCATTTTAGCCCATGTGCCATTTAGAAATATTACTTCTGTTACTCTGGTTTGATTGAAAGTGAACTGGGCCAGGGATTTTATTGCTTTTCTGTGATGTAATTTCCTTAAGTCTTACTAGTTTTCATAGTACTTTCACAATTGATAAGTACACTCATGATTTTACTGAAGATAGTTTCTTTTTTAATTGTAGGCATTTAACTCAGTCAACTTTGTGGGCTAAAACTATCAGTATGTATTTGGCTTTTTTGTTGATTTCATAATTATAATCAGTCATTTATAATCTTATTTATAAGGATAGTGTTTTTGTAAATATAATTGTGTCCTCTTTAATGATCTATAGAAGCAGATGGGTAGAGTTGGAAGAAATCTTTGGTTAGAGTGCATCTGGTTCCTTTTTCAGATGAAAAACTTGGGCCTTAGAGAGATCAAGTGACTTGCTCAAGGTCACATGGCTACTTTGTGTTAGAGCAGAAACTTTAACCAGAATTGCCTGATTCCTAGGTCAGACATTTAACTTATATGCAAAGTAAATTATGCTAAATGCCAGGCTAGACAAACCAAAAGCTGGAATTAAGGTTGCCAGGAGAAATATCAACAATCTCAGATGTGCAGACGATCCCACTCTGATGATAGAAAGTGATAGCATACTGAAAAGTAAAGACATCACCTTGCTGACAAAGGTCTGTATAGTCAAAGGTTGGTTTTTCCAGTAGCAATGGATGGCTATAAGAGTTCGACTTAAAGGCAAGCTGAGTGCTACAAAATTGATGCTTCTGAATTATGATGCTGAAGAAGACTTATGAGAGTCCCTTAGACAGCAAGGAAATCAAATCAGGCAGTACTTAAATTAATTCAGGTTATTCACTGGAAGGTCAGATACTGAAGCTTTCAGCTCCAGTACTTTGGCCACTTAAGAAGACAGGGCTCATTGGAAAAGACCCTGACTTTGAAAAAGATGGAAAGCAAAAGGAGAAGGGAATTCTGGAGGATAGAAAAGTCTGGCATGCTATGGATGGTCCTTGGGGTCATGAAGAGTCAGGTACAACTGGGTAACAACAACCAATTAATAAATAATTTAGATCTCAAATATTAATCATATTGAAGTCAAATGTGGCTTTTTTGTACCAAAGACCTATCATATATATCTCCCAGAAATTGTCACACTAGTTTATCGAATCAAACCATTTCAGTAGCCAAAAGGAGCAGCTGTGAGTGACACTGCCTTATACATTCCAGCTAAATTGCCCTTTTTATTGTTTCTCATTAAGAAAACGTTTCTACTGACTGATCCCTATACCTGGAATGCACTTCTTCTTTACCTCTAAGTATCTATAGTTTTCCTTTGAGACTCAACCACACTGCCACCTTCCATATGACACCTTTCCTCATCTCCCTAATTCCTAGTACCTTCTTTGCTTTCTCCTCAAGATTTCACTTTTGCTTTTGAATTGCCCATGCCTAGTAAATAGCAAGCATTTAATAAATGTTTATTGATTGATCATTTAGAATATTACCATACCATTCCTCATATGATAGTTTTATGATAGTTTTCTGTTGGTTTAAAAGACCTCCCATTATAATGGGAACCAAGAAAAATGTTCAATATTTTGTGATATGAACAATAATTGAAAAATAGACACTCATCATAATGTGAAATTTCAGATATGATGTAAGGGGTAGGAGATTTTAGAATGTTAACTGAATCAAATCCTTTTTTGAGGCTTCAGAAGGACTTTGGATGAAGTCATTTAGGTGCTGGTTAATTTGGCAGAGATTATCTTCAATTTGGAGTAAGTAGGATTAGGGGAAAGGAAGAAATTAGGAGATTATTAAGGAAGTTCAGGAGAGAGGGGATAAGGACCAGAATTAAAGTCATGTGGTGGCCCTGTGAGTTAAAAAAAGATGAGACACCCATAAATTTAGAAGCAGTATTAGAGAGGATTGGCAACTTATTGGGATATTAAGAAAACTTCCCTTTGTGGGCCTCAGTGAATTAGTCTCAAAGACAAGGTTGTACAAATAAGAGAGTCAGAATCATACACCAGGTCCTGAGTCCAAGGCCAGTGCACTTTCTTTTGCTCTACTTCTCTTTCAGTAGCATGTCTTGGCTTCTCTTCTCTTGGACTATAACCTGAAGTCTTTCAAAATATGTCTATATTATTCTTAAATGAAATTATTAGTAATAGTATTAATGTATACATAATAGTCTAGAACTGATTTTTAACTCTTAAGTTTGATTCTCTTAACATATGCTACATCTGGGTGTACCCAAATGTGGGCCCAGATTTGTGCATTGGTGTGTGTTTAAATGGCTGATTGGGCACTCAGCTAAATGCAGCTGTGTTTATTCAAACCAAATGTGAATTCTCAGTTCAGACCTAGTGCAGGTGGTACACCTGCAATGTTACTCATCCAGACATATGTCCATATGCACATTCAAATATGTAATCATTTCAGAAACATAAATGCATATATTTGACAGTTCTAGTCCTTTTTATTTTTTTGCTTTTACTTCTTCAGGAGGAAATGAGCATGTATCTGAGATGAAGTTTAGCATACAAAATACATTTTCTTACAGCATCATTAGAATGCTAGCTAACTGAACCCCAGAGAAAAGTGACTTTAGGGTTGTGGTTAATTTACATTACATTTTCGGCCAGCATTTATCTGAGGTTGAGGTCTCAGAACAGTGTGTTCTTGCCCTTAGACTAAATTTTGTCTGATTTTGCCTGAGAGAGGAAATTAAAGCGAGGCATGGTTTCACAGGATTCCTTCAAATAGTGAAACTTGCCTAGTGAATTAGAAAGTTGATTTTTACATACATTGCATTTATATGTAATTTTCAAGAATATAGTTTCTTTAATAAAGCAAAGTATACCTTAATATGCAAACTAATGGTACCCAAAATGTTATTTGATTTTGGATCTGAAATATCATTTATAAACTCCATGGAACAGGAACCATTTTGTCTTTTTTAATATTCACTTTCTCTTACTTATACTAGGCATTTGGCTTGTGTTCATTTTTTATTCATCAGTGTTGTGCTATGACTATGTTAATTCTGCTCTTAAAATGATCATATAAATAGCATTAGGATTACTCGAAATAATTTTACAAGGTTAAAATCAGTGGTCTGTTCTGTGTATTACAGTAATATCTTTTGTCATATAATATTTTAGGCATGTGTGACAACACTATAAAGTATATTAGCTATATGTATTACTGGGTGTACAATTAATTTGAAATAGGTATTTTATTAATGTATAGTCCCCAGATGGATAATATGTGGTAATTAAATTTTTAATGCCAAAAAAATGTTTCCACTTCAGAATGTCATTGCTACCTTGTGGAAGTTTACAGAAAGGGAGTTTTCAATTGACAGATACATCAAAATACTATGAAAAATTTCAGAAAGGAAGGCAGAGAATCTGGAATACTCTGCAAATTAGAAGACTAGCAAATGAAACAACTAAGGAAAACATGGAACAATTCAGCACTGTTGTTTGAATGATTATAAAAAATTTTTAAAATATTATATAGATAATAGCCATAACTTATTTAAATGTTAATCAGTTATCTTATACAGATTTTGAACAATAGTTTTAAATTTTAGAGTCAATTTGTAAACTTTAATGGAGAAGCCCAAGTAGTAACTATGTCTTTGATATGGGGATTTTTACAGGCTACAAAACTGTGTTGATGCCAGATGACTTTGTACAAGTCACTTATATTCTTCTGGGGCCTCCATTTCCTGAGCTTTCATGAGGGTTGGACTAGATCTTTAAGATCCATTCTAGCTCAAAAATGTTATAAAAAACAGTTCAAAAGGTGTTGGCATTGATAGGTTACACTTATATGGTACCTTGTGTACAAAATGGTATGGTACAAAATATTTTCCATTTATTATTTCCTCCCATTAATTCCCATGAAGTAGGTTGTGCAAATGTTCCTGTTGTAGAGATAAAGAAACTAAGGCTCAGTGATTGAATTATCCAAAGTATCACAACTAAGACAAATCCATGTCTTCAAATTGATTATTCTTTTCATCATTTACACCATGCTGCCTCACAGAAAAGTAAACCACCAAAGCAACAGTAGACATAGCTATTGGGGGAAAGGTAACAGTCTCATTAGCGATCCTCAAACCCCATACTGGCCAACAGTTTGGGACTCCTCATTTAACAAGCCCTTAACCAGAACTATTACTCAGTAACCAAACTGATGCAGATTTCATTTTTCATCCCTTTCTAAACTAGAAGTTCAGTTGAACCAAGAAATGGTCTAAAGGCAAGAAGAAGAAACTGAGAGGATGGATAATTAATCTATGAATAATTAAATTCAAGTTGGATGTTTGTTTTCTACACAAGTCTAGTTTTCCCACAGGTGTTGCTGTTTCCTGCCCTTTTTGTTGTTGTGGTGGTGGTGGTGACTTGCGGTCATTCCACTGGACTTGATGCTACAGAGCAGCATTTTTAGCAGTTCTGAATTTTAAAAAAAGTCCTGAGAGACCTATCTCAGCCTACATAAGTCTTACTGAGATGAAGGAGGTGAAACTACGAAGGAGGGATTTGGATTTTTTTAACTTGAAAATTGGCCTTTAAGAAATTAAATTCATGTAAAAGCTTCTAAACAGGAATTGTAGCATCTACCTCAGAAGTATTTCTTAAAGGCCAATCCCATCTTTGAAGAATTTAAATCCTTAGCTTCATAATTATAAATATATATCCCACTCTTTGAGGCCAGTTTGTTATCCTCAGTGATTGAGCACATCCATTTTATTTTCATGAAAATATAATATTAATTGTTTATATTTCCTTGACAGCTTGATAATAGAGAGTGATTTAGATCAGCAGGTATTATTGAAACAATTGGCTAAATATTCTTGATGCTGAAGATGATTCTTGTTCTTGAACCTCTGTCAGGGTTGGTCTTCATTTTAGAATTTTTTCTTCATGGTATCCTCTTGAGATTTCCGCCAAGGGGATGTTGAAACAAGCAAGCTGGATGTTCTCCATGTGTCCTTAAGCAAAGAGAGTTGCTGGGCTAGTGATTCTAGCAACAAAATATCAGTGGGAGCAGCAAGATATCCTGAGTTCCTCGTGATACGCCCAATAAAGATTTAGTCTCAAAACACACTCAGTTTGAGACAAAACGATTTGGTCTATAACATGCTCGTGGGGTAGGGGAAAGGGGGTTGAAGGAGGAGCAGAGAATAGATCAAGTGTAAAAGGCATTTTAGGGGAGGACATTGTGGTTCTCTGAGATGGAAAGCTGGAAGTTATGAGAATAGATGCTCCAAATGTGCAGCCATTGTTTTGTTTCTCCTCAGATACCTCTTCCACATCCTCCCTGCCAACATCTTTCTATTGATTTAGAAATCTTTCCTGTCAGAACTTCTGAGAGTGTTCTTGGGTTCAGGTCCACAGACTGCATCTTAGGCTATTGTGGCAGCTGGTACTTTGGGGAGACTGATTGATTCAACCATACTAGGTGAAAGCAATGAGAGAGCAATTATTCATTGTTCTATCAGTTGATGGAAAGAAAAAAACAACCAAAAGAGACTCCTTACTATATTACAGACCACTCAAACTGAAAGAAGAAGTAGATGAGTTTGGAAAACAGCTTAAGCCTAATGGAGGCATTATATAGTATTGGTAGGGGACTTAGATAATCCAGACAACTTTAAGGGCCAAAGCTTGTCCTTTCTACCTCCTCCATAAGATGTCTTACATCCATCCCCTGGTGTCTACCCACAGAGCCACTACCAAGGTTCTGGCACTCATCATTTCACTTGGACTGCCAGAGTAGCCTCCTCAGTGGTTTCCTTGCCTCAAGTCTATCCTCTCCAATTCATCCTTCATACATTGGCCAAACTGACTTTCTTAAAACATAAGCCTGGCCACGCTACACCAGGAACTCCAGTGGCTGGTTTCTTGTTCCATCCAAGGTCAAATATAAATTACTTTGGCATTTAAAACCCTTTACCACCTGACTTCAACCTCCCTTTCTATCCTTACTGCACATGACTTCCTTCCATACACCTCTGTGTCTTCCATCACTATTTCCTATCTCAAAAGTAGGGAAGGGAAAAAGCATTTATAGAGTGCCAACTATATGCCAGGCTAAGGGCTTTACAGATATCTCATTTGATCCTCATACAATCCTGTAGGGGAGGTGCTATTCTAACCCCCATTTTACAGATGAGGAAACTGAGGAAAATAGCCATTAAGTGAGTTTCTTAGGGTCGCACAGCTAGTGTCTGCAGTTGCTTCCAGACTCAGGTCTTTATGACTGTAGGCCAGCACTCTATGGATTGTACTACCAGTTGTCCTAATGTGCCTTTTGCATTCTCTTCCCCAGTATCTGGAATATCTTCCGTAAGTGACATGCTTTCAGAAGCCCTATGTTTTTTCAGTGCTTTTCTCCAGTATCACCTTCTATACAAGACTTTTCCTAAGTCAACATTTGTCCCAGTTACCTTATATTTTTTTTTGTTTCCATTTTCATATACTGATATGTGTACGCATTTACTCCACCAGAAAGATTTAAACTACTTGAAGGCAGGGGCTGTGGCACTATCTCTGCCTTTTCATTTGCATTAGAAAAGAGAAAGACTGGGATGAGGAAGACCAATTTGGTGGTTACTACATTCCCTAAGAAAGTAGAATCGATAAGGGATGTGATTCTCCTCAACAAGGAGGAGTTGGTTATTGGAGTGGGAATGAGAATTTAATGAGTATTCCATTTTAGATTTTGTGGTAGAGGAGGAAAGGAAAGTTTAATGTGCTTGGAATGCACCCTAGATTTTAGTAAATAATATTTCAAAGAGTTTAGAGAAAAGATAGGAAAGATTGGCCTAAAATTCTACAGGGAAGTCGCTCCGAGGTATGGGGAAAATTAGATTCTGAAGAAAAAGAAACCATTCTGATGAGGAAAGGGGGAAGCTGTCTAAAGAGACCAATGTTTGTGTACAGGAAGACTCTTCAACCAACTTAGATTTTCAAAAGACATACAGAAGATGGAAGCAAGGACAGATAACAGAGGAATAGGAAATCATGATACAGCCCTACAAAAATAGTGTCAAAAGTGCTAAAGCTCAGGATAAGTCAGAGCTTATTTGGAATGCATGTCCAAGACCACAACAAGGTATTTATTAATTTTTAAACTATATTGGGGGGAAGGAGGCTCAGAGAAAGCATATAGGACTGATATTGTGGAAGGACCATTAATAACATGACAAAAGATAGATCTCAAATTTTATTCTGCTTCTATTTTCTCTTGTCGAGGAGAACAGGTAAATATTGTAGTGTCATTGATTACTGGATTCAGAGCCAAGACAAAATGAGACTTGAATCTCTGATGTGTCCTAGCTATGTGAGCCTGGGCAAGTCATTTAACATTTTAACACTCTGGACAACTCTTTGTTTTGGAGTAAGTACCAGCTTGCCTTGGTAGAGGAAGTTTCCATTACCCACAAAATCACAGGTCTAGTGCCTGCTGTGGGGCAAATGGACTGGAAAGAATATAGAACAAAAGGTTGTCTTAACTTTCTACTTCAATTTCTCCCTTTCTCTGGCCTTTTTTCTTTTTTTTCATGTCACCTGACCCAGACAAACTATATCCCAGTGTAATTTAGTTCAACAAACATTTATTAAGCACTTACAATGTGCAAGGCACTGTGCTAGCATGGGGGATACAAAATAAAAGGTTGTTGCCCTTACAGACCCTACAATCTACTGTGTGGATTCAATAGTACACAGATCAGTAAGTATACAATAATTGCAAGAGTAGATCAAGAAAGGCCTCCTAAAATAGGTAACCCCTAATCAAAGCAATGAAAGTGTGCATAGGTAGGGATGAATTGTATTCAAGCCATAAAGGGACAGGCTAGGCAAAGACCTGGAAACAGGAGATGAAGTGTGGGTTATAATAACAAGTAAGATGAAGAATCTTAAAGGCTCTGTAGGACTTTAATGGGCTGGCCAAGAAAAGGTGCTGCCCATGTCAGAGGATGCTCTGACTCAATTCTGATGAGAGTCGGACATCGCTGAAATGTGGTCATCTGGCCTTGTGCCTTACCACATAATAGACTAAGTTATGTAAAGGTAAGAACTGTGTTTTAGCTAATATCTTTATCACCTTTAAAGAGGATGATATTAACATTATCAAATAGGTAATGTTTTCAAAGAACATGTCATTTTGTTAAGGGCATTCTATAGAGATGAGAATAGTAGAACTGATCCTGTCTTGCCATAACTTTGTCTATGTTGAGTCAAATCTCAAAGAGTTAATTAAATTGTTAAGTGTTAGGGGATCTCTCAAATTATCCCTGAGTATCCATAATAAAGATGGAGAAAGAGGAAGAGGAGCCAAAGGGAGTACATAACTTCCCCCCAAAAGCCTAATGCTCTCCTAAATTATAATAACAGATATAGTGTCCTGACCAAAAGAAGTGACAGTTTTCCGTACTCTGTTCTGATAAAAGCACACCTAGGGTAGTGGGCTCAACCAGGTTGTTTTAGGAATCTCATAGATAAGTTGGAGTATGTCCAAAAGAAGGTTGGACTGTCATAGGGATCAGTTGACTGGCCAGGGGTTATTTAGCTGTTTCCTAGGTACTATGCCACTGTTGATGATGATGCACAAGGATGCTGGAAAAGGGAGACCAAAGAGTATGACTTCAAATTTTGTTAAATTTCCAGAACGTAATATTAGAATAAAGAATAAAGAGTAATAAATTAGAATAAAGGATAATATTAGACAGTTAGGGAACATCCAGAAAAAGGAAGCAATGGTCACAAAGCCAACATAATTTTGTCATAACATTTCATCGATGACTTGGGTAGGGACATAGATGGCATGTTTTATCAAATTTGCTGTTTACATAAAAGGTTGGAGGAATATCTAACATTGGATGACAAAATAAGTATCCAGATAATTCGACAATTCTTAAAACATTAGGCAAAATCTAATAAATCTAATGTGTCCTTAGGTTGTATTAATTGATCTAAGAACCATAATGATCTAGGAAGGTGGTGGTTTTTCTGGATTCTGCCCAAATTATGCACCATCTAGCATGTTCTATTTTGTTTAGGCTGCCACCTTTTAGAAATCATGCTGATAAAGTGGAGAGCATCCAGAGGAAGGGGAACAGGATGGTAAAGGGCACTGAAATCATGCCATGTAAACATTTAGCTAGCAGCATAGAAGACTCGGGTAGGGATGAATACAAACTCTCTCCAGGTATTTTATGAGCTGTCAAGTACAAGAGAGATTAGATTCTTCTAGCTTGGCTCTGGAAAGCAGAACTGAGGATATGGATTTAGGCTTTATGTAAGGAAATTTTTGCTAAAAATTCGAGATATGCCAAATGGTACTGAGCTTTCTCAGGAGGTTTCCTTTACACAGAGGCTAAATAACCACTTGCTACAGAATCCTGTATGGTCATTTTTCATGTCAAGTTGGACTAAATGGTCTGGGAAGTCTCTTCCAACTCGTAGATTCTTTAAGCCTGTAAAATGATACAAGTGTTTATTATCCTCATTTTTCTTTACAGATGAAGAAATTGAGGCTCAGAAGATCACAGTATAACAAGCTCTAGAGCTTTTTGTTTACTTGATGGTTTTATTTAATCTTTACCCTCACAAATCTGGTTACTAACCTAATTTTATCAAGAAACCAAGTTCCTTTTTGGATCTTAAGATTTCTGTACGTTTAGTTTCTTTCCATGTTATATTCATCTAGTTTTCTTAAGCATTTGTTCAGAGTTTTTCAAGTTGCTCTTGATTCAGTGACCAACAACAACAGAAAAGTTTACTTATATGAAAGCTAGGCAAAATCCATAGTTGAATTCTGTGACTGTTCCCATTGTTATCATACCTGGTTTGTAAGGAGCAGCTCAGTGTATCAAGGCCTGTTATGTTGCCTGAGCACCTGCTTCCCTGGATTGAGTTTTAGAACACTTTTGATTTGGTTATTTGGGCATAAATTAGTCTCATGTAGTTCAATTCCTGGTACTTGATTGACTGACCTCATGTCAGTAACAGAAAACTAAACTAAACTTGAAAATGAGATATTAAGTGGGGAATGTTAGAATTAACAATTTTGTCTATAAATGTACTGAGCTAGAGTTATTGATTTTTAGTAGTACCCACTGTGGGATAGTTTCTGGAACACCAGAATAACACTGGTAATGTTTAATATCTTATGGGCAGTAATTAAGGAGCATTATAATGGGACAATAGCAGATTTAACTCTCCTTCATACCTCTTACATATGATTTCAGTGTTCCTATTTTACACCCAATAGATCCTTACTACTACTATTTATTGATGGCAGCCTTCCAGGTACAAATTGCAAGTAAATATAACAGGAACCAATTAATCCTATTCTGAGGAGTTTCCCTTAATTTACCACAATGGAGCTGTGGATAGGAGGCTGGGGGTGAGGTGGGGTGGAGTATTGTGCTTTAGTCACCTGTGAGTTCATAAGGAGATGTATTTTTTTATTTTTTTATTTTTTTTTTGGTGAGGCAATTAGGGTTACGTGACTTGCCCAGGGTCACACAGTGTCAAGTGTCTATGGCCGGATTTGAACTCAGGTACTCCTGAATCCAGGGCCGGTGCTTTATCCACTGCGCCATCTAGCTGCCCCAGGAGATGTATTTCTAATTTTTAAGCAACAAATCCCCAAAAGAATTTACCACCTTGTGAAAGCTTTTCAGAAAGTAATGCTTTATTTCTTCAGGGAGACACAATTGTCAGGTGGTAGCATTAAGAGTTTGGATTTTCAGACTTTTCTTTGAGCCATTTTGACCAAGAACCTGCCTGCTCCTCCTGCTCCTGGTGAAACATCACCAGGTTTAATTTGTTATTAGTCAGTCAAGCCATCTTCTACAATTTTGTTGTAAAGTGTTGGCCTAAATCCTTCTTTGGGAAGTCAGCTCCAGTAGTCAAACAGTTTCAGTGCAGAGATTATTTCATTAGAATATGAAAATCTTTAACCTGGAGTAGTGATTTAACCTCTTGGTCTTTTTCTCCATCTGGTAATAATATCTGCTTAGATCAACCTCATCCATGTTCCCTCAGCTGACTTTAATTATGTAAAAAGTCCTAAGGTAAAAGGCACATTGATCCAAAGTAGGGGTGGCTTTACTAGCTATGCTTCTCCTAGGGAGGCAGCAAAATACAGTGGGAAGAGCACTGGATTTGGAGAGAGGATCTGGGTTTGAATTTTGACTCTGCTAGTTATTACTTCTTTCACCTTGGGCAAATCACTTCATCTTTATGAGGCCTCATTTCCTCCTTTGTAAAATGAAGAGGTTGTCCTAGATGGCCTAAGGATCTCTGCCAACATTTATTCTACAATCAGTAAGCTTCCATAGTTCCTTACAATAAGGGTGGCCAGTATTTCTTTTGTAAAGAATTGAAGTACATCCCAGTGACTAGCCTCTTACCACCAAATCAGTTAATCTGGAAATATTATTGAGGTCCTCCTAAATTTAAGGTACTCATTCCACTAGACCTTTATTACAAAGAAGTTAGGGAGGGGACAGATGTACTATAAGGGGCAGATAGGGAACAAATAAGTGTTATTGGCAATAATTGATTTAGGGGACAAGAGGAAGGAAGGAAGGAAGGAATCAGTCATTTATTGAATGCTTACTAGGTACACTGTGCTCAGTGCTGGGAATTGGATACAAAGAGGAAAACAAAATAGTCTTCAATGGGGGCAACAACATGTAATTTTCATTTGCAAGTTAGATAGGGTCCCATTGTCCTAAGGGGCAGCAGCAAAGCAGATGGTAAATCAAATTCTTTGCTGTTATGCCTGCTGATAATCATACCCATTTCTGATGTTAAATCATTTGACAGTGCCAAAGAGACTTAGTGGTAAGAACTGGATCTGAGGAGGTAGAGGCTGCAGCTCCCTGAGAAACAGTTGCTCAGGCTCATTTCTACTGGGGTTGCTTCCTTGAACAATGGCTGTTGGGTCTGGGTTTGGAGGGAGGACTAAGGTGCCTTTTTGATTGGCTAGGCTGAGTTATTAATGTTGCTTATTCACTCAGTAAAATCATAGGCAGTATAATTTTCCTCTACTAGTCTTGGAGAACCACTCATTTGGACCAAAGAGAAAAGCTTGCAGAGTCTGATAGTTTAAAGCAGAGCTTCTTAAACTGTGGGTCATGACCCAGTTTGGGGTTGTGTAACAATGTGGGGGTCAAGAAAAATTTGGCAACAGTAAAAGATTATGTATATCTATTTTATATACATATATACTGGGAGTCCATAAAAATGTCTCAGGCGAAAAGGGGTCACAAGTGGAAAAAGTTTAAGAAACCCTGGTTTAAAGGATGAAGAGCTAAAGTGATTGTAAGGTAAGGAAGGATGAAACTTGGTGGTACAGATAAGGTATGTAATAGTCTTTGGGGAAAAACCTCAAGATATTTATTTGTTCTTTTACTTTTTTAGTTAGGAAACTGGAAAATAGAGGATTTTAAAAATCCATTATTATCTTCTTTGATGCAGTAATGCAATCCAGCCTTTAAAAACATTAGTATGGTATATCACATTTGTTCTGTGTGAAGGTTGACAAAATACATTTATTACTGCTGGTTTTTAGTTAAATGTGAATTAGTTTGTGAATACATAATTTCAGAAATCTTTGGTCTGTTTAGATTTCAATCATACATCAGGTAGCAGTGGGCATCCTCTTAGTATTTTTGCTCATTCTTACTTTTATTTAATTTTTACTTCATTTTATCCTAATTTATTTTTTTATTTGGGCATAGACTAAAAGTCCTAAAACTGCCTATGGATATGAATCTCTTCCAAGTACCCACCAAATTATGTATTTAACTTTGTTTCTCTCTCTTAAAATGTATTTATACTCCCTTTCCCTGTCCCCTCTTTTCTGTATATTCAGTAAGATTATGCCTGTGCTTATAGGTTTGTTTATGCAGTTTCTTTTAGAATATATTAAAAAAAAAAGAATTCTGAAGAAGAAATTAATAGTCTAAGGAAATAAGAAGTAAATGTAACTATCCTCATTTTCTTTTGACAGTGATTCCTAATTAAGGTAGGAAATAGGAGTTACGTAATCCATTAGACTAAACAGAAATTTTAGTTCCTATTAATAAGAATGACATTTCTTAGGATCTTATTGTTATTGCTTTCTGTACCTAGGTATATCTGTGTATATACCCATATCCATATTGTCAGTGTCAGAGTATAGGAACTACTATGTTAACTGGGCTGGGTACAATAAATTTAAAAGCTATAAAATTCATACAAAACAGCTTGACATAGAAGATAGAGCCCCCGCCATGGAGTCGGGAAAACTTGGGCTTAAATCCTGTTTTTGACCATGAACCATTGTTACTAAGAACAAGACACTTTTCTCAATATTTGAGGGAGCTCTTGAAGATTATAAATTATAGAAGAGTTGCCTATCTGCATTGGTGGAAGGAATTTCTCCACTGAGTTTCCTAGAGTGATTGAAATCACAGGTGTGGTCACCTACCACAGCCCTCCCCAACAAATAATGCTTAACATCTTGTCATGTTTTGAATAAGAATCCTAAACATTAGGCAGTAAGCAAATTTAACAGTTGTGCTAGCTATCCATCGAGGATTTTCTGAGTTGGTAAAGTTTTTAATTTGAAAGTGGATTCTGCCCAAATGTAATTATATATTAAACCAGCTTAAGGGGTTTTAAACTGTCTGGACAGCTGTTCTCTTTTTTAACATATTGGCATTCTCTTTCTGACTAAATTGTATTCCTTTACTTGAAGTATTTTGGGGTTCCTGTTTATACTTGCTTTCATCAAATTCATGTATATAAATGTGCTATCTTTTGTTTTTAAACCTCTCGAAAAGCATCCTTGAGAACTGTGGGACTGTTTGGAAATAGAATGTATTTATTTGTATGAGCACATGTATTGCCCATTAACACTTTAAATGGTGATCAGAAATTGCTGCCTTAGAGGAAATTCTCTTAAAATTGATTTCCTTAATCATCTCTGGACTCAGCCATAATTCTTTTCCCCACTTCTTTAAGTAGAAGCAAAACTCCTTTTCTCCTTTTGAACATTGATTATTGGGAAATTAAGTCTTCTTCTGTTAGTAACAGTATTTTTGTTAATCTAGGCAGTGTGGCATGGTTTCAAGAGCTTTGGGATTGGAGTTGGAAGTCAGCTTTGAGCCCCAGCTCTGCTACTTTTGCTAGCTGTATAACCTCAGGCAAGTCACTTAGTCTATGATGACTCTCAGATTACTCACAGGTAAAATGAAGCTACAGCATCAATACACAAATTCCCTGTCTCATTGTTGTAAAGATCAAATGAGATGACAAATGAGAGCACTTTGAGCACGCTGTCAGCCATGATATAAATATGAGTGATTATTATTATAATTTCTTATAATGAGCTACTTGTTTTGGAGACAGGTGCTGATTGGCAGTTCCTGACCATAAAGAAACAAATCAGGGCAGCTAGGTGGCACAGTCGATAAAGCACTGGCCTTGGATTCAGGAGGACCTGAGTTCAAATCCAGCCTCAGATACTTGACACTAAACTAGCTGTGTGACCCTGGGCAAGTCATTTAACCCTCATTGGGGGGGGGGGGGACGACAAATCAGTAGCTTAGTAGCAGAATTAAATTCTTAACTATTGTACCAAATAAGTTTATTTTTAGTAGTGCTACAGTGGACAGCTTTGACATAACTCACTTATTCAGACATTTCCTATCTTCAAATGAGTGTTTTGAGATTATCAGTGGGTTCAAACTTAGTTTATAGTAAATCTTAGTTTTACTTTGACTAAGTGTCTTTCTTAGCCTATTAATATTCATTTCAACTTAAAATTAACCCACCATCAAATTACTCTCACATACTAAAAGCAATGTAATTTTGAAAGTTAAATCAAAACAAAGCAATCTTGTGTGCAGAAAGATAAAAATCGTAGACTGTGGTTACTGAGTGCCTCTACAGGAATTGCATACATAAAGTGATTTCCTCCCATCTTGTTAGGGAGAGGCAAAAGGGAAATGCCCAGGCCTTATCACAATCCCATTATGTCAAACTAGAGCTTGAGAGCTCATGTAAACAGTTTAGAGAAAGAAAATCCAGTTGCCACAGTTGTAGATTTGCATTGTTTTGAATCTGAAAGGTGCTCACTACCCTCTAAGGATGGTTACTCTATCTGGTGGAAGACTTGGTCACTCTAGTCTTAAGACAGTGAATTGGAGTCATTTTTTTAAAAAGCCCTGTCTGAAGAGTCTAAATGAGAATGAGTATTTATTATCTTTGTGTATAGTATTCTAGGTTTCATCTTTGGGTTACCCATTAAGGAAATGGTCAGATTTCATATTTTAACAATGAAACCTGTAGATTGCATTTGTGCATATGAAGACACATGTCTGCCAACACATTATAATTATTTTTACAAAGTGGAAACAACCCAGGGGAGAAGGTACCCTGGAAGACCCAAATTTGCTTCTGGAAACCTTAAAATAGTTTTATGTTCCCTAACATTTCTAATAGGTTGTTGAATACTTCTGTAGCTTCTCAGATTGAAATAAATGATGATCACTGGGAAAAATGAAAAGAGCTCTTTTTTGGAGTTTTTCCCTGGGGGTGGGAAAGAATGAAGGCAGCTTTATGTTGGTTTTTTTTTCTTTCTGTTCATATTGTGCACCAATCTTGACCAAACAGTGTTTATACAGGTGGAGTCACTTGAGAGCAATTAGAGGTTCACTAGTTCATTAGTTCTGGCACAGATTGTCTGTAGCTTTATTTAGCTTCTTAGGGCAAATTACACCAAATCACTGGTTTCTTAAATAAATTATAGCTACCAGAATTCACCCTTGGGGGAATCTGAAACTTTTTTTAGAGTCAACAGTTTTGACAATGATACAATTCTACTCAAAACATACCATAAGTTATTTTTTCTTCTTTTCCCTCACTGTCTTCTATCCCCTTTTCTTTTAATCTGTTATAAACTCCATTAAATTATACCAGGGTCTTTCATGCTAGGGCTACTTAATGGAGCAGCATTAAGAGGGTTGGAAAGACTGAAGTTCCAATGCAATGACGTGTACCCCATGTAAATTGAGAGAAATTTCTGTCTTCCATCAGCTAAATTTTTCCCCTCTCTTATAACTGAGCCTTGGCTATCATCTGACCTGATATAAGAGACATAGAACATGATGGCAGCACATATATTTGTATTTTCTTTTACATTTGTCTTACAGATAAATGCAGTATGCTCCTCATTCTATAACAACCACTTAATATTGACGGGGAAATCTTACTAATCAAAAAGTAAAAATGACTACTGGGAAGAAAGTATTAGGGCTTTCACAGTACATCTTCAAAGTGAAACATTCAAGCTATTTAAAATGAGGGAGGGGATGATAAAATCATTATGTGTCAAAAAGGTATACTAAATGGTTTATCTCCCTTTGTTGCAGGGGTTTTTGGATAATAACTATCAAGCGGCAGGTGACCATCATCAAATGGTTATTTTACGCCTGTTACGTTACATCATCCGCCTTGTTTGGAGAATGCAGTGACAATTCTTTGAGAAGCAAGGAGTGCACAGAAATTTTTACTTGCTACAAGTCATCAAGTAAAAGTACCACTTGCATCTTCGTATCATTACTATGCAATCAACAGGTTCTTTCCTTAAAGGACAAACAGAGGGGCAGTAGGACTCCACATTTTTGAAGACACCTGTAACATGAACTTGAAAGTGGATTTTGTTCATCCCAAGACAAAATTTTATAAAAGGGAGTTTATTGTGAATGTAGATTATGGATTTTTTAAAATGTATCAATCACCATTCTTTGAACCAGGATTTTATGCAAGAGTGGTGTTTACATTGGTCTGTTTTTCAACTTCTTTAATAAAAAGGAACAAGTTTTCAAAAAGGAAATGGAAACTTTTTGACATACTCATGAATGATTTTTGTACTAAATTTTAAGAACCTATTGCTTAGTCTGAAAAGAGGATGATGTATATATCCTGCAGTGGAAACTGAGCCAGCTAATTTGTGAGCTGCCTTAGTTTATTTGGGGTGGGGGGTAATTGTACAGTTTTTTTCTGCTTTTCTTTTTAGCAGGGAGAAGTGTCTCCCCTGTTTTATACCAAAATCAGCATAATAAAATGGAGCTGATTAAAGGGGGGTGGGTTGTTAACCTACACCAACCAACATGCTTCTCCCTTTGTAAATACTTAACCCCCTCTTTAAATTGACTTGCATTTACTTGAACTGACTGTCCAAGGGCTCAAACTTCAGGCTACCTTTGAGCACTCTCTATCTTCTTTTAGGGAGCTTCCAGTTTTTGTAGCCAGTTTAGAGTCTTACAGATATAAATAGGTTCCAAGTAAATAAACATGGTTTAAAAATTAAATTTAAAATAGAATTAAAATAATTTTACCCATAGTGGTCTTGACAATAGTTCTGGATAGTGCTTCTTTTTTTTTTTTTAATGATCACCAGCCTGGGCAGTATTTGTTTTAACTTATTTTAATGGATGTTTGCTTCAGAAAGTCTGAGGAGGCTGTAGCAATAAAAGAAACAGAATAAGTGCATCTCTTGGACTTTTGGCTACTCTTTATAGATTGTTGATGCAGGGATGAAATGCTGTAGTTGTAGAATATCAGGTGAGCTTAAAGAGCCAAGTCTTCAGCCACCCCTCCCAGAGACTTGATTGATTGCATGACCAAAGCTTGAGTCCTGATTGCCCGATGAAGTTAACTAAATGGGAAATGCCTTGCCAGCTGAGGTGAGATTGGAAGAAGCTCCTTCAGTTGACAGTTTTAAAGACCCCCTCAGTGAGATTTTCTTTAGAATCCTACTAACCTATGATGCCTGTTTTTCCCAAAATTAAATTCCTATGGAAGTACAGGTTTAATTCTGGTTTCACCAGTACCGTAGAAAAATTCAATTGGGCAAAATTATGAAATGTTCCAATATATTTAATGTCTCAAGCCATCTTTAAGCCTCTGAGTGCCATTTTCCTTCTTACCTTTTAGTTTGACAGGTAGATTTTTCAATGTATTCTGTGCACTGGTCATCAGTGCCTCGTCCACGGCAGGTGCAGTTCATCCTTTAGAGGTGACCCTATTCCTGATTACTGCCTTACATCTCGTAATTGCCACAGAGTCAGGACTGGGAAAACACAGGGTGAATCTAAAGAGGTTTCTGTTTATTTTTAACTGATTTCAAAGAAAAAATGTCCATGGAGTTTGCATTGTGTATCGACAAATGGGAGAGGGAAGTCAGATGGTTTGGGGGATTGTTTCATGAACCCTGCTACTTTTTCATAGTGAAAAGTCAGCCTTCTAAGTGACTTTTTGTTTTCTAAGTTCTTTTTGGATTATCAAATAGGATTCAGCAGTGCCAACAGCTATTGTATTCACTTTTGCCCCTTAGAGGATCCAGTGTTCCTGTAATTCTGCTTAACAATTGAAGAAAAATGTATTGAATATGCCATTTATCTTAATTACAAACACTTTTTTTTTTGGTATATCCATCTTTCCCATATATTTGGGGAAATTTTTTCTTTAACACTGAAGGATTTTTCTTTCCCTCTTAGTGATTTGGAATTAGGTTCATAGGAATTGTGTTGGATCTCAGCTATGGTTTCTTGAATTAGTCTTGAAACCTTATTTAGTAAGGTCACATTGTCCATTGGTTGTGAGAATGAGCAGAGATTAACAGAAAGTATTAGAATTTGTGTACCTTGCTGGACACACCAAAGATGTTTGGTTCCACCCGAATCCCCATCTTATGTAATTTCTACAACTGGAGCACTTTACTTCTGTTTCTTTTAACTATACATCTCCCCTGGGAGTTGGAAACAGTGCAACTCAGAAAAGGACATTTTTGTAAGGCTCTGCTGGCCCAGTGCCCCAGTGGGGATTCGTGTCCTTTCTTGTACATTTACCTCAAGCATGGTAGTGCAACAGGTTTGCCACTATTGCTTCAGGCTGGTGATATAAATAAGCCTAATGATGAGCTAAAGAAATTCTATGAATTATAGAATCAGTAGAGAATAGGATGTTGGCACCATGAGTTTGAGAGAGAAATACATTTCTCTGTACTGTATCTCTTAGAGATCACGATGCCTCCTGCAGGAGTATACCTTGGGTATACATTTTTTTTTTAAGACAGAGCTAATTCCCTTTTTGAAAACTTAATGCGGGTTTTGTGCCTTGACAACCTCTACCCACGTTGGGTTTGTTGTAGTAAGTCTCCCATGGCATAACATTGAAATGCAATAAGCAAATACAAAATACTTAATTTCATGAGGAATTCTTCAGATAACAAACATAGCCTTTCTTTCCTGCCAAAACTTTATGAAGAATTTTCTTTGGTTGTGGAGAAACCAGTTTAAATTTCTTCTGATAGAAACATTTGTGTAAAATTTTTTCCTCATTCCTTCCCTTTAGCACCTCTTCTATTTTATTGTAAATAGTTAAATATTTATTAGATTAGAACATCTTCACTTACTTTTATCAACTGAGCCAAATGTCTGTGTGCAATTGTGTGTGGTTCTTTTGTCTTTTCTGTAAGATTTTGTAAATAAGTAAAAATCACTGTTTTCTAAACCTTTTTTTTTAGAATTGACATTTGTAAATATGTAGATTCTTTTCTGTGTAATGTGTTCTACTGTTTCATAATGCTGTAACTTGTAGAAATATTGTATATTTATTTTCTGCTTATTTAATTTCTCAAGTTCTGTAAAGTTATGCATTCCCTTTCCCTCCCCAAGATTATCTGCTTTAACACAGGAGTGATTGATCAGTTTAACGCACTGTCTTTCTCAGTGCTGTCCATATGGTTTTTCTACTGTGGTCCTCCAGATTTCATTCTTGTTCATTTTACTTTTATTAAACTTTTAGGCTTTGCCAATTGTGGTTTTAATGCTAAGGGAGCTGATAATAGCCAAAGGCTGGAATCTACTCAAAGCATTAACCAAGTTATTCCAGTTGTAAACCATAGCAGATTATGTTTGCCCATAGCCCTATCTTTAGGTATAAAATATATTTAGAATTTGGAAAAATGCCATTGACTAGTCAGGGTTGAGAAAAACAAAGAGTTGATCAGATCGTAAAGGTTTCCAAGGTCTGTGATCCATGGGATAAGTGGACAAAAGATCAACTACCTAGTTTGGTTCCCCTTGCATTTTTTTCTCCTTCATTTGTTAGGAAGGAAACAAAACTAGGACCCTGTGTTTTTTGGCTTTTTGCCTTGTCCCCCCAGCCACTTACTGGTAGCAAGGTAATGCTAGGAGTAGAAGTTTACTTGTTTTAAAATCTTGCTTGTGTGGTTTACTTTGCAGTTGGAACATGGCCCTCTTCCCTCAGTGGAATAGTAATCCTCAGCATTCCTACGTCTGATTGCAAGGTGTTCCTATTAGTTTGGCCTTGGTTTAATTTGTGGTTCCCTCAAAAGAGATTATTTTGAGTCTAAATGAAAAAAATTTAATTGGCTATTAGGATGTGCTAAGTTGTGAATGTTTTAAGAAAACTTATTAACTGTTGGGCTCCGTATATAACAAGCAAACAGCTCTGCCATTGCAGCTTAGCCTGGTGCCTACATGTGTGTCTATTACTCTTTACTCCTACACAGGATGTGTATGAGGGCTTTGGTGCATGCACACAGGTAAATCAGCTGTGTAACTTGATTTTTACACATAGACACATTTCCTTAGACAAGAAGTACCCTCAAGTTCTCATGTAAATAACTTGACTACTTAGGTATTTTATTTTATTATTATTTTGGGGGGGAGGGGGATTTCAGAGGATCTAAAATTTTTGTACTCTGGTTTCAAGACCACTAATACTGTATACAAACTCATCAGGTACCGATATGTACATAGCACTGATATGTAACTTAGACTGATTAATCACTTACTTTGTTTCATAGGACCCAGCATATGTAGCATTTTTATTGCAATTTCCCTGGCTTACTTGTGTTTTGCACTGATGAATTTTTGACAGGGTAATTGTCACTTTACTTGTGCAATACTGCTGTAAATAATTGCAGATTTTTTAAAGGAAAAACTCGATCTTTTATGTTCTTTAATAATGAATTTTATATAAATAAAACCTTCAACTAGTTTTCATGTGTGGCATGGATTGACTGACTTAATTTAATCAAAGGTGTGTGTGTGTGTGTGTGTGTGTGTGTGTGTGTGTGTGTGTGTGTGTGTAGAAACTGTATACTCGCATTGCGTTTGGTTGTACATAAAGCTAAATCCCAGTTAGTGAGAGTAATGAATACTGTGAAGTGGTCATATGTATTCAAATCTATACTATTTGAAACTGATCATATTAATTAGTGCCAACCCAATGAAAATATACATTGTGAATTTAAGTGATGCTACTACTTTATCAGATTCATTATTCACACTAATTGGGGCCTTGGGTATATCTACTTTACATTTTAACTCTCACAATCATTTATTTATGGTTTAAAGAGCACCTTGTAACAATGCCATATGGTAAGGTTTGTTTGTTTTTAATCCACATATTTCGGATGAGGAAACCGAACTGCAGAGAGACCAAGTAGCAATCAAAGCCAGGAACTGATTTCCTGCTTGTTCTGACCATTCCTCCACACCATGTTGCCTTTGGGGGGTGGGGCGGGGTTAGTTGTGTGTGTGTGTGTGTGTGTGTGTGTGTGTGTGTGAGAGAGAGAGGGAGGGAGAGAGAGAGAGAGAGAGAGAATGTGCTTGGAAACAATTGCTTTTCTGAGGATAGAACTGCTTCACTATTATTCCAGTCAGTGTACCAAATATTTTGAAATGTAATGCACACTACAGATGTACCAAGCTACCTTTTTAGAGAAAGATGACATAGTGTTGCTAATAATACTATTTTGGGAAATCCCAACATGACCTAATACCTCAATGTTTCTACCAATCTACATCTTTACCTTGATAGTTTAAGCCCTCTGCTTAAAGAGTTCTTAAATTCCTATTTTGTTCTAGTTCAAAATTACATTGTGGCTTAACTTTGGGAAGAAGTAGTTCTCTTCCTTGCCTCCTCCCCTTCTGTTATGCATAATGAGACTTTGTAAGTATAATCACTACTGTCTTAAATAAAGTCTTGTGACTGCCACTCTATACCATTTTGTTTCATTGTTGTTGTTTTAAAAAAAAGTGGCATTCAGGATATGAATTAAATCAAAGATGTTTGGGAGAAACTGGAGCCTGGCCTTGGAGGAAGGGTTGTAGAAACCTCAAATGAGTGATTTGAGGATTTTTGCCACGTGTACTTTTAATACTACTTATTGCTGAAAAAAGCAGAAAAAACTGTTGGGATTTTTAATGCAGCTTAATCCTTTGTTACATGTTTGCTTTGCTATATTTGAATTGTATTGGTAATAAAGATCTGTGAGAAAAAATTCTGGAACTTTTTTGGTCCGATACTCAAGTCCCCCGCTTGATCACTGGATGCCTTATTTTTTGGCCAAAGCTGTTCATGAAGACCATTTACTCAAGCACGGAGAGGTTTGTGTCAGTGGTGGGGAGAGAATATTCAAATTGAAGAAATAATGAGCACTTGAGGTAGAAGAATACGTTATTCCTCAAACCTTCAAGAGGGTTAAATAGTAGAATAGTATTGCAGTACAGGCACATTAGAAAGAGGCAAGAGGGGAAGGAGAGATCAAGCATGAGCACCAATAAATAGCAAATACATTCAGTTATTTCAGGACAGAGCAATTGCTAGCCATTGGGATGTAGAAAGAACTTGTTTAGAAAGTGGCACGTGAGCTGTGATTTGAAGAAAGCTTGGGATTCTAAGATAGATGTATTCTAGTCAAGGAAGCACCAGGGTCCAAACAGCTACAGACCGCTTTAATGGGAGGGCAAACTTTAGAAAGGTGTATCGCTTGCTACTTTTCTGAAGGTCTTAGTGCTTTTAGGTCTTAATACATAGCCTGATAAGCTTCAGAATTTGTTCCCATATTGTAGAATGGAAAAATGGCCCGTGACTGAGCAAGGTGTTCTCTCATCTGTAAAGTAAGGAAGTTGGACTGGGCTTCCTTGAAGTTCCTTTCCAGCTCTTAAATCTCTGCTCCTATGAGATTAGACTACTTTTATCCGAGACCACAGACTAATAAATTAATAAATAGGAATAAAGTTAGCTGTCATTCCTAGGCCAGTTATGTTTAAACACATTAGTCTGCAAATGAGAGCAAAAAGACTTGGGGGAGGGGTAAAGAGAGGGGAACAAGCACAGGGGTTTTAATATTAACATGAACAGTCTTATGTTTCTCTTTGACAATTAAGTCATACAAGAAGGACTGTAATTCACCATTTTATCACCTATTTAAGACAAGACTCCAGTCTGCTACATGTTGCCACAGGCATTGGTATCATCAATTAAATTTAGTTTGGAGACTCTTTGAAGTTACTGACATTTAAAATATTTCATATATTTAGCCTAAAAGATGATTTAAGTTGTTCCTGAAGATTTATAGTAAAAGGCAGGAAAGTAGCTGATATTAAATACTGCTTTTGAATTTTAGAAGAGAAATTCTCATCTGATAGGTGTCATATAATCCAATTTCTGATCCTATATCAGCCAAAGAATTAGTAATGAACCCCTTATTTTACTGTTGTGTTCCAACGTGTTGTATTGCTGACAGGAAGCCATTGGCACACTTAAGTTTGACTATGACCACATTAACTGAGGAAACTTCCATTCTTGTTTTCTTGCCTGTCCAGGAGAATCCTAGGTCACAATTTTCACAGTTCCAGAAAGTTCAGCAGCAATTAGATGATCAGAGTTCCTTGCCCTAACTTCACAAATTGTTTTCAACAAAGAACAGTCCAGGGTCATGTGTAAATAAGGACTGTTTTCTTCAGGAATTTTTTCATTAAAACAACAAAATTCAGGCCTTTGAGCAGACCATATACAATAAGGTTCTGATTAATGCAAATAAGTACTGTAAAGTAGTCACATTTTAAAATGATAAAATATTTTAGGCTATAATTATGCAAAATATAGTCAATTGGTTTCAGCCCAATGGAAATAATGCAATCTGAATTTTAATAATAGGACTACTTCATGGGATTCATTGTTCATCCTAATTGGGATCTAGCTGTATTCTAGGAAGACCAGGAGCTCAAGTAGCCACTTAGGTAGAATAGAGTGAGGATTCCTTTTTCAGGACTAGATCAAATTCTGTGATTCTGTGACTGTAATTTAAGAAAAATAGAAATGGATAAATGCTAGTTCAGCTGCGGACAACTGTGTGGTGGTGGTACAGTTTTGCCTTAAGTCTTAAAACTCCCCAAATCAGTCCTGCCTTCATCACAAGTGAGCTTTTAAAAGACAGTTTAAGGGGCAGCTAGATGGCACAGTGGATAGAGCACTAGCCCTGGATTCAGGAGGACCTGAGTTCAAATCCAGCCTCAGACACTTGACACTTACTAGCTGTGTGACCCTGGGCAAGTCACTTAACCCCACCTGCTTCACCCTCCCCCCCCAAAAAAGACAATTTAAAAGACAAATTAATCCATAGGTATTTTATTGAACACCGATAAAACAAAACCCAGACAAAAATTATACCACCTGGTTAGTAAACACAGTTTACCATCATATAGAGAAAAAAACACTAGTCGTAGAGTTAGAATCTGGGTTCATATCCTACCTCAACACTTATCTGTGTGACCTTGGTCCAGTCACAACCTCTCTGGACTTCAGTTTTCTCATACATGAAATAGAGCTGAACTAGATGGCTTCTGAGGTCCCTTCCAGCTCTAGATTTATGAACCTATAATAATTCAATTTAATATGGGGCTTGCTGTCCCCTAGAAGGAGGGAGGAGAGGGGGGTTTCTCTGAACAATGTTGTAAAAGAAAAATGAGTTAAATTTCCATTTTCTTTGGGGAAAGTTGCATCAATAGCTCAGCTTCCCTCTCAACGATTATTTCCAATAAAGTGTATCTAAAATAACATGCTAAACTGCAAATTAGATTATTTCTTAGTTTACTCCCTGAAAGAATTAATCAAATGAAATCAAGATTGTAATAAAGCTTTGCTGTCTTTCCTTAAAACAGCTAAGATGTTTCAAAATAAGCATGTTGTACCTTTTAGCCACAGGCCAGACAAGATCAAACTTATTCACTTGTGAATTCACTTCTGAATCATAGTTTAAAGTTCATCTTTCTATACTATCTCAGAGTTGTTAATGTTTTTTTCTTTTTAGATAAAAACAAGGTACAAAGAGCAAAAAGTAATTGAGGTAGAGAATTCTTACCTTCAATGTGTTAGACACATTTCTATACTATCTCAGAGTTGTTAATGGTTTTTTTAGATAAAAATAAGGTACAAAGAGTAAAAAGTAATTGAGGTAGAGAATTCTTACCTTCTATGTGTTAGACATGTTTAGGATTAAGAGGGGATTCTGACAAGCTTGATTGTGGGGATGTTTTAACTGCCTTTCTCCATTTGTTGTGAGGTTATAATTCAATTTCTAAGATTATTAAATGCCTATTATACACATAATCAACAAACATGTAAGTATCTCCTATGTGCCAGTCAAGGCAGACTGGCATAGTGGATAGAAAGCTGACCTTGGAGCCAAGAAGGCCTGGGTTCAAGTTCAACCTCAGACAGACTGAATATACAACCCTGGGCAAGTCTCTTTAAATTTTTCTTGACCTTAGGCAATTCTACTCCTACAAGATGCAGGTAAGATGTGATTATTATGATCTCTCTCTCTCTCTCTCTCTCTCTCTCTCTCTCTCTCTCTATATATATATATATATATATATATATATATATATATATATATATATAATTTATTTTGCAGGGCAATGAGCGTTAAGTGACTTGCCCAGGGTCGCACAGTCAGTAAGTATCAAGCATCTGAGGCTGGATTTGAACTCAGGTCCTCCTGAATCCAGGGCCAGTGCTCTATCCACTGTGCCACTTAGCTGCCCTCAATATATTTTTTGATGTTATAATTATAAGTCATAGGTCTTCAGTATGTAGTCACATAAGCTAAATGGTTCTAATGATCAGAAACATATAAAGCAGTGTGTTTTTCTACTGTCCTGACTGATCCTGATGCTATGTTAAACATGTCAACAATCCTAGCTTCTGATTGCATGAGGTTCCTGGAATTCCTGATTACTAACTCAAACCCTTACCTAATATCTAGTCAGGATTCAGAAACTCCCTAACCTGAATCTGGTATCCATAATTGACCCGGGGCATTTCCCCACCACATCTGGATCTGATTAGGAATGTCCTCTCCCATATCTGGCATCTGTTACCTATTCTCAACCAAGCCTATCTTTAAGGTCTAACATATCCTCAATATAGTCTAAATGCATACATGACCATAATATTAAAGATCGTACTATTAAAAACATTAGAAGAGAAACATCATATGCCTCTCACAACTGTAAGAGATCATTCTTAATGAAACGAGATCAAGGCTATTACAAATGATAAAATAGGTAACCTTGATTATTGAAACCAAAAAGCTTCTGCACAGACAAAATTAACACACCTAGAATACACATGGGAAAAATCTTTGTATCAAATTTTTTTTTAATAAGGGTTTAGTGTCCAAGACATATCACACATATTTATTAATTAATAGTCATTCTCCAATAGATAAGTGGTTAAAGGATAGGAACAGTTCTCAGAAGAAGAATTGCAAAGTACTCATTATAACATACAAGAAAGTTGCAAATCACTAATAATAACAGAAATACAAATCAAAACAACCCTGAAGTTTTATTTCATACCCTGCAAATTGGCAAAGATGACAAAAAATGGCATTAGACAATATTGGAGAGGTTGCAGAACGATAAAGACACTAATACATTATTGATGGAGCTGTGAAATCATAAACCATTTTAGAAAACAATTTGGAAGGTGTCCATAACCTTTGAATCAGAGACACCATTATTAGGCTTATAATCCAAGGAAGTCATTGATAAGGAGGAAGTCCCCATATACACCAAAAAATGTATAGAACCACTTTTTTTGATGGCAAAGAATTTATAAACAATGTCAATGCCCATTGATTGGGGGAATAGTTAAATTGTCACATGAATGGAATATGGAATACTACCTTGTTGTAAGAAATGATGTACATAGTGAATACAGAGAATCGTGGAAAGATCTACATGAAATGATGCAAAGTGAAGTAAGAACTAAGAAAACAATGTATATGATGACTAAAGTAATGTAAATGGAATCACACAAAAAAAAAAATCAAAAGTGAATTTAACTAAATCATAAAGCTCAAACATGAAGAGATATGAGAAGATACTCCCAGCCCACCCCTCTGTGGAGGTGAAAGGTTCACAGGTAAACATTGTACATGTTTTCAGATTTTTTAAAAAACATATGATTGATAAATCAGTTACACTGACTTTTTTTTCCTCTAAAAATACTATTTGTGATTTGGGATGACTTTCTGGGAGGGAAAGGAGGAAGAACACTGGTAATAACGATGATGATGTAAGAAACAGAAGACATCAATAAAAACATTTTTTAAAAAAGGAATTTATTAAGTACCTAGTCTATATTCCAAATTAGAAACCAAGGCAAACATTTAAATACAAAAAACAGACAAGTATATAAGGGAGTCATCTAATCTAGGGAGAAAAAGGAATAGGTTTTTGCAGATCAGAGAGTGGATAGATAGGGTGGCCAGGCATTGGGAGAGACAAAGGAAAAAAAAAGATGAAACTCTCTCTGTCCTTGTGGAGCTTACAATATGGCCAGAGGAGACATGTTAAACAGTATACATTTCCAATTATATGCTAATAAATTTGACAAAAGTTAAATTAATCAATATCTACAAAAATATAAATTACCCAGATTAACGGAAGAAATAAAATACTTAACCCAAATCAACTAAAAAACTACTTGAAATTATTAACAACTTTAGCAAAGTTGCAGAATATAAAATAAACCCACATAAGTCATCAGTATTTCTATATATTACCAACAAAATCCAGCAAAAACAGATAAATTCCATTTAATATAACTGTAGATAATACAAAATACTTGGGAGTCTACCTGTCAAGACAAAATCTAGGAACTATAGGAACAGAATTATAAAACGCTTTTCACACAAATAAAGTCAGATCTAAACAATTGGAAAAATATTAATTGCTCATGGATAGGTTGACCCAATATAATAAAAATGACAATCCTACATAAGTTAATTTATTTATTTAGTGCCATACCAATCGAACTATCAAAAATATTTTATAACTAGAAAAAATTATAATTCATCTGGAAGAACAAAAGCTCAAGGATATCAAGGGAATCAATGAAAAATAAATTAGAAAGAAGGTGGTCCAGCAGTACCAGATCTTAAACTGTACTGTAGTTGTTTGTCCTTCATTCTCAAAGAGTACAGTGACATCAAGGTGATGTTGTGGCTTTCACTGAATTGGATTTAAGTGAGGGAGGGCTCTGTAAGGTCACCAACCTCACTCTCTCCTCTAGAGCCATCTGGGTCTAGTGGCAAGACATACATCAGGGCAACTGGAGATGGTCCTGGATGTTTAAGGCAATTGCCATTATGTGACTTTCCTAGGGTCACACAGGAATAAGTGTCTGAGTTGAGATTTTAACTCAGGTCCTCATGACCTAGATCAAGTAAATTAATAGCAGTCAGATAGCCAGCCAGTCAAAAGTCCCCAGATTAGTCCTCCAGTCAGATTAGGCTCCCCAAGTCAGTTAAAATATTCTAACATTTGAATGGTGCCCCAGATGAGACTTAGAGCCCAATTATAATTTTTCTAAAGTTATAATTTTTCATATAGATATAATTTTTCAAATAAGTACCATTATATAATTTTTTCAGATTAGTTATAGTTAATTTTTTTTTTACATTCCCAAAGACATCCCCAATAGAGAAAAAGACATTTCTTTTTGCAAGGCAATTGGGGTTAAGTAACTTGCCCAGGGTCACACAGCTAGTAAATGTCAAGTGTCTGAGGCTGGATTTAAACTCAGGTCCTCCTGACTCCAGGGCCAGTGCTCTTTCCACTGTGCCACCTAGCTGCCCCAAAAAGACTTATTTGTACAGAAAATATTTCTAGAGGCTCTTTTTGTAGTGGTTAAGAATTGGAAATCAAAGGAATGCCCATCAATTGGGGAATAGCTAAACCAGCTGTGGTATTTGATGGTGATGGAATACCATTGTGCTATAAGAAATGACAAACAGGTGAAGTGAGCAGAACCAGGAGAACATTGTGCACAGTGACAGCAATATCATTTGATGAAGAACTGTGAAAGTCTTAGCTATTCTCAGCAATACAATGATCCAAGACAACTCCAAAGGACCAGTGATGAAGCATACTATCCACCTTCAAAAAAAGAACTGATATTGATGGAACAGACTGAAGCATGCTATTTTTCACCTTCATTTTTTCTTTTATTCCAGTTTACTTATACAAAATGACTAATATTGTAGTGTTTTACATAATTGCTCATGTATAACCTATATCTGTTTACTTATTACTTCAGGGAGGAGTCAGGGGAGGGAAGTAAGGAGGGATAGAATTTGTAACTCAAAACTTTAAATAAAAATGTTTATTATTATTATTAAAATAATAATAATTTAAAAACCAAAACAGTGAGCATTTATTAAGTGTCTGCTATGTGCTATGGACTGTGCCTGAGAATACAAAGAAAGGTAAAAGCAGTATTAGGTGGTATAGTGAATATAGCACTGGGCCTGACTTCAAGAAGAATTTAGAGATAATAGAAAGGAGAGTATGCAAGACATAGGGAACATCCAGGAAAAAGGATCTGGAAATGGGGTGTTGGGTTTTTTTTTTCCATTTTGAACAGTACTATTTTTTTATGTATGTATGTATATACTTTCATTTTTAATTTTTTTAATAGTAAAAATTTTTATTTATAGTTCTGAGTTCCAAATTCTATCCCTCTTTCCCTCCTCTCCTCTCTCCTTCCCTCCCTCCCCTCCCTGAGGTGCTAAGCAATCATTTTTGGGTTATACATGTGCAATTATGTAAGACAAGACCAAAGCAGTCATTTTGTACAAGAAAACTTGAATAAAAGAAAAAAATGAAAGAAAGTAAAAAATAGCATGCTTCAGTCTGTGTTCAATCAATATCAGTTCTTTCTTTGGAGGCAGATAATATGTTTCATCAATAGTCCTTTGGGATTGTCTTAGACCATTGTATAATAGGTCATGCACAGTTCTTCATCAAATAATATTGCTGTCTCTGTTCACGATGTTCTCTTGGTTCTGCTCACTTCAGTATACATCAGTTCATACAAGTCTTTCCAAGCCTTTCTGAAATCATCCTGCTTGTCAGGGAATGGGGTGTTTTGTGAGGGGAGCAGCAAGGAGGTCAGCGCCATTGGATCACCGAGTAGCTAGAAGAAAGTAAGATATAAGAAGATTGGAAAGGCAGGAGGGGACCAGGATGTGAAGGACTTTGAATGCCAAACGGGATTTTGTATTTGATCCTAGAGATAATAGAGAACTACTGGGGTGGGGGTGGGGATATGACATGATCAGGTCTGTGCCTTAAGAAGATTAATTTGACAGCTTGGTGGAGGAGCCTTGGGATAGGGAGACTAATCGACAGCCTTTTGTAACAGTCCAGGTGATAAGGGCCTGCACCAGAAGTGGCACTGTGAGGGGAGAGAAGGGGAAACACAAGAGATGTTACACAGTTATAATGATAGGACTTGGCAACAGATTGCTTGTGGCCGGGTAAATGAATGTGAGTAGTCAAGAATAGGTTGGGAGGTTACTGGGTTACTGGGAAGAGGGTGGTTCCCTCCATAGTAATTAGAGAAGTCTGGAAGTGGGGAGGATTGTGGGGGGGGGGGCGAGGCAGGGAATCAATTCAGTTTCAGATCTGTCGAGTTTAAGATATCTATCAGAAATTGAGTTGGAGATATATAATAGGCAGTTGGAGAGGTGATTCTGGAAGTCAGCAGAAAGATTAGGACTAGAAAGTAGATCTGAAAACCACGAGCACAGAGTACATATATCATTATATAGGACATAGATACGTAGTTATTTTGAAGACAAGGCTTTGGCTCAGGAAAGGCTTCACTCGTTTATCCTGAGCTGAGCTTTGAATGAAACTAGAGATTTCAAGGAGGCAGAGGTGAATAGGGAGTGCATTCTGGGCATGGAGGACAGCCAGTGAAAAGGATGGAGATGGGAGGTAGATTGTTGTGTGTGAGGGACAGTAAGACATCTGATTTGACTGGATCACAGTGTGTATAAAGAGGAGTAATATGTAATAAAGCTGGAAAAGAAAGTTGGGGCCAGGGTATAAGTGGCTTTAAATGCCAAACAGAAATGTAATGGTAATAGGGTTACCGGAGTAGAGTAGGGGAGTGACATTGGAGCTTGAGGAAAAACCAGTTTAGCAGCTATGTGAAGGATGGATGGGAAAGGGGGGAGATTTGAGGCAGGGAGACCAATGAGGAGGTTATTTAGATGAGAGATGATGAGATTCTGAACTAGGTGGAAGAAGGGGGATGAATGGAAGAGATGTTGTGGAGATAAATATAAGATTTGTCAACTGACTGGATATGCAGGGTGAGTGAGAATGAAGAGCTGAGTGACACTGAAGTCAGAAACCAGGGTGCCTGGAAGGCTTTTAGTGCCCTTAAAAGAAATAGGTTAAGTGAGGAAGAGGGAGGGTCCCTGTGTTTGGGGGGGGGGGAGGTTAATGAGTTCTGTTTTGGACAGGTTGAATTTGAGAGGCCTGTGTTCAGACATCTCATTAAGTTCCAAATGACCATTAGGTAGTTAGTGATGGGGGGTGGGGTGGGGGTGGAGGTCTGGAGAGAGACTAGGGCTGCATATGTGTCTGGGAGTCATTCTCACAGAGATGATAATTAAAGCCACTTGAGCTAATTGTATCACCAGGAAAAAGAATATGGAGACAGAAGAGAAATGAGCCCAGAGCAGAGCCTTAGGGTACATACATAGCCTATGAAAAGGATAAACAATAAAGAATGGTATCAGGAAAACCTGGAAAGGAGAGAGTATTTAGCAGAAGACCATAGTGGTTATGACAGCATCAAAGTATTTTCAGGGTTGTTAAGAAGAATGAGGACTGAGAAAAGCAGTGAATATCTAGGAGGAAGAGGTGATCAACAGCATCAAAAGCTTCCTTGAGGGACACTACTCCACTGTTGGTGGAGTTGTGAACTGATCAAACCATTCTGGAGAGCAATTTGGAACTATGACCAAGGAGCTATAAAACTGTGCATATGGGGGTAGCTAGGTGGCGTAGTGCATAAAGTACCAGCCCTGGATTCAGGAGTACGTGAGTTCAAATTTGGACACAGACACTTGAGACTTACTAGATCTGTGACTGTGGGAAAATCACTTAACCCCCACTGCTCTGCCAGAAAAAACAAAACAAAACAAAAAACTGTGTATACCCCTTTGATCCAGCAATACCACTGCTAGGATTATGTCCCAAAGATATCCCCAACAAAAAGGTGGGGGGGAGGACCAATTTGTACGAAAATGTTTATAGCAGCTCTTTTTTTGCAGTGGCTAAGAATTGGAAATCAGAGGGATGCCTATTAATTGGGGAATGGCTAAACAAGCTGTGGTATATGATGGTGATGGAATGTTATTGTGCTATAAGAAATAACAAGCAGGATGATTTCAGAAATGCTTGGAAAGACTTGTATGAACTGATGTATAGTGAAGTGAGCAGAACAAAGAGAACATTGTGAACAGAGACAGCAATATTGTTTGATGAAGAACTGTGAATGACTTAACTATTCTCAGCAATACAATGATCCAAGACAATCCCAAAGGACTATTGATGAAACATACTATCCACATCCAAAGAAAGAATTGAGATTGATGGAACAGACTGAAGCGTGCTATTTTTCACTTTCTTTCATTTTTTTCTTTTATACAAGATTTCTTATGCAAAATGACTAATATGGTAATGTTTTACATAATCGTACATGTATAACCCATATCTGATTGTTTACCACCTCAGGGAGGGGATAGGGGAGGGAGAGAGGGATGGAACCCAAAACTATAAATAAAAATGTTTATTACTTAAAAAAAAAAAAAGACCAGTGGGTAACCTTGAAGAAAACAATTTCAGCTGACCAAGGGGCCTACCAGTCACCTACTCATGTGAAAAGAATGTCTACTTTCACCTTGGCTATCTTGATTATATTTCTAGTAACAATGGAACTCCAGTTACTACAACCTAGACTCAACAATGAGTCCAAAATCAGGGCATTAGATGGGTTTTCAATGCTCTCTGCCACTCTCAAACAGAGGGCATTGTGGAACAATGGAATGGATCCTTGAAACAAGCCCTGTGTTCCAGTGACAATAGGCAATCATATAAGTTGGAGCCTTGTGGGGCTCTGGGCTTTCTACCAGAGCATAGAACCTCTCTACCCCACCCCTACTGTGTGTTGCTCACTGTGGGCATGGAAGGCATACAAAAAAAAGGCTTCCCACTATCCTTAAAAAACAAACCAAAACCCCTCTTTACTTGATCACTGAATCTCTATTAATTATCATCCCCAATTTATCTTCTGCCCTTTGTGGCTAAAGTCTAATAGGTACCTCTGCTTCCTCTCCTTTCACTTTCTTAACTCAACAATCTGACTTCCAACCTTATCATTCTACCCAAACTTCTCCCTTTAGCATTGCCAGTGATCTCTTAATTGCCAAATCCAATGGCTTTGGCTCAGTCTGCATCCTTTTTGAGCTTTGATGTCATCCTCTTCTCCTCGATACACTATTATCTCTAGGTTTTGGGGACCCCACTCTCTCCTGGTTCTCCTCCCTATCCTCCCATTCCTCCTCAGTTGACTTTACTTGGATCTTAATGCTGGTCATGCTCACTAACGGTGTGGGAGCTGTAGAGTTCTGTCCTGGCCTCTTCTCTTCTCCCTAGATTTAAGGACCATTCTTCTCATATCTATCTCTCCAGCCCTAACCTCTCTGCTGACCTCCAGATTCACATCTCCAGCTGCCTTTCAGACATCTCAGACTGGAGGTACAGTAGACATCTTAAACTCAACAAGTTCCAAACTGAACTCATTGTCTTTCCGGATAAACCTGCCTCTACTCCCTTCCCCCAACCTACCTTCCCAATTACCATAAACTGTGACATCGTCCTCCTGGTGTGTCAGGCTTTCAACCTAGAAGTCATCATGGACTCCTCACTATCTCTCACCCACACCTCTTCTGCATCTAAGCTGTTGCCAAGGCCTGTCAAATTTCACCTTTGCAATATCTCTTCTCTCCTTTGATCCTGCCACCCCTCTAAGGTAGGCCCTTATCACCTTGAACGTGGATTACAGCAATATCCTACAGGGGCGTCAGGGGGAGGGGGGACAGGGGGAGGTCTGCCTGCCTTAAGTCTCTTCCCATTCTGAACCATCCCCCACACAGCCACTAAAGTGATTTTTCTAAAGTCCAGTCATGTAACTCCTTTACTCAATAAACCATCAGTGGCTCCCTATCATCTCCAAAATCAAATATAAATACCTTCGTTTGGCATTCAAAGTTCATCATAACCTCTCCCCTCGGATACCTTTCTAGTCTTATACCTTCACCATCCCTACCCCAACATATTCTTCCATATAAGATGTTCCATCTCTTGGCTTCAGGCATTTTCTTGGGTTGTTCTCTTCTCATCTCTGCCTCCTGGCTTCCTTTAAGTCCTAGCTAAAATCCCACCTTCTAGAGGAAGCCTTTCTCAACCCCTCTAAATTCTGGTGGCCATCCTCTGTTGATTATTTCTTATGTTTCCCGTGTATCAATTGTTGGTGCATAGTTGTTTGCATGTCGTCTTCCCCATTTGATTGTATGTTTGAGGGCAGGGACTGTCTCCTGCCTTTCTTTGTGTCCCAAGTATTGGGGGGAAAGTCCCTGACTTCAAAAAGCTTAACCTCTCTGGGCCTATTTCCCTATCCAAAAGATGGGGGGATGGGGTGGTGTGGGAGGGGGGAATTACTAAATGATCCCTCTACTTTTTTTTTTTTTTGGCAGAGCAATGAAGGTTAAGTGATTTGCCCAGGGTCACACAGCTAGTAAGTGTCATGTGTCTGAGGCTGGATTTGAACTCAGGTCGTCCTGAATCCAGGGCTGGTACTTTATCAATTGTGCCACCTAGCTGCCCCCATCCCACATTTTTGTGTGTCTTAGACCCATTAGCTCATCTAGGAAAGTCTATGGACCCTTTCTAAGAATAATATTTTAAAGTGAGAAATAAAATAAAATACATAGAAGTAATAAATTATATTAAAATATGATTATCAACATATTTTTAAATAAGTTTGCAGATATGGGGTCTGCAAAGAATCCCTGTAAGATTATAAATTCCCTGTGATTAGGGACTGTATCTTATACTTTTGTTTTGTACCTCACAATCCCTAGCATAGTGTTGGTCTTGTGATGAGTGATTGGTAATAAATGCTTGCTGACTGATTGGTCAGGCCTGAGAGGAAAGGGCAGCAGACTATTTAGATTTCAATCTTGATCCTTTTTTCCTCAAGGAAGCAAAAGGGACAGTTTGGTGTGGAAAAAGAACACTGAGCATGCCCAAGTTTAAATAACATTTCTGCTTCTTACTTGGGAGACCTTGGACAAGTCACTTAATCTCGCCAGGTCTGGTTTTTTATCTGTTACATTTGGGGGTTGCACCTTTAAGGTTCTCAGCAGCTCTAAAATCTATGATCTGAAGATCTATGATATTAGGACATATGTATGTAATTAGTAATGTGTACATGAAGAAAAACACAGGCCGTGGTTTTTACTTATGGTGGGGAGGGGGGGTACTATGGGACCTCCTATTTGAGGAAAGAATATTTGTGCTTGAGGTTACTTGTGGGCTAGATGAAATGAGTAGATAAATAGCAGTTCAAAGGGAATGAAGGCAACTCTCTTTGAAAAAAACACACACACACATGCACGCACACACACACACACACACACACACATACACACTCCTAAAGAGCTGAATATACCAGAAGACCTATTTGTTTTAGTCAGTCACAGTTCATAGGATTGGAAGCTGGAATAGGTTTTGGAGATCTAATCTAATCCCCTCCCCCTTTTTTTACAGAGAAGGAAACTGAGGCCCCCCGAAATGATGTGAATTGCCCAATTTTAGCCATTTATTCTTTCACTGACTCCGCTGGCCACTGTCCTTGACAACATCTCAAAGGAATCTTTGGCTTGTCTTCAGTTAGAAATACTACTGTTCCTCCCTTATGCACCAACATGCCGAAGACCATGGGAACTGTCAGCATGAGGTCTGTTATTCCCTGTCACAAACATAACATTAATTCAAAGAAAATCAGAAGTACAACCATCCAAATAATATAGCTCCTCAGATGGTTGGTAATTACAGTTCAGGACTCAATAGCTGTCTCCATCAGAGAAAGGCAGCCGAGTCAAGCCAGACTTGACTTTTCTTTTCCCAGTGACTAGAAAAAGACCCAGCATGATTTCAGTACAGTGAAATGCAATTTGTCTGGCATCATCTAGGAGTGAGGGACCCCATATAAGTGAATTTTCTAGGTAACCAAAGCTTGCCCTTATACCCTTTCAAGTTTATATTCATTTATTGTGATTTTGAGTAGAAATTCTATTACAATGAGGCACATGCTTCCTTTCTTCCTAAAGAAGTAACAGACTGAGGTCATAGGCCGGCCTCAAAATAATGTAGGAGGGCTAGAATGCCAACTTATGAGGGGAATGTGGGTGCCAGAAAGTGGTGGCAGAGACCACAAGCCAGGGGTATAACCATGGACCAATCAGAACTTCTCCAGGGAATGTGGTCTTCCAACTTTCATGTAATATCCATCCACTCTCCCAGTGAAATTTGACAAAGACCCCTAGAACCGTTGCTAAGTTTCCTAACTTAGATCTTAGTCCTATATACAAATAGGTAGATTTAAGAAAAACTAAAACAAACAAAAAAAACCCTTTGTGTCCTTGTCCTTGGGACTTCCCTTCGGAGCAGATTCATAAGCTGATGGAAAGGCCAAATTGACTGGTCCACCCTTCAGCTCCTTCCTACTCTTCCCATAGTGTTTGCTTGTTAATCCAAAGAATCTCTGAGTGGTGGAGTTTTGGGGAAAGGGTGAGACCCTTGTCAGGTTGCCAGGGACCACAAAACTTTATTCTCCCCCCCCCCCCCCGCTCAGTTAATGCTTACATGTAGGAGACATAGGCTGAGAGCTATGGCTAGAGGAGAGGTTCTCACACTCATCCTTTCCCAGGCCCAAATATCTTTCCCACAATTCTCACCAAACCCCACTATTCCCCTAATTGGTGTTTGGATTCTGGGATAAGAGGAGGAAGTAGGGCCAGTTCTAGGAAAGATGAAGTAAAGTCTGTGCTTGGTGCTCTCTCACTTCCTCTAGGGTTTCACTGCCCATGTTCTGTCCCCTAGTCCCTACTTCTTTTTATGACCCAGATTCAAATCACACCTTTGCCAAAGACTTATTATGTGACCAAGGGTGAGCTAGTAAATGTTTAAAAACCAACTCTCAAAAATATACTCCCCAATACATTTGGAGCAGGGTGGCGGGGAGCAATGGGGTTAAGGGACTTGCCCAGGGCCACACAGCTAATAGTGTCAAGTATCTGTGAACTCAGGTCCTCTTGACTCCAGGGTTATTGCTCTATCCACTGTACCACCAGCTGCTCCTCTCCAATATTATTAAGATTTTCTCCATCACTTTCTTAAACCTAAACAATTGACAAAACAATAGATCCAACCCTAATTTGTAGTGTTTGCCAATTTCCAGGGTATGATTCCTCACACTGAAAAATTTAATAATCAGCTCTAGTGGGTCCTAGCTGGCTCCAATACATCCTTGTATGCAACCCTAAGCAAATCACTCAACCTCAACTGAATATCATTTCTGATATTCCCAGCTGACCCCAGAAATACTTTGGTTTTTATAAAAACAGTCTGAATTATACTCATTTTCCTGGACTGCTAAGCATCAATGCCTAGTTCCTGTGAAGGACAATACCAAGTATATGTCAGATTAACTTGGTTGTAAGTTTTATTTAATTATGAAATACAACACTGTTCACATGGGCTCAGTCTTTCTAGTCTGTTGTTCGGATAGCATGGTCTTCTGCTTACAATGTAAACAAATTAGAGGGAACATGGGCCCTTGTCATGTCACAAACATTAATCATGAGGTGGGGCAAGCCAAAGGCAAAATTAGGAGGTTAACAAAGTTGGAATTCAATGTCTCCTCCCCTCCTCCATCCCATCACCTCCTTCCAGGATTCTTCTCTCATCCTAAGCTGTTTCCTGCAATTGCCCAAAATGTCTCCATTGCTATCCTCCTTTCTATCCAAATATGCTCTCTGTCAACCATCAAAATATAAAAAAAATTATGAAAGCTAATTTAAAGTCAATTAAGTTATTCATGCTAACATGTGAATGATCAAGAGATTATCAGTCTTCCATTTTAACCTACCTTTCCCCACATTTTACTATGTGACAAAGCCTTTATAAATAAAAGAATCTGAAAAAAGGATGGAATTGTTGGGGGGTGGGGGGGAATGGGACAGGGAGTGATTTTTTTTTTTTTTTTAGGGCAATGGGGTTTAAGTGACTTGCCCAGGGTCACACAGCTAGCAAGTGTCTGAGGCTGGGTTTGAACTCAGGTCCTCCTGAATCCTAGGCTAGTGCCTTATCCACTACACCACTAGCTGCCCCCTAGGGAGTGATTTTTTTTAATGCCCCTTTATGTTACTCTACATACGTGGAGGCCTTTTCCATTTAGGAGTAAGTCTGAGCACATTCAGAGGAGAACAGGCTGATATGGAAGACCTCCAAGGCATGCCAATACCCCTTGAAATAAACTCTGAGGTACCGTGATACAGAGTAAAGAATGCTAGGCTTGTAGCAGGTACATTTGTATTTAAACACTGGTTCTGGTAGCCACTGGCTGTGTGACCTTGGGCAAATCATAAACTCTCCGAGCTTCAGTTTCATTTTCTGTAAAATGGAAATGATAATACAAATTAAGCGCTTTGTAATTTAACCGTTAGGCATCATAGTCTCATTATCACGACTGCTCTAGTTGTTGGAATGTCATTTTGTTTTATGAACGAGTTAAATCAGAGCTAAACTGAGTGGTACCAATACAAAAGCAACAACATAGACTCATAGCTTTGGCACTAGAAAGGCACTTGGAGGTCATCTGGTCTAACCCCTTCGTTTTACAGATGAGGAAACCAAGGCTCCAAAAGCCTAAATAAATCGCCCAGGGCCACAAAGGTATTAAGTGAGAGCTGGGATTTGACTCCAGATCCAGGGTTCTCGCTGCCACTTTATGCCGCCTCTATCTTTTTTTTTTCCTAGGTAGAAAACTTTTAGAAATAACCTTTATTGGGAATTCTTCAAACTGAATAGATTTGATCCTATAGAATGAAGACCTTTTAGAGGGAAAAGATTGTGCAAGTTTTTTTCCCCCCCATAGGAAATTAACCTAAAAATACTCATTTACCAGATACCCTATCAAGAGCATGTTTCCCTGAAATGCTTTCTATCTTATCTAATTACCAAGAGGAAAGATAGTCTCTTCTGAGGCTCTTTTCCTCTGCATCAAAGGGGCTGAAATCTCTGACCAGCCATCACCCATATCTTCATTAGTCATGCCTCTATTCCCACTGACAAGGTCAAGCCCCATATTCACAGAGGGTTCCTGCAGCCCAGACTTCTTTTTTTTTTTTTTTTTGGTGGGGGGCTGCAGTACTCTACATTTTGAGTTTGCTAGAAGAAAAAGCAGAAGTTTGACATAGAAACCAGCCCTTACAACATAAACCCAGAAACAGCTGAAGAGGGGCTCTGTTTGGATTACTGCACACATTTGCAGCATGGAAATCCCTCCTTTGAAAAGCATAAACACCAAGAGAAGGCAGATGTAAAATTGGAGGGGGACTTTGGCCCAGTGAGTCGTATATGTCAAGTTTTATAAAAAATACCACACTGATTAAAAAATAATCCCCAAGACAGGAAAAAAATACTTTCATTGTTACAAAACTGGCCTAAGATTGCATTTTTCCTGAATTTACTTGTCAGAGTTCATAAGTACGCCTTGTTATTAAGGGAGGATAGCAGTGGCATGAATAAGATAAAGTTGACTTTTTTTTTTTTTGGATTGTTTGCAAGTTTGTCTGATTCTGAGGCCTTTGAAGGACTGAAAAGACTGTATTTATTAAGTAGGTGAAATGATTTCTTTCCGAGAAAACATCAAACAAAGCCTCAGTTTTAATGAGACAGAACTCTCTCCAAGTTCCCAAATGTCAGGAGCCTTCTTCATCATGCTCTCCAGAACAGAAAGTTATTCTCCTGAAATCTGTGCTTGACTTTCATTTGAAAACAGTCAAAAGATGGAGTCGTCTGGCTCAGAGAAATTTCTTCTAGATCACTAGAGAATCAATGCCCTGAATTCAATTCAGTTTAATAAGTATTTATTTATTTATTTATTTTTTACAGGGCAATGGGGTTAAGTGACTTGCCCAGGGTCACACAGCCAGTAAGTGTCAAGTGTCTGAGGCCGGATTTGAACTCAGGAACTCCTGAATCCAGGGCCGGTGCTTTGTCCACTGTGCCACCTAGCCGCCCCTAATAAGTATTTATTAATCTTCTACCATATGCTGGGCACTGTGCTAAACAAGGGACAAAGCCAAAAATGAAAATGGTCCCCTGCCTTCAAGAAGCTTATACTCTTGAGTTCTTATAATCTCTCTTCTTCTTTATCCTCTGCAACCAATTTTGGTGCATGAATGCAATCATTTTCATGGTGGTCTTTTTGCAAATGGTTTCCATGAGTACTGCAATATGAGATAAACAAATAACTCATAAAATGAAATTTCTTGTTGTCATTGGATGCATCTATTCATCAGCTAGCATTCATTAATGCCAACTGTGTGCTAGGCACTATGCTAAGCTCTGGGTACAAAAAGATATAGTGAAACATGCCCTGGTCTCAAGCAGTTTATATACTCTAATAGGGGAAACAAAATTTACATATATAGATACAGATATAATATGATACATATAATTATTATAACAATTATATAGTATGTATATATATTTTTGAAATCCAATTATACTTTGAACTACTTGAGAGTAGGGATTATTTTTTTTTTCCTTTGTATCCCAGTACATACAGTGCCTGGCACGGAGAAGGCATTTGATAGATGTTTATTGATGGACTGGCCAACAAATGAATACAAAGTAGTTTGGGGAGGAAATGAACCAGGTACTAGGGAGTCAGGAAAGAGTTTGTATAGAAAGACACAAGCCGAGTCTCAAAGGATTAAAACAACAACAATGACAACAACAACAACAATTCTTCTATTTGCTTCTCCATGAAGAGACTGTGAGCCATCCTTCCATTTAGCTGTAATTTTCTATTGGCTTTATTTATATTGATAAAATCAAAATTAATAGAATTCAGTTCTTCCAGTAATTTCCCTACTCACTGGTCATTGGACAAGGATCTCACATTTTGAGCACTCATACTTAATATGATATTTATGGTTGGTCTAAAATATGTATGATTCTTATCATCCTTCCCTGCCCCTTCCATTATCTCTCCAATTAGAAAAAATACAGAGACAGAAAAAGACAGATTGTTTAATTAAAGGCACAAACACATTTGATGGAGAATTTTAGAATCTGAAGCAAATATGATATTGACATTTATTTGATAAATAAAAACAGCTCGGCTCCCATATTTCTCTTTGAAGAGGTACAATCTCTTTTTATGAAGCAAATTCAGGAAAAAGTCGTGGAGAGGCAGCATGGTGTGGTGAAAAGAATCCTAAGCCTGAGTCAAAGTAGAGGTAGATGGGGGTAGTTGAGCCGACCCATCATGTCCCCCTCACCCATGTCCAACCTGGCCCCACTACCATCCTTGGTGGAGAAACTTCTCTTCAGGATTCAACCTGGCAGATGCTTATGCAGGAGTCCAGGTGCCTCGCCCCACCGGCCCCTAAAAACATAGCCACTAAAGACACAAGTAAAGAAAGTGATGGGACCATCACTAAAGTCTTTGATACTGTCAAATAGTTCAACACTAGAAGTTAATATCATTTTATTGTTTGAAATGACCCTAAACCTATATCTGATTGCTTACTGCTTTTGGTGGGGGGGGAAGGAGGGACAAAATTTGGAACTCAAAACTTTAAATAAAGGAGTATTTACTGAGAAAAAAAAAAGAAATGACACTAAAGAACATGCATTGCCATCTACTTTGTTATTAAATCCTATGGACCACCTACGCCTTTCAGTCTCAGTTTCCTCATCTGTAAAATGGAGATAAAAATGGCACTTATCTCATTGGATTGTTAAAAGGTTCAGATGGGATAATGTATGAAAAGATGATTTACAAACTATAAAACACAATGTAAATCTCAGCCCTGATCATTATGAAGGTACAGCGGTATCAAGTCTGCCCACTATAAGCTTAAAAATAAGTTTAGCTCCAAATATTTTTTTATTTTTTGTGGGGCAATGAGGGTTAAGTGACTTGCCCAGGGTCACACAGCTAGTGTCAATTGCCTAAGGTTGGATTTGAACTCAGGTCCTCCCGAATTGAAGGCCAGTGCTTTATCTACTGTGCCACCTAGCTGCCCCTCCCAAATAAAAGTTTTAAGAATGAAAGTCATTTCCCAACTGAGAAATGGTCAAAGGAAATGAACAGGCAGTTTTCCAGATGAAGAAATCAAAGCTATCTATTGTCATGTGAAAAAATGTTCTAAATCACTGTTGGTTAGAGAAATGCAAATTAAAACAAACACTGAGGTATGAAGTCACATCTATAAGATTGGCTAATATGATAAAAAATGAAAATAATAAATGTTGGAGAAGCTGTGGAAAAATTGGTACACTAATGCATTGTTGGTGGAGTTATGAACTGATCCAACCATTCTGGAGAGCAATTTGGAACTATGCCCAAAGGGCTATGGGACTGTGCATACCCTTTGACCCAGTAATACCACTCCTAGGTCTGTATCCCAAAGATGTCATAAAAAAGGGCAAAGGACCCATATGTACAAAAATATTTATAGCAGCTCTCTTTGTGGTGGCAAAAAACTGGAAATCAAGGGAATGCCCATCAATTGGGGAGTGGTTGAGCAAGTTGTGGTAATGTAATGGAATATTATTGTGTTATAAGAAATGATGAGCAGGCAGATTTCAGAACAACCTGGAAAGACTTTACATGAACTGATGCTGAGTGAAATGGGCAGAACCAGGAAAACATTGTACAGTAACAGCAACATTGCATGGTGATCAACTATGATCGACTTAGCTTTTCTCAGCAATACAATGATCCAAGACATTTCCAAAGGATTCATGATGGAAAATGTTCTCCACATCCAGAAAAAAAGAACTGTGGATTCTGAATGCAGATTGAACCATACTGTTTCTACTTTTGGTTTTTTTTTTTGTTTGTTTTTTGAGGTTTTCCCCTTTTCTTCACAACATGACTAATGTGGAAATATGTTTAACATGATTGTACATATATATGTTTAATGTGATTGTACATATATAACTATATATTGTACATATATATCAGATTGCTTTCTGTCTTAGGGGGGAGGGGAGGGAGGGAGAAAAATTTGGAACTAAAAATCTTATGAAAACAATCTTTACATGTAACTGGAAAAGAATAAAATACTTTTATGATTAAAAAATAGTAGAGGGAGAGGAGAGAAGGGGTTCAATTAAAAGTAATTAATAGGGGGCAGCTAGGTGGAGCAGTGGATAAAGCACCAGCCCTGGATTCAGGAGGACCTGAATTCAAATCCGACCTTAGACACTTGACACTTACTAGCTGTGTGACCCTGTGCAAGTCAGTTAACCCTCATTGCCGTGCCAAAAAAAAAAAAAAGATAATTAAGAAGCACAGGAAAATCCTTACCTATGTCAGGAGATTAGAGGGTGTGTGAATGTAACAAAAAAGAGAAAGCCTGATCCTTCTTTAGTTGGTGACTCTCTGCTGAGAGGTATTGATACATCTATTTGTTCATCTGACATTAACAATAAAAGAAATAAAGAAACCAAAAAAAAAAAAAAGTTTAGTTCCTAAGAGCCTTGAATTTCAGAGTATTAATGCCTGACTTAATAAGACTTCTTGGGTAGGGTTTTTCTTTCTAGCCACGGCCCAGAAAGCAAACTTCCCTCAGAGGCAGGTACTCATAAGCAACACCTTCCTCTTCTGGATATGTGTATTATCTTTATGTATTATCTTGTGTCAGTACTATATCACGTATCACTGTGTTCTGAATGTATGTGGAAAAGATGGTGAGATGTAGACCAAAATAGTGATAGTTAGATGGTTTCAGAATTGGTAGAATGGCTAGAGTCAAGGAATGGTCAATTCAACATCATCTTGGTAGAGAGTTTCCAGTAGAGTACACCAGAAATTTGTCCTGTGTGCCTTAAAATTTTTATCAGTGAGTTATAAGCCTTCCTTTATTTCTGCCACCCTCTAAACAGCTGCTAGAGTATTCCCTCCCCAAATCACTTTGTAATCCTCTTTTTTCCCTCTTTTAAATTGTATTTATTATTCATGTATGAAAAAAACCCAAGTATTTCCATACATAGTAGCATAAAAAAAAGACAATGGCATGTGAAATAACAAATTTATCATGTGCAATTTACTCTTCCTTTTAAATAGATAAGTAAAGTTATCATGTAACTTCCTTTTTTTTCCTCTTTTTTTTCTCCAACCCCCCCCCCCTTACCCCATAGAATGCCCTTCCTAAACTGAGATGCCTAGAATGGAGTTCACATCTCCTACATATTAAGGAAGGCAGAGTCTGCAGGTTGAGGGCTATGATAGTTTTGCTCTATGCTGCCCTGATCAGGCCACATCGGAGTTGTGGGTTCTGTTCTAGGCATCTCAGTTCCAGAAGGGCATTCCATGGATAAGCTGGTGAGTGTGCAGAGGAGGATCACTAGGGTGAGTGAAGGAACTAGGGATATCATACCTGGAGAGGAGAACACTTAGGAAGCCAGGTTTAAAATTCATTAAATTGTAATTTTATGACTTGATTATTTATTAAACCTTACTATGTGCCAGGCATAAATATAAGCAAGAAAAAGAAAAAAGAAAGAAGGAAAGAAGGAAAGAAGGAAAGAAAGAGCAGTCTGTGTCCTCAAGGAAGTTACATTCTAATGGTGGAAGACAACACAGAAAAGGGAGATGAAAAGTAGCTGTGTATGTGGTAGAGGATGAAGGGAGAGGGCCACTCCTGAGAGAGCCTGATGTGTTCATTGAAGGAAGATGAAGAGCTCTCTTTGGATGATCAAAGATGTGTGTGTGTGTGTGTGTGTGTGTGTGTGTGTGTGTGTGTGTGTGAGAGAGAGAGAGAGAGAGAGAGAGAGAGAGAGAGAGATTGATTAAAGTAGTTCAGCTTGGCCCTGGAAGCTGAAAACAGGAGTAAATGGCAGATGTGACAGGGATAAGTTGAGGCTTGATTTGAAAAACAACAATGACTTCCAAACAGTTAAATCTATCCACGAGTGGAGTGAGATGGTTAGGAGATAGTGGGTTACTCCTCCTTGGAGATATTCAAGCAGAGCCTGGATGACCATTTGTTGGGGATTCTTTGGGGGTGATTGGTTGAAATAGTCAACAGCTGAGATTTCCAACTCTCAAAATTCTGTAATTCTGGTGTGGTTGTATTTGAATTTATGAAACCGTGGTTGCCTGAGCAATGGAAAAATTGTAACCCACACTTTCCTGCATTGATTCCTTTCTGTAAGAAAATGAAAGTGTCAGGTGGAACTTTTTCTTCAATAGATGGTGTAGCAGATGGAGCACCAGACCAGGAGTCAGGAAGACTCCTCTTCTACAGTTCAAATCTGGCCTCAGACACCAGCTGTGTGACCCTTGGCAAGTCACTTGACATGTTTGCCTCAGTTTCCTTTTCTGTAAAATGAGTTGAAGAAGGTAGTGGCAAGTCACTCCAGTAGCTCTGCCAAGCAAACCCCAAATGGGGTCATGGAAGAGTTGGGCACAACTGAAAAATGACTAAACAATAAGAAGTGAGTAGCACCTCCAGGGATACCATTAGGTAGAGAGCCTTTGGCATGGTCAAAAGAGAACTAGACAGGATGTCCCAGTTCTTCTATCTCTATTAAATCTATAGCTATATTTACATGGACACACACACACACACACACACACACACACACATACACACACCCTTCCCTGTAGCCTAGAGAATGGAAAACTTCAACCAGACTCATTTTCTATTTGTTTTCCAAATTATCAAGTTTAAAAAAATCTCCTTAGGCCAGTTCCCCCTCCTCCTTTACACATGTTTATACAACCACACCCACACTCTCACACCCCCCAAGCACCAGGACTTGCCTCAAGCTGAAATTAATGGGGGTGTTGACCTCATCACAACTGTCTGAAGTGTATCTGCAGCCTGTGTCTGCTCACTCCAACCTCCACCCCAACCCCAGCACAGCTGGGGCAATCATCAGAGAACTTTAATACCGATCCCACCCCCCCAACACCCCCCCCCCCCATGTCAAACACCTGGAAATCCTGCTCTAGTCATTCTTGTCATTGCTCACATTTTATAGGAGGGCCTTGCCCTTTATTATGGTTTGGTATATGGTATACAAATCTGAGTCAATGTGGTTTTCTGTTTGTTTCCATAATTAGTGGAGACATTTTTTTTTAAATAGAGGGACTGCCTATCCCTCCCTCAGTCTCTCCAATACATTTACTACTCCCCCAACTATCATTCTAAGACTATCAGTGGAGCTAGAAAGAAAACAAACAAGCAATAGCAATGGAAGAGTTAAACACAAAATCAACAGATAAAATTATAGGTACTAAAAAAACAAAGCCATGAGCCTTGGGCCCCCTAATCCTTGGGAAGAGACAGGAGGGTGAGGTGAGGTGAGGAGAGAGGAGACAAATGGAGAACTTCAGTAGAAGTTGTAGTAGCCCTGGAACAACGGTATAGGAAATAGCATGGCCCAGGCCTTGGAGAGGAAATATAGGCCAATGGCTGGGTTGTATATGCAGAGTCTATGGCACTGGGGAGGCCCCAAATGAACAAGCTAGAGGATTATCAGGACAGGAAGCAATCTCTAAAGATGAGCGTGCCCAGTCACGAAGCCAGAGTGATGGCTCTGTCTCCAACATACTAAAAATACATGAGGGAGGTCTATAGAATGTCCAGAAAGTACCACCTGGATTTGACAACACTTCCTACTGTCTGTATGACTTTATACCCTGCATGGCTTTGAGCAAGTCCTTTCCTCTTTCTAGGACTTAGTTCCACCATTTACCAAATGAGGAGGAGTTTAACTAGATGATTTGCAAGGTCTCTTTTGCCTCTAGATCCTTTTGTTTATGGGAAAACAGGATCAAGAATTAGGTCAAGAATTCTGAAAGGGTGAGAAGGCTTGAAGGATTTTCTTTTCTTTTTGGTGAGGTAATTGGGGTTAAGTGACTTGCCAAGGGTAACACAGCTAGTAAGTGTTGTGTCTGAGGTCAGATTTGAACTCAGGTCCTCCTGACTCCAGGGCCAGTGCTCTATTCACTGCACCACCTAGCTGCCCCCGGCTTGAAGGATTTTCAATCTACATTTACAAAGATGAAAACTCAGATCCATCAGAGTATCCCTCCATACCCCCGCCCCCCTTAAGAAGGAAGGAAAGGAAAGGAGGGAGAGATGGAGGAAAAAGGATCTGGGAAAGAGAAAGGAAGGGAGGAAGAAATGGAGGAAGGGAAGGAGGAAGGAAGGAAGGAAGGGGAAGAGGAAAGAAGGAGGGAGAGATGGAGAAAGAAGGATCTGGGAAAGAAAGAGAAAGGGAGGGAGAAAGTAATGAAGGAAGGGAAGGAGAGAGGAAGAAAGGAAAGGGAAGAGGAAGGGGAAGAGAGAGATGGAGGAAGAAAGAACTGGGAGAGAAAGAGAAATAAAGGAAGAGAGGGATAAAGGAAGAAGGATCTGGGAGAGAGAGAAAAAGATAAAGAGAGAAATAAAGAAAGGAAGAGAGGGATGGAGGAAGGAAGGAGTGAGAGATGGAGGAAGAAGGAAATTAGAGATAAAGAGAAATAAAGGAAAGAAGAAAGGATTGAAGGAAGAACAATCTGTGAGAGGAAGAGAGAAAGAAAGGAAAGGAGAGGGAGGAATAAAAGAAAGCAAGGAAGGGGAGAGGAAGGAAGGAGGGAGAGATGGAGGAAGAAGGCACTTGGAGAGAGAGAAATAAAGGGAGAGAGAGGAAAAAAGGAAGGAAGGGAAGGAGAGAGGAAGGAAAGAAGGGGAAGGGAAGGAAGAAATGAGAGATGGAAGAAGAAGGAACTGGGAGAGAAATGAAGAAATAAAGGAAGAGAGGGAAGGAGGAAGAAAGGAAAGGAAAGGAAGGAAGATAGAAAGAAGAAAAAGAAGGAAAGGAAAGAAGGAAGGAAGAAATGAAGAAAGAAAAAAGAGACAAAAGAGCCCAGCATGTGTTGCCTGTGTTTTTCCAGATGTGGATTTGCTGATAAAGGATTGGCTTTCCTGAGCAGCTGCCTTCCACTAAGGAAACAGAAGGAGATAGGATTTCAGCGGGGTTCTCACAGTGCTGAATCAGCAGATTTTGGGCCCTGGCGGAATTCTGCCAGCTTGAGCAGCCTCTTCACACCATTATCCAGGCTATGAGTAGGGCAGTTTGCTTGTCAGGCCTGGTGTGAGTGTGAGAGTGTTTACACAAGAAGCTAGAGCTGGAGATGAGGAGAGCAGAGTCTTGGGGGATGAGGCAGAGGGGAAATGTTCATTTTCATTTTATTTTGTTTCTTCCTCTTTGAGTGAAGCAGTTAGTTAAAGCTTGTGGAGAGAGAGGGTTTTGTTTGTTCATTTCTTCTAAACTTCCAGCTTCATCCTGTCATGGAGGTGAGACCCTTTGAAGACTATACTTGTGAAGCAAACTCTGACAGGAGCTACCAAGTTAAGAAGGCTTCCAATGGGTGCTGGGTGATGGACTGGATTATCTGTCATTCTAGGATCAATTTAGCTAAGTTCCTAGAAGCTCATCACTAGGCTGTCTTGAGGGTCAGGGATTTTTCAGTCACAGCTCTCAAAGCCCATCTATTATCTATTGGTGAAGGAACACCATCTGCATCAGTGAAGGATGCAAAACCAAACATCCTTGAAGTACTGTTACTTTCAGAGGTTTTTACACACTAAAACACACACACACACACACACACACATCACTTCACAATGGTCTATGGTTGTTTCTTCTTTGGCATTAAGTGGGTTCCTGAATTAGATGACTCTGAAGTAGATACAAGTTGGCTTCATAGTCAAGAACCAAAATATAGTCATTCAGCTAGTATTTATTAAGTACTTATTAAACTCCAGGGACATAAGGAAAGTTTAAAACAAAACAAAACAAAACAAAAAAAGGGGCAGCTAGGTGGCGCAGTGGATAAAGCACTGGCCCTGGATTCAGGAGGACCTGAGTTCAAATCTGGCCTCAGACACTTGACACTTACCAGTTGTGTGACCCTGAGCAAGTCACTCAACCCCAATTGCCTCACATACCAAAAAAGAAATTTCATATCTTATTGCAGCCCAAGATAACATTTGCTTTTTTGGGGGGGGTGTTCCACATAATGATAATGATGACTATGTTGATGATAACAATAATAAAAATAATAACTAATATGTATACAGAGCTTTGGGGGAGCTATGTAGTACTGTGGATAGATTGCTGAGCTTAGAGTCAGGAAGATTGATGTTCCTGAGTTCAAATCTGGCTTCAGACACTTTCTAGCTGTGTAACCCTAGGCAAGTCAATTAAGCCTGTTTGCCTCAGTTTCCTCAAATGTAAAATAAACTGGAGGGGGAAATGGCAAACCACTCCAGCATCTTTGCCAAGAAAATTCCAAATGGTGTCATGAAGAGTTGGACATGACAAAAACAACTCAACAACAACAACAACAACATAAGATCATCTAAAGAATGAGGTTTGATGTGTGCATAACAGTTTTTTTTTTTTTGGCTGGGCAATGGGGGTTAAGTGACTTGCCCAGGGTCACACAGCTAGTAAGTGTCAAGTGTATGAGGCTGGATTTGAACTCAGGTACTCCTGAATCCAGGGCCAGTGCTTTATCCACTGCGCCACCTAGTCGCCCCCTGCACGTAACAGTTTTGATGTGATGCTACAAGTAAAAGGCTAATGTAGAGAGATTGTGTGACTGGGGTGGCCAAGGAAGAGGACCTTCTCTGCTGATCCAGTGACCCAAGAAAATGGGTTCCAGAAATTGTCATATTTGTAATACAAAATGGAAGGATGCCTCATCTTATAAAAATTTTAAATTTATTGTTCAAAATTTATAAAAGTAAATAAATACAAAAGAAATTAAAATTTAATATTCAAAATTTCACAGAGTAAATGAGTATTAAAAATGAAAATAAACTCTCAAATGATTCTTGGGGGGTAATTCTGTGGCAGTTATACTTCTGAAGTTATTTATTAAAACTTAAACCTGCACTAAGACTTTTGGGACAGTCTAATTATCTAAATTATCTAATTTAGATTGTCCCAAAAGTCTTAGTTCAGGTTTAAGTTTTCATTTATCTTGACAACAACCCTGGGAGATAGGAGGATGTTATTATCCTCACTTTATTGATAAGGAACAGGGAGATAGAATTTAAGTGTCATCCAGGGTCATGAAGCTAGTCTGAAACACTTGTCTGAAATAATATTTGAACTTTGGTCAGATCTGACACTAGCCACTGTACCACCTAGTTGCCTACATCATACATCATACATCATACATCATACATCATACTGCTTCCTCATCTTGAATTCTGTAGTCGACTACAATTCCCTGCTATTTTCCAGACAAACTGCTGCCTATCCATGCCTCCATTATTTTGTATTTGTAAAGCCAGTTTGGGGAATCCAAGTGTACAAAACTTTGTTGTTGTTGTTCAGTCAGTCATGTCCAACTCTTCATGACCCCGTGGATCATATTGTCCATGAGGTTTTCTTGGCAAAGATCCTGGAGTGGTTTGCCATTTCCTTTCTTGGTTCATTTGACAGATGAGGAAACTGAGGCAAACAGGGTCACACATCCAGTTAGTGTCTGAGGCCAGGTTTGAATTCAGAAAGATGAGTCTTCCTGTACTCTATCTACTGCATGACCTAGCACATTGCAGGTGATTAATAAGTGTTTACTAAATGAAACTGAATATCCTCTATAAGTACCTGGCATAGTAAGTACACAGTAGGCTCTTAATAAGTTTCTGTTGACTTGACAATGGTGCAGGTGAGAATACTTTCCATTTCCTGATACTGTTTGTCTGGGGAGCCATAGGGAGTAGTGGTGATTGGGGGAGGGGAAGAGAAGGGGGAAGATGTACACAATCTTCCCGTTCCCATGGATATCTGTAGAGGTCTTCTTTCTCCCTGAGGTTGGCTTCAGCCTTGGTCTTGGCTTTGGTCCGACAGGCTAGAGGGCCAGGGAGAAGAGCTTCCCTCTTCCCCTCTCCCCACGGCACTATTCTAATGAAGCTCCAGACAAGGGCTCTCCCCCCAGGGGCTCACAATTTCAAATAGATGACATAAACCAGACAAACACACAGCAGGTGGTTTTTTCCAAAACATAAGTGAGCAGGAAAAGGGGTTTCTATGGTAACCCTACACACACATTTTAGCAGGTTTTGCTCTTTTTTAAAAATCAAAACAAAACCTCAGATATACCCTTTGAATTTGTATCCCAGAAGACTTTCAAATAGCACTGATAACTATAATAAACTAATATAATAATAGCTAACGTTTCTATAACATTTTATGCTTCATTTAGTGCTTTAATCCATTAATAACGATAATAGCTAGCACATAATGTTTTACGGTTTGCAAAGTTCTTTATAATTTTTATCTTATATTATCCTCACAACTCTGAAACAAAGGTGCTATGATTATGCCCATTTTACAGATAAGGAAACTGATGAAGACAGAGATTAAGTGACTTGCCCATAGTCACACAACTGTCTGAGGATTTAAACTAAGGTCTTCCTGACTCTAGGGCCAATGCTCTATCCATTGTGACACTAGGGTTTTTCATGTGACCCTTACAACAATCCTATGAGGCAGAGAAATCACATGTTATTTCCCCCATTTTATCTATCTATCTATCTATCTATCTATCTATCTATCTATCTATCTATCTATCTATCTATTTATTTATTTATTTTTGCAGGGCAGTGAGGGTCAAGTGACTTGCCTAGGGCCACACAGCTAGTAAGTGTCAAGTGTCGGAGGCTGGACTTGAACTCAGGACCTCCTGAATCCAGGGTCGGTGCTCTATCCACTGCACCACCCCCATTGCCCCTCCCCCATTTTAAAGATAAGGAAACTGAGGTTCAGGAAGGTTAAATGATTTGCCCATAGTTGCATGCCCAGCAAGTATCAGAGGCAGGATTGGACACAGGTCATTCTTGTCTCCAAGTCTAATACTGAAGGATCAGGATTAAAGATAAACCACCCTACCCCTGCCTTGTAGGTGTAATTGGTGCAATAACACCCCCATATGAACACAAGAATGGGGTAGCTAATTCTCACCCTGTGCAGGGCCAAGAGAGATGACTAAGAAGACCCTCACTGCCCTGCAAAAATAAATAAATAAATAAATAAATAAATAAATAAACAAATAAACAAACAAACAAACAAACAAACAAACAAACAAACAAATAAATAAATAAATAAATACCAGTAGATCATTTGGCCATTCATTCATTACTCCCATTTTTGTTACATGATTTATCTACCTCATTTTCTGACCACATATCTCTTGGATGGCACCCTTTATTGCTGAAATTCTTTATTGGTGAATATCGCAAAAGGCACCCATGTTCTAATAGTGGCTAGAGAGTTAGCTTTAGAGTCAGAAGTACAGGGTTTAAATATTGGACCTTACATATACTGGTCTTTTGATTCTAGGTAACTTCTTAGTGATACAGGCAATCCTTAAGAGTCTAAGTTACATAGTAGGTGCTATAACTGTGAATTAGTAGAGGGGAGATTCCTCTCAGGGAATTATCCTTATCAGAGGTTCCCAAAATGTGCTCCACAGACCCCTGATGGTCTCTGAGATCCTTTTGGGGAATTGGCAAGGTCAAACATAAAACTTAGACTCTATTTGCCTATTAACACAATCCTCCCTTTTCCAACTACTTATCTGTGTGAAGCCAGATATTCTTCGTATACCTCAACCAAAATAATTTAAGATTGAATGTAGAAACAGATATAATAATCTAGCTCTCTTTTATTAAGCCAGACATTAAAGAGATTTGCAAAGATATGTAAAGCAATGCTGCTCCTCTCACTAATTTTTGTTTGTTTAGGGATAGTTATTTTTCATTAAAATGCGGTTTCTGTTAACATAGAAGACATTAATGGCATGTTTCCTAGATTTGCGGATGCCACAGAACTAAGAGGGCCAGCTGACCTACTGGAAGAAAAAGTCAAGATGCAAAGAGATAGTAACAGACTAGAACATTTGACTGAATCAAATGAGATAAAAATATAATAGAAATACATTTAAAGTAATATTTATTTTTGGAAGAAAATGACCTCACAAATAAAATGAAGTGAAAATACGGTTAGGTGACAGTTCATGTTTTAGTGAAAGGCAAGCTAAATAAGAGTTTACAATATCACAGGCCAAGAAAATTAATGTGATCCTAGATTAGCAAGCCATCTTTATGCCGTGCCTCCTTACCTGTTCCACCTCCCACGACAGGAGCCTTGCTCACTGCTGCTTGAGGTTTTATAACTAGCTTGACCCAGATTTGCCACGATGTTGGCTGCTCTTCTCCATCTTCAAGCCATGCCACAAATTACCTCTCCTTTCCCCTCCTTTCCACCTCTAGCTCATGGAACAATAATCAATCGACACTACCCTTCTCAGAAAAGACATGCCAGGAGCAGCTAGGTGGCACAGTGGATAGAGCACCAGCCCCGGAGTCAAGAGTACCTGGGTTCAAATCCAGCCTCGGACACTTAACACTTACTAACGGTGTGACCCTGGGAAAGTCACTTAACCCCAATTGCCTCACCCCAAAAAAAAAAGAAAAAAAAAAAAAGAAAAGACATGCCAGTCAATTATAGTATGCCTCCACTCCTTATCCCTAGGATTTCCCATACCCAATTATCCCTCTCTAGCCACCATTCCCTTATGTTGGCTGCCTTCTCTTATTAAAATGTAGGTTCCTTGGGGCCAGGGGCCATTTTTCTTTTTGTATCTGTATTGTCAAAGTTTAGCAGAGTGCCTGGGACCTAGTAAGTAGTGGGGAAGAGAATAAATGCCTGCAATATGTCAGGCAACATGCTAAGCACTTTTTACAAATATTATCTCATTTTGTCTTCTCAACAACATTTTGAAGGACAGTTGAGGTTTACAGTTGAGGAAACTGAGACAAATAGAGGCCAGGGTCACATAGTTATCAAATATCTGAGGCTGGATTTGAACTCAGGTCTTCCTGACTCCAGGTCCAGTGTTCAATACACGGTACCACCAGCTGCTTCCAAGAATATCACAAATGCTTTCCCCCCACCTTCTATCCAATCTTTTGAGAGGCATGAATAAGAAATTTCTACTCCTTCTGTTCTCCTGGCCCAGCCATGCTAGATCTAGACTGCTGTGTTCAGTTCTGGGTACTACACTTTAGGAAAGACATTTGTAGAAGTCACTGGTTGAATGGTCACCAGTTGTTTAGCTAAGAGTTGAGAACTACATGAAAACTGTCTTCAACTAATTGAAAGGTTGCAATTTGGATAGATTGAATTTCTTTTGAAGTTGGGATTGGTAGAAGAGGTCAGAATTAGGAGTGCATTAGGTCAAAGTTACTGGGAGACTGATTTTGGCTCTGTATAAGGGAAAACTTCATAGTAACTATGGATATGCAAAAGTAGAATAGACTTTTTTTGAGGAGGCAGTAACTTCTCCATCACTAGAGATTTTGAATCAAAGTCTGGATAATAACCATTGCTGGGAATCTAAAAATGTTTTACAAAGATTCTTTTTTCAGGTATGGGTTGGACTAAATGGCTCTAAAGTCCCTTCCAAATCTCAAAATTTGTGTTTAGTTAAGCCTCGAGTCTCAGACATAAGGGAGATTAGTTTTATACACACACACACAGTTGTTCATCCTTCCTACCTGAAGAGGACCAAAGTGGCATCATGAAGTTGGCGTGTTAACTGTTTTCTTGGGGTTAACTGTCAGGCCAAAATTAACATAAGTGCCTCTCGAGGACCAAAATCTTAAATTTTTTTAATACTATATTATTACATGAAATAGAACATTATGGTGGCACTGGAAGAATACTGATGTTAAAGTGGCAGACCATTGTTTCAGGTAGAAGGTCACTAAGAATGCTGCCTATGGTACTTTCAGCCAAAATGGCTCTTGAATGAAGTTGGGTAGTCCAGTTCCCATAAATTTACACCAGCAAAAATTGAAAAACAGCACCAGACCAAAAAAATTATTGAAAAATGCACTGATAATCTAGAGTAAATTATTTTATTTACCCCAGAACTATACAAAAATTACCCAGAAATCCATGAGCAAAAGGAAAGGAAGCATGCTAGAAAAGTCTTCACAACAGCAAGCAAACAATATGAACAGAGACACCTATAATCTGCAAAGTTCTCTATTTGGAGACAGCAAGATCAGAGAGCTCACAAGAGAAGAGTCCCAAAGTTGTTGAGAATTCAGAGTGAACAATGAAAGGAACCAGGAATGATAGCAGTCAATGTGCCACACCAGGATACCCTAGGTGAAGAGGTTCCAAGGTTCTTGCTCTCAGTCCTAAGATGCCACAGAGAGCCATAAGGACCTAGTACTCTGAACCTTAAAGACGGAGGGGGGCGGGGTTGCTAAAACTAAGTACTCTCAGTATAGACATGTCCAAGGAGTGAAGGTCAGCAGAGGAATCCTGAGTATCCCAATACCAAGCAGAGGTAATCACCCTGCCAAAAAGCAGCAGGGGGTGGGGGTCGGGGGGGGGGGGGGCAGAGCCTGCCCTGGCTATGGAGCTCCAACTCAGCTCCTAAGTTTGAAGATATTAGTAAACAAAAGAAGCCCCTGACCAATGTTAAAAAAAATTATAGATGCAGAGATCCCCAAAATTCAACCTATAAGAAGAAACTTCGTAACCTCAAGCAGAGTATCAAAAGAAAAATAAAACCACCTGATTTTTCCACGAAGATTACAGGAATACCTAGAATAAAGGAAACAAGAGATTTCTAAAATATGAAATAAAGCTCTGGAAGAAGGAATCAGGAGGAAAATAAATACTTAGAACAGAAAGTAGTAAACCTTACCCAAGTATGGGAGTGTCTTAAAGTTTAACAGAAATCAACGACTCCACGAAGTAACAAGATTAAAATACCTAAAAGTAGAAGAAAATGTAATGCTTCTGCTATTTTTTTAAAAAGCAAATCTAGAAAACAGGCCAAGGAGAGATAATTTAAGCATCGTTAGATTCTCTAGAAACCACACTTTTAAAAAAGCTAATATATTAGAGTTCAAGAAGTCATAGAGCTCAACTAGAACCAAAGGAGAAAGTAAAAAGAGAGAGTACATTGATCATCTCCTAAAACCCCCAGAGGAAAAGTCCCAGAAATGTTATAGACAAAATCTAGAGTATCTAGATCAAGGAAAACAAAAAAAGAATACTTCAAGCCAGGAGAAAGATAGAGTTCAAGAATAGGGGAATGTTATGGGGGAAAATGAGCCTTTAATGGAAGAGGACTTTCAAGTATTCATGATGAAAAGAACAGATCTGAATATAAACTTTAAATTGCAAAAAAAACAGGAATCAAGAGAAACATATAAAGGCTTATATTTATATGTAAAATATTTTTAACCAATTGAAAGGGATTAAGTGATTAATTCTAATGCATTCTAATAGTGAAATAAATGTCTCTTCAAAATATTAATGTCTTTATCTATCACAGAGGTAATGAATGAAGACAAACAGGGACTAGGTTGTTGATGGTTTTAGGGTTGGTCTATTTTGATGGTCTTAAAAGGAGAAAAAAAGGAATATACTAGGAAAAAAGTAAGGAAAAGGAAGTAGTATCTACTATGTTCTGGGTTATGGGAGAAGAATAAACAAAGATAGAGAAAGATTAGGAGAGTAGCCCTCACATAAATATCACCCTTATTAGAACTGGACAAAGGAGAGTTGAACACATATTCATATAGAAAGACACTCACTTAGGATTTAGTATGTTCTTGTTTAGTCCAACTCTTTTAAAACCCATTTGGGGTTTTCATGGCAAAATTCCAAAGTGGTTTGCCATTTCCTTCTCCAGCTCATTTTACAGATGAGGACCTGAGGTGAAAAGGGTTAAATGACTTGCCGAGGGTCACACACCTAGTGTCTGAGGTTAAATTTGAACTCATTCACTCTATCCACTGTGCCACCTAGTTGCCACTAAGGATTTGGTATAGTAACAAATTAAACTAAATAGAAAAATGATTTGGGTTAAAGAAAGAGAAAGGTTTAAGAGGAAGGGTTTAGTCACAAAAAACAAAAACAACTCCAACTTTAGAGGATGGATGGATCATAATAGGGTGATGAGAAGGGAAGGAAGAAAGTGTGAGAACCACTGATTAGGATCTGGGTGAGGTGATGAAAGGAAGAACAGTTGAGTGGGAATAGATTGCTACAATAACAGAATACTAGCGCTGATCATATTTCTTCTCTTTGGGTCTTCTTTGTCAAGGGGGGGACAAAGGGAGAGAAAAAAGTGTAAGAGAATAAAATGGAAGGAAATACACAATTAATAAGCACAATTTTCAATGTGAATGGGATAAACTCACTCATAAAATAGAAGATTATTGAGGGGCCTAAAAAGCAGAATCAAATAATATGTTGTTCACAAGATATATACTTGAAACAAAGATTCACACAGAATTAAAGTGAGGAGATGGAAAAAATTTATTATGTTTCAAATTAACTAAAAAAAAAATCAGGGAGATCAGTGATCATGATCTTAGAAAAGGCAACATTAAAAATAGGCATGGCTGGGAGCAGCTAGGTGGCACAGTGGATGGAGCACCAGCCCTGGATTCAGGAGGACCTGAGTTCAAATCTGTCCTCAGACACTTGACACCTACTAGCTGTGTGACCCTGGGCAAGTCACTTAACCCCAATTGCCTCACCCCTCACCCCACCCCCCCAAATAGGCACGGCTAAAAGAAATAAATGGGATAACCATATTATGCTAAAAGTTACCACTTACTGTTGAGGGAACCACCATCTTCCCAGTCACTCAAGCTTACAACTGACATGCTATTCTTGACTCCTTGATTTCTTTCATCTCACCATATCCAATCTATTTGCCAAGTCCTGTTGATTCTCTCATCTTAACATATGTGGTTTCTTGTCTCCTATGGTATTACCACTATTCTGGTATACATCTGAACTATTGCCATAGCCTGATGTTGGTTTTCCTGCCACAAGTCTCTCCCCACTCCAATCCATCCTTTGCCTTCAGCTATCAAAGTCATCTTCCTAAAACTTAATTCAAACAATGTCATTTGCCTCCTCTCCCCTCCCCCATTAAATAAACTTCAATGGTTCCTTATTGTCTCCAGGACCAAATACAAAATTCTCTCTTTGGAATTTAAAGTCCTTAACAACCTTCTCCCTTCCTATTTTTCCAGTCTTTTTATACCTTACTCCTTTCCATGTATTCTATAATCCAGTGATATTGATCATGTTGCTGTTCCTTGCATAAGACTTTCCATATTCCAATTCAGTATTTTTACTGGCTCCTTCCCATGCCTGGAATATTCTTCTTTCTCATCTCTGCATCCTGGCTTCCCTGGCTTCATTCAAGTCTCAGCTAAATTCCATCTTGTGCAAGAAGCTTCTTCTGGTCCCCCTTAATGCTAGTGCCTTCCCTCTTAAATTACTTTCAATTTAACCTGTTTGTATCTTATTTGTACATACTTGCTTGTTTGTTGTCCACCCCCATTAGAATGTAACCTACTTGGGGGGAGGGAGGGGAGGGAGGGAGAAAAATCTGAAATTGGAAAGCTTGTATAAACCAAAATTGAGAACTATCTTTACATGTAATGGGAAAAAATACTTTATTAATTTAAAAATAAAATATATTAAAAAAAAAAAGAATGTAACCTACTTGATGGGGCAGCTGGGTGGTGCAGTGGATAGAGCACCGGCCCTGGATTCAGGAGGACCTGAGTTCAAATCCGACCTCAGACACTTAACACTTACTAGCTGTGTGACCCTGGGCAAGTCACTTAACCCCAATTGCATCACCAAAAAAAAAAAAAAAGAATGTAACCTACTTGAGGCCAGGGACTATTTTTGTCTTTTTTGTATCCCCAGAGTTTAGAAAAGTGCTTGGCATATAATAAAGTGCTTAAATGCTTATTAACTTACTTAAAGGAAAAGATAATTGAATTATAAGGAAAAAAGACAGAAAAGTTATAATAGCATGTGACCTCTCACACCTAGATAAATCTAACAAAAATTAAAAATAAAAGAACTTAGGTAAATTAATAGAATTTTAAGAAAGTTAGACAGGCTAGATCTCTGGCAATTATTAAGTAGAAATAGAAAGAGATATACATATTTCTTAATGGCATATGACACCTTTACAAAAACTGACCCTGTCCTTGAGCTTAGAAATTCATAAACAAATGCAGAAAAAAAGAAAAATAATTACAATATCTTTTACTGGATACATATAATAAAAATTAAAATCAATATACTTTGAATAAAGGAACAAAGCTTAAATGAAAGCTAAATAATTTAGTCCTAAAGAAGTAGTGGATCCAAAGAGATATCAGACAAACAATGAGACGATATGCCAAAACTTTTGGTACAAAGTCACAACAGTTCTAGAGGGAAAATTTATTTATGTAAATACAGTCATCAACAAAAGAGAGAAATAGTAAATCAATGAACTAGATATGTGAATAAAAAAAGTATAAATGCTACATCTTAAAAACCTTCAATATGATGCCAACATGAAATCTTGAAAATCAAAGATTAGCAAAAGTGAAAGCAAAAACAAAAAACAAACAAAAAAACCCCTATTTAATTAGAAAATAAAACTAGGAACTGTTTTTTTTTGGGGGGGAAGAAGAAAAAACACTAATAAAATAGATCAACCATTGATAATCTGATTTTTTTTAAAAGGAGAGGACACCAAACTACCAATATAAAAATGAAAAAGGAGAATTCACAAGAAATGAAGAGGAAATAAAGGAAATTATTACAAACTATTTCCCCCAATTAAATACCAACAAAATTGATCAATTAAATATCATGAATGAATCTTTGCATAAAATATAAAATACCAAGATTAACAAAAAATAGAGAATTCAAATCGCGCAATTTAAGGGAAAGAAATAGAACAAGCCATAAATAAACTTCCAAAAGGGAAAAAAAAATACTCAAGATGGATTTACAATTGAATGTTATGAAAGATTAATTTTAATACTATGTATATTTCTAGCAAAAACAGAAAAATAAAACATCCTATTAAATTCCTTATGTGATTAAAAAAAAAAAGATCCCCTTGATACCTCATCCAGGAACAAATCAGAAGGGGGAAATCATAGGGCAACATCTTAAATGAAATTAATAACGCCAAAAAACATAGAATAAAGTTTTAGCAAAGAGTCTATAGCAACATATAAAAAAGATTATATTCAATGATCAGGTGGCATTTATACCACAAATGTAGAATTGTTTCAATATTAGGAAAACTGTACACAAAATGGACTGTCCTGACAACAAAAATGAATTAAAATGACCCAAGTATATCAACAGAAGTAGAAACAGCTTTTGATAAAATGCAACACCCATTTCTGTGAAAAACACCCCAAAAAAGGCATTGGAATAAATGGATATTTCCTTAAAATGATACATAATATATCTATAAAATAGATAGCATTTTATATATACACATACACACACATATATATATACATACATACATTCATAGACATACCTTTACATATGTACATGTGTGTATGTATATAAAGTTTAGAGATCTTTCTAGTAATACTAGGAGTAGAAAAAGATATCCATTGTGATCACTATTGTGGGACATTGTTCTAGATATACTAGCTATAACTACGACAAGAAAAAGTAAGCAAGTAAGCACTGGCAAAGAGAGAACAAAAGTTACTCTTTGCAAATGATACAATAATGTACTTAGATAAACCTAAAGATTCAAAGGATATACTAATTCAAACAGTAACAGGATAGAAATGTAACAATAGTGTATCATCCTCAGAACATGTGTGGTGTTCAGTCTGATGCCAGCCCACATGGAAGAGGCTTAGGAGCCTGTTTGGGCAGATATTCCGTTCCTGGTCCCCCTACCACATGAAGAAGAAGAGTATATCAACTGGTTGGTGAGCCAAAACTAAGCATGCCTTCAAAAGGCACTAATCATCCAGTTACTTGCACGGATGTGTTTGAGGAAGCAAGGACTAATGAAGGCCTCCCAGCTGGGGGAGAAGGCTCTGAATTTTATCTCCATACCCAGGTTTCTGTCACGTGGTCCTTGAGTACATGGCCCTGCTTTTTTTTTTTTCTTGTGGTCTCTCTTATATGTCTATTCTTTCCTGCTTTAGGTGAAAGACTATTGGGAGGGCTACAGACTGTTAGCTTTGAAAGGTCAGAATACTGAGTGAGTCCCAGAATGCTGAGAGCTAGTGTCCACAAATTTGTTGGAGGCCAAGCACATGTGAAGTGAAAACAGAGGCCCCAAAGAGTAACCTATTTGACCCAGCCCAATGGTAGCTAAGATGCCAATTCATCTAGTACCCATGCTGCATTTAAAATGAAATTGGTGGAGCAAATGTTTTGTTTGATCTCATTCTCCTTAGGAACAAAATAGTATGTGAGAGAGTGTCTCCGCAATGTTTAAGGGGGAAATGTTTGTAACTTCTTCATATATTGTCTCAAAATCCCTTTGTAAAAAGCTGATTGAGATTATTTGGCTAAATGATACTGGGATGCTAATTACTGGAGAGTACTGTTGATACAAGGGAGATACTAACTGTAATTTTTGATTGATATTAGGAAGAGTATACTGGAATGAGAGTTTGAGCAAATGACATTAAAAGATGATGTCCTTCGCCCCCACTACCTCAAGATTACACTTCGAACTATGAGTGGGATATACAGTACTGCTCTTGTGAACCCAACTTACTTGTGAGAGTTGGATTTGGGATTAGGAACCTCAGAATTTATAAGTACTATATAAAATCAAGCTATAAAAATGATTAGCTTCTCTGCATTTTACCAAAACAAAAACAAATAAAAAAACCACCAGCATGAAAAGATAGATAAATTTCATTCAAAAATGGCTTAAGAATATTTAAATTAACCTACCTAGAAATAAAAAAGGGATTATACAAATACAATTACAAAACAATCTTTACAGAAATATAGACCTAAATAATTGGAGAGAGATTGACTGCTCATGGTTGGGACGTGCCAGTAATTATCTAAATTTACTTATTCAGTGTCATACCAAGCAAACTTTCAATATATTACTTAACAGAATTGGAAAAAATAACAAAATTCATCTGGAAGAAAAGAAAATGAAGGATATCAAAGAAAATAATAATAAAAAGTGGAAAGGAAGGGGATCTAACAGTACCAGATCAAACTGTACTACAAAAGTAGTTATAATCAATGCTATTGTGTACTACTTAAAAATACAAAAGTTGATCAGTGAAACAGAGTAGGAACACAAAATCCAGAGGCAAATAAACAATAGAGCATAGTGTTTGATAAAATCACAGACCTCAACCACTGAGGAAAGGACTGACTCACTATTTAACGAACACTGCTAAGAAAACTAGAAAGCCGTCTGGCAAAAATTAGGTTTATACCAACATCTCACATCATTTGCAACTATAATCTCAAAATGGATACATGAATCAGATATAAAGGTCACATTTATAAACATTAGAAGAAAAGGGAAGGAAATAATCTTTCTCAACTATGGATAGGAGAAGAGTTCTTAACCAGAGATAGAGAGAATCACATGAGGTTAAAAGAACAGTTTTGATTATATAAAATTGAAAAGCTTTTCCACAAATGAAACAAAGATGATAAGATTTAAAGGAAAATAATTATTCGGGGGGGGGATCTTTGCAGTAAGTTATTCTGAAGATAAAAAAACTGACATCCAAGATATTAAGGGGAATTAATTAAAAGACATAAAAGAACTATCTCCAACCAGATAAATGGTCAAAGGACGGGGAATTTTTCAGTCAGTCAGTCATTTCATCTTTTACTCAATACAGAAAGGATCAGTATATATAAAAATATTCATGGCAGCAACTTTTGCAGCAAAGAACTGGAAGCTAAGTGAGTATTCATCAATTGGAGGAATGGCCAAACAAATTATAGTATGTAGATATAACAAGCATTATATCATAAGAAATTATGAAAAAGATTTAAAGAAACATAAGAAGACTTTTATGAACTCATGAAGAGTGAGGCAAGTAGGATCTGAATTGCTGTTCAAAACTGTAAAGAAAAACAACTTTGAAAGACTTAAGAACTCTGATAAATGCAATGACCAATTGAAATTCCTGAAGATCAGTGATGCTTGTTTTCTACCCCTTGAAAGGAAAATTGTATAGTAGAGATGAAAAAATGAGACCTACACTTTCACACATGATAAATGTATAGATTTGTTTTGTTTAACTGTTAAGTCATTACTAGAATTTTCTTTTTTAGTTAAGTGGGGAATTGAAGGGTAGAAGAAGACTAGTAATAGTGATGTCTGTCTGCTTCCCATCCAAAAAAGGAGGGAGGGAGGGGATAAAGAAAAACATCAATGGAACATTTAAAAATGCAAGGAAGTGATTAGAAGGAGGTTCAGAGGTTAACGCTAACAAGTGACACACCTCTGGGGCTAACATACTGAACTGAATACATAAACACACAAATTAATAAGCTTTATATAATGAAATGCATAATTTAATGTACAATCCTCTTTTTCTGTTCTTTGTACATAGAAATATTCACATTTGTTGGTGTTTGCCAAGTTCAAAAGTCCAAAGAGTAAAATAAAATAAAAACAAAATGGAAAGTTACAAAGTTTCAAGAAGTCTGAAAAACTAACTTTTGCCTACAGTGAAAATACAACTAGAGCCATTTTGGTCCCTCTTAGCTTCCTTTCTCTTTTTCTGACTAATTAATGGAATCATAGGATCTCAGAATTTGAAACAATCTCACACTCTTATCCAGGATTTCTTGCCCTGGGGCACGACTCTACCTTATTCTTGTTGGGGTCACATTCCAGACCTTCCAGGTTTCAGGCTCCTATTTCAAGGTATGTCTGGGTTGGCTTTAGTTTCTAGGATTTTTAAGCCCTTCTAGAACTTTCTTCCTAGTTTTCTTTCTTAGTGTAGGGTTTATATTTGAGGAAAACACTTTTCTACCTAGGTCCAACAATTTCTGGAATTCCAGCAGTTCTCCCCTGGCATTTCAGTAGTCATCTTTACCCCTCCTCCTTTCTGGAGGTTTTTATGGTTCTGGGCCATTGGGAACCTAGTCCTTACTCTTGGTCCTTGGACAAGAAGATCATATCTTTATATGTACATGAGATATTTCCTTTGGGTTTTAAGCTATCATGCACCATCCTTACAGTTGCCTCCTTTACCATTTCTAAAAGTCTGGATGATTCTGGTCCCTGAAAGCCCTAACCTTCCCATACCCATTTCTCTCCGTTTTCCAGGGGGAAAAAAAATCACTAAGTGATTTTTCAGGATGCTTTTACCTTTGTGGTTAAGTTCAACTCCTTATGCTCTTATTCCGACAATAGGTTATCATTTGGGTTTGCTTCTCACCTGAGTGATGTGGCCTCTGGGGCAGATGTCAATATCCTTAAAGTCTGAATTATAGTGTCTTTTCCCCAAGACCAAAGGTAGTCTTTGCCTCTTCTCTCACTGGGTTAATTTAACAAAAGATATGCCTAGGGTTCAAACAATTTTTAACATATTACTACTAAATTACATATGCTTTCTCTCACTCCCTAAATGATTTTGGCACCCATGTGCCAAGAGAAAAACAACTCCTTTCCCCTTCCCCCCTTCCTTACTCTTCCTCCATGAAATCAGTAAGGAAACATATCCGGATGATCATTTATAACAATAGTTTAAAAAGCATAAACCCCTAAAGGAAGCAGATAATAATTCAGTTCAAATATAAGGGGACAAAATTGGCTTTGGTCACTTCTATGTCAGGGGAAATCAGGAAGTGAACAAATGAGGGGAAATTGAGAAAATGGTTTCTTCCCATTGGAATGATGGAGGGGGTAAAGAAAGGTACTAAATGAGTTGATGATCTTCATCAGCCCTAAGACCTAGTGGACCTTGCTCTTCCTGGCTTTTATCTTGCCTTACTTGATTTGTAATTTCATGTGATCTGTACCTTTCTCAGCTCTCCTCTCCTCTTTACCTCAGACTTTGAGAACTTCAGTTAAAGCTAGGGTGATGATCACTGGTATCTATTAAGCTCCCAACTCATGTAGTTCAAGATACAGTCCCTCCATGTCCCCTCAGTAACCCAGGTTTCTCCAGCATGGCTGTCAATCCTTCCTCTGTTGCCCCTTTGTTTTTTCCTGTGAAATCCATTCAAGGTCAAAACCCAAAACCAATGGAATCTGAGGAGAGCTGTCTCAGTGTCTCTTCAACATGCTGCCAGATATCCTTCCCACTAATTTCAATGGTAATGATTCTGAGGCAAACCCAGGTTACAAACAAAAGAAAGATGGTTTTGAACCCAGAACTTTGAGTCCCCTTAAAGGCAAGCCAAAAAGAAAAGTGACAAACAATAGACTATAGTACTGAATTTGGAGGCAGGAAGACCCAAGTCACTTAATTTCTCTGGGCCTCATTTTTGTCATTTATAAAAAGAGGAAAAAAGTTGATGGTCATTGAGTTCCCTTTAAGCTCTAAATTTATTTTCCTAAAATCTTAAAAGCAGCCTCAGATCTCAGTTCTTTCATTTAACATTGGATTCCATAATCTGGTTTGGTTGCCATGTATGATACTGTTGAACCATTTGCCCTCCAGCACTACAGAACTAGTTGGCTGTAGTAGCTGGTTGCAGGCAGAGCCCTCTTCTTCCTCCTCCATGAGAAGAAATCGGTTTCTGAGAAGCCAGAATGCTGTTTCTGGAGACTGTTCTTTTGTAGTCTATTACTGCAAATTTGTGTGACAAAAAAGGCACATGTATATGGTTAGTGTGGGTGAGGCACAATCAGGCTCTGCCCTAGGATTCTCTTTCCTCCTACTCCAAGTCAAGGATTTACTTGGTATACCAATAGGAGAAATCAGCAAGCAAATTAAAAAAAAAAGTCTACCATCAAAACCTAAGAGTATAGGTCCTAAGACCTCTATCAAAGGCTATCTGAAAAAATTTTTTAAAAGGCTATCTGAAGTAGGGAAGGGCTCAGAAGATGCAGAAAAAGGACAAAGCTAGTGCTCATAGCAGCTAGGTGGTACAGTGGGTAGAGTCCTGGATCTAGAGTCAGAAGGACATGAGTTCAAATTTAGCCTCAGATACTTACTAGCTGTGTGTCATAGAGCAAGTTACTTAACCTTTGTCTGCCTCAGTTTCCTTATCTGCAAAACAGAGATAATAGTATCACCTACTTCTCCATTGTTATTGTGAGGATATAATAAAATAATATTTGTAAAATGCTTTGAAGACCTAAAAGTGATATATAAATGCTAATAATTATTAATGTTATTATTTTATGTCTTGTGTGACTAAGACCTTGGGCAACTAGCAATACAACCTAGCACAAAGACTTTCCCAGGATACACAAAACAGGAAAGCCATCCAAGAATACCAGATCCAAAAGAAGGGACCTTGTAGGTCCTACCTGGATCTCTTACTCTTCTTCTTTCAAATACTCAGAACTCTGAAATTATATGGGTTAGCAACATCCAGAGGTTCTGTCTAGCCTTGCTTTTAGAGGTTGCTTATAGGCAGCTTCAGGCTTGTAGAGAGGTTGATGTACTTGTCAGAGCCATTGGCATCTTCCCTCCTGACACACTGATCAACAGCCTGGCCTTGTAATAAAACATGTCTGGCAAGATTACAAGGCTTAGGAATATATTGTTTACATCTCCAGATAATCCTGTGTCATCTTGTTGGGAAGAGAACGGGAAGAGTTTCACACTCAATAAGCAGGTGAGACAAAATTCCAGAGGAGGAACTAGAAAGGGGGTAATATACCAGTTGTCCCAAATTTCTTATGAGACTTCCAAAACTATGTTATGTTGGAGATCCCGAGGACCCCTTAGGCATGGAGTGTGTGTGTGTGTGTGTGTGTGTGTGTGTGTAAAGTTTTTTTTTTTCAGATTTAACAACCTTGTATTCAGTCTCCTCAGAAATCCTGTTGGGGTTGGAATCCAGACTCCCCTATATGAGGCAGCATGGTACAATGAATAGAATAGTTACTTGAAATTAGGAAGCCTTGGTTTCAAAACTTGGCTCAGATAGTTCCTAACCTTGTGACCATTGACAAGTTACTTAAGCTTTTCTGAGCCTCATTTTTCCTATTTCTAAAATGGGGATAATAACACCAACTTTACAGGATCATTGTGAAGCTTGATTGAGATCCGAAATGTACAATGTGGAGTTGATCTGGTATGGTGTCTGATCAGTCTGAGGACTCTCTTCCCTTTCCCTTCCACTAAGCCCCAGTCAATTCCATGAGATTATGGGATATAGACTTTTGTTGGAACGTGGCAGATTCCACAAAACTAGGCATTTGTGCTAGCCCCTAGCTAAGAGGATATAGGGAACTCCCCATATTGGTCATTAGTGTTTGAAAGGCCATTTGATCAGTCTCCTATTCCATATCTCAAATGCTTAGCAAAATTTACAAATAAACATCTGTTACTATTGAGTTGCAGGACTTATATAGGCAGTTCCTGAAGAACTACAATTAGTTGTTGAGCTGTTTCAGTAGTGTTCGATTCTTTGTGACTTCATCTGAGGTTTTCTTGGCAAAGACACTGGAGTAGCTTGCCATTTCCTTTTCCAGATCATTTTACAGATCAGGAAACTGAGGCAAACAGGATCAAGTGACTTGCCCAGGGTCACTTGATAGTAGGTGTCTGAGATTGAATTTGAACTCGGGTCTTCCTGACTCCAGGACTGGTTGCTCTATTCACTTGGACACCTAGCTGCCCCAGAGCTACAATTAATACTCAATTGCAAAAGGATGTAAAGAAAAGGAGCATGACACCTATGGTCTTAGGGCTCCACCCTGTTAAATAGGATGATTTTGTTCTCCTTTGGCACTATAGGATATCCTGATACCTAGAGTGCTGAGCACATGTGAAACCTTTAACAAATACTTGCTGAGTGATGAATTTGAAAATGCTTCCAGAAGTAGGAACCTCCTCCTTGCACAGATATCTATGCCATAGTGATGATCCTGACAAAAACCAAAACAAAACAAACCAAAACAAAACAATAACCCTGAGATACCTCCTTCTCCTTAGCTTATGGAGTTTCTAGATGATCAAGTCACCCTTTGCTGAAGCTCTCAGGGAGCCTGATAAACTGACTAGTGCCCGAGCCACATGTTAGGACTGCTCAGTGAGTCAGACAGGAGACCTGTTTCTGAGAGCTCCTTCTCCAGCTCTGCAAAGGATTCTGGTGCTGCACATATTTGTCAGTTTCTAAATCTGTGACCCATTCCAGGACCTCAGGACACTGTCCCCAGCATATAGCCTTTGCCTCCCCAGTCCCTTAGGAAGTATGGGTGAAGCCACTTCTCAATTCATTCAGGTGTCCACCCAATGACAGGTGGTACTCAAATGACAAATTGTGTTTGCTTAAGCTTCCAAGATGGAAGCTGTGGAATATTGGGATTTCAAAGCTGGAGGCTTTCCTAGAGACCCTCTAGTACAGTCTCCTTGTTTGAGAGAGGAGGAAAATGATGTTCAGAAGTAGGAAGAGACTTAGCCAGGCCCACACAGTTAGTTAAGGACAGAGTCTCAGAATTGGAGAATCTCAGTTAGAAGGGACTTCAGAAGACCCAATTCACTGCATTTCTGAACAAGAATCCTTGCTACAACATACCTGGAAAATCATAATCCAGATTTTACTTGACAATCTTCAGTGAGGAGAAGGAGCCCAATACCTCCCTTCCCCCACTTCCCTAAGCTCCTTGAAGGCAAGGGTTGTCTTGCTTGCTTGGCGTATAGTAAGTGCTTAATACATGCTTTATCTTATATCCATCTATGAATCTATCCATCCATTCATCCATCCATCCATCGATTAATCTAGCTAATTATGTGTTGCTGAAAAAGGGTCCTGTGTTTTTATGCTTCCTCTCTCTGGGATGAGTAACAGGAAACCAAAACTGCTCAGTCCTTTGTGCAAAGATCACCACTGCATGGGGCAACATCTTTCTCATACTTCTGGGAAAGGATCATTATCTTTCCCTTTTTTTTTCAGGGGATCACCCTATAGGCCAGCTTCTTCTTCCTCTTGGCTTGCACTTTGAAAGCGGTGAGTGAGCACTTGTTTTTCACTTTAAGAAGAAAAGGAAATATACCAATATACAGTACAACAGACTAAAAGAAGAATACCGGAGCCTGGTGACCAATGCAGTTATAGAAGAAGAGGAGGTTTTGGCGTTTATTTCACAACCCAGGCCTCAAACCACACAGACCATGAAGGCCAGACTATGTAGAAAGCACCTCCCTTTCAACCCCCTACCTTACCTAAAGAAGGAGAACATTAAAAACCTCTTATTTTACACACACACACACACACACACACACACACACACACACACACCTCTCCCAACTTCTCTTCCCCAGAAAGCACACACAAACACTACTCTCAAACATGACCTGTGTCCCAGTTCTGTCTGCTCCATTGTGTCTACCTCTGAGGCCTCCTACCCTATTGTGTCTGGTTTCCCCCTCTACCACTTTGCTGTTTTTAATGAAATCCTTTCAAATCCCTCTTAATATGTGAACATAAGTAACAGTTTTAAAAATAACATGAAGATCAATATTCCTGTTTCCACAAGAGAGAGATCCTGCTATTGTAGAGACCAGTGCTGGCAGGATAGCAATGGGGAGAGGAGAAATAGGTTTCCCCAGCCTCCCTCATGTTCAGTAGCAATGGCTCCCCATCTCCAGAGGATGGGGGAGAAGACCACAGTTCAGAAGCACTTATCCTGGCTCAGCTCCCAGTGGACAGCTCCTCCTTGCTTCAGGAGTTCTGCCTCAGTGGGGGCTGTCGGGTGAGTCCCTGAGAACACAATGCCTACATTCTCAAAGTACAGCTCTCCCCTGTAACATTACCCTACTGTTATCTAATTTGGGTCATATGCTAAAAGTCTCCTATGACAGTGATTAAGGTACTAATCTACCCCCCTCTAACCACAGCTGGGACCCACGGTGATCTTGATAAGATTTCGGTTGTGGCCAGTTCCATTAATGCAGAAAGGCACACAGACAGCCGTCTAGCTTAAGATTCATAGAGAGCTCTCTGGGAAGCCTGGGCACTCTGAAACTCAAGTGGCAAGAGCTTCCAAACTCTAAAGAGGAACCTCTGCTATATCTCTGATGGTAGATAATGGGGGAGATGTGGCATTGTGGTACAGAGGAGAGAACACTGAATGTGGAGTCAGAGGTCCTGGGTTCAAATCTTGATGATGGGACCCTTGGCAAGTCATCGTACTTCTCTGGGTTTCTGTTTCTTCATCTGTAAAATGAAGAGGTTGGACAAGATGATCTCCAAAGCTTCTTCCATATCTGTGAGTCTATGGTGTTATCTCTGGTGGGGAGCTGCCGAGTGACCCCCCCCCCAGCACTTAATGGGGAGCAGTGTTAATCTAAAAGGAAGGAAACAGGGAAGCTAACAGTTTGAAAGCAGGTTTGCAACTATATGTAGTCTAATTCAGGGGACACAGGCCAAGTGGTGGTAGGAGGGGATCAATGTGTGAGTGTGCGTGCATGTGTGTGTGTGCGTGTGTGTATGCATGTGTGTGTGTAAGGACAGCTGTGTTGTACTACACTGAATAAAAGAGGCTATTATTTAAAGTGATTGTCTTTACAGACAGGTTAGAAGCCTAGGGAAGATTGGGATTAGTGCAGAATGGAAGAAAGGCACCAGGGAATCTCAGCTCAGAGACTTCTCTTAGCCACACATGTTCCTCAAGTGAGTATTGCTGCCTGAAATTAAAAAAAAAAAAATCTAAAAATCTTGGACTAAAAGTGCCTTTCCCCTGTTCTCTGGGAAAAGATTTTACAGCACCAAACTGCTAAGGGATGTGAACTGCTTTGTAAATTACTACTTCAATGGTTCATTAAAAAAAGAATTAAAATTTTACTAATGCCTTTTGTTTTCATTTCACAGTCATTTCTGCATAAACACTCCCACACACCAATTGAACCCTCACTTCAAATGAAGAAAAACATTGAAGCAAACCTACATACACAAAGCACAGTGACTTCCTCTGATTGCACATTCCTCAGTAGGTCATTTTAAATACCTTAAAGCAGTGGTCTCCAAAGTTGGAGAGCAGGGGGCCATGACTTGATCCTATAGGGGCTGGGATCAACCGGTAACCAGATGGGTAAGAAAATGCAATATGTTTCTTGCCTCCCAAAGTCAATCATAAGTCTTATGTTCAATACAACCACTCATCCTTATGATCACACTATCTAATGAGATAATATTTATAAACACTTAGCACAGTGCCTGGCACACAGTAGGCACTACATAAATGATAGACTTTCTATAATAAGTTATTGTTATGATAATTATTATTATTCTCCAACACTCCCTCATTTTGCCCTCTCCATTAACAACACAAGTTCCAACCCCTCTCCTTTTGCAATAGGAGTCAACTGATGGAACAATTATAATCTAAAAGTTCCCTGAGGCATCTACTCCTTTGAGTAGTGGTCACTGTAGCTTCACTGGTGTCAGTGGGAAAATCCTCCCTCCCCCACCAGCATCACCTGGTCAGGTGCCTCTCAGAAGGTAGACTCTGACTCCAGCAAGGCCCAGGGAAGTAAGAGGGTCTTTTAATTCTGCATGGGACAGAGTGAATTTCAGTGGAGGAGCCGGCATGGGCAGGTTGCTGTATGTATTGTAGTTATTATCATATTATCTTTCCCTCCAAACCTGCCGCACTTGACAAATTTCCCCATTTCTCCATCACCATCTTTTCAGTTAGCCAAGTTTGCAATCTTGGTGTCATCTTCAACACTCTCACCCTGAATATATAATTAGGTGCCAATATTTTGTCATTTTTCCTTTTCTAAAAGTATTTACACAGCCTTATCTCTAGTACAGGCCCTCATCACTACTCTCCTGGACTTTTGCAACAGTTTTTCTAATTGGTCTCTCTGCCTCAAGTATTTTCCTTTCTAACCCATGTTCTACCCAGTTACCAAAGCGATTTCTTTTAACGTGCAGATCTAACTCTGACACTCCCTTATTCAATAAACTTCAGTGACTTCCTATTAACTCTAGGTCAGGAGTCTTTGAACTTGTTTTTGGTTTTATATATATGTGTGTGTGTGTGTGTGTGTGTGTGTGTGTGTGATTGTATTTCAATATAATTGATTTCCTTTGTAATCCTATGTATTTTATTTTCTGTGTTTAAAAATATTTTTTTGCCTGAGAAGGGATCCATAAGCATTACCAGACAACCAAAGGGGTCCATGATGCACACAAAAAGGCTGAGCTCTCCTAGTGTCTAGGATCCACCCTTTAAACATTTTTATTTTTCTGTATATTTTACAATGCACAAAATTTTAATACTTATACTTGTTTATACAAATATGTAAATATATGCATATTTGCAGTTGTATTGAAATATTTTTCACTCACAGGGGTGCACAATCAAAATATCCAAGAGCCTGCCTTTAAAATGCTACAGTTAGCAGGAGATTAGGATGATAGCCCCTAGCAGCCAAGAGAACTTTAAAGTTTCCATGTGGAAGAATCCAAAGCAGCCTAATTACCAGCATCTAGGGAGATGGGATCTTCTAACAGGAGGGGATGATTTTCTTTTTAAGATTTAGGGAGCATCCCAGCACAAACCAGGAGAAGACACAAGCCTGCTGAGAAGATGTCTATGAAAAGAAGGAGCTGGGACTTTCTTGAAAGACAATATCTGGGGGCAGCTAGGTGGTGCAGTGGATAAAGCACCAAGCCTGGATTCAGGAGGACCTGAGTTCAAATTTGACCTCAGACACTTGACACTTACTAGCTGTGTGACCTTGGGCAAGTCACTTAACCCTTATTGTCCCACAAAAAAGAAGAAGAAGAAGAAGAAAGACAATATCTGAAATGTGATTTGAGGGGAAACAATGAGTTGAGGTTGGGGAAGCCCATGAAGCCAAATAAGTAATGAACAGCAGCAGTGAACACTACACAAACAAGGCAGGACAAAGGGAGAAATCGAAACGATGTCCCTCTCTCAGATCTGTGGTTCTCCATGGGCGGTATTGTTTAGATATGTTGTTTAGAAGTTAATGTGAGGTTATAAAAACCTAGGCAAGTATGTGTTTTGACCCCTAGGGCTCTTGTTTGATCAGTTCTGAGACTCATTCTGCTCAGATCTGGCTCTGATAGTCAAGAAGAGGATTGCCCTTGCTTACCGGGACAGCCAGGCCCAGAATTTACTTTCTCCATCGGAGTCTGGCTGCATTGCTTTTGATCAGGCCTTCATGAGGCTAAGCGCCCCTTCCTGAGAACTAAGCTCAGCTGGGCTCAGGACAGCTTGGGGAGACAGGCAGGCCCCAGGTTAGGAGGAAAAGGGGTTCTTTTCTTGGCATGTTTTTCTGACCTTTATTGTAGACCAACCTCCCAGCGGTCTTATCTCATTGCAGAGCTAGGTGGAATGAATTGTCTATTTGATTTCTCAACAGAACAAAACACATCTTGGAGGTTCTTAAGACCAAAATAATGTGTTGACTGAGGGATTGTTTTTAGAAGCTGAAAGGGTAGGAGATAGTTACTTTTGAGATTCACGTATATAATAAGGAACTTGAGTTTGTGGCAATCACAAGGTACTTTCCTCTCAGATGAATCACTTGCCCTGGTTTAACCCTTGAATAGTTCAATTTCAGACTCTAAACAAACAAGAAAAACCCCAAATTGGCTGTAACCGGCAACCACATGTATAGAGACAGCACAGAGCTGTGGGAAAGAGAAAGGAGGTGGGGGATGGGAGTGCTTGGAAATGGACACATTCTGTTGGTTTCTGATATCTCATAACATTTCTTTCACATTTTCATTTGCATAACTTTACAGATGTGTTGTCAAGCCATCTTAAAACGTCAGGGTTTGTGTGGATATGTTTGTAGGCCAGATGGGAAGCAAAAAGTTTCTGAGACCTGATTTTCGACTTTCTCCATAACCATACAAGAGAACCATAACCCCAGCTGGAAGAGCTGCACACCAGTGCTGTTTTCGGTGGCTCAGCCTGGGGGATGGGGCAGGATACAGGGAGGGGCAGAGGTATACTAAGCTAGGTCTCTGAGGGGCTGGTCCTAGGGCCCCTTTAAAGAGGAGAAGACTTGTGCTCCAGTCAGTACCTGTTCAGGGTGCTTAGTGGTGAACATGGAGAGGGTCCTAAGCAGAGAGACCAGAATGATTAAAGGTATAGAAAGATAGGAAAAGTTAGAAGAGTTAGTATTGTTTAGCTTGATGGAGGCAAGGCTAGGGGCACCTTCATAACAGCCTTCTGGTTTATATTGAAAAAGTATTATAGGGAAGACTGCTGGCCAACTGTTTTCTGACTCTGGAAAAGAGAATCAAAAGAAATGGCTGTGAATTACAGCAAGAGTAAACACTGAGGGGCAGCTAGGTGGTGCAGTGGATAGAGCACCAGCCCTGGAGTCAGGAGGACCTGAGTTCAAATCCGGCCTCAGACACTTAACACTTACTAGCTGTGTGACCCTCAGCAAGTCACTTAACCCCAATTGCCCCTCCAAAAGAAGAAAAAAAAAGAGTCAACACTGGCTTTGGAGACACAGGATCCAGGTTGGAATTCTGACTGTCACTAAAGAGCCTTGTGACCTCGGGCGAGTCACTTAAACTAAAATTGTCTGGGCCTCAGTTTCCTAATCTGTAAGAAGAGGAGTTTGGACTAGATGGCTTCTAAGGTTCTTTGAAGGTTTAAATCCCCTAAATCTTTCATCTTCCCTCCCTTTTCACAGAGAGTTAGTGCAGATGACCTCTTGAGGTCCATTCTACCTCTGTGATGCTGTGTTAACATGTTAAGAATGGCCAAGGCTGGAATCAGGTGGAGCTCAGAAGCATCCTTCTGAGTTCGTGTAAGGCTACTCCATGTTGTAAGGCCTTTTGGCCTATTGTTCTTTAACTTGAGCTAAGAGAAAAGGAAAACTAATGATTGTCGCCAACAGCATGACAGGGCTAACAAGATGTCTTAGGATTCAGGGATCACCTCATGACCTGATTGCCCTCCTTCCTTCTGATAAACTTAGATAAGATCACCTCTGAGACTGAGGGAGCCTGCCCAGAAAGAGTGACTCAGCTAATGCAAAAGATTGGAAGGTTGAGGATAGGCTAACCTGGGATAACAGGTCACTGGGAGAGACATCCTCTTCAGCTGCCTAACCACTCTTCCAGGAAAAATTCACATGTTTTACTTCTCCCTTTGTCTTCCTGCAAATAAACTGAGGGTTTCACACAAACAAGAATGTATGAAAATTAAAAAAAGTTTCCCCTTTATTTTGCATATTTTTTTCTTGTCCCGGGTTAACCATTGGCTACTTAGCACCAAAGTATAAACATCATGATTCATGTCTAATATCATGAGTTCACGGGTTTTTGTTTGCCCTTGTCCTATTGCTGCCCATTTCAAGGATGACCCAGTGACCATACAACCAAACCACTGAATGCCAGACACAACCAAATAAGGAAAATAGCAAAAGGAGGAGGACACAGATGAAAACCGAGAATTTAACAAGCCACACTTCAAGATCCTTATGGGCACGGATCACTTTCCATAGCCCATAGTGCCTTGCTATGGTGGGTACCTAGTAATCAATGAATAATTTTTCATTGCTCAATTTGTGGGTGTCTTGCTCGGAGTTATTTGATGAAAGGAGTTCTAGGTGTTTACAACAGAATTCTTCTAATTAATTATTCCCAATTCACTAACTAGTCACCAAAGAGTTGTAAATTTGAAACTAGATAATTATAGACTTAACCAGAGTCATACTAACATGATACCAAATTCTACCTGAGCCTGTGTCCAGTACACAGTCTTATTCATTCATTAATTTATTCAAGAAAAGTTTATTTAGACCCTACATTCTATGCAACACCTTTAGGGGCCCATCTCCTACATCTGCTTCAGGGACTAGAGACAATTTTAAATGTTTTCAACTTCACAAAAGATGGCCAAATACAAGCCCAGAACACATTTTCAAAGTTCAAGGTTCTAGGACTGTCTTCTCTTCTCTTGTATGTTAACGTGGGTAGTGACCAAACCTCTGCTCTTGTTTACTTCACTGATCTAATCTCTCATCCTCTTCCTTATTCCCCAAGGTTCTGGGTTACTTTTTACACATTTCTAGAGCTAACACAGGAGTTCTTGGGGATATCTCAAGGCTATGCCTAGTTACTTTTCATCCTACTGCAGGTCTGCATTCATTCAAGCTGGAGGTGGATGGAGATGGGGAAGGATGAGTACACTCCAGGTTCAGGAGTCCCTAACCTTCCCCAGAGAAAGAAGTTATTTTCATTTCCTCAAAGTCTTAAAATCCCAGGGGAGGAGATATGGGAGTTGTGCCTCTGTTTCTCTACCCAATCTATGTCGCTACCTTAAGCCAGCCAAATCCCAGCCAGAGGACATACTGGGTGACACAATCTGCACATGTCATACCTTCTGCATGACCCTTTGCCCACTCCCCTTTCTGTCTCTCTCCCTTCCTCATCTCTGTGTCCCCTGCTCCAACTTAATCTTAGATCTCTTAGCTTTCTGCTCTCTTCTCTCTTGGTTTGTCCTTTCCTTGGAGACTTTGTCACTTGGGATGCCAAAGTGGCCTACATACATACTCATGTAGGGAAGGTTCCCAGGTGCTTTGTATCTGGGATTTGTTCTTTCACACCCTGCCCCCCCCACCCCTCAAACAAGCCTGCAAACTCATGTAGCAGCCTGGAGGGATGCTGAGGCTTGGGTGAACAGCACATCAGAATGAATTATGCATGGGGCTCCTTTAGGGGAGGAGTTTGCCCCCTGGAGTCCTTGGCACCAGGTGCCCCTTTCAGGAAGCACTTGACTGCCCTTGGGGTGACATCATCTACACCTGGCAGAGATTCAGGAGCAGTAAGAAAAGACTGTGCCACCTATGTGGAGCGTGTCTGGCCAGGGGAAAAAAGAATGATCCTGGAGAGGCAGACAGTTCTAGGGAGATGCATTGCATGATCTGTTCTGCCTGCCTGAGAAATGGGGTCAGAGTATTTGTCCTCTTTGAACACTTCCATCCCCTGTAACTTGTTGCATGAGAAATCACAGTAAGGAGGCTGCAGCCTCCCCTAGTTAAAGAATTAGTCACAAAGGAAGCAGCAATAGCTGATGTTTGGATACCACTTAAAAGTGTTCAAAGCATTCAAATGCACCATCTCACCTAAGCCTCACAACAACCCAGGGAGGTGGGCCCTACAGGCATCATTATGCCCATTTTACAGATAGGGAAATTGAGGCTCAGAGAGGTTAAGGGGCCTTTCCTGGTTCACATAGCTAGTGTCAGAGCTGGGGTTTGATGCCAGGTGTCTCCTGACTCCAACTCTAATGTGCTGCATACAAGGTACCCTGCTGCCTTGAAGGGAGAGGTGGGCAGAAGAGGAAGGTGTGATCTATAGAATCTGTCTTTACTCTGGAATGGACTCCTGTTTATTTCATACTTAAGCAGATCCCCTTGTTGTTCATCCACTTATTCACTCGGTGCTATTTAGTGAGATTCTACTCTGTGTGAGGTAGACTCGGGTGTGCCAGGTGGTTGGTATTATAAATAACCCTTTAAACAAAAATTGCCTTTGCTTGCCAATACCGGCAGAGCAAATGAGAGAAATCTTCACACGATATGAGGAGAAAGCAAAGCTCTTTCCTAAACTGAACTTGAAGGCTTCCGAAGTCACCTGTCCCCATCTTGGTCCCAACGACTGCTAAGGGACCAGAGCTTGACTATTTCTGCCCTTCCCACTACCCCATATATGCTGGAGAACTCTGCCTGTTTTGATAGTCAATGATCATGATAATGATAATAATCACACTTATATAACGCTTTAAGGTTTGCAAAGCCCTTTATTGCTATTGTATCATTTTATCCTTACAACAACCCCAAGACATAGGTGCTGTTATGGTCCTCATTTTACAGATGAAGAAACCGAGGCAAACAGAAGTTAAGTTACCTGGCAAGTTATCTGAAGATGGATTTGAACTCTAGTAGCCTCCAAAATGAAAAATGTAATAAAATGAAAAAACCCACTCCCCTACTGTTCCCTTCTTTACACTCCCTCCCATTTCAGATATCTAAACTGCCCCCTACTGACTTCTCTCTATAACCTCATGCTGGGCTAACAAGAGGAAGGAAGCCACTCTCTTAGCTGATATGTCCTAGACAATGGTCCACCCCTGGAGAATCAGCTGTTCTTGCCAAATCCATAATAAAGGCACCTGGGGCTAGTAGGCTTCCCTTTCCCTTTCCTTTCATGGGAATAACTTAGCCAGTAAGAATCTAATGTCTGTCTCTAGCCCCCAAGGTAGGGTAGGTGCTCTCAAAGAGTCTCAGTGTTAGAAGAGATGGCAAAAGCCATCTACTTCAAGGGTTCTTGACCTACAATCCATGAACCTAAAAAATTATTTTGATAACTATACTTCAATATGGGAGCAACTAGACAGCTCAGTGGATAGAGCATTGGCCCTGGGGCCAGGAGGACCTGAGTTCAAATCCAGCCTCAGACACTTATTAGTTGTGTGACCCTGGGCAAGTCATTTCACCCTGTTTGCCTCAGTTTCTCATCTGTAAAATGAGCTAGAGAAGGCAATGACAAATTACTCCAGTATCTTTGCCAAGAAAACCCCAAATGGGGTAATGGAGAGTCAGATATGACTGAAACGTCTCAACAAGAAGAATAAGAAAAATACATCAGTATCATAGGTTTCCTTAGTAAACATATGCATGTTATTTTATACATTTGAAAAATTATTCTGAAAAGACTTCATTGGCTTCACCAGACTGCCAGAGGGGGCCACAAGTCACTAAAGGTTAAGGCTGAGCTTCAATAGGACTCCCTTTCTCCCTTCCACAACAGACCCAAACTTTGCTTGAAAACTTCATGTGAAGGAATCTTCCACATCCTGAGGCAGCCCATTGTCCTTTGGAACTTCCTTTGGAAGTGAGCAAATTTTGTCCCCTGCCCCGCTGAAGCTTTCCAATTGCCACATTCTGCTCCTGCTTCCACCATCCTAGGCCTTTCTAACAGACCTGACTCAGGAGTTCCATTTTTTTTCTGGGAATATATTGGTATTTTTCCATGAGAGAAGATAAAAATAAGCTAACTCCATTCCTTCTTTTTGCAGCTACTTCATTTCAATGTCCCACCACTGGGACAAGTCAGCTCCCTCTCCTTTTCAAATTTAACCTCTTCCTGAAGGTTCTCCTGAGGTATCCACCAGAGAACCTTGAGTTTACCAAATCACCTCAACACCATATCAGGCTCTAACACTCCCCAGTGCCCCCCAAATCAGATTCAAATGTAATTGAGAATTACAACAAAATAAATAAAACACAATAGAACATAAACAATGTTAATATGTGGTTTTCTAAGTTAATATGTGTCAACAGGGTCCCTCATGTAGGGTTTGACTCTACTGGTTTATAGTATCTGGTCCATCTTTCTCTCTGATGCTTCTGACCAGCCTATTGATATTGAATAGCAAAGAATCTCTCCTGCCTTTGAGCATGCTTTACCATTGTATGAAGCATGCATCTCCCACCATGTTACATAATTACACATCTGGGCCTCTCTTCCTTCTTCTAAAAAGTAAGGGGTGAACTGGATCATCTCTGAGGTTTCTTCCAGCCTCTGATCCTCTGATTACCAACCATCTGCCTTTTCATGTCTATTTATCTGATCTCCTCAATGGGACTATAGTCTTGTGGACAAGTGCAGGGGCCAAATTTGATATGGGGAGAGTTAATTGGGTGGCTCGCCATAATATTGGGGGTTCAGAAAATAACGAGGGAACTCTAGGTCCAAAGTTTTCTCTCTTCCAAACTGCCTTTTTTAGTCATTTCTCCCAGGCTAATAAGAAAGGAGATTAACAGCCTCTTTTCCACAAACAAATCAGGTTTTATTAATGAAAATAAAATATACAACAAAAATAAAGTTAATAAAGCCAGGGACAAGGAAATAGGGGAAGAGAAAAATGGATAAGCTCCCTAGCTCTAGCAAAGACTGACTCAATCCCCAAACTTGCTTCCAGCTTAGCTAATTCAAAGAGTTGGCCTCTTTAACTCGCCACCTGGGGTCTGTAGTTTCTATGGGAGTCATCTGTGTAGCCCCTCTCCAGTCCATTCTCAGAAGCTCACCAACAGGAAAGAGAGAGCTCCCAGCCTCAGCATTCTTTTTTTCTAATTTTTCTCTCCCTCCCCCAAAAGGGAGGTCCTTCAAGTTGCATGGCTGAGAGTGGTCCCCCTGCTGATGTCAGCAGTATACGGGCACTAAGGGCAGACCAGGTGTGGCCTATATCTAATCATCCCAAGTAGGTACTTAGTCAGTTTCTCAAACAATACTAAATCAATCAGGTGGGACCCCTGGGCATCCGCCAAATTCCATTATTTTATCACACAAGGGACCATTATCTTTCAGAAAAGCAATCTGGTCTCATGACTACCAAGCTGGTCTTAGAATGAGGAAGACCTGTATTCATCTTCTGTCTCAGAGCCTTACTTGTGAGCATTACTCAACCTTAGCAAGCCTCCATAAATTAGGGGTGGGGGTGGGGCAGTAACATCTGGACTGAGGCCAAAATGGTTCTAGAATCACAGACCTAGAGCTGGGAGAGAATGTCAAAAATCACTTAGCCCAATGTCCCCATTTTACAGATGAGGTAAGTGAAGAGCAGAGATGTTATGTGACCTACCCAAAGTCATATACATGGTAGGGGATAGAATCAGGATTCAAATTTGGGTCCTGTGACCCAATAGTTAACTATTCTTTTCGTGTAAAGTTCTCTGTAGACCTTAAAATACTTCACAGGGTATCCCCCAAATATCTAAAGCTTAACGGACTTTAAATTGAACTAAGACTTTTGGGACACTCTACATTTATATCAGTTCTTGGTATTTATTATAAGAGCTAGAATGAGGTAGAGGGAAGAATTCAAGATTTGAAGTCATTGAAGACTTGGGTTTAAATCCTGACTAGCACTTGCTGAATGACCATGGGCATGATGCTTAATTTCTCTGAGCCTCGGGTTCCTCATCTGTAAAATGGGGGTAATAACACCTATAATATCTACCTTGAGAACTAATACAATGTCATGGATAAAAGGATGACTTTGGGATCAGGAAGAACCAGGTTCAAGTCCCATCTCTGACACACACTAGCCTATAGACAACTCCCTAAATCTCAGAGCTCCGGCAATTTTCTAAAACTCTTCATCAAAGAGGAATCACCAAAGAGGTTTCTACAGGAGAGTTTTCCTTCTACATGGAGGAAATCACCGGACCAAACTAAAAAGGGAAAGAAAAAAACAAAATCTACTTTGCAGGTTTGTTGTAAGGTTCAAATGCGATCATGTATGTAAAGAGTTTTGCCAATTTTAAAGAATTTGATGTTAGTTACTATTATTTTAATTATTATTAGTAGTAATTGTCTCATTCCCTCAGCATATCTTTATATAGGATTAGGCCCAAATAATATACTTTACAAGTACTTTGCTAAAGTGACCAGAATGAATTGGTTTATTAGATTGACTAGCCAGGCCCCTACCAAGGCCCCATAGAAATATAACACAGTACTCTGCATGGTGATTTTCAATGGTGATTTTATAAAATTTTATAAAAACAAAGAAACAAAAAACAACCACAAAAACCCCAACTCTGGCTACCACAATTTAGGGGTGTACAAATGGATTCAGATAAAAGAAGAATGGACTGAAAGTCAAGCCACTTGTGGGCTTTTTACCTCAACAAAACTATTCTATTGGGTTTTCAACTGGCCCATAGCCAAGAAGTTCTCCTTTGGAACAAGAGCATCACAGAATAAAAGAAGTCCCATCTAGTCCAAGGAGGAAGAGAAGTGACTTACCCAACCAAGGTCATCCCTGTGAACTTCTGAACACTCCCCAGAACTGGACTTCTGATCCTGATATGCCGAATCCACTGCTGGTCAGAGGATGGCCTTGGCAAAGCAAAATAAATGGGAACAGATTTAATGTAATGGTCATTTTCTTATGCCTTCTTCTTAAATCATTCCTTTTCTTATGTCCTATTCTTTCTTTTTTTTTTAAGTGTTTTATTATTTTCCAGTTACATGTAAAGATAGTTTTCAACATTTGTTTTCATAGGATTTTTAGTTCCACATTTTTCTCCCACCCTCTCTTCCCTCCCCCCTCCCCCAAATGAAAAGAAATCTGATATAGGTTAGATATGTACAATCACGTTAAACATATTTCTGCAGCAGTCATATCATGAAAGAAGAATCAGAATACAAGGGAAAAACCTCGAAAAAGAAAAACAAACAGCCAAAAAGTAGAAACTGTATGGTTCAATCTGCATTCAGAATCCACAGTTCTTTTTTCTGGATGTGGAGAACATTTTCTATCATGAGTCCTTTGAAACTGTTATCCTATTCTTTCTAAAAAATTACATTTCTTATTTATTTTACATTCTTGATTTTTTGTGGGGTTTTTTTAGTTTTGAGTTTCAAATTCTCTTCCTTCTCCTATGCCTCTCCTACTCAATGAGAAGGTAAGCAATATATCGATTATACATGTAAAATCATGTGAAACATTTCCATATTAGTGATGTCACACAAAAAATAAAGCAAGAAAATCATACTCCAATTTGGAGAGTTCTATCATTTCTTTCTCTCTGGAGGTTTATCATGAGTCCCTTTGGAATTGTTTTAGATCGTTGTATTGATTTAGGATACCTAAGTTTTTCACAGTTGATGATCATTACAATATTGCTGTTACTGTCACAGTGATCTCCCAGTTCTTCTCACTTCACTTTAAATCAGTTCATACAGGTCTTACCATGTTTTTTCTAAAACCTCCCATATCATCTTTCTTATAGCTCAAAAGAATCCCATCACAATCATATACCACAACTTATTCAACCATTTCCCATCTGATGAGCATCCCCTCAATTTCCAATTATTTGCCACCACAAAAAGAGCTGCTATAAATATTTTTGCACATATATGTTCTTTTCCTTTTCCTTTGATCTCTTTGGGGCACAGACCACATAGTAGTACTGCTGGATCAAAGGCTGTGCACAGTTTTATAGCCTTTTGGGCATAGTTCCAAATTATTCTCCAGAATGTTTGGATCAGTTCACAACTCTGCCAACAGCTTATTACCTACTATTATATACCTAAATAGTGTACTTATTTTCCTTCAGCCCCTCCAGCACTTGTAATTCTGATAGGTGTGAGGTGGCACCTCAGAGTTGTTTTAATTTGCATTTCTCTATAGTGATTTAGAGCTTTTTTTTTCTTTTAATTTATGGCTTTGATTTTTTCACTTGAAATCTTCTTGTTCAAATCCCTTCAACATTTATCAGTTAGGAAATGGTTCTTTTTTTATATAAATTTGCCTCAGTTCCCTATGTATTTGAGGAATAAAGCCTTTATCAGAGAAACTTGCCATAATTTTTTTATATTGTTTCATTGTCTATGCTACCTTTTAGAAGAATGTAGTTTCCCTGATTATCTCTTTTAATTAGGTTTACTTTTGCTTTTGCTTTGTCTGAGGTCATGATTGCTAGCCCAGTCTTTTAAAAAAAATGCTGATGCATAATAGATTCTGCTTAAGCCCTTTATTTTAGCTCTGTGTGTGTGTGCTTCTGTTTTAAGTATATGTCTTCTAAACAATATATTGTTGGATTCTGGTATCTACTTTATGGGTTTTATGGGTGATCTCATCTCATTCACATTCACAGTTATGATTTACTAAATGTGTATTTCCCTCCATCTTATTTTCTTCCGTTTATCTTTCTCTCTCTTTATCCTGTCCCCCCTCAAATTTTTCTCCATAGCTCTTATCTCTGCTCTCCATATCTCTTATCTCTTTCCCTTCTATTTCTCTATTGAGTAAGATAGATTTCTATACCAAACTGAGTGTATGTGGTTCAAAGAGGGAAGACTATGTATGTATGTATATACATATGTATACATATGTATATATGTATTGTGTAATCTAGAAAAATATATTATAAACTTATTTGAATTTAAATTTAGTTTACAAAAATAAGAACCATTCTATAATTATATATAGAAAAAGATATAATGTAGAAAATAGATATACTATAGGAAAAACATACAGACTATATATGTACATACATCCATATATACACACATATCTATCTATCTATCTATCTATCTATCAATCAAGATATATAGTTTTCTTCCCTCTTTGAACAGATTCTTATGAGAGTGAGGTTTACCATTGCCTGTCACTCCACTTATTTTCCTCCCTACTATAAAAGCACTTCCTTGTGTGCCTCTTTTATGTGAGAAAAATCTCCCCATTCTACTGATCTCTAGTTGAGTAAGAGGAAAAATTATTCTTATCAATAGAGGGAATACTGTCCAGTGGGAGCTATCTCTGCATATAGTAAGTGTTTGATAAATATTTGTTGAAATGGACTGTATTTAACTAATCAGGAACAAGAATCAGAAGAGTCCTAACTCTAGCCTGGAACTCTGCCACAGGCCTCTTTGATGACCTTGGGCCAGTTGCTTATCTTATCTGTATATCATTTGTTCCCTCAGAATTAGGGTGGTTGTGAAGATAAATGAGATAATGTTTGTAAGAGCTTCCTGAGTTCCAAAGAGAATGATGCTACTGTATTTAAGAGGATGTCAGGGTAACACTCTTTTGCTGTTGGCGGAGGAGCACGATTATCCCCATTTCAGTCTCTGCTAAGAACTGATGAAGTAGACCTGGAGGCTGAGAGCTAAGTCCTGAATTGCTATGTGATAGCGAGTTGAACAAATCTGATTTCAAGTCAGTACTCTTTCTACTGTTCTAAGAGCAATTTCCCTATTCTAAATGTTCTGTATTCTAAATGAGAGCTGCATGCAATCAATGTCCTCTTCTAATTGGACCTTAGAATAGCCACTCAAGTTATTGGGAGGTTTTGCAGGGGAGAAAAGGAATTGTGGGGTCCGTGGCAACTATTTCCCAATATAAATTAATTTTACATCAAACTCTTCTCTCCTCCCCAGCTTCCACCCTCCCACCATGATCCACATCATCCCCTAAGTATGCAATTCCTCCCTTTCTCCCTATCCTTGCTGCCTGTCCATAAAAATCTGGCCAGGATTCCTACTTGTTAAAAAGTCATAAGCACATTAAGTACCTTTGTTTTGTCACCTGAAGAAGTTCTATAGGGAATGGAACATGGAGGGAGAAGGCAGTCAGACAATGCAGGGATGAGGTAGTTGGGTGCAGGGAATTTATGTTTATTCTATGTATGTATTTGCATATGTATGTATTATACATATGTATTATACGAGTTGTCTTCCGCCATTAGAATATAATTTCCTTGAGAGCAAGAATTGTTTCATTCTCTTTATTTGTATATCCACTGCCCAGCTCAGTGCCTGGCACATAGTAGGTCCTCAATAAATGTTTATTGACTTGAATTTAATTGATTGGGATGGATCTGGTTCTAGCTATTTACATCAAAAATACAACTTTATGAAATTCTTGCTGTGTATGATTTAACCTAACTGCTCACTTTCCTCACTAATAATAATTATAACTAATATTTACATTGTAATATGCAACATACTTTCCTCAAAATAACTCTAGGAGGTGGGTTGTATAAATAGTAGTAGCCTCATTTTGTAGCTCCAGAAACTGAGGCTCAGAGAGAGGAAGTGACTTGCCCAGGGTAACACAGCTACTAAACTTCAGAACTGGGATGCAAACCTGGGTCTCCTATCTCTACATCCAAGGCTCTTTCCCCTTAAACCCCACTGCCTCTCATTTAATTCAACAATTACTTAGGGAATACCTATTGTGTGCGCTGGCACTATGTCAGTTGCTATGGAGCCTACCATGTACTAGGCTCTGTGCTAAGGGCTGGGAATACAAAGAAAGGCAGAAGACAATCCCTTCCCTCAAGGAGCTCACAGTCTAATGGAAGAGAAAATATGCAAACAAGTATGTATAAATAAATCATATAAAGGATAAATTATAAATAATCCTGATACCCCCTCCCCTCAGTAAGCCTACAGTGATAACTGACAGTTAAATAACATTTTATATACACTATCTTATTAAGGGAGCAGTTAGGTGACAGTGGATAGAGTACCAGGCCTGGAGTCCGGTAGACTCATCTTCATGAGTTCAAATTCCACCTCAAACACTTAATAGCTGTGTGACCCTGGGCAAGTCCCTTAACCCTGTTTGTCTCAGTTTCCTCATCTGTAAAATGAGCTAGAGAAGGAAATGACAAACTGCTCCAGTATCTGCCAAGAAAACCCCGAATGGGGTCATAAAGAGCCAGACACAACAGAACAACATCATCTTATTTAAACCTCACAATGACAACCTTGTGAGGTAAGTAGTATAGATATTATTTGTTATACCCATCTTATAGATGAGGAAACTGAGGCTTTGTTATCTCTACTTACTTATTACTTCTGTCACTTGGCTACTAAATGACAGAGATAAAACTGAAACCCAGATTTTCCTGGCTCTGAATTCAATACTCTTTTCTCTTGCAACATATAGGAAAATACAAGACTTAACCACACAGGAATTGAGGAATATTGGAGAAAAGTTCAAAGGTATATAAACATGCTCCAGGAGTTCAGATAAGGAAGAGATTATTCTGATCTGGAGAAAAGAAAGAAGACTCCAAGGAGAGGTGGAGGTGGAGGTGGAGGTCAGGGGAGGGTGTAGGGAAGTATAACAGCACCAGAAAGAGCAACACTAGGTCTACCTTTTGATTTTGAAAGCCTTCAGGGCTTGCTATATTTTTGCATTTGGTGTGGGGTTTCTGGGACTCTTGCCTAAATACCCTGAAGCAATCAAAATGAATATCAACTTTAAGAGACAAAGAGCAATGGAATTGTTTCTTTTTCTTTTTTTTTTTCCTGTGATTAAATTGTTTAGTTTATCTCATCCATCTGGTCCTAACTGCTTTGTGTGGTGACTACTCTGAGCTCAAATCCCATTGCCACTGGAGGGAAGAATTTCTAAAATGGGTGAAACTGGGAGAAAAAAGTAGTTATTTTGTGCAAGATAGGGATGGAGAGTGACTTGTCACCCCTCAATTGTCCTCAAGAGACAGGCCATTAGTTGGAGCCCAACCAGACTTTGGGCAGGAAAAGTAAGATTAGTGAATAAAGGCATGATTTCAAGTGCATTAGGGTAACAAAGCAGACTGTTTGTGTGAATGTAATCAAAGGAAGGGGAAAAGATTTGGGAGAGAGACACCAAAGAAAACACAGAGAAAACCACAGGTCCCAAGACAAGAATTGCCAGTCTTGTAATAATGGGGTAGGTTGTGGTGTTAGTGTTTATACCAGAAGACCAAGAGTCCTTTTGTGAGATGTAGAAGCTTTCTTTTGGTAGACACAGGAAGACCAAACTGGGTTATGGTGCCCTCCTTTGAAGAAGGAGAGCTTGTCAAGTCATTAGGTGTAACAATGGAGGAAGCATGCTGAAACCCAAAGAGTGTTAGATCTGGGAGGGAAAGGAGATGAGCTTGAATTATCATGAGTGACACTTTGGGCAAATCACTTCTCGCTGGACCTCAGTTTCCTCTTCTGTAAAATAAAGAGGCTGGACAAGATAAACACTAAGGTCCCTTTCAGTTCTACATTTAATACAAGCAGCTAAGTGGCTCAATGGATAGAGTACTGGGTGTAGAGTCAGGAAAACCTGAATTCAAATCTTGCCTGAGATACTTGTTAACTGTGTGACCTTGGACAAATCACTTAACCTCTGTCAGCCTCAGTTTCCTCACCTGTAAGATGAGGATAATAGCAAGTACCTCCCAGGATTATTGTGATGATCTATTGAGCATACAGTGCCTGGCACATGCTTCTGCTGTTGTTCTTTCATGCCCAATCCTTTGTGGCCCCAGTTGGAGTTTTCTTGGCAAAGATATTGAGGTGGTTTGCCATTTCCTTCCAGATGAGGAACTGGGGCAAATAGAGGTTAAATGACTTACTCAGGGTCACATAGATAGTAAGTTGTCTGAGACCAGTTTTAATTCAGGAAGATGAGTCTTCCTGACTCCAGGCCCAGCATTAAATCCACTGAACCACCTAACTGCCCCACCTGGCATATATATGGTGCTTAATAAACGTTAATTGTATTCTATTGAAATTATAGAGTATTTCTAATACCCTTAGCACAGTGCCTGACAGTAGCAGGTGCTACATAAATGCATATTCCTCCCCTTCCCCTATTTGTTCAACTGAATCAGTTGACTGATAGTTTATTGGACCAAATTCAGAAGGACCTTGGCATCACTTAACTATTCGCATTGATTATTAAAAGCATTATAGAGTTCCAGAACAAAAGCAGGAGGTGCCCAGGACAGAGGACCAACACACACAGGGCTCCATCTAAATCAGGCTTCTGGACAAGGAGATGATGGTGATGCATTTAGGCATAGTTACAGTTTGGGATCCGGCAGCCAGGCATCAACCCTCAGACTGCTGTAGTAAAGATATAAAAAACCAGTGGGAGGAGGAAATGAGAGGAATACCATGGAAAGGGGGCATATCAGTGTCATTTTTCCCCTAAATTTAACCTGCCTGTTTATATATTCTATGCATTTTTTTGACTTATGGACTCTGATCACCTCAATTACCAATCACCCTTCCAGAAGAACAGTAATGAGATATGCTAACCACCTTCCAACAGAGAGGTGATAGACTCCCAGTACAGAATGAAACATTTATTGTTTCAACGTGGCTAATGTGGCAATTTGTTTTACTCATTTATGCATATTGGTTATACAAGGTTGTTGGTTTTTTCCTCCCACTAACGGGGGTGGATGGAAAAGCAAGAAAATAGGTTTTTTTGTTCATTGAAAAAATAATTTAATTTCAAAAATACTATCAATTTTTCAAAGCCTATGCCAAATTCTACATCTTCTGTGAAATGTTCCCTGATTGTGTCTCTAGCCACATCTCTAAACTTCCTGCTACCCCTACTAGGAGTAATTAGCAGATCGATTATCCTAGCATGCTATTTTTTTGTTTATATTTTTCTCTTTTTCCATGCATTTACCATACTCTAATTTAGATTACAGTTGTTTGTGTATATGCTTTATTGTCCCCACTAAGCTCTAAGCACCTAGTAGGGACCTTTTCTTATCTTTGCATCTCCTCTAGCAGGTAACAATAATAGCAGCTAGCATTTTTATAGTACATTAAGATTTGCAAAGTCTTTTATAACAATCTTGGGAGGTAGTTGCTATCATCATCTTCATGTTTATTTATGAGGAAACTGAGGCTAAGAGAGGTTAAATAACTTGCTCATGTTCACATAGCTACTGAGTGTATGAGGCAGGATTTGACCTGAGGCCTTTCTGACTCCACAAGACTCTATCAACTGCCTTGCACTTAAAAAAATTTTTTTTTCTTGGTCTGGGCCTATGATTTCATCTGTATAGGGCGTTCCTGGTGTGGAAATTCCCATCACTGACACATACTGGCAATTTTCTGTGACGTGTAGTCTTAGAGAGTTTCCTGAGGGAACTGAAAGCCTAAGTGATTATACAGATAGTATCTATCAGAGGCAGGGTTGGAACCTTGGTCTCACTTACTTACTTACTTACTTCAAGATCAGGTGTTTAATAGTAGGTATTTAATAAATGTTCATAGAATGAATGCAAGAATGGACAATATCTATCATCATTCTTCTCCTTTCTCGACATCTACTACCATGTTTAAAGAGTTCAAAGACTTTATGTTAAGCAGAGGTTTAGAGCAAATTGCTATTTATGATCTGAGTAAGGACGGGAAAAAGAGGGACAAGAATTTCAAGTAAGTACCTACTATGTGTCACGCACTGTGCCAAGTGCTTTACAAATATTTTCTCTTTTGATCTTCACAATGAGCTTGTGAGAGAGGTTCAATCATAATCTCCATTTTATAGGTGAAGAAACTAAGGCAGATAGAAGTTAAGTGACTTGCCAAGGGCCATACAGTCAGTAAGTGTCTAAGGCTGGATTTGAACTCAAGTTTTCCTGACTTCAGGCTCAATGCTTTATCTGTTGTATCACCTACTTGTCTCTAGGATCCTTTTGGATCCTTATGAAAATAAGAGAGTTGATATCCATGATTGGCAGGATAAAGTTTGTCCTCATCATTAAATATATTATTATTATGCTCATTCACTCATAAAACTTTTATTGAGTACCCATTATTTAATAAACTCTAATGCAATAAATTATATTAGCACTAGGTGTAAAATATGGTCCCAGCCTTCAAAGGATTTGTAATTTAGTTGATGATTGCAAGATTTCTTTGGAAGAAGACTCTACTTCTCCATTGTCAGAATGAAAAACCTTATCTACTTCATTTCCCCCAAAAGGATAAAAAAACTTCCCTGAAAATGCTTTCTGGTTCAGAGGCAGAGGTTATAAATGAAAAAATATATACATCCTTAGCAGCTCAGATTATTTTCTGAAAGAAATCTTTCTGTACTCAGAGGAGCTACAAGAGAGGAGTATTCAGAGAAGGTGTCCTTGGGGAGACAGTTGCTTCTACTGGTTTGATCTCACCCCAATAAAGCCCAAAGATTCCTCCACATTCATTGGCTGTGCCAGGTTTTGCTCATATTAAATGTTGTTTGAGATGCATAGACCTTTGGCTGGGATATAGAAATCATTTTCCTCAGCCAGCATTTATGAATCAGAGTTCTAACCATAATGCCCTTTGACCTGGGTTGGCAGCAATGGTCATTCCCAGGTAGTGAAGCAAAGCCGATTGTGACAATACCAGCAACAAACACTTGTGCAGAATTCTGGTCTAAGTGCTGGGGGAGATGTGAAGTTTAGATAAGCCATAGCCAAGTATTCATGGTTCTTAGTAGGAGAAGCCATAAGTAATCATAACACAAAAGACAGGAGTAACTATGATACAAAATCGTGCGAGAGAAATGCATGAGAGGTGCAAGCAAAGTGGGATATAAAGTCCAAGGAGAGCATTGCCTTGACTAACTTGGGGCAGGAGGAACAGTTAAAGAAGATTTCATGAAGGAGGAGATATGCAAGGTCTGATTCCAGACACATGGAGCAAATTAGATGCAGGGGCTCCTTGTGGGGGGATAGAGGTATCCTTTGAGATTAAGGCATCATAGATTTTGAGCTAGAAGGGAACACAGAGGCCATGTATAGTACATCCCTTTCATTTTATAGATGAGGAAGATGAGGCCCACAATAGCTAAATGACTTGCCCAATGACCCATAGGCAGTAAGGAGCAGAGCCAGAATTTGAACTGAGGTCCTTTGACCCTTCTCCCAGCACCCTTTCCACTGCAGCACCACTGTCTGCTTCTTAGTCAGTCACAGATGGTTGGAAGCCCCAGTGGTCTTGAGTGTCTTTGTAGCCAGGTATCAGGATGTTATTTTAGGTACCCAACTTTAACACCTCCTTTCCCCATGAGCCCTTTCATACACATTCCTTACAGAAGTCAGAGAGTTCTTCACTTTTCCCAGTTCCTGGGAGGACTCATTTCTTTTTATTTTATTTTATTGAAGACTCATTTCTTTTGGATCTTTTGTGTGCCAGATCTGAAGGTGGCAGATCCTCTCCCTGCTCAGTGAATCTGACCATCATGGCATAGTATCAAAACTGAGAAAAACTCTGTGAGCCCCAGCACTGAGTCTGAGTGTCATTTTTGAGAATCTGATTCTCGCTTCCTTATCTGGTTACCTTTGTCTACTGTGCAGCTATTTCTGGGCTTTGAGAATACTGTGGAAACTCCTTTTCCAAGAAATCAGCTAACCATTCAGTGACCATGTTTACTTAATCTTCTGTTTTCTAAGAGCATAAACAGTCATATCTGAAGGGGATCCAACGTCAGAGCTTTTCCAGCACGATTGTGGGTTCCTTACCGGCTGCCTTTGTGTTTTCTTTATGGTACAGCTGGCTTGTCATGTTAGCATGTTCCAGCTATGTTGACTAACCACCTCTCACTCTAAAACCTCGAAAGCTTGGGTCATCCTCCCCCTCTTTCTTCTGTAGTCTCTATGTTTAGCCTTTTTCCCTTCACCCCACCCCCACCCCGCCCAAGCCTTGTCTGTGGTCTGACATGAAGTTGCAAAGTCACCAGCTAGAATCTGGAAAGGACAGTGAGCCACAGCTTGGCTTCCAGGAAGATATTCCAAACAGGTGGCATTGATCTGCCAGCCTTGCCTAGTCTTGATTCTGCAACAGATCACTCCATGTTAACAATTATGGTCACACGTTGACAAATATTTATTAAGTGCCTCCTGTGTGCCAGACACCGTCATAGCCCTTGCAATGCCCATAGCACTGTGCTCATGCCACTGAGGATATGCTCCCTTGTCCACTTTGAAGACACTAAAAGTTTCCATTCTTCATATATCATTAACAGCAATCTTCAGTCTCAATGGTAAGGACTGAAGGAAACCGATATAAAAGCCTTCCCCACTCATTATTTGATGTTTTTAGATATAATTCCAAATTGTTTTCCAGATTAGCTGAACAAATTAATTCACATTTCCAACACCTGGACCCTCCAATATTTTTCATTTTCTTTTTTGTGAACTTTGACAACTTAGATAAAGGGATGCCAGTTGTTGGATCCTAACATTTCTTTGGAGTCTGGAAAGGGTCTTACTTTGAATCTATCTTTACTTTGCTTGTCTTCTGAATTCAGAGAAACGAAGAACATTAGAGCTGGATGGGATCTTGAAGATCGGTAGTCAGTGATTTCCTTTGGGAAAATAAAGAAAATGACAGAAGGGAAGTGACGAGCCCAAGGTCACATAGATAATTAGAAGTAGAGTCAGGTCTCCAGATTTATAATCCCATATTGTAAGGAAATAATTATTAATTTCTGAGGGACCCACCGATCCCTTTTGTCTCTCCCACACCCCTCACTTCAGAAAGTTCAATTCTTTTTTTTTCTTTTGGCAGGGCAGTGAGGGTTAAGTGACTTGCCCAAGGTCACACAGCTAGTGTCAAGTGTCTGAGGTTGGATTTGAACTCAGGTCCTCCTGAATCCAGGACCAGTGCTTTATCCACCTAGCTGCCCCCAGAAAGTTCAGTTCTTAAGAGGTAGTTTTAATCTTGTTAAGGGCCAGTCCCTGGTGTAGGAATGGAGATAGATTCTTTTGTCTACCTCATTGAAGGACTGATTGGATCAAGCCACACCTAGATAATGGACTAGAGCAACTTAGGGGGTAGTCTTTTGGATACTTTCCCTGATGTCATCTGTAGAGATCACTTTAATATGGACCACCCTCAAGTCATGTCAACCAATGGAATTGAATGATGCTAACCAATTAGCTTTGATCAATGTATAGTGTGACCTGTCTCTATCAAAAGAGGATAAAAGCAAAGACCACGAAAGGGACGCCATTTTTCTTGGCTTTCTTGGCTTCCCGGACCCGTTATCACTTGGTATGAGCTCTTAGGACAGGGTCATTTACTGTCTGACAAACCAGTTTGTCTCCCAGAAGTCAAAACCAGTGTGAATAAACTCTAAGCTCCCTACAAAGAAATTTTTCATGGTCCTGATTATGGAAAACCATTTATTAATTGAGTGTTTCATAGCACAGCATGATGTTCTATACAAAGAAAACTGCATAGTCCGCCCCTTCTAGAAGATAACAATCTGTGATACATGTGATCAGGACAGAAAGCCCAACAAATACATCAAAACCCAGTAGAAAATGAGGTCTTTGTGTACATTGGCCTAGTTTTAATGCCACCTCTTTCTTGAAGCTTCCATTAATCCCTCCACTGCCAGTTTGAAATCAAATGAGGGAGGAATAATTTTTAAGTACCTTATGCCCCTCTTTTAATAATAGCTAGATTTATATGATGCTTTAAGGTTGCAAAGTGCTTATGGTATATCTTACTTGCTCCTCACAACAACCCTGGGAGGTTGGTGCTCCCTACTTTGGAGTTAGGCTTACAGATGAAGAAACTGAGGCTGAGCGACTTGTCTGGGGACACACAGCTAGTGACTATCTGAGAGTCTTCCTAACTCTAAGTCTCTTTTCTATACACTGAGTGTTCACTTTAATATATACTATATCATCTTCATAATTGATTGCAATCTTCTAAGGGAGGGGGCAGGGACTGTGTCTTATTTATCTTTTTACTTATCCCATGGTGGTGGTGGTGGGGTTAGAATATGCATACTATTGGAACTTAATGTTTGTTGAATGAATGAGTAGATGGAAACTGAGTCATGAAACGTATTTTTTATTTTTGGAGGCAATTGGGGTTAAGTGACTTGCCCAGGGTCACACAGCTAGTGTCTGATGTCAGATTTGAACTCAGGCCCTCCTGACTCAAGCGCTGGTACTCTATCCACTGTGCCACCTAGCTGCACTGAGTAATAAGACGAAGGAGAGTAAGTATTCACAAGTGCATGTGACTGCTCAAACCATCAAACAATCAGGTCACCACAGTGAAGACGAGACCACTGCTATTCCTCCGGATATGAATAAAGGAGCAGAACTGCTAACATGTGAAGTAATCAAAAGAAGAAACTGCCTCTTTAGGTCAAAGGTGAGACTCTCAGGGTCAGGGGAAGAGTTGAGTTTAAATACATGTGGCTATCCCCAAGTTTTTACTTTGATGTCATCGTCTGTTTATTAAGTGCTTATGATGTGTCCCTGTCCTAGGTAGAGGAAGATGGAGAAAACTATCAGAAGACATGGCTTCTGCCCTGTTGAATCAGGGGATAAGATGCACCCAAAGGTCAGTACACAAGAATGCTCCATATTCAACAATGGGGCCTGTGAGTTTTCTGGAAAAGAACCAGCAGAAAGGAAGCTGGAGCTATCTTTGCTGGATACAAATGGGGCTTCATGCAGGTAAGAGGTGAAATTGGTGTCTGCCTATGTTATTTTGAGTACATGGAACTTTGCTTCATAGCTAGCACAGGGATTCCAAGAAATATGATAATAGACAGGCTGATTTAATGTACAACTTGGGTATTGACCTTGGAGGAAAGGTGGAGGTGAGGGACAGGCTGACAGAAGGCCAGAGAGTCCTTGGGAAAAATAACAAGCAGAGTAAGGTCATCATCCCAAACACCATCACCCACAACATTTATCAGGCTCTTACTAGACAGAAGGGTCTGTGCTAAGGGCTGGAGTAGTAGTAGTAGTAGTAGTAGTAGTAGTAGTAGTAGTAGTAGTAGTAGTAGTAGTAGTAGTAGTAGTAGTAGTAGTAGTAGTAGTAGAAAGAAAACTGCATAGTCTACCCCTTCTAGAAGATACTACTACTACTACTACTACTACTACTACTACTACTACTACTACTACTACTACTACTACTACTACTACTACTACTAGGAGTATATATTTATTGTCAAATGAGTATCACAGATAATCTTTGTCATATGAGTTCAGAGGAGATGGTGAGAAGCTGGTTCATGGAACTGGAATCCCCAAGAGATTTTAGCAGACAGAATCTAATAGCATAAAACTGAACAGGGAAATGTAAAGTCCCATGGATAGGTTAAAAGGAGATCAACAGCTGCATAGGCACAGGATGGGGGAGATAAGACAATTCATTTGAAAAAGACCTTGGTTTGTTTTTTTTTTAATTTTTAATAGTATTTTATTATTTTCCAGTTACATGTTAAGATAGTTTTCTTTTTCTTTTTTCTTTTTTTTAAAATTTTCTCAATTTCTTTTTCTTGCTTTTTGTTTTGTTTTGTTTTACTTAATAAAGTATTTTATTTTTTTCCATTATATGTAAAGATAGTTCTCAACTTTTGTTTATACAAGCTTTACAATTTCAGATTTTTCTCCCTCCCTCCCCTCCCTCCCCCCTCCCCTAGACAGCAGGTAATCTGATATAGGTTATATATATATATATATATATATATATATATATATATATATATATATATATATACACACATAATAACATTAATCCTATTTCTGCATTAGTCATGTTATAAGAGAAAAAAATCAGAGCAATGATGAAAAACCTCAAAATAGAAAAAAAAACAGCATCAAAAACAAAAGAAATAGTATGGTTCATTCAGCATCTATACTCCACGGTTCTTTTTTTTTTTTCCTGGATTTGGAGATCTTCTTCCATCACAAGTTCCCTGGAACTCTTCTGTGCCATTGCATTGGTGAGAAGAATATAGTCCATCACAGTAGATCAACACTCAATGTTGATGTTACTGTGTACAATGTTCTTCTAGTTCTGCTCATCTCACTCATCATCAGCCCATGCAAGACCCTTCGGGTTTCTCTGAACTCCTCCTGCTCATTGTTTCTTATAGCACAATAGTATTCCATTGTATTCATATACCACAACTTGTTCAGCCATTCCCCAATTGATGGGCACCCCCTCAATTTCAAATTCCTTGCCACCACATAAAGAGCAGCTATAAATATTTTTGTGCATGTGGGTCCCTTTCCCCCTTCCATGATCTCTTTGGGAAAAAGACCCAAAAGTGGTATTTCTGGGTCAAAGGGTATGCATAGCTTTATCGCCCTTTGGGCATAATTCCAAATTGCTCTCCAGAATGGTTGGATCAGTTCACAGCTCCACCAACAATGGATTAGTGTTCCAATTTTCCCACAGCTTCTCCAACATTTATTATTTTCCTTTTTTGTCATTTTAGCCAATCTGATAGGTGTCAGGTGGTACCTCAGAGTTGTTTTAATTTGCATCTCTCTAATCATTAGAGATTTAGAGCATTTTTTCATATAGGAATAGATAGCTTTGATTTCTTCATCAGAAAACTGCCTGTTCATATCCTTTGACCATTTCTCAATTGCGGAATGACTTGGGTTCTTATAAATTTGATTTAGTTCCCTACATATTTTAGAGATGAGGCCTTTATCAGAAGTACTGGCCTCAAAAATTGTTTCTTAGCTTTCTGCCTCCCTTCTAATTTTGGATGCATTGCTTCTGTTTGTACAAAAATTTTTTAATTTAATGTAATCGAAATCACCCACTTTGCATTTTATAATATACTCTATCTCTTGTTTGGTCAAAAACTGTTTTCCTTTCCAAAGATCTGATAGGTAGACTATTCCTTTCTCTCCTAATTTACCTATGGTATCACCTCTTATGTCTAAATCATGTATCCATTTTGACCTTATTTTAGTATAAGGTGTAAGATGTTGGAGACCTTGGGTTTTAATGGCACACAGGCTCCACATGAGTCAGCAGTGAGAGATGGTCACCAAATAAGGTGTCCTAATAGCAAGGTAGTGACCAGAGGTAATATATTATTTCACTGTATGCTGACCTAGTCAGGGAATATCTGGATTATTGTGGGTGGTGGCAATGAGAAGAAGGAAGGTGAGAATGTGAGAGACATTACATAGGAAGACTTGGCAGGACTTGGTGACTGACTGTCCATGTAGAGACAGGGAAAGAGAGTAGAGGATGACCCCCAGTTGAGAGTTCAGGTGATAAGAATGATGTTGGTGCCACTGACAGAAATGGGGATTCCAAAGAGGGAATCAAATCTGGGGGAATTTGGTTAGTTTTAGTCATGAGATCTGATCTAACAGAGATGAAGACTAAAACAGAAATATAGCACAAATTATTAAGAAGAATTATAAGTGGTAGTTTTCAGAGGAAGAAACTCATAGTTATAGTATATTAATGAGATGGAATACTCTTAACTGTAAGAAATGAAAGGGATGGTTTCAGAAAAACATGGAAAGATTTTGTATCAACTGAAGCAAAGGGAAGTGAGCAGAATCAGAACAATTTATATAGTAACAGTAACTTTGTAAAGGCAATCAACTTTGAGAGACTTAAATAAGACTTAAAATATAATCAACTTGAAAGACTAAATCTGATCAACACAATGAATAAGCACATTTTCAAAGGACTGATGTTGAAACATGTTATCTACCTCTAGATAGAGAGCTGAAAGAGTCAGAGGGCAAATTGAAGCATATTTTCTTTTCTTTCTCTTTTTTTATTAATTAATTAAACAATAAATTCCTTTGGACATGAGTAAAGGTGTGAATTTATTTTGCATGATTTTCCATATAGCTAACAAATTTTGTTTTTCTTGCTTTCTTACTGAGTGGAGGAGGGAGAGAGAATTCAGAAATGAAAAGGAATAAAACCAAATTTTTAAAAAAAGATAGACTTGATTATTGACAATTTTGGGCTGTTTGGGCTCCAGAGACTGGGGTTATCTCCTGATAACTGTTTGACTGATATTGTCAGACTTAGGAGGTATCTTGTGGATAATCCCAAATTGAAGAATTGCAGATTTATAAGTTCTTGAGTTTCAAAGTTAGGCATCAAAGAGGAGATTTCCTTGACAGTGAGCTTCACAGAGATGAAAAAGCTCTTTCTTCAAGAGTCAACCAGCATCAGAAGGACTAAAGCCATACCACAAAGGGTTAGGACTTCCAGGAGGAGTCCAGTGGACTGTTTGAATCTCTTTTTTTGTTTGTTTGTTTTGTTTTATGATTTTGTATTTGTTTATGTATTTTTTTTTTAATGTTTCTGTATTTGCTTCTGGCTTCTCTTGAAGTTCTTTGTGTCTTCTGCAGTGGGTGAAATAACGTCCATCCTGTACTTGATATCTTTACTGTACATTAGATGCCTAACTTAGTATGCAATGTTGATGACCCTGTACCAACTTTTGGGAAACCTACATATGAGTTATACTTAAGATGTATTTTCAAGATTTCCCCATAAGCCTTTAGGTGGTAGCATAATGAGTCAGCAAGAGATAATAACTCCCTTCAAAGTTGGGTCTCCACCATTAAACTGAGGTCGGTATGAGTCCAGTGTTCCTGTGGAGCAGGAGGGATAAGGAATAAACATTTATTAAGCATCTACTATATGCCAGGCACTCTGCTCAGGGCTTTGCAAATATTATTCCATTTGCTCCTCACATCACCTCTGTGAGACAGGTGCTATATCATCTCCATTTTACAGTTGAGGAAACTAAGGTGGTCATCCTGACTCTAAGTCCAGAGCTCTATAGTCCACTCTTAGGCCATGAATTGTGTCAAATGGGGAAAATACCACTTGTATTACTTTAATACTTGATGTCAGGGTTGGTTTGAGGAAAGGACTTTGCAAACCACAAAGTACTATACATATGTAAATATTTATTACTACCAAGTTCCAGAAGTGTACAGACATCCTATATACCTGTATGCATTATGGTTATATGTTTTTGGGCAATATGAAGGAAAGAACCTTAATTTTAGCTGGTTTGTATATGTAGGGTAATTATTATTATTATTATTACTATTGTTTTTATATCCTAAAGGTTAAATCATGTCCTCTGTTCTAGGTAGAGTACTGGGAAAGGTACCAACTCACTGTTTCAGGTTAGCTCAGCTGACAACAAAAGCACTCCAGCCATTTATAAAAACTAAAAATAATGGGGATTATAGTAAAAACATCAGGAGTAATATGTGATCTAACAAAAAAAAAATAAACAAACCTTAATTATTTTAAAAGTTGGCTAAACATTTCCATGCCCTGACACTATTGATTGGATTACTTGAACATGTAAAAAATTGGTTTACTGGGGGACAGCTAGGTGGTGCAATGGATAAAGCACTAGCACTGGATTCAGGAGGACCTGAGTTCAAATCTGTCCTCAGACACTTGGCAAGTCACTTAACTCTCATTGCCAGGCAAAAACCAAAACAAAACAATTGGTTTCCTGAAGACTGACAAAAATTTTATACTGGAAAAGAAGAAACAAAAATTGATTTAATTTCTCAGATTTTTTTTTAATGATGTGGTCTTCTTAGCAAAATAGCTAAGCCTGCTTAGTTAGAATATTAAATTTACTGCTCAAAATGTAGCCAATGCTAACTGAAAGTTGCAAATTCAGCAAATATTACTTTCTTCCTCTTTAGGTTGGTAGGAAAGGAAAGGAGAGAGTTAACTGGATAATTGACTCTTGGTGTTGAAATAAAATTCTGGCAATAAGAAAGATAGGAAGAAAAAAATGGGTCCAAAACTTCTACCTTTTAAATCTAGAGGGTTTTGGTTTTGTTTTTACTGTAATGGGAGTATTTACTACAATCTTGGAAGAAATCAGAGACAGCTTTAAACCTGAACAGTTAGTTACATAATTTGGTTAATTAACAAATTCACAAGCTTTGGAAATCTCCAATATTTAGGTATAGATAAAAAAAAAAACAGTCTCTCCCCTCCCCCCTATAATTTATAACCTAGTAGTGGAGAAACAATGGGCAGCTAGGTAGCATAGTAGATAGAGTACAGGGCCTAGAGCTAGGAAGACTCATCTTCCTGAGTTTAATTCTGGCCTCAGACACGTACTAGTTGTGTAACCCTGGATGAATCACTTAACCCTGTTTACCTCAGTTTCCTCATCTGTCAAATGAGCTTGAGAAGGAAATGGCAAAGGATCTAATATCTTTGCAGAGAAAACCCCAAATGGGGTCACAGAGAGTTGGACACAACTGAAATGACTAAACAAAAACAACTGAAAGTGGAGAGACAATGAATTATAAAAATAAGGGAAGAGTTCAGTACATTGGAATGAGTACTGGGTTTTAAAATGAAAAGACAGACTGGTGTCTGACAGCTGTAATCCCTGTTACTGGGGAGGCTGTGGCTAGCTGGTCTCTTGGGCTCCAGAGCATTTCATCAGGCATCTTCATGGAGTTTGGCCACCAACATAGTGAGCCCCTGGGGTCAGGTGAACGATAGGCAGCCAAAGAAGGTGTGATCCTGCCCAGGCCAGAAAAGGAGTAGGTCAAAACTCTTTTGTTAATCAACTGAGGGTTTAGGCTGCCAATGGCCCCAGGATGTCTAGCACAGGCAAGACAGGAAGACCTAGCCTCAAAATAAGCAATGAAACAAACAAACAAAAAAAAGAGTACTTGAGATCAATTCCAGGATCTGTCATTTATTGCATGTGTGATCTTGGGCCAGTAATTTTACTTTTCCTGGCCTCAGTTTTCTCAACCATAAAACAAGAGGATTGAATTAGATGATGTCAAGGGTACCTTCTGTCTCTAAGAGATCCTAAGGAAGGCACTTAAGCAGTGAATACTTTAAAAAGAATATTCGTTCATATGTTACATGTGTTAACTTAACTCATCAATTAGATTAAAAATTGCTTTAGGTTCACTACTTTCATGCACACTTTTATAATACCCTAACACTAACTGCTCCTCTAATACTCTCAACAGGAGTCCTTGCCAGATAGATTTTAGTAGAGAAAACTAATTTGTAATTAGTAAAAAAAAAGGTGGGGGGGAGATGAAGTCACTAAAACACTTTGTTCTCCACAGAAGGTTAAAATGTGCCCCCTGCTCTCTTATCTTTACAATTCATCTGCCTAGACCATTTTTTCTTTTGTAGGTTATACATCCCAAGACAGCAGCCTGGTTTCTGAATGGATGGAGTCAAAATGAATGAGGTTTTATTACTTGAATATATTAACAAGGAGAGCAAGAGAAGGACAGCCCACTGTCTGTCCACCATATAAATTCCCCTTTCTCATTGTTTACATGTCATGCTATAAGAACATATGCCTCTAATTTGTAAAGCTTTGGCAGATATCTGGGTAGTGCATATGGCAATTAATTCACTAGTGACTTAAAATTTTATGGGGAGACTCTACAGAAATTGTTTGGGCTCCATCAGTTGTTGAAAGTTTTAAGTGTTTTAGTCTCAAACTATGCTTTTATAGCCCTGCCTGACCCCTCATGTTAGCTAGAGTGACATCTGGTAGTCTCTTTTGTCTTCCATGTTCCAAAAAACCCCCAAACTCCTTACCTACAATTTTTTGTCTGGTACTTTATGCCCTATGGTCACTTGGAAAGTACAATATAATTATTATTATAATTATTGTTATGTTTTCCAAGTCAAATCATAAAATTATAATAGACCTGATGTAACACAGTTGCTGCTAGTTTTATTTCCTGATCCTCTCCAACACCATAAAGCCCTTCCTTTCCTTTGTAAAAAGAATGGAATCACTTAACATATCAAACCGCTTTCAGACAGAAAAAGATATTGTCTCATCAAGAGACTCAGAAATTTTGAAAGACTCATAGCCTTCCCTTCCCACCCCTCCCTTCTCCCTCTCATACGAAGAAATTGAACTAGAAGTCAGGAAATCTGGATTTTAGTCTCATTTGGGTTCACTATGTGACCCTGGGCAAATCATTTCAACTCTCTTCTTCTTTTTTTTTTTTTTTAGTGAGGCAATTGGGGTTAAGTGACTTGCCCAGGGTCACACAGCTAGTACGTGTTAAGTGTCTGAGGCCTGATTTGAACTCAGGTACTCCTGACTCCAGGGCTGGTGCTCTATCCACTGTGCCACCTAGCTGCCCCCCTCAACTCTCTTCTAATCTGTAGAATGCAGGTATAGAGTGTTGGATTAGCATGATCTTTAAGGTCTCTTCCTTTTCTAACATTCTAGTATTTCCAGAATTCCCTTTAAAGTAACATAGAACTCTACATTTAGAAGAGATCAAGAGAGAGGTTTTTTTGGTGGGGTAGTGGGGGGAGAAGAGGACAGAGTACAGACCTGGGACATTATGAAGGATTCCCAGTGTACCAACTCCCTCCACTGACACAGACCAATTAGTTTAATCACTAACATATTACTCCTCTGTAACATATTCTTGAGGGACAACTAGGTGGTGCAATAGATAGAGCACTGGGCTGGGAAACAGGAAGACTATTTTCTTGAGTTCAAATTCAGACTTACACTCACTAGCTCTGTGATCCTGGACAAGTCACTTAACCCTGCTTGCCTTAGTTTCCTCATCTGTAAGATAAGCTGGAGAAGGAAATGACAAACTACTCTAGTATTTTTGCCAAGAAAACTCCAAATGGAGTCATGGAGAATTGGGCATGGCCAAACAACACTTTTTTTTTGGTGGGGCAATGAGGGTTAAGTTGACTTGCCTAGATCACACAGCTAGTAAGTGTCAAGTATCTGAGGATAGATTTGAACTCAGGTCCTCCTGAATCCAGGGCTGGTGCTTTATCCACTGTGCCACCTACCTGCACCAACATATTCTTAAATAGTTACCTGAGGCACTGAAAGCTAGTATAAGTCAGTGACAGGATTTGAAGCCAGGTCTTCCTGACTCCAAGGCTAATCCTTTATCTACTATGGCATTCTGGCCCTTGGATTTAAGCATGTGGAATTGAAAACTAGACTAATTCACATTAATTAATTAACTAACTAACTTAAATTTCCATAATCTTCAACACAGATAATCTATGTAGAAAACGAGGAATTCAACTTTCAAGGGCTTTTAGCTAGTTTGATGACCCTAGTTGCTACTTTTTTTAATGTAACTATTATTATGGAATACTTTCACTTTTCAGTGATTAAAATAAACCCTGACATAAATGCTTAAATATAAGGGACAAGTATTTTTTTTTATTGATAATCATTCTGTGTCTCTAGAGGTGAAAGTAAGTATTGTAGAAAAGTAGAAAGAATGCTGTATTTATTTAGAAGAATCAAAGAATTCTGAGTCTGAATTTCTGCTCTGCCTTTGTGTCCATGAACAAGTCACTTAACTTCCCTCACTCTTAATTTCCTCATACGTAAAGTGAAGTTAAACTTGATCCAAAAGGAGGCTATGATTTATATTTGAAAATCTGTCATTGAAGGATTTCTTATTAGGAAGCGAAAGACTTTTCTTTTCACTTAGATTAAAGAATACTTGTTACAGTTTCTAGAAAACATCATTGAATAGACCTAAATAACTTCTGAGCCCTGAAAAATGTGCATCTGTTGTCCACAGTGTTTACCATTTTAATTGCTTCACCTAAATGTGTTTTATAGGTATTTGTACCACTCGGCTCTTGCTATTCTAGTTGTATATTTAAAAGGCAAAAACTATTTGTCTTACTATATGTATGGGATACTGTCAAGTGTTAAATAAAATAATTTAATTTAATTAATTTTAATTTTAATTAAAATTAAAAAAAACAAAGTTAGACTAGATGACCTATAAAGGTTCCTTTTTAGTTCCAAATCTATAATCTTAAATATATGTGCATACACATATATGTATATATACATACATATACATGTGTATGTGTGTGAATGTCAACAAAATTAATATAGAAATACTGAAAAGGAATAAAAATTGCTAGACATTCTCAAAATAAAAATAAGCTTAACTAAAAAGATGAGTGGGCAAACCAAGAAATCTGAATGTAATAAAACAATTTTTAGGATAATCAGAGCAAAGGAAGAGATAAGTAAAGAAATACTCACTGAACTAATTACACGAGGAGCATGAGAACTAATTCAAGAAATTTCTAGAGAAACATTTTAATAAAGATAATGGAATTAAAGAAGTATGAAAATCAGCACGACAAATTATAAGAAGAATTACAAAGCTGCACACAACTAAAACAATCTAGGAAGAGCTAACGTAAGAAGTAGATGCTGCTAAAATATCAAGAGTAAATGATTAAAAAATATGGAAGCAAAAAAAATTAGAATTAATACTGTAGGAGACAAAATGGCAGATGTTACAATTTAAATGGAAAGATAAGCTCAGAAAATAAACTAGGAAAAATGGAAGTTGTACAGATGAAAGCAATATATTCGGAAGACAAGACAAAGAGAAAGTTATCAGGGTCCTAGAAAACATCAAAGAAGAAAATAAATTAAATTATTATTTTATGGAACTGTTTAAGAAAATGTTCAGAATTACAAAACAACCATCACCATTGCCACCACAACATTCTGTAAACAAGAAAGATTCAGCAAAACTATAATAAAGGAGAAACTTAAAATTCCAATTATCCAAACACATTACCATCAAGCTTCAAACCTGCAGTGACAAACCCAAACTATTAGAATGAAAGATGAAAGGAATCACATAGAAAAAAAGAAGAAGAAGAAGAATCCATGTCTTAATAGATTTTTCTAAAAAAAATTGTCCAGGTGTATAATTTTCTACAATAATTAGAATTATTTGCTGTTGGTGCATTATATTTGTAAATATGTGTGTGTGTGTGTGTGTGAGTGCGTGAGCATGTGTATAAATGTAAAAACTTGGCCTTGATCCCAGAATCAGCTTCCCAACAAATCTAAGCAGTCTGTTGAGAATGCAAGAGATAACTAAATCAAAGAATCCATGGAGAAAAACACACACACACACACACTTCAAAAGAGCCTATGGAACCAGACTAGAGAAATGCCTGGGTGAGTTGAGGACTTTAGAACAAAAGATACTTTTCAACTCTGATTATCTAGTTATCTTAATGTAAGAGTCTCTGATAAAAAATAATCACCCTATTGTATTGGTTAGATTACTGAATGATACAATTGAACCTGAAAAAGAGTAGGAGAGTCAGATAAGGAAGAAAAATAGTAGAAATTTGAGCATATAATTAAAATTCAGTAAAAAAAAAAAGATTTAGAAAGGGGAGAGGCCTGACAGTCTCGAAAGAAAACTACCTTTGACAAAAGTGCTTCTGGGGGCTGGCAAATATAGAGATAGTTATGAAAGGGGGGCATCAAATTCAGTGATATTGAATTAGTAGCATAAAATATATTCTGTTGAGTATTGTTTTTCTAATAGAAATATATATATATATACATACATATATATTAGTATTACATTTTGACAAACAAGTGGATAATTTGATTAAGGACAGTAATTTAATGAATAATTTAAGTAATACAAATTTATCAATTGAATCCTTAAATACAAATGGATTAAACTCCCCCATAAAAATCAAAGCATTATAGAAGTGATTAAAAACTAGAATCCAACAAATTGCCATGTGTGGGATACACGCATATATAATGAAAGGAGATGCACACACATTTACATGGAAAGGTTAGAATAACATTTATCATGATACAATTCAAGGAAATCTGGAATGTTTTGATTCTATCTAATAACATTTCAATCACGTGATCAAAAGATTTAAAGCTAGAAGGAAACTTAAAATTCTCCTAGCCTAACTCATCTAATTTTACAGATGAGAAAACTGAGATCTGGAAAAGTGAAGTTAACTTTTCAAGTTAAGTTAGGCAGTAAGAAGCAGAGATGGTACTTGAATGTTGACTATATTGTGCTATGAGAAATGACAAGCAGCATGATTGCAGAAAGTCCTGGAAAGACTTGTATAGAAATGTTGACTCCAAATCCAGTTTCAAATCCTGTAGTTCTAAGTGGAACATTAAACAAGGAAATGATGTCATGCTTAAATGCACCATTGAAAAAGAAAGCATATCATGGGTAGATATTCAAGAACTAGGTAAGGGTATTTGAATTTAGAAAGAAAATTATCCCAGTCCTATATGAAGAGCATTAATAATCATTGATTTCAATTCTATACTATCATAATACATCAACTTCAAAAAGGATGGTTTTTTAAAAAAGTTGCAGACTTGAATAGAGTCTAAATTTAACAAATACATGGAAAGAACTTAATGACAAAAGCAGGAAAAATGTCTTTTGTTGAGTACATACGGAACATTTATAAAATTTGGTGATATTTTTCATCATAGAGATACCCCAGGTAAATTTAGAAATCACATTTTTTAAACATTTCACTTATTGCATAATAAAAATTATAGGTCACATAATCAAAGTTGCAAGACTATATGGAAATTTTTTTAATTGCCTGGATTAAAGAAGAAATTTAAAATGTAACAATGGATTACCTAAAAGATGAACATGGACACCACACATTAAAATCAGTAAACTATAGCTAAAGTAGTACTCAGATATAATGTATAGAGTAGAATGCTTATTTTAAAAAGGAGAGAAAAACTGTCATATAGACATTATTTAGACAAATAACAAAATTATACACTAAAAGAGAATATAAAAAATTTTAAGACCTGGGGAAAATGAGTAAAATGTAGAACAAAATAATAATTGAAATAATAAATGTTTCAATGAATTGCATTTATAATGCTAATGTCTTTTAAAAAATAAATAATAAATGAAATCAAGAGGGGATTTTTAAAAACTTTAATAAACATTCTTCTTTAAAGTTTTGAGTTTCAAATTCTACCTCTCCTTCCCTCCCTCCTCTCACCCCTCCCTGAAGCATTAAGTAATCAGATAGAGGTTATTATGTTATTATGCAATTATGTAAAACATTACCATATTAGTTATTTTGTATAAAAGAACTTGAAGAAAAAAATGAAAGAAAGAAAATGAAAAATAGCAGGGTTCAGTCTGTGTTCAATCAATATCAGATTTTTTCTTTGAAGGCGTATAGTATGCTTCATCATTAGTCCCTTGGAATAGTCTTGGATTATTGTATTACTGATAATAGTTAAGTAATTTACAATTCTTCATCAAACGATATTGCTGTCACCAAGCACAGTGTTCTCCTGACTCTGCTCACTTCACTATACATCAGTTCATACAAGTCTTTCCAAACCTTTCTGAAATCATCTTGTCATTTCTTATAGCACAACAATATTCCATCACCATCATATACCACAGCTTGTTTAGCCATTCCCCAACTGATGGACATTCCTTTGATTTCCAATTCTTAGCCACCACAAGAAGAGCTGCTATAAATATTTTTGTACAAATAAGTCTTTTCCTCCTTTTTGGATGACTTTGGGATATAAACCTAGCAGTCATATTGCTGGATCAAAAGGTATGCACAGCTTTATAGCCCTTTGGACATACTTCCAAATTGCTCTCCAGAATGGCTGGATCAATTTACAACTCCACCAACAGTGGATTAGCATCCCAGTTTTCCCACATCCCCTTCAACATTCAACATTTTGTTGTTTAGTTGTTTTTCAATCTTGTCTGACTCTTCATGTGCCTATTTGGGGTTTTCTTAGCAAAGACAATGGAGTGATTTGCCATTTCCTTCTCTAGCTCATTTTACAGATAAGAACACTGAAGCAAACAGGGTCAAGTGGCTTGCTCGGGGTCACATAGTAAATGTCTGAGGGGGCATTTTGAACTCAGGTCTTCCTGACTCCAAGTCTGACACTATCCACTGTGCCACCCAGCTGTCCCTGATTAAATTTAGTAAATTTAATTTGTAGAAGGAAATAGAAAACAATGATCTTTGAATTGCCAAATCTAATGACTTTCTCTCATTAAAAGGTAGGTGACACAGTGGATAGATCACTGGGCCTAGAATCTGGAAGACCTGAGTTCAAAATGCCCTCTCAGAGGACAAGTCACTTAACCTCAATTTGCCCCAGGTTCCTCAACTGTAAAATGAGGACAATAATAGTACCTACCTCTCAGGTTTGCTGTGAGGATTAAATTAAATTAATTCTTACAAAGTGCTTAGTACAGTGCCTGGCACACAGTAGGGACTTGAAAAACAGGTATTTCCTCCTTTTCTTCGTTCTTGGCCTTATGCAAGCTTTGACAAGGTTAATCACCCTTTATTTCTGAATATGTTCTACTGTAACTTTTTTTTTTGCAGGGCAATGGGGGTTAAGTGACTTGCCCAGGGTCACACAGCTAGTAAGCTACTGTAACTTTTCATGCTGCTGCTCTCTCTTGGTTCTCCTCCTATCTGACTGACCATTCCCTTTCATCCTTTTTTATTGAATCTTTATCCAGATCATGCCCACTAACCATTGGGGTCCCTCAAAGTATTGTTTCGGGGCTTTTTCTCTTATTTCTCTAAACTATCTAGCTACATGATTTCATAAGTTCTCCTGGGATCAACTATCATCTCTAGGGAGATGATTCCCACATCTACACATTTTCTTTTGAGCTCCAGTCCTGAATCATCCACTTTGTTTTGAGTATCTTGAATTAGATGTCTCGTAGGCATCCCAAACTCAAAAATTTTCAAATCAGGACTCATTCTCTACCTTTGCCTCATGCCCCCAACTCTCCTCTTTTCCCAACTTCTCTCTTTCTTTCAAAGGTACAACATCTTTCTGTCATCCTCAACTCATTCTCACTGATCTCACACATTCAAACTATTGTCAAACATGTCATTTCAATATATCTCATAGATATGCCCTTCTCTCTACACATACAACCACAACCCTAATAGGATTCTTATCACTTCTTGATCACGTTGTGGTTTGTTCTCTCTGCCTCAAGTCTCTTTCTACTCCAATTCATCTTCTACTCAGCTGCCAAAGTAGCATTCCCAAAACAAGTTTGATCATGTCACCCCTCCTCCTCCCCAGTTCAATAAATTCCAGTGGCTCCCTATTACTTCTCAGATCCCATATTAAATCCTCTCTTCAGCATTTAAGGTTATTTACAACCTGGCCCCTTCCTATCTTTTCAGTTTTCTTATACTTTGCTCCTCTAACACTTTACCATCCAAATTTACAGACCTACCTTCTGACTCCCATGGATTCTCATCTCCCTTACCCCATGTCCTCCATGCCTGGAATGCTTTCCCTCCTCAAGCTACTCGCCTAGCATTAAGACTCAGCTCAAATGCCACCTCCTCCTTCTCCTCCACCTCCATCATCATCATCAACAACATTTATTTAGTGCTTTCTATGTGCCAAGTATTAAGCACCTAAATTATTCTCTCATTTGATGCTCATAACAATCCTTTTAGGTAGGTGCTATTATTATTTTCATTTTATAGATGAGGAAACTGTGGCAAATAGAAGTTAAGTGACTTGCCCAGGGTCTTACACAACTAGAAAATATCTGAGACTGGATTTGAACTCAGGTTTTCCTAAGTGTAGACCTGGTATACTATCCACTGTACCACCTAGCTGCCATAGGAGACCTCTTCCAGTCTCTCCCCTCCCCTTATCACCTAGTGCCTTCTCTTCAAAGTGGCCTTCCATTTACAGTTTGTATCTTCTTTGTGCTATAGAGACAAATATATTAAGTTAATTACCCCAAACTATCTAAGAAGCAGTGTATTACACAAACTTTTTAAAACAGAAAAATAAAATGTCATATTTTTATTAGTTAAATGTAGTTTTGACTCCCAGCGAAAAAGAATATTAAGGCCAAACTCACAGATGAATATTGAAGCAAATCTTTTAAATAAAATGTTAGGAAATAAAATAAAATGTTCTTTTAAAATATGCATTAGGGCCAAGCAGTAATTACATTAGGAATGAAAGGGTTATAATAATAACAATAATATAAATAATAACATTCATGAATGTTAGATGATTCTATCAATAGAAGCAGGAAAAGCCTTTTGTTCGGTCAAAAGGCATTTAACAAATACCTGCTGTTTTCTAGGCACTAAACTAAACACTGTAGATACAAAGAAAAAGAAAAAACAGTAACCTGACTTCAAGAAGCTTCCATTCTAATGAGGGAATAACATATATGGGTATTTTTATCTTTGTGTCTTTTGTATCTTGCATGGCACACTGCACATAGAAGGGGATTAATGAACCTGTTGAATGGAAATGAATTCAGACAAACACTAAAATAGAAATTTCCTCATAAGATATAAAAATATTTTCTATTGTGCTGTAAGAAATGATGAGCAGGCAGATTTCAGAAAAACCTGGAAAGACTTAAGTGGGCTGATGCTGAGGGAAGTGAGCAGAACCAGGAGAATACTGTATACAGTAACAGCAACATTGTTTGATGATCAACTGTGATAGATTTGGCTCTTCTCAGCAGTGCAATGATTCAAGACACTTCCAAAGAACTCATGACAAAAAATGTTCTCCACATCCAGAAAAAAGAACCATGGATTCTGAATGCAGATTCAACCATACTGTTTCTACTTTTTTTATATGTTTTTTTTCTTTTTTGAGGTTTTTCCATTTTGTTCTGATTCTTCTTTCAAAACATGACTAATGCAGAAATATGTTTAATGTGATTATACATATATATAACCTATATCAGATTGCTTTCTGGGAGGGACGGGAGCAAGGGAGAAAAATTTAGAACTAAAAATCTTATGAAAACAAATGTTGAAAACTATCTTTACATATAACTGGAAAATAATAAAATACTTTTATGATTAAAAAAGATATAAAATATCTTTTAAAGCATTATTTTAAATTATTATTTTAAATTATTTTAAAGCAACCACGCAAATTAACCTTATATGCAAAAGGGAAATATTAAAATCACCCCTAAAAGACAGATGTAATACAGAATTATCCTGTCACTAATTCTAGTTATTATTGTTTTTAAAATCTTAGATTTAACAATAAAGCATAAAAAAGATATTAGAGTAATAAACATTGGAAAAAGAGTAGGACGACTAGATAGTATGTTGTGTGTTTATTGTTGTCATTTGTTTCAGTTGTGTTCAACTTGTTGTGACCCCAGTTGAGTTGTTGGTTTTGTTTCTTTTTTTTTTTGGCAAAGGTAGTGGAGTGGTTTGCTATTTCCTTCTCCAGCTCATTTTACAGATGAGGAAACTGAGGCAAATAGAATTACATGACTTACCCACTTATCACACAGATAGTAAGTGGCTGAGGTCAGTTACGAACTCAGGTTTTCTTGACTCCAGGCCCAACACTCTATCCACTGTGCCACCTAGCTGTCCCACTGTGTAAGGGCTTAATAAATGCTTGACGAATTGAACTGAATACACAGCACCAACAAATGGAAATTATACGTATATATGTTATTATAAATAGCATTTCTCTATTAATCTTTTATTTCCTTTTTAAGTCATGTACAAAAATATAGGTTATTTTTCTGGGTTTGTCTTATACAATACTATCTTGCTCATATGAATTATTACTGAATATTTTTATATATTTCTAGATATAAAGACATGCATATGTTGTTGTTTGTCCTTTGTTTTTGAAGAGGTGATGATTTGACTTTCCTGTGAACTGGATTTAAGTGAGGCAGAGTTGCACAAAGTTGTCACCCTCACTCTTCCAGAATCACTGAAGTCAAAGGACAAGACAAAAGTCAGAATGACTGTCAATAGCTCAGGATATAGTGGATACCTTGGCATCTTCTATGTCCAGTCAAGTTCTAAGCACTCCATGGTGCCTCCTTCAGCCACCTTCGTGGCCATTGGAAGAAATTGTTCTCATCTACCCATTCACTGATGGATCTGAGGCCTGTCAGTCACCCTCAACTTGGTTTAGCTTGTCTGCCGAGATGCTTTTTCTGGGTTGTGGTCACTGTGCCTGCTACAGCTTCTTGGAGCCACAGGTGAGAGATGGATGAAAGGTAGACACCAAAAGTGGATGTGCAACCCTGAAAAGGGCTCATCAAGGCCCCACATCAGAGGTGCTAGTCCTCCCTGAACATACTCTTATACATGGTATATGTTTAGACATGCATGTATAATCAGAATTGTTATTTCCCCTAGGAAGGGAGTACTACAATGAGCTCCCATATGTTAAGTACATTAAGTCCCCCAGCTCGGTAGCATAAAAAGTAGAAGAAATAACAAATCTGGAATGAGACAAGTTTACATGGGTAAGTACAGCCTGTGTAAATGAAGTAGAGAGCTGATCTATGCACCTATTCAGCTACCAGGAGAGTTCTCAGCTTGTGGCCAGCCATGAGAAATTGCAGCCAAACTGCCCTAGGGTGTAATGGGCAGCCTCACAGCTCCAGTGTTCCCAGAATTCCCCAACTTTGCATGAGCTAATTCTATCAAAGGGATAATGTTTTCCATCTCTCTTAAAGGGTCAGATACCTTGCCCCGCCCCCAAATTCTGCCTTAGTTAGTGTTAAATACCCAACTAGGATTTAGACCTCTTACATTTATCAGACATCCTGGATATACTTAACAATGCAAAGGAAGTAAATTACAGCACTGACCACTTTTGACTATCTATTGAGAAGGACAGATGTTTGTCTCTCCTTCTGTCCCTTCCTCTTAGAATAGAGTAGAAAACTGAGTGGGGCCATTTGTAAGCTGACCATAGTTCAGCTGATTATTAGGGACTATGAAGTAATAATCCCTTATTGGGAGAAGAGAAGCAAAGCACATGGCCAGCCTCAGCGTTACCCCCCTCCACCATACCAGTCAGCTCCTGATAGTCTTTGAGGGGCCCATTAGTTCTGATTACCATCACCACCCTCCACTCTGTGGGGCTGAGAATCTGGTAGCCAGAGAGGAGTTTACAAACCTTCAAATGAATGGTGTGCAAGATGTAATTTCTTCCAATTTCTCCTTTCCAGAAGTCTCAAAAACATCATAAGGCTGGTGAACTCTAGGACAGCATCTATCAAGCCATTTCTGGAGTCCAAGGTCCTTATGACTTGCTTGCCAGACACTGGACTAGGAACTGAAAGTAGTGATGTATAACACCCCCACCCCCTTCCCCAATAAAATTAGCTGTAGCTAGGTGGTACAGTGAATAGAGTGCCAGGTTTGGAGTCAGGAAGACCCAAGCTCAAATCTGGCCCTTGAGCAAGTCATTTAATCTCAGTTTCCTCATCTGTAAAATGTTAATAATAATAATAAGCAACTACCTCTCAGGGTTGTTGTGAAGATTAAATGAGATAATAATTCTAATTATTATTAATGATTAGCACAGTGCCTGGCACATGTTAAGCATTATATAAATGTTAGGCTTTAGTAGTGGTACTATATCTTGAAAATCAAGATTGACAAAAAAAATTCCATTTATAATAACAGATTATACTAAATATTTGGCCAATAGTTTAATAAGACACACATGAGACAAATTAGCAGATAACTTCAGAACACTGCAGATCAGAAAAAAAAGACTAAGAATATATGAAATTATATTTTCTGTACTCAGATTAAACCAAGGTAGTAAAATTGTCCAAAAAATTCCCAAATAAACATATAGATCAACTTAAAGTTATGTCTAAGTGCCACAGGACTTTTGAAAACTAGATTAAAAAATTTACATGGAAAAATAGACAAGAATGTATAGAGGAGCTAAAAAATCCTGATGAATTGTATTCATTATATGTAGCCTGGAATCCTTGTCTTTTAAGGAGAATAGGAGGCTGCCCATGGGATTCAATTGGTCTGGAGAAGCCTGGGCCATGGGGAATTGGTGTTCCTGATGTCTGACAGAATTCCCATCATGCTGCTGAGTATTTTTGGATCCAATCTTGCTGCCATGGCCAATGTGGATTTGGAAGGGAGCTATGTATACTTTTTTTTTTAAGTGAGGCAATTGGGGTTAAGTGACTTGCCCAGGGTCACACAGCTAGTAAGTGTTAAGTGTCTGAGGCCGAATTTGAACTCAAGGTACTCCTGACTCCAGAGCTGGTGCTCTATCCAATGCGCCACCTAGCTGCCCCGCTATGTATACTTTTAATGACTAGATCCTTCTGATATTTTATTACAAGTATTTTACTACATGTTATGGTTCATTACTTTTGGTGTATTCCAATCCTGAGCCAGACTCATTGAACTGGTCAGAGTTAAGCCTGCCCCCAAATTGCAAAGATCTGAACCTGTGTGGCGAAACTCCAGTAGGTTGACTGTCTGGGTCATAGTCGTGGTGGTTAATCAGAATGAGTGTATTGCAGAGTTAGATACCATGAGTTCTTTGGAGTTAGTACCTGTATAAGTGGTTAGAGAAACTTCTATGACAGTTATTATACTTAAAGCCAAATGAAAAAACCTTATGTCCGTGATAGTTACTACCCTAGGAAAAGTGCACATATACTACAATGAATTTTAATTAGAAAAGATGGTTTAAATGCATTTTAAAAAGAGATGGCATTAAGGAGAAATGAAATCTTTATTTCAATTGCTTATCTCAATTATAAAAGCAAATGAAATAGAATTGATATATTAACAGAATCAAAGTATCTAAGAAATTAGTGTTGGAGAAACATAAGATTATAAAATACTGAAGAAAGGAATTGTTATTAGAAAAATTAAGTTGGATAATGTTATTACCAAAAAAATGAGCTTAGATGTAAATTTCAATAATCTCAAAGGCCAAGATGTTAGAAAATAAGGAAGGAAGAAACAATATTTGAGAATTATGGATTGAAAAATATTTGCCATCTTGTTAGTTAAGTGGAAGAGTTTGTAGTATTCAAAATAGATTTAACTGCATAAGAATAAAACTATTATATAACAAAAAGCAATGCATTCATTAAAAGAAGAGCAACAAGTTAGAAAATTTTGTTGTTGTTGTATTTATATGATAAAAGGGCAGCTAGGTGGTACAGAGGATAGAGCACCTAACCTGGAGTCAGGAAGACTCAAATTTTACCTCAGAGACTTACTAGCTGAGTGACCCTGGAGAAGACATTTAACCCTGTTTTTCTCAGTTTCCTCATCTGTAAAATGATCTGAAGAAGGAAGTAGGAAACCACTTCTGTATCTTTGCCAAAAAAAACACCCCAACTAGGGTCACGAAAATTTGGACACAACTGAAATGACTGAAATCACAGCACAATGTGATAAAAATCTATCAGAATCTACATGGAATTAATTCAGATTTAAAAGAATAAAACTCATTGTCCAGTGGATAAAGTCAGAGCAAAGAATAGATAATTCCCTGAAGAAAAAAATGTAAATTGTTAATAATTGAATTGCTTGAAAATTTACTCTAACTTTAATCAGTGAAATTAAAATTAAAACAGCTCTGATGCCCCACCTTGTAAGCACAAAAAGATACAATTCAATATTGATGACATCTTGAGGAAACAGGCTTTCTCTTAAATTGTTGGTAGAATTGTAAATTTGCACAATCTTTTTATAGAGTAATCTGGTAATATGCAAGAATCACAAAACTACTCAGATGTTTTGGTCCAGTGATTTTTATTATAGGACCATGTTCTTAGAATGTTATTAAAAGGAAGAAAAGATATATTTACACAATAATAATAATAGCTAGTATTTACATAATGATTTCTGGCTTGCAAAGTGTTTTCACATCTGGTCTTTACAACAACCCCGTGAAGTAGGTGCTTTATATCTCCACTTTACAGAAGAGGAAACTGAGGTTGAGAGAGGTAATCTACTTGTCCAGGATCTCACAGTAGTATGTTTCTTTTCTTTCCCCTCTCTCATTCCCTCCCTCCCTCCCCTCCCTGAGGTGGTAAGCAATCAGATATAGGTTATACATGTGCAATTGTGTAAAACATTACCATATTAGGCATTTTATATAAAAAGACTCAAGTAAAAAAAAGAAGAAAATGCAGTCTGTTCATTCAATATCAGTTCTTTCTCTGGAAGTGGAGAGTATGCTTTATCATTAGTCCTTTGGGATTATCTTGGATCATTATATTACTGAGAGTAGTTAAGTCATTCAAAATTGCTCATAGAACACCAATACTGTCATTGTACACAATATTCTCCTGGTTCTGCTAACTTTACTATATATCAATTCATAAAAATCTTTCCAGGTTTTTCTGAAATCATCCTGGTCATCATTCCCCAACTGATGGCCATTCCCTCGATCTCCAATTCTTAGCCACCACAGAGTTGCCATAAATATATTTTGTACAATTTAGCAGTATGTTTCTTAGGCAGGATATGAACTCCAGTTTTCCTGTCCAACACTCTCCACTGCATATGCTGTTGTTATTTGTCCTTCATTCTCGAAGAGGACCATGACATTTGGGGTGATGTCATGACTTTCAGTGAATTGGATTTAAATGAGGGAGGACTGTGCAAAGTCACCAACCTCATTCTCTCCTCCAGAGTCATCTGTGTCCAGTGGCAAGATATATATCAGGACAATTAAGGATGGCCATGGATGTTTAAGGCAGTTGGGGTTAAGTGACTTGCCCACGGTCACACAGGTAATAAATGTCTGAGGTGGAATTTGAACTCAGGTCCTCTTTATTCCAGAGCCAGTGCTCTATCCACTGTGTCACCTAGTTGCATACACTACCTGCCCCATAATATTCCAAGCTTTATTTCACACTGGAAATGGTCTACAAGTTTAACTACTGAGGAATGACTGAATAAAATAGGGTATATCAATACAGTTAAATGTTATTAGCAAATGTACAAAGGAGCTATGATTTTGTGAGAGGTTGAAACAACCTATGATAGATTATAACTGTTTACGGCTTATTACAACTGATCCACTAAGTCTGTGACTCAGTGCATAAGTCTTAAAGAATTGTTTGGGGCAAAGAGATGTTAAATGAGTTGTCCATGGTTTCATAATTAGAAAGTGTGAAAGATGAAACTAAAATCCAGGCCTTTCTGATTCAATATTCACCATTCTATGCTGCCACTCTTTAAAAAATTATTATGAAAACTTCAGAGAAACACAGAAAGACATGTAAGAAGTAATACCAAGATTAAAAGGACAGAATTGGATAGTTTTCCATTTTTCCATTTTCCATTGGAGCATCGAGGTGGTGTAGTGGATAGAGAGCACTGGACCTTCAGTCAGGAAGCCCTGAGTTCAAATCCCACCTCAGACACTCACTAGCTTTGTAATTCTAGAAAAGTCACTCAACCTCTGCTTCAGTTGCCCTATATGAAAAACGGGGATAATATAGCATCTATTTCCCGGGATTTTTGTGTCAATCAAACAAGATAATTTTAAAGCTCTTAGCACAGTGCCTAGCACATAGTAATTGTTATTATTTTTATTAATGACTAGATTAAAAGATTACCTGAATATGTTCACAGACAGAAATGGAATTCATAGGAGATAGATCCAATAAGTTGTTATGGTTATTATTTTATTAATGTTTTCTATATGTGAATATATATTATATTATATATATATTATATATTCACATATATTCATATGTTACCTCTTTTTGATGATATATACATGTATATATTGTGTATTTATAACCAGAGACTTGTATGCCTATGTGTGTGTGTATATATATATATACACACATACACACACACACATGTATATTATCAAAGACAGGCAACATGGTATAGTGGATGAACAGTTACGATTTGAGTCAGGAAGATCTCAGTTCAAGGCTGACCCTGGGCAAACTTCTCAGTGCCCCAGGCCCCCCTCATCACAATAAATTGAAGCAAAAGGTAAGGATCTGCATTTGTTGGGAAGATCCCCTGCCAGAATCTCCCTATACCAGTGAGATTGCAGGTCTAGTAAAAAAAAAAAAGGATCGAAGTGAAAAAAGTGTGGATTTTCAATGTCACACTGCATTTTGTTCCTTATTTTGTTTATTGAATTTAATTAAGGTTATTTTGTTCTTATCTTTATCTGCCCAGTGGCTCGTACAGTGTATGGCACAAAGTTGGTGTTTAATAAATGCTTATACAATTGAACTATTTCAAAAGAAAAACAGTCATGGAGCTTTGCTGTGTATAGGGTTCATCATATAATTACATCTCTAGTACTCTTTCTGTGTTTTCTAATGAAGATGTAGCTGGAGAAAGGTGAAAGCTGTTAGGAGAGAAGCAGGGCTAATACACATGTTTCACCTCCGACTCCTCTCAGGCTGACCGGCTGCCTGCTGAGAGCTCAGAACCATCTGTTCGGCCAGCCATCGTGATGAGAAAAGACGCTGCATGCAGGGATGGGGGTGGCCAAAGACTATAAGATAGTGATCACATTGCCTCATGAAATGAAAAGAGCAAACAGGCAAAAGTAGCATGGTCAGGTTGTAATTCAACTCGGGGCTCCCAGTGACAACATGAGCTTCACCATCACTAGAGCCTCTCAATGAAATTATAGCTTCCCAGCCCATAACTCACACAGTTCCCTCTTATTTATTCTTGGCTACAATGTAGCTGGACACACATATTTCACTGGGAGATGATATAAAATCTCTGGGCTGACATCAGAGCTATAAATATGGTGACTTCAAATAGAACATGCTCAGCCCAGTCTACTTCCAGTCAGTGGAGCTCTGCTAGGTCTTGCTTTGTGGATAAAACTTATGGTGGGAATGCCTTCCTGAGGACCTGAGAGATTTCTGGGACTTTGCCAATTTGGGTCTTGGTGGGGAATGCTGATTAAGGGGGCACAAATTGGCTCCCCTTAAGTAGGGTTACCGGGAATTTCCCAAATGTCTTTGCTGTGGCTGCTTTTTACCCTTTGAGGGTCCCATAGTTGGCTTGTATTTGAATAGGCATTTATTCAATTCAACAAATATTTATCAACTGGGGGCTATTTACCAAGCTCTGTCATATAAAGATGAAACAAAGAACACAAGAATTCTATTGGAGGGTTACAACATGTATATAAGTAAATAACTATAAATTATAAGAAGCACTATCAAAAGTCAGAAAGGCATGACATAACCTAATGGCTCAGGCCCTAAGATTTAAGTCTGCATGGACTGTCTTCAATCTTGGAGGTCCTTCACTGTCTGGGACTCGTGTTGTCTCTATTCAGATTCCCTTGGGACCCTTAGAATTTGGCTTATTGTCTCCTATCCAGTTTCCTGTGGGGAGTGTGGTGGAGTCTTAGAATATAGCTCCAAGTGTACTCTAAGTTGGGAGGACCTTAGAGTCCCGGAGGGGAAGGCAGAATTCACCAGAGAGGGGATAAGAACTATACCACTGTTTACGGGCTACTGTAAGTCCTCTGTGATTTTTCATTGTATGTGGGGTGAAATAAAGGCCGTACTGTATCCAATATTGTGAGTTGAGCATAAGCATAGGAACTGGAGTCCTTTTATCCACAACCGTATGGTCATGAGCTACATTCTAAAACTGACAGGATGGTGGGGAAAGGGGTAAACTCTGATGTTCCTAGGAAAACCTGGGTGAGGACAAAAACAAGTCCAAGAGTGTAGTTTATGAGATGTTCATAAGTCTTAATTTCAGGATTCTGGGCCACAGGTCAGAAGGCAATGAGGCTTCCAGTTTCTCTTGATCCCTGTTAACTTTTACAAGCAAGTTAGTTACTTGAAACACTGTCAGATTTCTTGACCTCTGGTTAACAATGTCCATTTTGCCAATACTTCTCTTTACCTTCCCTATTCAGTCAAGGACTGTAATCCCACACAGTCAGCCACCAGGTTACTCAGAAATAGCAAAAACTTTGAGTGGCTAATATTCCCTAACAAGAAAAATTTTGTTTCTGGGGGAAACAAGAAGTTTTAGTCAAAAATTTCAGCAAAGAATGTAAGTGGGCCTGGACAAAGAGAAACCAAACTTGAAGCCTGAAATAACTGGAAAATTATCTTTTCATGGAGGGGATTATATACAATACCAAAATCATGGGCTGCAAGTCCCTAAATTTAATATTTTTTTAAAATCTTAGAGATATTCTTTGTCTATGAAGGGTCAAGAAGAGATGGCATCTTGCCATTTGAAGTTTTTTTTTTTTTAACTGAGACATTATCTCAGTTCCAACTAGGGACTGTTCTTTGTCTCATTTTTGTATGCCAGAGCCTGGCACACAACAGCCACTTCATAATCTGGCAACTCTTGATACTATATACTACATTCACTTGTAATGAATGAGGTCCAACCAATGAGGGGGAAAAAGAGAAAACAGAAATAAGAAACGACTGTTGAATTTCATGGATGCTACCCTGAGAAAAGCAGAATTACAGCTTTTCTTCTTCTCCCTCATTGTTAATGCTTTCTCTCTTCTCAAATTCTATGTATACATTTGTTTGTGTAAATATTGCATAGTCCAAAATAAATGTGTACATTTTGTTATTTATACTTTATATTATTTTATATTAAGGAACACATTTACATTTCCTTGGGAAAAGAGCCTGTTTTGTTTGTTTGTTTGTTTTTTATGCATCTAGCTCAGTGATTTGCACACAACTGATATTTAATAAATGGCTATTGAATTGAATTGAATAAAAGCAGCGCAAGATTCCTGGGCATCCTTGAAATTGTAAAGACAAGTAGAAATGAGGAAAACCAAATAGAAATGATATGTTCTCTTCTTGGTTGGAAAACCCAAAATAAACCCTTCCTGCCAAATATCTCCATCTTGATTTTTCACTTACAACTTGAAACAAATCATATCTGTTATTTAATGTTCTCATATGTGTCCAAACCTGAGAGTAAGTATCCAATACTTAGTGGGCAGCTAGGTAAGCACAGTAGATAGAGTACCAGGCCTGGAGTTGGGAAAATCTGAGTTCAAATCTGGCCTTAGACACTTATTAGCTGTGTGATCCTGGGCAAGTCACTTAACTTTGTTGGCCTCAGTTTCCTCAACTGTAAAATGAACTGGGGAAGGAAATGACAAACTACTGCACTGTCTTTATTAAGAATACCTCAAGGGGTAGCTAGATGGCGCAGTGGATAGAGCACCAGCCCTGGAGTCAGGAGTACCTGAGTTCAAATCCGGCCTCAGACATTTAACACTTACTAGCTGTGTGACCCTGGGCAAGTCACTTAACCCCAATTGCCTCACACACAAAAAAAGAATACCTCAAATGAGATCATGAAGAATTGAATATGACAAACTGAACAAAAACTAGGCACAATTCTAGGCACATAGCTACTGCTCAGAAGATAATTTAACTGATTCAATGAGTCAAAGAGACAAGGACACATTAACTCTTCTTTTTTGCCTTTCTATACGGAATTCTTTCTATTCTAATGTAGTAAAAAGATTTTTTGATTAAGGAGACCTTTCATTTTGTCTAAATAAGGGCTTATACTTCTGACAATCAGTGACCATGTGGTTCAATCTCCCTAAACTTCAGTAACCTAATCTGTTATATTTGGGTAATGCCTGCAGAACCTCTGTTGGAGAGCTGTTGCTAAGTTCAAATGAGACAATAGATATAAGAATGTTTTACAAGTTCTAAAGCACTAACTAAATGCCAACTATCTCAATTATTACTGTTGTCATTTTTATTGAAGTTTTTGTACCTGTTAACCCCAAAGTCCTTCTCTTATATTTCACCATATTTGGGAAGTGACCATGGATTCTTTTATTGTTTTTTATTAATGCCTTTGTTTTTTACATCATGGTCCTTTCATCCATTTATCCTCCCTCCCACCCTCTAACCCATTCCATGATCCTCTCATGTAACAAAGAAAAATAATCAAGCAAAAGCAATCAAGGCAGCAACTGTGTTTGTCTACAGCTGTCATATTTAGCATCCCTAGTCATCTGACCTCTATATTCAGTATTGATTTATTCTGAGTTCAGTTGCCTTTTTATGTGATTTTTATTTCAATTACTGTGGTACTTGTATATATTAGTCAATATATTTCCCATAATTAATTCAATAATTTCCAAAACAATGGACATCAACTTTGATTCCAGGTGGTTTTTTTTGCCACTATAAAAGTTCCTGCTTTGGATATTTTAGTATATAAGGGATTTGGGGGGGGGGGCTATTGACTTCCTTAAGGTTCACTGGACTAAAGGTCATGAACAATTTAATAACTTTTCTTGAATAATTCCAAACTGTCAATCAACTGAGTGTCCCTGGCTTCACACAACCCCACTATCATTAACTATTTCCAACTTTTATCATTGCCACTGGATGAGTGTGAGATGAAACATCAGAATTATTTTAATGTTCATTTCTCTTATTATTAAAAGCAACATGGTGAGGTAGACAGGGAGCTGTCCTTAGAATCAGGAAAACCTGAGTTGAGGTCACACACCTCAAACCTGTATTCTCTATGAGACCCTGGACAAGTCATCTAGCCTCTAAGTGCTCAAAGTGACTCTACAAGTCTCTTATTCACTCTCAGGTTGCAGGGCAGGTGCTGACCTTCATTAGTAGAAGGAATTTCCATGTAGTAATGAAATCATGGCTCTAATCTTCATCCCTCTCCTTATATTAAGTGCTTTAGAACATTTTTTTTCGTAAGGAAAGCCATAGTGTGCATTCATCTTGTCATAAATTTGGCCACATAGCTATTGAAGAATGTCAGACTTCAAAAAATTGAAAATGGACAAAAGAAAAAAAATTGACTATTTATCTTGAATCTTGATTCCATTCACCAGTAATAAGAATATCTGACATCTGTATAGTGATTTAAAATTTACAAAATGCATTACAGATTTTACCTCAATGGTACCTCACAACCACGCTGTGAGGGAGGTACCACAAGCATCATTATAGCCATTTTATAGGGGGAAATGGAAACTCAGATTAGGCGATTTGCTTGTAACTCCAGAATTAATAAGTACCATGAGCAAAATAGCAGTTCAGGTATTTTTGACTCCAAGTCGAGTCCTCTAGCCATTATATCACGAGGACACCAAAAGGACCCAGAAACCATTTCACTGAGTAAACTCTCGTACTCTTGGCAGGGAGGTGGTGCAGTGTATTTGAGCATCAGATCTGAAGTCACAAAGACATGGCTTCAAATCTTCCCTCATACATTTAATTGATATGTGACTGTGGGCAAGTTCCTGAGCCTCTGCCTGCTTCAGTTTTCTTATCTGTAAAATGGGGTTAATTATAGCACCCACCTCCCAGAGTTGTATAAGGATGAAATGAGATTATTTGTAAAGTGCTTTGCAAAACTTAAAGTACTATATAAATGCTAGCTAATATTATCTCCTTTCCAAGGCCAAAGACATGGAAGATATCAACAATTTCAGCATAAACTCATTTTAAAAACAGATGGATAGTAGAAGATAATTAGTAGTTTTGCCTTCCAAAACAATTGAGATGGGGAATGAATTTGCAGAAAATTTAGTTTGAGATTTAGCTAAGCTAGCCAAGAACACTCATTGATGACATGGAAAAGGAGTATCAGGAAAAGATGTGAAATGCAACAGATTTGCTAGAGTTTCTGTGATAGATATTATCCTCTAGGTTTTATCCTTCTCAGCTAAATTTCTTGATAAAGCTACCTACTTTCAGTGCCTCCACTGTTTTCTCCTCTTAATCTCTTCTAAACCCTTTAAAAATTGGCTTCTGACTTCACTTCACAACAAAACTGCACACTTCAAAGTCATCAATGATGTCTTAATTTCCAGACCTAATGGTAATTAAGGTGTTTTCCTCATCCATTCCTTCTTTCTTCCTTTCCTCTTGTGTCAAAGGAAAAAAGTGTTCCTCATTTTTTCTCTCTTGCCTCTTTAATCTCTTTTTCCTCCCCTAGTTACTTTTCTTCTGCCTAAAAAATGTTTGTCTCTTCTGCCCTTAAAGAAGTCATTCATTTCAAACTATCATCCAATTTTCCCTTTCACTCTGCTACCAAACTTTTTGAAATAGTGGACCACACTCAGAATCTTCATACTTATCCTTCCTTAACTACTTTTGAGCTGATTTCTAAATTCTCCCTCTCAATTGAAATTTCCCCACAAAAAGTCACTAGTGACCTTCTAATTTCTAAATCCAATAGTCTCTTAATAAGCTTTGCTTTGCTTGATGCCTCTTCATAATATAGCAGTGTTGATCACTTCTTCCTTCTTGAAACTCTCTACTTTGGCTTATGAGACATTGTAGTATCTTTGTTCTCTAATTCTGTAACTGCTTCTTTTCAACTTCCTTTAGTCCTGAAAATTGGTATTCCTTAGGATTCTGTCTTCTTCCCCACTCTCTCTTGTATACAGTCTCCCTGTGCAATCTCATCCTATTACAAATTACATGTAAATGGCTCCTACATCCATTGGGCTAAACTCAACTAGTTTCCCAAGTTCCAACTGCCTATTGGAACTTCCCAACTGCTTGTCTCTTTAAAAATCATAAAAACCAAAGTTATGATCATATTCTTTCAGCTGACTTCCCTCAGAATTATCTTTGAATCTATCCCTCTCCTTGTCTTCGATACATGTACAGCTTCTAAATACTGTCACCAAGTCAATAATGCCTTCATAATATCTCTTCAACCCATGCCTTCCTTTCTACCCATGTTTGTCATCATAGTTAAGGCTCTTATTATTTCTATTCCTGTAATAACCTCCTATTTGGTTTCCCTGCCTCTAGTCTCTGCCCCATCTAATATATCATAAATATTAGATTAATCTTAGTAAAGCAGTACCTCTGCTCATATCAACTCAAAGCTCAAAAACATTCCTTGGCTCCCCACTGAGTGTCCAATAAATGTCAGACTCCTTAGTTTGATATTCAAGGTTCTTTATTAATTAGATTCAACTTACATTTCTGACCTTGTTTCACACCACTTCCTATCCACCTGCTATGCTTCAGATTGAGCTATTTGTCTTCCTTTGAACATATCTTACTTCTTACTAACTCAGTAACTTTGTCTTTGAAATCCATTCCTCCTAGAATTCTCACTGATCCTCCCTTCTCCATTCACTATCTGTACCTAACAAATATCAATTCATATTTCAAGACTCAGATTAAATGTCATCTCTTCTATGAAGCCTCACCTGACTTTCCCTCCCGTCTGCTCCAGCCAGAAGCTGTTTCTCTCTCCTCTGGACTCTCATTTCACTTTCCTATATAATGCCTTGTATCGTAGTTATTTGCATCTATGTCTTCTCTTCCATTATTAGACTGTAAGTTTTGTGAGGGCAACAACTATCTTTCTATCCCCATGGCACCTAGCTTAGTGTCAGATGTATTACAAGTGCTCATTAAAAATCTATTCAATGGGGGCGGCTAGGTGGTGCAGTGGATAAAGCACCAGCCCTGGATTCAGGAGTACCTGAGTTCAAATCCGGCCTCAGACATGTGACACTTATTAGCTGTGTGACCCTGGGCAAGTCACTTAACCCCCATTACCTTGCACAAAAAAACAAAAAACAAAAAACTATTCAATGGGGGACAGCTAGGTGGCACAGTGGATAAAACACCAGTTCTGGATTCAGGAAGACCTGAGTTCAAATCCAGCCTCAGAAACTTGACACTTATTAGCTGTGTGACCCTGGGCAAGTCACTAAATCCTCATTGCCCCACCAAAAAAACAAAAAGAAATAGGAAAAATCTATTCCATGAAGGAAAGTGGGAGAAATTCCCTTCATTATTTGAAGGTACAGTGGCAGGGGAGGATACCTGTTTTCAAGTATTTGAGGGATGGTCAAATGGAAGAAGGATATTCTGCTTAGCCCTGGAGTATAGAACTAAGTAGACTTAGGAGCAATGAATGAGTTGAAGTTGCAGATGGGGAGATTTTGGCTCACCATAGTGGGCTTCCTCCTCACTGAAGTGCTTTAGAAGAAGGAGAATGGGGGCAGCTAGATGGCACAGTGCATAAAGCACTGGCCCTGGAGTCAGGAGTACCTGAGTTCAAATCCAGCCTCAGACACTTAACACTTACTAGCTGTGTGACCCTGGGCAAGTCACTTAACCCCAATTGCCTCACAAAAAAGAAAAAAAAGGAGAATGGCTACTTATCAATAATATTCCCTGTTGATGACATTCCATTCCCCACCTGTGCCTTTGTACTGACTGCTGCCCATGCATAAAATGCTTTCTCTATTTCTTTTTCTTCTTGGATTCAAGACTCATAGCAAAGTGGAAGAGTTCATTTATTATTCACTTGTTTGTTTATTTGTTTACTTATTTATTAAATGTCTACTTTGTGCCAGGCAATGTGTTAAGTGCTTTACAAATATTTCATTTGATCATAATTTGAACTCAGGCACCATTTGCTTCAATAGGCCTTCCCTGATTTCCCCAGTATTTTCCCAAATCACTATCTTAAACTATTTCCCATGTTTATTTATATGTGAACATACTATTCCCTCTAGTAGAATGTAAGCTCCTTGAGAGCAGAAATTATCTCACTTTTGAACTACACTTTTATAGGATTATAGGGATATTGTAAGTGCTTATAAAAAATGCTTGCTCATCAACCGATTGCTTTTGAGGACAGAATTTCTGTTCAGGAATGGGTTGGACCAGATGTCCTCTGAGACTCCTCTCAACTCTGACATTTTATGATATTGAAATTGACCAGCTAAGCTAATTCATGTTTATGCCCATTAGTTCTTGGAAGATAGTGATCATGTCAAATGAGATTTTGGAAGTATATAATAACCAACCAAAATGACTGCAGGCATGGGGTCCTGAGATACAAAGTAAACATGAGCTTCCCCTTATTCTAACAGTTTTTTATCCTAAGTCCCATCTGGCTTACAGTAAGGCAACTGAAAATAAGAGGGTAATTCCAGATTGTGAGTTTGAAGAAGAAGTTACCCAAATCAGCCTCCATAGACCAGTGGATGGTGCAAGTCTACTGTCAACAATTCTTTGGAATAGTAAAAGGATAATGCTTCTTCAGGGAAACTTACAGTTAAAAAAAGAGAAGAATTGGTGTTTTTTTCCTCTTGGTTTTGTTTTGAAAATTATATTCAGGGTCTCTGTTTTTTACTATAATAACTTTTTATTTTATGATCAGTCTTTTCATTTTATAGAAAAAAAGTGATGTTTGATTAAATCCACTTGTAATTCTTAGTGGTTAACATGCCTAACAGAGAATGGTACTGATAAATTGAATATCACTAGTCCAACTTCTAGCTCATTTGACCCAATGTAAGGAAGAATTAACTATTCCATGGATACAAACTCTATGCTTCTTCTGGGCCAGACATGTACTGAATACATGCCTCTGGTCACAAACGACCACCAGCGAAGAAAAAGTAGAAAACTGGAGAGTTAGCAGGAAACACAACCTTAAAGGCATGCCCTACTGACGGTAGTTCTGAATCTCCAGCACATACCCGGAGAGGCAGAATGTCAGTAGATAGAGAGCTGACTTTGACAGTTGGGTTCATATCCTTCCTCTGACAAACACTATTGTATAACCCTAAGTCAATTACTTAACTTCTTGGAGATCTAGACAACATTCCAAGACTCTAAATTTCAGAAATGGTGCTGACCCATATTAGCAGAAAGAATTTCCTCACATAGGAATTCTTTATATCAGTGAAATCACTGGTCCAGTCCCTATCTTTTTCTCTACTGAGGGTGGGTAGCAGCATCATCATGTAGAAAATATGAAAATGAGTGTGTGTGTGTGTGTGAATTACAATAATAACATACTTTTTTAGCATTCTATAGTTGGCACAAATCAGTGACAGTAAAGGAGAATGAAGAACCACTAGACTCCAATGCCATGAAGATGAGGAAATGAGTGTTATACTGGAATTCTGGATTCTTGGAGGAATACCTAAAATACTATTGCTTTAGGGGTAGAATCATAAAGGGGAAGGGGTGAAGAGATGGAAGGGCTAAGGTTGGGAGTTTGGAGAATGACAATTGACTATAAGGTATTTAATAGGCTGTATTCTAGATAGTTTAACAGCATGCTGCAATGGGTGAATTTAATACTATGAGCATACATAAATGAGCCTTCTGAGAGTATGAAGGGATCTTGAGAGAAGTAAGCTGATGTCCTTGTGGTTCCTGAATTTTTATTCAAACATATGAATTTACTGCAACTCCTAAAACTGTCCCTTGGTTCAAAAGGATGTTGGGGTGGGTGGATTGTTTTGTGTTGTATATTTGTGCTTAGGGGACTAGCTATGGGAGTGTCACTTGCCTTATCTGTTTAGGGCTATAAAGGCAAGCAGTGTAGATATTAGGGCAAGCAAATAGCCAGGGGAATCAGCCAGGGATGGGAAGAGTGCCTTCAGATCCTAGATACTTGCTGGGTGCCTGATCTTCTTGGGGTCTCCCTTATCTGCTTGAAGGACTCCAGGCTCAGTCTGACAGTAAAGTGCTTGGCTTGACTCTCTACAAGATAGGAAGTGCAAATGGCATTAGAATTCCCATTTTACAAAAAGGTAACTGAGGCGCAGAGATGTGAAGTAATTTACTCAAGGTCACAAAGCCAGCAAGCATTAGGGGCTGAGACTTGAACTGAGGCATGCCAAATCCAATTCCAGAGGTCTCTCCATGTGATCATACTGTCTTTCCATCAGTAGGAACAAAAAGGTCTGCTTGGGGGTAGCAGTGCAGAGATTTAGATGACTGGAAGTAAAATGGTGGGCCCATCCTTCAAGGACCAGCTGCATGAGGGGTGGCAATCTCCTCTCATATGTATGCTGCACTGTGTGGTCTGCTCAAGATTTGCAAACACAGAACCACTATGCAACCAACTATTCAATTTCTTCAAAGTGCCAAGGAGTCCTTTAATATATCCCTTGTGTATGTGTTTGGTCTTTGTTTACTCTGCCTAAAGGCAGATCAAATAGGCTATCTTTACATATCTAACTCGATTAAGCAGTCCACTCCTGAGTCAATACAAACATGAAATGTTTAGCAAGGTAAAGGCACTCAGAACTGGGGCAAACAGTCATGAGGAATCATATCACCATAAATTCTCTTATGACCAAAAATCCACTAGAGCCAAAATACTATTCCAGCCTGTGGGCTATTGGATAACAACCTATGCCAATGACCAGCTTGTTGCCCTGTGTCCCTATGTTTGTAGGCCTCAGATAGACCACACAGTTCAGCAAATATGCGTGTGGATTGCTGCTACTCATGTAATCATTCCCTGAAGATCTGGCCCAGCACCAGATTCTTAGCTGGTGCTGAGGGTCCAGGACACACTCACTAAGTATTGGTTCACTTGAGAATTACTATTTAATAACGTTAATGATAGGGCATAACCTAATCTCATTGCCAAACACTCATTTGCATATTTCTTGGAAATGGAATTTCCCAGTATTCAGTAGTTTAATATATAAAGCTACATGCAGATTACAATAGAATAAAAAACATTGGGAAGTCGAAACAGAGAGAAATCCAGAACAAATACCTTGTAAATACCAACATACTTACTGATAATATAAATAGAACCAAGTGAACCAGAGTCCCTTCCTTACCATCATTCATCACATGTTCTTATGTCTGAAAATTTGGACTCAAATAGCCCAACCTCATGACATAACACATCTTTCTTCAAGCATAACTATAGCAACAGAAACCCTTAGGACTATAGGATTTTGAATAAGAAGGGACCTGGGGAATACTTTTATACAATCCCTTCATTTTACAGATAAAGGACCTGAGGTTGGTTGGAGGAGCATGGGGTAGGAGATGAGAGTGATTGTCTAAGTTCACATGGCAGAGCTGTGAACCTGCTTCAGTTCATACACTGAGGTGTGAAACTTACTCTAAACCCAGTCTTCTTTGATACTTGTACATCTTTTGGGGATATCATCTAAATGTCACTGACCCCTCCTACATAAATTTCCTTTTCTTTTCCATTAGCTGAGAGGTGTTATGGTTGAATACATGGAGTGAGAGACTTGGAGTCAGAAAAAGCTTACCAATACTAGCTGCATGACCATGGGCAAGTCACTTAACTTCTCCAGTCTCAGCTAAATCCTTAGTATTTAACTAGTAAGGTACAGACTGCAATCTGCCTTAGTGGAGGAAGTTTCCACACTTATGAGGAAACCACAGATTTTCCTGGTATTAAATTTTGTCTATCCCATTAGTTATTTTGGTATCCTGTAATTCCTGAATCTTGGCAGTGAACAACATGCCCCTAAGAACTCACCAGAGTCTTTTATAAAAGGGAAGCACATGTTAGACTATGAGCTCTTAGACTGTGAGATCAGGGACTATCTTTTGCCTTTCTCTGTAATCAGTGCTTAACCCAATACCTGGCACACAGCAAGCATTTAATAAATTCAATGACTGATAGAACGCAGAAACTCTCAAAACAGTTTACTCATTCTTCCCAATGATACAACTATGAGACATACACCCCAAGGAGGTTAAGTGCAGTGAGGAAGGTATCAAATATATTTACATTAGTGCTTTTTCATAGTAGTAAATAACTTGAAGGGAAGTGGGCATCTACCCACTGGGGAATGATTGAACAAATTGTGATATATGATCAAAAATGCAATATTATTCTACCAAAAACCCCATCAAATAGGTAGAATTCAGAGACACTTTGGCAATTTTTTATGAACTGATGCAGAACAAAGTAAACAGAACCAGGACAATGTAAATAACGGTCGCAATAATATAAAGAAAACAATACTGAAAGAATTAAGAATTCTAATCAATGCAATGAACTATAATGAATTCTGAAGACTGAGAGTGAAGCATGCTTCCTGTCTCTAGGTAGAAAGGTAGGAGACTATAGGTATAGAATAAGGCATATGTTGTCAGACCTGGCCAAAGTATTGGGATTTTTGTTTGTTTGTTTAAATGTTCATTACAAGGCAGAGTTTTATGAGGAAGTTACTGGGAAGTGAAAGCTATGTTTAAAAAAGAGCAACAACACAATATTAAAATACTTCAGTTAAAGTGCTGGTTACTGTGGATCTGAGGTGTTCATGATTATAAAATGACTGCGCGGTAGGCAGACCCCTGAGCATTCAACTCTCCCTATTAATTCTCATTTCAAATTGTTTAATTACCTTGGTAGGCATCAATACTTGATATATCTGTGAGATCAAGTTAAAGAAGACCTAGGCTCTGGTTTCAATGATCCTTGACTCTGAAAAACAAAAAAGTTAACAAAGAAATAATTATTTATTATTTGCTACAAGTATTCTGGTGGCTTTTGAGCTTTTAACTCTACCTCTGCCTCATTCCTCCTAAAGCTATGCTTTGCCCTTGCCACAACCTAAAACTCTTCCACCTTTCTGTTCTCTTAGTCCATTTTTCACTAACTCACTCAAACAGCAATCATTTCTTAAGGACCTACTCTGTACACTGGACTAATTGTAGGAATACAAAGATTTTTTTAAAAAAAGAAACAGTACCTGCATTTAAGAAGCTTCCATTTTATTGGAGAAGAAGTCATACACATATATAAATATGTACAGAAAAAATAAACATAGAATAGACGCAAAATAATTGCAAGGTGGTTGAATAAAAGACAGGAGGTATAGTATTACCAGCTGAGGGATCAAGGAAGGAATTCAGTAATAGGTGGTACCTGAGCATCATCTTGAAGAAAGTGATTCTATGAAGTGGAGGGGAGGAAGGAGTGTATTCTAGTCATGGAATGTGGCCAATATGAAAGGAAAGAGAGGGAGACAAGAGTACCATGTGGGGAACAGAGAGAAGGACAGTTTGTCTAGACTACAGAGAGCAGGAAGGTAAGTAATATATAATGAGGTTAGAAAGATAGGTTGGGGGGCAGCTAGGTAGCACAGTGAATAGAGCACTGGCCCTGGATTCAGGAGGACCTGAGTTCAAATCCAGTCTCAGACACTTGACACTAGCTGTGTGACCCTGGGCAAGTCACTTAACCCCAATTGCCTTACCAAAAAAAAAAAAAAAAGAAAGAAAGATAGGTTGGAGCCATGATATAAAGAGCTTTTTTGTCCCAGAAACAATGTGGAGATCAAGGATGTGAGAATAGTGCCAAGGTTACAAATCTGGAAGACTGGAAGAACAGTGGTGACTTCTGCAGAAATTGGGAGGTTTAGTAGAGTCTTGAGTTTTGTGGGGAAAATAATAACTTCTGTTTTGGACATGCTCTGTTTAAGATGACTCTGGTACAATCAGTCCAAAATATCTAATCCAATTTAGTACAGAAATAACAATTCATCAAAGCTCAACTTACATAGCTACTGGCCATTTACTCTCCTAGAAGGATGGCTATTACTATTCCCAGGGTTCTAGAGGATAAATCTATGGATGGCTATATTCCTAAACATTAGCTGAAGAGCTCCCATTGGTGTTCTTGAAATCCCAAAGGAGATTGGTGCTATTTTCCTTGGATATAAAAATCTAATATTATATCTGAGATTACAAATGCCCATGGGAGATGGTAGTAGTAATATTTTATATAATACTGAACACAGTGGTTGGTGCAAAAGAACAGTTAATTGCACTTTTAAAAAAGTTATTTAATTATATTCTTAAATTAATGAACATGAAAAATAACATTTCAACATACAAAGAGGAATAGGACAATGTGTGAAAATGCAAATCATTATATATAGCTTGCTCTTCTTTCAAGGATATAATAAATTCAACATATTACTTTACAAGTAATTTCTGATGAAGATAATTATCTCATCAATGTTAGAACAAAGTGGTTTTTTTTCCAGAAAAAGATGACTATCATTTCTCAAATATAGTGATGACTGAGTCAAATTGATAAGAATACGAGTCATTCTTCAACTGGTAAAAGGTCAAAGGATATGACGAGGCAGTTTTCAGAAAAAGAAATCAAAGCTATCTATAGTCATACAAAAAAAATGCTCTAAATCACTGATTAGAGAAATTCAAATTAAAACAACTCTGAAGCACCCTCACACCTATCAGATTGGCAAATATGGTAGAAAAGGAAAATGACAAATGCTGGAGGGGATGTAGAAAAGTAGGGAAAAACTAAGCATTGTTGGTGGAGCTGCAAACTGATACAAGCATTCTGGAGAGCAATTTGGAATCATGTCCAAAGGGATATAAAACTGCATATGCTTCAAACTAGCAATACCACTACTAGGTCTGTACCTCAAAGAGATCTAAGAAAAAGAAAAAGGTCCTATATGTATAACAATATTTGTAGCAGCTCCTTTTGTGGTTGCAAAGAATTGGAAACCGAAAGGATGCCCATCAACTGTGGAATGGTTAAACAAGTTGTGGTATATGATTGTTATGGAATACTATTGTACCATAAGAAATGATGAGCAGGATGGTTTCAGAAAAACCTAGGATGACTTAGATGAAATGATGCAGTGAAGTGAGTAGAACCAGGAGAATGTTGTACACAGTAACAGCAATACTGTATAATAATTGACTGTGAATGACTTGGCTATTCTCAAGAATACAATTATCTAAGGCAATTCCAAAGGACTTATGATGAAAACATACTATTCACTTCCAGAGAAAGAACTGATGACATTTGAAACATAGTTTTAAAACTTTGTTATTCATGTTTTTTGGTCCGTGTTTGGTCTTTCTTTTGCAACATAGCTAATATGGAAATGTTCTGCATCACTGCACATGGATAATCTATATCAAATTGCTTGCCTTCTCAAAGAGGAGTAAGTAGAGAAAGGGGAAAAGAGAATTTGGAACTCTAAATTGTAAAAAACAAATGTCAAAAATTTTTGTTTACATTTAATTGAGAAAAAATTTAAAAACAACAACAAAAAAGAAAAAGATTGTTAACTGAAGTTAGAAAGGGTAACAGTCCCCACTTTACTAGGCTGATACTGGCAATATTCATTTAGTTTACTTTGATACCATCTTTTTCAGAAAGCTCAGACCTATTCTATTATAGTCGTTCTTCTCAAATCTCTGTGAGTTACCTTGTCATCTCCCTACCTCACTGTTAGCATATGATCTCTCATCCTACTTTATTGTAAGATCAAGGCTGTCTTATGTGATTTCCTTCAACTTCTTTCTTCCCTAAGTCAAAAGATTTGTCTCTTCATTCATTTTTTCTTCTTTCTTGTCTAGGAGGAAAAAGTATTCCTCAGCCTTTCCAAGTACAATCCTTCCCCCTATGCCTTTGGTTCCCTCCCTTCCACTTCAACCTCCTACAGAACCCTGTTCTAGCAATTATTATTTTTTTCTTTTTCATCTTAAGTTCCTCTTTCCATTGGCTCCATCCCTTCTGCCTACAAACAGCCTTAAGGCTCTCCTATCCAACTTCTTTCCATCTTACCATACCTTGGGGCAATACCTCCTCTCTCCTTATCTTAACTACCAAATTTCTCGGGGGCAAAAAGGCAACTCTTAAACTGTCTCCATTTTCTTCCTTAACGTTTGCATTCATTCTCCTGAACCTGAGTTATCAAAGACCTCCTTATTACCATATCTGGAGATATTATCTTCTTTGCAGCTTTTGACACTATTGGCCAGCTTTCCCCTTTTGAAATTTTTTCCACCCTTGCATTTTGTAGCACAACTTTCATGATTCACCTAACTTTCTGACTATTCCTTGTTTTTACTGCTGATCATTCTTCTTACTTCTGGCCTCTAAATGTAGGGATTCCTCAAGACCTTTTCCTGGACTGTTTTCTTCTGTCTCGGTCTATATGTGTGTGTGTACATATATACATATATAAATATACATATACACACATACATACATATATACATATTCCCCCTTTGGTGATTTTACCTTCTCCATTGTCTTACACTATGACCTGGATGTGGATAACTCCCAAATCCGTATGGTTACAACTCCTTCTTCATCTTGAGCATCATATCCACAATTTCAGGTGGGTATATACAAATAATATCTGAAACTCAGTGTATCCTGAATTGAACTCAGCATCTCCCCATTCCCACTTCTCCAAACCAGCTCCTCATCTTCAACTTCCTTATTTATGTTAATTGTATTGCCATTCTCTGAGTTAACCAAGTTTCAGATTTTATAGTTATCTTCAACTTCTTCCTTACCTTTTAAACCAATATCTGACATGCTACCAGATAGCTTTTACCACCTGAAATCTCGACTCTTTCTCTTCCTTCCCATTTCCATCACAATTGCTCTTCTTCAGAGTCTCACTGCTTCCTGCTTACAAAAAGGTTACACCTCTCAGTTTTTTGGGTTTAAATGTTCCCTACCCTTTTAATCACTTCTTAAAGTCTGTAAACATTTTTGGTTTTGTTCTGGATTTTTAAAAACTAGAGACAGTCTTTTTTTAAAGTTTTCTTTTGAAGCACTTATCTTTCTTTCTAGTAATGAAAGCCAGTCAGCAAAGAACAACTTTCTATGCCAGCCCTACTCCCTCTCTCCTTCCCCTACCCTCTCTTCCTGGGTACAGTTCAACATTTTTTAACCTTCATAATTCCAAGGCACACTTATAAATTTCTGAGGGGGCATGAGAAAACTGTCCCCAACCTCCTCATTACCACTGATTCAATGGGCAAAAGGTATTCTAGTACAGGGCAGAAAGGAAGAGGAGTAGAAAGAGAAATGGGTCTTTGAAATAAATAGATTTGACTACTATGATGTTCTGCACCTCAGATTTCATTAATATGGGGAACTACTCACATGGAAACTACCCACACCAACAAAGACTAGTATAATGAGGATAAATGAGAGAAGAGAAATGATTACTGAGTTATCATAAGAAATGAGATGTCACAGAATGGCTACACACACACAGCAAAACCTAAGTGGGCTGACCACTTGAGAGGGTGAAGGAAAAGATACATATATTACCTAAAGAATGAGGGAAACCACAGAGTACAACAGTAGTCCATCAGATGGAAGAGCTTCTAGGAAAGTCTGGCTTACTTGGACCTAACTCTGTGTATTCTCTATGAACTGCCAGGTCCTGACATGATGAACAGGAGATCCTGGCCCATTCTTCTTGTCCCCTTAGCCATCTGCTTCACTCTCCCATCCTCTACTCTCAAAGTCCTCCCACTGGCCCTGTGATTGCCTTTGCTCTCCTTGTAAAGTAAGGGATTTAAGGACAGCACAATGTAGAGTAGTGAGGGCCAGATTTGGAATCAATGGATGTCAGCTATACTCCCAGTTCAGTGACTTGATAGCTATGATTTTGATTAGGACACAACTTCTCTGGACCTCTGTTTTCTTATCTGTAAAATGGGCATCATCATATCTTTGTATCATTTGCCTCATAGAATTACAATGAGAATCCAATGAGAAAAATGTATGTGAAAGTATATTTGAACCATAAATGCAAAATATAAATTTAAGCTCCTATTATTACAATTATCATCACTGACATCCTCATAATCTTTCCTCTAAATCTAGCCCCTTCATAACTTCATTGCCCTGTACATCAGTGCTTCATTACTGACAGCCAGGTGGTATAATGAATAGAGCACTGGACCAAGAGTCAAGAAGACATCAGTTCAAATTCAGCCTTAGATACTTACTAGCATTGTGGCCCTGGGTAAGTCACTTAAACTGCCTTTGCCTTAGTTTCCTTATCAGTAAAATGGGAATCTCAACAGCATATGCCTCCCAGGACTGTTGAGGACAAAATGAGATAATATTTCTAAAATGCTTTGCAAACTTTAAAGAAGTATACAGATACTAGCTATCATTGCTGTTGCTGTTGCTGTTGTTGTCGTTGTTGTTGTTACAGGTTCATCTGGTCCTGATCTTTGTTTTATGCCCTTGACAAAAATCCAAAAGAGTCCATTAGCCCATATAAGAAGTGTTTAACTATCTACTATTTGAGTAGTAGGTAGTCGTTCACAGCTAAGTCCTGGAAAACTTCTTGTTCTCTTATGCAGGCATGACCTGGGCTACTGAGTAAAATCCATGAGGAACCAAGGCAGGGTGAACCATAGAAGAAACCAAAGTGGAAGCTTCTTCATCTGGAAAAGGGAGATCAAGATGAGTAGCACGGATCATGTGCCAGAACCAGTTATGCCACTTCTAATACATCAAAGATGGAGTAGGCAAGGAGGGAGATGATGAAAACTGGCTGGTGAAAGGAAGCCAGGGAGGAAAAAGGAACCAGCTACTCCAAATAAAAAAAGAACAAAAGGCGGCCAAACATCCTGTAGAAAAGTACTGGTTGACTCTATGGAGTGGCAATGTGGTATTGTGGAAAGATCACTGAACTTGGGGTCTGAGGACCTGGGTATAAATGCACATTCTAGTATTTCATAGCTGTGTGACCTTGTTTATTTAGGTTATTTAGCTCCTCTGGCCCTCACTCCCTTTCTGTAAAATGAGAGTTTAGTTCAAATCCTGACTCAGGTACTAACAAGCTCTGTGACCATGGACAAGTCACAGACTGTCTCAGGGCTCCAGTTTCCTTTTCTGTATATGAAATAAACAAATAATTCATTATTCCCTTATCTGGGGATAACAATAGCCCTTATCTCACAGAGCTGTTGGACTCAAATGAGATTACTTAAAGCACCTGGTGAACTTTAAAGCTCTAAATAAATTCTAGCCATCCTAAGGTCTTTTCCAGTTCTAAATCTATAATTCCATGATCAGAAGAATCTTAGGATAACTAAGCTACTTTCACAAGTCACTGAAAGTTAAGGCAAGATTATAGTAAAAAAAAAATACCCTAAAACTAAAAAGATTCTTTTTTTCCCCATTCCTTCTCTCAACCCCCCTCAAAAAAAAAAGAAAAGAAAAAAAAAGAAATAACTCATCTTTAAAAGAAATAGTTAACAATAATTATAGTTAACTGATGCCCAGGGAGCTGAAGAAGGAGTAGACAGGAAGTAGGCAGTTGAAGGAGTAGACAAATTTGAGTAGACAGGAGAATAAAACTCTGATCTCTCTTGCAAAGAACTTCCAACAGTGCTGAAAATAGACAGGCATTGACCTGTGGGATGGATAAACAGCAGTGGGGAATGGTCTGACAGTGACTGCTGAGAACCACAAATGATTTGCTTGAACTGGGCAATGGGGAGAGGAGCTAGGCAACCATAATCACAGGCCCTGCAGAGAAGGGTGAGAGAATCATTTGAGGAAGACACTATTTGAGGGAGCAGATGAGGTCATGGTTAGCTTCACAAAAAGCAGTTCTGATATAGATATATTTTTAAAACATATAAAAGGGAAAGGATCTGGAGAGAATAATTTCAATTTTGATAAATGGACTAACATACCCACTGAATTTAGCAAACACTTGGGAAATCAGGTCCTCCTTTTTTTCTGCCTGAAAAAGGAAAGGTTGAAGAAATACTCGCTAAACAATATACAGAAAAGAACAGAGAAAAGTAGATGCCCAGGATTAGTAAATAGTTGTATCTCTGAACCCTTAACCCCAAATTAAGAGAATAGGCAGGATACCAAAGAATTCCAACAGCATTTCTCACGATGCTGATTGTCCGGAGAATAAAAGTTGGACATTTGAGGAGTACAGAAGAAGAAGATTCAAGGATTCAGACTAAGTCTGGATCAAAATCTTTGTTAGATATGGCCAGTGATAAACTAATTAGAGAGAATAGTTAGGAGGAACTTGCTGGTTCATCTTTCCTATGTCTCCACCAACAAAGCTTTTATGCTTTTTTAGCGGTAATGGACTTCTCCTTTTTTCTTTTCCAACAAATTAATCCTAGAGAAAGTCGAAGAAAGGTTCTCAAAGCCATGTCTAAAGTGCTCAAGATTTCTTCTCATTTAATCTTTTAATTCCAGAGTTTACAAAAGTAGTGCTCTAACTACACTTCCTAGGTCAATGACAGCCAACCAAACCTGTTTTAGACCATGAAAGGATAATCTGATCAGAAAACCTTTTGTGCATCAACTGCATCAGGATATCTTTCCTGACCATTGTAGTCCACTTGGGATGCTCTAAAAAGGATTGGATTTAGTCAGGAGGCCTTGGCTTGAGTTCTGTTCTGCCACTTATTACCCTCTGTGAACTTGGACAAACCACTTCAATTCCCTGGGAGGTTAGCTTAATTGTATATAAGAATTGGACTGAATTGACTTGAGAATTGGACTGAATGGCCTTGGAGGTGCCTTCCAGCTCCAAGGATCCTAAATCACTTCCCCTTCCTGAGCCTCTGTTTCCCTCATTTGTATTTAATCCTAGGTTAAAGAATTCCTCCAAGAAAGGTTAGTTGTTGTTGCTATCCCCTTTGGAGAGAGGGAATAGAATCTTGGGAACTTATAATTAATAGTCATGTTTGAGGGAGTCTGTGTGAAGCATGGAGACCAAAGAACCTCTTTGATGAGAAGACTCAAAGAGATAACTCTCATGGAGAAGGAGTCTATGAGAGACTATAGTTAACTGGAATTATATAACAAGTCTGTGAGGGTCTTGATGAATTTACTGTCATCTCAGAGAGAGTCTAAAGAGTTTATTTAACTCATTCTGTGGAGAAGATAATGTGTGGAAAAAGCCTTCTGAGGAGAATTCCTGAGAGACTTTAACTCCCTCTTAGAGAGAACCAAACTGCTGACTGTTGTTCTAGTGTTTTCAATAGGTTAGTAATTGCAGCTGTTGGTTAGAAACAAATCTTACCCTCTGAAAAACACAGAAGTGACAATTATTTTGCTCACAGACAACCCATTATTGAAATATTTATCTATGTTTTAGCATTATTTGTTATTGTTAATAGATTATGTAGCTAATAACATTTATGTTTGTTTAAGCCTATAAATTTGGGACTTGAGACAAAGAGGAAAGAAAGTTTATTGGAAAGAACTTCCTAGTTTTATAGGGGAGATGAGTAGGGAGCTTAGAAATAATAAATTAATCAATAAGGGACATTTTGCATGTTTAAATACTCTCTGAGATAATTCCCATTCATATCTCTTGGGCAGCCTTTGCACCTGGTGAGAGAATTAATAGGGTAATAAACCAGTAGCAAAGCCAAAGTGTTGGAATTGGGTGTGTTTGTCCTTGAGAACACCTGAGAGATATTGTTTTCCCCTTGAAAAGCACACACACACACACACACGAAGAGAAACATTCATTTATGGGGTTGGTACAAGTGGGTTAGCAAAAACCCTGTAGCATGTAAAATAAGGCAATTGTTCCGGCTTAGTGGTATCAAATTCAAACTGTACATAAGGTTGCCTGTGGGCCTCATGTTGACATAGAAAACTGAATAATATCCATGTTTTTTTGTATTTTTATTTTGTCAAACATTTCCCATTTTTCTTTGGTGGGGGTGAGGCAATTGGGCTTAAGTGAGTTGCCCAGGGTCACACAGCTAGTAAGTGTTAAGTGTTTGAGGCTGGATTTGAACTCAGGTCCTATTCACTGCACCACCTAGCTGCCCCTTCCCAATTAAATTTTTATATGGTTTGTACCTCTCTCTCAAGAGTGTTGTGGGCCACATGTGGCCCCCAGGCTGTGTGTCTGACATCTCCGTTCTAGGTGATCTCTACGGTTCTCTTTCTAAATTTTTTTATGATCTTACTGTGATCTTTCTCCTCCCAGTTCTTGCATAATTTACTTTCCATGTTTTTCATTCTTTTTGTCTTAATGATATAATTCTTTGCATTTTATTTAGTTTGTGTGTCTAAGGACAGGGATTTGTGATTATGTATCCCATATAGACCGTAACACAATAATGTGTACATTAGCTGTTTCATCAAGGTTTTGTTGGTTGACGATCTAGTCAAGCTCAGATTGAACTCCAAAAATGTGGGCTTTGGAGGACAACTCAAGAGGCAAGAAGAGTCTTTTTTTTTTTCAATTTATTTTTTTTTTACTTTAGTGAGGCAATTGGGGTTAAGTGACTTGCCCAGGATCACACAGCTAGTAAGTGTTAAGTGTCTGAGGCTGGATTTGAACTCAGGTACTCCTGACTCCAGGGCCGGTGCTCTATCCACTGTGCCACCTAGCTGCCCCAAGAAGAGTCTTATAATAAGCCCTATAAGACTTTCTAATTATTCAACAACAGCATGAGCTAGGACAGACAAGTTTTCTGTACAATGAACCTCACCCATCTTGGTGTTGGAAAACACCAAAAACAGACTTGAAGTGTGGAAAACAGTAAATGTGGGGAAAACTGCTGGAGGGGGCTTGGCTGAACCTTTCCTAATTTGAAAGTTACATACTGAAATAGCGCCAGCAAAGGCACGTCTCAGTTTGACATATAAACTACAGTGGTGCTCTCCCTGGGAGAAGATACATGTCAGTTGGTAATGTTAACAGCCTCATTTGTGATATTCCCTGGAAAACCAGTTTTACTGGCTTCTGTCGGGGGACCTTGAATGTGCCTCCCCACTGGGCTGTCTTCCTGGAGTCTCCCCAGAGGGCTGATTCTCAGGACCAGGGAGAACTAGGGTGAGGGGAACTTCAATGAACTGGACTCCTGGATCATTCAAAGATGTCCCTTTCATTTGTCAAAGTAATTCTGAAGGAAAGAAGAATTAGAAGAATCAGCCAAGCTCTAAGCCTTAGGTCCTCAACTCTGAGCACATCCTAGGCTTCCAAAGTGCTTAACAAAGAACACCTGCCTGTCATTGGTGGGAGACTCAACTCAGAAAGCCAAAGCTACTGAATTTACATGTAATTAAAGCCCGAGAAGCAGCTCTAGCTTCCTCCTGGAGTCCTGGGATAGGGAGAGGTGGAATTCTCTATCATATTGTTTTCTTTTGCTTTCTCCTAGTGTATAAATCCACAGTGCTTGATGAGGAAAGGTTAAAGGACTTGAAGGTATTTACCTTGGAGAAGAAAAAGCTAAACGATAACTTAATAATCATCTTACAGCATAGGTAGGTGGCAAAGTAGATAGATTGCTGGCCCTGAAGGCAGGAACATGCATGCACCTAAGTTCAAATCTGGCCTCAGACATTTACTAGCTCTGTGACCCTGGGTGAGTCCCTTAACCCTGTTTACCTCAGTTTCCTCATGTATAAAATGAGCTGGAGAAGGAAATGGCAAACCGCTCCAGTATCTTTGCCAAGAAAACCCCAAATGGGGTCAAAAAGAGTAGGACATGACTGGAAAATGACTGAACAACAACAAGCCTAACAGGAATTTTAAGATGCCATTGGCCAATGGTTTTTTCCTTCATTCGCAGCAGCAGCAAGAGATTGTTCAGTTAGAATCAGCTATGTTTTTGACCACTGAGGGTAATGAAACCCAATGTTTTGCACAGAGCAGACAACTGGTAAATATTTGTTGCTATTGTGAAACACTAAGCATGCACTCTAAGAAGTCATGGAATGTCATCTTTGGACATATTTAAAGGCCAAAGTATCCTACTTCATACAAGTGGAGCCACCTGATGGAAGGCAGTTGAACTGGAGGACCTGCTAGAAGTCTTTTTCATCTCTCCTGATAGGATAGTTTTTCCTTACTAAAATGTCAGCTCTAGAGCCAACTGTAGCTGTAAGCACAATTCAACCAATGTGTTTATTAAACAATGTTTACTAAACACCTACCATGTGCAAAGCACTCTGTTTGTTGCTGGGGTTTCAAAGACAAAAACAAGATAGTACTGAAGGATGTATTAAAGAAGATAGCATTTAACTTGGGAGATATGCATCATGTACACATATAAGTAAATATAAGGTCATTTAAAGAGGCAGAAAGCATTAACTGGGGTGGAGGAGGTGATGTGGAAAGACTTCCCATGGGAGATAGCACCTGAGTTGAGGCTTGAAGGCAACTAAGCATTCTAAAAGGCAGAGATGATAAGGGAGTATACCTTTGGCATGGGAAATAGCCTATGGAACCTTCTTACCTTTGATTGATCCCTTTCCTATATCCAATATATCCTCAAACTTGTTGACTTTTCTTTGCAAATATTTCTCAGAACCAGTTCTTCTTTTCCATTCTCACCTGTTAAAGACTCCCTTCTTGCTCAAGTTGTTGTTCTCCTTGCTAAAATAACCTCTTCCTGTCTCCCTCTCCAAATTTAACCAATTCTTCAAGGCTCAGCTCAAGTTTCACCACCTAAAGGAAATCCTACCTGGTGACTCCATCCAACCCTCCAGAGACCTTTCCTTTCTTCTGTTATTCCCATTACAATCGCTATCACACAATTATTTATTTTCTTGTGTTAAGGGCTAAAACTCTAGCTAAACTGTCTGAAATATCTAATGAGTGGTCGTCAATAAATTATAAGCTTTAGCAAGAGTTAGACTTTTAAGCATTTATTAAGGAGAATAAGAATTTGGTAAAGAGAGAAGAAAAGGCCTAGATTCCTATCTATTAAAGGGAGAGCACATTTCTAGCTCCCTTCTCCACCAACGTCCCCAGGAAAAGAGAAAGAGGCGGAGAGCCCGGATCCCCCTTCTTCCTCCCACCCGCAAACGTCACTTCCTGACGCCAAAGAAAAGACCCATGGTCTTGCCCTCAGAGACGTTTGCCTCATGGTGCAGCTTTTCTACAGTAAGTCTTCAGCAGGTGGCGTCATTCCAATCATTACACTTGTTTGGTTCATTTTTGTGTCATTCAAGAGGGAGCATGACACAATAGATAGTGGGGCAGGTCATTGGACACATGGAGGACTTGTGAAGTTTGGGCGGAATGAATTTAATTCTCCTGGAGGTTGAGCAAGAAAGAGTATGAAAGTCCCTTTGAACTTAAAGGGTACCTCATTATACCAGATAGGGAAAATGGAGTATCTTGCTCATTTTGGTCTAGAAGACAAGGTTGGATTCCTGTGGGCCCTAACATTTGCCCCCATTCTTCAAGATTTGGATATAAGTGAGCACAAAAGCCTCATTTTACCTCATCTGGACCTCTCCCAATCAACCTGTCTTTCCTTGTTTCTTTAATTTTTTTTTCATGTGCTTTTGGTGATTTCTAGGGAATTTGTCTTCCCTAGTATTCCTATCTTAAACAGGTTGGCTGATTTGACCCTCTGTTTTTGATGTTTACAGAGAAGGGGCTTCTTTCTTTCCTGCTTTATAACCTTTCCTTTAATTTCCAAAGAGAAATCCCTAAACTCCATTTTCCATTCAATCCATTCACCATTTCCTGGTTCATAAGGTCAAGTCCCGGCCTGGCTTTCAGTTCCTTGCACAGACACACCCACTACCTCGGTATAATACCAGCAAAGAAGAATAATAAGCAACAGAATGTTCAAAACAGTATGAGCCCAAGTTTTGAAACAGCTTTGGGTTTTTTTTTTTCCTCACCTAGCTAGTTCATCTCCCCTCTCTCTGTGCAGATAGATCTACATAATGTGCTTTCTGTTTTGGAAAACATTTGTGCAGATGGTGAAGAGTAGACATTTAAGATATAAATACCATAAGAAGCTGTATGGGAACACACATACAGCGACTTAAAAATAATCTTCAAAACATAACTAGCAATTGCCCAACTTCTGCCGAGAATCTCATTTGGCATCTGCCTAACCTCTGTTATCCCCACTTAAGTTTTTATATAGAGATTTGTTCTCATGCTCTGCAGATAATGGTTTCCCACTTTCTTGGTATTTCTAACAGTTTCTGAGTCCCTTTTTTCAGAATATCCTTCCCAGTTTTTACTAGACATTTCTCTCTATAGCACATTGTAGTGTCACTGACCCCTTTGGCAGTCTTCTGAGACCTATGGACCCCTTTCTAGAATAATGTTTTTATATTCATAAAAAAAAATTTGAAGGATTATAAAAGAAATCAATCATTTTGAACTAAAGATGTATTTTTCCCCCCTCCAAGTTCATGGACCTTCTAAAATTGGTCCCTAGATCCCTGGGAGGGGAAGGGATGGGTGAGGTCTCTGGACTCCAGGTGAATGATCTCTGCTCTAATATTAGAAAAAGAATCTTCTGGTTCCTGACCATCTCTGGAAGAACCATAGGTATAGCTCCAAGAGGACTCCTGACTCTGCTCTGAAAGGCTCTGAATCTTTGTCACCTTAATAGATCATCTTACTACAGAGCCTCACTGTGGCATGGGGGCAGGGGCAGGAGGGGGAGACCTGGATTTTCAAAGGCTTTACTAGTTCAACATAAACTCTGGCAGAACCTGCCAAGTTGGCAAGGTTATGGAGTATAGGTCCAGTGATAGCTCATATGTGTGTCACCTCAACCTTGACCTCACTAATCTCAGAGATTTTATACATATACATATATATATATATATATATATATATACACACACACACACATATATGTATGTGTGTATGGTGTAGCACCTCACACAGACCACCTCCCATAGAGTAGAGGAGTTATAGTCTTTGTTTGTGGAGAGAATACCCCCACCTATGAAACCATGGAACCTTGAAGTGTTGAAACTCTACAGGGGCAGCTAGGTGGCACAGTGGATAGAGAGCACTGTCCTTGAAGTTGGGAGGATCTGAGTTCAAATTTGACCTCAGACACTTACTAGCTGTATGAACCTGGGAAAGTTGCTTAACCCCAATTGCCTTAAACATCTGGGTCCATCTCCAGTTGTCCTGATAATATTTATTGCCACTGGATTCAGATGGCTCTGGAAGAGAGAATGAGGCTGGTGACTTTGCACAGCCCTACCTCCCTTAAATCTAATTCAGTGCAAGTTATGACATCTATCTGGCATGGCTCTCTTGAAAGGACAAACAACAACAATGAAAGGTATACACACTTTATACTTCTCTATGAAAGTCAACAATTACTGAGTATTCACTGTATGTAGAGCACTTGATAGGGAGAGGGAAAGGGAAGGGTAGAGGTAGCCCCCATTTTTAAGGAACTTAAAATTTAATTGGAAGTCATACAGAACAAAGGTATTTAAAGTATGTATTAGAACATAAGGCACAAAAATGAGTGAGCAAATAAGTCATTTCAGTTGTACAGAGATACCCACGTGAATATCTAGAGTAAATGAAGTAACTAGATGTGGTTGGGGTGAGTTTGGTATAATCAGAGCTGGTCAGATAATTTGTAAAAGAATAAGAAAGGTGGAGTAGTGGAAAGAGTGCTAGGCTTGGAGTCAGAAAAACTCATCTTCCTGAATTTAAATCCAGCCTCAGACATTTACTAGCTGTGTGACCCTAGGCAAGTCACTCATCCCTGTTTGCCCCAGTTTTCTCATTTGCAAAATGAGCTGGTGAAGGAAATGGCAAACTACTCCTTTGCCAAGAAAACCCCAAATGGGGTCACAAAGAATCAGATGTGACTGAAATGACTTAACAATAGGGAAGGCACTTAAACTGAGAAGCATAGAGACCCCCAACGTGGGAGGTATGTGTTGGAAATGACAAGCAGGCTTATTTATCTAGATCTTTGATTTAAAGTTGAAGGACCTGGGTTTGAATCCTGGATCTACTACTTACCGCGTGACCTTGGATATCCATTTCTCATTTCTTGGCCTTAGTTTCTTCATGTGAAAAAGGTGGACTGGATGATCTCTAAGGTTTCTTACTGCTTTACCCATTCATGTCTAATGTCAGAGGTGGTAGAGACAAAATGGTGGCAGACCTTGAAGCACAAGGCTGGGGATTTGTATTCCATGGTAAAATCTAATGAAATGAGGAGGCATCAACACGAATTAAATGCATGTTGGGGAGGCTGCCAGTCCACTGACAAAGCTCTGAAGGCTAACAATACAGAAGAAAGTAGGGGAGAAGAATTCAGAAGTCCAGGCATGCAGAAGCCCCTAGATAGTGTACAATAATGGTTGTGATGATTTCCTCCCCTTCTTTGGACTTAAAGAGATCATTCTCTGAACTGCATGTGACCTAGTGCTCCAGTTTCTGTGCCTCCATGGACTGGGTTCAACTCTGGATGGGGGAGAGGGTGCTGCTCCATTATCTTATGCTCAAGAGGATGGTGATATTGGATACCTAATGGCAGTTTCCCATAGTTTTTAGTTTCAGCTGGAATGCTATATTTTTCTCATAGGAGGGGGTAGGTAGTGCCACAACTCTCTTATTTTATCTATCTATCTATCTATCTATCTATCTATCTATCTATCTATCTATCTATCTATCTATCTATCTATCTTTGCAGGGCAATGAGGGTTAAATGACTTGTCCAGGGTCACACAGCTAGTAAGTGTCAAGTGTCTGAAGCAGGATCTGAATTCAGGTCCTCCTGAATCCAGGGTTGGTGCTTTATCCAATGCGCCACCTAGCTGCCTCCACCACAACTCTTTTAGCTTAAAGCCCCAAGGCTCCCCCTGCTATAGTTCTTTTAGAAAAAGAAAACCTGAATATACCCAGTCACCAGACAAATAAAAAAAACCCTTCCCGGCTTTTATCCCCTTGAGGAGTGGTCTGTCAGCTTCTCATGGACTTGACTAGGATGGGCTTTCTTTTCCAGAAGGAGAGTCTTTGCCCTGGGCGGTAAGCTCTTTGGGATACAGAATAAATCTGTCCCTGGATTACATGTGTTCAGGGGGTTGCATCTCTTTTTTGAATGGTATTTTCTGGTCACTGAAGCCTTATGTCAGTCACTCAGTCAATGAGCATTTATTAAGAAGCTGCCATATGCTAGGCTTGTGTCTTTATCAAAGTTCTCTTTTTATTTCTCTAGCTTAGGGTCAGAAAGTCTGTGTAATTCACTGCTTAATTTCCTTATTAAAAAGATTTATTTTATTTTGAACTTGAGAACTAAAACAAACATTTCCATAACTTAGTAGAATAAAACATGATTGCACATGAAACTACAAATCTATTAGGTACAACTTGCTATTACTTTTGAATATACAATGAAGTTATCATGTAAATTTCTTTTTTTTTCTTCCCTCCCCCACCCTAGAGATGGCTACCATTAGATACAAATATTACATAAATATAAAATCATTCTATACATACTTCTATTTATCATTTCTTTCTCTGAATGCAGATAACATCTTCCGTCATAGGTCCTTTGTAGTTAATTTGGGTATGTATAATAGTCAAAATGACTTATGCACTCAAAGTTGTTCTTAAAACAATGTTGCTGTTACCATATATAATGTTCTCTTGGGTCTGCTCATTTTGCTCTTCATTATTTTGTGCAAGTCTATCCATGTTTTTTCAAGATCATTGAGCTCACCATTTCTTATAGCACAGTAGTATTCCATTGCTATTATATACAACTTCTTCAACACAACTAGTTCAACCATTCCACTGCTTCATTTCTGAATGAGGGTACTGTGTCCTCAAACTCATGTCAGAGGAGCCTTGCCCCAGAGGTTGGGGGTAGGTCTGGTCCCTTGCAGTACTTTGGAGGCCAACAACATGCTTTTCATCTGCTTTGCAAATGAATCTAAACAAACACAAAAGCTGAGTCTAGAGGTCGAGGTCATTGTCCAGACATATTCTTGGCTTTTTGTGTATTTATGCATCAGCAAAGCCATTTTAGACTTTGAGTCTACCCTATGAGAAAATCAGGGGATTGTAATATTCTTAGCACTGCGTTTTTGGAAAAAAACACTAATAAGCTGGACAGAGTCCAGAGGAGAGTGACCAAGATGGTGAAGAGCCTTAAATTTGTACCATATGTTGTTGTTCAGTTGTTTTAGTTATGTCTGACTCTGTGATCCCAGTTGGGGTTTTCTTGGCAAAGATACTGGAGTGGTCCGACATTTCCTTCTCCAGCTCATTTTACAGTTGAGGCACTGAGGCAAGCAGGGTTAAGTCACTTGCCCAGGGTCACACAGCTAGTGAGTGTCTGAGGCCAGATTTGAATTTAGGAAGATGAGTCTTCCTGACTCCAGGCCAGGCACTCTATCCACTATGCCACCTAGCTGCCCTAGTCAAGGAAGGGAACTTTGATCTAGGTAGCCTTCATCTCAGAATCCCAGGGGTCATCATGCCCTTCACAATAGCAATGGGAACATCATATGAATATCATTCCGTGAGTAAGAGGGTGGGCAACAAGTATTTGAAGTAGCAGAGCAGATGAGACCTTTGTAGAGTCCTAGTGCCTGGTGGGTTTTAGAAAAATGATGCTTTTTGGGGTATTCATCCTCAAATCCTTAACTGCATCAGCTCTGCTTTTGGCTTCATGTTACTGTTAAACAGACTATTAGAGGGCTGGTGGCCTGGGGCAAGGGGGCAGGGTGGTAAGAGGACCTCACCCTGGTCCTTTTACATAGAAATGTATCAAGCCAGAGTCAAGCTAGGTCAATATGGCCTCAGTAGGAGTTTCTCAGTGGAGCATGTGTCTTAAAGTTGCTGAGCAATCAATTACTTTAGATGACCATCACTCTCATTTGGCTTCCCAGCAATTCATTCACTCACTCACTCAATAAATTTATATTGAGTGCCTATTATGTGCCAGGAACTGTGCTAAGTCCTGGGGGGAGGGAAGGGGGGATATAATGAGAGCAAAAAGACAGTCCCTACCTTCAAGGGGTTTATAATCTAATGGGAATATTCCACTCTTTCCGATTTATATATAAACCAAATGAAAGGAAATCTAGAACTATGTAATTGGTGGGTCTATAAAAAGTAATGATAATATACAACAGAGAACTGGAAGGGACCTCAGAATCAGGGGGGTCCCCTGGTATTTTTTTTTTTTGGTGGGGCAATGGGGGTTAAGTGACTTGCCCAGGGTCACACACCTAGTAAGTGTCAAGTGTCTGAGGCTGGATTTGAACTCAGGTCCTCCTGAATCCATGTCCAGTGCTTTATCCACTGTGCCATCTAGCTGCTCCCCTGTCCCCTGGTATTTTACAGATGAGGAAACTGGAGCTCAGAAAAAATTCAGCATCTTGTCCAAGGCTACACAGATAGTAAATAGCAGAGTTGAGATTCAAACCTAGGACCTCTACCTACAATGAAACACATTTTTCTCTTACACATGTTGCTTTCATATAAGTGTGTATGTATATGTACATATGAATTCATATACACACAGTTATCCCTTCTACATCTCAGGGGTTAGGGGTGTGGCACCACCCCCTCCCCAATCTTGAAAATTCGAATAAATTTTTTTTGGTCTTCTCTTTGTAACAAAGAAGTCTGAATTTCCCTTTTTATTTTTCTATTCTTTTTTGGGGGGTGAAGCAATCAGGGTTAAGTGACTTGCCCAGGGTCACACAACTAGTGTCAAGTGTCTTAGGTTGGATTTGAACTTAGGTCCTCCTGATTCCAGAGCTATTCTTTGGGTTTTATTGGGTGTTTAGAGTACCTTATTGTAAAATTTGGGTTGATATTATACAATACTATACATATACTTTACTCATTTCTGAGTTTCTAAATGTTTTTTTCTCTGTTGTCTGCTGGCCTTCAAATGTCCTAAAAACTCCCCCCAAATTCACATTTAATATTTTATGGTGACCTGTCTTATATGTGATCTATCTAAACCACAATGGGGAAGGAGGTCTCAATAAGTGTATAAGGGATAAGTGTATATGAATTTGGCTGAGTGAATACAAATACAAATCACTGTAAGTCCCTGGGCCTCAGTTTCCTCATTTTGTAAAATGAAAGAGTGGGACTCCATAGCCCTTGATGTTTCTTTCTGAGGCTGTACTTGAAATTCTGCCTCATTTAAATCCAATTCACTTGCAAGTCAAGACATCATGTTGTGATTCTCAGCAGCAGCAGCAACAGCAGCAGCAGCAGCAGCAGCAGCAGCAGCAAATCTATGTTCCTATTCTTCCTAAGCCTGTGGCATCTCCTTTTATTTTCTCAGTGTGGCAGATCTGAAGGTGGGGTTTGATATTTTGCTATATATATATACATATATATATACATATACATACATACACACACATCTATCTATCTATCTATCTATCTATCTATCTATCTATCTATCTATCTATCTATCTATCTATATCCCAAGTTTAATGTGTTTAAAAGAACCAGAAGTGGCCCCCAGAGTTCTGGGTACTATGGAAAGACATGGACATGAATGACGGTGTGGGAAGGGGTTGTCATATCCATCAGGGGAGAGAGTTCTGAAATCAATGAGAACCTGTGTGTGCTGAACTGATGTTGGCATTTCTACATTCCCTCCAAGGTAGTTCCTTATGGAGGTCACAAACATCTTCTCTTGTTGTAATTATTTTCCTGGCTGTTTTTGGAAATGTTTTTAGAGCCTGGAACATTCTCTTTCATTTCCTCATTGATTGCAAATCTTTATAGTTTTAGTGTGGATTTAATGTTCTTGGAAACAACCTAAAATCATTCAGAGACCAGAGCAGCAGGTAAATAAGGGGTGTGGTCAACTTCAGTCAAATTTAAATGAGACCAAAGTCCTGAGATCATTGGTGTGGTCTGGCTAATAACCTGCAGCTGAAAGCCCATCCAACACAAAACAAACAAACCCCAAACCCCAACCTTTCCCTGACTCTTTTTGGTTAATGACAGCATCACTGAAATAAGTTCACAACCACCGCAGGTGACTATTTTGAAACACAGTATCCATCTGGATATATTCTAGTAGGTGAAATCAGCTCAACAAACAGTTATGGGAAGCAGGTTTACTTATCACAAAATTCATTCTTATCTAACAATCTTTATTAAGCATTTGTTATGTTCACATCACTCTGCTGGGGAAGGGGAAAGGATACAAAAATTATAAAGTCCCTGCCCTCAGAGGGCTTATATTCTACTGTAAAACAGAACAGTCTAGGTGATAATATTCAGAGAAGTGTGGGGGAAAGATCATTGGAGGCCTGGGTCCTAGCTCAACCACTAACTCGCCGAATTTTCTCATCTGTAAAACAAGGGCTATTTGTACTAGGTGAGTTTTTCTCATCCAGCTTGAAACATCTAAACTCTATTCTTTCTTGGTTTAGAAGACAACCGTTGAACTGGGGGCAACAGGGTCACCTCTTGCTCTCCCAGGATGCTTCACTGCTTCTCACCAACCTCTCCCCCCACAAGACTGAAGCTCCTCGACCCCCTCTGGTCTCATACTCCCACAGGTGCCCCAGTTTCTCATGGCAGTGACCCCAACCTAAGAAAAGCCCAGTTATTTGGGCTGAGTTTCATTCTGACTTTTCGAGAGGTCATTTGCTTCTGAAAGTCAGAGTGAAACTTAGTGGTTTGGGAACCCACACCAACTGCCCCCATGTCTTGTCCCCCTCTCCCCTCTCCCACTGACACTTTTTTTTTCCTCTTGGACAGATATAAGCAAGCTTCGGCAAAACAAAACCCTCCTTCCTCCTACGAATAGTACATTCATTCTCATAGTCTTTCTTTTTTCCCTCACACTTACTTCCTATCTCCTCTACTCAGAGGGCCCTCAGTGATGCTCAGACTCTTGCAAATGTCTTGAAATATCATGGTGCTCCTCTTAGTAGGTACCCTGATACATGCCCCACCTCCCCTGGCTGTTCCTACTTTCCTTACCTATACTTAGGGGAAACAGTCCAGCTTAGAGGTACTGCTCCAAAATTAGGCTTGGTTTTGTCCCCTCTTGACTGGAAAAGGTCAGAGATCACTTTTGTTTACCTTTCCCCTGTGTTTCACCTTCTGGGGCTAAGGACAGTTGTACTTGCCCAGACCCCAAAGATCTGACTTTTTTCTTGAATGAGTTATAGACTGGCCAAGGTCTATCAATTGAAGGGTACCGTCAGGTCACTGCCACCCACAACTCCTTACTGGCATTGGATTATTATTATTTGAGGGGAGGAGGCTGGGAAAGGCAGATGAAAGGAATCCCCTCCCCCAGTCCAGCCCACAATACACTGTAACTGAATGTGTGTGGATGGGAACTTGGCCATGAGCAGGGGCCAAAGAGCTCCAAGTTTTCACAGGATGTACTTGGAAAAAAACAATATATTATTGAAAGGGCTTGTCAGCCAGCCTGCCTCTGTCCTGTCCTAACATTGCATCCTCTTCGTTCCCCTGGCCCCAATTCCTCATCCTGTATCCTTGGCCTCCGAGAATCTCATTCCTCCTAACAGGTTTTTTTGTTTTTTTGTTTTTTAAGTAGGAGTTGCATAGCAGCAGTTTCACTTAGGAACAAGGATATTTAAGGACCTGAAAATAGAGCTTTAAGAGTAGGTGATTTAGAACAGATTGTCCAATTCAGTGATCAAATGCATTGATATGGGTGGTTCTCTCTCAACCTGGAGAATCTCTGAACCCAAGGCAGCCAGCTCAGCCTAAACTGAACTGGACTAGGTAGGCAGGTGGAAGAGTGATACATTCCTTTTTTAAAAAACAATTTTTTTTTTGAATTAAAAAAATTTTTTTGATACATTCCTTTAGCTGAACTTCCCCTTTTTAGCTTGGACTTCTGTGTGTGTGTTTTTTAAACCCAAGCAGTGAGCTTTCATTGTAGTTTTTAAAAAAAAAGAGGTGATGACAGGTATGAAACGAGGATGGCCGGGAGAGCAAACTGACCCACTGAACTAACAGGGGGTCCCCTTTAGTAGGCATGCGGTAAAAACAGACCTGGATTTGGAAGCAGACAAGTCTGATTTCAGATCCCAGGCTCTGCCACTTATTTCAGTGGGGAATCTCCAGCAAATTATGTCACCAGCTCTGAGCTTCCTCAGTTTTCTTCTTTGTAAAATGAGAGAGATTGCATGATCTCTGGGGTTCCTTGCAGCTCTGATCCTATGAACTTTAAACAGTTTCACAACAGCAAAAATTGCTTCTCAACTAAACAGTGTTATTAAGGGGAAAACTGTGGCAAGATGGAAGCAAGATAAGACCCCCTTTGAACATTCCTGATCAACTCTTGATAGGACCAAGTTAATAGAAAGGTTCATCAAGTTAAGGTACAAGTTGGCCAAGTTATTTGGGAATAGCAGGGGAAGGAATTCCCATTCTCTTAACCCTAGGCTCATACTACTTTTACTACTAAAAATGTTGAGTGTGATGTAAAGGGGTAGTAGATAGAATAACAGGAATTGGAGTTAGGAAAACCCATGTTCAAATTCTACTTGACTCTTACTAGGTGTATGACCATGATCAACTCTCTCTCTGTCTCTGTCTCTCTGCTTCTCTCTGTCTCTCTGTCTGTCTTTCTGTCTCTGTCTCTGTCTCTTTCTCTCTCTCTCTCTCACACACACACACACACACACACACACACACACACACACACACACACACCTAAAAAACCTTCTATTACATTAGATAAGGGTTCCGATCTCTATTAGTACAGGGTATTCCCATACCCAGGAAGACACAGATCCTTGACATGATCTCTGGCAAATCATTTCATCTCAGCCTCAATTTTCTGGATTGTATAATATGGTTACATTAGATGTAACATTTCAACTCTTTTATTCCATGACTATCATTTCTCTCTTAGAATAGAATTCACATGGTTGTTTACCCTCAAAGTTACGTCATGCTCCTCAGAGGCCCTTGATTCAATAACAGATGGATTTCAATTCCTCCCCTCAAGCCTTGACTCAGTGGGAAATATATATTCCAGGTTGTTAGCACTAGGTAGGAACATGGAGACTAGCAGTTCTGGACTTCTTGATCCCATCAACATGCAAATAACCTCAAAATTTACAAATGATTTTCATAGTTCCTAGGACAAAATAACTGGACATTTCTTTCCTTGCTTCAAGCTTTGTTTATCTCACATATATTCTGTAATATTTTCCCTCTGCTGTGAATCAGAGAGAACATTTGTAATAGTGATTGGCATGTGTTAGTCATTGCCCTCCATTGTTGTTATAAAGCCTAATTATGCTTGCCTGGAAAGAGCTGAGTTCAGCCCTGTGCTAAAAGAATTCTGTTCACCTGGAATCTGCCCTTTAGAAATAAGAGGGGCTTCTTTAGTCCTCATAAGCAGAGTGGGAGTAATAGGTAGCAAAGTCATAAATGGGGCTCAGCTTTAGAGCAGAGGTTCTGAACCTCGGACATGGAATTTTGTTTTAAAAAACATTGCATTGTAATTCTATTTTTTACTGTTTTATTTTTTTTAATTTATGGAAAAAATAAGCATTTCCATAACATAGTATGATAACAAGATGACTGCACTGCTAATCTATTATATATAACTTGTTATTGCTTTTAAATATATAATAAAATTATCATGTAAATTTCATTTTACATAAGGGAGGGACAGAAGGAGGGATAAAAATTGGAACCCCAAACTATAAATAAAAAAATGTTTATTACATTTAAAAAATAAATAAAAGGAATACAGTAGTGTAAAAAATTTTAAAATTTAAATTTAAAAAAATATTCCCAGAAGGGATCTAGAGGCTTTACCAGACTTCCAACAGAATCCATGATATAAAAAAATGTCACAAGCCCCTGCTCTCCAGTGCCTCTTATATAGGTTGGAGGAGGCTGTTTCCTTATCCCCTGATTCACTCTGTCTTTCTGTGTAAAGTTTTCCACAAATTACTATACCAGGTAATAGTAGAAGCTGTGATATCTCACTGCAGGCTGCAAATATTGAGTACCTACTGAATATTTAGCAAGATAAGACCTGAGTTCACTCTTTTTTCTTGGACTGAGAGGAAAAATTTCCATCCTACAAACATGGACAAATATTTGATCCTCCCAACAGTGCCATGCTATTGTGGTACCATAAATTCCCAGATGGAAGGGACCTCCTTCGAGACTCAGCCCAACTCTCTCACTTTATAGATGAAACTGATTCTACAAAAGGCCAATTGACCTGCCTAGGATCATGCAAAAGAGTAAGTGCCTGAGATAGGATTCAAACTCACGTCTGTTGGGCTCTAAGTCCAGCATTTATTTTGTATAATTTTATTCAGCTATTCGTTTGTTTGGTTTATCTGAATTATTAAGCATCGAAGGCAGTAGGTCGAAGGGTACTCCCCACCCTACTATTTCCAGATTCATACACTGCATATTTTAAAATTGGTTTCCAGTTTTGCCTGTCAAGTTTCTACTGTCTGACTTGGTTAGGAGGAAGTCATCTCACAAGAAATACTCCATGTCAGAAAATAAACAAGACCTCTGAAGGAAAACCCTCAACACGAGATTCACAAAACTTTAGACAGTGTAAAGTCTGGCATCCACCACTTGAGGACAAGACTCTTGCTTCCGTTTCTACCTCCTACCACCTGACAGATTCCACAGTTGTCCTGCTCTCAGTAAGGCCTCCTCCCCTTCCTCCTTTCCCTAGTGAAGGTTGAGTCTGTCACTGCCCAGGGCAGGCTCAAAGGGCTTAGTGTATCCTCACTCCCATAGCATTAGCACTCGGTTTTGATGGCTGTTCCGGCCTAACCATACTGAAGACTCATGTGCTCTTAAGGTGGCACAATGGAAAGAGAACTGAATTTGAAGTCAGAAAGAACCTGAGTTTGAATTTCAGTTCAGTGACTATCTATCTGTGTGATTTTTTTGGCCTCAGTCCCTCTGGCCTTCAATTTCCTCATTTATAAAATGGGGATAAAAATAACACCCAATGTGGGCAGCTAGGTGGCACAGTGGATAAAGCACTGGCCCTGGATTCAGGAAAACTTGAGTTCTAATCCGACCTCAGACACTTGACACTTACTAGCTGTGTGACCCTGGGCAAGTCACTTAACCCTCATTGCCCTGCAAAAAATAAAAATAAAAAATAACACCCACCTCCCAGGTTTGTCACTGTCTGTTTATTATCCTCATCTGTAACATGGGGATAATAATAGCAGCAACCTATACTTTGGGATTGTTAGGAGAATAAAATCAGATAACATTCATAAGGTGCTTTTCAAATTTTTGTTTCTGCATCACTTAGCACAGTGCTTGGTGCACACATAGTAAACACTTACTAAATGCTTGTGGACTTGTGCAGAGCTGGTTTTGTAAGCACAAAGCAATTTCATATTCAGGTTCATAAAAAACACAGGGCACAAAGCCAGGAATAGTACAAACAAGTGTGATGGTGTGGCCAAAACCTCTCTAGAAGGAGACCCACTTTGGGCCACATGAAGACAAACATTTAAAACATGGAGGAGGCTCATGTTGTTGAACTGCTGGGGTGTTCCACACTCAGGAGCTGTTAGCTGGAGCTGAACCTTACCCAACTATGGGAGCCAGAAATGTACATTTGTTTAAAGAAAGCCACAGGACGTTATCCACAGAGACAATCATCTTTCCCCTTCCAAAGCCTGCCAACCAACCAGTTCTCCCTCTAAACTTCCATTCACCCGTGGAGCACTCTGGGAAAGGACGTGCTTGAAGGCTCGGAGTAAAATGAGACATGAGTGTATGTTGCTTTTGGAAAATCTGTGTAAGGCCTGTAGGAATACTCTGTGGTAAAGGGCTGTAACTGTTTCATCAATTGTAAAATCCCTCATTTTCTTCCCCACTTTGCCCATTGCAATTATTATTCATACAGGTGCACCCTCTCTATTTCATGTCTAGGCTACCAACATTTTTTTTTGTCACAAAAGTATTTTATTATTTTCCAGTTATTTGTCAAGATAGTTTTCAATATTTGTTTTCATAAGTGTTGCAGTTCCAAATTTTTCTCCCTCCCTCCTTTCCCTCCCCCCTCCTCAAGGCAGAAAGCAGTCTGATATAGGTTATATATGTACAATCACATTAAACATATTTCTGCATTAGTTATGGTGTGAAAGAAGAATCAGAACAAAAGGGAAAAACTAAAAACAAAAGTAGAAACAGTATGGTTCAATCTGCATTCGGAATCCACAATTCTTTTTTCTGGATGTGGAAAACATTTTCCATCATGAGTTCTTTGGAGATGTCTTAGATCGTTGCACTTCTGAGAAGAGCTAAGCCTATCACATTTGATCATCATACAATGTTGTTGTTCCTGTGTACAGTGTTCTCCTGGTTCTGCTCACTTCACTCAGCATCAGTCCCCTTAAGTCTTTCCTGATTTATTTGAAATCTGCCTGCTCATCATTTCTTATAGCACAATACTATTCCGCTATATTCATACACCACAACTTGTTCAGCCATTCCCTAATTAATGGGCATCCCCTCTATTTCCAATTCTTTGCCACCACAAAGAGGGCTGCTATAGACATTTTTGTACGTGAGTCCTTTTCTCTTTTTTATGATCTCTTTTAAGCTACCAACATTTCTTAGCCACATATAGTTTACCTTTCCTTCAAGGTCTTTGAGGTTTAGTATTCTTTCATCCACAAGACCTTCCTCAGTGGTCCAGGGCCTTCATGTTAATTTTCTCCTCTTTAACTTCTGAAGAAGTGGCGATGCTATCAAGAATCCTTTTAAACTTGTAATATAATATATTCATTATAAGTATATGTAATATTGATATATAATTATATATCATACGTTATATTTAATGAAAACCTAATGATATTGCTTTCACATGCTGTTTCCTTAATTAGATTACAAGCCCATTGAGGTTAGATGGTGGATATTTTGCTTCACAGAATCACAGAACTAGAGAGTTAAAAGGGATCTTGGCAGCCATCAATTCAATCCATATCGAAAGGAATCCCTCTATAACATATGGAAGAAGTGTTGTCCTTGGAGACTTCTCTGGATCCAACACCCTAGAACTGTGTCCTGCACACAGTAGGTGTTCTGGTTTGTTTCTTTGGGTGGGTTTTTTTTTTTTTTAGTGAGGCAATTGGGGTTAAGTGACTTGCCCAGGGTCACACAGCTAGTAAGTGTTAAGTGTTTGAGGCCGGATTTGAACTCAGGTACTCCTGACTCCAAGGCCAGTGCTCTATCCACTGCACCATCTAGCTGCCCCCGGGTGGGTTTTTTTGATGGTGATGGAGTGTTCTGTTTTGCTTATCAGCACACTCAGGATACTTACTAGGTGCTTTTCATCCCCTTTTTTTTTGCCCTCATTGTTTGTATAAATCTCCAGAGAGTCTAGAGCAGAACATGTGTTTCCTTAATTAAAAAAACACTTTTCCCTCTATGTCCCATGCACACAGAACTTTGCTCCTGTATGGTCCTTCACTGTTGAGGGAGGGATCGCAGAGCCACACGTGTGTGTGTATGTGTGTGTGTGTATATATATTTTTTCTCTAAGAGATCGCCTCTTCCAAAACCAACTCAGTCCACATGTAAGAAATGTACTTGGGAGATCCACCTGACTCAGAAACCTTGATAAACCAATGCTGGCAGCCTGCATTTCTCACAGTGACCAAAGCAAGATTCCTGGACCACAGAGGGAAAGAAAAAGGGGACAGACAAGTGGGAGCAAGCAGAGGAACCGCAGCCATTTTCAGGGTTAATGCCACTGAGTCAGACCTGTTTGGGGACTTTCTGAATCACTTGAACTCAGCTTCCTACCCTCATTTTTCTTCTTCACATGGGCAGGGTTGACAGACTTTAAGGATCTGTGATTTTAATGATGGCTGATCTCAGACATGTGTAATTTAGCAGAATAAGTCTTGAGGAATTTCCCGAGTCTCAGAAAGGTGACTTGCGAGGGTCTCACAGCTAGCAAATGTTAGAATTAGGATCTGAACCCAGGTGTGCTTATCTCCAACCCAATACTACAGTGACAACACCAGGATGCTGCTTGGGGAAACAATAATAGCAGCTGACCTTTATATAGTTCTTTGAAGTTTAAAAAATGCTTTACATATATATTGGAGCTTCACAACAATCCTACATAATTGCTATTATCCTCATTTTACAAATGGAAACACCTTTTTTTTTTTTTTTAAATAGAAGCTACTAAGTGGCACAGTGGCTAGAGTGCTGAACTCAGTGTCAGGAAGACCTAAGCTCCAATCCTACCTCAGATCCTTACTAGCTGTGTGACCCAGGATAAGACATTTAACCTTTCTCAACCTCAATTTCTTCATCTGTAACCTCAGGAGATTACAGTGAGGCTCAAATGAGATAAAATATGTAAAGTATTTTGTAAACTTAAAGCTCTATGTAAATACCAGCTCTAATTGTTGTTACTACCATGCTACTATCAATACTAACAACATTACTACTATTAAACTAAGCCAAAGAGAGGTAAGATGATTTGCTCATAGTTATATAGCTAATAAGTGTGGAAATCGGGTTCAGGTCTTTCAAATCTAGTACTGTACCAAGGAGGAAAGAAAGAGGGAAAAGGAGAGGGAGGGAAAGAGAAAAGGAGGGAGAAGTTGAAAGAAAGAGAGAGAAGAAAGGAGAAGAGAGGAGAGGGAGGGAGGGAGGGAGGGAGGGAGATGGAGGGAAGCAGGGAGAAAGGGAAAGAAAGGGGGAGAGAGAGAGAGAGAGAGAGAGAGAGAGAGAGAGAGAGAGAGAGAGAGGAGAGGAGAGGAGATGAGAGGAGGAGGGAGGGAAAGAGAGAGAGACAGAGAGATAGAGAAGAGAAGAAGGGAGAGAGACAAGAGACAGAGAGACAGAGAATCTCCTATTAGACACACCACCCAGAAGTTGGCTTGGCCCTTATAAGGGCAGGTTGCTGGACCTGCTTCCTCTTCCCCTCCAGACACAATGTTTGCCTTTGCTTTGATTGTTTTCCCATATTGCAACCAGTCTCATTGAAGAGCTGACAAGACCATCTCCAAAGGCATCCTAAGGTGATGTGGGAGGAACAGCATAATGAACTCCCATTTCCATGTACTTCCTGAGGTCACCCCTGGTGCTTGGCTTCAGTCCCTTTTACTTTAGGAGTGAGAACAAAAGGGGAGGTGAGGCTTGGAAGGCAAACACTGGGATTAGATCTTACTTTCCCTTCATGCTCCATTGTTTTGAGGTCCCTAGCACTGTGCTGGGCACCTAGGTGATCACTAAATATTTATTATCTGGAGGGTCAGATGGGCAGTCATGCCTATGAGAGGATATTTTATCATAATAAGCCAAGAAAGACAAGAACAGACAGCTTGCATGATGACTTCTTATAAACCTGATTTAGGTCTGGGGTCCCCCAATTACACCTTTCTTCACCTGTTTATGGCTCTAAGTCTAGGGTAGGTTTCCCTTTGTGACTCTCTCTTCTTACTGCCTCAATTTCCTCACATATAAAATGATGAGGTTATACTAGATGACCAAAAAAGCTCCCTCCAGCTTCAAGTCCTTCCATCCTCCCTTCTAAGGAAGCCTTGGAGAGGACAGATTGTAGGGCCCAGGAGAAAAAACCCAACAACCCTCCAGCTGCAGAATCTAGGCAAGATGAGAAGACACTGGTGCTGACAGCAGGAATAACAGTGAAGAACAGGAGACTAGCATTTGAGCAGACTGCTCTCTCTCCAGCCAGGGGATTTTTGGAGCAGGATCCAAACCACAGGCAACAAATGGGATTTGGTCACTGCCAGCCATGGAGTTTAAGAAAAAAAAAATTCAACAAATAAAGAAGACATTTATTAATGAAAGAACCAGGTTCATCGTGGTCTCTTCTGTCATTAGGGTTTTCATTTATCATGGGTTGTTTTACTTTTATTACACTGTTCAGTGTCTCTCTCTTTTTAAATGTTCCTTCTGGCTGGCCCTTTCTTTGAAATTCAGTAATCATTAATTAAGCGCCTACTACATGCTAGACACTTTGCTAGACTCCAGCTATAGGAAAACAAAAATACAACTATTCCTGCCCTTAGGGAACTTACACTCTACCGGTGTTATACAAGAGCTGACAGATAATTATATACAAATAATTGGGGAAGGAAAGTAGAAAGTAACAGTTGGGTGGGGGAGTGGAATGAGAACAAGCTTCACATAAGAGGTAGAAGCTGAAGTAGGCTTAGGAGGGAATTAGGGATGCCAAGGTGGGGGGGGGGGGGAGGGTGTGAGGAAGAAGAGATTTCTGGCTGGAAGAATAAATAGGGCATGCACTGGTATGAAGGCAGAGAAGGAATTCTGCCTATGAAAACCAGTAAATGGTCTAGTTTGGCTATAATTAAGTCTATGGTGGGGAGTAAAAAGAAGTGAGTCTGGAAAGATAGGCCGGAGCCAGATGAGGAAGGACTTTAAATGGTCCAATGGAGGTGGTAATATTTTATCCAAGAGAGGCCAGAGGGGGAAGCCCGAATTCAATGAAAGGGAACTTGCAAGTTAAGCGATTAGACTGTGAAAGAAGCAAGGACAGCAGCAGGCAGGCAGAGCCTTCTGGGAGGGGTGGCAGGAGGCCGCTTCTCTCCCTAGACTCTGGCTCCAGAAAGAAGCTGAAGTAGATAGGAGATTTCAGCGAGACTCCCTGTAAACAGAGCCGGCCTCACCGGCTGGCTGTGATAGGAAACACTGCCCTCGTGTTCTGATTTGTTTACACACAGTCTCACAAAAAGCTGGAACATGAGGATTCCTACCCCTCTTGCAGCAGCAAATATTGACTAAAAATAGATAGGCCTTCTTCCCCCTCCCCAAGCTTGCCCCAGAATGAGGGGCCCATTATGGAAGCCTGCCACAAACAGGGACAGGGCAAGACTGAAAGGTCACTTCAGCCCAAGTCAACCCCGACCCTGCTTCCCATGAGTTCTTTCTTCATAAGAGAGGAGCTATGCTTTAAGTCCCTCTTCTGCCTCGGCACAAGGGAGTCAGAAGACCTTAATTTTAGCAAATTATCTTGCCCCAGTGAACTTAACTTTCAATATAATTTGTTGTTGTTGAGTCATTTCAGTTGTATCTGACTCTTTGTGACCCCATTTGGAGTTTTCTTGGCAGAGATACTGGAATGATTTGCCATTTCTTTCTCCGGCTCATTTTACAGTTGAGGAAACGGAGGCAAGCAGGGTTAAGTGAGTTGCTCAGGGTCACACAGCTAGGAAGGGTTTGAGGCAGGTCCTCCTGACTCCAGCTCTAACCACTCTGCCACCAAGCTGTCCTCATAGAATCTATAGATTCATCAAACACAGAGGCTATTTTGTGGTGTAGGAAAAAGAAATTAGAGGACCTAATTTCAAATCCCAGCTCTCTCACTACCTTGGTGACTCAGGATTTCTCATCTGCAAAATGGGGAGATTGGGCTAGATCTGAAGTGTCAGACTTGTACTCCAGAGTGTTACTGGACCAGATAAAATGTAACTGGAAAGTGTTTAACAAGATAAAAATCCACTATGTCATAAATAACATTCATTTGTGGTTTCCTATGTCAACACCTGACCTGAAGGGATCACATCTACTTGAGTTTGATACCACCAGACTAGATAGCCTCTGAGACCCTTCCAGCTCTGCATCAATGATCCTGTCTAAGATGAGGAATTGGGCAGCTAGGTGGTACCATAGTGCACATAGTACAGGACTCAGAGTCAGGAAGACCTGAGTTCAAATCCAGCCTCAGACACTTCCTAGCTGTTGTGACCCTGGTCAAGCCACTTAATCTCTGTTTGCCTCTGTTTCCTCATCTGTAAAATGAGCTAGAGAAGGAAATCGAAAACTATTCCAGTGTCTTGGCCAAGAAATCCCCAAATGGAGTCATGAAGAGTAAAATACGGCTGAAATGACTGCACAACTAAGATGAAGAAACTGAGGTCCAGAGAGTTGTTGTCTTACCTGAAGTGACAAAGTAGTTATTGGCATAGACAAGATTAAAAGTTGAGCCTCCTGACTCCTGGTTTTTTGAAATGTCATGCTGCCCTTTCTATTCCTCCAGGGCTGTGATGAGGATGTAGGTAAAACACACTTTGAAGATGGGAAGGTGTTAGCCAAATGGGAGGTGTAGTAGGGCGGTGGTGATGGGACTCAGACTGAGGGCCGTGACCATGTCCTGGTATAACAAGGTACAAGAATGTGCTGCCATAGAACTGAGCTTAGGGAGGAGAACTTTATTTAGAATATCTTTACTTATGGTACGAACATCACAAATGTGGCTGGGGCAACAAACTTTGTGTCCAAGTGAGTGGGGAATATATCAGACAGTCCCTCCCTGGGATGGGGCTGGGAATGAGAAGAAGCAAAAACCCTGTGACATCACACTGCGTTGAGGCTTCCTCTACAATATCTACTAGTCAGGTAATAAATAAGCATTTAACTACGTGCCAGTCACTGTGTTAAATGTTAGGGATACAAAGAGAGGCAAAAGTACAGTTCCTGCCTTCGGGAAACTAATATTCTAATGGGAAATAACCAATATGTAAAGAACCAGGTACAGGAACATTTAGAGAGGAGGTGGAGGGAGGGTAATCTGAGAGGGAAGTACATGTTCAGTGAGAGGGACTAGGAAAGGCCTCCCGCAGAAGGTAGGATTTGAGTTTAGCTGTGAAGAAGGCATTGGAATCTCAGAGGCAGAGATAAGGAGGGAGAGTAAATATAAAGGCACAGAATAAGGAGATGGGATGTCACACATTAAGAACAGTAAGTTGGTTCATGTAATTAGATCAGAGCCAAAGGGGGAGTAAAGTATAAAAAGAATGAAATGGTTGGAACAGGCCAGGTTTTGAAAGGCCTTAAAAGCCACTGTCCCCAAAGAGAGCAAACGAAGAGGAAAAACATTCATTTATGGTAGCTTTTTTTATTATAGCAAAGAATTGAAAAGTAAGGGTGTATACATCAGTGAGCAAATGCTGGGCAAATTATGCTATAGAAATGTAATGGGATATGATTGTGCCATACAAATTGGGTTAAAGGATGATTCAGAGACTTGTATGAACTGATGTAGAGTGAAATGAGAACAAGAAATATTTATACAATAGCTAAAACTCTGTAAAGAAAAACAACAACTTTGAAAGCCTTAAGAATGCTTATTAATGAGTGGCAAATATAACAAAAAATAGGAAAATGTTGGATGTTGGAGGTGATATGGGAAAGCTGGGATGCTAATCCACTGTTGGTGGAGTTGGGACCTGATCTTATTCTGGAGAGTAATTTGGAACTATGCCCAAAGGGCTAACAAACTGTGCATACCCTTTGATCCAGAAATACCAGTGCTAGGTTTATATCCCAAAGACATCCCCCCCCCAAAAGAAAAAAAGACCTATTTGCTCAAAAATATTTATAGCAGGTTTTGTGTGTGTGTGTGTGTGTGTGTGTGTGTGTGTATTTGGTGAGGCAATGAGGGTTCAGTGACTTGCCCGGGGACACACAGTTAGTAAGTGCCAAGTGTCTGAGGCCAGATATGAACTCAATTTCTCCTGAATCCAGAGCTGATGCTTTATCCACTGCGCTATTATATATTTGAATGGAATATTATTGTGCTATAAAAAATGACAAGCTTGATGATTTAAGAAAAATCTGGAAAGACTTACATGAACCGATGCATAGTGAAGTGAACAGAACCAGGAGAACCATTGTACACAATGACAGCAATATTGTTCTATGAAGAATTGTGAATGACAACTATTCTTAGCAACACAATTGTCATGGGGTGCCTATACCCCATTTCCCCCCATAACACAATGATCTAAGACAATCTCAAAGGACTAATGATGAAGCATACTGTCCATCTCCAAAGAAAGAATTGATATTGATTGAACACAGACTGAAGCATTCTATTTTTCACTTTCTTTCATTTTTACCCTTTTATTCAAGTTTTCTTGTACAAAATGATTAATATGGTAATGCTTTACATAATTGCATATGTATAACCTATATCTACTTAACCCCTCAGGGAGGGAGTTGGGGAGGGAGGGAAGAAGGGATAGAATTTGGAACTTTAAACTTCAAATAAAAATGTTTATGATAAAAAAATGTTGATTGATGAAATAACTAGTCAATAGTCCAGAGATCTGATGATGAAGTATGTTACATACCACCTGGCAGAGAGGTAGGAAACAGACTGAAATATATATTTTTAAACATGGCCAGTCCCCATGCCACTGACACGTTGTCTGGCATATAGTAGGTTCTTAATAATTGTTAAATGACTGACATGGGCCATTGTGTCGATTTATTTTGCTTGAGTGTGATTATTTGTTGCAAGGGAAGTTTAAAAAAAAATTGGGGGATGGGGATTTGGGGAGGGAGAAAGGGCTTTGCAATAAGGATGTCAAAGAAGAAAATAAGGACATTTTAGCATTTAAAAATATGCAAAAGAAAACAGGAAGTTTTGGAAATAGACACAAACAAGCAGAACGGCTTTGAAATGAATACATTGAATTGATCATGTTCTTTTTAAAAATGAAAACTATAAGTAATATGTTTATAGTTTCATACAAAATCCTCTTTTTTATGATTTGTGTATAAGGAAACAATCGTGTTTGATGATGGCTGTAAAGTACACGTCATCATCAGCAACAACAGCTAAAATTGGGACTTTGGACAATCAGTATGAATGAGTGTCATTTGAGTCATTTGGATTGTGTCTGACCCTCTGTGAGCCTACTTGGGGTTTTCTTGATAAAGTTACTGGAGTTATTTGCCATTTCCTTCTCCAAGTCATTTTACAGAGAACAAAATTAAGGTTAAGTGACTTACCCAAGATCATACAGCTAGTGCCTGAGGCCAGATTTGAACTCATGAAGATGAGACTTCCTGATTCCAAGCTCTATCCACTTCACCACCTACCTCCCTCAGGCCTCTGTTACTTGCACATAAAATGGGAGAGTCAAACTGGATGATCTCTGAAGTTACTATTAGTTTCAAATCTGTGATCCTAGGATACTAATGTTGACGTCTTCAAACGAGTATTGTCTCCTGACCTGGAATTCAATCCTCCTCCCCCAACCAAATCACACCATAGCAGCCTCTCTCCCTCCTTGCTATTCCTTGAACTAGAAACTGCATCTTCTAACTCTGGGTGCTTTCACTGGTTGTCTCTCATGTCTGGATCTTGCTTCCTCATTTCTGCCCCTTGAGATCCCAGGTAGAGGAAGCCTTCCTGATTTCCCTTTAATTCTAGGGCTTTCCTCTGGTTCTTTCTCTACTTTATCCCTCATGTATTGTTTGTGCATAATTATTTCCCTGTTGTGTCCCCCACTAGACTGGGAGCTTCTTGAGAGCAGGGATTGTCTTTTGCCTTTCTCTGTACACCCCAGTGCTTAGCACAGTGCCTGGCACATAGCAGGTGGCTACCACATTTAACGAACTGACTGGTTTGTTTCTCTTTCCACAAATGCATTTTCAAGCATGTCAGTTAAAATGACCAGTGTGATGGGGTTACATGCACCCAGCTGCTCTCTCCCATAAATGATCTTCCCTTGACATTGTAGATCAAAGTTTCTTCACAATAGGTTGTGCTTCGGAATACACTGGGGACATCACCACCAGGGCAAATACTACAAGTCCCAGACACTACTGTTTTGATGTGTCTTGTAAACAAAACATCCTACAGTGTTAACCCTTGTCTCTATCCTGTGCCAAGAAACAGATTATGACGAACAGCTTTCATGCTCCAGATGGGCAAACAAACTAAAGCTCAGATCTGAGTGATATTCATATTGATACAGTTTATCACTTGGAAAATATTTGGATAAATGGGAGTCAAATGTGGGCAAGGAACAGGAAGAGAAGTAGGGAATCACAGTATTGGAATTTTTAGAGAAACCAAAGATCTTGATATTATCCTTTTGGTCAGATTAAATACAGGTCTGTTTAAAAGGCTCTCCAACTGGTCTGTTGATTGATCAAAGGGAGGCTTTGCTTGTCACCTCTGAGAGAGAATCGTAGAATTTCAGAGTTGGAAGGAATCTTAGGAGTGAGCTAAGCCAACCCATATCTGAAAAAGGATTCTTTCTATAACATCCCCACACAGTCATCTCACAAAGACTTCAAATAAGGGTGAACCCACTGTCTCCTAAGGCAGTCCAGTCCTCCTTGGGAGAGTTTTAATTTTGGAGCAGTGGATAGAATGCTGGGTCTGGAGTCTGGAAGACCTCAGATAGCAGCTACCTCACAGGACTTCTGTGAGGATCCAATGAGATCCTGAATGTAATGAGTTCTGTAAACCTTAAAGTGCTATATAAATCTAGTTATACTTCTTAATATTATTTGATGATGATGATATGGAGCCATAATATGTTGTAACCACTTCATTTCCCAAACTCACCTCATCCATGGACTTAGGCTATTGGTCAATTTAATCTAAATTTTTGTTTGTTTGTTTGTTTTGTTTGTTGTTTGTTTTTTTGTTTTGGTTCTTTTAGTGAGGCAATTGGGGTTAAGTGACTTGCCCAGGGTCACACAGCTAGTAAGTGTTAAGTGTCTGAGGCCAGATTTGAACTCAGGTACTCCTGACTCCAGGGCCAGTGCTCTATCCACTGCGCCACCTAGCTGCCCCTAATTTAATCTAAATTTAATCTTAAACTCCTTGAGGACAGGGACTGTCCTTTGCCACTTTTTGTATCCTAAGTGCTTAACACAGTGCCTGGCATATTGGAAGCCCATTTAAAAAACTGTTTATTGTCTGACTGCCTTCTTGACAGAAGGCAGCAAGCCTCGGGGTCTTACTGGTTCAACATTATCATTCCTGAACTGTATTGTCCAGGCATTCTGTCTTCTACAGATCAGGTTTGGTGGCTTTACCCTTGTTCCTGCTTACAACTTTTGCTTTAGAGTTTGCTCTATATGGTTTAATTCCTATCCAACCGGAGAAATTAGGTTTTGATCCTGGCCATCTTGAGCATTTGCCTGTACCGGCTACTCCCTTCATCCATGTCAGGCAGCCCCGTTCAAGTTTCTGATCCTGACTTCCTGCTTTGTATCTTGCTTTTGCTCCCAGACTCCTGCCCTAGAGATGGCTGACCCCAATGTCCACCGTGATCTCTGACACCTAACTGCATCTTGAGGTACCTGAGTAGATCCCAAGGAAGTTGGCCACAAGTCCAGGCCAGTAAAAAATATTTCCAGCATAGGGGAATTCCACAACTCCATCATTTTTATTTCATTGTAATTATGTCCCATATAGCTCTGAGAAATCCATTAATAGTCTCATCTGCATTTTGCAGATGAACATATCAAGACAAAATGAGACAAAGGGACTTCGTCAAACTGATGGAAGTGGGATTGGAGCTACATACCTTGGAACCTTTGAAACAGAATTTTCTCTCTAAAGTCGATGAGAATGTGGGCAACAAGCAGTATTTGTCTTAAGCAAATCAGGCAATATAGGGTAGAAGAGGAACACTGGAATGAGAACTGGGACACCTAGGTTCTAGTCCAGACTCTGCGCTGTGACCCTAGATGAATTCCTGGGTCTGTAAGATGAAAAGTTTGGATTAAATGACCTTTGAGGTAACTTCCAGCTCTAAATCAATGATTTTTTATGTTAGTCCTGTCTCTGTCACACTCTAACTCTGTTAACTTGAGCAATCCATCAAACCTCTCTGAGACTCGTAAGCCTCAGTCTCCCCACTGGTAAAACAAGGGGTTTGGAGTAATTTCTAATGTTCCCTCCAGTTCTAAAATACAAAGTTGTTTTGTTTTTGTTATGATTTTATAATTTGTAATGTGACAATCCAGTTTTACAAAGCAAAAATTAGTCGAATCAAAGGTCGGAAGAAATTCAGGCTCCAGGTCCTTTAAAATAATCCTAGGAAACCCAAGAAGACCCTTTCTGAGTTAGAGAAATCAGAGGTGTGTGCAACTTCTGGCTAGAGAGAGAGAGACTGTGTCTGGGAGGTCCTCAGGTGGGACATGAAGGGATGACAGGTCCCATTATAGCCTTTTGTTGGCATCTGCCAGGAGAGTGATAGAGGATGGAGGAGTAGAACTTGGGCCACCTGGTTCCAGTGCCCTCAAACTTTAGACAAGAGGTAGAAACTCAATCCTCCCCAAGAAAGTCTTGATAATTAATACTTCAATACATCAACGAAAGGGGTTAATTTAAGGTAGGATAATGAACTCCTATGACCTATTGGCCTTGTGATACCATAAAGAAGCCAACTTCATTTTTACCCTCTTCTCAAATTGCTGATTTCTTCCCTATGATTTACACATTGCCCAGAAGTCTCTCACTTCTTGAAATTCTTAATAAAAACTTCAACTGCCTAGGCAATAATTTTCAAACCTGACAAAATTCATTACTACATAAAATTCTTCTAAGAAGTGCCCTGTAACTTACCTTCATAGGAACATATGTAACACCACACACAAGGTATGCTTATACAACCCAAATAAGAGGCTAAGTCAAAACTGTCCTTTAATTGGGAAAGTAGTGGACCAGGTTGGGGGTGGGGAGCAGTAAGAAGGTCTCATTCAACCATTTACTAGCTGAGTGACCTTGAGTAAACCTCCCCAAATTCCAGTTTGTTTTTTTTTTTAATCTGTAAAATGTGGATTATAAACCTTGTGTAACCTGTGGCTCATCAGCCCACACCCTGGGCTTTCATGGACTAAGTTCTTTCTTGATTGGGGAGAGAGACTGCCCCCAAGTCACTCCCTTTGGTTTGTTCACCCTTACAAAGAATTTCCTCTGAGAGTTTGAAAATACTAGTGAAAGAGGGGGGGGGGGGAAACAGATTTTATTTCAACCTGTGAAAAAGATGTTAAAATAAAAAAGAATTCATAGTAGTCTATATACAGTTGATAAAATTCTCTGTCCCTCTCTGGTGAGTCCCACCTTCTTCTAAGGGACCTACAACCAGAAGCTCTCAAATTGTGGTTACAAGGACCCCTGGGGTCTGAAAGGTCAAAACTATTTTCATAATAATACCAAGGGGTTTTTTTTTTGCTTATTACAATATTCTTCATTTTCAACTACATATCTGAGTCAGGCTAGACTTTTTTTTTCATACGTTTCAACCAAAACAACATACCACAACAGATTGAATGCAGAAGCAGACTTGAGAATCCAGCTGCCTTCTCTTAAGTCAGACATTAAAGAGATTTGCAAAAACATATAAAGCAATAAAAATTTTCTTACTAATCTTTTTATTTTGAAAAATATAGTTAATTTTTATGTAATTATGCTGTTTTATGTTAAGTTGTAATCGGTTTATTAGTTATTTTAATTGAATTCATAAATAAATATTTCAAAATTGATCAGTTTTATTAATTGAGTAACTACTGATAGATATAACCTACATTAGCAAAAGCTCTTTGGGGGCCTCCATTGTTTTTAAGATTATAAAGAGGTCCTGAGGCCAAAAAGTTTGAGAACTACTACTCTAGACCAATGATTCTTAACCTTTTTTGGTGTTATGGACCCCTTTGGTGGTAAAGTCTATGGATCCTTTCTTAGAATGTATACAGACATGTATGTATGTATGTATGTATACATACATATATAGTGAGTAAAATACATAGATAACAAAGGAAAACAATTATTAGATTGAAAAAAAAGTTCATGGCTCCCATGTTAAGAACTGCTGCTAGACCAATGGTTTCCACTTTTTTTTTTTTGGTGTGCCCCATCAGTAAAAATGTTTTTAGTACATGCTCCCAATATGCATATATTTATTTATGAATTATATGATATACTGTCATTATAGTAATATTATACATAATTATATACATTATAAAACAAACTGAAAAAAAGAAATTTAAAAGGATGAAATAAATATGAAATACTATTTGATGCCAGAATTAATACTTAAATGTACTGGGGAGTAGAAGAGTGACTTGATTAGATCATTGCTTCAGGAAAATTACTTGGGAATTGTATGGAACATGTATTGGAAAGGGAAAGAGTAGGATCTGAATCCAGGATCAATTAGGAAGTTGTTGTAATAGTCTAGGTCAGTGGTGATGTTTACCCTTCAGCCTGAATTAGAGTAGAATATGTGAGAAGAGAGAAGGGAACAGATGTAGAATGCTTGGGAGACAGAAGTGACAAGATTTTGCAAGTGGTTAGAAGTATAGCATGAAGGAGAATGAGAAGTTGAAGATGACACAGGTTATAAATTTAGGTGACTGGAAGAATGATGGAACCCTCAATAAAAGAGAGATTTGGAAGAAGGGTGGTTGTTTTTTTGTTTGTTTGTTTTTGTGGGAAAGACAATTCAATTATTATAATAATGCAGGAAGGGCAGCTAGGTGGCACAGTGGATAAAGTACCGGCCCTGGATTCAGGAGTACCTGAGTTCAAATCTGGCCTCAGACACTTGATACTTACTAGCTGTGTGACCCTGGGCAAGTCACTTAACCCCCATTGCCCCGCAAAAAAAAAAAAAGAGGCAGGAAGAGTCAGGAAGACCTGAGTTCAAATCCTGCCTCATATACTTACTAGCAGTGAAACCCTGGGCAAGTAACTTAATCTGTGTTTACTTTAATTTCTTCACCCACAGAATAGAGATAATAATACCACCTACTTCATAGGATTGTGAAGATCGAATGACAACAGATGTAAAGTATTCTGCAAACTTGAAAGCACTATACAAATGTTAGCTATTATTATTGTTGTCGTTACTGTTATTGTTAATAATAATAATAATTGTAACAATAATAACAACAATATGACCCTGAATAAGTTCCCTTCTCTCTCTGGGTCTATAAGACAAGAAGATTGGATTAGATGACCTTTAAGGTAACTCCCAGCTCTAAATCAATGATTTTTTATGTTAGTCCTGTCTCTGTCACATTCTAACTCTGTTAACTTGAGCAATCCATCAAACCTCTCTGAGACTCATAAGCCTCAGTCTCCCCACTGGTAAAATGAGGGATCTAGAATAATTTCTAATGTTCCCTCCAGTTCTAAAATACTAAGTTGTTTTGTTTTTGTTATGATTCTATAATTCATAACAAGACAATCCAGATTTACAAAATGAAAATTAGCTGAATCAAAGGTCAAAAGATATTATCATGATGATGATAATGGCAAGGATGATTATTCTAAATTATTTCATAATGTTCTACTGTGATGCATTATTTTAAGTATGAGGAGACAACCAGGTGCTCTCAAAAACTATTCCCACAGAGTGGAAATTCTGGCAAATTCTACCACACTGCAAAGGTTTGTAGTATATGGTCCTGGCAATAGACTATGCCTGTCTTCTCATGCCCAGCCTGGCTAAGTACAAAGAAGGCTCCTCACCAGTACACTGGCTACATGGTGACAAATCCTTTGGCCACCATGACACATGGAGCAAAGAAATATGCACAATGGTTCCTCACCTTCTTCTCTCTTTCCCTGAACACATCTTCTTTTTCTGTAGTTATGGGGACTATTAAATGAATACTAAGAACCACGTCATTTTTAGTATGTGTGATAAACATGAACTTAGCTGTTGCTGCTCCAAATGTGAGATCTTTATTCAATGACCCTCAATTGACATGCTACTAGAAGAATTGAGTCATTTGCATCTTGACATTCTTGATATAAATGAAACCAGAAGAGAAAACAATGTTACAGGCAAATGAAGGAGTTGGGAGAACTGATTTTATTGTGAGTCCAAACAGAGCTGGTTCATCATTTCATGGAACATTTAGTCACCTCCCACTGTAGTGTTCTCCTCATCATTTACCTAAAGGCTACCAAAAAGATAACTGCAGCTTATGTGATTATCATGTTGCAGATGAGGAGGAGAGAAACTCCACCATCAATTCCTTCCAATTAAATCAACATATAACTTAAAACTTAGTGACTTCAATGAATAGGTGGGCATAGGGGAAAGAGACTGTCTCATGATTGTATAGCAACAATGAACCATTTGGGAGATGCTTGGACGTGGTAAACACCAAATAATATCACAAAAAGAAAGAAATTGATTGCCTTCTAACAGACAGGAAATGACTGGTTACTAATGTGGGAGTTATTTTTGAGTCAGCTGTCTGTACACAGTAAGACCATGAACTTGTCAGAGCAAAGATAAAAATCAATACAATACTAGACTAAAGAACAACAACAAAAAGGTATGCAGCTGAGACAACTATAACCTGACTTATTTAGATAAGTTTTTGATGCCCTCCAAAGTGGAATTCATGAAAAAAAAAAAAGACAGCAACGCAGACCATCATCATTTTTTAAAGAGAGTTTAGGCAGTGCAAATCAATGTAAGGAGGAAACCGAACTATCCTAGAAACTTCCTCAACCAGCAAACACTAGATCTCCTTGATAAGGAGAGAGAGCATGTAAGAGGACCACTGCTTTAGAAGATACAATTGTTTATTAAATCTCATGGAGAAACATTACAGAAGATTATATGCAGCAGGACTTCATATAATTGTGAGAAGTAACAGAGGAGTCAAGGTGTGCCCTTTTTAGCCTTAGGAAATTTGTGGGAAGTAAGGGGCAAGAATAGATCCAAGTGTGGCTCTGAGTGGCCATTTTGCAAAGCTAGAAAGGGAGAGAAAATAGTTTGACCCCCTACCACATAAACTGTTTCAGTAGCTTATTTCCCAGCTACTTGTTTGTAGAAGACAGGTGAAGTTTAGAGTAAAAACAAGCAAAACCGGGGATCCCTGATTCTCAGGGATATGGTGGTTATTGAGCAAATAGCCTATATTAGCCCAACTATTATGCTGATTAAGATTTGGAAAACATGCCAAACAGTTGCCATAAGTTAGAGTGAGGTCTTTCACAGAGGGGACCCAGTCCTGAATCAAGAAAGGTAAGAAAAAGCAAAGAAAAAAAGAAGCTAGATTTTTCTATACTGGTACTTGTTGTCTAGGAGATGGGAAACAAGAAACAAAAACCAAAATCTCAGAGCACAGCCAAGAGCAGAACTGGAGAGACTCTATTTTTTTTATAACTGAGCAAAACTTTTCATAGCCCTATGATTCTCCCTAAAACAATGGACTATATCTTAAACATCAATATTTTTCCAATGCTGCTGTGTGGATGCTATAGTTTCTGAAGTATTAAAATTCCAGGGGCAGCTAGATGGCGCAGTGGATAGAGCACCGGCCCTGGAGTCAGGAGTACCTGAGTTCAAATCCGGCCTCAGACACTTAACACTTACTAGCTGTGTGACCCTAGGCAAGTCACTTAACCCCAATTGCCTCACTAAAAAAAAAAAAAAATTCCAGGTACATCACGAGTGTGAATGTCCTCTATGACCAAGAAAGGATAACACATGAAAAGTAGCATAAGGGACGTGTAACTAAGAAAGAAGATGGGCCAGTCATGTTATAAGATTGAGGGATGGGCAATAGATTGTCCATGTGGTCCACTGATGTCCATACAATGGTAAAAAGTTAACAGAAGGGTGGCCAGAATGTTGAGTGACCCGAATGCCCCACTATGAATGATTTGGGGAAGAAAATGGACAACAGTCACACAGGATGAGAAGGCATGGATGGGTTGTTGGAGGGAGTACTCAGATAAGATTACTATTCCACCAAAGTATTAAAATGCCCTATTATAATGTATGAAATAATTTTCATCATTTGTACCCAGAGATCAGCAAGAGTGTTGCTAAAGCCGTCTCCTTCTCCATTTGTAATTCCTTCCAGGGCACAGGTAAGCCTCCCAGGAGAGCAAGAAGGAGTCATCTCTTGATGAAAGGAGAGTGAAATGGTTAAAAATTCACCCCAACTCTTTTATATTCCAAACTTTGATGTAGTTTCCTTTCTCAAATAACCATCCAGACTTTATATGAAGGGCCTAAGAGTGGCTTCCTTAGCCAATCAGATCTTTCCTTTAGTGTTAGCCCAAAGGTCAGCACCTTTGTTTTCAGAAGTTCAAAGCACTTTACGAATATCATCTAATCTCATCTCATGAATGAGATAATATTTGTAAAATGCTTTTCAAACCTTGAGCACTATGTAAATGTTAGCTATTATTATTAGCTATTATCATAAATCTCTACAATATGCCTGAGAATTTGGCAAGAGTAAAATGCATACTCTGTGAGCCAGTGACAGGGGGCTTCTTGCTCTGCCTCTCATAAAACAACTCTCTCAACTCAGTTTTCTGTAGCTGTCCCCCAGGTCTGGAATTCTTTCCCTTTTTATCTTCACCTCCTGGATTCCCTGACTTCCTTCAAGTTCCAACTAAAATTCTGCCTTCTATGAGAAGCTATTCTTGATCCCCCTTAAAGCTAGTGCCTTGCCTCTGTTGATTGTGTCCAATTTATCCTGTTTATATCTAATTCGTACATAGTTGTTTACTTGATTTTTCTCCCATTAGACTGTGAGTTGACATGAAAAGAATGTGTTTTTACCTTTCTTTGTCTCTCCAGTGATTACACAGTTCCTGACACAGAGTGGGAGCTTGATAAAAGGTTGTTGGCAGCTAGGTAGCATAGTGAATAAATTGCTGGGCCTGGAGACAGGAAGACATCTATCTTCCTGAGTTCAAATCTGTCCTCAAACACTTACTAGCTATGTGACCATTGGCAAATCACTTACCCCTGTTTGCCTCAGTTTCCTCATCTGTAAAATGAGCTAGAAAAACCCAAATGGGGTTAGGAATACTTGGATGACTCAACAACAATGGCTTGTTTTTGTGGGCCAAAAGTCACAAAGGGGTTTCAATATTTAATAACTCCTTTATTTTTTGTTTTTAATTTATATACCAAAGCACCAAATACAGCATACATAGGAAATAAACACATATACGGGAAATGAAGAAAAAAAATTTCAAAAAGTCATTTCTATATATTACCAATAAAGTCCAGCAACAACAAATTCCATTTAAAATAACTGTGACCATTATAAAATACTTGGGAGTCTATCTCCCAAGACGAAGACATAAACTATATGACCAGAACTACAAAATACTTTTCACAAAAATAAAGTCAGATCTAAACAATTGAAAAAATATTAATTGCTCATGGGTAGGCAGAGACATTGTGATAAAAATGACAACCCTACCTAAGTTTATTTATTTAGTTCTATACCAATCAAAATATAAAAAATTATTTCAGAGCTAGAAAAAATAATAACGAAATTCATCTGGAAAAACAAAAGTTCAAGGATATCATGGGAATTAGTGAAAAAAAAAATATGAAAGAAGGTGGTCTAGCAGTACCAGATTTCAAACTGTACTATAAAGCAGTATTTATCAAAACAATCTGGTACTGGCTATGAAATAGAGAGGTAGATCAGTGGAACAGAATAGATAGAAACTATACTATAGCTAATGACTATTGTAATCTAATATGTGATAAACCCAAAGATCTAAGATCTTGGAACAAAATCTCATTATTTAACAAAAACTTGGAAAACTGGAAAATAGTATGGCAAAAACTAGGTATAGACCAACATCTCATACCATATACTAAAACAAGGTCAAAATGGGTACATGATTTACACATAAAGGATGATACCATAAGAAAATTAAGGGACTATGGAATTGTCTCTCTGTCAGATTTATGGACAGGGGAAGAATCTAGGACCAAAGAAGATATAGAGAATAAACTTAAATGTAAAATAGATAATTTTGATTATATAAAATTAAAAAGCTTTTGCAAAAATAAAACTAATGGAACCAAGATTACAAGGGAAGTAAGAAAATGGAAAGGATATTTGAAACAAATATCTCTGATAAAGGCCTCATATCTCAAATATATAAAGAACTGCATAACTTTTATTAAAAAAAAACCAAGTTATTCCCCAATTGATAAATGGTCAAAGGATTTGAAAAGGCAGTTTTCAGACAAATAAATCAAAGCTATCAATAATCATTCAAAAAAATGCTCTAGATCATTATTGATCAGAGAAATGCAAATTAAAGAGATATCACCTCACACCTATCAGACTGGCAAATATAACAAAACCAGAAAATATTGGTTGTTGGAGGGGATGTGCGGAAGCTAGGACGCTAATCCACTGTTGGTGGAGTTGTGAAAAGATCCAACCATTCTGGAGAGCAATTTGGAACTATGCCCAAAACGCTATAGAATTGTGCATACCCTTGGATCCAACAATACCATTACTAGGTTTATATCCCAAAGACATCCCCCAAAAGACAAAAAGACCTATTTGTACAAAAATATTTTTAGCAGCTCTTTTTGTAGTGGCTAAGAATTGAAAATCAGAAGAATACCCATCAATTTGGGAATGGCTAAACAAGCTGTGGTATATGATAGTAATAGAACATTATTGTGCTATAAGAAATGACAAGCAGGATGACTTTAGAAAAGCTTGGAAAGACATATGAAATGATGTATTGGGAAGTGAGCAGAACAAAAACAACACTGTGCACAGAGACAGCAATATTGTTTGATGAAGAGCTATGAATGACTTGACTATTCTCAACAATACAATGACCCAAGACAATCTTAAAGGACTATTGATGAAATATACTATCCACCTCCAAAGAAAGAACTGCTATTGATGGAACAGACTGAAGTATGCTATTTTTCACATTCTTACATTATTTTTTATTAAGCTTGCTTGTACAAAGTGACAAGTATGGTGATATTTCACATGATCATATCAGATTGTTTACCACCTTGGGGAGGGGGGAGGGGAGGGATTAGTCTCTAACACTATTCTACTGTATTATGGAAATGTTTGTTTCATTTAAGTTCAGAATAAAATACTTTTTAAAAAGTCATTACAACATCAGTCCCCTTCCAGACTTTTGGCCCATCCTGTACCAAGATTCCACTCCTACAGGTGGGCACTTACATGATTTGTCTTAATTGCCAATTACTAACAGGAGCAAAACTATCCCTCCTTCATTTATTCCTCAATTATTTCTTAATTACTGCCATATGCTGAGTACTACTGTGTTAGACACTGAGGCAGATACAAAGCTTAGCTAAAATGCAAACCCTAACCTCATGGTGTTTCCAGTCTAGGAGGGGAATAAGGTAAAATCACAGAAATAAGCATCATACTTAGAACAAAGAAAACACAAGAGAAGTATTTCACATTGTTCTAGTGTTGCATAGTTACTAATTATTTCATATATGTGTGTGTCATATAGCATATATAGCACATATATATATACTGAGATTTATGTTTATATATGTATACATACACTCATACATATATACACATGCGCATACACATATGCACATATACATGCACATCTGCCCCCCCTCCCAGTACTACAGGTATAACCAGCTACTATTGCCCCCATATTTCGGATGAGGAAACTGAGATTCAGAGAGATGAAGTGGCTTGCCTAAGGTCTCTCAGCCACTAGTGGTGGTGATGGAGACGGAAGCTAGGTTTTCAGACTCCTAGTTCTGGGAGCTTTCCATCACACATGAACCTGCTGAAGTGGTGTCTTCAACTGTGACCTCAATGTCCTAATCATTAGCTCAGGCTGCCTCTTTAGGGCTTACTTTGTGGAAATCTTTTAACTAAATAAAGGCAAGGTCTTGACCCCAGCTAAGCCTAAAATTACACTTAGAAGTTGGCCTCATATTCCAGATTTTCTTGTTGGATTTGCTCACCCTCCTTCATTCCCAAGGTTACCTCAAATGCTGTCAGAAGCCTAGTAGACTGAGATTTCCCATTTAAAATGAAGAAAATATTTTCCTCTACTCTTCATGACTCTGAAATGAATGATCTTAAATGTATTTTGGCTTATGGGACTACATGGCTTAGAAAGTATTTAAACTCATTTTTGTTTTACAGACATTTACCCAGACAGCCAGAGGTCTAGCAGAATATTGATAGGAAGAGTCAACTTGTTTACACTGGGCATGCCAGGTGTTTTGTCAATGTCGGCCAGAGATTCTTATAAATGGGGGGTGGGTAGTGATAGGTAGAGTCTGCCCATGTCCTTACCAGCCATGGGAGGGAGGCAGTCAATGATAGCCCAGACTGATTGGGGTTTCATTGAGAGGGTCTCAGTCCCATCTGGAGAACAGGAAGCTGGGGCATTACTTTAGCTAGCTGAAAGAACTACGTATACTTAAGAGATCTGTTGGGTGGTTCTTGAATTATTTTTGAATTTGGCTTCCTCTTTAGAGGAGCTGAAGGTGCTCTAACAGAGTAGTTGAATGGTCAGCAAGCTTTGCTTTTGGGTGTAGGTCCATGCTTGATTATGAGAACTTGCCCAGTGCTCTTCAGAATGATCCCAGGACATGGAGTCCCAAATTAAAATGTCTAATTCTCCCACTATCATCTCCCTTTCTTTTGAGAAACACAAGACTAAGAAAGGCCCTGTTCATGACATTATTTACTAAGAAATAATTTGCCTTAGTGGTAGATAGCATAATTGGCAGAGGACACTTTCTTTGCTTCTGCATAATTTCCTATTAACTGCAGCTACCTCTTCTCAGTAACAGATTGCAGGTAACACAGCCACAGCGGTGATAGCAAGGTAGTGTGATGGCATATCTTGCTTCAGACACTTCCTAGCTATGTGATTCTGGGCAAATCACTTAACTTTTCTCAGCCTCATCTGCAAAATGGGGGTAATAATAGCCCCTAACTCACAGGGTTGTTGGAAGGATCAAATGAAATAGCATACATAAAATACTTTGTGAACCATAAGGCTCTATATAAATACTAGCTATTATTTTTTTTTCTTCCATCACAGTAATTTTTGGATACTGCCCTGGGGGACTGCACAGTTTTAGAATTCATTGCTTGGATCAGCATGAGAACTCAAAACCTTGAGGGCAAACTGAACAGTACAGGGACAGCCTTAGTGACAGGATTCATGATATAGGAGAAAAAGCATTGGTCTTAGTGCCAGAAGACCTGAATTCCAGCCTCAGCTCTGACATAATTTACTAGCTGTGTGACCCTGAGCAAATCATTAACTTCTCTGAGATATGGCTCCCTCACCTAATAAAAGTGAGGTAATAATAGCTGGATTCTGTGTGGTGCTGTGGCTTTAAGCAACTACCAATGGATCTGGAGTCAAGGATCTGAGTTCAAATCCCTAGCTTTGCCAATAACTACTTGCATGGCAAGTCAATTTGCTCACCTTTCTTGGCTGGGGGTGGATTAGACACTAAGGTGGCATCAGGGCACCTATGTGGCACCATAGTACATAGAATGCTCGGCCTATAGTCAGGGAGACTCATCTTCCTGAGTTCAAATCCAGTCTCAGGCACTTGCTAGCTGGGTGACCCTGGGAAAGTCACTCAACTTTGTCTGCCTCAGTTTCCTCATGTGTAAAATGGGCTGGAGAAGGAAATGGAAAACCATTCCTGTATCTTTGCCAAGAAAACTCCAAAGGAGGTCAGGAAGAGGTGGACACGACTCCTCCTCCTCCCTCCTTCCCCTTCCCCCTCCCCCTCCCCCTCCCCCTCCCCTCCCCCTCCTCCTCCTCCTCTTCTTCCTCCTCCTCCTCCTCCTCCTCTTCTTCCTCCTCCTCCTCCTCCTCCTCTACCACCTCCACCTCCACCACCCACCACAGCAACATCTTATAGCTTTGAATTTGTGATCCCATGATTCCCTACCTCATCTGGCTATGGAAAACACTTTGGTGTTAGGAAAACACTTTGTAAAGCTCTCTATGCATGTGCATTGGAGTTTTTACTGTCATTTCACATGAAGGTCACCAGGGGCACTACAGAGGTGAGGTGGGGGATGGTAACATAGCAAAGGACCTCAAGAGTACTTGCCAGTAACAGGGATCCATGTGACAGCTGCAGCAGAGTTGGCCATGTCTGAAGCCCCCTTCTGACATCAGTCTACCAACCCCTGCTGGCCATACTTTGTCCCTCCCAGTTCTGTCCCAACATGAAAACTCAGGCTACTGAGTGGACTAGAGGGACAAGGACTAGAAACTGGGCCACCATCCAAGCTGCCCTGCTGCTCATTCATTGTCACCCTTCCAGGGGGCTCTTCCAGGGACCATCTTACCCAAGTCACCCCTTCTCCCTTTTTAGATTGTCAAAGCTCAAACTTGGGATGAAATAGCAAAGCTCATTCAACCAGCCTGCCAATTCCACTTATTGTTCCTGGGCTGAAAAGGCAATGTTATTCTACAGGAGAGATAAAAGTTAATCACAGATTATGTCTGCCCAGAAAATATTGATGACTTCATTCACCTGAGTACACACCCTCAGGGGAAATGTTCACAATGCAAAGTCACCAGACCTGTCCAGCCGGTTCTCTACTTTCTTTTTTTTTTTCCTTCTAAATTTTAGCACTGGTATAAATGCTAGACCTAGATATTAAACTCACTAAGAGGCAGCATTCATAGAAACCGGGTGGGCTCCTGGCGGCAGCAGCGGCTCAGACCTACTGTGTGTAGCCCACTGCCTTGCTGTCTAGACAGTTGAGAAGATTCTGTCTCTGTTTACACTCAGCACCTGCATTTTCCCAAACAAACTCTCACAGCATGCTCTCTCTCTCTCTCTTCCCTCTTTCTTTCCTCCCTCCCCCAGTACAGTCTTTATCTAGCTGCATCATCTCCCGGGTAGTCTACAAAACAGAAAGCCAGACGCTAAGGAGCTGAGACAGTAGTTATGGAAATAAAATGCCTGTTTTTAGAAGAAGGAGCCATTTCTCAGTGCTGACCATTCAGGTCTGGGAGCAAGGGAACTTAGCCCCTCAAGTAGAATGAAAGTTGGATAAAATTCAGTGTTTTAAAAAACAGTTTTTTAATGAGTTGTTATAGTTTGACTCTGAAGTGATGAATAAGTAATGGAGGGGCACATCAGGAACCTAGGGTAAAACTACATGCCCCTGAGATGGCTTAAATTATTCAGCATGGATGCTGGGGCCAATCAGATCTCTGTATTCACTTAATAACCTAACCTTGATTCGATAACTAATTAGCTTCATGTCACACTAGGACATCATCACCAGCTTGTGTTCCTGAAAGGAGGTGGGGTTCTACCTTGTTTTGTTAAAATATTGATGCCTTTTTGGCAAATGACATAAAAAAGATCAAAAGTCTCAGAATCATGTGGCAGCAGATATTTAGATTGGGCCCAAATACTTAAGTCTTCAAATGGATAGTAGTAGTAGTAGTAGTAGTAACAACACCACCACTACCACTTAGTGTTTACTCTTATAATCCAGGCCCATGTGATTCTAAGCACAGTAGGTAAAGAGTCACTAGAATTGATAGTTCTGTATTATACTGAGAGGCAGTGTGTTGTTTTTAAGTCATGTCCGAATCCTTGTGATCCCATTTTGGGGGTTTTCTTGGCAGAGATACTAGAATGGTTTGCCATTTCCTTCTCCACCTCCTTTTCCAGATGAGAAAATGGAGGTAAACAAGGTTAAGTGACTTACCCAGGATCACATAGCTACTAAGTATTTGTCTAGGGCCAGATTTAAACTCAGGAAGATGAGTCTTCCTGACTCTAGACCTGGCACCATACCCACTGTGCCACCCAGTGTAGTGTGGTGGAAAGGACTCAGGACTTGGGAGTCTGAAGAACTGGGTTTGAGTTCCACATCTACCTCTCACTAGAAAAATGATAGCTGACAGTTAAGGTAGTTATGATGTTGGGGCAGCTAGGTGGCACAGTGGATAGAGCACAGGCCCTGAATTCAGGAGGACCTGAGTTCAAATCTGGCCTCAAATACTTAACACTTACTAGCTGTGTGACCCTGGGCAAGTCACTTAGTCCCAACTGCCTCACCCCCCCCCCCAAAAAAGATAGTTATGATGCTTTAAAATTTATAGCGTTTCACAAACACACATACGGGTACACATAATTTTGTCTACCTTTATGTGTGTATATACATATATACACATACACATACATACAATTAAGCCCCTGTGAGGTAGGTACCACAAGTGTTGTTATCCTATTTCACAGAAGAGGAAACAGGGGCTCTGAGAGTTGTTTTCTTGACCAGTGTTCAAGTCACCATTTCTATTTTTAGCTGATACTTCTATAGCACTATAGGTGTGCAGAGTGCTTTACAAATATTATCTCAATATATCCTCATATAAACTCTGAGAGGAAGATGTTATTAATAATATTGTATAGATTAGGAAATTAAAGAAAACAAAAGCTGAGACTTTTTCAGGGTCACACAGCTAGTAACTGTTTGAGCCACGGTCTGAACTCAGTCAGGTCTTACTGATTATGTTGAGTGGTCTAGTCACTGTCCACCACCTAGCTGCCTCTGGTCATTTATTAAATGCTTGCTGTATGTAAGGTACTATGGCAGGTGGGGGATGGTGGTACAAAGACAAAAACAAAACAATACTTTGACTCAAGGACCTTACATGCTACCAGTAGTAACACAGCAAGGAAGTGTCAGAAATAGGATTCAAACACAGGTCTTCCTGTCTTCAAGTCCAACACTTATCCAATATGCCATTATGATGTGTTATCCCAGTCAAGTAAAAGAATGACAGAATGTCAAAGCTGAAAAGGACCTTCGAGATCAACTGGTGTAATCTGTCATTTCTTTATCTACAGGTTAAGAAATGGAAGTCCAGAGAGATAATACAATTTCATGGAGGTAATAAGTGAGTGATATAATTTGAACTCAGGTCTTCTCTCCCCAAATCCAACATTCTTTTGAGTACACTCAACTGTAAAACGAGGACAATACAATTTGCACTACCTTCCTCATGGGGTTATTGTGAAAACCAGATAAGATCATATATAGAAAGCCCTTTTTAACTACAATTATTAGAAAATTTTAAAATTATATCATGCTTTAGAACTAGGAGCTATTGTTATCATCATAGTAGATGGAAAATTTAACAAATATGTAAAGGGTTGGATAATGGTGCTTATAAAAGTAACTGGAATTATTTATTGTCAGAAAAAGAATAGAACGAATGGTTTTATAATACTTTTCAAGGCCATGACAGTATACTTTAAAAAAGGATAATGATTAGTTCATCATTACTTTTCACTGAAGACTAAACCAGGAAAACTGATTTTAAATTATAGCAAGAGATATACAAGTAAGAAAGAAAAAAAAATTTTTTTGAGCAGGCAATGAGGATTAAGTGACTTGCCCAGGGTCACACAGCTAGTAAGTGTCAAGTGTCTGAAGCTGGATTTGAACTCAGGTCCTCCTGAATCCAGGGCTGGTACTTTATTCACTGTGCCACCTAGCTGCCCCAAGAAAGAAAAATTTTAAAATGCAAAGATCCTATTGAAAAGCTTTCCATAATTCTCTCTACAGAAAAGGCCAAAAAAAAAAAACCAAACCAAAAAAAAACCAAAACACTTCTACCATTTTAGTTTGGCATTCAAGGCTTACCCTCCAAATCTGGGTCCGACCTAGTTTTCCATTCCTATCTTTAACTCCTCTCTGATGTGAATCTTCCACTTCAGCCAAAGTAGTTCCCCAAACATGCTATTTGCATTTGGACTTCTGGACTTTTGTTCCTATAATTCTTTCTGCCTGAAATTTCCTTTCCGTGCCTTTCTTTTTATCTAAATCTTATTCTTGCCCTTTTTTGCGAGGCTCAGTTCAAGTCTTATTTCATCTGTCAAATTGTCCTTTACTACTCTTGGTGATTAGGTAAACTTTTGAACTATTGTAGTAATTATTGTTGATCCTACTCATTTGCCACATAGCACAACCTACTTTTGAATTGTTATCTGTGTAACAGTTTAGCAACCTCTCTGGGGGTATTTTCCTAATTTTTACTTGCATGGGCAAGCCAGATACCTGTAAGACAACTACTTCTATTCAGTTTTCTGGGGATAACCCTGAGGCATTAGGGTTTCTAGTACTATCATTCATGAGCCCCTACTAGTGTGTACCTTATTAACAGCCAGACTTGATTTACTTCTAGAAAGGGTATTTACTAACAGTTTTAGCAAAGACAATTGTTATAGAAATATCCCCCTTAACTAGAGGTACATTTTCTTTTTCTTTCTTTCTTTCTTTTTTTTTTTTTTGGCAAGGCAATTGGGTTTAAGTGACTTGCCCAGGGTCACATTGCTAGTAAGTGTTAAGTGTCTGAGGCCGGATTTGAACTCAGGTCCTCCTGACTCCAAGGTCAGTAATCTATCCACTGCACCACCTAGCTGTCCCTGAGGTACATTTTCTTACACCTTACTTCCCAACATTTACTCTTTAATCAGTGACATTGGCATCCTGGATGGTCCACAACAAGACAGACACTTCATCTTTAGCTCTGGGAATTTTCTCTAGACATGACTGGAATATTCTCCCTCCTTCTGTCTGACTACTGATCTCCTTGACTTCCTTTAAGTCTCAACTAAAATCCTTTCTTCCCTTTTTAATTCTGGTGCCTTCCTTCTGTTAATTATTTCCTACTTATCCTGTGTATAGCTTGCTTTGTATATGTTTATATGTTGTCTCCTCTATCAGGTTATAAGCTCCTTGAGGGTAGAGACTATCTTTTGCCTCTTCTTGTATCCCCAATACTTAGCACAGTGCCTGATATACAGTAGGCATTTAATAAATGTTTGTTGATTGATTAATTGATTTCTCCTTGCACACACTGGTAAGGGTAGCTTCAAATTTTAAAAAGCAGATATGGCCTGAGGGTATACCTGTTTACTGGAAATTCTTTTTTCCATTCATGGGGTCTTCATTATGTTTCCTGTAGGTATAGCTCTGAGAATCAGAGACCTTGTAGAATCGTGAAACTGCCTTTACTTGATATATCTAGTTTGATCTCAGTGTGTCTCTTAGCTCCTAATGCAGACATTGCTCTCAGCCACTGCTTCTTCTAGTTCTGGTGGACATTACTACTGATGAGAACTCCAAATCTTCTAATCTTTTGAGGTTCACAAGATCATCACCTGGTTAATGGCAGGTGGTGGTAGTAGAGAGAGAAACTGGTTCCTTCTCTTTTTACTCCCAACTCCATTGCAATTCCTTATTGGGAATCTTTCCCTACTACATTCAACTACTTAGTTGACTTGCTGCTGGATTATTCAATATGAAGATACTTACTGTATCATCATAGTATCTGATTCAGCCAATCACATAATATTTTTTTTTTGCAGGTCAATTGGGGTTAAGTGACTTGCCCAGGGTCACACAGCTAGTAAGTGTTAAGTGTCTGAGGCTGAATTTGAACTCAGGTCCTCCTGACTCCAAGGCCAGTGCTCTATCCACTGTGCCACCTAGCTGCCCCACATAATATTTTCTTCATGGTGTCATCGACTTTCATCCAATAACCCAAAGCTCTTATGCTTCCTTCAAAATCATTAAGATGTTATTCTCTCTTAATTTACATTTTATTGATTGATGAGTTTAATCCAATTATCTGGGCCTTCTGAAATTACATTAATTGGGGTGAGGGTGTTCATTATATTATGAATCTCTAGCTAATCTCTAATAAGGTTGGAGCCACTGATGATAAGTAATGACATCTTTTCAAACATTACAAAATTTCAGAGTTAAAAGAGACTTGAGGGGGCAGGTAGGTGGCCCAGTGGATAAAGCATCCGCCCTGTATTTAAGAGGACCGGAGTTCAAATCTGGCCTCAGACATTTGACACTTGCTAGCTGTGTGACCCTGGACAAGTCATTTAACCCTCATTGTCTTGCAAAAATAAAAAAGAGAGAGACAGACAGACTTGAGTATTCACCTACTTCAAACCTTATAAGGTTCCTTGAAAATCATACTGACTCTGGAGTCAGTTTAAAATTTTAAATCCCACCTTTGATATTTAAAACTATGTGATCTTAGACAAGTCACTTAACCCCCATGTGTTTTAGTTTCCTTCTCTGTAAAATGAGTGGGTTGGGTTAGGTAGCCTCTGAGATCCCTGCTGTCTTGAAAGCTATGGTGCTTTATGATTTTTTACATGAAAAAGAAGTGGCTATACCATCCCACTGCAGGTAGTCAAGCCTTTGCATGAAGATCTCCAATGAGGAAGAAGCCATTGCCTTCTGAGGTATCCCATTCCACTTCTGGTTGGCTATATCTCATTATTAAACAGTTTTTTGTTTTTGTTGATCTTAACTTTGGCTCTTTGCAACTCCCACGCATTGCTTCTAGTTCTGCTACCCAGAGCTAAGAAGAACTTTTCTTCTAGGTGACAACCCTTCTCCCTTCCCCCCGCCCCATCTTTTCTCTAGACTAAATATCTTTAGTTCCTTCAACCAATTCTCATGTAATATTAGAGGTCTTTTATCATCTTGTTGCCCTTATCTAGATTTTCTCCAGCCTTTACATATTCTTCATTAAATGGAGGAACAAAGCTTAATACTCCAGAACCATTTTTGCTTAGGACAGACTTTTAAACCTCCATATTCCCAGCAGGTGGGGCAACTAGGTGGCACTGTGTGATAGAGCACTGAGCTTGAAGTCAGGAAGACTTATCTTCCTGAGTTCAAATCTGGTCTCGGATACTTAATAACTGTGTGACCCTGGGCAAGTCACTTAACCCTGTTTGCCTGAGTTCCTCATCTGTAAAATGAGCAGGAGAAGAAAAGGGCAAACCACTCCAGTATCATTGCCAAATAGGGTCACAAAGAGTTGGATATGACTAAACAACAACAACAATATTTCTCATGTACTTTATAAACAGAACATACCATACAAACACTGATACTTCAAAAGAACCATCAATCAACAAATAATTTTTAGTGCCTATTATATAGATGATACTGTGCTAAACCCATTTCATTGGAATGGATACCCCCTCTACTGTTTCCTGCCATTTTAGATCTTTCCCTTTTATATTTCCATGACTAAGATCTGGACCTCCCCTTAGCCCCCACTCCCAACCTGCACCATCCTTTCTAGGACTGTTTCCATCTTCTAACTACTATATCTCCACCTCTGAAAAACTGGTCTTAATAGAAAAATTAGACTACTACCTGAATCCCACTGACACTTCCAGAGTCTTCCTCTAATGCCATTACTTAGCAATGTCTCCTCCCTTCAAGGTTCACTTCATCCAGATAGATTTATTGCCCAGTTCAGATCCTGGTGACTGCTATCTGCTGACCCCTAAGAAATTCTCCTTTCTTTCTCAATGAATTCAATGCCTGGCTCACAGTCTCTTTCTCCAACCCAACCCATACCCTTATACTAGGAGACATTAACATACATATTGATGTTCTCTCAAATGGTCTAACCTCTCAGTTCCTCAATTTACTCAACTCCTACTACATATTTCTCTGTTACACCCCAGCTCTACATGGGATGGTTACATCTTTGATCTTGACATTTCCCCAAAGTATTTCACTTCCATGTTTAATAACAGAAATTCCTTTACTTGATCAGAATCTGTTATCATTTCATCTTTGCTATGTTTTACTATTCTTTCATCTAGTCTTTGACCTCACTGGGACTGCAAATCTGCCCATTCCTCAGTACATGGCACCTACGTCCCAGGTTTGTTGTGAAGATCAAATGAGATAATGGTAAGTGCTATATAAATGATGGTAGGTGCTGTTAATACTACTTTTCTAGGACACCATTCCTTCTCTGGATATAATCTCCCTTTCCAATCTTAACCCCTTAGGGAGCCAGTTCAACTTTAAACCAACCTATATCCTTGAAGTCCTTGCTCTCCTGTTATATTGCTACTCATGCTTTGCCAAATCCCAACCTTGAGATACTCCAACATTCTCCTTCTTCTATTCCAACTAATATGCTGCTGAATGGGACTGGAAGATGTCATACAATTATGCTGATTGTGTCCATTCCAATTATTTTTATAGTGGCCTTGAATTGGATTTGAATTAGCCCTTTATAAGGCAATCTTCTTACTCTTCCCTAAGTGATTCTGTAGTCCAATCTCCAAAATAGCTATTTCAGATTTTCTCTTTTTCACTCAAACCTTCCATTCAGTCATTCAACAAAAATTTATTAAGTACTTATGATGTGCCAGTCACTGTGGTAAGCAGAGATACAAAAAAAGGAGCAAAAACATGGTCCCTGCTCTCAAGAACTGGGCAACTAGGGGGGCAGCTAGGTGGCGAAGTGGATAAAGCACCGGCCCTGGATTTAGGAGGACCTGAGTTCAAATCCGACCTCAGACACTTGACACTTACTAGCTGTGTGACCCTGGGCAAGTTGCTTAACCCCCCTTGCCCTGCCAAAAAAAAAAAAAAAGAACTGGGCAACTAGGTAGCAAAGTAGATATAATGTAAGGTCTGGAGTCAGGAAGACTCATCTTCCTGATTTCAAACCTGGCCTCAGATACTTACTAGCTGTGTGAACCTGGGCAAGTCAGTTAACCTTGTTTGTCTCAGTTTCCTCATCGGTCAGATGAGCTACAGAAGGAAATGGCCAACTACTCCAGTATCTTTGCCAAGTAAAACAAATGGGGTCATGAAGAGTTGGACACAAGTGAAAAATGATTGAACATCAATAACAACATTCTCAAAAAACTCAAAATATAATGGAGTTTGGAACTCAAAACTCTAAATAAAAATATTTATTATGAAAAATATAATGGAGAAAACATGCCCCTAAAATGTACAAAGAAACTTTCTCTCTCTCTCTCTTCTCTCTCTCTCTCTCTCTCTCTCTCTCTCTCTCTCTCTCTCTCTCTCTCTCTCTCTCTCTCTCTCTCTCTCTCAGATAAATGGAAGGTAATCTCAGCTGGAAGGGACTGGTATGTGTGTGTGGGAGAAGAAGAATTGTGCCAAGGTAGAAGATCAAATGATAAAGGCTGGATTTGGACTGAGTCTTGCCAGATGCCAGAAAGTGAGGAAGAAGAGCATTCCAGGAATGGGGGAAAGCCAGTGAAAAGGTATTGGGAGATAAGATTGGGAGGAACAGCCAGAAGGCCAGTGTCCTTGAATCATAGAGTATATAAAGGGAAGTGTAAGAACAATGAATATCTGATCCTAAAGGTAAGAGAGAGCCCCTGGAAGTCATTGAACAGGGGTTAGGACTGGGGGTATGTGACATGACTAGACCCACACAACTGTAGAACGATCACTTTGGCAACTAAGTGAACGGTGGTTTGGAGTGGAGAGAGAATGAGGCAGGGATACCAGCCATAAGGCTATTGCAATATTCTAGGTGTGAGGTGGAAGATAAGTTGTACAGAAGGTGCTGACCTCTATTGGTAGAGAGACTGCCATCACCTGGGCATTCCCTATCCCTATGAAATCCCAAATCCAACCTCAGGTTTTACATACATGCTATTCTACCCCATCACCTTAGAATGTAAGTTCTTGAGCGCAGGGACTGTGTGATTTTGTCTCTGTATGCCCGGCTCTTAGAACAGTGTCTGCCACATAATAATCACTTAACAAAGACAGGATAGATTGTTTTATAGAAATCTCAGCCCACCCAAGCCTCCTTAAAAGTCTTCAAGATCACTGTAGCCAAAAACCAAACCAAACCAAAAAGCCCAAAGTCTATTACCCATGTCTTCATCATTAAGTTCCTGTACACTTCACTAAGCCATGCCTTCATTTACAAACACACAGTCCAATTCAGTATCATCAGGCCCATGCTCAAAGCTTTTCCATCTTGGTCTAACCTATCAGAGTTTGCAGTTCACTGACATAATTTTTGAGAATCCAGGGTCTCCTCCACAAGAAGATGAAGCACTGGCATAAGAATTCAGTGCAGGGGTCCTATACACAGCAGGTGCATAATATATGTTTGAGGAAGATGAAGATTTTGATGAGGATAAATTCAGAGGTAAGCTATAAACTGTCCTTACCTGTGGATGAGATTGGAATGATCCAGGCACCGTTTTCACTGGAGGCAGAAGGATGACTTATATGGTGTGTCTTGATTCCCTCCAATCCCAAGTCACTATGCCTGCAAGGTGAATATTGCATATGGTCACATTTGAAAATCTGCATTCTTGGCTGAAATTGGCTCTCTACATTCTTTTTTGTGACTATCTTTCTCTGCTTTTCAGTTTGCTTCAACAGTTGGTCTAAGCACAACCTTCCAGAAATGAGGACAAGGAAGGAGATAATGAGATCTATGATTTCCTTTAAGGATTTTTGTGATGGCCCAAGTGATTTACACACACACACATTTGTGGCATTGTCAATGAGTCTATTTTTAGTCAATGTTGAAAACAATTATGGAAACAGTTCTTCACCACCAAAGACTTTGTTAACATATATATTATATACTGGGCATTCCTTGACATGTCCCTGTTTGGTAAACTTGTGGGATTTACAGGACTATTTTTACCTTGGCTTTAAAGGCCTATAGACATACGATTATAAAAGATCTCCACGGTGCACACTTCATTATAAAACACCAAACACTCGTCTCTTCAATAGAGCTCCAGAGAGGGAGAGACAGTGTAAGCTGAGGGAGAATGGTTGGAGCTGGCAAGCATACTGTCTCTAGATTTACCATTTGCAATTCTCTGTGGGCCAGAATGCTGCTAGTACCAAATGATTTAATTTGTAATAAAAAACAGAGGGTCTAATATGTTCTACAGATTTTCAAAAAGAATAAAAAAAAGATTACCATGAGCATGGGGCTAGGCCTCAGCTTTTATGAGTACTGGGGCAAATTATCTAGCTAGCCATTTAAATAGGAAAGACAAATTCCATTGCTCAATAAATCTTCCTGGCTGGACCTAAATCCTCATGCATTTTGAAAACTGAGAATGGTGACTTAATGGGTTCATTCTATGGATGAAAGTTTTTTTTTTTTTAATCTAAAAATAAAGACAATTTGGCACCATTCAAGAGGATTATGACTATTGTGTGTTCAGTATCATTTCCAAAGTGTTCCTAATACCTTCTGATGTGGGATGGGATGTTCTTTGCAGATATCAAATTAGATGGCAGCCTTGTTTAGACACTGCTCCCAATGGAGAATCTAGCAATACCCTTCCTCCCCCCCCCCCCATGAAATGACCTGGACTTTGTATATCCTTAGGATCATGTGATCAGCATTTTAGAGATGGAAGAGGCCCAAAGTTCATCTAGTTCAACCACCTCATTTTACTGTTGAGGAAATTGAGGCCCAGGGACTGGAAGGGATTTACCCAATGTCATATAAATAGTATTTCAATAAGCATGAGTGAAAAAGCTACGGCATGCCTGATCCCATAACTTGTAAGCCACCAAAACATACAAGTTGCTCTTTACTGGCATGTGAATTTAAACAAAGCCCTTTGTATTGATCACCTATCACCAGAGGCAATATGGTATAGAAGACCAGGTGCTGAACTTGGAGTCTGGAAGACCTGAGTTCAAATCCTGCTTCTGACATTTGCTAGCTGTATGATAAGAAATACGACTGTCACTGAGTCTTAGTCACCTCTCTAAGGCTTATCTTCTAAGTTACAAAAGGGAAGGGGGAGTTATGACTGCAAGTCTTGACATAAATGCAAGGCATCCTATTAGGCACTAGGAATTCAAAGTTGAAAAAGTACTTGGCCCCGCCCTTCAAGGAGCATGCAATGGGGTAAAGGGTAAAGACACGCACATAACTCTAATACCTGTTAAAATATGATGAATTGCATAGGAGTAGTCCAACATAAAAATGAGAGACTCAAGGTCAAGATGAGGGGTATCATTCCTAGCTAGAGGAAGAAGGCTTCATGGAGGAGGTAGAAGCTAGAATGGATAGCTAGGGAGCACAGTTGGATAGAGTGCTGGGCCTGGAGTCAGGATGACTCATCTTTCTGATTTCAAATCTGGCCTCAGACACTTAGTAGCTGTGTGACTCTGGGCAAGTCATTTAACTCTTTCTGCCTCAGTTTCCTCATCTGCAAAATGAGGTGGAGAAGAATGGCAAACCACTCTACTATTTCTGTCAAGAAAACCTCAAATAGGATCATTAAGAGTCAGATATGGCTTAATAACACCACCAACAGCACCTAGAATTCACTTTTCTATAACTTGAATTTTATGTTCGTTTATTTCATGCATTTGTTCATCAGTGTTGCCTTGTTTCTTAGTCCTTTGACTGTGGTAGCATTGCCAAACAGCACCCATACTTCTAGGAAAGAGTCGACTTGTCTATTAACTTTCTTTGCATAAGGGCTATCCCAGGAGTGCCTAAGTAAGACCTCTCTGACAATGACAATAATTAAGACAAATTCCACTGGGAAGAAGAGAGAGAGAGAAAAAAAAAAAACCAAACAGTTGAGACCCTGCATTCATCTATTTTTATTTTAAAGTTTGAAAAATGACTTTCCACTTTGTAAATTAACTTCAGGAAGTGAGGGCAGAACTATATTCTTTCCAACTCTTTTGTTTACCTGCCCTGCGGACTTACTTTATTTATTTGCAAGCCTGCACCCAAGCAGAGGCAGGAAGGAAAGGTTTTTGGAGAAGTGAAGAGGCTGCTTCTTGCCTAAGTGCCTCCTCAAATCCCCCATCGTGACATGGAAGTGAAGCTGGGCTCTGGAAGTCTACCACCCACCCCCTCATAGCATAAGTTCTTGAAGCCACCAACTTGAAAAAGCTTCAAGCCCAGCATCAGCAACTAATTCTAGTCCTGCTGACCAAGGTTCACCAGCAGGATGACCTCAGGGTGATGAATAATTTTCTCACAATTGTAGTTCTCAAAGACAAAGGTAGAGAGATGTTGACATCTCTATTGGCAAAGGACAGCCAACATTTCCTAAATTACAGGTCCCTGAAATATTGAGGAGGCTACAATTCAGGCAGTGGTTATGTTCCCTTCCCTCTTACTTCCCAGGTACCTTCCCTCAATCAGGAAGTTATTTTAAACTGAAAAGGTCTCTGTCCTAACTTTTTCCCACTCAGATTAAGAAACCAGGATGCAGATCAGGAAAAGAAAAAAGAGAAAGGATAGTGAGGGAGAGGAGTGGAAGAAAATGGTAGGCCTTGGTATTTTTTCCTAGATCTTTCCTTTCAAGCTAAGTCTTCATATCACAACTTTATTTTTCAGCCTGAAATACAGATACATGTATATATCCATGTGAGCACACAAAAAGTGCATTCTGAGGCCAGAGAAGTACAATTTAGCATGCTAATTATTGGTGTTGGGCTCACATACGAAGATCACGTAGCACATCTCCTAGCAGGATAATAATGACAGGTTTCAGCCGATCCTTCTGTTTTCTAGTTTGTCTAAAGGGAACTGCCCACCCAGACGCCTGTTCCAAGAGTCTGACTGCTTACTGCTGGAGAAGTTAGCTGGGAAAGGCTTCCCTTGAAGAACATCAATTTTCAATGGGAAGCCAACCCTTTCTTTTCCCTCAGTTTAACTTTAGATCATTATAATTTCAGATCACATGTAAATTTCATTATGTCTTGTGTAATGCCTTAAAGTTTCAAGTGTTCTATGTAGTTTGCTCTCAATTATCTGTGCTGCCAGAGAGGAAAAGGGGACAGATAATACCAAACAACAGGCAGGCCCTAAGTCATCTAAATTTGCCTTTTGGATAGCAACCAGGGTTATAAATTTAGCCATGGCTCACAATCATATATAATTTGTTGTTGTGTCATTTCAGTTGTGTTTGACTCTTTTCGACCCCATTTGGGGTTTTCTTGGCAAAGATACTGAAGTGGTTTGCCATTTCCTTCCCCAGCTTGTTTTTTTTTTTTAACAAATGAGGAAACTGAGGCAAACAGGATTAAGTGACTTACTCAGGGTCATACTGCTGATAAGTGACTAAGACCAGATTTGAAATCAGGAAAATGAGTCTGACTCCAGGCACTGCACTCTATTCACACTTAAAATCTTCTCCCAAACCCCACTCTCTGCCTGATCTTCTCACCCTGTTTAATCTAGAGATGAGTCCAGACCTTGACTGGACATCAAAATTTTACTTTTGGAAGGGATCTTCAAGGCCATTCAGACTAAGCCTCTAAATTTACAGATGAGGCCCAGAGAGTTACAGTGATTTGCCCCAGGGCACACAGCTAATTAGGGACAAAACTTGGACTAGAATTCAAGTCTCCCAACTCTCAGCCAAGGGCTCTTTTCATTACAACTCAAATACAGTCTGGGTTGTCATAGATAGTCCATTAAAGTGGAAAATACCTGAATAGATGATAAAGAATTAGCTGTTCACAGATCCAGAAAGGAGGCTATTTTAGAATTCAACAATAAATTTATTTTGATTTGGCAAAGAGAAAGAATTAGTCATTTTTTCTCCATTAGGATGGGGACTGAGGTGACCATGTCATTTTTGCATTGAATGTCCAGACTCTAACATGAGATTTTGATTTTCTGCACTAAAATGTAGTTTCAATATATGATCTACTCCCTAAAGTCCCATACATAATAATATTCCTATTGCCTTTCATGGCATGGTCTTGACTGATCAAAATATATAGAAGTTTGTAAGAAAAAAAATCTTTTGAGGTATTAAAATTAGGTTTCTCATAGCTGAACACAAGGTAGTAATTAGTGAAAGTGTTTCACTCATTAATATCAGGACAAATGATGAAGATTTCACCTGGGCTTATGCCTTTCTGATCTGAGTATCTGGATAATAGCTTCAGCTTTCAAAGTTAATGCAAGGGCACAGACCAGACAGAGTACTAGTTCGCAGTCAGGACTGAAGGGATTAACGCTCAGTTTGAAATATTGAAAGTGATTCCTCATTTTCATTGCCAATGGAGACAAACCTACGTTGCCCAAGAATGCTGTTGGGCAATACAGTTGGCTAGTGTGGATTCTATATCCCCAAACAGTCTTAATTTATGTCAGTGAATCCAGGATGATGTTCAGTCAATTAAGTCCCCCCCACCAAAAAAAACTGCTGCTGTCTGGCCGATGTTAAGAATAAGTGCCTGTTGGAACAATTTGTAAATGGGTTTTGTGGAAAGCCATAAATCCAGAGTTTTGTGAGTGCCATTTTTAAAGGTACCTTGTGAATTGATTGAAAACCAGTACAGGAAACTGGAAAGAGGTAATTCTGAGAATTACTCATGACTGTTCAGCTCACTGAATTGTAAATTGTGCCAAGAAGGATGCAAGGTAAGAAGGTGTTAATGATAGCAGGGTTGTGCCAGATACAAATAGATAGGAGAGGGATGAGACCATTTGTACCAAGGGATAAAACAGGATCATTTCCCCTAGATGACTTATGTATTTTCTGATGGAAAAGTGCATACTTTTTTTTTCAATAAGTCAATCAACAAGCATTTTTAAGAACTACAATGTTCCAAGCACTATGCTAGGCATATGGAGTACAAGTAAAAGGAATTAAACAATCCCTACCTCCAAGGAGCTTATAATAGGGGAAAGAAACATGTCCACGTGCATGCACACACACACACACACAAACATACAGATGTGACATATGTCTATGCATATGTATTAGAATAAATACAAATAAATACAAAATAGTTCAAATACAAGTATTTTGGGTGAAATTTCTAGTAGTTAGGGAAGCAGTAGGAAAGGCTTCATGCAAATTCTGCCTGAGCTGTGTCTTTTGATCTTTTTTTGGTACTTTCCTTTTTTCTGTAATTTAAGTTTCAACTTCATACTGCATGTTAACATGGTGTTTCTTTTTTTGTAATTTTTTGTCCCTTTTTTTTTTTGTTAACATGGTTTTTAATCCCAATCAATAACTACCATCAGAGGAGTACTAACTTGACACTAAAAGTATGGATCCCTCTTCCTCCATTTTATCTTAGCTTTCCACATTGTCAAACCTACTGTCTCATTAATTATCTTGTTCTCCTGTTCCCATTTGGTTCTGCCTCTTCAATTTCACATTTTTCACTTCTTTCTAATAATCCTAAAGAAAACTGACACTTTGACAGTGTTTCCCTAGTTGGATGGTGTTTTATCTCAGTTGATCCTCAAAAAATATGGGAGATAACATAGTAGAAGTATTATTATTCCTATTTTACCTGGAGAAACTGAGGCTCAATTTTATTTTTGACCATTTTTTATAGATATTTTTTCTAGAACCATCTCTGCCTACTTGGGTAGAGAACATGAAGCATAACCTAATGTTTTCTTGATGAGGTATGGTCATGTTCTGGGCCAGAAAACTGTAAATTCCTCAGGAGCAATTGTAGTTCATTTGCCAATTTGCTGACTGGCCCCAGAAAGCTGACCTTTATTAGTTCTTATGTCTGCTTTTTATAGTTTTACTGTATGTTCCCTTGATGTCGCACTTTGCAGTTGTATATATGAGGGCCTTTAACAACCTCCCTTCCCAACTGCTTTTAATTTGCTATGTCTAATCTTCTGGGGACTGGAAAAGTAGATATCCTAGCTACTGAGAAGAGAATCAAAGAGGTGTAGGGGGAAGGAATGAATCTGAAGATGAATTCTGGTTTTAACATTTTATACCTGTGTGACTAAAGATGAGCCAGGCAACCCCATTTAGCATTGGTTTTCACATCCCCATACTTATGAGGATGATACTGTACTGGGTCATTGTAGAGTAAGTGCTGAATAAACCTTTAAAATCTCTATCAACGTCTGCTTTAAAAAACTGACCTGTGCTTAAAGTAAAAGTAATTACACTCACCAGTTAGCATAGTGCCTATTATATAGTATGTTCTTAATAAGTGTTTATTGATAATAACAATGATCTCAGTTTTCATGAATTCAGTGGTCTTCTCTAGGCAGATAATTGTCACATCTATTTGTCCAGACCTACTGATGTCCTGTCTCATAGCTACAATTGCTTATTGCACATCTTAAACCAGATGGTCCATAGAAATCTTAAATTCAACATGTTCAGAATGGAATTCGTTATATCCCCCCCGCCCCCAAAACCTTCTCCCCTTTTTAACTTCCCTAATACTGGCAAGGATACCATCCTTCTACTGATTTACCAGGATTTCAACCTAGCTATTGTGGAAATTTATTTTGATTTGGGAACCCTACCTTTGGGCTGAGATTAGAAAGCCTTAGGCCCTCAGGGTCTCTTCTGTGTGGGAGATGCTGGTGCCCCTCCCCCTCTGCTTCAGCTGAGCCAAAAAGCCCCATGGGCTGTACAAGACGCCAGGTCAGATGGCTGGGGGGAGGGAGCCCCGGCTCCCTCTGCCCTGAGCGGATCTATCCAAGAGATCCCAGGCTCGTCCAGGCCGGCCTCTGGTGTAGCCCGTGCAGAAGTCCCTGGATGCACAGCAGGGGGCACGGGCCCCTGGAGCCCTGGGTGTGGTAGGCAGGGGAGGCTGGAGCGCAACCCCCCCCCCCCTGCCAGCTTCAGCCCTGGCTGGCAGATTAGCTTGGTCTGTATGGAGGCGCAAAAAGCCCTGAAATTTGAGTGGAGAGAAGTAAGATATATAAACTGGAGAGTTAGATTCAGAAGGAGAGAGGCCAGCGGACAAGATTGAGAAAGAGGGACTGACAAGATTAGAAGAACAGATTGAGAGAGAGAGAGAGAGAGAGAGAGAGAGGGAGGGAGGGGTGGGGGGGGACTGACAAGATTAGAAGAATGGAGAAGGACACAGGAGAAGGCTAAAGGACTAGAGCAAGAGGCAGATGTACAGAGCTTGGGAGAGGCCAGAAAATTAAGAGAACAAAAGGACACTGGAGCACTAGGAGAATAGAAGGAGAATTCAGTGAGAGAGAAACACATGGGTTCAGTAGAGGAAAGTTAGATGTAGGGGGATTGACAAAGTGAAGGGGGCTTGGAGTTAGAAGAAAGTAGATGAGCAGTAAAAGTGGGACATACCCTAAGGCAAGAGGCGGCTAATGCCCTTATTGTATTAAAAAGGTTCCAGGCCCAGCAGGTGGAAAGAGACTCCGGCAATGCAGTCAGGTTGTACATTTTATTTCCCTGTATTCTTAATTTTAAATTGTATCTCATAAATAAACTCTGCTTTGCTTATTTAGTTAAGAGGCTTCTTAATCTTTTGCTTATTAATTTGGGAGAAATTTTAAATGGCCCATACTAAGTTAATAGCAGTCAGATAACCAGTCAGTCAAAAGTCCCCAGATTAGTCCTCCAGTCTGATTAGCCCCCCAAATTAGCCCCAGTTAGTTTAAAATATTTCTACATTTGAATGGTGACCCAGATGGTACTTACGACCCAATTATAATTTTTCTAAACATAATTTTTCATATAATCATAATTTTTCATGTAAGTCCTATTATATAATTTTTTCAAATTAGATTATCTAATAATAATTTTTTTTACACTATCTCCTCAACTTCTTATTTTTTTCCCCTCTCCTCCCCATATCCAATCAATTGCCAAGTCCATTTCTACCTTTATAGCATCTCTCCTATATTTCTCCTTCTATCCCTGGCATTGCTACCACTCTGGTATAGGCCTTTATCACCTCATGCCTAGCCTATTACAATACCCTGCTGGTCTCCCCCCTTCAAGTCCCTCTCCATTTCAGTCCATACTCTAATCAGCTGTCAAATTCATCTTCTCAAAGTGCAAATCTGGCCAAGTCTTTGCCCCATTCTATTAACTTTGGTACCTCTTTATTGCTTCCAAGACCAAATATAAAATCCCATTTGGTTTTTAAAGCTCTCCATAACCTAACTCTTTCTTATCTTCCTAGTCTTCTTAAAATTTACACCCTCACTCCCCATTTGTTATAAATTTAATATACTAAAAACATGAGGGGGGCAGCTAGGTGGCACAGTGGATTAGAGCACTGGCTCTGGAGTCAGGAGGACCTGAGTTCAAATCCAGCCTCAGATACTTGATATTAGCTGTGTGACCCTGAGCAAGTCACAGAAAAACAAACAAAACATGGAAAGACTTGCATGAAATGATGAGCAGAACCAAGAGAGCATTGTATACATTATTAGCGATATTAGGTTGTTTTTTTCTTTTGGTGGAGCAATGAGAGTTAAGGGTCACACAGCCAGTAAGTGTGTCAAGTGTCTGAGGTCGGATTTGAACTCAGGTCCTCCTGAATCCAGGGCTGGTGCTTTATCCACTGTGCCACCTAGCTGCCCCCAGCAATATTGTTTTGTTTTGTTTTGTTTTGTTTTGTTTTGTTTTTGTTTTTGTTTTGTATTTGCAGGGCAATGAGGGTTAAGTGACTTGCCCAGGGTCACACAGCTAGTAAGTGTCAAGTGTCTGCCAGCAATATTGTTTTAAGGATGACTTTGAACAAATAAGTTATTTTGACTATTATAAATACCCAAATGGCATAAAGGATGTACCAGAAAAGAAGCAATCTGCATCCAGAGAAAGAAATGGTAAATAGAAGTATATATAGAATAATTTTACATATATGTACCTATTTGCGTCTAATGGTAGCCATCTCTATATTATATTATTTTACATTATATATTGTATATTTATAAGGAATAGCACATTGTACATAGTAGATTTGCATTTTCATATACAATCATGTTTTATTATACCAGTACTTATTTTATTCCATAAATTAAAAATAAAATAAATTCTTCTTCTTTTCCTCCTCCTCCTCCTCCTCCTCCTCCTCCTCCTCCTCCTCCTCCTCCTCCTTCTTCTTCTTCTTCTTCTTCTTCTTCTTCTTCTTCTTCTTCGCAATGAGGGTTAAGTGACTTGCCCAGGGTCACACAGCTAGTAAGTGTCAAGTGTCTGAGGTCACATTTGAACTCAGGTCTTCCTGAATTGAGGGCCAGTGCTTTATCCACTGTGCCACCTAGCTGCCCCCAATAAAATAAATTCTTAAAAATGTGAACTATAGTCATGCCTCTTATGTGGGGTCTAACTATTAACTCTTATTTATATCTTTTCCCCCATCAGCACCATTTCCCACAATACCTTCTCCAAACGGATCCTCCCTTGTAACAAAGAAAAATGGAAACAAAATCCAACTGACAGAATGAACTCATTTGCCTGTATGTACAATACTCTGTACTCAGAAGGACCCACTTCTCTCCCAACAGAAGGGAAATACCTTTCTTTTGTTTTTCTCTGGGACTAAGATTTTCCATTTGTAATTAATCTAAGTTCACTCAGAAACTTTAGTGTTGTTTGCATGTGCATTATTAGTCATTCCTAGCACACAGTAGGTGCTTAATCCATGCTTGATTCCAGAGATTGTCTCTTGATTCTCTTCTCTTTTCTCTATACAAATCAATTTAATTCTTCTCACGATTCTCTTATTTGCTGTTTTCTTAGAGTACAATGCTATTACATTACATTTATATACCATATTTTTTCTATCATCTCTCAATCAATAGCTTCTTTGCAGTTCTTTTGCAACAAAGATGACTTGTAAGTGAACTTTTTCCTCCAGCTGACTTTACCTCTTTCCATCCTACAATATCTCAGTATTATCAAACACAAGGCATTTGAATAAGGAACTTATTAGATATTATTGCCTCTTTAAATAGTAACCACCGGCTCTTTGAAAACTTCACTGCATTCTATGGGCCTGATTTTAAAGGGACCACCCTGTAGCTGACTGCTTTTGGAGAATGAGCTTTTGGCTCAGAGGCCTGGTGGGACCAACAACATGTTTTTGAGGCATTTGTGAATTTGGTTCTGGCTATAGAGTATAGGACACATTCCCTAGTACTTGTGTTGCTGCCTCCTAGATTTCCTTACCTCTCAATGAGAACCTATAAATCACATGCAAACATGATTTTACATTTAAATGAACATAATCCTCCTTAGTTTTGGAAGAAATATTCAATAATATTTTCAGTAAAACTCTAATGTCAGCATAAGAAATAATTGTAAAAAACACAGAATTAATAGAACCTCATCTTGTTAGCTTTATGTAACAGATAATATTTATATAGCATCTAGAATGTTCTAGGTAGGGGCAGTTAGGTGGCTTAGTGCATAAAGCACTAGCCCTGGAGTCAGGAGGACCTGAGTTCAAATATCATCTCAGACACTTACTAGCTGTGTGACCCTGGGTAGTCACAGCCCCAATTGCCTTAAACATCTGGGACCATCTCCAGTCATTCTGATATATATCTTGCCATTGTACCCAAATGGCTCTGGAGGAGAGAGCGAGGTTGGTGACCTTGTACAGCCCTCCCTCACTTAAATCCAATTCAGTGCAGGTCATGACATCACCCCCATATCATGATCCTCTTTGAGAATGAAGGACAAACAACAACAACAACATGTTCTAGGTGCTTTACAATCATCAGCTCTTTTGATCCTCACAACAACCCTGGGAGATAAGTGCTATAATTATCCCCATTTTACAAATGAATAAACTGAAGCAGAGATTAAGTGATATGCCCAGGGTCACACAGCTAGTAAGTGTCTGAGGTCACATTTGAACTCAGATCTTCTTGACTCCAGGCTAGGAGCTCCATCCGCTGTGCCATAGCAATGACTATTCATGTTTGTTTCAAATAGCTGGATGTAGGATTGGTACAAGAGACAGGAAAACTGATTTCAGTGACACAAATGAAAGGCTGGCTCTGAACAGGAAAGAATCCATTTAAAAAGTCTGGAAGTTGGGGCAGCTAGGTGGCACAGTGGATAGAGCACCGGCCCTGGAGTCAGGAGTACCTGAGTTCAAATCCGGCCTCAGACACTTAACACTTACTAGCTGTGTGACCCTGGGCAAGTCACTTAACCCCAGTTGCCTCACTAAAAAAAAAAAAAGTCTGGAAGTAGCACTGGCCTTGGATTCAGGAGGACCTGAGTTCAAATCCGACCTCTGACACCTGACACTTACTAGCTGACCCTGGGCAAGTCACTTAACCCTCATTGCTCTGCCCCCACCCCCCCAAAAAAAGTCTGGAAGTGGTTTTATATCCTTAATGCCAGGCTGTCAAAGGTAGCAATGGTGAGGTATGTCCACAGAGTGGGAACCATGAGGCTGATTCTCTCTGCTGCCAGTCCCTAAAATCTGTACAGTACAAGACAGTCTCCTGGCCTCTATATTACTGAGGAGCATCTGACTAGAATGTCTATTCTAAGCTGAAAACAGGTATTCTGCTGATTGAGAATGTTGCAAGAAATATTTGCTGGCCGTGTCTCATGGGTCCAGTTCTTTGCATCAAAGTTTCCCAAACTTTTCCCCATGTGATGCTACTCTCCTGATCTGAGGCTTTTCCACAGAGAGGAGAGGATTGTGGGATATCTGCAAATTGCGGGGGGAGATAATAAATATTGACATTTGCACATTCTTTTCAATAAATTCCAGTGGCTTCCTATTACATGCAGGACAAGTATAAGCTCCTTTGTTTAGTATTTAAAGCCCTTCACAGCTTGTCTCCAACCTACCTTTCCAGGCTTATTTTGACTCCTACTTCCTCTCCCCCACCCCACCCCATTATTCTATAGGGTCAGACAAACCTGCCTCCAGGTTGTTTTTCACATACCCCATGCTATCTTCTGTCACAAAAGCACTAAGGTGCCTTTGCATTGACCATTCTCCATGCCTAGAATGCCCTTCCTCCTCACCTCTGCTACAGAATCCCTAGTTTCATTCAAAGATCAGCTTAAATGTCACCTCCTATTTAAGGTATTTCCTGATCCCCTTAGGTATGAATAACCACCTAATTACCTCGCATACATGTATATATTTTATAAACTTATATGAGTACATCCTGTGTCCTTCAGCAGAATGTCAGATCCTTGGGAACAGGAACTACTTCTTTGCACCCCCAGTGCCTAGCATATTGTGTGGTTCATAGTAAACACAGTGAATGCTTGTTGATTGACTGAGTTTATGATCAACTGATCTACTGCTATGGGGAAAATGAATCTCTTAAGGTCCCTGCTCTGCACCCTCTCTATCTCTCTCTGTCTGTCTGTCTGTTTATCTATATTTTCCACCTGCTATATGCCCTTTAAAATCAAGTGAGAGGTCCACATATAGTAATGACATAGGAGAAAAGGAAGCAATGTCCTTTTTCAGAATTTTGCCCAGACATTAAATTACTGATGAGAATATTTTTGGGGATAGAATATCATCTTGTCAAAATATTTTTAAACCCTCAGTTACATGAGCTTAGATTTAAAGCTAGAATCATTCAGTTCAATCCTCTGATACCTCTGTTTACAGATGAGGAAACTGAGGCCTAAGGCCAGATTTACATGTGGATAATTCAAAAGTCATCTTAATGAAAATATTTGAGAAGCTCCCACCCCTTTCACATATATATATATATATATATATTTTTTAGTGAGGCAATTGGGGTTAAGTGACTTGCCTGGGGTCACACAGCTAGTAAGTGTTAAATGTCTGAGGTCAGATTTGAACTCAGGTCCTCCTGAATCCAGGGATGGTGCTCTATCCACTGAGCCACCTAGCTGCCCCTTCTTTCTGGTGTGGGGGTGACCCTGAGATCTCAAAGGTTGGGGTGCAGAACTAAAGCTCAGGCTGATTCTACCATGCTAGAAACATTTCCAATATGGTGCCCACAATAGACCATATTTGCTTTCTGAGAACCAGCCCATCTAAGTACAGAAAAGCTTATCACAGGAGACCAGCTATTAAATGACAAATTCTTTGGCCCTACCAACACATGAAACAGACAAAAAAAGACAAAATGGTCCCTGGCCACTTTCACTTTTTCATGGACACTGTGGTATCCAGGTATATCTAGCCCACCTTTGAAAAAGAGACATGCCAAGAAAAGAAGGTGGGCTAGTCATGTAGTGAGAACAAAGGATGCGATATGGATTCAATTCAATGAGCATTTCTTGATGACCTACTATATTCCAGGCAAGGTGAAGATTGGGATTGGTAATAGGGAGGACAATATATTTTGAGGTAAGTAAATACAAAATACATAAAATGTCCACAAAAAGTAATTTGGGGGGATAGGAAGGGTTAATAATTGAAGGAATTAAGAAAGGTCTCTTGAGGTAGACCTTGAATATAGCTAGAGATTCCAAGAGTTGGGGATAGGGAGGGAAAACATTCCAGGTCAAGGGGTCAACCTGTGCAAAGCTGTGAAGGCCGGAAATGGAATATCACATCCAGAAAATAGGAAATAGGCCTTACAGTAGGTTGAAAATGGCATATGTGAGTGAGAGTGATAGGGAATTCATCTGGAAAGACAGGTAAGTGCCACATTATTAAAAGGTTTAGATGTAATACATTAGAAATTGTATTTTATTCTAAAATTAATAGAGAACCACTGAAGCTTATTGAGCAGGAGAATGACATTGTCAGACTTATCCCTTAGGAATGTAAATCTGGCTTCTTTATGAAAAAGGCTGGAGTGGAGAATATCTCTAGGCAGGGAAATCACTTAGGAAGTTATTGTAATAGTTCAGAAGTGAAGAGGACCTGAACTAAGGTATTAGTCATGAGCAACCCATATGCACACTCATAAAGCCAGGACACCTAGAGAAAGGTTGCCCAACATGTTAGGTGGACATCTTGTAGGGGGTTTATGTCACGGACAAGAATTACAACAGGATGAAAATACATGGATTAGTTGTGATCTATACTATTGGAGCAGTTTCCCACTTCAGTGAGCATACATAGATATTGAATATTTTGATCTCATAAATGTGATTCATAATTATTCAAAAAAGTTTACCCTAATTATCCACACAGGGAAAACCAAACGGATAAATGTCTGTCATCTAGGCTCTTATATATAATTATTTGGAAAACCATAGAGCTGGACTACCGATATATGTGTGTGTATATAATACATATATTTGTTCTTGATGTCTAAGATATCTATCTGCCTATATATATCTGTCTGTCTAGGATATCTACATATATATAGATCCATCCATCCATCTATCTATCTATCTATCTATCTATCTATCTATCTATCTATCTATCTATCTATCTATCTATCTATCTATCTATCCATCTGTCCATGCTAGATATTGACAACAAATATATGTATCATATACATACCTATATATACACATATACACATATATATGATATATCAATATCTGAGAATAAATATACATAATTATATATATGAGATATATTTCTCTTTATATATAAAAATATATACTTAGACTATAGATAGATAGATATCTAGGCAGTGCCTATCTATCCTAGGAGATCTATATCTATATATGTATATATGCATTATTTATGCTATTAAAGCTTAAAATGGCACTAAGACTTTTGGGATACCACCCTGTATATGTCTTCTTTTTTTTTTTTTTTTTTTGGTGAGACAATTGGGGTCAAGTGACCTGCCCAGGGTCACACAGTTAGTAAGTGTTAAGTGTCTGAGGCCGGATTTGAACTCAGGTCCTCCTGACTCCAGTGCTGGTGCTCCATCCACCTCGCCACCTAGCTGCCCCTGTATATGTCTTTTATGTACTCTATGATGTCTGAAATTCCACAGTTTGAGATTAATTCCTAAGCATATAAGCTTAATATCGATGAATTAGCCAAAATCTTTCCCTGAAAGCAGATTTTTATGGTGGTGTGAAGCACAGAGGGAAAGTGATGATGAGGTCAGTGCCTAGGGATAATGAGTATTATGAATGGGTGTCACAAGAAGGAACAAAGAACACAGAAGACAAACTGCTTATTTCACAATTTTGCTTAGGGCTAGTCTTGGCCATTGTCTGGCCTCAGTGACACATTAAAAGTCCACAGTGTGGGGCAGCTAGGTGGTGCAGTGGATAAAGCACCAGCCTTGGATTCAGGAGGACCTGAGTTCAGATCCGACCTCAGACACTTGACACTTACTAGTTGTGTGACCCTGGGCAGGTCACTTAACCCCCCATTGCCCAGCAAAAACAAAAACAAAAACAAAAACAAAAACAAAAACAATAAAACAAAAAAAAGTCCACGGTGCTATACGGTTCAAGTTGAAAAGAGAAGAAGTGAATCTGGTTGTTCCCTAACAAAGAGATATCTAAGGGAAAAAACCACTTGACTTTAATCCAGACCAAGGAAGAAGTGTTTGATATTTAAAATCAAAGTTCCTGCTTTTTTAGTCCAATTCCACTGAATCCTTTGAGTACTGGGCCAGGAGTTAAAACTCTTGCAAAAAAATGTCACTCCTTTAGTCTCTTTCTCTCTCTCTCTCCCTCTCTTTTTCCCCCTCCCTACTCTCAATAAATGTTCTGGGAGGACAATAATTATAATAATAATACATGTTTTTTTAAAAAATCCACTTGGTTTGGAATTATTATATTTTCAGAGCCTTTCAAGTCAGCTAGCAAGGACAAATCCAGTTCATTAAAGCAGCCTCCAAGTCGCTGAGTCAGCAGTAATATACTCTTAAAAGGAAGCAATTCACAAAGAGCTGGTCTGTACCTATCTGTTTCAGAGGAGGGGAAAGAATGGCATAAAGAGGATGTCTGCAATGCTTGTATTTGGACCAAAATGGTCATTAGCCTGGGGACAATGCGGCTAACTTTGCCCTGCGCAGGATCAAGTAGTAACAATTCAGCCAAGCTCCAGTTAAGCCCGCCTGAAAGCACTAGGGATAGATTTCCAGGGGCTGATATGCAGGTTGTCGAAAGTGTGTTTATCTTTTCTTGAAAGGCAGCTATAAATTTCAGTGCCTGCTGAACATACCTGGGTGTAGCTCAGTGAGAGGGCAATAAACCTTTGTCCAGCCACTCACAGTCTGTGGCTCAGGCACTTTTCAACAAACTGAGGATTTCTTGCCCTACAGGCTCTGCATCAGTCTGAACATTTTATGCCACCTTTAGAAACTCAACCTCCAAACACCCGGGATTCAAACCACTTAGAAAAAGAAACCTGCCCCAAGGAAGGGGGGAAAATAGAATTCTGGGTCTAAAGAACAAAAGTCTTTAGTGAAAGCGAAATTTGGCCAGATGGGTATAATGATGGGGGGTAGTGGTTTGTATTCCAGAAGCCAGGGAGGTTGAAAGTTAGAGCATTCATTAGAAAGATAGTATTCTCAGTGAAACTCTCCCCTTGGATAGGTTGGAAGCTGACGGCATTTTAAGGAGAGGGGATTGGAGCAGATCCCTACTCATTCATCCACAAATGGCTAGAATTTAAAGGACTTCTTGAAGCTCTAGTCAGAAGGAGGGGAGGGAGGATGGAGGCTATACCGTATCCTACTTACTCCTGAGACCTTTTTAACAGTCACACTCCGAATCTCTACTCGGAGGGATACCTCTTGGTGAATTTTCTTTTTGATGGAGAAATGTGAGTATTAAAATGTTGGAGGGGAGGGTTCATTTATTCTTTTTTTTTTTTTAATTGTTGGCAAGCTACTCAGCCAAGGTCACAATTGGGCTCCTGTTTAATTCCTCCAACACTGTGGAATTTGCCAGAAAACGGTTTTGAGGAAAGCTGCTCTCTCTCAGAGAAAGCGCTTGTGTATAAATCATGTGATGGAGCTGTTGCTATGGAAATTATCAGCCTTTAGTGAATTGTCCACAAGTTGAACTTGCATCTGACAAGTCAAATTTGTCAGTTTTTTTTTTGGGGGGGGGGGAGTCTGAGGATTGGATTTTTTGTTGTTGTTGTTAGGGTTTTTTTTGTCTTTTTTTTTTTTCTTTTTTCTCCCCTTAACTAGATTTCCTTTGACCCCTGGAGAAACAAACCTTTCTTCAGCTGGCGATGCCATCTTTTATTAGCATGCAGTCCTGAACTGCAGCAGATTGAATCAAAAAGCTGGAAAGGGCTGTTTTGTTCTTTCAGTGGGTAGCATCCCCAAGGAATCTAACTTTGATGGCACAACCCGATGGCCCCTTCCACGGACATTTCAGGAGAAAACATGTCGAGGAAGCCAACACAAGATCTCTTTTGAAAGATGTTATGACACTGAGCCACTGCTTCAAGGTTCAGCTGGTTTGGTAATTGGAATGAAAGGATTTATGGCTGGGTTTTTTTATTCAACAAGTGTATTTAATTTCCTTCACTCACATGAAAAAAAGAAATCCTGTATACATATGTGTATGTGTGTGTGTGTGTGTGTGTGTGTGTGGGGGAGAGAGAGAGAGAGAGAGAGAGAGAGAGAGAGAGAGAGCAAGCGCAAGCGCACATGTGTGCATAATCCATTTGTGTATGCTCTTTCTCTCTGGCAGGTAATTATTTTTCATGGCCTTGATTTATCTGATTGACTACTGATGTCATTCTTGAAACAAGCATTTAATAAAAGCTACCACATCAAGCGCCCGAACTGCAGGCAGCTGAGATAGAGCCAGTCAAGGGAAGAAGACAACATACCGTGCTGTCTGCCCTAATGAATGCAATCAGCTTCCTTCTGTTGGGGGAGGGGGAGGGAGAAGAGAAAGAAAGAGGAAAAAGAAAGAGGAAAAAAGCACTGCTTTAGCTTGAGAAATGAGAATTCACCCTGTCCTAAACGCCCTTATTTGACCTCATTGCCCCTTTCTCATTAGCCATGAAGTCAAGGCTGCATCCAAAGGTTCCATTCACTCACCGGAAATTGAAGTTATGTTTACCTTGGAAGAATCAGTATGGTACAAGTTGGGGAAAGCCATGGATTTGGGATTGGATTCTCCCATCCCAGTAGAATGTAATCCCCTTAAGGGCAGGTACCAAGGAGGATCACAATTCAAGAACCGCCTTCTATATGAAAACTTTGCTGATCTCCCAACCAGTCCCTCGTTCCTTAATTACCTTGTACTTAATTACCTTGTATTTGTTCTCTTTATATTTATTCTGCCTATAACACGACACACACACACACACACACACACACACACACACACACTCTCTCTCTCTCTCTCTCTCTCTCTCTCTCTCCCCAGGTAGAATGGAAGAATGAGAACTATTCCATCTATTGTGTTTATATCCCCAAACAGTAGCATGTTACCTGTCACACAGAAAACATTCAATAAATGTCTGCTGATTGACCATTGAGCTTTCTCCCAGGCCTAAATCCTAATAATCTATCAACACCCCAAATTTTGAGAGTGGTTATCATTTTTAAACATACATATTTCAATAATTCAAAGCTTTAGAGTATCATTGGGAAACCAGTCAAGAGGTATTTGTTAAGTACTTCCTATATGCCAAGCAAATTGGTGTGGACATTGCCATACACTGACACAGACAATGACTCTCCTTAAATTTAGCAGGTAATCTTTGAGAGTTCCTGTGGCCAAAAGTCTATCCTCCTCTTGCCACCCTGGTCATAAACCTCTCTGAACTTAGTTTAAGTTCTTGTATGTCAGGCATGTGGTCCATCAATGGGCCTGCACATGGTGCCTTTCCATCTTGGTCAGATCTGCTAGACTTTGTGGTCTGTTGGTAGAGTCTTTGAGCACCTAGGGGCACCCCCAGGCCATGATGAGCCATCAGAGGAGTACTTGGGTGGAAACATTTATTTTTAAAATGTCAGTGATACCCATAAGGATTAATAATGAAGGGAAGGGGGCAGTTAGGTAGTGTAGTGGATAAAGCACAGGCCCTGGATTCAGGAGGACCTGAATTCAAATCTGGCCTCAGACACTTGACACTTAACTAGCTGTGTGACCCTGGGCAAGTCACTTAACCCTCACTGTCCTGAAAAAAAAATAACGAAGGGAAAAGGGAAAGCTGGGTCCCTATGAGGCTTTGAGGTTGTATTTTCCAACTATGGAAACAGGCTCTTTGGGTGAGTTCTCACTTTCTCTACTCATTTTCTCCCAGGCTTTCTATGTGTCTTTTCACTTAATGCTCCATTCTACTATTGGAATTGCTACTGATCAGCCTAAATGTTTCTATAGTACTTTAATGATTAAAAAGTATTTTTCCTATCATAGAACTTTGTGAGGAGGTGAGGGGGTGGGAATAGAGAAGCATCTACCTGCATTGAACATATGCAACATCATTCTTTCTACCAATTTCTATTCCTGTGGAATTCCAATGCCAAGGAGAAAGGCAGAATAAAGTATACTAAACTTAGGGCAACTGACTGATCTCTCCAAAAGGACCATTCTGGTTCCCTTTAAACTTTGAGTCTTTTATCATTGACCTGTTTAGCTTCAAAATCCTCATGAGAATCAGCCCTTCAATAAGAAGGTGTTACAGACCAGGAGTCTAAGTTTGATTTTCTAACCTTGGAGGTCTAATCATTTGAATATGGACCTTTCATCTTCTCACCTTTCAGCTTCACTAGCCAAGTTTGGTGGCGTTTATTTCTAACTTCAAGTCAAAACCAGTAGCTTCCTTTTTAAAATTTTTTATTTGTCACCCATTTAAGAGAATGTGGGCACCAATGAGGTCATTTGTGTCTGAGATGTGAGCTCTTGCCATTGTTTCTGACAATTACATTTCCCACACAATCCAAGTTCGAATTAATTTTCCACTGACCAGGGCTCTGATGGGCTAGGCCATACCCAAGCTGTGCTCACCTTACAAATGACCCAAATTTATGAGTGGAATTTCAAAAGATCATCTATTTAAAGCGGGAGGGATCTTAGAAATGAAAACCTCTCATTTTTAAAGATGAAGAACTGAGGCCCAGAAAGGTTGTCAGTCAAGAAGCATTTATTAAGTGCTTATGATAAGGTAGGCACTGAGATACCAAGGAAGGCAAAAACATGGCCTCTACCCTAAAAGAAGTTACATTACAATGGGGAGACAATACATAAATAACTGTATGTATGTATGTATACATATACATGTACATATATACACACACACACAATTTATACAGTATAAATGAGGTAACCTCAGAGGAAAGTGGAGCAAAGGGAGCAAGAAAAGTCTCTTACAAAAGGTAAGAATTAAGCTGAGATTTGAAGGAAGTTAGGGAAGCCAGGAGGAAGAGGTAAAGAAGGAGATCATGGGTGATAACCTTTGAAAAGGCAAAGAGCTAGGAAATGAAGCATCCCATTCAATGAACATTAAGGAGGACAGTGTTGCTGGATCATAGGATTTGTGGGGAGAGATGAAAAAGTAAGAACATTGGTGAAGTAGGAAGGAATCAGGTTGTGCAGTGCCTTAAAGTCAGAGGCTGGGTTTTGCTTGTTTGTTTGTTTGTTCTTGTCAGAGGCTGTTGGAGGTCATAGGGAACACTGGAATCTAGTGAAGAGTCAAAGGAGTGTGCTTTCTGGCATAGTAAAAAAGACCCATGCTTTAGGAAAATCTCCTTGGCAGTTGAGTAGAAGTGGTGTGGTGGAGTGGTGAGAAACAAGGCAGGGAAACCAACCAATGAGCTATTGCAATAGTTCAGGAATGAGGCAATGAGAGCTAGGTCACCTCCCCAAGATCATAGAGGCAGTAAGTGGTGGAGTCAAGATTTGAACCCAGGTCCTTGATCACTACACATTTCACTATTTCAAAGTACCTTGGCAATAACTGACAGAGTTGTTTTCTCTGACTGAAAAGTAGAGAAGTGCCACCTCTTACATAAACATATTTAACAAGTTATTGGTGCCTGAATGTATCTGTCCTGGCCACTCCTAGTCAGAAACCTTTATTTTTCACTGTCAAGCTATTGACTGTGGCTTCCAGGGATATCCCCCCAAAACTGCTTTTGAGAAAGGGCACACGTGTTTTTGGTGTCCTGGTTTGGAAGTCAGAGAATATTTACTTTTTGAAATAATGTACTACATAGTGATAGAGCAGCATAAGTGACCGAATCTAAGAGCTGGAATGGCCGCCAAAGACCATCTAGAAAACTAGCCATTCCTGAACAAGAATACTTGACAAGTAGTTGTTCAGTCTCCACTTGATGATCTCCAATAAGAGAGAACCCACTACGATTTATGGCAATGCAATACCCTAATGTCTAGGAAAATTTTGCTTACTTTGTATCTTTCAACCATTGCTCCCATTTCTGCCCTTGAAGGCCAGGAGGAAGAAGTCTATTTGTCCTATATGTAATAACTTTTAAAATACTCAGACAATCATCACATAATCCTCTTAAGTCTTTTCTCCCCCAGGTCCTTCAGCTGATTGTCAGATAAAATAATCTTGACATCCTTCATCATTCTAGTCTTTTTCCTCTGAACACACTCCATTCAGTCAATGTTTATCCTAAACAAACTGATTGTAATAATCCAGATGTGCTCTAACCAACTTGGAGCACTACTATTACAGCCCAAGTTCTAGAAATGATGCTTCTCTTAATACAGCCCATTGCTGAATTAGCTTTGGGGGCTTCTCTATCACTCTATTGATTCAAGTTAAGCTTGCCATTCATTAAAATCCCTAGTATGTTCAGAAGGACTTCTGTCTAGCCATGTCTCACTCACCTTCGGCTTCTGAAGATGATTTTTTTAGTTCAATTATAAAAGGGATTTATGTATTAATACCTTCTACATCATTTATACCTATTAAATTGCATCTTATCCAACTTGGTGTGCTGTTTTCACAGGCTATTGGGGGGGGGGCAGAGCAGGGTGAATATTGATTCTTTCACTCAATGTGTTATTTCCAGCTGCGTGATCTCTATTTGCTTCTGTTTCCTCATGTGTAAAAGAGAGATAATAATAGCACCTACCTTCCAGGGTTCTTGTGAGGATCAAATATGATCATAATTGCAAAGCTCTTAGCACAGAGTTTGGCACATAGTAAGTGCTGTATAAATATTATTATTCTTCCCACCTTTGTGTCAGGTTCAAATGTGGTGAACATGCTTTCTATACCTTTAACCAAGTCACTGTTTAAAATAAATAACACAAGACCAAGCAAAGTTTCCTGGAGCACTCCATGGGTAAACTCCCTCCAAGGTGACAATGAATCATTAATAACCAATATTTGGATCAGACTATTCAACCAATTTCAAGTACATGCACTATCATATAGGCCATGATTCATTCCCACTCTCTCCCCCATTGGAATAGCATAAGAGACTTTGCTCAATAATTTGCTGAAATCTAGGTAAACTATATCTATAGCGTTTCATTCACCTACTAGTCTAGCAATCCTATAGAGAAAGGAAATGAAGTTACTCTATCACCTGTTCTTTATGATGCTGCCATGCTGGCTTTTTATGATCACCACTTCCTTTTCTAAATGTTTATTAGGAATTTTGTGAATAATAAGTTGTAGGATTTGTCTTGTATCAAAATTCAAGTTCACTGAGTATAGTTTTTTAGACTACATTATCTTCCTACGGCTCCCCAATCCTTTTTAAAAATTAGATCAAAGGGGCAGCTAGGTGGTACAGTGGATAAAGCACTGGCCCTGGATTCAGGAGGACCTGAGTTCAAATCCAGCCTCAGACACTTGACACTTACTAGCTGTGTGATCCTGGGCAAGTCACTTAACCCTCATTGCCCCCCCCCCCAAATCAGATCAGCATTTGCCATGTCTAATCCTAGGTACCTCTCTTGTTATCAATGACCTTCAAAAGATGGATGGGGAACTTAGTAATCAGAACCCAAAGCCTGCATTTTTTAGAGGAGGAATATGAGGACCACAGAGATGAAGTGATAGGTATAGGTGAAATGATCAGCAGTATACTTCAGGTCCATTATGAGTTGAATATCCTTTCTTGGGATGGTCTAGAAACCTAACCACCAAGTTATAACCTCATTTCTGTGGGAAAATGAATTCTAAGTTCCAAACACGTGACTTACAAATGAACTTCACTTGAAGCCCTTCTTCTGTTTGTAAGTTATAGGCTGTCTTTGCTGTGTACACCTCTCTCTACTGGTCTCTTGGGCACCCTTGATTTATATAGACAATAGTTCAGGGAAAAACAGCCTAACCTCATGTGGTTGTGGGTTTCTTTCATCCTCTCTATAATTTGGGGTTAGCAGGGGCCCCTACTCTATTTCATTAAAGCTATATATGGTGTTGTCCCTTGGCACAGAGGGAGCTCAGTGACTTCCTGTCTCCACACAGGACTGTTCGACTAGCTCCCCCTCCCAGAAGGAAACACATGTTAAGTCAGAGTTTGGATGAAGGGAAATGGTAGAGAGGGTGAAGAGAGAGAACCTTGTTAACTCATAGCGCCGTGCTATCTTTGGTCTTCATCCATCTCTGGCTTCAGGAAAGTACAGAAATCATAGCATTTCCAGGGCTTCAAACTGAAGGCATGAAGGTGGAATGTAAATCAGGAGTCAGGAGGAGAAAGCCTCATTTCTTTCACTAGTTTTAGTGAGAAACAAAGACGCTGTCTTCTAAGTAGATCACTGTTGGAAGCCCCCCCCTCCCCTTTTTAAAGGGCCTTTGTGAAAGCAGTACAAAACCCTTCAAAAGATTACAATACTGTGTTCTTAGAGAAAAAGCAATACCAGTCTGACGGTTCTTACAGTGTCTGCTGTTCCCTCGATAGAAACACACTGGGAACAGAAACACTGCAGTCCTAGGCTATAATTTCATTTTCTTGAGGGATGCCAGGTATCCAGCTCAGAAAAAAACCCAAACGCCAACTCCTCGGGTGCCATTGTCAGTGTAAAATCGCAGGCTGGTTGCCAAAAATTCAAATAAATAAATAAAACATGCCAATGAACTCATGATGTGCCGATTTTAGATGAATGGCAGCAGAGTATGCCCTGTATTTAAAGAAATGTCTGAATAAAAGTCGGGGGGAGGGGTGGAATCTAACTAAACATACCATTGAAAGATGGCACAGAAGAGGAGCAGCTAGATGGCGCAGTGGATAAAGCACTGGGCCTGGATTCAGGAGGACCTGAGTTCAAATTGGGCCTCAGACACTTGAGACTTACGAGCTGTGTGACTCTGGGCAAGTCACTTAACCTCTATTGCCCTACAAAAAACAAAAACAAAAACAAAAAAAGATTGCACAGAAGAGAAAATAATCCTAAAATCATTGATGTAGAGCTGGAATGGATAGAGGGGATCATCTAATATGACCCTTTGTTTTACAAATTATAATTCAAGAGGCATCCAGGTAATAAATGGGGAGGCTGAGATTCCTAACAGCTTCTGTGCTTCCCTGCACAATATTCTTCCCATTGCACCAAAGCTACTGTAAAGGATAAGTAACATTTCCTGCTGCTGTCTCTGCTGCTGCTAAGAGGAAGATGGACTTGTTTAGAAAACAAGCTCACTAGCCTAAAAGAATTTAAACTGGATGAGGCTCTGAATTAAAGAGAGACAATGTGCAGGTAATCCTAATTTCCTTATATCCTTTTTGGATTTTCAGCTCTCACTTTGGGGGTTGACTGTGAACAGCAAAAGGCTCCATCCCTGAAATCATATTCCGTGAAGCCCCATCTTTTTATTTTTTCCCTCACCCCTTCATATTAGTACACCATTTAAAAGGCAGACTCCAACATTACAATTTCTATCAGTTTCACAGACATGAGCATTTTGCTAAGATTTGTTGAAAATGTTATTGCCATGGTGCCCATAAGTCCGCTTTTTATGGGATTGTTCCTCCATTCTCCAAGTATATAACACCCCTCAAAGGAAAAAAAATAGCAGTAACATTTTGTTCCAGTGCCCTAATGTGTCTTCTACATTATGGGGATTCATTAAGTGTTTAATAGTGGCGTCTGTGGCTAGTTAGCTCATATGGTTAAAGCACATGGCTAATGAAGCCAGGGTCACGGGTTCAATCCCCATATGGGTTAGCCACCTTTGCTCTGCCCCATGACCACAAACGGCACTCCTAACATTTACCAGCAGCCTCACAAATGTAGAGGATTGGTCACAAGGGGTAAAGACTGACTAAAAGAGAATGAAAAGAACAGCAAATATATAACACCCTTCCTGGACATAAAGGCTCCAAGTTCCTGCTAAGGTTTGTCAAGTGACCTTCTTGTAATTCAGTGAAAGGCAGGATTGTTTCAGCCAGATAGGCTTTCTTTTCTACTTTCTACTGAGGAGCAAAAGGGAGATATTGTCAGTCAGTCACTCAGTCGGTCAACAAGTGAGTATGTACTATGTCCCCACTACTTAATTAGAAACTGTGGAGTTTCTACTATGTGGTGTGTGTGTGTGTGTGTATAAACACACACATATATAGCACACAAACCTGTACACATATATACATTTACACACAAACATATGTGTACACACATATAACATCAAAACATACATGTGTATTTATGCATATACATATAAGATGCATATAGACTCATGCATGCACACATGTTTTACATATAAATATATGTATTTTCATATACATATATTTTATTTTTATATCTATATCTATAACTATACTTCTCTCTATATATGCATATATGTGTGTATATATATGTATATACTATGTATATGTATATATAGGAATACAGAGGAGGGGAGACAGAGAGAGAGAGAGAGAGAGAGAGAGAGAGAGAATGCTTCTCTCATGTCACCTTCTTCCTAGAGTCTTTTTATTCTTTCAGCAACCTGAAATTATCTTCCACATTGTCCATCTTCTCTCTCAAAGCTGGAAGTCAGAAGAGCCCCATAAAACCAAAGAGATCAAATCTCTCTCCCTCCTCTTCCTCTATTGACAACTCAGCCCTGAGTGAGAACATATAGACAAGGAACACTGATCTCCATCAACGAGGAGAGAGTCTCACGCCCATAGGCTTTGGGGGTTACAGGTAACATTATTATTAGAAATAGTTCCTGACTTCAAGGACCTTTTTTGGGGTGGGGGCAATGAAGGCTAAGTGACTTACCCAGGTCACACAGCTAGTAAGTGTCAAGTGTCTGAGGCCAAATTTGAACTTAGGTCCTCCTGAATCCAGGGCCAGTGCCTTATCCATTGTGCCACCTAGCTGTCCCTCAAGGAGCTTTTAAAAACACTCTAGTTGGGGAGGTAGAACTTTCACAAATAAAACAACCAAAATGGTGCTGTTCAAACGTACTGCAGTAGCAGGACCTTTTTCTTTAAACAAAACTTCAATGGGATCCTTATAGTAAACTATTTTAAGATTTAAAAACAAATTCATCTTTAATTTTTTCTATTCAAAATAAAATATCATAAATAATAATGAGAAAGATATAGTTGTTTGTTATCAATGTCTTATTAGAAAAGGAAAATGATCAAAGTCAAGACATACTAACAGTCTTGGAGGAGCTATGAATTGACCCAGCTGTTATAGAAAAAAATTTAGAACTCTATCTCCAAAGTCACCAAACCATCCACACCCTTTGACCCAGCAATATCATCAGTTGGCTTATATACCAGAGAGATAACAGAAGCAAAGGACCCATATCTACAAAAATAACTATAACGGTATTTTTTGTTGTAACAATGAAACAGAAACAAAAGTGCCCATTCATTTAGGAATAGCCAAGCAAATTAGAAATATGAATAACTGAATATCACTGCCCCATTTAAAAAAAAAAGTTGAAAGGGACAAATTTAGAAAAGTCTGGGAAAACTTTTATGAAATGATGCAGAATGAGGTAAGCAGAAGCCATAAAACAATTTATACAATAACTATAATATTTTATGAAATTCTAGGAGGTACAGAATGAGAGTTGCCCTGTTTTGCTTGGCTATCATTATTTGTTACAAGAATTTGTTGTTTTTTGTTTAGTTGTGGGGGGTGGGTGGAGATGATGGAGCTGCCTCCCCTCCAAAAGGGAAAGAAATGACCATCAATCTAACATTTATAAAATACACAGAAAAGAGCAGAAGGAAGTTCAGAAAGAGACACAGACAAGCAAGGACAAGATTAGAATGACCACATTCTATTTGTTTGTTTGTTTGTTTGTTGTTTTGTGGGGCAATGGGGGTTAAGTGACTTGCCCAAGGTCACACAGCTAGTAAGTGTCAAGTGTTTGAGGCTGGATTTGAACTCAGATACTCCTGAATCCAGGTCTGGTGCTTTATCCACTGCGCCACCTAGCTGTCCGACTGCATTAGATTTATTATAAAGTTTTTAAAAAAGAAGTCATACATAATTGATGCTCATGCTTTTATGTGCATTTCTCTTTTTCTCTTCTTGGCATGAGGAAATGATCATGTTTGTCAAATTAATAATAAAAATGGAAAAAGGGTGTCTGATGATTGGGAAAATATTAGATAAAATATTTCCTCTTCTAAGATGCTTTATTATCATTTCGATTTTTGCCTTCACTTAATGTAGCTAAAACAAAGCCCTCAAAAGAATGACAAATACATTCTCATGTAAAATATTTGAGAATTCTTGTTAAATTTGCTGTATCTTGTTTTTAATTTTGCCAGAACCATGAAATTTCCTCTTTTAAAAATGGCAGTTAACACACAGTACACATGAAGATCAATTGAAGTAAGAGTTCTAACTGAAATTTCTTCACCCAGAGCAAAAATCATTCTCAAAGTGGGGCGGTAGGATAGTGGATAGTCAAACTATAAGTATAACCACACCAAGAAAAAGGTTTTCATGTCCACTGGGGTAGGGATGGGGGAAACCGCTTGGGAGCAAGGCACCATAGCAACAGGACCCTGGGTGAGGGAGCTGTCCAGGGTGGGAAGACTGAGAGGGACAGTGGTCAAACAGTGGGAATTGCATTTCCTGTTCCCCCAGTCCACTCAAAGAACTGTCACTTGGAAGAGCCCAACAACCTAAGGCAAAGTTCCATTCATCTAATGATAATTATGGCTATGACTAGAAGCAAACTTCAAGTGGAGACATATATTGTGTAACGATTGGAATAATGCCACCTGCTGGATACTTACTGTAGAAGAGTTCTGCCCATGAAGGGAAGGTCTTTGAGGGCAAGACCAGGAGTCTTTTCTTCAGGATTCAGGAAGTGACGCGGACTAGTGGGAGGAGGAAGGAAGAGACTGGCGCTCAGTCTGGGGCTCTTTCCTCTGGACTCGGGTGGAGAGCGGAGCTAGAAATGTGCTCTCCCTTTAATAGATAGGAATCTAGGCCTTTCTCTCTCTTTACTAAATTCTTATTCTCCTTAATAAATGCTTAAAAGTCTAACTCTTGCTAAAGCTTATAATTTATTGGCGACCACTCATTAGATATTTTAGACAGTTTAGCTAGAATTTTAACCCTTAACAATTGCCATACTGATGTTGCTTCTGTATTTGTCATTTACTGTTAGAACTATAATCTAGAAACTATAAATAATGTTTATTTTTACTCTCAGTTTTCATTGTTAACATTTTTATTTCCTTTACTTCTTATCTCTGCAAACTTTCTAATCTTATATACAATTATGTAAAATGTATATTGGCATAAAAATTTTTTTAAGAAACACTCAAATCTATGAATATACATGGAGACTGATTACTTCACATTTACTGTGACATACACAGGATGTTCCAAAACTTAGTGCAATTTTAAGCTTTAAAAGTTTCAAAATTTTAAAATGCACCAGCAAAGTTGTGGAGACAGCCTCTTTTATTGGGCAGGTTCAAGGACTGATTTCTGCCCAATAATACAGCTTTTCAGTCATATGATCAACTGGGATCAATCTCTAATGGTTCTTTGCAGTGGCTGAAGATAGACATTGTCCATGAACAACAATGTCAGCAGACAGATGGTGTGCAGTAAGACAAGTGCTGAATTAGAGAACAGGGGTAAGCTGGGGTAGGGGGAGGTGCCAACTATTAGTGTAGATGATCTTGGGGAAAGGAGAGTTCAGAGGTGAAGGCATTATGCAGAGTAGGCTGGACTTGACCTGAACCTTGAGAGATAAGTAAGACCTTAAACAAGTGGAAAGATGAGAAAAAACAAACAAACATAAAACAACCCACCATTTCTTGGCAGGGACATAACATGAGAGGTAGTGCTGTATTTCGAATTAGCAAGACCTAGGTTTCAGTCCTTCCTTTCTCATCTGTAAAATGGGGATAAGAATAGTGGGAGTAGGGGCAGCTAGGTGGCCCAGTGGATAAAGCACTGGTCCTGGAGTCAGGAGGACCTGAGTTCAGATCCTGCCTCAGACACTTAACACTTACTAGCTGTGTGACCTTAGGCAAGTCACTTGACCCCAATTGCTTCACAAAAACAAAACAAAACAAAACAATAGTGGGAGTATCTCCCTCCAAAGGGTGATTGTGAAGATAAAAATAAGATGAGTCAAGTGATTAGCAAACCTTAAAGTACCACTGTTAATGCTATTGTAGCCAAAAGTGGAGAAATGAGAAAAACATGACAGTAGTGAGTAGAGCTAGACTGAAGGGTATGTACTGGGAAACAGAGCCTTGTATCTCCTCAGCCCAATCATTCTCCTTTGGGGAAAAGTAACTGAAAAGTAGGTCATATGCAGGCCATGATTCAAACAGAATCTAATCTTACCACTGTCACCACCACTGTGGTCTTTATACCGGTGTAGGCTGAGAAGGTGTCAGGAGATGGGGCAGGGGTGGGGGGGCGCCCGGTGCTGCCTATTGGGAAATTGGGAAAGGAGCAGCAGTAAGGACACAGGAAGAAGCAGGTGTTTTAAAGAGCCTACTAAAGGTATCAGAAGTACTCTCAGGTCTGGTGTCAGTCTTTGGAGGTTGAAAGACCAGCTCAGGAGTGGTAAAGAAGCCTGGTAAGAGTGCATTTGGTTTGACTGGGGAAATTACTGAGAAAGGTTTGAGGCTGGGGTCCTGGCAAGAGTGAATAAAGTGAGCTTGTAGATTGAGGGTTAAATGAATGCATATGAGAGTAAATGCCTGAGGGAGAGAGGGAGGGAATTGGGGAATGCCCACCTATGTATTAAGCCCTTCCCTGAGTCAGACTCTGAGAGGTGAGGGCCTGCCCAGTCCCCACCCCCACTACACTGCATATTTACCAGCACTGACAGAGCAATGATGGCTCTGCAAAATCAGATTTTGTTTTAGATAACATATCTTAATCTTGCATTTTTGGAGGCCCTCCTATTTCTGTTTTGGGCAGATAGTGACACTGGGGGATAAGGTGACCCAGGGCACTGTGTGACTATATTGCATGACTGGAGGGTTTTAACAAGAAAACCACAAACTCTGCCTGAGCTGTATACTCATGAGCTCACCTCCAAACACCAGGATGACCGTACAAGGGGACAAAATCCAAGGCAGGTCCCTCTCATGCTTGCTGTTTCCTCTCTCACTCTGGCTCTCACGATGATGAGCAGAACTTACCATAAACACTACACCTCTTCTACTGTGAATGTTCCTCAGAACTAGATTGGTCTCGCAACTACTTCTTTGGCCTTAAGCCAGCAACCACCTCCCTAAGCCCTCTACCATCCTTCCCCTGACAATCTATTGCTCCTATTGCAAATCACAGGCTGAATTCCCATGTAGTATCAGGGATGTAGAGTGGGAAGGGATTTCAGAGGCCATCTAGTTCAACTTTCTCATTTTACAGATGAGGCATGGAAAAGTTATGTGACTTGGTCAGAGTCACATAGCTAGTGTCTGAAGCAGACATTTGTGCCTCTGTCCCCATCCCAGCTACACAGGGTCTCATTCTCCTGACAGATATTGCTTTTTGCAATACTGTGCAATGCGACCCAGGCACATAAGCCCACTTTGCTTTGGTCTATGGCTGATGTCTAGTGGCAGTTCCTCCCCTCTCTTCTGCTTCTCCATGATCCCTCCTTTCCTATCCTGGCCCTGGGACCACCAAAATCAGCCGTCCAATCAACCTTGGACACACACCGAAAGGACAGACCTTCGTGTACTGCAGATCTGCAATAGCTTGCTCTTGCTAGCTTGTCCCCAAGTTGCAGGGGCTCAAGATGTGACTGTCTTTTCCTAGTCCTTTTGCTTTCTTGCTTATTGCCCCTCTTGGTATTTCAGTTTATTATTTAACTGGAAAAGCATGTCAAGCAAAGCTTCCATATTATTGGAGTGAGAATGCTCCCACTGAGAAGTCCTTCACTCAAACACATCTCCTACCAGCCCAAAATGTTTCTCAGCTGCTGAAAAGCATGGATAGACACAAGTCAGGGTCTCTTTCTCTGCTATAAATAAAAAATACAGTATTTTGTGCCCTCTGTAGGAGTAGCAATCTACCTGCAAGCTTTGATAATCTTCAAATGAAACACTTCCCTCCTCCATCCATCAGAGATATTAATCAGTCAAAGCCAGGTCTTCCCAGTTTCCTAATCATGAAGGCCACCCTTGCCTGATTAAAGATGTCCTAGGACTGAATCTGGTATAGCTTCAAGGGGCTAAGGTAAATTCATGTTTGTTCTTAGAAACAGGTGGGGACAGGATTTGTTATCCTTAGGATAATTAGCATATCCAGTATGCTGTGTAGTCTGAGGATCAAATGAGATAATTTCTGTAGAAGTACTTAAGACAGTGTCTGGTACATAGTAGGTGCTTAATATATGCGTATCCCTTCCCTTTTCCATGTGATGAGTTGTGATTTCTGCAGTGAGTTGCTTTAGCTCTTCTCTTAGGTCCATGCTATCCCTATGGCATTACATAGAGGGGAGGGCAGGGGAGAGGAGATGGGAAGGAAACAAGTATTTATTAAGTGCCTGTGTGCCAAACACTGTACTAAACACCCTGATTCTTACAAGAACCCTGTAAGGTAGGGGCTATTGAAGTACTGGACTTGAAATTAGGAAGACTTTGGTTCAAATCTTGCCTCTGATACTTATTAGCTATGTATTCATGAGTAATTTCTTAGAGTCTAAGTTTCCTTAATCTATAAAATAGGGAAATAGCTGCAGGCCCTACCTGCTAACTTGAATTGTTGTAGGGCTCAGATGAATTAAAGTCAGGAAAATATTCTGCTAACTGTAAAATACTATATAATGTCAACTTTTATTATTATCAACCCACCCAAAAAGAGCTCCCTCCATAACATTTGTGGGTCAACCACAAGGCACTCTTTTTTTAGAAATAGAAATTGGAGACACAATCAGCTATGCACCATAATTCAGCTAAGTCATACTTTATAGTTCTTATCACTGCTCACTTATGTTGGTAACAACTCTTGGTGGAGGGGAGAACTATCCTCTAAATAACTAGATACATTTCCTTATATCATGGTGGCCACATGGGACAGAGAGGTTCAAGGGAAGTGGCTTTGCCAACCCCAATGTAACTCACCACCTCTTCGCTCCTTCCTTAACTCACTCTTCCCATGTTGAAACGAACAACCCACCACAGCCATAGACTCTTCTACAGTGTTCTAGCACTTTCCACACCCAGACTGACTTCATTTCTCCTGTCTTTTGCCATCCAGAACCAATCTTCTACATTCTTTAATGAATAACTTTACTCTTCAGCTACACCTTTGGAGTAGCAGGCTAAGGAGGAAATATTCCCATGCAAATAGCAATACTGGCTCCTCTTTCTTATTCTCAGCCCTACAGTGTCTCAATATCCTGACAGAGGACCTTGAAGGTTAAAAGATGAGTATGGACTCACAGTTACCAATAGGGAGCCATTGTAGACATTAGAGCAGGGTAGTGACATTCAATTCGATTTTGGTTCAACAAACTTGTATTAATTAAGGCACTGTTTTAAACTCTGGGGGAATGGTGTATAACAAGAAAACACAATCATTGCCCTTCTCTAGGAAAATTTGAGGAAGAAGAGTGTTTCATCAAGGAACACCTGTTCCTAGAAGAAACAAAGCCTACTTCAAGTTAATTGGATTGTAATCACACCTGGCTAGCCCTTAAGAAGGTATTGTTCTCAGAAGCTAGACTTTGAACTTAACATGAGAACACCTTCAAGTTCAGTGAACCAATGGATTTGGAGGACACCAACCAATCAGCTTGAAGCAGGTTTAATCAGCAGTCAATCATTCTCACTTGATTCAATCAGTCTCGATTAATCTCCAGGTGGGTCTTTGAGTATCTGCTAAATCCCATTATTTTGTCACAAGAGATAATTTTTCATTGAGAAGATGTGAGGAAGCATCAAGGCCCCAGGGTCTTGAAAGAAAAGGGTTTTAAAAGGTAGTGGTGAGGGGAGGGAGTATGTGCATTACAGAAACTGGGAAATGTGGTAATGGCCTGTGTTAATCTATATGGAAGCCAGAGACTGCAGGAAAATAATGGAGGAAAGGCTATTTGTCCAGTTTGGATACTAGACAAAGTATCCAGATAGATAAGTCTGGCTGGATACTGTGTATAAGGAAATAATGGGAAAAATAATGTAAACTGGAGAAGCTAGGTTGGAGCCAACTTGGGGGGTCTTAGAAGTCAGATGAAAGCTTGTTTTACAAAGATTAATCTAGCAATGTGCAGACTGGAGGGGAAGGGGAAACAATATAGGCAAGTTAGGGAGCTCTTACAAGAATCCAGGCATAATGAAATGAGGTCAGGACTAGGATTTGAGTAATAATACTGGAGAGGAAAAGGTAAATCCAAGAGATGTTTGCAAAGGAGAAAAGAAAGAGAAGACTTGATCCTAAAGACTTAGGATGTAAGAAATCAGGTGGCTAATCCACCCCAGACATTCTATTTTCTTTTCTTTTTTTAAATTACATTTTAATTTTTTCAATGGACAGAAAGAAATTTTTTTCCTCTCCCCTCTCACTCCTCTCCTCCCATTTTATTCAATTTCTCAGTGCAGGATTTCCGCCAGTTGCTTTAGCCTGTAGGTATTCCATTTTCATGTGTGGGATGACTCAATTTCCCCAGTTACATGAAAGCATCCTTGGCCGTCTACATGCTCCCCTGTAAATCCACTCTCTGCTCAATTAGGCCATTCCTGGGCACCCTACAGATGTTTTGCTGGCTTATGATTTTCTCCTTCCTCCTTCTTCTACAACTTATAATACAGTTGTCTTCTCAGTGTCAAGAAAAAATGAAATGACTTCAAGTCACAGCTGTGGTTGACCACTTACCACATGCATACCATTTGTGCTTATATGATTTGATCATATCATTTCGCAGCAGCCTCGAATGTATTTCTGTCTCATTTTACAGAAAAGAAGTGGGGAACCTTCTGCTGAGAAGCTCTGAGCAGCCAGCAGTCACTGGAAACCTGAGGACGATTGTTGCTGTCTGAGAAGCAGGCAACCACCACAATGCTCAAGAACAAAGTAAAATAAACAAAACAGGAAACTGGGCCGTATGTAAAGGAACCAGATGGGAATTTGCCAAATGGCCCCTAATGGGAAACCTACAGAAGTCAGAACTGTTTTCAGGAGAGCTTACAAAGTGAGAGGCTGGTTTTGGACAAATATGGAGGCCTGAAGATTACATCTGTGTTACCTAATGTGAAAGCTGGAACAGGCCTTAGAGATCATCTGGTTCAACCACTTTATTTTACAGATTAGAAAATTGAGACCTAGAGAGGGAAAGTGACTTGTTGAAAGTCACATAGCTAGAAAGTGATAGAGTCTGAACTCAAACCCAGTGCTTATGATTCCAAATTCTATGAGTCCCATCTCAGCTCTCTCATTGGCTAGCTACGGAACTTTCAGCAACTCCCTTCTCCTTTCTGGGCCTCAGTTTCCTCATTTGTGAAATAAGAGAGGCAAACCAGGTGATCTCCAAGGTTCCTTTGAGTTGTAACTAACCATGGCTCTATAACTATGGGGAATGGAAGGAAGAAGGAAACAAACATTTGTCAAGCTTATCTGTTAAATGCCAGGTACCATACTAAACACTTGAAAAATATTATTTCTTTTGACCCATCTACCATGAGCCATTTACTAGGAATGGTGAAATAATTGGTTGTGTATTCTTTCTGTATGAAGGCAGCTATTCTGCTCTAGGTATATCTCTTCAACTAGCGAGACAGTACATAGCAAGTGTCATTTATGACCAAGCAGCTGGTTGTTTGTAGATGGAAATGCCCAGGAGTCGAGTCCAAATTCATGATAGAATGCCAAAGGAAATTCATAAGTCAGTCAGTCAACAAGCATTTAAATATTCACCTTTGCCAAGTACTGTGCTAAGGGCAAACTTCATTTCACAGAGCAATTTAGAAGGGGACAGCAAAGAGTCACCTTTCACTGGCCTCCAGTGCTTGTGGGTTTAACAACATACTACTCTGTGGCTACTGTTGCCATGAGGAAATCATTGAGTAGGCTTGATAGAGGGTATGAAGAAGCAGGTACAGTTCGTTCACACTTTCTTCCACTTCCCCTCAATCTTACTGCTACCCTTGCTCCAACCTGTAATGTGATCACAGGGGTGAGTTCCATACACAGGCTGGTGAAGAGATGGTTACTCACAAGGTTCCCCACCCCCAATTCCCCAATCTGGTGTCATGTGACCTTCTGAGCTGCATCTCACTGCTCCCTCCCCCTATCCACTATATGCCAGCCAAATGAAATTCTTTTTCTATCAAACATACCATGGACTATGCTGCTTCTCGTCTTTTCTCATGTCTTTCCCTAGGCCTGGAATGGTCTTTTATCATGCAGCCTCCCCCCACTAGCCTCTCTTCCTTCTACTTTTTCCTGCACTTTTTGGGATACCACTTATGTATTTGTATACGTGTCTTTTCCCTGCTCTTTCTCTTAGCAGAAATAACAACTCATTCCCACAGCGCTTTAAGATTTGCAAAGCTTTTCCCTCACAAGTGAGGTATGGAAGTGCAAGGAGTTTCACCTCATTTTTTTTTTTCTGGTGAGGCAATTGGGGTTAAGTGACTTGCCCAGGGTCACACAGCTAGTAAGTGTCAAGTGTCTGAGGCCGGATTTGAACTCAGGTCCTCCTGAATCCAGGGCCGGTGCTTTATCCACTGTGCCACCTAGCTGCCCCTAGCAGTTTCACCTCATTTTACAGATGAGGAAGCTGAGACTCAGAGAAGTGAACTAACTTGCCCATGGACACATTACTAGTGAATAGAGCCAGGTTTCAAATTCAGGTTTTCTGATTCCAAGTCTGACAATCTCTATTACTCCACTGTGATTCTACTAGATTATAAGCTCTATGAGAGCAGAGACTATGTTCCATTTCTCTTTCTATCTTCCTCAGGGTCTGATAATCATTTTCTGCATGTAGCGAGTCTCAATAAAAGTTAGGTGAATCGAATTGATTTGTTGACATAGTATAATAATCATTGACATTAACCTAGAACTTTAACATATTTTGGGGGGCAGGGCAATGAGAGATAAGTGACTTGCCCAGGGTCACACAGCTAGTAAGTGTCAAATATCTAAGGGCTGATTTGAACTCAGGTCTTCCTGAATCCAGGACTAGTGCACTACCTAGCTACCCCTGAGCTTTAACATTTTTTTAAGCACTTTACATACATGATCTCATTTAATCTATACAACAACACTGGAAGATAAATGCTAAAGTTATTATTATTATTATTCCAGTTTAATAAATGATAAACTGAAGTTAGAAGAACTTAAATGATTTATCCAGCGTCATCCATCTAGAAAGGGGCTGAAGGTAGATTTGATTCCTACCTCCAAGTCCAGTACCTTACCACCTCTGTAACATTGATATTCTAATATGGGATACAGACATTTGTCTAGAGAAAATAAAAGAAAGAAACCACACAATACACTTCCAAACATCTCCCAGACTGGTTTGTCCCTATCATGAGTTGAATTTCAGAACAGGTTACCAGGGAGGTGAATCTGGAAGCTGAACTAGTACCTCAAGCTTCCTCTTTGCTCAGTCAATATTCTACTGAGGGTGGTAAGGACAGGAAGCACATAGATTGAAAGCAATGCATACCTTAAAGGGCAAACAAGACTGAAACCTAAACAATACATGTGGAAAATGAATAGAAATGCGTGATCTGCTGAAGCTGCCCAGGGACCACAGACATATATATATATATATATGTATGTATGTATGTATATATGTATATATGTGTGTATGTGTATGTATGTGTGTATGTATGTATGTATGTATGTATACAGAGCTGTTAGGATTCATAAGCAACATAGAATGTTAGCACTCAAAGGGATCTTAGAGATTATCTCATCTAATCCCTTTATTGGGCAGATGAAGAAACCACCTGCCCAAGAACACACAGGTAGTAAGTCCAGGAAATGAAATGACTTGCCATCATTAACAACATTAACTTAACATCATTAACAAAAGACCATGGTGATATAATGATATGATTCAATTCAATAGGCATTTGTGTTGTTGTTTAGTTTTGGTTTGGTTTAGTTTAGTTTTAGTCGTATCCTATTCTTCATGACCCAATTTGGGATTTTCTTGGCCAAAGTATTGGAGTAGTTTGCCCTTCCTCCAGCTTATTTTATACTTGAGGAAACTGAGGCAACCAGGGTTAAGTGACTTGTCCAGGGTCACACAGTAAGTGTCTGAGGCTGGATTTGAACTCAGGAAACTCAGGTCTCCCTTACTACAGGACTGACACTCTATCCATTCACTGTGCCACCTGTTATATGTCTATGTCCAAAGGGATATAAAGATGAAGTGAAAACAGTCCCTGCCCTCAAGGAGCTTACATTCTATTGGGAGGACACAAGATGTATACAGAAAGGTAAATATAATCTATTTTCAGAAGATATAAAACTCAACTGGGGAAATTGGGAAAAAAATTCACATAGAAGGTGGCACATGAATTGAACCTTGAAGGAAGTCGAACACTCTAAGAGGCAGAGGAAAGGAGACAGGGTGCAACTTGTGCAAAGATGCAGGCACAGAGGATAAAATGGCAAGTGGAGGAAACAGCAACAGTAAGCCAGTTTACCTGAAAAAGAGTGAGTAAATGGAAACAATGTGAAATAGTTCTGGAAGGTAGGAAGGAGGCAGGGTGAGAAGGTGTGAAAATCACAAACTGAGGAGTTTATATTTTTTTCTCCCTAGAGGTAATAGGGAGCCACTAAGGATTCTCAAGTAGGAAGAGTGACATGGTTAGATTTGTGCCTTAAGCAGATTACTTTGGTAATTTTGTGGAAAATAAATTAGAGAGGGGAGAGAAAGAGAGCTGGGAGATCAATTGTCAGCCTAATTTAATAAGTCAAGTGATGAGGTTTGAACCAGAGCTGTGATTGTGTGAGTGGAAAGATGTGAGAAATGTTGTGAAGGAATAATCAACAAAACTTAACAACGTGATTAGATGGGGATCGGAGATGAAGGAAAGGGAAGAATGGAAGGTGAATCCAGAGTTATAAAACTGGAAGAATGGTAAAAAGATGGCAGCCTATACAGAAAAAGCAGAGTTTGAAATAGGTGTAGGTTTGGAAGGGGAAGGCAATTAAACTGGTTAATAGGGATACATCAGAGAACTGATGAAGCCAAGACAAAGGCCTTGATTGTTATTACTTTTTTGCCATTGGGAAAACCAAAATGCCATGTGTTCACCCCAAACTCCAAGGGGCCTACATCCTAAATGAGTTCTTTTAGTCCAAAGAGCTTTTTGGCTTCTGCTCTGGTTATAATGACCACCTACTATTTAATCAGGTGTAGGTGTGTTTAAAATGAGGGACCAAAAAGTTCAACATGGGAGAAATTGAGATCCTTTGCTCAGTTCTAGCATCCTTCTTTGGCATATGCTTGTTTACCATGGCTGCCCTATCACCAACGAGTTATTGTGCTTTAGAGCCAGCCTGGTATGGTATAATGGGAAGACCACTGGACCTGAAGTCAGGAGACCTGAAGGTTCAAATCCCAACTCGACTTTTAGTAACACACTTGAGTTGTATAACTGTACTCATAATTTCACTTCTCTGGGCTTCTTTCTTCATCCATAAAACAGAGATTTTTATATTTATGCTGCCTATTTCCATGGGATATATATTGAAAAAAACCACTTTATAAACCTTTAAGCACTCTATAAACATATAAGTGCCTATCCAAACATAAGTCATGAGAACTGATGTTACTCAACCCTGGCTAACCTACCATGAACTGGAACATCTTATCATTGGCTTTCCTTCTCAGGTTCTACGAATGTTATGGTCTGTTTGAAACAACAACAACATGACCATATTTAGACATTTTAAGAAAAGCATCATCCGGTCCACCAAATGTGGTTAAGATCCACCCATACATTTGGTCTGACCTTCTCCATCACACAGCCCTCAGCAGAGGCTGGCACTCTGACAATACAGTGTAGGAAGTAACTCAAAATTGTCTCAGGTGATTGCCCACTTCTTTGTAATATACCCAAATTCTTGCTTCCTAATAATGCTTCCCCACCATATATCCAGTGTTCTTATTTGACCCAACATATTTAGCCCTTCCTCCATTTCTTTTTTCCCATTCCTCATTAAAACCTTGTTTCATGTGAAAAGCTTTACTCTTCTACTATATTCTTAAAAACCATTTGGTTTCCAGGACCAGAAACCATGTCCTAAGGACTTTACCCTTTCATTTCTAGAACTCCTACCCTGGGACCCCTGAGCTCCTAATCAGTCATAGCCCCTCACATGTGTAGGCCACTCTACCATTCCAGTTGCTCTAACCATGTTTAACTTTTTTTTTAATCCTATTTTATTTTATTTTTAGCTCTGAAGCCTTTCCTTCTCACCTCTCCTACCTCTCCACTGAGAAAGCATGAAAAACAAACCCTTTCCAAAGATATTTAATAGAGTAAAAACAATTTTCATATTAGTCATGTTGGAAGAAAGAAAGAAAAAGAGAGATCCAGGAAGGAAGGAAGGAAGGAAGGAAGGAAGGAAAGAAGGAAAATCTCAATTTGTAATCTGTGCTCAATCAGTTTTTCATTTATAAATTCATGCTTCATCATGAGTCCTCTGGAACTGTATTTTGTCATGGTGTTAATCAGAGTTCCCAAGTCTTTCAAAGTTGCTTTCTCCTTAAAAAGCTATTATTATTCTCTCAATTCTGCTCATTTCACTTTGTATCAGTTCATAAAGGTCTTCACAGATTTTTCTAAAATGATCCCCTTAGAAGTATTCTAACATATTTCATATACCATAACTTGTCCCTCCATTCCCCATATGCTTCACTTAACTTCTCTGACATGTTCTTGCCACCTCAAACCTTAACCTCTGCCCTTACCCCATGGAATGGAATATACATTAAATAGCAGACCAGTATTTTGGCAAGAAAGGACATAAAACAATGTGCCCTAAGCCTAGAAAGGTAGACTGGAGCCAGATTGTGAGGACCTTCATACTTTATCTAGTGGAGGAAAGAGGTTGACTCTATAGCTGCTCTCCTGGCAAGGTGCCAAAATAATCTGTGACAATATGATCACATTTCCCAGGTATGGTATTTCCATGCCTTCTAGAAAGAATATTTATGGTATAATTGAAGTAGAAGTAGACTGGGGGCCAAGAAACCTGGTTCTGTCACTTACTAGTTGGGTGACCTTGAACAAAGGACTTCTATTCTCTGGGCCTCAATTTCCTCATTTATAAAATGATGGGGTTGGAGTAGGCATAATCTAACGGTCCTTCAAACTCGAGCATTCTATGGTTTTAATAGTACAAATTTAAAATCAAATAAACTACTATCAAGTAGTACTTTGGAGGTCAACCACAATGATAAATCATCCTTACCCTTGCCACATAGAGTGCATGTCATATGAAAATTAATTGAAGTAACTGGGGATATTTTCGTCCTGAGAAGAGAAGAGACATAATACCTGTCTTCAAGTGTCTGAAGAACTTTCCCTTGGAAGATATGATTTGATCTTCTTAGTCCCAGAGGGCTGACCTAGGAGTAATGGGTGGGTATTGCAAAGAGGCAGATTTATGCATGCTACAAGCAAAAATGTCTGAATGATTAGAGCTAAACACAAGCAGAATGGGTTGCTCTAGCATGTTATATGTCCACCTTCACTGGAGTTCTTTATGCAAAGGCTATATGACCACATATCAGGGAGATCCAGGAAGTCATTCTAATTCAAGTTCACATTAGACTAAGTGGCCTCTGACTTCCTACAGCTCAGAGGTTCTGTGAACCATAGGACCATCACTGCATACATCACTGGAAGAGATCTCAGAGTTTATTTAATACTACCCCCCTCTAGATGAGGAAAATGAGGCCCAGAGAGGTTAAGGGATTATCCAAGATCACATCAATAATAAGAAACAGAACTGAGATTTGAACCCAGATCCAGTCTCTAAGTGAAGTGCTCTAAAGCACCTGGTAGGAAGATGGGGGGAATAATTTGAGTCAAGATGGGCTGAACTCTGAACCCTTGAAATCATCCCACATGAGTGATTTTTAGGGACCAATGACTGGTTTGTTGAGGAGCTATTTTGGGACAAGGGAGGCTTTCTCAGAATTGCTGATCACATCAAGCAAGCAACTGACTCCTCATGAGCCTGGCCCTATTGGCAGTTATTCAGCAGGTCCCTGACCTAGCTAGGGGTGTGTGTGTGTGTGTGTGTGTGTGTGTGTGTGTGTGTGTGTGTGTGTGTGTGTGTGTGTGTGTGTGTGTGTGTGTGTGTGTGTCGGGGGAGAACAAAACTCAGCTTTCCTGACCTCCAGATGATGTTCCCTCTTTCCTTTATAGCTATTACCAAGTGTTAGATCTCTCTTTGTGGCAGGATCCCATTATGAATGTCAGAAATGCTCTCCATTCCTGCAATGCACACTCTCTGCCAGAACCTTTTAAAAAGACAGAAACCAACCAGAAATTAAGTCTATTACTATCAGTGGGCTTCCTTTTATGCCTGTTTTCACACATGCTGCTGTCAATAAGATGGTCCACACCCAATGAACTTGATTGGATAAAGTGCCTTTAATCCTCAGTTGTTATCCTAATGGTCCATGTTGAAAGCTTGAGAAGATTGTAGTCTGGAGAAGCCCATTCTTTTTAACAAACACCAGCTACTCTCTATTCAGACATGATTTCTTCATCTATGTGGCAAACAGCCTACAAAATGCATAGTGACTTTGGGAGTCCCATTCAGTGCAGTTTACAATTACTTGCTGGACAGAGTTAAATTTCCTACAGGTCAGACTTGCCAGACATGTCTATTGAGCCAGATATGCTATTTTAATAATTCTAGTGGTTAACACCATTTCTCCCTTCCTCCACTCCCCTTCCCATTAATTTAATATTTAGTGCACTACATTTCTCAAAGATATCTTGAGCAAAGAGGAATACAATAAAATAATCTTTAAAAGAGAGAAAGAATATATTGAAAAATAAAGTTCAGAGCAAGGATCAAATCTCTGTAAAAACAGCTTAGAGCTTTTGTTGTGTGGTTTCTAAATTGAGAAGTCTGGACATGCTTGAGGACCTTAGCAAAATTGGGAAGTGGGTGAAAGAGCATGCTGGTCTACTGTTCTTCCTGACCCCTTGAAGTGAACACTCTCCAAATGTTCTTTCCTTGTCTCTATTATCTTCTCTTTCCACTTACAGTCCCTTGATGATCTTATTCATTCCCAGGCCTTTAGTTCTCTCCTTGAAGCAAATAGCTTCAACTGTTCTCTTTCTGAAAATGACTCCCAGCTCAGCGCTCTGGGCTGAGCTGACTGGCCTCTACAGTACAGTCAAACTGGACCCTCCTATGTGCCTAATGTCATTTTATGTCAACAAGCTTCCCCTTTCATGTGTTGAATCCCTCATCGCCCTTTAAAGCTCAACTCAAATGCTACTGCTTCCTTTATGAAGCTTACTGTGATTCTTCTAGCTGGTGATGATCTTTACTTACACCCCATGAAATCCCTTGCTTGCATCCCTCTTATAGGATGATAGTCTTGGAAGCTAGATGGGACCTTCAAGATCATCTGCTTTGACTCCCTCATTTCACTGAGGAGGGAAATGAGGCCCAGAAAGGAAGATGAACTTGAATCAATTGACACGACCAATCAGTGACAGAGTTGAGATTAAATAACACTTATTTTTACAGAGAAAAATGAGACCTAGAGTAGTGAAGTGACTTGACCCAGATCACACAGCTAGTAAGTAACAGGCAGAAGATTTAAACCTTGGTGAAAGGTACTGATTCCAGGGCTTTTTTCTCCTGTCCCAATAATAGCATATATCATTTTCTAATACAGTTATACTTATGATCATTATACTTATATTGTGTACCCATTATTAAATTAGAGTCACATCTATATTTATTATATTGCAATTGTTTGCCTACTCATCACATCCCCCATCATACTTTATGGGCGGTAGATCTAAGCACAGGCTTTAGCATCAGAAACCCCAGCCTCACGTGGAACCATCATTCAACCTCTCTAAAGTACGGTTTCCTTATTTGAAAGATGTGGGCAACACTGTTTTCATGAATTACTTCCCAGGGTTGTTGTGAGGCAAGTACTATTGTTACCATTTAGAGCTATTATTACCATAGCCTAAACTTTGTATCTCCCTCAACACCTGATAGGAGGCACTTAGAGGAGAGAGAGAGAGAGAGAGAGAGAGAGAGAGAGAGAGAGAGAGAGAGACACACACACACACACACACACACACACAGACAACAGTAGGTTTTAAGCATTTGGAGAAGAGATTAGACTTAACCCAAGGAGGCAAAATTACCAGGTTAAAAGATACAGAAAGGTAGATTTTGCCTGTCCAAAAGTTGTATGATCGGTCTTAACAGATAGTGAATTACCCATGACCATATTTCTTTAAGTGAGTTATTTAGCATTGTTTTTTTCCTTTCTGGAATGCTGTAGAAAGAATTTCTCTTCAGGTTCTGTGAGTGTATGAAACACTTGTTGCAATGAACTGGAAGCATTCCTGAATTTGGAATTAGAGGATATGGGTTCAAATTTTGGTTGTCATACCTGCATGACCTTGAATAGGTCACAAACTTTCTGGACCTAAACTTCCTCTGCTGTAAAGTAAGGAGGTTGGATAAGATGATCAGTGGAGTTGTTTTACTATGGTCCAAAGTCAGCCCATCAGTGGTGAGTGACTGATGGCTATGAGCAGACATGGCTATCTTGGGCAACACTTCCCATGGTCATTGGGGTCACTCTTTGGGTTCCACTGAATGGGAATTCTGGCTCATGATGATATTTTAGCTGCCAATTCAGGAGGTCACTATGTGGTCTGTTCATCAGTGGAAGCTGCTATGTTGTAGTCACCTGGTCCACATAGGAAATGAGGCCTGAGACTGGATAAGAATAAAAGGAAGCCTATTTCCTCCAAACAGTCTCAGTGGTACAAAGCAGAAAATAAGGTCAAAGTAACTGTTGAAGAGACTGTTGAGAGCCAGGTAAGTAAACTGAAAAAGGAGCAGGAAAAGTAGAAAGGGACTGAGTATAGGAATTTAGCACAGCAAGGAAAGAATTCACATTCTTTAATATCTTTCCCATGGCACCATCTTTTACTCCATTAAAGTATGATGACTGTTTTCTATCTCTTACACAATCGGCTCAACGCAGTATTTCTATTTGCTTCTTTATACCTTAGATATGTTCTGTCTACCAATGAATACCACAATGAAAAAATGTACAAGCAAAGCCTCAAAGAAAATGCAGATTACACATAAACCCAACAAGAATTCCTAGAAGAGCTAAAGAAAGAGATTTTAAAAAGACAGCAAAACAACAAAAAAAATTTAAATCAAATAAGAGTTGCAGAGGAGAAATTGGGAAAAGATATGAGAACAATATAAGAAAATTATGAAAAGAGTACTAATGGATTGGTAATAGAAACAAAAAATATTGAAGAAAACGATGCCTTAAAATTCAGAATTGATCAAGTGGTAAGAGAAGTACAAAACTTCACTGAAGAAAATAACTCCTTAAACATTAGAACTGCTTGAGTGGAAGCTAAGAAGAAATTCAGGCAACATTTGTCCAGCATCATTGAGTATCCTACTGTATCAGTAAGCCAGAATCAAGCTGTCAGCGTCAGAAGGAATTGGACTACTTGCTAAGACATGTGGTCACTTGGACTTTGTTCACTTTTCTACCTCTATTTCTGCCTATTTCCTAGTGTTAGTGTTGTATATAATAAGAAAAATTCTCAGAAAATCCACTGCAGGAAGCGCCATCTTGTGAATTCTCTTCGATAGGTTTTTAGACATGCTGAGTGAAAGTAGTTTAGTTGGTTGGTCTTATTCATTTCAGGTAATTGACAGATTAAGGCCCAATCAGAGTGTGGTATGGTGTGATTAAGGTCTATACTTCACTTCCATATTCCTATAGTAGGCTATTCCACCTTCCTCACCAACTCTTACTGACCTTAAAGAAAGGGCTGGCTACATTTTCAAATGCTTCAAAGTTTGGTCATTTGGCAAGCTAACCCAACGCTGAGATTCAAAAGGCTTTTAAAATTACAATTCAAATCTCACATGTATTTTTTTCAGATGTGAGGATCATCCCAGAGAGGACAAATACAGAAGTCTGGAAATGATATGTTGGTGTCCCCCAAAGCAAAACAGAACAGCATTCTGAACTAGGACTAGTCAGAGCAGAGACTGCCTGCTGGTCATGGAACAATGAGCCTCCATAGACTCTCTCACCTCTCACCAGATGAGGACATACCATTTGTCTCAGACTGTTGTGTTCTGTCAAGACTTGGTCTCAGAACATAATTGCCTTAATATATTTTGTCTGTCTACTTGAAAACTATTCAAGGAAAATGCCCATTTTTTTTTCCTCGAGTACCTATTGTTTTTCTGTATGTCTGCAGTCACACACTTGTAACAACAAAGTGACAAGAACAAAGTAAACAAGTTCAATTGTAATTTCTTTTCTGGGAAGAAAATACCAGTCCCTAGAGGTGAGATTTCATTTACTGGATGCATTTAGTCAGGTTCTTTGCTTAGTTGATAATAAAAGCTAGCATTTATATAGTGCCTACTATGTGCCAGGCATTGTGCTAAGCACTTTACAAATATTATCTCATTTGATCCTCACAACAACCCTTGGAGGTGAGTGGTATTATTAATCCCAATTTTACAGATGGGAAAACTAAGATTAAATGACTTGCTCAAGCCCACCCAGTATCTGAGGCCACATTTGAACTCAAGTCTTCCTGATTCCAAGTCCAGCATTCTACTCCCTCTGCCACCTAGCTGCTTAATGTCTACATAAAGGATGAGCAGAATGGGGCTATTATGAATATTATAATCTGGAAAATTAATTTGCCATTTTGTTTTCCACTACTGGATGTAGCAGGCTGTATTGGAAAGAACAATGAACTTGGGGTCGGAGGACACTTGTTAAATTGTGACTGCAGGTCAGTCACTTGTCCTTTCTGAACCTCAGTTTCCTCATCTGTAAAACTGAGATACTAATTCCTGTAGTCTTTACATCATAGTGCTCCTGTGAGGAATGTATTCTTCAAACCAAAAGCATCATATTACTGCTGGGTTGTTCTTTCTCTTTCTTTCTTTCTCTCTCTCTCTCTCTCTCAAATTGTATTCTCTCAGCACTTCATTTCTACAGAATGTGCTTAATTGATGACTTCAGATAAATAAGAACCAAACAGTGAAAGTGGATTTGGTCTTTTCAGAGGAATAAGCAGGGCTAGACCAACTCTGCTTAGTATCTTGGGCAAGTTCTTATGGTGTTGGGCCACTGGATAGAGCTTCATGGGCAGGGATATCTCAAGACTGGTGACTTTATGACCTCATTACTTGGGCAATATGCAAATGTGGGATGTACTTCTTAGTGCTTTGTGGGTTGTTTTCCCTGCCTTCTTCTCATCTAGAAAAGTCTAGACTGCTGGGCAAATATCTGCTGGTTTTTACTTTATATAAGCAAAGGTTACCAATAGTAAAGGGAGAGAGCCCAAAAGATTACAGGCCATGCAGATATGGAAGTGCAGTTCTTCAGATAAGAGCTGTGATGGCCAAGTGGGAGTAAGGCAAGACTACTGTACTTTACAGAAGGCTCTCAAATCAAGGTTGTGGTTGACAAACATTTGCTAAACCAAACATTTGTTCTAGTAAACAAATATTTATTTGTGCCCATCCCTGTAGCCCATACATTTTGTTTTGGTTCCATGCATTTCTTTGCCCCTTCAAACTCTTTCAAAATAGAAACATGTGTTTGTTGAATGGGAACAAACAATGGTTTGTTTTTGGGTCTGGAGGGGCACCCAGATGTTCTTGGCATCTATTCCCCTGGGCCAGCTGCTGGTCAACTGGCTTACGGTGGAAACATCCGCTAGAAAGTCTGGATAGTGGAATTGACACAAATATTCTCTAAAAAAACGTGCTCTTGGCACAACTCCATGACAGAGGGGAAATGACCCCCACAGACACATATGGAAAAGCTTGGAAAGGCCATACAAAGGGATAAATTAGAGACCAGAGCAAGATGAATAGAAAGAAAGGAAGCAAACACATTTATAAGGCAGGCCAGGGCAAGTCCACAGCAGGCTTTAAAACACAAGGCAGACCTGACCTGGAGGCTGAAATAAACAGGGAATAAATGATGGCACTTAAGACTGTGGCCAAGTTAGTTCATAAAATGAGTGTGGTGGCTGACATAGGAGCAGCAGAACATGTGTGGTAGGAAGCTGAGAATTTAAATTAAAAAATGAACAATGTTACTAACAATAATCACAATGGAGAAGCTGCGTGGAATAGTGAAGAGAATGGCAAATGTGAAATCAGGAAAATGTGACTTCAAATTCCACCTTAGACACTCTACAAGCTGTGTGAGTAGGATGAAGGCAACCTATCTGAGCCTCAGCTCCCTCAGCTATAAAGCAAGGAGAATAATACTTGAAGGCATTATCAAAGAGGCTCATGTATTTGACAATATATGCATGTCAAACACTTTCAAAACTTTAAATATTATGTAGTTATGAAATATTATTATTATGAATTAAAATTTTAGCCACTAATTATTAGAGAGGAATGCAAGAAAAGTTCCCTAGAATCTATAGAACAATATAAACTATGATTAAAAAAACTCTAGGGAGAAGCTAGGTGGCACAGGAGGACCTGAATTCAGACACTTGATACCTACTAACTGTGTGACCTTGGGCAAGTCACTTAACCCTCACTGCCCCGAAAAAACAAAAAAACAAACAAACAAAAACACTTCTAAAGGCAGATGAACTTAGATCACTTTCAATGACTGATCTTTGTTCTAGGAAACAGATGAAGATGACCACTTCCCTGCTCTTAGTAAAGAGGTTAGGGACTCTAACAGCAGAATGTTATATATATCATTTTAAGATGTAGGTGTTTTGTTTTGTTTTTTTAGCTGCTTTTGCTTAACTGTTTTTCGTGGTTATAAAGGAAGATTCAGTAGACAGATAATATTGGTAAATTGGCCTGGGGCTCTGTCCTGGGCCCTCTTCTTTTTCCTCCATGCTTCTCAATTAGTATTAGAGGATGGACACACACACACACACACACACACACACACACACACACATATTCTATGCTATGGTGATCTCATTAGTTTCCACAACTTCAACTGTCACCTTTATGCGGATATTCCCAAATGGATGCATTCAGCCTAAATCTCTCTCCTAAGGTCTAGTCTTTAATCATTGTCTTTTGGACATTATGAATTGAACGTCCAGGAGGCATCTCAAATTCAACATATTCAGAACTTTCTTACACCACTAATTTCCCCTCTTCTAAAATTCTCTATTTCTGTCCAGGGGACTACCATTACCAGAGACTTTCAATCTCATCGTCATCATCAACTCTTCATACTCATTCATCCATATATCTAATCAGTTACTATGTATTGTTATTTTAACCATCACAATATCTTTCATATGAATCTCCTCCTTTCCACTCACAAGCCACTGCCCTAACAGATATCCTAACTGAGAGAGAAAGAGAGAGAGAATATGATCTCTATATGGCTCTCTCTCTCTCTCTCTCTCTCTCTCTCTCTCTCTCTCTCTCTCACACACACACACACACACACACACACACACACATATATATTTAAAGCTCAAGATTAAAGGGGCAATAGTTATAGAACTTATAGAACTGTTTGTGATTGTGGGCCTATAAGCCATTTTTTCCAAGACTCATTTCTGTTCCCACATGTATGGATCACTCCTTCTGAGCAACACATGCTGTGGGATTGGATTATGCAATAAGTATACATCTTAGAAAAACACGGGACCTGAAACCAGGAACTCCTTCCTATCATACCCGTGGACAGAGCCAGCCTGTCTTTAGGAGGGTACAGGGAGAGGAAAGGGAGGAGATCAGTTGTGGAAGGACATGTGGGCAACATCTAGGCACTACGTATGGGAATACGACAGATTAGGGGGCAGTTTGAAGTTGACAGTGGCCTACAGCCAAGAGCTCTATAGTCTTGTGCCATGCTGAACAGAGTGGAAACTTTGCTAACTACAGAGGAAGATTCCCAGCTAGCCCATGCCTACACTTTCTTAAGCTCAATAAAAACAATTTCATTCTACTAGAAATGAAAATCCCAGCAGAAAAGGCTATGAAGTACATCCTGGTGCTAAAAATAGAAAATGAACTTTCCCTGTGAATCTTATGCTTCTGATCATCCCTTAATTCGTGAAGCTTTCTTATTTCCATGGGTGGGAGCTATAAGGGCAGGGACATTCAGGGCTGGGATTGGGACTGCCTGCATACCCAAAACTCATTACTATGGCTCTGGTCAACAAATGAGAGTTAATGCTTCCAGGGCAAAGACCCCAATACAAAATGTTGTAATATCCTATGGATTTACCAAATGCTATGGATATTTTCATGGATAACTGGTGGTGGGTACTTTTTCTGCTGATGCAGAACACACTGAACCACCATACCTTCTCAGCCTGTGATCTTCATATCCATATCATTCCAGAAATCCTCAATGGAGTATCCAACACATATTTTAAATAATTTCTTCTAGTTCTTTCAAAATGAGAGAGAGACACAGAGATAGAGAGAGAGAGAGTGTGTGCATGCATCACCAATGTACTACAGTCAGCATATAAGTTTTTTTTATTATTTTATTCTGGCTGCATGATTACCTGAGTGATTTTGAGATAGTTATTGAAACTTCTTGTGCCTTAGTTTCCTAATTTTTAAGATAAAGGTGTTGGGCTAGATGGCCTCTGGATTAGCTACAACTCCTATTCTATATGTCTTTTTTTTCCCATTTTTTTGGGCGGACAATGGGGGTTAAGTGACTTTCCTAGGGTCACACAGCTAGTTAAGTGTCAAGTGTCTGAGGCTGGATTTGAACTCAGGTCCTTCTGAGTCCAAGGCCAGTGCTTTATCCACTTCACCACCTAGCTGCCCCCTCTATATGTCTTTGATAGGTAATATTTCCCCCCCAAGTATAATGAAGGCCAAGTCATCATTGATAATGTTGTAGCTTACATTCACCAACCATATGTTTTTTGATTGTTCTTTATGATACTTGTAATTTTTATTTATTGAGCCTGTGATACTCTATGTTTCACAGCTGTTTAGCATTACAGAATAAGACTTTCAGCTGCAGAAAAGTTTGGGATCACTGAAAACACTGCAGTTTTCCATGTTGTTCATTCTTTATTTAAAAAAATTTTTTTTTTTTAGTGAGGCAATTAGGGTTAAGTGACTTGCCCAGGGTCACACAGCTAGTAAGTGTTAAGTGTCTGAGGTCAGATTTGAACCCAGGTACTCCTGACTCCAGCGCTGGTGCTCTATCCACTGTGCCACCTAGCTGCCCCATCCTTCATTTTTGAAGAGGACCAGCAACATCAGAGTGATGACCATCGTGTGAATTGGATTTAAGTGAGGCAGAGCTGCCAAAGTTGTCAGCTTCACTGTCTCTTCCAGAGTCATAGAAATCTAGTGGCAAGACAAAAACCAAGATGACTGGTGATGAGCCAGGATGCAGTGTGCATGGCCTTGGTGTCTTTGTCTGATCAAGCTCTAAGCACTCCATAGTGCCTGCTTCAGTCACCTTCAGGGCCACTGGAACAAATTGTTCCCATTTTCCCATTCCAGAAGAGAAGTCTTCACATGCTTGGGGTAGATAGGAGCAAATGCCTTTGGTGAGCACATGTTTCCCTGCTTTATGGCTCATTTGCTTATAATATTCAAGGGACAATTGATACCTCTGTGGTCAGATCATGGATGCTAATGGTCCTCAGGTATGCATAGGAGATATCTTGTTAGAGGAAAGTCCTTAAGAGTATATTTTATTCCATTGACTCAAATGCCTCTCACCCTTTTAAAAAATCAATAATGCTTCACAGCAGGATAGGTATATTCTTTAAATCTTTCAGTTAATTCTAAAGTAAAAATTTGTGGTCTTCAAAATTTTCTGCAAAAGCCTGCCTGTTCCCTTTTTATGTATTCATCAAGGATGCCTGAAGTATATAAATCACTCTCATAAAGATTTTATAGAGATGAGAAAGTAGGTATAAATGTCAGTAATTGATGATATCTTCTTGATCATTATTTTTTGATATTAATAGTACATGCGGGGGCAGCTAGGTGGCGCAGTGGATAGAGCACCGGCCCTGGAATCAGGAGTACCTGAGTTCAAATCCGGCTTCAGACACTTAACACTTACTAGCTGTGTGACCTTGGGCAAGTCACTTAACCCCAATTGCCTCACTAAAAAAAAATAGTACATGTGATGTTTGCCATTCTTTTAGAAACGTTGTCTCTTAGTGATATCATGAAAACAGATCCCTTTGTGATACTAAAATTGGATCAGCTCCAGCATGGATTTCTCTTCTCTTCTCTTCTCTTCTCTTCTCTTCTCTTCTCTTCTCTTCTCTTCTCTTCTCTTCTCTTCTCTTCTCTTCTCTTCTCTTCTCTTCTCTTCTCTTTTCTCTTTTCTCTTTTCTCTTTTCTCTTTTCTCTTCCCTTCCCTTCCCTTCCCTTCCCTTCTTTTCTTTCTTTCTTTGCAGGGCAACGAGGGTTAAGTGACTTGCCCAGGATCACACAGCTAGTAATTGTCAAGTGTCTGAGGCAGGATTTGAACTCAGATCCTCCTGAATCCAGAGCCAGTGTTTTATCCACTGTACCACCTAGCCGTCCCCACAGATTTCTTCTATATGAATTATTTGGTCAAGTCCAATCACTCTTTTTGGATTCATCTTCTTAATGTCATTTGAATCCTTCAAATTAAGTAGGGAGGTTATTGAATCCAAAATAATGGTCCCATTATCATTCGTATAGAAATATTAGTAGATCTCTTCCAATTGACATCTATTTCTTGGCTTCCTTCTAATTCTCTGAAGATGAGCTAGTTTGGTTGGATCTAATACAAAGTTTTCTGCAAACTTCCCTTCATCTCTACTGCTTCTATTATTTTGTGAAGCAAAACTGCTCACTGTCTTTCATTCTCCTTTTCCATGATGGTTTATAAATAAAATGGGTTTGTTTTTTTTATTGCCAGTGCCTTTGGCTTCTCTCTCTCTCTCTCTCTCTCTCTCTCTCTCTCTCTCTCTCTCTCTCTCTCTCTCCCTATACACACACACACACACACACACACACTCTGAAAGTTGATTAAATGTTTGCCAATGGATGTAAAGTCAGGAATCTTTTGACTTTTTCAGTGTGGTAAATATCTTACATTTATTAAACACTAAGAAATAGTGATAACCAGAAACACTGTCTTTAATTTGATCTACTTTCCATTTTACAGAGACAACAATTTAAATTGGTTGTCAGAATTTTAATATCTGTGTGCACTGTCCTTGTATCTTTATCCTTCAATCTAGTACTGATTTTACCCTATGCTTAAACCAGAAGCTTTATGACTGTATATAGGGAATTGCTTTTGGAATGATTCTCACATCAATGATGATTGTTGCTCAACATACCAAACACTTTCCAAGCCCTCTTTTTAAAGAAAGTATTGCTATTGAAATGTAAGGCTTGTGGCTTATCTATGGGTCACTGATCTTCTCCATTTCTTTATTCTTGGCCATAATTTCTACTTTGTTTTTTGTTGTCTTCTCTTCTGACTAGCTCCTTATAGAGGTCCCAGAGGACTTACACAGATGTTGACTTAGTTTAGAGTATCTTATGAAATTCTTCACAGAACGTATTTCTTCATCTTCTGCAACAAATGTTGGCACAGACCACATTTATCTTTATGGTGATCTGTTTGCTTATGTTCGTCATATACATAATAAGGTGAGATGACTAAGTGTCTGTCCCATGCAAGGCTTTTTGTTGCCTTTGGGTATATGATGCAACCAGCTCTGCCAGAGCCTTTATTCACCTCTCTAAGGAGAACCCATGAGCCATCCTTCCATTTCACTGCAACTTCTCTGTACCTTTAGGTTTTGTTTATAGAAAAACATTAACGTAAATAGGGTTCAGCTCTTCTAGTTATGTATCAAATCACTGTTTACTGGACAAAGATCTCACATTAAGAATAATAGCATCTTAATCTGTAGCACTTATCATTTGTGTCTGTGTATTGATGCACTACCTTCAGTAGGTTGTCAATCCAATTGCATATCATAGTCGAGGAATTTTCCCATTCATTTTGTTTTTCCTTATGGATGGTTAAACTGGTCTTTTACACATTACTGGGAATTTTGCTAAAGAGGTTTCATAGTATTCTAGGGCTCAACAGTTCTCGATTGCCTACCCAATAGAATTCAGACTCCTTTGCCTGATATTCAATATCCTAAATAACTTAGCACCAACAACTTTTCTAGTCTTATCCCATTTTACTCCCCTCTGAACGCTCTATGATATAGCCAAAACAGACTATTCTTTCCCCTTGACGCATGCCTTGAATGCCTCTTTCCCTATTGCATTCCTATGAAACCCAACTCAAATGCCATCTCCTTCAGGAATCCTTCTCCAATCCCTTTCCCCCATTGATAACAACCTTCCCCTTATGCCTCCCAGAGCACTCTATTTTATAACTTTCAAATTCATTCATCTTGTAATAGTTTATACTATAGTTACCTATGTCTGTGTTCTCTCTCTTACTGGGCTCTAAGTTCTATGAGGATCACATGATAGCTACATTTTGTACCTCCCTGAACACCTGGCACAGTTCTCTACAAATAAGCAATGTTTATAGCAAATGCTTGTAGTCACTGATGCAATCAATACTATATAATCTGTGATTAGGAGCAGTTAAATAACTTCAGCATTGGTAGGAAATACTTCTGGTAGACTGTGCAGGCCCTCTTCCTTGGCACTGAAAGACTCCTTGCATAGTATGTGTCTCCCTGAACAACTTTGCTATGTGTTAACACTCAGAAATACACTGAACAAAGTCAATTCTGAAATTGAATGAGTCACAAAGTCATGGATGATCTTAAATATGCCAGAGATACACCTTGATGAAGGTAAGTCCTCAAGGCTACATTTTTGCTCCACTGAGTCATATACTTTTTTTGGTGGGCAATAATCAACAAAAAATAGACCCAGCAAGATCTTATATTCTATGTACCTGGTTGATTGTTGTTTTTCCTCCTCCTCCTCTTTTTCCTCTCTCTCTCTCTCCCTCCCTCCTTCCCCCCCATCATCTTTAAGCAGATGACTCTCAGATCTATACATGTAGTCCTGATATTTCCTGAAGTCCAGTCTTTGTATCACCAACTCCCTCTTGAACTGAACATCTCACTGGCATCTTAAATGCAATATATCCCAAACTGAGCTGACCCCACTTTTGAACTTCTCTATTATTGCCAAGGGCATGACATTCTTCTAGCTACTACATCTTCAACTTCAATGTCATCCTTGGATCCATATTCTGACCTTGAATATCATAATAATTGGCTAAATTTTATTGTCTCTATCTTGACAATAGCTTTTATCATATATCCCTTCTTCTCTACTCACATATCCTCCATCCCAATTCAGACCTTCTTCACCTCTCTCTGGATTTATTTCAGTGGATTTCATTAGGTCTCCTCAAGTCTCTCCGTACTCCAATCCATTCTCCACATAGCTGCTAAAGTGACTTTTCTTAAAGCACAGGTTGAACCATGTCACCTCCCTACCTCCCTACTTGATAAACTCCATTGGCTCCCTCTTACCTCTAAGATGTTCAATAAGCATTTATTAAATGCCTACAATGTGTCAGATACCTGCTAATCACTAGAGATACAAAAGGAGGCAAAAGTAGTCCCTGTCCTAAAGGTGCTGACAATCTAATGAGATAACAAACAGAAAAATATGAACAAATTATATATGGGATAAATAAATAATAATTTAAAGAGGGAAGGCACTAGAATTAAGTGGGGTTAGAAAAGGCATCTTATAGAATATGGGATTTTAGTTGGGACTTGAAAGATGCCAGGGAAGCCAGTAGGCAGAGACAAGGAGGGAAAGCATTTCAAGCATGGAGGAGTTAGAAAAAGTACCCAGAGCTGAGAGATGGAGTGTCTTGTTTTCAGAACAGCAAGGATGCCAGTGACAGTGGATGAAAGATCATGTGGTGGTGAGTAAGGTATCAAAAGACTGGAAAGTGGGTGACGTGGTGTTAGGTCATAACAGGCTTTGAATACCAAAGAGAGGATTTTCTATTTGATCCCAGAGGTGATAGGGAGCCAGGGGAGTTTAATGAGTAGAGGGGTGTTATGGTCAGACACACCCTTTGGGAAAATCCCTTTGTTGGCTGTATTACCTTTAAGATAAAATAACAGGGGCAGCTAGATGGCACAGTGGATAGAGCACTGGCCCTGGAGTCAGGAGTACCTGAGTTCAAATCTGGCCTCAGACACTTAATACTTACTAGCTGTGTGACCCTGGGTAAGTCACTTAACCCCAATTGCCTCACTAAAAAAAAACAAAAAACAAAAACCAAAAACCCTTGGTCTATAATTTAAAGCTCCTCACAACTTGACCTCTTCTTGCCTTTTTACATTTCTCCCCTCTACACCTCTCTGATGTAGGTTGTACTGGCTTACTTAGTTCCTCACACACTATATCTCTATCTCTACACCTCGCCACTGACCATCCCCTATGCTTGGTTTCCTTCAAGAGAACTCGCTTGCCTTTTCCATCAATCTTTTCCTGTTAGCTCTTTTTGGGGGGGAGGGAGGGAAGAGGCTCCCTTCTCAAACTGCTATGTATTGCTTGTGTATATATTCTTTATATTCTTATGTAATAAGGGTCTAGTGCATGTGCAGAGCATCTGGGATGGCATCTCTCTGTGTGGAGAACTTTGGAAGCCTATTTCTACAAGAATTGCAATGATATATAAGGGAAGAAGTACCTTGGAAAGAAAGACTGTGGAGCATTCATAGATGTTCTGGTTGACTAACCCTGTATTGAAAAGGGTGCTGATTGCCTACACCGGCATTGAAAGTGGTCTGTTGAGGGAGCAACTAGGTGGCACAGTGGATAAAGCACTGGCCCTGGATTCAGGAGTACCTGAGTTCAAATCCAGCCTCAGGCACTTGACACTGGGCAAATCACTTAACCCCCATTGCCCCGCAAAAAAAAAAAAAAAAAAAAAGTGGTCTGTTGGCTTTGGCTACTGTCTCTTTGCCTCAGGGCTCTTGGGGAAGCTCAATCACTGGTGAACTGAGTGAAGCCTATGGCCCAGTGAGTATGAAAGGCCCAGAGGGCTCCTCAACATCTCCTTGTTCTATCATTCAGGCTTAAAGCCAGCACAACCCCAATGCCCTGTGGAGTGAGAAGATACCTTTAGGACATCTGCCTAGAGGCCAATGAAACAAGGACTCATTACAGCAGGGATGTCACATCTGGTTTTGAACTTCATGGGCCCAACACTATGTAGAAACTGAGCTAAGTTGAGCCTAATCTTCTGAGGGTTTTTGTAAAAACAAAAGTTGTTGTTGTTGTTTTTTTTTGGCGGGGCAATGGGGTTTAAGTGACTTGCCCAGGGTCACACAGCTAGTAAGTGTCAAGTGTCTGAAATCAGATTTGAACTCAGGTACTCCTGAATCCAGGGCCAGTGCTTTATCCACTGCGCCACCTAGCTGCCCCCAATCTTCTGAGTTATTAAGAAAATTGGGGTTTGATTATTAGTAGTAGGGAAATAAACTTGTGAGGGCAGGATTGTGTCTTTTTACAATTCTGTATCTCCAGCACTGAATATGCCTTGCATATCTTTCTTGAATTGAACTGAGGTCAGAATAAGGAGCAAGTTTAGGGAAGAAAACTAGAAGTTTTGTTTTAAACACATTGATCTTGAAGTCCTAGAGGGAAAGCCTGGTGGGATTATTTCCTAGGAAATTAGAAATGTTGTTCTGGACTTAAGGAAAGAGGTCAGAGATGGAGATGGAGATTTCATGGTTATCTGCATGGAGGTCATAATTGAATCCCTAGAAGTGATATCTGATACCACAGATGGATGAAAATCATGATGGAAAGCCCCTTCTGACTATGCTCTGATTTTCCAGACTTAGCCACCATGACTCAGTTCCCTTTCCCGCCTTGGATCATCCCTATGTTGTGCCAGCCCCTTTGTCCATTGACAAATTCCTTCCAAGGCCTCCACCTGGGGGGTGGACCCAAGATGGTGGTGCTTCATCCTTCCAGTTGTGCTTCTGAGTCTCCTGACTTTGCCACTATGCCCTCATACCTTCTTCCCACCTACTTGGTTTTCAGCTCCCTCTTTGTGTTGTCTTCTCTTATTAAAAATTAACTCCTTGAGGGCACAGACTGTCTTTCTTTTTGCTTGTATGTGTAGTACAATGATAACACAGTGCCTGGTATATAGTAAGCACCTGATAAACGTTTGTTGTCTGCCTACTATCATGGAGAAAGTAAAAATGTTGATCAAGGATGGAGGCATGGTTACATTTCAGAGTGTGAGAATAGAAAGGGTCCAGTGAAAGATAGAGAGAAGGAATGATTAGAGGAAGGAGAAGAACCAGGAGAGAGCAGAAGGATGGAAACCCAAGTAAGGAAAATTATAAAGAAGGAGGGAATGACCCAAAGTATAAAATGTGGGAGAAATCTTAAGGAAATTGACTCAGAAAAAGCCATTGGATTCAACAATAAGGAGGTAAGAATTGAAGCAAGATTTTAAGAGTTTGGGGAAGCTAAGAGTGTGAACCCTTGAAAGGAATTTGACTGTGAAAAGGAGAAATAGCATGGAAGCCTGAGGGCATGTGTATGATCAAAGAGAGAGTTTTAGTTATTGATTTTTTTCCCACAGTAGATAGCTGTGTATGTTTGTGGGCAAAGAGAAATGAGCTGGGGGGCAGGGAGGGAGAGAGGGAGGGGCAGAAGGAGGAAGAGAAAGAAAGGGGAATAGAAAAAGGGAGGGAGGTCAAGGAAGGGGAGATGGGGGAGAGAGAAGAGAAGAGAAGAGAAGAGCAGAGAAGAGCAGAGAAGAGCAGAGCAGAGAAGAGCAGAGAAGAGCAGAGCAGAGAAGAGAAGAGCAGAGAAGAGCAGAGAAGAGCAGAGAAGAGCAGAGCAGAGCAGAGCAGAGCAGAGCAGAGCAGAGCAGAGCAGAGCAGAGCAGAGAAGAGAAGAGAAGAGAGGAGAGGAGAGGAGAGGAGAGGAGAGGAGAGGAGAGGAGAGGAGAGGAGAGGAGAGGAGAGGAGAGGAGAGGAGAGGAGAGGAGAGGAGAGGAGAGGAGAGGAGAGGAGAGGAGAGGAGAGGAGAGGAGAGGAGAGGAGAGGAGAGGAGAGGAGAGGAGAGGGAAGAGGAGAGAGGAGAGGAGAGAGAAGAGAGAGAGAGAGGAGAGAGAGGGAGGGAGGGAAGGAGGGAGGGAAGGAGGGAGGGAGGGAGGGGGGAGAGAGAGAGAGAGAGAGAGAGAGAGAGAGAGAGAGAGAGAGAGAGAGAGAGAGAGAGAGAGAGAGAGAGAGATGCAATGATTACTATGACCATGTTATGAGGAGGGAAGTTAATTGAATAAAGGGATAGAGGGGATAGATGTAAGGGTTACCTTTGACAGAAAGGAAAGTCAAATCTTCTTTGGAGTTATGAAGGGGGGAAGAGAAGATGAGGTAAAAATCAATCTTTATAGTTGTACAGCTTTATAATTTTATATCTCTACACACATATGTATGTATGTATGTATACACACACACACGTATGTGTTTCTTCAATCTTTCAAATGACCACAATAAGAATGTTAATAATACATATACAGGAACTTCCCAGTGGGAGGGAGTAAACTGTCTCTACTTCATCCCCTACATCAGCCTTCCAAAATATGAGAACTCAGCAAGTGGTCTTGGTAACGTAGGTATGGAGAAGAACAAAAGACTACAGCTCCACAAAGGTTCCAAAATGCCATTTTGCTATATGGTACTATAATCAAGAATGAAGAGTAATTATCCAGAGGGGCAGGAAGGCAGCAGCTGCTCCTAAAATAAAGCCATCATACTGAGCTTACCAGGCCCATGTTTTCTAATACATAGTGTCCTGACATGTCATTCCACTGCACTTCAATGACTCAGGAAGAGAGAGGGAGGCTGACGACTTTGTGCAACTCTGCCTCACTTCAATCCAATTCATGAGCAATTCAAGACATCACTCCATGCCATTGGTCCTATTAAAAAAAAAAGAACGGTGAACAACAGCAATTGACAAATTGAGTGTGTTGACAGGAAAGAGAACAAGTGAAATAAGACTTCATTGAGGCTGTGTATCTGTGTAAAACTGGGTCTGTTTCCCTATTGTATAATTCTTGTGTATTTAACAGTGCTATAAAATTCTAGAGGTTTTAGGTGTTGGCTACAATGAAAGGTTGGGGCAGCTAGGTGGCACAGTGGATAGAGTGCCAGGCCTGGAGTCAGGAAGACTCACCTTCCTGGGTTCAAATCTGGCCTCAGAAGATTACTAGCTGTGTGACCCTGGACAAGTCACTCAACACTGTTTGCCTCAGTTTCCTCATCTGTCAAATGAGCTACAGAAGGAAATGGTAAACCACTCGTATCTTTTTCTTTTGGTGAGGTAATTGGGGTTAAGTGACTTGCCCAGGGTCACACAGCCAGTAAGTGTTAAGTGTTTGAGGTTGGACTTGAACTCAGGTCCTCCTGAATCCAGGGCTGGTACTCTATCTACTGCGCCACCTAGCTGCCCCACTCTTGTATCTTTAAGGAAACTCCAAATGGCATCATAAAGAGTCAGACATGACTGAAAAACAACTAAACAACAACAATGAGCAACAAAGGGTTAGGGAGTGGTGAGTTTGCCAGAAGGATAGCATTGCACCTTCTGACACCTTTTCTATTTCCTCTGTTGGATAATGTCCCTAGGTCAAAAGATTGTGACATTATAGATTCTGTAAGATTTCTGTATGTAGATTTAAATGACAAAGTTAAAAATAGGCCAATGTGGACAAAACCTCATTACTTGGCCGTATCTTTAGCAACAACCAGTTTCAATCCAGAAGCCTGACACACGATCACAGATTTAAAACTGGAAGGGACCTTAAAGGTTAACTAGTCTAACCCTCTCATTTTACAGCTAGAGAAAATGAGCCAATCAAAAATCAAACATTTATTAAGCACTTATTCTATGCCAGGCACCGGGTTAAGTTCTGGGGATACAAAAAGAGACAAAAAGGCAGCCCCTGCCCTCAAGGGGCTCACAATCTAATGACTTATAGAGGCAAGTTGTCAACTACTTTAGTGTCACCCAGCTAGTAAGCATCTGGGGCAGGATTTCACCTCAAGTGTTTCTGACTCTAGGCTCAGCATTCTATCCACCAGTTTTAGCTGCCTCTCTTTATTTCTGCATCTGGGTCAGTTTCCTGTTGGCATCTAAATGGAAAAGTAGACTCATTCTCTTATCCTAACTTGTTGCTAAAGGAAAGTGATCCAGTAGCCCTTTGGTTCAGATCCATGTGGCACATTACCTTTTATTGTTTACCACATTGCATACAATAAAGAAAAGGAAACCACCATTTAGGACTGTCCCTCTTAATTCTGTATGTCTGGTCACTTTACACAGTCTTCTTGGAAGTCAGAGACAATATCCTAGAGGCGTAACCACTTTCACTCAGTGTTATAGTTTATTGTTTTGTCTGAGGTTGTTTTAATGTTTGTCAGTTTTCAGATTAGATCTTAAAGCTGAATTATTCTGGGCTCTAGGCTTTAATGGGCAGCTAGGTAGTGTGGTAGAGTGCTGGGCCCAGAATCAGGAAGACCTGAGTTCAAATCCAACCTCAGAAACTTACTAGCTGTGTGACCCCAGGCAAGTCATGTAACCCTGTTTGCCTCAGTTCCTCATCTGTAAACTGAGCTGGAGAAGGAAATGGCAAACCACTCCAGTATCTTTGCCAAGAAAGCCCCCAGTGGGGTCATGAAGAGTTGGATGCAAATGAAAACTACTTAACAACCACCACCAGGGTTTAAGTTTTGTTGGATTTTAAAGGATTTAGATCTAGTCCTATTCTTGTTTTTCTTTAATCTGGAATATTTTTGAGGGGGAGAGAAAAGGGGTCAACACTAAAGAAACAATCTCCTGGCTGGGCAAAAGAATTAAGATTTGATTTTCTTTTTTCTTTAGCATCATGAAAGTCCTGCTTCCTTCCCTTCCCCCATCCAACTTGAGAGGTCTTGCCTTTTTGAATAGTTTGGGATCCCCGGGGATAAAACATGCGTAGCAGCAATAAAGTTACCACGGGTTTCTAAATCATTTCTCCCTTGAAGTGGAACACACTGGAGCTGGCTGGTCTGTTTGGTTATGTTGAAAATTTCATGCACCACTGCTGTCATACAACAGAAATCCTGCAGGACCCCTCAGAGACAGCCTTTCCTGTGTTTGTTCTCCCCATGGGCCTTGGCCAGGGACTGAGGTAAAAAGCCATCCATTTGGTGGGAGCAGAGACCTGAAGACACCCTAGGTAAATTTTTTGTACTTTGACTGAATGTACTCTTTTGTATTTTGGATTATACTTTTTTTTGTACTTTGACTGGGTTCTTTGGGTACTGTGAGGGCATCCCTGTGGGGTCAAAACCAAGTGAAAATCGCCAAGGTTACTTCATACAAGCCATTGCCCTCTGGGAATTGGAAGAATGGCCCGGAAATATGTGAAGAAAAAGTCTATCATAAAAAAGTCTATCATCACAAGCAGAAAATGACATTTATAGGTTCCCCTCAACCAAAAAAACAGGGGCTCCAATAATGTTGCATTGTTTTTCCACTACCCCAAACATGCCATTATTTTTAGAGGAATTGATAGTACTTATTTCTTTGTGATAAAAAAAGTTGATTTTTTCCCCAGTCAACAATAGTAATTTAGTTTTCGATTGATTATTTAAATGCAAAGAATTCAAAGTACTTGACAAATACTGATTTTTCAGTTATCTTTCAACACAAAGTAATTGGCAAAACAAGGTAGCTAGCTGACACAGTGAACAGAGCTCAGGACTTGGAATCCAGAAAACTTGAGTTCAAATCCTGCCTTAGACAACTCACTAGCTGTGACCATTTCGCCAAGAAAGTTTTGTAGAGTCAAAGTTATAGTTTTTCCACTTGCAATGGGCGGCTGAAAGAGTTGGACTATAAGGAAAGCTGAGTATCACAGAACCAATGATTTTGCATTGTGGTGCTAGAGAAGACTTTTGAGAGTCCCTGGGACAGCAAGGTCAAATTAGTCAATACTTAAAGAAACTAATTCCAGCTATTCACTGAAAGGTCAGATGTTGAAGCTTAAATACTTTGGCCACATAATGAGGAGAGGGCTCATTGGAAAAAACCCCTGATGCTGGGGCATGCTATGGTCCATTGAGTCAGGAAGAGTCAGACATGACTGAATGACTCAATAACAACAACAACAACAAGCTGTGACCTTGAGCAAGTCAATTAGCCTCTGTCTGCCTCAGTTTTCTCACCTGTAAAATGGGGATAACAATAGAACTTACCTCCCAGGTTGCTGTGAGAATAAAATGAGATAATATTGGTAAAGTACTGTGTAAATGCTATTACTTTGAAGTGGCAGTTCTGTATTAAGGAAAGCCTGAATACAAATCTGGTCTCAGATTCTTAGTACTTTTGTGATCTTGAGCAAATCACTTAACTATCTGCCTCAGTTTACATATTTGTATAATAGGAGAATAATTGCACTGACCTCTGTTGTGAGGATCAAATGATATAATATTTAAAGTGCTTGGTTAACATAGTACCCAGTACATAATAGGTGTTTAATAACTGCTTGTTTCCCTTTCTCCCTAATTAAAAATCACAAAACCCCTGCCAAGTTGATAGTATAGAAGAAAGGCTACTAGATGTAGAATCAGGGAACATAGCTTCAATTTTTTTGGAGATTATAAATTCTTTCAGGTCACAGATTGTTTCTTATCTTCTCTCTGTGTTCTTGGAAGGTGACACATAATCAATGCTTAATAAATGCTTGTTGGATTGGATTAGATTAGAATCCTGGCTCCTTCATTTACTAGATACATGATCATGGGGAAAGCTCTCTGAACCTCAATTTTTCATCTGTAAAATGGGGATAATAAAACTTGTGCTAACCATCTCACCTTTTGAGGAGATCTCTTTGGGAAACTTAAAATGTTATAGCCATATAGTTTCTTTTGATCATTTCTGTTTTGCTGTATAAGGAGAAATGAGTCACAGATAGGTTATGGGAAATGAAAATGTTCACACACTGAAGTAATGGTGAGTTCACAGTCAAGATCTTTATTGTTTGCCCTCAAGCTGGCTAGAGCTTTGTGGGGTGATATGAGGACCTGTCTTCCTGCTACCAAGACTTCCTTTATACAAGAGAGAAGAAGGGGCTCCCTTGTGCCAGCTAGGGCTGATCATTTACCACAAGCAAAAGCTGTATTTTAGGCAACTGACAAAAATCAGCAAGTACCTGGAGCTTAAGTTAAGAGTCTCTTCACTTCTGCCAGCCTTTATCTTAGGGTACCAGGTAATTACCAAATGAAAACAGCTGCTTTCCTACCCTTTTGAGATTACTATGGAGACTGGCACTTCCTGGGAGAGAGGGGCAAAAAATAGATAAAACTCTAAATTGCATTTGAGAATGGAACTGGAAAGTCAATTAAGCAGCCAAACTATTAAAATGGAAAATAAGTCTGATGTCATTCTGAAAATTAAAAGGTTTGAGTCACATGCTTAAATGCAGGACATGACAAATGAGAGTTAGTGCTGCTTTTTCTTCCTCTTAATGTCACCATTTAAAAGAAAGCGAGGTGTTAGGCAAAGAAAATTCTTTAGAGATGTCAAGTCTGTTTTTCAGAGTCTAGCAAATAAGGATGATCACATAATATATATGTGTGTATGTGTATACTGGTGTGTGTGTGTGTGTGTGTGTGTGTGTGTGTGTGTATGTGTGTATTTATTTTGCTGGAGAAGGAAACACCAAATCACTACAGTATCTTTGCCAGGAAAACCCCAAATAGGGTCAGGAAGAGTCAGACACAACTGAAAATGATGACCAATCAGGAACAAAATATGTTTATTTTGGACCAATTTTATTTCTTTAGTGTAGGAAGCTCTAGGAAAGAAACTTGCTATAGAAATGTTCTGCAAGTTACCATTTCATAGAGTGACCTGGACCAACAGCATCTCAAATGACTTGCCCAGGGTCACACAATCAGACAGTGTTACACAATCAGCATATCAGAGAAGGAGACTTAAACCCTGGTCTTTCTTACTCTTGGGGGCCAGTTCTTTATGCACTGTCATGCTGCTTCTCAATAATAGTAATAATAGCTAATATACATATAACACTTAGAACATACTTTATATTCATTATTTCATTTGAGAATCATAATGACCCCTTGAGGTATTTTCTGTAGGTAATATTTGACCAGGGATGTTCTGGTTGATGCTTAACAACAGACTGGTGGGAAGAGGAGAATGTACCCATGACACATTTTTAGTTTAATCAGCATTATTAGCATTTTCCCCATAACTTTATATTTAGACAATCAACAGAATAATATATCTAATGCTGATTCATAGTGTTTGCTGATTTCTGAAGTATAAATGCCCACACTGAAAATTTGATAAGCTCTCAGGAGCTGGCTAGAACTGGCTCCAGCACACAGCTGATAATTTGATCATTTAACAGATAAGGTAAATGAGGCTCAGAGAAATTAAATGAGTAGGCAATAGTTATCACCTGAGGTGGGATTTGAATCTAAGTGTTTCTGACACCAGGTTCAGCCCTATAGCCACTAAAATTCTAAATGTGGATTTCCTTCCATTAACTTAAAATGCACTAGCTATACCCTCTTGACCACAGAAAGACTCCAGAAAACAATGGTGTTCACTCTGTATTTGATGGGACAGCATAAAGTTCATCCTGACATTTATCAGTAACTCTGTGTCCCCAAGACCATGGAGCATCAAACTTTTTGGAGTGAATCCCATGATTTTGTGGAGTTCCTGGGGAATCACACCTTTCCATAACCCTTATCTACCTTCCCAAATGGTGAAAAGATGTATGTGAAGGGTCTTTGCTTTGCCTTTTAAGAGTGAATGTTTTACTTTCATTCTTTCAAGGGGGTGGGGGTGGGGGGAAAGGCACAAGCATTTATTAAGCACTTACCATGTACCAAGCACTGTGCTAAGCACATTACAATATTACCTCATTTGATCATCATAATGATACTGTGAGGTAGGTGCTATTATTATCCTTTGTTTTCCAGGTGAGGAGACTGAGCCTGACGGAGGTGTGAGAAAATAATGATTAATAATAATGGATTTTTGGGGAGACCCAGTGACCCTACCCCTACTCAGGAACTCTGGCTGCTTTCTCAGAGCCAGTCCCAAAGGTACATTAGAGATCAGATGGACTCAGTAGACAATAGAAACCACACCTACCTGAAAGCCTTTGCCCTCAAGAGGATTTGTTTTTCACTAGATCTGGAGCTCAGCCCAGCACTGCTCATTTTAATACGGACTGCCCTCAGGTCCAGTAAACCAATAGATTTGAATGATGTTAGCCAATTAACTTTGAACAGTGTGTAAGGGCCGCCTCTCCTCTGGTCCACAAGAGGATTGCTCTTGTGGGTTGGGACACTGAAGGAGTCTCCTCTCACTCTCCTTTCTATCTAGGTAATGTAAGGCTTCTGAACTCTAATTCAGAGCCATGTGCTCTCTCTTTACTATTTTAAAAATATGATTTAATAAATGCTTAATGCCCCAAACTGGTGCAATAGCTTTTAATTTAAAAGTAGAAATATATTAGAAATCCCAGATAAGTTCCCCAATAACTTAGAACAGAGACAGGCTTCCTTCCCCCCAATATTTCAACCAACACAGATGTTAAATGACTTGCCCAGGGTCACACAGCTAGTATCTGAGGCTGGATTTGAACTCAGGTCTTCCTGATGGCAGGCCTACAGCTTTATTCACTTCTGAAGTATTTTAATAACAGTAACACCATATATCCAAACATTGTCTCAGGCTTCATCTCTGAACACATCCATCCAATTCTCATTTGAAAAGAAAATATCCATTTTTGTTCTAACTATGATCTACTTCACTCTGTTTCATCATCTAAATCAAGCCTCTTACCCCTATGCCTTCAAAGACATTAGTTTAATCAATGAGTTAATACGGGGGTAATACTCCCTCCCACATCAACATAAAGGATATGATAATAGAATATCTGATACATAGTATGTGCCTCAAATTTTTTTAAATTTATTTTTTTGGTAAGGCAATTGGGGTTAAGTGACTTGCCCAGCGTCACACAGCTAGTAAGTGTTAAGTGTCTGAGGCCGGATTTGAACTCAGGTACTCCTGAATTCAGGGCTGGTGCTTTATCCACTGCTCCACCTAGCTGCCCCCAACCTCATAAATTTTTGTTGCCTGACTGGTATTATTTTATTCCACAAATGTATTCACAGAGCTTTGTCTTAAAATTTACATATAATTACATTTCAATTTAAACTTGGCAGAAATTTCTTAAAATTAAAAACTAGTCATAATTTTGTTTATGACTACTAAAAAAAAAGACTACTAAGAGGAAGTCAGAACAAATTAAAATTGGAAATTAACATTAGACAAGAAGGTGACTGAGTAAAAGTCATATATCCTAACAAAGTAACCCTTAAAACTCATTTTTCCTCTCTTTCTCTGGGTCTGGGTCACAATGCATTTAACTAGATACCAACTGAATATGTGATTGGTGGAGCACAGAAGATAAATTGGAAATCCAGGTCTCTTGGAACAATTAGACTAGGGCAGATGTAGGGTCAGGGTATAAGACAATAAAGACAAATGAAGATATGACAAATATGTGTGAATTTTTAAAAAATTTCTGATCAAACTTGTGATTTCATTAGTGTAGCAAACTCCAGGCAAGGAGTCTGCCCTCTACCAACCCACACTGCCACATTCTGTGCAGCTTACAGTCAGATAGTTGCCCAGGTCGGGTCACTGTGGAGTAAGGGGCTTGGTCAGGGTCACACAGAGAGTGTGTGACAAAGTTGGGCTGACTCCAAAGCTAGCTCCCTACCCATTACACACACTGCCTCTTGTGTGCTTTTAATTATAATGGGATAAAATGAGATAATGCAAGTAATGTGCTTTACAAATCTTAAAGCACTATATAAATGCTAGTTAATACTATCTATGTCTACCTACACACACACACACACACACACACACACACACACACACACACATATATGCCAAATTAGATGGCAAATCACCTGTATGACTTTTGGATCAACAAGTTAGTTAATCTTAATAGAAATACTCAAGAAATTATAGGATTGTAGGGATTTTTTTTCTGAGAACCTTCTAAACATCAGAAATACTCTGAAAAACTGAATAGAAATAACAAGAGTCTCAATATTTGTAATAATTGTTTCACATCTCCTCAGGACAATTGTCTTAAATACTGAATGAAAAGGGATATTTTGAAATAAAGTTTCAGCACAGACCTAAGAATCTGGCGTAATGTCCCTACAGGTGAAATGAGATACCTGCTGTGTTGTTGTTCCCCAGGGCCCAAATCAGAGCTTGCTACCTGTCCTGCTGCTCTGTGACAGCCCCCCATGCTGCTGAAGTCCTGAATGATCAAAGGGGCACCACACTTAAAAACAGTGACATAGCTTAGCACGGGACTGAAGAAAAGACACAGACTTGACTCAGACACTGAGAGAGCACATCCTCAGGGTGGGGAATGTGCCCGGGCATGTCAGAAACTGCTTGCCAAGGCTGCTGTCAGGACTCCACAGTTATAGTAATGAGATTTTGCTCAGGTATACTGGGGTCTGTAGCATGCATGGTTCATGTCATACTTGGTACAGAGCACTGGATGCTTTCAAAACCCTTTATAAAAAACCAATTGCCCAATCCTGCATCCTGACCCCACCCCCTCAAGTGTTTTTAAGCCAACAGACTCCTGGGACACAGATAATAGAATCATTGCCATTTGACACAAGAGGACAGTAAAATTCCCAGAGGTTATGAGGGTTGCACAGGACCGTCCCTCAAGCTCAGGACAGAGCTAAGGACTGAAGGAGAGCAGCCAGGCATGAAGCAGAACTCTTTGTTCTAGGCTGCACCATTTGTCATGAGGTCATTAATAGGAATCCTTAGGGGGAGTGAGATCACTGAGCCAAACATCAGCCTAGATCAGGGTCAAGGAACCCTGGGTAATCACTCAAAAGGAGATGAAACTGATCTGATGGAGTCTGTTTTAGCAGATCACTTTTTCTATTAAGAATAGTTTTCAGGGCAGCTAGGTGGCACAATGGATAAAGCACCGGCCCTGGATTCAGGAGGACTTGAGTTCAAATCTGGCCTCAGACACTTGACATTTACTTTGACCAAGTCACTTAACCCTCATTGCCCTGTTGGGGGGCGGAGGAACAAAACAAAAAAAGAATAGTTTTCCAACAAGTTGGGTGCTTTTTCAGGGCAAGACTAAAATCAGAAAGGACCTAGATTCTAATCCTGCTTTTGACACTTCTTAGTTCAAATCACTTAACTTAAGCTTTCTTTGTCTATAAAATAGGAATGACAATAGCTTCTTCCTCAAGGTTCTTAAGAGGATCAAATGAGATATAATAGATATAAAAGTAATTTGTAAACCTTAAAGTCAGCTATAATTGTTGCTATGAACTTATTAGATATAGATGGTTATATTTCTATTATTCTATCTATCCAAACCATACCTGTTCTTCAAGGTAAACTCAGATATCTCTTTTAATTAAAATTTTAAATTTGAAAGCCTTCCCCTACTACCCTACTTCCCCTCTCTGAAGGCCTACTGAGATCCTGAGGTCAGAGTCCAGCATCATACTTCTATTTCTCACATAAAGGCTAGCACAATGATTGGCATGTAATAGGCACTCAATAAATATACATTACTGAATGGCTGATGGGCAGCGAGGTAGCACAGAGGATGGAGTGCCTCATCTGGAGTCAGGAAAACTCATCTTCCTGAGTTCAAATCTGGTCCTAGACAGACACTTACTACTAGCTCTGTGACCTTGGGCAAATCTCTTAACCCTGTTGGCCTCAGTTTCCTCATCTGTAAAATGAACTGGAGAAGGAAATGGCAAAACACTCCAGTATCTTTGCCAAGAAAACCCCACATGGAATCACAAAGAGCCAGACATGACTGAAAATGACTGAATATCAAAGATGTCTGGTTGATTGATCCACTTAATTCTACGAGAACAAAACTAGTTAAAAATCCTTTCTTTTCTCAGTAAAGATATAATAGCAACTGTTGATTTAAAATGAAAGGTATAGGGGCAGCTAGGTGGCGCATTGGATAGAGCACCAGCTCTGGAGTCAGGAGTACCTGAGTTCAAATCCGGCTTCAGACACTTAACACTTACGAGCTGTGTGACGCTGGGCAAGTCACTTAACCCCAATTGCCTCACTAAAAAAATAAAAATAAAAAAATAAATAAAATGACAGGTATACCCCAAAAGAGAAAAAGACCTATTTGTACAAAAATATGTATAGCAGCTCTTTTTGTGGTGGCTAAGAATTGGAAATTAAAGGAATACCCAACAATTGGGAAATGGCTAAACAAGCTGTGGCATATGATGGTGATGGAATATTACTGGTCTATAAGAAATGACGAGCAGGATGATTTCAGAAAGGTCTGGAAAGACTTGTATGAACTGATGTATAGTGAAGTGAGCAGAACCAAGAGAACATTGTGCACAGAGACAGCAATATTGTTTGATGAAAAACTGTGAAAGACAACTATTCTTAGAAATACAATGATCTAAGACAATCCTGAAGGACAATTGATGAAACATACTGTCTACCTCCAAATAAAGAACTGATATTGATGGAACACAGACTGAAGCATGCTATTTTTCACTTTCATTTTTTCTTTTACTCAAGTTGACTTACACAAAATTACTGAAATGGCAATATTTTATATAATCATACATGTATAACCTATATCTGATTGCTTAACACCTCAGGGAGGGGGGAGGGAAGGAGGGATAAAAATTGGGACCCAAAACCATAAATAAAAATATTTATTATTTTAAAAAAGAAAGGTATATTACTTTATTGTTTAAACATCTTAGCTCTTAGTTCTGGAACCAATAGGCTTCCTGGCCTTCGTAATCTGGTTCCAAACTGTCAGGATCTCAGACGTGGCTACTGTGATATTTCATGTTGCCCATGTTTGGGAATTGGTTCTGAGCATCAAGTCCCCATTTTTTCCCTGGTGCCTCCTATCTGTTCTTCAGACTGCGATGTCTTCCAGTTCCTGCCTGCTTGCCTACTGGTCCACCCTTCTTGTCTACTTTTCCCTTGTCTTCCTGGTATCTGACTCCTTGCCTGATTTGCCCCGAGTCTTACCTGACTTCAACATCTGCTGTTTGCTTGTCTCATGATGCCTGCTTTCTGGTTTTGAAACACTGCTGGGTAAAGACAATGTATATCTGAAATACAGTGGAATTTGCTGTATACCATACACATATTTATACTGCCATACTGGCAAGGAAACTAGATTTGGAATCTGAAGACTTAGCTTAATCATTTAGTTCCCTTATGAACTTTAGCAAATCCCTTCAACTTTCTGGGCTTCCATTACCTCGTCTATGAAATAGGAAGAACATGCAAAGAAGGAAGAATTATAGCTGCAGTTATCAAGTTAATAATTCTGTAAATTAGTCACATTAAAATTTTTTTAACATTGTTTAGAAAAAGTTATAAACTCATTAATTTCACCCTGGGCTTTGGGTATTGAAGATGATTAATTAATAATTAAAAAAAAATTAATATGCATTAAGCACCTACTATGTACCAGGCACTGTGTTAAATGCTAGTGATATAAAAAGAGGTAAAAGACAGTCCCTGCCATCAAGGAGCTTACAATCTAGTCAGGGAGACATCGTGTAAACAAATCCATACAAAGCAAGCTATATAAATAGGAAATAATTAACAAAGGAAAGACATTAGATTTCCGAGGGCTTAGGGAAGGCTTCCTATGGAAGATAGAATTTTTGTTGGGACTTAAAAGAAGCCAGGGGGTTCATTAGGCATGGCAGAGGAGGGGGAGCATTCCAGGTATTGGGGACAGCCGGAGACAATGCCTGGAACTGAGGGAGGGAGTGTCTTGTTCATGGAATAGCTTGGAGGCCAGTGTCACTGGATCAAAGAATATGTGATGGAAAGTAAGGTATAAAAAGACTGGAGAGATGGGATACTAGGTTATGAAGAGCTTTGAAGACCAGAGTATTTTGGTTTTGATCCTGACAGCAGCAGAGAGCCAATGGAGTTGATGAAGTGACGTGAACAGGCTTGCGCTTTAGGAAAACCACTTTGGTGGAGGATGGATTGGAGTGAGGAGAAATTTGAGGCTGGCAGACCACAGGCTATTAAAATAGACCAGGCATGAGGTGATAAGGGCCTGCCCTAGAGTGGTGGCTTTGTTGAAGAAGAGAAGGGGGTATATTTGAGAGATGTTGCAAAAACTTGCCTTGATAAGAGATCAGACATGAAGGATAGGGCAGTGAGAGATAATGAGGAGACCAAGATGATTCATTGTGGATATACAGAAAATTCAACAAAATTCACTCATTCACTCAACAAACACTTATATTATACACAGTATGTGCTATACAGTTATCCCTTCCACATCCCTGGGGGTTAGGGGTGAGGCATCCCTGTGATCTGGAAAACCCACATAAACTTTTTTTTGGCTCTCCCTTTATACCAGGGAAGTCTGAATAATTTTGGTATTAAAAGATAAAATATGTTGATATTATATAATACTATACATAGATTTTATGCATTTGTGTTTCTAAACTTTTTTCTGGGTCACCTACTGGCCATCATCTGTCGATTGCAACTTCCATAAAACTCCTCCCAAAATTCCCACTTAATTTCTTATGCCAACTGGAAACACATCAAAACCATGATGGGAAGAGATAACTGTCTATAGGAGAAACACAAATGGAATAGTGAGAGCTGACAACAAAATAGCTTGTCTCAAAAGTCAGTGCAGTTTTCAGCTTTTCAGACTGCACTAAACATTTTTTGGGACACCATCTCATTTGATCTTCATGACAACCCCATTAGGTCGACATTATAAGCATTATCATCCCTAATTTACAGATGAGGTGGGAACTATAAGCATTAGGTCCCTGTTTTTCAGATTAGGAAACTTAAGGTTCAGAAATTGACCACAGTCTAACATCTAATAAATGTTGCAGATAGAATTCATCTCTCCTGACTTTCCCTCTCTCCTTTATTCTATGCTGCCTCTCAGGTAAATAAGATACAGCACCTGCTATCAAAGAGCTTCCAATCTACCAGTCATATCTCTATGTTTGAAGACTTATAGGGAAGATGGGAAAAGTGGAAAATGCAGGAGACCTATCCCTGGTTTAGTCATTAACTACCCTATGGGAGCTCAAGCAAGTCACAATTTCTCTGACCTTCACCTCCTTATCTGATAAACTAGAAGGCCCAATGTACAAGGCATAACTCTAGAGACTGAGCTGGAATGTTCTCCAAGTTTCGTTCTGGTCCTAGTGTCTCATGATTCTAAATATACTACATTATCCATCTAGTCAGACTCTGTCACTTCGTATCTGAGAAGTTAATAAGATTTGAATCCAGATCCTCTGACTCTTAATCTGGTGGGTTCTGTACTACAACAGACTACTTTATGTACAGATTTTTGAACAGGGTAAAGTGTTATTGCTAGAATTATGTTTTAAGAAGATTGACCAGATACCAGTGCACAAGACTGGACTGTAGAAGAAATACAAGGAAGACTGCTTAGGAGTTATAATAAGAGTCTAGACAGACTAGTCTAGACTAGCTGTGTAACCTTGGGCAAGTCATTTAGTCCTGTTTGCCTCAGTTTCCCTATTTGTAAAATGAGCTGGAGAAGGAAATGGAAAACCACTCCAAGAAAACCCCAAATGGGCCCACGAAGAGTCAAACACAACTGAAAAACAACTGAACAACAAGAAGACAAGTAGTAATACACTTCGATTCAGTTCAACAAATAGAAATGATCTCTCTGTTCTGTGCAAGATAGTGATGACAAAGACTTCCGGCAATGACTGCAAATCTGAAAGGTTTCAGCCAAGCCCAGCACCCTTTAGGCATGATGTAGAAAAGCACCTCAGAGAAGAAAGATTAAATGCCACCAAAGATAAAGATAAGTGAGTTCCTCCATCCCATTCAAGACTTTCTCAGGAGATGGATGAGGACCAGAACCTTTGGTTTTCTGAGGTTTGAGGCAGGGTGGGAAACTACACTAGGGGGTGGGGCATGAAATCAGTGCAACCACCTCACCGTGGCCATGTGGGGAGACTGGGTCCAGTACCAGGTTTTCAAAAAGACATAAGGCCTGGCCTCAGTCTTTCCAACAGGGACTAGAGTAGGTGAGGCAGGAGATCAAATGAGTAATAATTGTAAAGTATTTAGTACAGTTCCTGACATATAGTAAGTGCTATATAAATGTTAGCTATGGTTATTATTAGGACCAGCATCCAGTACTCCATCTGGAGCTCATTCGGAGATGTGTCAGGGCAGGGACATCCAGACTGTAGCAGGGACAGGCCCCAATTCCTGGACAGTGGCATCCCATTCCAAGATTACAATAAGAACCAGAATTTGGGCTTAGCTACCCAGGAGCTGATAACATGAGCAAACAGGTTAAAACTAACAGAATGTAGCAATAATAAGGGTTAGTAGAATCCCGAGATAAATGCCCTGAAGTAACTCCAGAGTAACTACAAATAGAACACAAGGGGATAGGGAAGATTTGGTTACAAGGGCTCCAAAAGTGGATGGAAATGAGGAAATAGCTAAAATAACCAATGAGTAAGTATTAACTGCCTTTTACTTACCAGGCACTGTATAATACAAACACAATGAATGAAAACATACAAGGACCTTATATTTTAACAGGGGAGACAATTAGTACATATGTAAATATATATTTATGTAAGAACCATAAAGAGAATAAATCAAAGTAGATAAATAAAAACAAGATACAGGGTGGGCCAAAGGTTACCATGTTTTGATAACTTTTTGAAAATTATCTTTTCTTTATTGTTAGCCAGTTACAAGGTTTGATATTTCACATGTAAGGGAAATTCATTTCCTGTATGTGATGCTAAGGTATTGGAAATTAAAAACAAAAAATAAAGGAGCTATTAAATATTGAAACCCCTTTGTGACTTTTGGTCCATCATGTGGTATAGTAGTAAAGACATTAGCAATTAGGGGTATCAAAAAAAGCTTCATAATAGAAGGCGATATCTGAGTGTGGGGTGAAAGAAGAGAGAGATTCTATGAAGTGGAGATGATAAAGAAGCAAATTTGAGGCATAGGGAATGGCCAGAACAAAGGCATGGAAATTGAAGATGGAGTATAGTGTGTGAAGAATAAAGGACAGTCTAATAAATCCAAGTAGAGGCATTTCTATTTTATCCTAGAACCAATAGGGAACAATTAGAGTTTAATGAGTGGGAGAATAACACAGTCAGACCTGCAGTACAGAAAGATCACTATGGTAGCCATGTGGCAGATAGATGGATGGACTAGGTGAAGGAAAGACTTGAAATAGATAGATAAATTGGGAGGACATTGCAATAATCTCTGTGAGAGGCGATGAGATCCAGAACTGCAGCGGTAGCTATGTGAGTGAGATAGATGTTGTAGACATAGAAATGGCAAGATTTGAGAATATCTCAATGACAATTTAGAATTGACCTTCCTGGGGACTCTGAGTTGGGTTCATTGGTCCATTCTGTGATTCCAGGTTCACATTCAGATAATTTGGAGGCCTCGTGCTTGTTTGACATACTTTTGGCTCTCCACCTATAATATTAAGTGATGATTTAGTTCTCTAGCTATCTCCCTTCACCATGACTAAAGGAGAAAAAAAGCAAAAAACCAATTAGTTTTCCCTATGACCACAAAGATGCATTACATCACCAGTCTTAAAGTATACCACCATAAGCTGGTCCATCATCACATTACTCCCATGTGGGGATGTCTCCCAAGAACATATATCTTCTCTCTCACTCCCTGCCAGGAATCTCCTTTGATGCCAGGGTACACCATCTTAATGTTGGATTCCCAGAAACCTGTTTCACTGGGCATCTCACTTCTGTTAATTCCCTCTTTCTCTTCTTACCCTCAATTTTTATTTTAGAAATCTTTTGCTAATTTAGAGACAATTTTGGGGGGTTTTGTTGTTTTTTGTTCCTTTGTTTTTTGCTTTTTGTAAAGACTCAGGAGAACATCTACTCTTTAGGAAGAGATGGAAAGGACTTAGAATTAGATCCAGGCTTGATGGTAGTTCAGTCATCCCCATCCTCTGACAATTTCTTTAGGTCTGTGTGTAGAAAACCACAGTCGTGTTAAAAGTAAACACCCTTCCCAAAAGGCATGCTGTGGGTTAACAGCCTAAACAAGTCTTTCTGAGCCAAATCTCCATAGCAGCGGCACTGGGCTGCTCGAGAAATTATCTGTATTTGTCTAATTAAAGAGGTATGATATATGAGAGTAATAATAGCTATCCATAAGGAGCCCTTTCACCCATTGAGGTGGTTTGAAGGCACTTGTGTACCCTGGATCAAGGTGGCCAAATATAAACCTCTCGCCCCCTGGGCATCCCTTAAAAATTTAATCCAGCACTGGGTTTCAATGGTGGAGTAACCATGACAGCCAGGTACCATCAGTCCCTCTGTTACTGTCTAGTCTCCAACAGTTCCTTTGTGCCCTCTTCTTCCAGTGGTAATCAACATAGTAATGGATTACCCATCATTTAGGGTTTAGAGATAGAATTATTGTAATGAATGAGCCATCATTTGGGGGCTGAAATGAAGGAGGAAGTTAGGACTATGGAGTGAGAAAACTAATATTTATTGTTGACTGCATTAGAAACCATTTAAAAAAACTATTAAAAGACAAAAAAATCAAAAAACATGTTGTATTTTGAATTTTAAAAATTCTAAATTTAACTATAAAAAACCTCCCTATCACATAAATAAACAAAATGAGAAAAAAATTATGGTTCAGAAAGTCACAGACTTCAAGCTAGTAATAGTGTTAAAAATCTGCATATTAAAAAAAAATAACAACAGAACATCTTGTTTGTCTTTGTGTCTCCTAATCTCTTTTTCTTTTATGCATTCTGGGAGCATTTTATTGCCTGTTTTACTAAAACACTAAAAAAAAAATAACTGCAGTAAGTGTGCATATTATTCTAATTTTCACAGTGTACCAGTTCACCAAAGACTTCCAAATTTTGTTGTGGTCATCATATTTGTCATTTCTTATGGTAGGTTATGGTACAATCATAACCACATTCCATTCTGTTTATGGGAGACAATTCATTCAGCTTTTTCCAGATCATTAAGCATATTGTTTGTTTCCTTGTGTGCGTGTTTGTGTGTGTGTGTGTGTGTGTGTGTTTAACAGGTTCATTGCCAATCTGAGCTTCACTGGGTGATGACATGATTTTTACCTTGCAATCGTGAAGAAGAGTTACCTAAAGCTGTCTTCGGAAGCAAGCATAATTAGGGATTTTGGCCAGCTCCACTACTCACCACAATCTTCTCAAGAGGAACAATAAACAATCCAATAACTTGAGGCTAATAATGAAATGGTTACAAGATTGGGTTTGAAACACTCACTACATTTCACAAAGCCCATGCATAAGTTTATGGCCTGAAGAAGGAGAAGCCTTTTATTTTTTTAGTCTGTTTTATCCTAGAGGGTTTAAAAAATCATAGTTGAGCCATCGCCTAAAATTACAAATTAAACATACTCACAAAACACCCCTGCCTATATTTTAGTGCTTATTTGCCTGAATGTCCCAGGGGAAAAAATAGGGGCAAAAGTTATTTTTAATACATTGAGGTGACATGTAAGAGCAGCTAATACAGTTAGAACAAGTCCTTCAAATAAACGAGGAGAGTGTCTAACTAAAGAAGTTCCCCTCCACAGACTTAATTAGATACAAGAATGGACAGATACTGTGGCTTTCCTGGCCTCCAAACATACAGCTCTCTCTCTATTGATTCGTTGCCTAAGTTACTGAGCCATCAGCATTTTATTCCAAACTTGGCATCAGGTTTATACAATAATTAAAGCCCAGAATGTCTGCACACCCAAACTGTGCCATGGCACCTGACAATATGCTCCATTGTCCCACAGAAAAAGGACAAAGGTCAATGTCTGGTCACCAAATGGCCCGAAGTATCAGAAACCACTTCATAAATAAAAATGGTTCGTCTGAGGTTTTTCACAAAAGACATTTACTGAACAGACGCTGTCAGCCTCTTTTCCACTGGTAATCTATGGGCAGCTGAAGAAATTGACTATTTACATGAAAACAAACTCATCAAACTACTGAATGTCAGTTACACACAATTATTCCAAGCCAATAGATTCTCAATGGGATCTCTGCAAGGGAAAAAAAAAAAGTAAATTTGTAAGGAAAGCTTGCATGTTTTCTTTCTCCCTTTTTGGTCTCCAGGGAAATGTCTGTAACAATGTTGTCCTATAATCTGTGATCACACCTGAATTTACTCAAGTGCTTGGCCAGATAAAAGAAGCAAATAAGCCATACACATTGGAATCAAATTGAAAAGCACAGTTTAATCATAATGTGGGAGTAGACTTCTTTAGGCTGGAAATATATCCATTTTAATTAACTTTGATACTGAGATGGCTCTGGGATCTCATTCACAGAGGTATTCACTCTCCCCACATACTTGATAATCTCCTCTGCCCCTCTGCCTCATGCCTTCTCATTCTGGATAATTCCTGCCCATAGCCTTCCATAAATCCTCCAAAGATGATCAATTAGATGTGTTTCTTTTAATGTCTTGGAGGTATCAGTGTGCTCTTCGGGATGTACAGCTTCTATCTCTGACTTTTAGTATATGATTGGCCTACCTCCTTTTCTGGTCACCTATAATATAGTAGAGTGCCCCAGCTGGATATAGGAAGACCTGGGTTTAAGTCCTATCTCTGACACTTAGGTGACCCAGTGGGGATAGAGTACTGGGCCTGGAAGCAGGAAGAGCTGAGTTCAAATCCAGCCTGAGATGATTATTAGCTATGTAACCCCAGGCAAGTCACTTAACCTCAGTTTCCTCATCTGTAAAATGAGGAGAATAATGGCCCCTCCCCCTTAAGGTTGTTGTGAGGACTAATTATTGTAAAGTACCTAGCACAGTGCCTCTAAGCACTAGATAACTGTTAGTTATTAGTATTATTATTACTAGCCCTGTGACAGGCAAGTTATAGACTCTCTGGACCTCAGTTTCCTCACCTGTAAAATGTAGATAATACTTTATTTGGAGTCTGAAGACTTAGCTTAATCATTTAGTGCCCTTATGAACTTTAGCAAATCCCTTCAACTTTCTGGGCTTCAGTTACCTCTTCTATGAAATAGACTCAGGTCTACTAGCTCTGTAACCCTGGGCAAACCTCTTAACCCTGTTGGCCTCCGTTTCCTCATCTGTAAAATGAGCTGGAGAAGGAAATGGCAAACCATTCCAGTATCTTTGCCAAGGAGACCCCAAACGGAATCACAAAGAGTCAGACATGACTGAAAATGACTGAATATCAACAATGTCTGGTTGATTGATCCACTTAATTCTACCAGAACACAACTAGTTAAAAATCCTTTCTTTTCTCAGTAAAGGTATAATAGCAACTGTTGATTTAAAATGAGAGGTATACCCCAAAAGAGAAAAAGACCTATTTGTACAAAAATATGTATAGCAGCTCTTTTTGTGGTGGCTAAGAATTGGAAATCAAAGGAATGCCCAGCAATTGGGAAATGGCTAAACAAGCTGTGGTATATGATGGTGATGGAATATTACTGTTCTATAAGAAATGACGAGCAGGATGATTTCAGAAAAGTCTGGAAAGACTTGTATGAACTGATGTATAGTGAAATGAGCAGAACCAAGAGAACATTGTGCACAGAGACAGCAATATTGTTTGATGAAAAACTGTGAAAGACAACTATTCTTAGAAATACAATGATCTAAGACAATCCTGAAGGACTATTGATGAAACAACAAAACCCCCCAAAATTGTCTCTAAATTAGCAAAAGATTTCTAAAATAAAAATTGAGGGTAAGAAGAGAAAGAGGGAATTAACAGAAGTGAGATGCCTAGTGAAACAGGTTTCTGGGCATCTAACATTAAGATGGTGTGCCCTGGCATCAAAGGAGATTCCTGGCAGGGAGTGAGGGAGAAGATATATGTTCTTGGGAGACATCCCCACATTTAAATAACCTTTGGTCCATTTAAATTTTTGTTGTCCTTGTTTTTCTTTTTGTCCTGTGCAGTTATCATTTATGATGTCTTGAAATATAGCTCTGAAAAAAATACACTTTAACAAAAGCCCATTGTACCACTACTAGTTCTATATCCCAAAGACCAAAAAAAAGAGAAAGGAGAAAGGACATTTGTGTTCAAAAATGTTTATAGCAGATTTTTTTTGTGGTGGCTAAGAATTGGAAATTGAAGGGACGACCATCAATTAGGAAATGGCTAAATAAACTGGGGTACATGATGGTGATGAAATATTGTGCTCTAAGAAATGACAATCAGGACAGTTTCAGGAAAACCTGGAAAGGCTTACATGAACTGATGTATAGTGAAGTGAGCTGAACCAGGAGAACATTGTACACAGTAACAGTAACATTGTAGGTTGAAAAATTGTAAATGAGGGGGCAGCTAGGTGGTACAGTGGATAGAGCACTGGCCCTGGATTCAGGAGGACCTCAGTTCAAATCTGGCCTCAGACACTTAACACTTACTAGCTGTGTGACCCTGGGCAAGTCACTTAGCCCCAATTGCCTCACTAATTTAAAGAAAAGAAAAGAAAAGAAAAATTGTAAATGACTTAGCTATTCTTAGAAATAGAATAATTTAAGAGGACTCATGATAAAGCATGCTATCTGCTTCCAGAGAAAGAACTGATAGTCTGAGTGCAGACTGAAGCTATTTTCCCTTCCTTCCTTCCTGCCTTCTCTCTCTCCCTCCCTCCCTCCCTTCTTCCTTCCTTCCTTCCTTTTTAAATTCAAGTCTCTTTATACAAAATGACTAATATGGAAATGTTTTACATGATTGCACGTGTATAAACTATATCTGATTGCTGTCTCAGGAGGGGGAGGGAAGGAGGAAAGAAGGGGTAGAATTTGGAACTCAAAGTAATAGGGAAAAAATAAAATCTATAAAAAATCAAATTATAAAAAAGGCCATTGCGATTCAAACGGAGCTACTTGAGTGCCTTTTATACCCAAATTAATCTGGCCTTCATTTTTGTTGTTTGTTTGTTGTTTGTACCTCATCCAGAAGAGGAATAGGACATCAGAGTGATGTCATGATTTGCAATGAATTGGATTTAAGTAAGACAGGGCTGTATGAGATCACCAACCTCACTCTCTTCTCCAGTCATCTGAGTCCAGTGGCAAGATATACATCAGGATGACTGGAGTTGGCCCCAGATGTTTGAGGCAATTGGGGTTAAGTGACTTGCCCAGGGTCACACAGCTAGTGTCTGAGGTAAGATTTGAACTCAGGTACTCCCAGCTTCAGCGTCAGTGCTCCGTCTACTATTCCACAAGCTGCCTGCCAATAATAGCCATAGCCCAAGCCTCTGTTGCTCACTATTTAGGTTTTGATGGCTTAGAATAAGTGAAAATAGCAATTGTTTTCTGTTCTGTTCTCTTCCCAGATTTACATTCTGTGATGGTAAACTAGACCATCTTTTGTCTCAATTATTATTATTTTTTTTGGTGAGGCAATTGGGGGTAAGTGACTTGCCCAGGGTCACACAGCTAGTAAGTGTCAAGTGTTTGAGGTCAAATTTGAACTCAGGTCCTCCTGAATCCAGGGCTGGTGCTCTATCCACTGCTCCACCTAGCTGCCCCAAGATCTTTATTTTTAAAGGCAAAGGTCACACACTGCATCTTTGGTCCATCTCTGGTCTTCTTGACTTTTGTTTTGTCATTGGACTCCAATAACTCTGGAGGAAAGAGTAAGGCCGACAACTTTGTGCAGCTCTGATTCACTAAATTTAATTTACATATGAGAGTGATGTCATTGGTCCTCCTCAAGAATGAAGGACAAACAACACCTTTGGTGTTGTGAGGTTCAAATGAGATAACATTCATAAGGTTGGGAAACCTTGACAAAGTTTACAATTCTGTTACCACCATCACCATCACCATTTCCTGTTGACAAGTAAAAATGGGAAACTATCTGACTGTGATACTTGCATACCATGGTGGGAATCTCCTCTTTAGACTGACTCTGCCCTATTCCCTCCCCTAGCAGTAGCTTCCCTAGCAGCAGTTTCAGGATGCCACCAGGGTCTATAATCATTTCTGAATGTCTCTAGGTTTCTCCTCTTCTGGGGTCCTGTTAGATTTCCTCAAATGAATTTGTACTGAAACATTGATTTAAAGATACCCTGCAATCTTTTTGTCCTGGGAGCATTTTGTGGAATTTGCCCTAGGTTCTAGAATTTCTAGTTATGGCTTTGATAACAGTTAACTGATAATCTGCAAAATCTATACCAAAAAATCTACAGTTTTAAAATAATTCATCTGCTCTTTGTGGAGGTAAATAGGTAGGTGGTGCATTGGATAGAGTGCTGGGCTTGGTGTCAAGACCACCAGAACTCAAATCTAGTCTCAGAAACTTCCTAGCTACGTGACTTTGGGCAAGTGACTTAATCTGTTTGCCCCTGGAGAAGAAAATGGGAAAGTACTCAAGTATCTTTGCCAAGAAAACCCCATTGGAAGAGTCAGATACAAATAAAATGACTGAACAACAATGACAAAAACTTGACGTGTGTGCTAATAGCATAAACTGCAAATTCCTGGATCTTGCTTTTGGCACTGTCCCAGCACCACTGATGCCATCACCATCATCAACACTACTATTGGTTTTCCTCCTTCTCCTCCTCCTCCAGATACCTGAATCCCTGGGGGATTCTTGTTCTTGGAATATTGAAAATCTGGCTCCAGCTAGAAGCTTAGAAATTTCTACCTTAGAAATGAAGTCAGGGTATCTGGAGGATGCATTTTAAAGATAATTCTCCCAAGAGATTCATGAGTTACTGGATAGATGAAAGACATAAAAACCTCATGGACTAATTATGGGCCATGTATTACTACATTTGACATTTGCAATTTAATCCAGGAGAGTTATTTCATCTCAAGAAGAGCAAGAAGTCATCTTGGCAAACAATGATTCTACCTTATCACTAAATCACTCCAGTTTCCTGACTCTGATCCAATCTTCTGTCCTCTGAAGCCAGCTGTCTCTTAATCTGCACATCTCAGTTATTCGTTGGTATTCCCAATTTCTGTGCTTCTTCATTTTTCTTCTTCCTTTTCTGACCGTCTCCTTTTGCATTTTCATATTTCTGGTGGTCTAGCCCCCAAACCATCAGACAGATTATTGAGCACCATAATTCAACCAAATAACCACAGTAGAGGAGGTTAGCACATAGTATCTCTTTCTTATCCCCTGCACCATAGATGACCAAGAAAAGTTAAAGATTCTTTTCCAGTGCATCTAGTTATTTGCTTCTTAACAAGTCAACTAGCCATAAAAACATGCCATCATAGGAAGATGTCTATATATCACTACATCAAAGCAACCAAGACTTGACTGATGTGGAAGCTCTGATGGGCAGGCAGGATGGTACAATAGAAGGAACACATTCTCTAGAGTCAGGGCACCAAGATTCAATTCCTGTCCATGACTCAACTTCCTACTTGATATAATGGGAAGGGGGAGGGTTAGAATAGATGGTCTTTGAGGTTCCTTCCAGCTAAATCTTGGATTCAGTGATCTCTCCACCAACTTAGAATGCAATCTATTTAAGTAAATGTATTCTTCACATGTTTCTGCAATCAGAACAATTCATCTCCTTATGGTCAACCTTCTGGTGATGAACCTTTCTACATTTATCAATGCTAGGAACACACAGTTTGTCAGCAGATCTATACTTGCCATCTTTCTATACTTGACATGATGTGCCTCAGAATCATCTTCCAGAACCCAGATGAGGTCACTCATATGGAGGAACTATAGCAAAAAGTGGCATCAATATACCATCTCTTTTTTTTTTGTGAGGCAATTGGGGTTAAGTAACTTGCCCAGGGTCACACAGCTAGTAAGTGTTAAGTGTCTGAGGCCAGATTTGAACTCAGGTCCTCCTGAATCCAGGGCTGGTACTCTATCCACTGTGCCACCTAGCTGCCCATACCATCTCTTTTACAAAGAGCTTAAAGCATTTCCAATCATGAAATAAATCTAACTGCATTTCTTTCTTCATGGTCCAGCCTAGGATCTCTAGATTCAGAAAAGAAAGAGAATATTCAAAAGAAGATATTCTTTTGTATAGACTAAATACAAATGACTGAAACAGTGTGTCTCAAAATACACAGGGATGATAGAAGAGAGAAAGGGAAAATGAAAGATCAAAGGAGAAAAACATAAATAAAAAAACAAATAACAGAAACTGATATTTCTATAAATACTTTAGGATTTGCAAAGGACTTCATAAACATTAGTTTATTTTCTCCTCCCAACAAGCCTGTAAATTCCACAGGTATTATTATTTTATTCTCATTTTACATATGAGGAAACTGAGGCTTGATGAGATAAAGTGACTGTCCCAGGGTGAGAACTAGAAAGAATCCAAACCTTATTCTCTCTTCATGTCAAGCCCATGATCTTCTCCACTAAACCAGAACCTTTGAAAGCAAACAAAGAGCACTGAGAATAAGAAGAAAAACGTTTAGTGTCCTTTGTTCACAAAGGCATAGCAATAGAATGCTTGGATAGTATCAAATCACTACCAAAGGTAAGACACAGCTAACTTTTTTTTTTTTCAGGCAATGGGGGTTAAGTGACTTGCTCAGAGTCACATAGCTAGTAAGTGTCAAGTGTCTGAGGCCGGATTTGAACTCAGGTACTCCTGAATCCAGGGCCGGTGCTTTAACCACTTGTAACGATTGGAATAACGCCACCTGCTGGATACTTACTGTAGAAGAGTTCTGCCCATGAAGCGAAGGTCTTTGAGGGCAAGACCAGGAGTCTTTTCTTTGGCGGGGAGGAAGTGATGCAGACTAGTGGGAGGAAGAAGGAAGAGACTGGCGCTGACTCTGGGTCTCTTTCCTGAGGACGCTGGCGGAGAAGGGAGCTAGAAATGTGCTCTCCCTTTAATAGATAGGAATCTAGGCCTTTCTCTCTCTCTTTACCAAATTCTTATTCTCCTTAATAAATGCTTAAAAGTCTAACTCTTGCTAAAGCTTGTAATTGATTGGCGACCACTCATTAGATATTTTAGACATACTAGCAAGAATTTTAGCCCTTAACACACTGCACCATCTAGCTGCCCCCACAGCTAACTTTTTTTTTTTTTTTTGGTGAGGCAATTGGGGTTAAGTGACTTGCCCAGGGTCACACAGCCAGTAAGTGTTAAGTGTCTGAGGCCGGATTTGAACTCAAGTACTCCTGACTCCAGGGCCGGTGCTCTATCCACTGTGCCATCTAGCTGCCCTGCACAGCTAACTTTTTAACCAGTAATGCCAACAACAAACAATACTTGTCCAGCTTAAGTGCATTTTGCATATAAAAGCTCTAATATACTAACCACCTACAAAACTGTGGTCAAAGAGACAGGGGCAAGAGATACAATAGAGGAGAAAGATAACTGATCCTAGGACATGCTTACAAGTCAGTCCATCAGTCACCAAGCATTTATTAAGCACCTACTAAGTGTTAGGCACTGTGTTAAGTGCTGAGGCTATAAATCTAAGTAACAGGAAAGACAATCTCTGCCCTGGAGGAGTTTATATTCGAGTGAGAAAACCAACACATAAAAGTAAGCTAGAAAAGGGGGTTGCCTAGTCCAGGCTGGTGAACTATAAAGGAGGGTGGTGTCCTGGTGAGAAATAAAGAAATGGCTGGTCTGGGCACTCTCTTTAAATGGAGGTTTTGGGAGGAGCCCTCTGCCCTTCAATCAGAGGGATGGGCAGATGGGGTAAAGGACAGCTCTGAGGTGTGAGTTTGTGAGTTCCAAACTAAAGAGATATTCTAGGAAAAAGGGCTTTCTGGAGCACAGTGGGAAAGCCCAGAGGACTGTAGTCTGGTGGGAAAAATAACCTTCCATCTACTTACTCTCCAGATGATCAAATGCTACCCCCATGACACACCTATACCTTGAGGAAGCACATGGATCTAGTTTTATAAAACTCCCTGGAGTATGTCAGAAAGTAAAATGGGAACAAAATAATACATTCATTCTTGCGCAATGTATTGGGCTTCTCTGATTCTGACAATATCTGACAGGAATGGGCCTGGAATCAGTATGACTGGGACTTCAAAGACAAAAACGGAGCAGTCTCCAACCTCATAGAACTTGCATTTTACTAGGGGGCAAATATACTAAGCACATCAATAAATTAATGTGAAGTAAACCCAAAGTAAATACAAAGTAATTCCTGGCAGAAGAGGAATAGTAATGATTTGGAGGTAAGGAAAGACATCATGAGACACCTGAGGTGAGCCTTGATAGAAGCAAAAAATGTTAAGAGAAATAGATATGGGCAGCTAGGTGGCGCAGTAGATAAAGCACCAGCCCTGGATTCAGGAGGACCTGAGTTCAAATCCAGCATCAGACACTTGACACTAGCTGTGTGACCATGGGCAAGGCATTTAACCCTCATTGCTCCCCCCCCCCCAAAGAGAGAGAAAGAAAGAGAGAGAGAGAGAGAGAGAGAGAGAGAGAGAGAGAGAGAGAGAGAGAAATAGATGAGGAGAGCAGTATTCTAGTTAAATCTGAACAATCTTTGCAAAAGAAGAAAAATGAAATTAAGGAAATTAGCATTTATTAAGCACCTATTATGTGCCAGGGACTGTGCTAAGCACTATACAAATATTATCTCATTTAAGACACATCACAGCTCTGGGAGTTAGGTGCTAATATTATCCTCATTTTACAGATGTGCAAACTGAGGCAGGAAAAGGTTAAGAAACCTGCCAAGGGTCACATGGCTAGTAAATGTTTAATGACATATTTGAACCCAAGTCTTCCTGTTCCCCAGCCCAGTGCTCTATTCACTAAGTCACTTAGCTGCCTAGGCATCCAAGGTGATGGAGTTCAAGATATAGAGCCCACCAACAGTCCGGTTATACTAGAACCCAAGGATAAGTAATGATGAAGGACCGAGATGGCATCAAAGAAAAGGGAGAAGACAGCTTTGTCCTTAATCAGCTCCCTGGAGAGCTAGCTGCTTAATTAATTACTTCTTCCTCTCTGAATGCCTCAAATACAAAGTTTTTACATATTCTTTTTCAAAGCATCCAGATGTTCACAAGCACAGGGATATTTCTTCTTATTTTTTTTCTTTATCTCTTGTGCAACCTGGAGTTTTAGAAAAGCCTACAGGGCACAAATGGCCTGAAGGAATCAGCCATTTATTTAACTTGGCTGATTAATACCCAGGACAGAGACCAGCATTGAGTGAAAGACTTCAGTTAACTCCCAGATCTTCCATCAGTCAAAGCCTTTGCCTAAGAGGTTGGGAGTTTGATGTGAATAGAAGGGCTGATGGTTTGAGAATTAGTGAATATGAGTGGAGGAAGATACTCAGAAGCAGGTAGTGAGGGCTCAGGGTTTGGGACTGAGATTTCCCACATTATGAGTGATTATTCATAGAATCACATTATCTGAGCATCTCATTTACCCTATGTCTTGTCTTAGACTTAGATTGTGAGTTCCTTGAGGGTAGGGACTATTTTTTATTTGTACTTATCTCTGTGCTTCACAAATAGTAGGTGCTTAATAAATGCCTGTCGTTGTTGATGACATTGATGATGATGAATCTCAGAGTTGGAAGGGACTCAACCTATACATAAACAAGAGTCCTCCGTACCTAACAGTTGTCCCACCTTCACTGAAAAAACTCACAGCGAGAAAGAATCCATGCTCTCTCGCTGAGCTTGTAGTCCACTAAAATCCCCAGATTTTTTTCAAATTGCTGTCCAGCCATGCCTCCCCATTTTATATTTGTGAAATTCCTCTTTAAAATCTCCATATTTGACTTTACATTTACCCCCTACTAAATTTCAACTTAATCCATCTGACCCATTCTTTGAGCATACTAAGTCCTTTCTGGTGTCCTAGTTAATCATTCATCATAGCAATTAGCCCTCCAAGTTTTGTGCCTTTGGTGAATTAAATAAGTACGTCATCTATGCCTTTATCCAAGATTTTAAAAGTATTAAACATTTTAAGATGTTCAACATTCTCACAGTTGAAACTATCTAAATATAGAATGGTCTGTCTTGGGATATTACATTTCCAGCCATCTATCCACCCACCCCCACCTCCATCAAAGGAACTCTTGCCCACTTCTTGGGTATTGTGTGGGGGGTATTATTGTTCAGATATGTTTTGGATGATACGGTCCCCTCCCACTGTGGGATGATACTAGGATTCTGCAAATTTTCTTTTTCCTTCTAGTCACCAGAGATTACAAAACTAAAGAAAAGGAATTGTAAACATAACCCAAGTCTCCTAGGTCCTCATCCAATACTCTGCTAATTGTCATGTCAATGTCATGCTCACTATTAATGCTGAATCTGAGCTGTTCCTGTCTTGCCAAGTACAACTATTCAAAGGATCGCATTCTTTTTACTACATTAATTATGTCAGATGTCTACAATAAGGATGCCTGGGTGAGTGTCCGTAGCTAATTGTTCTTATCTGTTCTCTGGTGTTTATCGGCTTCATGTTCTGAGTCTTTACTTCCTAGAGCCAGTCCCTCCAATTCATACTGGCGACTCAATGAATTGTTTCCAGCAATGACAAACAGGTGACATTTTAGAAGGGACAAAAATGTTGAAAAGAGCTTTTCTATACCCAGCCCGGACTGAAAAAACTCATGAGGTCAGAGTAAAAACTGTGGGTAAGTAAGTGGGAGGAATACAGGCAGCTAGGGGGACCAGGCCCTTGTCATTCTATATAACTACCTCCTCTGCTATTCTCTTTCCCCTACTCCCCACTTCCTGATCCCTCCCACCCCAACTCTACCCTCCCCACTCCATGCCCTGAAAAAGATGAAAGGAAATTCTTCATGAGACCTAACCACCACCTTCCCTACCTCCATTCCCACCCACTCCTGCCCCCAAAATGATTGATTGTCTTCTCTTGTAGTTTGATTTTCATCAGCCAGGATTATTCCTTTCCAACCAAAAAAGGATTTTGTGGGCAGGATGACACCTTGTTGTGTGTTTCTTAAAGGGGCCCTCAAATATTGTTCCTCCTTCCCTCCCTACCTCTCTATGTCTCTCTGTCCCTGTCTTTGTTTCTGTCTTCTTCTATTCCCCTCCCTTCTTCTCTCTTCTTTTTCTCTCAACAGAAGATAACACCCAAGTGTTTATTAATACTTACCCTCAAATGATTCTTTCATTAAAACACAGCATTAAAATGCTATCCTTCAAAATAATTTCTCACAAATACTCATCACAGCTCATTTACCAAAACCTTGTCTTTGAGATAATTCCCTGACTCCTCTGGAAGTCTTTTGCAAAAGACTAACTAACCCCTTGGCCCCTGTGACCAATTAACTAACTAAAACACATTCTCCTTTATAATGATTAGAACACGTGAGGTCCCAGCAATGTTTTCAACTTGGCTACCTTTTCTCTTCCTTTACTCTTTAGAACCTACCTAGCCTCTGAGGTCTTAAGTTCTGGGTCACAAGCTTGAAATACCAGTCTGGAATCTGAGAGAAAAAAGTACCTCTTTCCTGATTCAGACTGACACAAGGATTTTATAAGAGCTAACAAGATAAAGGGGAAAGAGCAATGAATGAGGAGTCAAATTTTAGCTAGCCGTGTGACTGTAGACAAGTCATTTCAAATTTTTGTTTTTACTTTGTTAATGAGGTGGGATTTCAAGCCTTTGAATAGTAGGTCACATGATCAGAAATCCATATATGTTTAGGCCATATGAATTTAATTATATTCAACTTGAGTTAGAATTACTAATTGATATAAGTTTGGTAGAGGCAATCAGTAGCACAGCAGTAGCAGCAGGCAAAGTGGTGAGCCCCTACCGACCTTGCTACAGTTTCATGTGGGCTAGCTAATTAGGTAAAATTATTTTGCTAAAAATTTCTAGTGGGCTGCACCTCAGGGTCAAGGGGGTCCCATCTGGTCTGCAGGCACCATGTTGGGTGTTTAGGGACAAAATTATCTCAAAGGGCTCTTCCAGCTCTGGTTTATGATTCTAATATATTAAATTCAGGGTCACTTTGATACACAATTCATATTTAATGAAGTGTCTTTTGTGTAGGGAAGTCCCTAGGCAAAACTGGGAAGTTGGTCATCAATGACCTTTTCCACTTCCCTTTCAAGACCTTTTCACTCCATCATCTGCACCCTACCTCTCCTTCACTATCTCTACCTTCTTCAGCACAGAATTTTATAGTGGAAAGGGACTTTGGGGGTCATCTATAGTCTATATTTCCCTCCTATTCCTACCACACAAGTAACATGGCAGATTAATGCTAAACATGGAGTCAGGTCTAAATGGTTAGAAGCCTTTAATTAATCTGTCATAGGGTCTCGCCTCTGATACTTACTAACTGAAAAAAACATGGGCAAATCACTTAATTATTCTGAGCTCCAGTTTCTTCATCTATAAAACAGGATTAATTCTATCCATAGTACTTTCCATGAAGGTTTATTATGAGGTTAAGATATTTATGGAAACACTTTGCAGACTTAAAAGCTCTCTCTCTCTCTCAAGGTGTCTACAAGTGGCCCATTGCTTCAGGGAGACATTCAAAGGACAGGGGACAGAAGGATATTATGAGTCCATAGTTCCCCAGTCAGCTTTCATTCATATACTAATGAAAAGAGCAGGGGAATAGTAAAACAACAACAAAAATAACAAGCTGATGATTTTTCTACTTAGCTTTTTAAGTGTAAAACATTACCCTATTAGTCATTTTGTATAAGAAAACTTTAATAAAAAAAAATGAAGCATAGCATGCTTCAGTTTGTGTTCAATCAATATTGGTTTTTTCTTTGGAGATGGATAGTATGTTTCATCATTGGTCCTTTGGAATTGTCTTGGACGATTGTATTACAGAGAATAGTTAGAACGATATTGCTGTCATTGTGCACATTGTTCTCTTGGTTCTGATCACTTCACTATACATCAGTTCATACAAGGCTTTTCAGGCTTTTCTGAAATTATCCTGCTTGTCATTTCTTAGAGCACAATAATATTCCATCACAATCATATACCACAGTTTATTTAGCCATTCCCCAACTGATGGGCATTCCTTTTATTTCTAATTCTTAGCCACCACAAAAAGAGCTGCTAGAAATATTTTTGTACAAATAGGTCTTTTTCTTTTTTTTCAGGGTATCTTTGGGATATAAACCTAGCAGTAGTATTGTTGGATCAAAGGGTATGCATAGTTTGATAGCCCTTTGGGCATAGTTCCAAATTGCTCTCCAGAATGGTTGGATCAATTCACAACTCCACCAACAGTGGATTAACGTCCTACTTTTCCCACATCTTCTCCAAAATCCAATATTTTTTTTGTTATATTTGCCACTCTGATAGGGGGAGGTGATACCTCAGATTTGTTTTAATTTGCATTTCTCTGATCAATAGTGATATAAAGCATTTTTTCATATAACCATAGATAACTTTTATATCTTCATCTGAAAACTGCCTTTTCATATCCTTTGACCATTTATCAATTGGGAATGACTTCTATTTTTATAAATTTGACTCAGTTCTTTATATACACAAAGCTGGGAGGAAGAGCTAACACATCAGATGATTGGAGTCTAGAATACCTTGATGGACTAGAACACTGAGCCAAGTGAATGAAATTAAAATCTTATCCTTGGGATCTAAAAATCTTGTGAGGTATAAGAAGGAAGTATGACTCTACAGAAGTTCTGAGAAAAATATGGAAATTTTTAGTAGATTATATGCTTTATATGAGCCAATAGTATATTACAGCAACTGAGAAATTGAATGTGTTCTTCACGTACATCAATAATAGTTAACATAATAGATAACTTTTACACAGCATGTAATGTGTACCAAGTACAAAGCTAAGTGATTTACAATGATCTTATTTAATCTTCACAACAACCCTGGGAGGTAGGCACTATTATTCTGACCATTTTACAGATGAGGAAACTGAGGCAAACAAAGGTTAAGTTACTTGCCTAGGATACTTAGCTAGTAAGCATCTAAAGCTGTACTTGAACACTGATCTTCTGGACTTCAAGCCCAGTGCTCTATCCACTGCACCAAGTTGTCATTAGGAGATAACTAGGTAGTTCTGCACTTCTCTGCCCTACTCAGAAATCAGGTTGAGTACATATTTTAGGGAGAACCTTGAAGAAGTTGAAGAATGGTTGGAGGAGAGAAATCAGGATGGTGAGAATCTTGAGAGTATACTGGATGAGGAAAGGTGGAATAAACTCAGGATGTATAGCTTAGAGTTTAGGGAGGAGGTTGATGACAGCTGCCACCCAGTTTTTAAGGTCTCTCACATACCCTAGAGGGCACAGTAAGGAGCAATGAATGAAAGTTACAAATGGGCAATCATAGGCTACAGGTAAGGGAAAAGGTTTTCAAAATGGTAGTGATTCAAAAGGAGCATGCGCTTACTCAGGAGGCAGAAGGTTCCCCCTCATTGGGTATCCTTGAGCAAAATTTGAATGGCTAATAATCTGGTATATTTGGTGGGACTTCTTGGTCAAGTAGAGGTTATTAGATGTCTTTTGAAGGTTCTTCCAATTTTTGAGATGTTGTGATTCAGTAGTTCTGTCTTTTCTAACTCTAAGAAACTGTTTCCTTCAATAATGCTGAAATGAATTCACATGGCCAGAACTCATTGAAGACTTATGGAGGATGGAGATAATATTGGGGAAGCAACCTGAGATGAACAATTTGCCACCAACAATCATAAAACCCATTTACCACAGTAGTTAATTAACTGCATAATTGACAGCAGATTCCACCCCACTTCTATATCATCCAGTCCAAAAACATCTTGGGATGGCAAAATAAGGGCTCAAACACACACAGTGATTGATTGGGTCAGAAGTAACTATACACACACAAAAGGAGAACAATCAACCAAATGAAAAGAGGAGTATGCCAAAGGGAAGACTCACTTTACAGAAGAAAGATGTCAGGTCACTGTGATTACACTAACTCTTTTGATTGTTTTCTAATAAATTTTCTTTATTGTTTTCTAATGAGTAATTCAGAGCTAGATAATAGTGTTCTGGTTTAGTTTATTTTTATACACATTTTGATATCTTGAACCACCTTTTAAATACTTTATTTTTTCTTTTTCTTTTCTTTCCTTTTTTTTTTGTGGGTCAATGAGGGTTAAGTGACATTCCCAAGGTCACACACCTAGTAAATGTCAAGTGTCTGAGGCTGTATTTGAACTCAAGTCCTCTACTTTTAAGTGCTTTATCCACTGTGCCACCTAACTGCCCCCCAAATACTTTATTTTTTAAACAATAGTGATTTAATTACTATCTCCAACTTTGTGGCATAAAATGTCTTAAAATAATATCTTCATAATTTAGTAAAACTGCTAATTCATACAACTTGCAGGAGAGGAAGGTACAGCCTGAATTTGTAAAGAGTATGAATTATAGAACGTTATTATATCACCTTGGTCAAGTCATTTTACTTTCCTGAACCTCAGCTTTCTTATCTGAAAGATAAGGGGGTTAAACAAGAACAGAGGCTCTTAACCTGAAGTTAGTTCAAGGACCTCTGGATAAATTTCAGGAGAGGTTTGTAAGAAGTATGTGTGTATGTGTGTGTGTATGCATGTATGTACATACTAACATAGACATATACTATATACACATATACATATGTGTTTATATATGTATATTACAATAACAACTACAAGGGAATATGTCCATAGTATGTGTGTATGTGTGTGTGTGTGTGTGCATATGAGTTGATGTCTAGAAACACATATTAGTATGTGTATGCATATATACTCTTGCTCTTGTTTAACCACAAAATATTTTTCAAAAATAGTTTGATAATTATTTCGATATAATTGACTTCCTTTGTAATCCTATCATTAGCTATGTGGACCTGGGCAAGTCACTTAATTCCAATTGCCTTAAACATCAGGGGCCCTCTCCAGTCATCCTGATGTATATCTTTTTTTTGTTGTTTTTTGTTTTTTTGCGGGGCAATGGGGGTTAAGTGACTTGCCCAGGGTCACACAGCTAGTAAGTGTCTGAGGCCAGATTTGAACTCAGGTACTCCTGAATCCAGGACTGGTGCTTTATCCACTGTGCCACCTAGCCGCCCCCCCCCATGTATATCTTGACACTGGATCCAGATGGCTCTGGAGGAGAGAGTGAAGTTGGTGACCTTGCACAGCCCTTCCTCACTTAAATCCAATTCAGTGCAAGTCACGACGTCACTCAGATGTCAAGATCCTCTTCGAGAATGAAGGACAAACAACAACAACAACAATCTTGTTTTATTCATTTAAAAGCATTATTCTGAGGAGTCTCTAGATTTCACCAGATTTTCAAAGGGGTCTATGTACCAACAACAAACAGGGAAGATGATTTCTGCTGCCTCTTCCAGATCTGAAATGTTATGAATCCTATGAAATGAAGTTTTAGTAATTATGCTGGGAATGTCCTTCCATACCTTCTTTCAATCTGTTGACTTCTTGCCTATTTTTAAAATCCTAAATCAAAAGTTACCTTTTCCATGAAGTCTTCTGTGTGCCCCACATATGTAACGACCTCACACAGAACTTCATTTGTGTTCCTTTTAAATACTTGTAGTATATTATATATTATGTGTTATGTGTGGATCTTTCTAGACTGTAACTTCTATGCTGGCAGGAACCATATCTTAAATAAACTAGGTATCACTATGTATGCCTAGTAGATGGGCCTTTGAATTTGGAGTCAGGAAGACCTGGGTTTATTATACAGGTTCAAACACTTAACAGCTCTGTGACTATGGACAAATCACTCAACATCTCTGAGGCTCATCCATAAAATGGGAATAATAATTATACCTATCTCCTAGCATTGAAATAATGTTTGTAAAGCTCTTTGCAAATCTTTTAAAAAACCACACCATATAAATGAGTGATTATAGTAGACAATGCATTTTTCTAAAATTTGAATTCAAGTGAGTATTAGAGTTACACTAATAATGGTTAAGCAAGTACTGCCAAGTAACAAAAGTCCTGCCAGGTCTGCTTTAATGCTCTCCTAAGAATCATTTGTAATTAGGATGTAATTGTTTGCATGTAAATAAGTAGTGCTTAAGTGTTTGAAAACAGCCTGTTTTCTTCCATAGATTAAATACACTGCCCTCCCTCCTCTCCTGCTGTTTATACCATCAATTTGCTTAGCAGTCCTTTCTTCATAGTTCAGCAAAGGTAAATCTCAGCTCAGCTTGAGCTCCAGGCAGGCATCTCCTGCTAATGGGGCCCCAGAAACAGCTCAGAGATGCTTAGAATATTAAGCAGTTTTGGTGGGGGAAGATGGAGAAGACGACTTTGCCAGGACTTGGATGTCCCCAAATGCAGCGGTGCCACACAACAGTGATGGCCCTTGGCCCAGCCCATGGCTGTGAATGATCCCCCAATCTCACAGAGTGCAGTCAGAGGGCATGAAGTTTAGTGTATTTCAAAGCAGCCAAGTCACTGGTTCCATAGAAGTCAGAAAATGATTCATTATAAACAATACAACTTATATATTAAATATTTATTGGATAACTTTCTTTCTAGATAGACAGGATAGGAGGCCAGTCTTAGAATTACTGAGATCTGGCTTCAGGTCCTTCCTTTGACACTTACTAGTTATACAACAATGGGACAAGTCAACTTAACCTTTTGGTACCCCAGGCAAATCTCTAAGATTATAAATTACAGATGCTTTGTTGATCTGCTTTGTTAGAAGGAATGCCCATACTAGGACTCCACCAATGAAGATAAAAATCACAAATCTGAGGGGGGAAAAATCTTTCTCCAAGAAGCTTGAAACAATTTATAGACACTAGCTAGTTAATCTCATATTATCTTCACTTCTATTTAAGCATAATTACATCAGACTATGCTATGACTAAGCCTGAACACCAATTAGAGGAGAAATTATGTTGTAAAGTTCCGTAACATCATCAGATAATTGCATTTTTTCTGCCTTGACATTATTCTTTAGGCAGCACTGAATGCCTACCCAGCTGTGACTGCAATGTTGTAAATAGGGATATGTGCGTGTCATATTTGGAGAGAGGAATGAAATCTCAGCCCTAGTTAGAATAATATCTGATGCTATCTGGACTTCCTCCTTCAGCCCCCCACCCCAACATTTTGAATACCTAAGACCACAGATTAAAAAGAACAGATGGGGGTAGAAGGCAGAAATCCTGGGCCTTGGGAGAAAGTACCTACAAAACAACAATGGAGTAAAAACATTGTTGAGAACTCACCACTGCTCCCTTTGGCATCCACTTTTAATTCCTTCTTTGAAGTTCAGAAATATGGTCTGGCAAGTTGTCTTCTCCATGAAATTTTAAGTTCCCTGAGAGCAGGTTTTGCTTTTGCCTTTCTTCCATCCCAAGTACTTAGCACAGCGGCAAGCACACAGTAGGCACTTAATAAATGCTTGTTTACTTGACTTCATCTCAGGTGCTAGATATAGACAAGTTCATTGACTTTCAATTGTTTCTGGAACAAAGATATAAAAATAAAATCCAGTTTAGAGTCTCATTCAACACCATTCAGTTGACTAGAATTTATTAAGTTCCTACTATGCATCAGAAACGTGCTAAGTGCTAGGGATATGAAGAAAGGGGATGGGGGAAAGCTCTCAGGGAGTTTCAACACCATAATTATGGAATATATTGTACTAGACCCTGTGGTAGAAGAGAGGAGGCTAGAAAGCAAGTTGTAGAATCTTTGAGTTTGATGAGACCTGAGAAGACATCTAGTGTCCCCCATTGAAGAGTTCTTTCTAAAACTTATCTATTAGGCTTTTCCAGTTCCATACCATTGTCAAACTAATCTTCCTAACAATGAAAATGATAATAGTGGCAACAACAATAAAGATAAGAGAGAGAGCATGGCATGGTGGGTAGAGAACTGTACTTGGAGACAGGAAGACCTGGGTTAAAATTCTGCCCCTGCTATATAGTCACTGTGTGAACCTAGGCTCTTTCTCATACAGAAGTCTGAGGGATACTTTTAATTAAATGGTAAGAGCACTTTCTTGAAGATGGAAGATCTAGTTTTTGGTTTTTCCTCTACCACCAAAAGGAAGTGGAGTATAGTAGATAGAAAGCCAGGAAAACCTAGATTCAAGTCTTGACTCTTGCTTGCTGTGTGATCCTGGACAAGTCACTTAAACTCTCAGAGTTTTAGACAAATTTCTAAGAATGTAAGTTGCAGAAAAGTTGCTGACCTGAATTAGTGGAGGGAGATTCCTCATCTGGGAATTCTCCACAGCAATAAAATCACAGGTCCAGTCCCTATTCTTATCCTAACATCATAATAAAATAACAACTACTATACAACCAATCAACCATACTGAAATGGACTATTAACATCACAAACCAAACTATTGCCTACAATAATAAAAATATAATATCAATTCATTTGTAAAAAAATTAGGACATATATATTAGATGTCACCTTGCCAAATATTTATAATATCCAAGTTACATGGAATAAAACACTTAAAAAACATGCAGTAGGGGCAGCTAGGTGGCGCAGTGGATAGAGCACCAACTCTGGATTCAGGAAGACCTGAGTTCAAATCTGGCCTCAGACACTTAACACTTACTAGCTGTGTGACCCTAGACAAGTTACTTAACCCCAATTGCCTCACCCCCCAAAAAACAAAAAAACATGCCATAGCTATAATAGAGATCAAAATCTTTTGGAAACAGAATGAGGTGTCCATTATCCTTAACTTCCTGTCTTCTACAAGAGTTCCACAAATCCTACAGTTGTTCAGGGAGCCTCTACACACACGCACACACACACGCACACACACACACACAGAGGTACATGTACCACAAACATAATATATTTATGCATACATACACATATATGCATTTATATGCATATGTGTGTATGCACTTATGTGTATCGCAATTATAATTGTAAAGGCCAGGTTGCATTGTATATATGTACATACATATATATATATATGTCTGATTTGGCACTAATATATCTCCTACTACTCTCCTCCGGATAAACTCTTACTTCAATCAAAGTAGTCCTCCCTACAAACAATGGACATTGCCACCTCTACATTTTTTTCTCATATTGGTCCCTATGCCTGGTATATCCTGTCTTTCTCATGCAATCTTCAGTAACAATTTTTTCCCCTTAAGAACTCATATAGCATTTTATTCCCACCTCTTTTATACATTGATGATATATTATCTTATTTATGCAGATAACTCACAAATTCCAATATCTTTACTCTCTCCCCTACACTCCATTGGAATTATCTTCACTTTTTTTTTTAAGTGAGGCAATTGGGGTTAAGTGACTTGCCCAGGGTCACACAGCTAGTAAGTGTTAAGTGTCTGAGGCCGGATTTGAACTCAGGTCCTCCTGACTCCAGGGCCAGTGCCCTATCCACTGCGCCACCTAGCTGCCCCTAATTCTCTTCACTTTTAATCCTGGATTCAGTTCAATAGACACTTGTAGTCACTGTCCAAGATATAGGTACTGGTTGAATAGCTCTATGCAATGTCTATAAAACTGAACCTTATGGTTTGGATAATAGGAATCCTTCATCCACTTAGATTTTTCTGTGTGGGTAGTTAGTGTGAGTTCTTTTGAGTGATTATGTATCTCATTAATGAGGCTTTGACATTTTCTCAGCTAGCTGCAACCAAGCCTTCATAAACAGGGCCCAAGGTCCAGGCTTTCTGGCTCTAGGCATATTACCTAAGGAAGCTTATTCTACTTTTGGACACCTTTATTTATTTATTTTTCTTTATGGAAAACTAAAATCTGTTTCTCTGTAATTTACACTCATTGGTCTTTGTTCTACCATTCAGGTACTAGTAAAACAATTTTAATTCTTTTCTTCTATAGTAGCCCTTCAAATATTATCACATCACTCCTAAAGCTCTTTTCTAGCCTAAACACCTTGCCCCTTCCCTATCCCAGATTTTTCAATCTATTTTCATATGGTGTTGTTTAGGATGCCCTCACCATTCTGTCACTGTCCTATGTTTATACTTCAGCTTCTTAATATTCTCCATAACACGTGGTTCCTGCAACTAAACAAAGTAATCTAGGTGTGTGGTCTGACCAGGGTAAAGTACAGAGTGACTTTCACTTCCCTAGCCATAGACACTGTTTCTTTTTTTTTTTTTTAATTTTTTTGACACTGTTTCTTTGAATGCAGCATAAGATGACATGAACTTTTGTGCCTCCCATACTCCATGCTTGTGTTGACTCATCCTTTTTACAAGAAGCGCTGTCCATCCATGTCCATCTATGATCCCTCCCATACGCTGTACTTGTATAATTTATTTTTTGAATCTAAGTGTAGAACTTTACATTTCTCCCCATTAAATTTAATCTTACTAGAGATGACTAACTGTTCCAGCCCGTCAAGTTCTCTTTTGTTTTCAGTTCTGTGTCGTGCAGTAGAAAGAGCATTGAATTTGGAATGAGAGGTCCTGGGTTCATATCTTCTTCATCTGTAAAATAAAGGAATTTAGGGGCAGCTAGGTGGCACAGTGGATAGAGCCCCGGCTCTGGATTCAGGAGGACCTGAGTTCAAATATGGCCTCAGACACTTAACACTAGCTGTGTGATCCTGGGCAAGTCACTTAACCCCTGCCTCACCAAAAATAAATAAATAAAATAAGGGAGTTGAATTGCATGACCCCCAAGGTCTCTTCCAGCTCTAAATCTGTGATTCTATAATGCTATGGGCTATTTGTCCCTTCTCTGAGTCATTTACTGATCTGATGCTATATATGTCTTTATCTAAATCACTTATAACATTGATCAAGAGAATAGGTCCTGGGACAGAATCCTGAGAAAGGTCCCTAGAGATATAGCAGAGGCATTCTTCTTCCTCACTCAGGTGGACAGTGTGCTCTGACCTGGTGTGCCTTCCTATGTGGAAGTGGAGGAAGATGGCATTTTCTGTTCTCAGTCTGAGTCAGCATGGGACACAAAATCTCTTCCCAAAGATACCAAGGAAAAGCTGAGGCCTTGAAACTGCTGGTAGCAGGACCAGCCTCTGGAGAATTGTAGATGGAGTGGAGTCGACCTTTGAAAGCCTCTGCTATGGGGCAGCTAGGTGGCACAGTGGATAAAGCACTTGCCCTGGATTCAGGAGGACCTGAGTTCAAATCTGGACTCAGACACTTGACATTTACTAGCTGTGTGACACTAGGCAAGTCACTTAACCCCAATGAACTCACCAGGAAAAAAAAGTAAAACTCAGTAAAGGGAGAAAGCCTCTGTTACCTTTCTCCTGCTCTCCTCCATATCACCTCCTTCCTTCTACCTCAGGGGCTTTTCCCTACCTCACAGCCTGAGAGGAGAGAGTGTTCTGCCAGCTATTCATACCTCAGGGCAGTAGTGAGTTACTGAGTCCTATCTTGAAAAGGACAGTACAAAACGATGGTATAAAGTGATCATTATGGCATAAAATGATGCTTTATAAAGGGATTCTGGACACCAATGGGGACTGGGGTAAGAGAAAAGGTACATCACATGATAGAAAGAATACTAATTTGCAAATACTATTGGTATCCATTGGTTGAGGAAATTCATCGTGATTTCCATGTTCAATACCCTCAAATGGCTCACAATTGTATCTAGGATAAAAATATAAAGCTCTCAGCTTGGTTTTCAAAGCCTTTTAGCCAACTGAGGATTACTGTCCTTCACGTATACTGTGGTTCAGTCATAATGGCCTCCTTTTTGTTTTCTACACAGTATTTCAATTCCCTCCATACAAGATGTCCTCTACAATTCCCTCCTCACTTCTATTTCATACAATTCCTAGGTTCTTTCCAATACTTAACTCAGCCTATCATACTGCCCTCAATCACTAATCTATTCATAATTTTGCATCTATTTTGTGCCTATATGAGTGTATATGTGTGTATACATGAGTATATATGAGTGTGTATGCATGTATTATAAATTCTTTAAGTCTGAGATATTTTTGGAAATATGTTAGAGGTCGTATAAACAAAAAGCTTTATCCTGTAAACCCTAGCATCTAGGATTCTTGTTACCATAGTCTCGTTGGACCAAAAAGCTGCTCAACCACATCTATATCTCACTGATTGTGCATCTGACACTGCATATTCAATGCTGGGTTGCCAAGATCCAGAATCACAGAGATTTTGGATTCTGATCCTGTATGTGTTTTCAAGATGATCAAAGAGACAATTAACTGATCTTTTGAGGAGGCCGGACTGTTAAACATTGTAAACGAAATACAGTTTTTGAGGAGAACCCACTTTATTTTGTGCTTCTAGTGTTTTGAAGGAAAAGTCTTTCACCCAAGATTTGGGGTAACAGACAGGAGAGGTGAGAATGAGACACAGTCAGATTAACTCCTTTACTACCAAGTGGGTGACAGAAGTGGGTTGGAGGTGACACAAATGGAATGGCAGCCTGTAGTTGGTCAAAGAGATACTAGTCAGAGTTTTTTTCTTTCTTTTGCTTTTCCAGAATATAGAGGTGACTCTAGTGACAAGCCCAGTGTCAGCATATTTATTGTTTAAATGTTTATCTATGTTTATTTTTAGATACTGTTCACAAACCAAACTGCTAATAATAATCATATTTGTCTAAACCAGGAGGTCTTAGCTTTTGTTTCTGTTATAGATCCCTTTGGCAATCTGGTGAAAACTATGGACTCCATTGAATAATGATTTTTAAGTGTACAGGATGACAATTATTTCAAAATTGTTATCTCTCTGTCTATCATCCATCCATCATCTATTTATCTACCTATCTCTATCATCCATCCATCCATCTCTCTATCTATATCTATCTACCTACCTACCTACCTACCTATATCTAAACACTTAAAGGTTAAGAACCTCTGGTCCAAACCTATAAATTCGTGGCTGTAAATTAAGTAATGCAAAGTTGGCCAATGAGAAAAAAAGATTTTTTTTTCTGGTTCAAGAGTTGGGGCTAAGAGAATTAGAGAGCAAATTTTCTGTAATTTTGATAATTAATGAGAATACTCCAGAGCATACTGCCTAAACTGCCTCTGAATCTGGTAAGATAAAAATTATATGGAAATGAGCCATTTGTAGGCTGAGTATGGGCAGTTAGGTGGCACAATGGATAGAGCACAGAGCCTGGAGTCAGAAAGACCTGAGTTCAAATTCAGACTCAGACACTTACCGGTTGTGGGGCCCTGGACATGGTCCTATTGGCCTCAGTTTCCTTATCTGTAAAATGAGATGGAGAAGCAAATGACAAACCACTTCAGGATCTTTGCCAAGAAAACTCCAAATGTGGTCAAGAAGAGTTGGACATGACTAAAATGAATGAACAACCATAGACTGAAGGATAGGGATTTGGTATGTTTGTCACTAAGTATCGCACTGACACCTTAATTATCTCTACATTTGAGAGCCTCTGTTCAGGATTTTTGAATAAAAAACAATTCTTTTCTCCATGAATATTTTTTTCATAATCAAGTGACTAAACATTATAGGATTCTAAGTACAAAGTGCCGCAAACATTGGGCTGTGTGTTTAATAACATTTGTCAGACTCTTTGTGACCCCATTTGGGGTTTTCTTGGTTGGGATTTGACATTTCCTTCTCCAGTTCATTTTCCAGATTAGGAAACTGAGGTAAACAGACTTAAGTGACTTGCCCAGGGTTACACAGATAGTAAGTGTCTGAGACTGGATTTGAACTTGGGATAAGTCATCCCAACCCCAAGGCCAGCACTCTATCCATTGTGCCACCTAGCTGCCTGCAAAATGGTTTAAAGTAGGGCCAAATCAACAGAAATCTCCCAGAAGGTATTGTGTGAGTTTTCAGACCTCTTCAATCACTCAGGAATTCCTGATACACTGACAGCAAATGATAACAGCATCTGGAAATATATTTCCAGAACCAATTCTGAGGAGGGGTTGATTAAAAAACTTAAAGATATGATAGTTTGAGAAATTTTACCAGTTGAAAAAAATGGAAGTATAACTAAGATGGGGGAGGGGGAAGCTTCTTCAGTACTAGGTTGAAAGAAGTATTCATTTCCTATATCACAAAAATATCAAAGTCCAAGTTGGGGATTTTCTCAGGACAGGACACTTGGCTTCCTGGGGAAGAACCAGCAGAGGTCTGGAGTAGGCAAGTGACAACTACTGATGGCCTAACAGGTATCTGAGCAAAAGTGTGATTTGGTGAAAAGAATCAGAGGAGCTGTTCTTGAATGTGTTTGGTCTCTGAGTACAGAAAAACATGAAATCAAATATCAGGACTTCTTTGAAAATCAAGAGTGACACCATGGCCCTAGGGGAGTGATGAAGCTAACTCCAACTGGCTTATAAGTGCCAACTATTACATTTTCAGAGTGAACATTTCTGCCTTGGAAACTGGCAAATGCCATGAATCCGGGCTTAACATTGTTTTGTTGACTGTCTAGAATCAAGGCAGTAATGGAAGAAAAAATGCAAAAAAATATTAATGATGCAGATGAAACATAAAGTGTATTGTGCATCCATCCCACCCTCATGCCACCCTCCCAGAGAGCCAGTTGTTAAATATTTGCCAGCACACCCTTGAGCATTCCCCTTCCCTGTCCTAAATTCTGAAATAGTACATATGGTAATGCTAGGAAATGTTTAAACTTAAAGAAAGGAAATCATAATACAACCAAAAGAAAACACAGTATGACCCACATGGACATTGACAAGAATGGTCTAAATTAAGGGCATGTGTAGCAAATGTTATGTCAAAGAACAAACATTTGATCTGTAGGTAGTTGCTAGGAAAAAAGCACAAACATCTGGATACAGGGATGAGAACACAATTAGTGACCAACTCAGGAAAACTCAGTATTGACTTTTCTTTTTTTCAGTCTTGCCTTCTAAATCACCTGGTGTGAAGACCACCGAAGCAAAGCAAGGGAACCATCCATTCGAAGCTAGGAGTTTACAGAAAACCTGTTGAGAGATGGAATTGTGGACATGACCATCTGATATGGAAAAACAAAGGAACAAAAGAAGAGAAGTCCAAGCAGTTTGTTCCAAGACCATCATTAGCACAGTGTAAATAAAGTATCACTATTTTCTGCAACAATTGGTGGCCTGTATGGACATGTGAGTTATGCATAAACATGAAAGAGAAATGCAGAAATGGTGTTTGGGTGGCTGAATTTCAAGGAATAGATATCAGGAAATGAAGATGGGGCCAGAGAAGGAGACCATCTTAGGTCTTGAAAACAATAACAAAACCTCAACATAACATGAGTATATAACCATCTGGACTGACAGGTCCCTGTACAGAAGTGATGGTAAAGGTTAAGGATGGGAAATACGCTGCTATATATTGGACAGTGGATTGAAAGTGGCTATTATATTTCAATCATTCTTACAGAGACGTTTAAGAAGAAGACCTTTTCAGCCTTTAATAGGATTAGGACTTGCTGGAATGAATGATAACTAACAACCATATCTGGGATACCTCAGAGTAAGCTTGAAGTTTCCTAAGTAAGAGTTTCCTAAGTAAGTCTATAGTAAGGTGAATACCATGGCTCTGGTATGTCCAGATCCACAAAGTTCAAATGTCAACACTGATGGGAACTAATTCTCATTTATTTAAAGTACTACAAGATATTGTAAGCAATGATGTGATACCCAATATGTGTATGCTTTGATCATGCATGAAGCCTCTGGAGAAGATCACAGTAGCATAGAAGCCAGGAATAACAGCCAAAATCACTAAAGCACTAGTCCTTCAAACTCAGAAGTAACTCCTGAGAATTTTAACTTGGTGGATCTCCAGTGTCAAAAGAATGAAAGAATTCTTTGGGAACAGAAGTTCAGAAAGCAGACCAACATGTTCTCATGGCATGAATGGGATGTGGGATGTGCTCAGGAAGCAACACACAGATAAACCTTATCTGACCATTCCAAGAATGATCTGGTAATGTTCTTTTTTTAAACTTTTTTTTGGTGGGGCAATGAGGGTTAAGTGACTTACCCATGGTCACACAGCTAGTAAGTGTCAAGTGTCTGAGGCCAGATTTGAACTCAGGTCCTCCTGAATCTAGCTGCCCCTTTGTTCACTGTGCCACCTAGCTGCCCCTGGTAGTATTCTTTTATCTGAGATAGAATACCTCTGAAATTGTCTGCAAGAACTGTTGATCAATGGCACAACCACAGAGTCTAGCAGCCCATATGCATGATGTGTCATAGTTATATGGGGGGAAAATGGGGAGATACAAATTTGTGTATGCCATCAGATGCTTGAACAAAAGAACTAAAGTGTACTAGTACATCACACCAAAAGAAAAAGAAACCCAGCACTGTCTATTACTTTTTCCCTGTGATAGTCATGAACCTCATTCCACCAAATCTCAAAGATTCCTAATTAATTATAAGAACATAATTATATATCTGTTTTAAAATGTAAGGCTCATGCTGTTTTCTAACATCTGTGCTTTGGTGTTTAGTCACCTGGGAATTACTGAGCACTTCCTCCAAAGTGATGCTTCTTTGTTTCACACTTAATGTTTTCCATAATATTTAAGTATGCAGTTTTTCCCAAATGGTATTTCCTCTATCTCTCTTAGATAGCAAGGTGAATACCCTTTTGACCACATCGGTGTGTTTCCTGACAAACATGTTTTTTCCCCCTGCTCTTCATGAGGTGTATCTTATGTGTAATCATAGAATAATAATCAACATCAATGATATGAGGGTATCCCAAAAGTTTTAGTGCCATTTTAAGCTATCTTAAGTCTCTTATAGCTTTCAATCCATGACCTTACCATTCCATGATTCTATAAGAGAATTTAGCTTAGGAGAGATGGGAAGCCCTCAAGTATAACAGTTGGTGGCACAAATGAAAATTTTCCCATAAGGAGGAAAAGGGAGAGATGTGTAAAGAGCCTAGTGTGGTTTCAGAGGAATTCACTGATGAATAAGTAATCAAAAACTTAAAGTTGCACTAAGACCTTTTGGCCACCCTAATGTCATTAAGGGGCAGCTAGGTGGCACAATGAATGGAGTGCAAGGGTGGGCCTGAAGTGAGAAAGAATCATCTTTCTAAATTCAAATCTGGCTTCAGACACTAGCTGTGTCACCTTGGGCAAGTCACTTAACCTTGCCTGCCTCAGATTCCTAATCGGTAAAATGACCTGGAGAAGGAAAAGGCAAACCATTCCAGTATCTTTGCCAAGAAAACCCTGGATGGGGTCATGAAGAGTCAGATATGATTGAAAAATGACTGAGCACAAAGGGCTATAAAATCATGCATCCTCTTTGACCCAGTAATATCACTATTAGGTCAGTATCCAAAAAGAGATAAAAACCAAAAAGTTAAAGGACCTATATGTACAGAAAATATTTATGTCAGCCTTTTTCTGACGCAAAGAATTCAAAATTGAGAAGATGCCTATCAATTGGGGAATGGCTGAACAAATTGTGGGAGGATATTATGATGGATCACTACTGTGCCATAAGAAATGATGATCAGGATGCTCTCAGAAAAACCTTAGATGAGCTGATGCAAAGTGAAATATATTGTATACAAAGTAACAGCAATATTGTAAGATTATCAGCTGTGAATGACTTAGCTATTCTCAGCAATACAATAATCCAAGACAATTCTGAAGGATTTATGATGAAAAAGGCAATCTATCTCCAGAGAAAGAGCTGATGGTGTCTGAATACAGATTGAAGCATAATTTTTAAAAGTTTATTGTTCTTGAGCTTTTTGTCTGTTTTCTTTCACAAACTGACTGATATGGAAATGTTTTGCATGACTACACATGTATAATTTACATTGAATTGCTTGTGTTCTTAAGAGGGGAGTGGGGAGGGAGGAAGGAAGAGAATTTTGAGCACAAAATTTTTAAAATGGATGTTAAAATTGTTTTTACATGTAATTGGGGGAAACAAAATTATAAATAAATGGAACAAAAGAAAAATGAGCAACAACAAACATCATTAATGTCAATAATTGATATAATACTTTGCATAGGACTCTGCAGACATCTCACTGCCACACAATAATCATGTGAGGTGAATACTATAGACATTATTATTCCCATTTTGCAGATAAGGAAACTGAGGCTCATTACTTCTCATATCTGGAAGTGTCATAGACAGAATTTAAACTCAAGCCATCCTGATTTAAAGTTCTATCTACTTCATCATGATGCCCCATATTTCTATTATAGCAATTAGAACTACAAAGGTCCTTAAAGGTTTTCTAATCTGATTTCCTTGTGCTCCAGAGAAGGAAATGGAAGAACATAAAAATAGAGCTGGGATCAGAATATGGGACCTCTGACTTCAAATGCAAGGTTATCTTCTTCATACCATACTGGTATCAAAAGTTTGATGTAGAAAACAGATCCTGTTCTTTTTACTCTGTCTAAATAGCCAACTCCAAGCAACCCCCTTCCTCTTTTCTCACTTTCTATCTGTCTCTTGGGCTACCTTGAGCATAAACTTAACTAAAGCATTACAGCTAATCAGGTACAGATCATATTTCGCATTTTATCTAGTCATCTACCATTTTGCCATCAATGTCCTCTCTACCATCTTCTGTAGGTCCATTAATTAACACTACCAATGTTCAAAGGTTCTAGTCAAAGGTATATTAATTGACTTCTCTATAGATTAAATCACCATGACTATGACTGAAGCTATACCCTTGCATGACCACCATACATACATATATACACATACATATGCACACACATATGCATGTGTTTATCCATTATATATATATATATATATATATATATATATATATATATATATATATATATATACATATACACATATAGCTATAAATATACCTATAGACATCTTAGTTCAGTTTTATACCTGGAAAGACAACCAGTAGATTGTAGCTGAATCTTGAAGGGAGCTAAAAAACAACAACAAAAAAAAAACCCAAGAGGCAGAAGGAAGAGGAAAGAGCAGTCTAGGCCAAGGGGACAGCTAGTAAGTATAAAGCTTCAGTGGTGGGAGATGGAGTATCAGGTTTGAGGAATTGCAAGTAGGCTGGTGGACTAGAGTCAGAGATACAAGGAGAGGAGTAAAGTATAAGAAGACTGGAAAGGAAGAGGCTAGGTTATGAAGAGCTTTAAATGTCAAACAAAAAAGTATATATTCAATCCTTGAAGTAATAGGGCACCACTGCAGCTCATTAGGTGAGTTGGGGATGGGGTGGGGAAAAGGGGACATTATCATCTGTAAGCTTTAAAAAAATCAACTTTGTAACTAAGTGGAAGATGGATTGAAGTGGTAAGAGACTTGAGGCAGGAAGACCAGTTAGAAGACTTTATTTTATTATTGGTTTCATTGTTAATACATCATATATTCAAAATGTTAATTTTAATCCTATGAGATATTTATGTAAATGTACAGAGAGACAGAGACAGAGAGAGAAACCACTATTGGCAAAGGCTGTTTCTCCACTGTATTTAACTTATTCTGAGTAGAAATATGCCTCTGCATAGATTCTACAAACTGGTTCTAATTTTTCACTCTTAGAGAAAATAGAACAATACCTTTTCTGCACATTCTTCATATGATTAAAGATAGATATCATATCTCCAGTATGTCTTACACTATCCAGCTTAAACATCACATATTCCCTTATTGAGTATCTGGTTTAAAGTTTCCCCACTACCTCATATGGATATGATCCAGTTTTTCAATGTCCTTTCTAAATATGTCACCCAGAATTGAACATAATCCTCCAAATGTGTTCTGACCAGGTCAGAGTACACTTCTCTCATTTTAAATGCTATATTTCTATAAATACTCCCTAAGATCACATTAACCTCTTCCCTGTTGACTCATATTAAACTTGAAGTCCACTAAAACCTGTAGTTGTGTCTGTGGGTATGTTTTCCACAACAGCTACTGTCTAGCCATGCTCCCTCAATCTTGTGTTCATGTAGGTGATTTTCTGAAGCCAAGTGCAGGGCTAGTCACTTGTGCTCATTAAATTTCATCTTCTGAGGTTTAGCTCATCTCTCCAGCCTGTCAAGACCTCTTTGGATCTTTATTTTCTCATCCAATGTGTAAATTATACCTCCCAGCTGTGATATCTCCAAATTAATGAGTGCATCATTTATGCCTTCATTCAGGTCATCTATACAAATGCTGAACTGAACAAAGTTAGTACCAAGGTTAGGGAAAAGCCCACAAGAGTCTTTCCTGGTTCATGTGAATTTATTATTCATCATTCTTTGGGTTTTTTAAATGAACAATAACTACCCTGCTCTTGAAGGGCTTTCTATCTAAACAACCTAGTGGAAAAAAACTGAGATATTTAAAAGTCAAGGAGGAGGGGAATGGTGGGTATGGAATACTATATATCAGTCTTTTTCAATATGCTGGTTAATTTTAGTGAACTGCATTTCTCCCCCCTCCCCCATCCATCTCTTTTCTTTATTGTAAAGGATGGTTCTTTGATTCATTGGGAAATAAAGATTACATAAAAGCAAACAATATCATTAACATTTTTCTTAAAAGCCAAAGATTATAGGAGTTATAGGTAATAGAGACTACCTCCCTCATTTTACAGATGAAGAAAATGATTCAAAAGGTGAAGTCAATTACATGAGTGTCATCCCAGTCATTGTCCTGGTCTGGCTTCTCTTCTCTCTATACTTTTTCCTTTAGTTAACTCATCTACTCCAAAATTGAAGCATTCTTTTCCCCAAACCCAAACCTTTCTCCAGTTTGCTCTGTTTCTATTAAGGGTTCCACCAAAGCCCATAGTTACCTAGATTTGAAAACATCATTTTAAACTATCTTCAACTCTATCCTCTCCCTTCACTCCAATATCCAATTAGTAACCAGGTCTTATCAAGTCACCCTCAGTGACACCTCATTTTTGTGTCTTTTTCTCTACTTACACTGTCACCACTTAATTCAATTGCTTATATTTTCCACTTTGACTGTTTGAGTAGTAAAAGGAGGGAGGTGTACTATGTGATATCTATACTTCCTATAATCCTTGGCTTTTAAGTAATAAATGTTAACCGCATATTTTGCTTTTATATAGTCTGTATTTCCCAATGTGGCACTCCCCCTTCCATTCTACTTCCAGACTCTTAATGATTCTTCCTGTCTCCAGTCTTTCTCACTTCTAATTTATTTTTCACACAGATGCTAAGATAAACTTTTTATTGTATAACTTGTCAACTCTCTTATTCTTTTATGGCCTCATCATCCTGTAAGATCTCATCAGCCTGGGAATTCTGCCATGATGGTATCTTGGTGTCACAAGAATTGTCCTAGTCTGTTTCATTGTTTCCTTGGAATAGTTATTCATAGAATTTAGAGTGAGAAGGGAGATCATATAGTCAAACCTGTTCACTTTACAGAGGCCCAAAGAGAAAAAATTAGTTACCTACAGTCACACTATTTTAAGTGGCAGAGTTGGGATTCAAGCCTCTACCTCTTAACATCCACAGCTTCCTTCAAAGCAATACTTCGATGCCATCTACTCCATAAGGTCAATCTCCATTCTTTGAGTTGCTATTGCTTTCTAGAAATTACTTTGCATAACTTGTATGTCTGTTGTTCATATTGGATCCATCCCCTTCCCATTCCCTCCTCATCCCCCATTCATGACACATATGTTTTGTTCCAGTAAAATATGAGTTTAATTTTTTTCATTTGGGGGGCTTTTCTATCCTTAGCACCTAGTACAATGTTTGCACTTAGCAGGTGCTTAATTTGGGTTAAATTGAATTGAACTGAACCCAAGATTGAAAATCCCAAACTCATTCCATTAATGATTCAAGGACTCAAATGCTGAGTGTGGTTTTAAAGGCAGAATGAGAGCTGAGTGATTCTCTATCTGAATTTCAAGAAATATCTCCCCAACACTGAAGTTAGATGGGGCAGATGGAGACTGAAAAAAACAGATGTTGAACTCAGAAATGGTGCTTTTTACTACTGAAGGCAAAACAAGTTGGCAGGAACTTAGTATCAAAAGCAGGAAATATCAGAAAACACTTGCTGCCCATTTGGCTCCCAAAGCATGAGGCAGCTGTCTCTGTGACCCAGGCTACTTTCTGGGATCAGTTAAAAGTCTTTCTTTTTCAGCACCTGAAAGGAATGACTTCATTGCAGGCTGCTTCTACATCAGAAGCATTTGAGATTATTTATAGACTTGACAATGTTATTTTAGCTAATCTATAGGATCCTTCAAGGAGTCTGAAGGATAAATCTGCCACCGCCCTAATTCAAGACCTCATTACCTCTTCCCTAGAATTAATGCAAAAGCTTCCTAACTGGTTGGTCTCTCTGCTTCCAGTTTCTCCCTTCTTTAATATAACCTAGAATGGTTAGCAAGCAGACTACATTTCCTAAAACACTTCTGTCTGTTGATGTTTCTCTATTTCCAGATTTCTACTTCAATTACTATTCATCTTTTGAGTCTTGAATCAGATGTCATCTCTGAGAGAGAGAGAGAGAAAGAAAGAGAGAGAGAGAGAGAGAGAGAGAGAGAGAGAGAGAGAGAGAGAGAGAGAGAGAGAAGAGCAAATGCACAGAACACTTCACAAAGCATCTCCATGTGGAGGGAGCAGATGGTGTCTCCTTGTGAAGGATGCTAGGAAGCTGTTTCTGGGAGAATCATATAAGGGAAGTGCCCAGGAGAAACTGAAGCATGCATACGTAGACATTTGTTAACTGGTTTTCGTTAATTAACCATGTGATAAAGAGACTCTCTGATTGGTTTTGGAGGCACTAAAAAAAATGCTGGATGACTTCCTTTGTTGTTCTTTCTCTCATTATCCTCAATTACACTGAGGTAGTATGATGGCCTGTAGTGAGAGACTATGCTGTAAAGGCAAAGGCTGTGGGGCTTTCCCTTTTGAGCTAATATGACCCCTGAGAAAGAGAGACTTCTTGGTCTTTTTCATTTGTCCTGTTCCATTCCAGGTAAAGGGAATGAAGCCTCCCAGACCTTGGGAGTCCACATTTCCCCTCAGGACTCCCACTGGGTGTAGCCACTCATCTCCTCATGATTCCAGGACACACTTAGGAGTTCAGCCCAGGCCTTTTATACTTTCATTGACTTGAGCCTCGTACTGGCTGTGTTCCCCCCTTTTTTGTAGATTCTTCTTCACAGTACCTCTCACACCTGTTTAATCTTCTGTTTTTGTTTTTTGTTTTGTTTTTTCATACCAACCAGCCTAGTTCAGATCTGTATTGTTTCACACCTCCCATATTGTGACACTCTGGTGTATCTACTTCTTTTTTTGGGGGGGGGCAGGGCAATGAGGGTTAAGTGACTTGCCCAGGGTCACACAGCTAGTAAGTGTCATGTGTCTGAGGTCAGATTTGAACTCAGGTCCTCCTGAATCCAGGGCCAGTTCTCTATCCACTGTACCACCTAGCTGCCCCTGGTGTATTTACTTCCAGGTTCTCTCTTCCTTAAACTAATTTTCATGCTATGGCCTTGAGATTCTTCCTTATGCATTTCTCCCTGAATATGTGATTACTCTGCTTAAGATTGTTTGGTTCTTTCCCTAGAACACAGGCTTAAAAGTCCCTACTAAGGAAAGTATAAATTGCCTATCCATTATTTAAAGCTTCCTACAATATGACTACAAGCCATATTTCTAGCTTATCTCATACTGCCTCTTTTCCTTTACTCTTAGAACCCTCAAAGCACAGCTCCAATGCCACCTTTTTCATGAGGATTTATTTGCCCACTTTCCTCCATGTATTCCCCCATATTGTTGTTTGTCCTTCATTCTCAAAGAGGGCCATGACAGATGTCATAACTTGCACTGAATTGGATTTAAGTGAGGGAGGACTGTGCAAAGTCACCAACCTCACTCCAGTGCCATCTGGGTCCAGTGACAAGATATGCATCAGGATGACTGGAGGTGGCCCCGGATGTTTCAGGCAATTGGGGTTAAGTGACTTACCCAGGGTCACACAACTAGTAAGTATCTGAGGTGAGATTTGAACACAAGTCTTGGGCCAGCATTCTATCCACTGTGAAACCTAGCTGCTCTATGTATTCCCCTATATCTACCTCCTGAAATTACTTTGCATTGTTTTATACATGCTGTGTATTCATTTATCAGTGTACATGTTGTACCTCCTCAGGAGAATGTAAACACCTTAAGAGAAGGACATTTTTTCTTGTCTCTATACCGTAGGGGTGGAACATAGTACTTTCTTCATATTAAATATTTAGCAAATGTCTATGGAACTGGACTGTGTTTTCACCTTTATTGTTCAAACCAACCTACAGACCTAGAACAGATGCAACTTCCACCTCTATAAAAATCTTTTCCTCTCTTCCGTTAAGGCCCAATTCACATTCTGCCTCCTCTAAACCTTCTCTGATAAATCCTACAAGTGATCTCTCCCTCCTCCATTTGTTCACAGCCCTTAGCTTGTACTTCCCCTTTTCAATGGTACTCCCCTCCCCCACCATTTTGCCTTCTATCATAATTATTTGAATGCATGTCTGGTCCCTTCTTTTAGACTTTAATCTCCTTCAAGGCAAGATCTGTGTCTTATTTGGCTCTGAATCTTGGGGCCTTGGCTGAGATAGATGTTTAAGAAATGTTTGTTGAATTAAATAGAGCATGTTGTATACTCCTTAACTTTTACAGTTTATGTTATATCACATTATGTGTATAAAATAATAAAGAAATTTCTGCTTTGTAAAAACAGCTGAATGTAGCAGTTTTAGCAATGGACTTGAAGACAAGAAGAACTGGGTCTGACCCCCACTCCTGACATTTGCTAGCCGTGAGGAGACCTATAAGATCCTAACCTCCCTGAACTTCAGCGAATTCTTCTGTAAAGTGGAGGTGATAGTACCTATGGTACCTACCTCACAGAATTGTTATGGGGCTCAAACAAGAAGTGCTTACCCAGCATCAACTCAAAGACCTCCTAGGCAGGGAAGTCCACTGTCTTTCAACTTTTGAATAGCTCTAATTTTTTAGATAGTTTTTTCCCCTAGGGCACCACCTTGCCTTCGGGCAGTGGTGGCCACAGCCCTTTTACCACATTTCATTATCTTGACACACCCCTGATATAAAACCTATATCAACCAGGCTTTGTGAAACTTCCACCCACTGTTCTTGGTTTTGCACTTTTCAGCTAGAGAAAAACAGTCTAATATCTCCTCCACCTAACAGCTTTTTAGATACTTGAAGACAGTTATCATGTCCCTTTCCAACCCCACCCCCTCCCCTGAATCTTCTTCTCTCCAGGTGATATATGACTAATTCCTTCAAACAATGTTCATATTACATAGACTCAAGGTCTAGGTCACTCTCTTCTGAACAGCGACTTACCAACATCCTTATTAAATCATGGTGCCTAGCCCTGAACACAATACTCCAGATGGGGTCTGATGATGACAGAGTACACTGGGATCACCACTTCCCTATTTTAGGAAGGTATGCCATTCAATGAAGACCAAGGGCATAAGAGCTTTTTCAGCTTCCACATTACACCAATAACTCCTATTGAGCTTATCATCTACTAGAAACTTTGGATCCTTTCCTGAGCAACTCCTGTCTAACCATGCCTCCCCGGGAGGAAGCTTTGAGTGCACCTACTTCAGAAATTCAGTGCAACCTCACTACAGTCAAACAACAAAGGGGGATCTCATTCAGGAAGCAGAATGCACTTTATACATCACCACTCCATCCTCTCTACCACATTGATACAGTTTGATGACATTTACTAAGCATTTACTATATATCAGACACTTACTACATATCAGACATTTACTAAGCATTTTACTATATATCAGACTCTGTGCAAAAACAAATAAAAATAAAGACAGTCCCTGCATTCAAGGAGTTTATATATATATATATTTTTTTTTGGGGGGGGGGGAGTTTATATTCTTTTTTTTTTTTTTAGGCAATGGGGGTTAAGTGACTTGCCCACAGTCACACAGCTAGTAAGTGTCAAGTGTCTGAGGCCGGATTTGAACTCAGGTACTCCTGAATCCAGGGCCAGTGCTTTAACCACTGCGCCATCTAGCTGCCCGGGAGTTTATATTCTTACTGGAAGAAGACAACATATATAATGAAATTGGACAGGGGGTAGAAAGTCCAGAGATTTAGGAGCAGGGGACAGAGAGGAATGAAGGCATGAATATGGTTGGTTGGGGTATGTTCCTTAAAAAGGAGGTTCTGGGAGGAGCTGACCAGCCAGAGAAAGGGGCTACATTCAAAATGAGAAGGCCACAGGGAAAGGAGAATTTTCAGGGTGAGGTTGCTGTGGCTATGCTGTGGCATGGTGGAAAAGTCAGGAGAGGAGGCTGGAAATGAATAAAAGAGTGACTATGTCTGACCTAGTTGCTCTGCTTAAAAAGGAGGTTCTAGAGGGAGTTTTCTGAGGAAGAAATCAAAACAATATATAGTCAAGTGAAAAAATGCTCTAAATCATTATTGATTATAAAAATTCAGATTAAAACAACCTTTAGATATCATTTTACACCTATCAGGTCGGTTAAAATAAGTGAAGGACAAAGTGACAAATGTTGGAGGAGATGTGGGAAAATTGGGACACTAATTCACTGTTGGTAGAACTATTTTGGAAAGCAGTCTGGAATTACGCCAAAAGAGTTATAAAACTGCCTATACCCTTTGACCCAGAAATACCACCCCTAGGTCTATTTCCAAAGATGACTAGGGAAATGGGAAAGGGACCTATATGTTCTATAATATTTATAGATGTTCTATTTTTGCTGGCAAAGAATTGGAAATTGCAAGGATGTCCGTCAACTGGGGAATGGCCGAACTAGTTGTGGTATATGCTTGTGACAGAATACTACTGTGCAATGAGAAATGATGAGCTTGATGATTTTAGAAAAACATGGATAGATCTGCATGAAATAATGAAGAACAAAACAATGTTGTATACAGTGAAAGCAATATTTTTATCTTAAAAGTATTTTATTATTTTCCAGTTACATGTAAAGATAGTTTTCAACATTTGTTTTCATAAGATTTTTAGTTCCAAATTTTTCTCCCTTACTCCCTTCCCTCACTCCTCCCCAAGATAGAAAGCAATCTGATATATGTTTTATATGTACAATCACATTAAACATATTTTTGGGGGCAGCTAGGTGGCACAGTGGATAGAGCACCAGCCCTGGATTCAGGAGGACCTGAGTTCAAATTCTGCCTCAGACCCTTAACACTTAGTAGCTGTGTGACCCTGGACAAGTCACTTAACCCCAATTGCCTCACAAAAAAAACCCACAAAAAAACATAAAACATATTTCTGCATTAGTCATGCTGTGAAAGAAGAATCAGAACAAAAAGGAAAAACCTAAAAAAAGAAAAAAACAAAAGTAGAAACAGTATGGTTCAATCTGCATTCAGAACCTACAGTTCTTTTTTCTGGATGCGGAGAACATTTTTCATCATGAGTTCTTTGGAATTGTCTTGGACCATTGCACTTCTCAGAAGAATTAAGTCTATCACAGTTGATAATCACACAATTTTGCTGTTCTTGTATACAATGATCTCCTGGTTCTGCTCACTTCACTCAGCATCAGTCCACTTAAGTCTTTCCAGGTTTTTCTGAAATCTGCCTGCTCATCATTTCTTATAGTAACCATTATATTCATATAAGACAACATGTTTAGCCATTCCCTAATTGATGGGCATTCTCTCGATTTCCAATTCTAGCAATTTTGTTTTAAGAACAACTCTGAGTTTAACCCCCATTGCCTAAAAAAAAAAAAAAAAAAAAAAGAACAACTCTGAGTGACTGTCATTTTAACTATTATAAATACCCAAATTAACTACAAAGGACCTATGATGGAAGATGCTATCTTCATGAAGAGAAAGAACTGATAAGTATAAGTATGTATAGAATGGAATATGTATGTGTATGTGTATATGTGTATGTATGTATTGTGTATGTGCATAGATGTATATGTGTATGTATTTATATGTATATGTATGTGTGTGTATATATACATACACATACATATTTGTGTCTAATGCTAGCTAGGGAAGGGAAGGAGAAAAGGGAAAATAAAAGAGTTACATGATAACTTTATTATATATTTAAAAGGAATAACAAGTCGTACATAATAAATTTGCCATTTCATGTGCAATTATCTTTTTTTTTTCTATTTTACTATGTTATGGAAGTGCTTGTCTTATTTCTTAAATTCAGAATAAAATAGATAAAATTTTTTAACAAAAGGTTCTAGGAGGAGCTGACCAACTGGGAAAAGGGCTAACCCATCTCCATTACTCTGCCTGCTGATTCCACTAGCTGTTTCTTATTTATACATGACACTATCTTCTACCTCTCTGTTTTGCCCTCCTCTCTTCTACCTGGTAGACTTGACAGTTTCCTTTCAAAAAACAGCTCAAGTGCCTTAGTTAGTACCTTCTTCCTCTTGAAATTACTTCTTAATTGTGAATGACTTAGCTATTCTCAGCAATACAAAGATCCAAGACAATCCCAGAGGACTAATGATGAAACTCACTCTCTGCCTCCAGAGAAAGAATTGATATTGATTGAATACAGACTGAAATATGCTGTTTTTCACTTTCTTCCCCCCCCCCCTTTTATTCAAGTCTTGTATGACTAATATGGAAATGCTTTACCTAAAAAAGAAATGACTTCTTAGTACTTTGTATTTACTTATCTGTGGATATGGACACCAGAAGAAGATAAGCTCCCAGAGTTTAGGAAACATTTGGATTTAGGAAATTTTAGAAAATTTAGAAAATATTGGTTTTGTTTTTTGCCTAGCATCTAGCAGAATACTTGTATACAGTAGACATTTAATAAATGTTTGGTGAATTGAATTACTAGATAAACAACTTGCAGTGTATGCCCAGTTGAAGGTGGGCCAATAGAAGAAGAGAAAAAAAAAATGTTATTTTCCAGTCATGCTTCCTTCCCTAAGTGATTTCCCAGAAAACAAAGAATATACTACCAATGAGCCTCCCTTTGATCAAAACTCTGCCCTCTACTTTACTGGAAGTGACCAATTTCATTACTAGCTTTGAAGTGTGTGGAGAGATGTGTATTTCTATGAGTCTGGTTCATGTTTAGTCAACAGGAAATTGAATTCCCTTTGAAAATCTAAACAGGTTACCACTGCTTCCCCAGACAAAGAGTTCATTAATATGTAAATACTTGTCTGCAGCACAGATAACAGCATTTTCTTTGAGATCTTTTGATTCCTCAGCCCAGCTTCTGTGAATGAAGAGGTTTCCCTTCTCAAGCAAAAGAACACAACTATGGGCATTACATTGCCAGAAACAGGACACTGAAGGACCCTTGAAAGGACAGTACTCACACCTTTTAAAATGTAGGTTTCCCTAACAGTTGCTTCAGTCTGACAACTGAATAAACAGGTTTACAAAAAGCCACAGTGAATTTTTATTTTGATATTTCTCTAGTGTCTGGGGCCAGTTTAATTTCTGACTGTCTGACACAAGTGGGATATGCTTTCAACCCCCCCCCCCCCCCCCCCCCCCCACCCCCCCCCGGGAAACTAGCCATTAAAATTCAATCAACATTCTTAATTCAGTAGAAAAGGCCCAATGGGTATTTTCCCAATGGGAAAAGGATCCCAGCTAAATGAGGCCCCTGGCATCTAAGAGGGTCCTTTCTCCTTTTTTCCCCTTAAAATATTTGCTACTGGTGAGTAAAAGGTTAATTATAAGAACAACTGTCAGGCTATTTAATGTCTCACCTCTTAAAGTCAGGTTAAGTGAGTGTAGATCAGCCTCAAAAGCTTTATGCCATTCTTTTTAAAAGACATAATAGAGTGTATGTTCTTTAGACTTTGAAAATGCCTATAAAATAAGTTATATGATAATAACACCTATGTTGGGCAGATACTACACATGGACAATAAGTTGAACCTACAGATGAATAGGAAGAAGAGAATGGGCTGAATTGCCTTCAAGAAATAGTTTGCTGTTATTTGTCCTTCATTCTCCATGGGTGATTTTTTTTTTAAGTGAGGCAATTGGGGTTAAGTGACTTGCCCAGGGTCACACAGCTAGTAAGTGTTAAGTGTCTGAGGCCGGATTTGAACTCAGGTCCTCCTGACTCCAGGGCCGGTACTCTATCCACTGCACCATCTAGCTGCCCCTGTCCTTCATTCTCAAAGAGAACCATGACATTGGGGTGATGCCATGACTTTCACTGAATTGGATTTAAGTGAGGGAGGGCTGTGCAAGCTTAACAGCTTCACTCTCTCCTCCAGAGTCATCGGGATCCAGTGGCAAGATATACATCAGGACGACTGGAGATGGCCCTAGATGTTTAAGGCAATTGGGGTTAAGTGACTTGCTCAGGGTCATACAGCTAGTAAGTGTCTGAGGTCCTCCCAACTTCCCGGCCAATGCTCTGTCTACTGTGTCACCTAGCTGCCCCAAGAAATTTTGTAGTTTCTTTAATGACCCCCAACCAAGCTTCTCCCTGAAACAAAGACCCTTCTTTGTAACGATAATCTTTCAGTATAGCTGTATGAGTATGAATCATGGAATATCAGTTTCCAAGAATTTAAGCTGGGAGCATGGGGGAAGGGAGTCACCCAAAAGCCAACCTCTGTTGACCACATATTACCACTGAAGAACTACAAAAACACTAAAAAGGAAGTCAGAGGTATGTGTGACTAGACAAGAAGATGACTGAGGTCACACGGGAAGAATAATCCCCACAATAAACCTCCAGCAGGTTAGGTAGAAGCCTGGTAGAGAATTTACAGGAAAATGTGGACAAAAAGATGGCCTGCATGAGACAGGTGGTGATGTATAGCATTGGGAAGAATATCCAGGTCCCAGATGGATCAGAGCATGAAATAGAGCAGAAATCCTTTGAATTTGGAGTAGCCATCTTTCTTAGGTAAGGCAGATTCATTGGAGGAGCTTCCTAATGCTTATTTTTTCCCTAATACTTATATACTTCAAAAGAGTCTAAATGAAAAATTAATACATTCATTCTCAAGTCCATTTTCTAATTTGTTGCCTCGTAGAAATCTCTCTAGGTTTATGGACTTTATATGTTTGACACTCCATTTGCTGGCACTAAATGCATAGTACATTATTTTAATTCAATCCATTGTATTTGATCAAACATTTATTAAGCACTCACTATGTGCCAGGCTCTGTGCTATTCACTGGAGACACAATGACAAATGATACAGTACATGCTTGTCCTCAAGGAGCTTATTTTCTATTGGGTGGGGGGATAGATGAGAGAACACACAAATAAACATAGTATAAGAAAAATTTAAGAGAGAAAAAGAGGGTGGAGGATGGATTAAGGTTAGATTAAAAAAAATTAACATGCTACATTTGATAGGGAAGTCATGTGCTAAAAACATTTCTTATTTTCTTTCTTTCTTTTTTTTTTTAAACTGACAGATCCTGAACAAAAGATAAGCAAATATATTGAATCTGCTTTGAGGCACATGACCATCTTTGTTTTTTTAAGAGCTTAAAAAAATGGATTTAATTTGGGTGACTTTAATTTATGAGGTGAAAGGAGGACTCCCACAGCTTATCTAACCCCAGCAGAAAACAGGATTATTGAAGTTTAGGGGGAAAAAAAAAACACAACCCGAAAACCATTCCTCTCAGCCAGATGCAACATGGGCAGGAACAGAGATCAGAGAAATTTATATTAATCCTTCAATTTTGCTTGCTCTCCCCACTGTTAAGGGAAAGTAGGAGAGAGGAAGAATTCACTTGAAGTATGGCTTTAAAGACTGGATCTCCCTTGCCTATATTCACTCAGCACAGTTTTTTTTTTTGTTTGTTTGTTTGTTTGTGTTGGTTTTTTTTTTTAAGTAGAACTAACAAGGTCGACCAAAAACAACCTGACCACTGATAGGTTTTTTCTTTCTTTCCTTTTCCTCTTATTTCTTCTCTCCCTCCTTCCCTTCCTTTCCTTTTCCTTTCCTTCCTCCCTTCCTTCTTCTTTCCAGCTTTCTCTTTTATTTATACTACTACTACTATTATTAATTATTTGTATATCGGTTTTCATTTTGGAAACACACAAAGGAAGAAATCTCTTATAATGGCTGGATTCTTTTAGTTTCAGCACTCTGGAGATAAACAAGGATGATCTATCCCCCCTTTCAGCTCCCTCCTTTATAAATAACAACCAGACTGAGGCTCCTCACTCTCCTGCTTCTTGATTGGGGGGGGGGGCGGCGTGTTGTGAGAGAGGAGAGAGAGGGAACCTGGCCTGCAACCTCTAACAGCTGCAGCTCAAAGGAACAGTAAAGGGTCCAAAAGTAGGGGGGAGGAGGAGGGGTGCAAAAAGTACACAGCAGTCCCAGGCAAGAGAACTGTTAAAATGGGTTTGCTTCATCAGCTAAAAAGCAGTCATGTTCTTTCCTGGTTGGATGTTAGCTCATAGTACTGGATTAGTATTGCCCACAGCGATAAGTCCTGGGCTCCTGCCCACGCAGCAGGCAGGCTGCTTCTCTGCCAGCAACATGCTTTTAATAAAACAGGATGTTGTCATATTACCAAGCACAGGTCCTGAAAATGAGATCCCACTCTGTGTATACTCTCCCCTCCTCAACAAATGCTGCCAGCATTTCCTTATTCGACACTGAAAAGAAAACCCAGTTTGGCTTTCCATAATCCCATTCCCCCACCTCCACTCCCACCCCCATCCTCCAGAATTAATGCCACTTCACACAGGTGTCCACTGAATATTTACGGATGGACGCCATTCCCTGTGATTCCCCAAAGCTCTCTGTTCATGTTTAACTCATGGCATCAATTAGGTTTTGAGAGATGTGGTACCTTGCAATTCAGAACGTGTATTTCAGCTTTTCTGCAGGCAGCGACCTTGACAGCCAAGGAGTATGAATTTTAAAATGAGGATCTCACATTCAAAGCATTAATGCTTTTGTACACCAGCTTTCCTCAGCAGGCTATAATGTGGCATGCCAATCCTGGCTCTGAACCCTGACTTACATTTCAAGTGCGATGAGTTTTAGCATTTTGAGTAGGTTTTTGCTCTGCTTTTTTTCCCCACTTCTTTTTTTCCCCCACTTGAAGTGGAATGGAATATTTTCCATTTAGGGTAGCAGCTTCCAAAATCTTTCAAACTGGAATCTGACAGAAAGACAAAACAAACGGATGAGGTCCAGGGGTGCCCCCTTATAAACTATAGCCCCTTTTGAGAAACATAGCTGGAGATGGCCTGCCCTTTCTTTCCCCCAATCCTTCCCATCCCAAATTGGAAGAATTTGGATCAGGATGTTCTGAAGGAGGGTTCACAGGCACCCTCAAGAATTCTTTTGTTGCCCTGAGGAGGAAGGAATGTGATAAAGTGGTTGGTGACTCAATGGTGTGAGCCAGAAGCAGCTTGGAGTGATAGGAAAAGCATTGGACTTGGCATGTGAGGAGTCTCGAGATCAGGTTGTACTGTTACTTGCTGTTGGAGCCTGGGTATGTCCCTTAAATTCTGAATCTCCACTTCCTCATCTTTAAAATGAGAATTATATTACCATACTACTTAACTTGGAAGACTTTTGTGAGGATCAAATGAGATGAAGTATTTGAAGCAGTCTGTAAACCTTGAATTGCTACCTGAATGTCTGCTATTACCATCATTGTTGTTTTGAAAAGACTGTGAAGAGAAGGGACATATCTCTCAGAAGGCCAATCAGGAGGTATGTGCTATTTTCCTGGAGTATGCATATAGGATGCAGAAGAAGACCTGCCACTCATAAGGGGGAGCCCTTGCTATCCATTCTGCTGATTCACATGGCAACAAGTAAGACTTTCAAAGGAAAGCTGACTACATCCTTATTGCACAGAATCTATGAGCAGGAAACGAAGAGGCTTAGAAACAGTCTTTTTTAAATATTTTTTTTCAGTCTGTAGTTATAACTGTGGAACAGAAAGGAGGGTATAGGAAAAAGTTGATGTGATTAGTTGATGAGCAGAGCCTGATTCTGTGGACCAAGGCTTATCTTATTGGAATTAGATTCCTAGTAAGGGAGAAAGTCTACTTCACGAACATTTTTTTAGCAGATTTGCCACCCTAATCAAGATGGCTTTGAGCTGAATTTGGAGGAAGGGGAGGAAGAAGAAAAAAATCTCAGGTAAAATGTGAAAGGGGAAAAAAACCCAACAAACCCAGTGGACAATATGGTGGAAAACATGCTTGAGTACAGGTGTATACACTCCCATACTACTTCAAAGATTTTACAAATAATACTTCTCAAAGAAGGCTTTACCACCACTCTATCTGAAGAGCCGAAGACCGATCCTGACCTTGAGACTCATCTGGTATCATACCGATCAGCTCTTGTGACCACAATTGTCTCACATGGTGTTTCATCCTCCCTTTAGAAGCAAATAAGGTCTTCATAAATAAACTCATGGTGGGATGGCGTCACCTAATATCAAACTCTTTCTATTGGAACAAAAGAATTCCTCCTTTTCTCATGTGTGACAACACAATGCTCAATTGATACTTTTAAAAAGTCAAGTGCCACATCTTCCATGAAGCTTCCCCTATTCATCCTAGAAAGAAGAAACCTCTTTGAGTTTCTCATAGCACTTCATATGGCATGCACTTTGCTTTCTCTCTTTCTCTCTCTCTCTCTCTCTCTGGGGCAATGAAGGTTAAGTGACTTGCCTAGGGCCACACAGCTAGTAAGTGTCAAGTGTCTGAGGCCTGTCATATGGCTCTCTCTAAGTGGAACTTAGTTCTCATTTGTATTCTATTTCCAGTTGTCTTATATCTTCTTAGCTGATATAGTCCTTAAGGTCAGTGACTATATCTCATTTCATCTTTGTGCTGTCCACCACAGTGCCATACACCTAGTAGATACTTAATAATTTTGTTAAATCAAATTGACTATGAAAAGATCATTGCAAAACTATATTGCTTTCTTTCTCAGGCCTTGAAACTCTCCTTGGTAACTGAGCCAGAATCATTTACTGTAGTGAATTCGTAAATAGGTCTGTTAAGAATGTCCCAATAACAACCAATCTCAAGCAAGTTCTCTTAAAGCCTCGTGTTTTCACAGTGTTCTATATTTTTCAAAGTTCTTTCACATAAGTGTATGCATTAGGGTCACTAGAAGCCGAATTTTCTGCCTCTCATACCAGGTGGATGGTCAGAAGTATGTATGTGTGTGTGTGTGTGTGTGTGTGTGTGTGAGAGAGAGAGAGAGAGAGAGAGAGAGAGAGAGAGAGAGAGAGAGAGAGAGAGAGAGAGAGAGAGAGAGAGAGAGAGAGAATGAGAGCGAGTCAGCATGCAGGAGCATTGTATTTAGAATCAAAAGACCTGGATTTGAATCACAACTCTATTACTCTTTCTCTGTGTGACTTTGGGCAAGACACTGAACTTCTCTGAAACTGCTTCTTCCCCTATAAAATGAAGCATTTGGATTACACCATCTCTAAACACCCTTCCAGCTCAGAAACCTAGGAAACTGTGCCTGGCTCTTTCCACTATAAACTGTATATCAATTCTTCCTTTCCCCTAATCCTTCTTCCTTTTAGCTTTCTTCATCTTCCCCTCCACTTTTGTGTAGAGGAATAAAGGAATTATAAGTTTCAAGGTCAGGAGAATGAATTTCAACTTGAAATGAATGTAGAAATAAATGGCATGATCCATATTAATTTAATCCATATAGGCTTCACCATCCATTTCTAATATAGCCTCAGAATTTGGGTGATGTAACCACTAGTAATAATGATTTTATTTCCAAACTATCACACATTTATCATCTGATGCAAGAGCAATATATATCATCTGATTCAACCAGATACTACTGAATCTCTCCCTCCATGCTATTTGTTAAGATCCACTCCTAAAATGTGGAAAATAAATAGATAAAATAAAGCCTACCCAAAACTTACCCTAGCTCTAGGAAGAAATGAGAGCCCCTGGATTTATATGGCTCAAAAAAAAAGACAATGAAGAATGTATCCAGGCTTTTTTTGGTTTGGCCTTTGATCATAAAGCAAGCAGTACTTTTTCCCCCTCTCTAAGACATGTCAATTCACCGAGAAGCAAAGGGCACAGCCAATGAACATAATAAATAAACAGTGCTTCATATATCCCTAGGAGCATGACCAATTCTGGTACAATGCTATAAGCAAAAGCATAAATGAAAAATAAATGTTCTGAAACAAAAAATACATGGATTTTTTTTTCCATTGCAAGTTTGAGAAGATAGCTAGAACCTGTCAAATGGACTGTTGCATTAAAGCGGGTTTTTCTTATTGTGCCTAGAATAAGAAAACCTGATTAAAAGAAAAAAATGAAGGAAAGTGAAAAATAGCATGCTTCAGTCTGTTCCATCAATTTCAGTTCTTTCTTTGGAGGTGGATAGTATGTTTCATCATTAGTCCTTTGGGATTGTCTTGGATCATTGTATTGTTGAGACTAGCCAAGTCATTCACAGTTCTTCATCAAACAATATTGCTGTCTCTGTGCACAATGTTCTCTTGGTTCTGCTCACTTCACTATACATCAGTTCATACATGTCTCTCTAGGCCTTTCTGAGGTCATCCTGCCTGTCATTTCTTATAGCACAATAATATTCTGTCACCATCATATACCACAGTTTGTTTAGCCATTCTCCAATTGATGGGAATTCATTTGATTTCCAATTCTTTGTCTCCTTTTCTAATCACACATTCCTTCAATGACATCCATTATGCCACTTTTGGCAGGTGGATTTTCTGGGAAATATATTGCAGCCTACTTGTATACAACCATAGACTTTTTAAGTTACCTATAACTTTGATTATTCAGAGACTGATGTTGTAAGATCTTTAACCATGATGGAGATCACATACATTGAAAAGATAGGTTTTTACACTGAAGGGCAGCTTGGGATCATTAAAAGCATCTGAGCATTTCCCCAGTATATCCAAGTCACTTACTACATAACAGTATCTATAGGTCCCTTCTAGGTCAGGGTCACTCAGGAACAAGTGTCACTTTAGAGTATCAAATACAAGATAGCACAGACTAGAGCTATTTTATGTTCTGTAGGTACCATGTTGGGGTGTGCTGGCTCTTGAGAGATAATTGTTCAATTTTCAGTGTGAGGATATATACTTCAGAAATTGGCATATGCTACAAATAAGGGCTCAATTTATTATTTTATTGATTATCTAGGTTTAAGAAAGTGATGAATAAAAAGTTAATAATGCAGATTAAACTTTTAAGTATGTCATGCATGTTTAAAATTTTTAAGTAAGTTTTTTTAGTGATATTCTCCATTTATTACATCACCATAGTATCTTATCCCTTTCCCCTCCCCTCCCAGAGAGTCTTCCCATATGACAAATAGTATGCTTTAGAGAGGAAAAAAAGTCAGCATAATTGATCAATGTGTTGAAAAAATCTAAAAGTGTGTAACACTTTTAGACCTCTCACCTTGATAAAGAGGTAGCTTGGGAGTGTCTTCTCATATCTCTTTGAGTTCCACTTGATCTTTATAATTTTGTTACATTTCCTTTTGATTTTTTGTTGTCATCCTTTTCATTTAAATTATTGTGGTTATCGTGTATAGTGTTTTCTTGCCTGTGCTCACTTGATTCTTCATGATATAGATCATCCCATGCTTAATATATTCACCACACACATCATTTCTTTTCTTTTCTTTTCTTTTTTTGGTGAGGCAATTGGGATTAAGTGACTAGCCCAGGGTCACACAGCTAGTAAGTGTTAAGTGTCTGAGGCCGGATTTGAACTCAGGTCCTCCTGAATCCAGGGCCAGTGCTCTATCCACTGTACCACCCAACTGCCCCGACACATCATTTGTTATAGCAATATTCCATTACATTCATGTGTCATGATTTGTTTAGTCATTCCCCAACTGATGGGCATCTATTTTGTTTCCAGTTTTTAGCTATCATAAAAAGGTCTGCTATAAAAGCTTGGGATATAAGGACTTTGTTCTTATCAATGGCTTCCTTAGGTTATAAGTTCAGTAATGGAATCTCTGTAGTTCAAAGAAGATGGACATTTAAGTCATGAAATCTGCATAATTCCCAATTTCTTTCCATAAAGGCTGTCCCATTTCACACCTCTTCCAATAATGTGCCAGTGTTCATGATCTTTCACAACCCCTTTCATAACAAGCCTTTGGGTTGTTCTGATTTGCATTCCTCCCATGTGATTTGGAACACCTTTTCATATGGTTGTGAATACTTTACAATTCTTCTTTTGAGAATGGTTTGTTCATTAGTATTTGACCATTTATCTATTAGGGAATGGTTCCTCAATCTGTGTTGTATATAGGTGTAATATATTATAGACACATATATGTAATATATTATACACACATAAATACAAAGTCCTTATCAGAGAAATTTGATACAAAGATACTCCCCCCTCCCCATTTGACCACTTCCCTTCTTATCCTAGGTACATCAATGTTGCCTGTGCAGAAGCTTTTTCAGTTTCAAGTTCCCTCTTCTGCTGTAAACACAGTATTATGTTACTTCTATTACTTTAGTCTTTTTTAAGGTGGTCCTCTTCCCACTGGCTATCTTCCCATTGCCCTTGTTCCCTTCTCATTTGATATTTCTCTTTCCTCTCCTCCTCTTCAGTCAGTAATATCCCATATTTTTTTTGGGTGGGGCAATAAGGGTTAAGTGACTTGCCCAGGGTCACACAGCTAGTAAGTATCAAGTGTCTGAAGCTGGATTTGAACTCAGGTCCTCCTGAATCCAGGACTGGTGCTCTATCCACTGTGCCACCTAGCTGCCCCCATATCCCTTAGCTTTTAAAATTCATTTTGTGCATCTCCTTCTCTTAGCATCTATCTTCTCTCTCTCTGTTTACTTTAGCTCTGTATCCTCTGATTCATGACTCTCATATTTATTTAGTCGCTTTTTTTTTCTGTATTCTTCATGCTATCAAAACTTGCAATGTCTCCATTCAAGGGTCTCCCCTCTGCCACTGCCTTGGAAGGCTCATCCCATTGATTCCTCTTTTCCAATGTGCCTTATTTCCAGAGCAATGACTATCATTGTCATTGTTATTATTATTATTATTATGCCAACTAACATTTACATAGCACTTACTATGTGTCATGCACTATACTAAGTGTTTTGCAAATATTATCTTATTTGATCTTCACAACAACCCTGGGAGGTAGGTGCTATTATTATCCCCATTTTACAGAGGAGGAAACTGAGGCAGAGGTTAAATGACTTGCCCAAGGTCACATAGGTAGTAAATGTCTGAGACCAGATTAGAATTTGAATCTTCCTGACTTTAGGTGTAGCATTCTAGTCACTGCATGTCCCTGATTATTCAGTCCACCAATAATCTATATTATTATATTATTATCTATATATTCTTTCCAGTTGACTTTTCCCCCTATATTTGCCTGGAGATTTCCTCCTCCCTGTGTCCATGCTCTCCAACTCCTCCAGATTACAGTTGTTCCCTGAGGTTCCAACTCTTCCAAAGACAAGTAGACTTTTTAAACATCAAATTCCCCAGCCAGTGTAAGGTCCTCATCTCCCTTCAGTCATAGGAACATTTATCAGTGGAACCTTACCTCCTACCTTGAAAGTAGGGCCTCCTTCCTTTCCCTCTCCTTTTCAGTATTTCCCTTTTCCTCCTCATCCATGCCCCTGTAGGTTCTTCTTTTGCTAAGACCACAGAGGTCACCTTCCCCTTGTTGCTGACTTTTGATTTGACTCTGGTATGTCACTCACCCTATTACCCACCCTCCTTTTATGAACCCTCCCATGTAGTAATATAGTCCTATAAAAGAAGCATTCATGTATAAGCAAGGTGTCACCAGGTTCTGTCTATAATCCCCCAGGTTCATTTCTTCACCATTACTTCTACTGGATTTCTCTGCCTTTTGTGCATTTAGAAAGAAGTTTCTTACCAGTTGCTCTGTTGTTATCACTGTTGTTACTGTCCTTGCCTGCTGCATTTATTTACTCCTCTTGAATTTCTGTTGTTTGGGGGTGTTTGATCTCTTCAGCTCTGCCTTTCTTTCTGAAAATGTTTCAAACTGTTCTTTATTATTGAAGGTGCAACTTTTGTCCCATAAGGTTAAGCTCAGATTTATAGTATAGGTCACTCGGGCTCCTCTTTGGAACACATTATTCCATCCCCCCCTTCTTTTTTTATTGGGTGCATAATAGTCTTGCATTATTTGAATGACCCTTCCTTTGCAATAGATCTTTCCTATCTGCTTATAGAACTTGTTGTTTCTGAACTAGATTGTTAAATATAATCACTATGTCTCTTAGAGCTTGCTGCCTTGGGTTTTTTGTTTGGCTTTTTGTTGTTATTGTTGTTGTTTTGGAGGTGATTTGTGAATTCCTTAAATCAAAATTTCATTTTCTCTTTAGAAGTTTTGAGCAGTTCTCTTCTATTATTCCCTTCATTATGGTGTTATGGTTTTTTGTTTGGTTTTGTCTTTTACTGTTCTTTAGGGAGATCTATGATCCTTAGGTTATCTCTGCACATCCTGTATAATTTAATACATTTTGCTTGTATAGTGAGCATATTTTCTTTTGATGTTAATGAAGGATTTTTCTAGATCATTTTTTGTTTTTACTTTTCTTCTAGGGTGTTCTTCAGTTCTTGTGTATTCTCAATCTATTGATTTCTCCTTTGTTACTTTGGTGAACCTTGCCATTACAGATTCAAGGATTTTTTTGGGAGGTGGTTAAAACATTATTATTCTGCTTATGATTTTTGTTGTGGAGGACATAAATTCTGCACTTAAAATTCTAATTCTCTTTTAAAACACTCCAGAGCAGCATTTTGTGGTTCCATGTTCTCCTCAAATTTCTCCTGGTCCTCTGTCTCATCAAGAGTTGGATTGTTTTCTTCCCTCTCCACCCAACCCCCCCCCCCAAGTATTTATTCATAGATTCCTAAACTCATTTATTAGATCTGGAGGTTATATTTCCTTCTATTGTTAATATTTTTCCTGTTGACTTATCTAATTATGTTCAAGGTGTTTGAGTTTTCTTCTTCCTGAAATCCCTAGCTCTTTAGGTCTTCCCCAACTGCCTTATTTTCTTTATCACTCATTTCCTGACTCCCTCCCCTCAAATATGGCTTCCTTGGGAGCTAGATCTCAGTTTTTCAACCTCCTCCAGCGACGGGCCTTTTATTAACCCAAGACTCTGCACTCAATGACTTTTGGGTGGTCAGAACTAACCCCATCTAGAGGTTGTGCTCTTCCCCTCAGGTGCGGTGGAGAGCTGCACATATCCCTGAATGAACAGTGTCCTGTACATTCTCTCTGTTCTTCAGGGCTCTGCTCCAGCACTGAGATTTCAGAGCCTGCTTTCCCTGACATTCATGCTTCCAGGTTGCAGCCGCTGGTAGACTTTTGCTCCTAAAGACTATGTCCTGAACAAACATGCATGAAATGATGGAGAGCAAAATGAGCAGAACCAAAATAATGTTGTATACAGTGACAGCAATATTGTTTTAAGAATGACTTTGAGTGGGGGCAGCTAGGTGGCGCAGTGGATAGAGCACCTGAGTTCAAATCCGGCCTCAGACACTTAACACTTACTAGCTGTGTGACCCTGGGCAAGTCACTTAACCCCAATTGCCTCACTTAAAAAAAAAAAAAGAATGACTTTGAGTAACTAAGTCATTTTGAATATTATAAACATGCAAATTAACTACAAAGGACTATGAAAAAAGATACTATCTGTATCCTGAGAAAGAACTGATAAATAGAAGTATGCATAGAATGGTATACACACACATTTATGTCTACTTGTAGTCATCTCTGGGGCAGGGAAGGGGGGGGGTGAGAGGGAAGAACATTAAAAAAACTTTAAAAGAAAGTTACATTGGGGCAGCTAGGTGGCGCAGTGGGTAGAGCACCGGCCCTGGAGTCAGGAGTACCTGAGTTCAAATCCGGCCTCAGACACTTAACACTTACTAGCTGAGTAACCCTGGGCAAGTCACTTAACCCCAATTACCTCACTTAAAAAAAAAAAAGAAAGTTACATGATAACATTACATATTGGAAAGAAATAGTACATTGTACATAATAGAGTTGCAGTTTCATATACAAGAATCTCCACCACCACCACCCCCGCCTCCATTCTACTATGTTTTGGAAATGCTTGTTTTATTCCTTAAATTCAGAATGAATTTTTTTTCTAAAAATTCTAAAAAAAGTTTTTTTTAAATAACAAATTTCCATAGTCTGAAGCTGGGTTCTCTACAGCAGTGGAAAGTTGCGGGGAGGCAAGGGGTGGGGCACAAGGGTGTAGAACTGTGTCATGTCCTTGAGTCTGCTAGGGCAGCCTTACTCCTGGTGGGAGGTGGGGGAGGGGTGCTGAATGAGCTCAGGATCACTGAGTGACCTGAGTTTTGGAGGCTTTTTTAAACCTTTTGGATTCTGGATATCTTAGACCACAGAATCAGCTGAAGTTGCTTTATCTTTGGCACATAATTTCTGTTTTGGAGAGGTATGAAAGACTGTGGAATCAAAGAAAATGTCTGGTCCACCATCTTATTATTTATGTGACTCATAAGTTCTCCATATATTTATTTTTAACAGAAAGCAAGTTAAACATTTATCAGCACTCTCCTGGTGCCACCTCACATTGTGTGGGATAGTGATATGTGAACAGTAGGCAACCCAACATATTTTCACCACGTGCTTCCTTAATTTTAAGAAGCTAAGAGTCAGATTCTGCATCCCCTTGTGGTAATGAGATAATAAGAATTGTGGCTTTCTTATATACTTTATGGTTTCAATATCTTTTGAATACAGAACATGATGTCATTTGTGCTTTGGAATGATTCTGGGAAGTAGCTAGAACAAGTATCACTATCACCATTTTTACAGATGAGGAAGTACAGACTAATGTAGGTGATATAACTTTTCAATGGATCATACAGCAGTGGAACCATTTCTTATTTATTTGAAAAGTTACGCACTCTGATGCTTTTTGAATTGATTTCTAATTTTCCCAACTTGCATTATTTTTAGGAAGGGAAGGGGAAGTGAAAGGGGGAAAGGGAAAGAGAAAGGGGGAAAGGGAAGGAAGCAAGGGAAAAGGAAAGAGGGAAAGGAAAAAGGAAAGGAAAGGGGAAAGAGAAAGAGGCAAAGGAAAAGGGGAAAAAGGTGGGAAAGGGAAAGGAGCAAAGAGGGGCAAAGGGAAAGAGAAGAGAACATGTGTTCTTTGAGTCTTTGATAAAAATTGAATGACGATGACCAAGCTAGTTTCTATCTCCAAGATGATTAATATTGTCTTAAAACCCTATTGTTATGTTGCAAAGGAAAAATAATATAAACAAAACATAATTTTGCATTCAGTGGTTCATCACGCATTGCCAATGCCTCAGCAAGATCAACCATAAACCCCAATCCAGAGCTAAACCTCACATATAAACCCACCCCGCTACCTTTCTATATGTGTCAGACACCTGTTGGGTTATGATCCAGTGTCAAAGGTGCAATATTATAGCCATAGCATGATTTCCAAGTCATCTGCGTTCCCTTTCAAATGTTCCAATGAGCACAGGTGACAAACCCTAAACCAAATTCCACAATGGGCTAAACTTGGAAATGTATTCCTTTGGCGTATCCAACCTAGACTGAGCACTGAAAAATATGCTCACTCCATGTTTCACAGAGCTCCCTGGCATTGGGGATCCCACAGCTGCTCTGCATGTGGAAGAGAAATGTCATCCGAGGAGCTCGGGGACACTTGCGGATTGTAGGCAAATGTTCCAAGAGATTTCTGTTATCCCTCAGCACAAAGAGCTCCGATGGCTTTCTTTGGGGGGGGGGGTAGGATTTAATTCATGTCTTGAAGCTTTGTGGTTGCATGATTGACAGCAAACAAACTGTTAGGAGTGGGGAGAGGGAGCAGGTTTGTGTTTTTTCACAGGGAGACACGTAAACTTGAACTGTGGCTCCAGCAAATGAGAATTACTCTTAACGAACTGTCAAGCAAATACTGGCTGATATACAATTTGGCAGAAACCACAGACCAGGCTACAACTACCCAAGGCTGCAGCAATATGACACTGGAGGATTTTTTTTTTTTTATTAGTTGAGTAATGAACTGCTGAGTGAAGAGCACGGAGTTACTGCCCAGTATATGAGTTTGCGTGCATGCATGGGTGCACACAGGCCCACAGACACAAAGATATTAGAGCTCTACTGTATCTATGCACACATCTGTTCTATTGTCTATTTGGTCCTTAAAGAACTAGAAGTTGGTTAGATTAGGCTGGAAAGAGCTGTGGAAAGGATATAGCTTCAATTCCATTATACTTCAATTCAATTCGAAAGAGCTCAGTCTGCAATGTGGCCTGCCCCCTGACAAGTGGTTTTTTCTCCCTGAGGTATCACCTAGTAAAAAGCCCAGTTTGGCCCTTTGGCCAAAGTGATAGGGGAAACGAAGCAACATGGCAAGAAACAGACGCTCCAGAATTTATCTAAGTGATGCTTACTAGGTACTTCCTTTCACTCATTGACTGGTACAAGAGGAAACATGTCTGATGGCCAATGGAGGTGAGGGGATGGGAAGTGCAACTTCTAGAACTCAAAGGTCTCCTTTCTTACAGATACACAAGGTGGCACAGTGGATAGAGCTCCTAACCTTGTCAGAAAGAGCTGAATTCAAATTTGACCTTAGACACCTACTAGCTGGGTGAACCTGAGCAAGTCGCTTAACCTTTGTTTGCTTCAGTCTACTCAGATGTAAAAATGGGGGGGCAATAAAATCATCTAACTCCCAGTGTTGTTTTAAGGACCAAATGAGATAATTGTGAGTTGTTTAGCATAGTGCTTGGCAAAGAGATGGGGCTGAATAAATGCTTATTTCCTTCCTTCATGGATTTCCTCAGAGTGGTAAACTCTTGTTATAGGAACTCCACTGGCATGGAAAATTCCAAGATTGCTTGATGTGAAGAGAGATTACATGGTTTGCCCAGATAAGCATAGCTAATACATGTCTAAAGTAAAATTAGAATTCAATTCTTCCTGATTTGTAGCATGCTATCTATTAGGCCATGCTGTCTCTTCTTCAAAGTGAAAAATAAAAGGAAAGAAGGAAGGGGTGGAGGGGGGAGAGAGAGAGACAGAGATAGGTAGGAAGGAAGGAAGGAAAGAGAAAAGAAAAGAAAGGAAAAGAAAGAGAGAGAAAGAGAAAAGAAGGAAGGAAGGGATGGAAGAACAAGAGGGAGTTAGGTTAAAAAATCAATTTCCAAAGTAGAAGGAGAGCTATCACTAGCTAAAAGTTCATATAATAAAAATACCTTAGAGGTTTAGTAGGCAGCAAATAATTTAAGTCAACAGAATGACAAGGTAGTCAACAAAAACTAGCATGTTTTTTGTTATATTAAGAGAGTTGAAGTATCCAAAGCAACAGTGGTGACAGTTCCACTTTATTTTGTGCTGGTCAGATCACTTCTGATGTATTGTGTTCAGGTCTGGGTTCTAGATTTTACTTTGGCCATTGACATGCCTGGAACCTGAGGAGGAGAAGATTGGGGGTAGGAGAGAGGAGAAGTGTTTGAAGGCTTGCCTTTTGGAAAGGAGATTGACTCATGGAAACTGCAAACTAATTTAGGCTTGATGCTGCCCAGAATCATTCAAAATGTCCATGATGGGGATGGGCTGCTTCGGAAGGTCCCCTCATAGTGGGGGTTTGCAAGCAGACAATGGATGACTACTTCTTGGGGATGTTATAGTGGGGATGGCCTTTGGTATATGGGTTGCATAAGATTAAGTAGCTGTTACAATTCTTTCCAACTCTGAAATTCTATGATTCCATGACAATTAAAATGAATGCCTGTGTGGGGGATGCAATAAATTCAAAGCAAATGGATACCTAAGGTTCACCAAAAAGAGCCTCATAGGTTGATGCATATGAGACAGGATAGTGTTATTGATTCCTTTGCCACCTCATGGCTGGAGATATTTCGGGGATCCCTATAAACTGTTAGCTCCATTCAAACTTTAGGCAACATGCCATGGGTTTAGTGACCCGCTCCTTGGGAGTTTGGGGGATTGACTTTTAGCCAAGGTTACATCTGCTCATCTATTCCTTTTGTCACTGCAGTAGAGTGGAAAAATACAAGTATGGGAGGGAATTATAAAGCTGCATGACCTTGGGCAAGTCTCTTTCACTGTCTGGGCCTCTGTCTCCTGATCTAAAAAATGAGGGGATTGTTTGTCTAAATGGTTTGTGAGGTTTCCTCTAGCTGCCACACCATGATCTGAAATAAGAGGTGTGTGTGTGTGTGTGTGTGTGTGTGCAATTACAATATCACTTATTACTATTCTAATAGTTTAAAAGAGAACCTATATCCTGGTTTAAAGAGGAAGTTTCTGTAAAAGACACTAGTATTTAAATATAGCCACAAAGTCACGTCAGTGAAGAGAGCACAATAGAGGTAACTCAGGTAGAAAAAATATTTACAGGCAAGAAAAAAGTGTACCACGGACATTGAGTGACTCACACCTACGTGAAGGCTATAGTGTTGAAGGGGGTGGGAGGTTCTGACTAGATGGAAAGTCTAAGTCTGTAACATTCAGACCAGGCAATTGTTTTTCTCCTGGAGGCTGAAATCACGGGCAAGATGCCAACAGCTACATTAGGATAAGAAATGTAATCTGTTTATAATAAGTTTGCAAAATATGTCTTGCTGGTACAGTAAGTGTGCAGTACAGCATAAAGCCCTATGTATGACACTCAGGCTCAGCTGCTGGAGCTCAGGCTGCCTGCTCAGGGCTAATGCAGCAGGAGTTAATGCACTGTGATTAAACAAAAGCCACCCATTGTCCTGCTTTGGGAGCCATCTCCTGCTACTGCAATTGGACCTGCTCTCAATATAGTGAAGCAACCGGGATTGAGGTCAGAAGACCCAGGGTAGAATCCTGCTCTGAGACACACTGACTACACGTTGTTTGCTTGTTAGTTTGTTGTTGCTGTTTCAATCTTGTCCAACTCTTTGTGACCCCCTTGACCCTAGCATTCCAGACCCTTCTATGCCCCCCTAGTTCCCAAAGTCTCTGAGCTCATGTTCATTTTTTCCACAATACTATCTGACCATCTCATCCTCTGCCATCCCTTCTCCTTCTATCCTCCATCTTTCCCAACAGCAGGGTCACTTCCAATGAGCTTCATCTTCTCATTATGTGGCCAAAAGCATTTAAGCTTCAGCTTTGGTAATTGACCTTCCAGTGAATAGGCTGGATTAATTTCTTTAAGTATTGACTGATTTGAACTCCTTACTGTCCAAGGGACTCTTAAACTTCTTCTCCAGAGCCAACTGCATGACGTTGGGTAAATCATTTAATCTCTCCAGACTTCAGCTTCCTTATTTATACAAGGAGGGGCCTGGACTCTGTGCTTGTCTACAATCCTTTGGATCTGGGTGAATAAGATTACAGATCTTGAGTTGGAAGGCACCTTACAGGTCATCTCCCCATTTGACAGATGAGGAAACTGAGGTCCAGAAAAGTTAAGGTCTTACCCAAGGTCACACCTGTAGTAAGTGGCAGGGCTGGGATTTGAACCTGGGTTTTAACCTCAAACTCACTATACCAAGAGTTTTTTTTTTTGGGGGGGGGGCAATGAGGGTTAAGTGACTTTCCCAGGGTCACACAGCTAGGAAGTGTCAAGTGTCTGAGGCCAAATTTGAACTCAGGTCCTCTTGAATCCAGGGCAGGTGCTTTGGATTGAAGGTAAAAAAAAAATGACATATTTATTTTTGCAATTGCCTAAGTAAAGTTGAACATTTCCTACAATTCTTTTTTCAAATGATAGTGAGAAGGGGTACCCAATTTTCACCATAATGCCAGATGGGTCCATGTTACAAAACAGATTAAGAACCCCTGTACTGAACCACTGCGGGCAGCTAGGTAGTATAGTGCATAGAGTACCAGGCCTAGAGTCAGGAATACCTGAGCTCAAATCCATCCTCAAACACTTACTATCTGTGTGACCCTGGGCAAGTCGCTTGACCCTGTTTGCCTCAGTTTCCCCATCTGTGAAATTAAATGGAAAAGGAAGTGGCAAACTACTTTAGTATCTGTGCCAAGAAAACCCTAAATGGGGTCGTTAGACATGAGTGAAGTGACTCAGCAACAACTGCACTATGCCCAAAGTTTGTGATTTGAACGCAAACAATGATCCAGGCCCTACTTCTATCTCATCCATACACATCAGCTTTATAGCACAGTCAAACCCAAATTAGTTACCTTATCCAAAGGCCAAACTAACTTTAGCTATCTTTTTTGTTTGTTTGTTTGTTTTTGTTTTTTTTAGTGAGGCAATTGGGGTTAAGTGACTTGCCCAGGGTCAGTCACACAGCTAGTAAGTATTAAGTGTCTGAGGCCGGTTGTGAACTCAGGTACTCCTGACTCCAGGGCCGGTGCTCTATCCACTGTGCCACCTAGCTGCCCTGACTTTAGTTATCTTAATACCTTAATCTAAGAGGTGATTACCTATACAAACTTCAGTAAACTTGAATAGTTTATTATTGTTTTTATCAGAAATATTACCTAATGACTCCATGTACTTGAATTACTTTTTTTTTAATCCTTACATTCTTGGTCACTCTATTTTTCAAAGGTTAAAAAGTGAGATCTAATCATTCATTGAAGGCATAGCCAAAATGGATACTCAGGTTGTAAAACACTGGAGGGGTTCCTCTCAGTAAGGCTATTTAATGTTCCCTACTCTGGGAAGATGATAGTAGTAGCAGGGAAATAGGCATTGTTGTTTGAACTTCATTCTCAAAGAGGACCATGACAGATGTTGTGACCTACACTGAATTGAATTTAAGTGAGGGAAGGCTGCACAAAGTCAACAGCCTCACTCTCTCCTTTAGAGCCATCTGGGTCCAGTGGTAAGACATATTATTGGGAGGACTGGAGATGGCCCTGCATGTTTAAGGCAATTGGACTTAAGTGACTTGCTGAGGTTTATACAGCTAGTGTCTGAAGTGAGATTTGAACTTGGGTCCTCCCAACTTCCTGGCCAGTGCTCTATCCATTGTGCCACCTAGCTCACCCCAGGGAAATAGCTACAGGCCCGGGTAACAACAGCAAGAAATGATACCCAAGAATTGCTGGACAAGTTGTGGTATATGAATACAATGGAATACTATTGTGCTGTAAGAAATGATGAGCAGGAAGAGTTCAGAGAAACCTGGAGGGTCTTGTGTGAGCTGATGATGAGTGAGATGAGCAGAACCAGAAGAACATTGTACACAGTATCATCAACATTGAGTGTTGATCTACTGTGATGGACTATATTCTTCTCACCAATGCAATGGCACAGAAGAGTTCCAGGGAACTCGTGATGGAAGAGGATCTCCAAATCCAAGAAAAAAAAAAGAACTGCGGAGTATAGATGCTTAATGAACCATACTATTTCTTTTGTTTTTGATGCTGTTGCTTTTTTCTATTTTGAGGTTTTCCATCATTGCTCTGATTTTTTTCTCTTATAACATGACTAATGCAGAAATAGGATTAATGTTATTATGTGTGTGTATATATATGTATATATGTGTGTATATATGTATATATATGTATATATGTGTGTGTGTGTGTATATATATATATATATATATATATATATATATATATATATATATATAACCTATATCAGATTACCTGCCGTCTAGGGGAGGGGGGGAGGGAGGGGAGGGAGGGAGAAACATCTGAAATTGGAAAGCTTGTATAAACAAAAGTTGAGAACTATCTTTACATGTAATGGAAAAAAAATAAAATACTTTATTAATTTAAAAAAAATAAAAAGAATTTCTATTAAAAAAAAAGAAAAAAAGAAATGATACCCAAGAAAGAATAATGGCAGAGTGAAATTTGTCAGAGATAAATGAAGATTTCCTTGGCTGAGCAGCCTGGATTAAACTGCTCTATTTTAAAATGTTCACTTTTTAAGATTTAATCATCTTAAGAAGTGAACAGTGTACTAGACTTTGAGTCAGGAAGACTCCCCGGATACTTTTCATCTGTGCAACCCTGGGCACATCACTTAACACCTCTGTGTCTAGATATCCTCATCCAAAAAATGAAGAGGTTCGACTTCCTGGTTCGTAAGGTCCCTTCCAGCTCAACATCTAGAATCTGAAGAACAGAAGGCCTCAGCCAGCCATTAAAGCAACTATTGCTATTGTTCCTAGAATATTTTCTTCATTTTAAATATTCTAGAGCATAAGACTAACTTTTCTCAAAGGTTGTATCATAATTAAAACCTTTCCTATTTAGAAACAGGTTTAAATTCTCTTCTACCAGGTAACACACAAGAAAGGGCCTTTCGCCTCCCAATTAACTGCCAAGCAAAAGTCTTGCTTGATGACGTTTGGGGCTGGGACTTTTGATGGGCTTTTTGGGCTGGGTTTATACTTGATGTCTTGCTTTAAAAAACACATGCTTACTCATACCTAACTTCAAACTACTGCCTAATATCAACTTATTGGCAAACTTTTAAAAAGTGACACATTTGCTGTTGTATTAAGTCAACAAGACTGCTAGTTTTTACTCTTTCCCTTCCCTAATCCATCCTTCCCACAGCTGCCAAAATAATCTGCCTAAAACACAAGTCTGATCATGTCACTCCCCTGCTCAAGAAGCTACATTGGCTCCCCACTGTCTCCTGGACAAAATAGAAAAATCTTCAGGTTGCCATATTCAGTCCCTCATGACATGGTTCTACCCTACTCCTCTAAATTTTGCTTCCCTTCATTTAATCTATGCTCCTGCTAAATTGGCTTACTTTTTGTTCCCCAAAATGAGTATTCCAAATCCTGCTGCTCTGCCTTGACACAGGCTGTCACTCTCCATATCAAGAATATATACTGTCAGGGAAAAAAGCTCAAAAAAGAAAAAAAAGTAGAAAAACAAAAACAAAACCAAAAAAAACCCCCAGAGTTACCAAATATTGAAATAACCTCAAAAAATAATAAAAAGTAGAAAAATAAAAATAACCGTTATTAAATATTGAAATACAAAAAGGAAAAAACCTCAAATAGAAAAAAATAGAAAAACAAAAAATAACAGTTATTAAATATTGAAATACAAAAGGGGAAAAACCTCAAAAAGGAAAAAAAGTAGAAAAAACAAAAAGTAACAGTTATTAATATTGAAATACAAAAGGGAAAACACCTCAAAAAAGAAAAAAAGTAGAGAAACAAAAATAAGTTATTAAATCTTAAAATACAAAAGGGAAAAAACTCAAAAAAGAAAAAAAGTAGAAAAACAAAAAAAGAATATATACTGTCCCCACTTCTGCCTTTTAGAATCTTTGGTTTTCTTCAAGGCTCTGATCACTTGCCACATCTGATTGGAAGGCTTTCTTAACCCTGCAAGCTGTTAGCACTCTCACCTCTCCCTAGATAATGAATGCATCAACTTTCAAGTTTTATCTCTTCAGTGTAATGTAACCTCCCTGAGGGCAGGAATTTGATTTTGTTTTGTCTCTGTATCCCCAGCACCTGCTAGCCATTCATAGAGGAAATGATGCTTGATAAATATTTGTTGGATTCAATTGGATTATGGAACTAGATTTTTAAAATCCAGCAGTGAAGTGAGAAAGAGTATGTCTGAGTTTTAAACACACATTCTCTTTCCTTTGACCTTGTTACAAAATGTCTCTTCTTTTGTTACAAATTGTCTCTTCTTCTGAATCTTTTCAAAAGAATTGTAGTCAATTCAAGGTCAACAATGTAACAATGTGTGGTGCATTTAACCTTAAGTTTGCTATCAATTATAAGCTATCAATTATAATCTTTTAATGATATAACCCTTCTACCTTCCTCAATCCTAAAAATGTTGATAGGCACTAGACCTGTGATTTAATAGCTATAAAGAAGTGAGTAAGCTCGATTCTATAAGCACTATGCCAAGTTCTAGGGATACAAAGAAAGGCAAACAATAGCATTTGCCTAAGAGGAGCTCACAATCTAATAGGGTCAGCACACTTCCTTCCTGCAATTTATTATCTTAGAGAGTTACTTAGAGAAATAAGGGGTTAAGTGACTTCTCCAGGGTCATACAGCTATTATGTATCAAAAGCTAAATTCGAACCCAAATCTTTCTGGTTTCAAAATCATTTCTTTATCCACCATTATTCTAATTTAAAATAGATGGTTTTAAAATGTGCAAAACTGCCTAGTTCCCCCTCCTTTTTTTGCTATTAGACTATTGATTTCATTAGAATACATGTTTTGTTTTTTGTTTTGTTTTTGCAGGAATACATGTTTTAAGGGGGGGGGAATCTGGTTATGCCTATAGTACTTCCTCTGTCCTATTCTGAGACTTAAGCTTGGAGATAATTCACTGACCCCCAACTTTCCACATCTTAGATACTATTTTCCTGCAGGAGAAGTATCACAAGAGGGAGAAAGGGTGGTAGTAGAAGACAGAATCATCAATAAAAGTGTTAGTATCTGGAAATTTCACACTTCCATAGAGAAAAGGAAAAAAAAAAGAGTCTGTCTGACTGAGTAGGACAAGTAGGAAACAGGCGCGTGGGGCACCCGCCTGATATGGCTTCTCTCTCCTATCAGTTGCTGGTACAGGAAATCTTTTTCCTTAAAGTCCATTTCTATGAATCTATTCAGTCTTACTGAAATGGTTGCTCCAGCCCTTATTTACCTACAGCCTCTCAGAGGCTGAGATTCCAGACACAATGGGGAACACTGTGTTTTTCAGAACACTAGGGCTTTTTTTTTCATAGAAAACAAAAGTCGGTAGATGCCTAAGGCTTCAGGAGGCGGGTGAGGGGGAACAGGAACCTTTCGCAGAACCAAACTCAGGGTAGCAGGCGAATGGACATTCCCCTAGGCAGCTTGGCAGGCTGAAGGACTCTGGTGCTTGAAGACATTGCCTCTGAGACACAGGGAGAGTGAATGAGCACGAGAGAGTAATTGGTAAACCTGGGGTCTGTGGAAAGATGTCAGGGGGTTTGTGAAGTTGGTTGGGGGGAGGAATTCTTCTTTATTGCCATATAACTGGTTTACTTTTAGTCCTATATATTAGATGTTATGCATTTAAAAACATTCTGAGAAGGGGTTCATGGGCTTCATTAGACTTCCAAAGAAGTTCCTGCTGCCCAGAATGGAATAGGGGTTTATATAGTCTCTACTGTGTCCCAAGCACTGTGCCAAGCACTTTTACAAATATCATCTCAATTGAGCCACACAACAACCCTGCAAGGTGGGTGCTATTATTAACCCCATTTTAAAGATGAGGAAACTGAGGCAAAAAGCTCAAGTGACTTGCCCAGGGTCACACACCTAGTAAGTGTCTGAGACCAGATATGAACTCAGGTTTTCCTGACTCTAGGTCTAGTGCTCTATCCACTATGTCACTTAGCCTCTTCTTTCCAAAAAAAAAAAAAAAAAAAAAAAGTTAAGCACCTGAGCTATCAGAAAAAAAAGCAAAAAAAAAAAAAAGCAAAAAAAAAGCTGGGGTGTGGGTATCAGTATTCCTGGGATAGATGTTAATCTCTAGGAGAAAAACCACTGAATAACTATTAGTGACTTCTCTTACCTGGGCTTCTGAGTACATATTAGAATAATACCTTTTTCAGAGGGTTGTTTGATGTTACAGTGGGTGATAACTCCTCTCTAGGTCTTGATTTCCTCATATGGAAATTGAGGGAAATGAACTAGATTAGAGATATCAAACCTGTGGCCAAGGACCCATGCTACCCACGACACTCCCAAGTGTAGCAGCAAGGCATCAGATTAAAATATAATTGACAAATATTTAACAAATATAAAGAAAAATAGTATAGGACATAGATAATGTGAATATGTGTTTTTCAAGACAATAGCTGCTTTCAGGGATCTTCATGTATGATTTCTATTTGAGTTTAACACCAGTGGACTAAGCAAATTTCTAAAGTCCTTTCAAGTAATTTTTTTTTGGGGGGGGAACTGGGCAATGAGGGTTAAGTGACTTTCCCAGGGTCACACAGCTATTAAGTATCAAGTGTGTGAGGCTGGATTTTTATTTTATTTTATTTTTTGGTGAGGCAGTTGGGGTTAAGTAACTTGCCCAGGGTCATACAGGTAGTGTTAAGTGTCTGAGGCTGGATTTTAACTCAGGTCCTCCTGAATCCAGGGTTGGTGCTTTATCCACTGCACCACCTAGTTGCCCTCCATGGGGTTTTCTTGGTAAAAATACTGGAGTGGCTTGCCATTTCCTTCTCCAGTGTACTCCCATTTTCCAGATGAGGAACTGAGGCAATGGGAATTGCCTATTAACTCTAGGACCAAATAAAAGCTCCTCAGTTTAATGTATAAAGTTTTTCACAATCTGACCTCATTCTACTTTTCCAATCTTATCATGCACAACCCCTTCCTATACTCTAGAGTTTAGGCAAGAAGGACTTCTTGCTGTTCTTTACACATGAAAGACCATATCCCATTTTTGAGCCTTCATACCACATGTAGCCCATGCTGAGAATGCAGCCCCACTTCATCTCTATCTTTTAGAGTCCCTTGTTTCCCTCAAAACTTTGCTCAGGAGAAACCTTTGACATAAAGTCTTTCCTAATCTTTCAAGCTGCCTGGCTCTACTCCTCCAAAAAAACCAAGCATTTTATGTTTACTTTATATATGTAACTCAAGGCTCAAACCTATTTGCCCAGGAGCTCTTCCAATTGGTAGAGGATGATTACTTGATTCTCTGTGTCTCCATGAGAGGCAGAGTTGTTCAAGAGCTTAGAAGAAGAGACATCCTGAGTCTTGTTTCTAGCCTACAGGGAATCTTTCTCCGACTCTGAAGACCTCTCTCTGAAGACAGCTCAGAACTCCATATATCCTCTGGAAACCAAAGGGAGCCATCTCCAGTTGTCCTTATCTATATCTTGCCACAGGATCCAGATGGCTCTGGAGGAGAGAGTGAAGCTGGAGACTTTGCACAGCTCCTCCTTACTTAAATCCAATTCACTGCAAGTCATGAGATCACCTCCCCAATGTCATGATCTTCTTTGAGAATGAAGGACAAACAACAACAACAATAACAATAAGCCTGAAAAGACCTACAATCTTTTCTCCCCCAAGGATTTCCCTCCTCTCAAGCTCTCACCAACTTTGCCCCTCAAGACGGGGACTGAGCTGCAAGAAATTCACTTGTTTTCTCCTCCATTAAAATACAAGCTCCTTAAAAGCAGTCACTGTCGTTTGCCTCTTTTTGTTTCCCCAGCACTTAGCACATGGCCTAACGCCGGGTAGGGGTTTAATAAATGTTTATTCATTTATTGATTGAAAAATCATTCTCTACCAATGGAAACAGTCTCACGTAAATGGATTTGATTCCTATATTAAATATATAATTTATTAACACTGCACTTATATGGGCATGTCTCCTTTAATAGAATTCAAGCTCTCAGAAGATAAGGACTATTTTATTTTTGTCTTTTTATACCAGCACCTCAGTGCCTAGCCCATCGTAGTATAGCCCATTGCCCACACAAATAAATACTTATTGCTTAATTAATTTATTGGTACTCCCTCCTCAGATTAAGTCATATAAATTCTAGGCAAATAAAAAACGATGCAAATCTTTTGTGGACCCAGAGTGTTAAATATAGCTAAATAATTTCATGAATCACATGAGATCATAGATTTAGAGAAAAGAACCTTTAAAGATTGTTTAATTCAACTTTGTCTTTGTTTCTGTCTATGCCTTTCTCTGCCTCTCTCTCTGTCTCTTAGTCTATCTCAGTCTTGGTCTCTCTGTCTGTCTGTCTGTCTCTCTCTCCCCCCACCCAAACCCTAGAAGGAATCTGAGAATGAGAGAGATGAAATGAGTTGACTAAGGCCACACATAGTTAGAGCCAAGATTTGTATCCTTGTCTTCCAGACTCCAGAGCCAATACATTTTAAACTAAACTGTACTGTAGCTGAATTTGACAAACTTTCTCGTTCTTCTTAAAATGAAGTTGATGTGTCCATCTTGGTGGGATGGAAAAGGCAATGCTATAGGAGACTGAGATATCTACTCACAACTATGTTGTACCTACCCTTGTTGACCATTCACACTTTCCCTAAAACTGGTCTGTAGGTCAAAAGACCGTGGACAGTATTCCCATTCTGACAAAAGGGTGTATATCTTTATTTCTTTTCAGCTCAATTATGAGTATCTACTTATGTGTCATGAAAGTAACATGTGGCACAGGCACCAAAATTTACTAGCAAAAGGGTTGGGAGGGCCTAATGGATTGATGTATTGGTTCTGGAGCCAGAGGGTAAGGTGACTGATGGTCTAGTTTGATTGCTAAGAGATGGCTTCCATCATATGATTATATGGTCCTGCTTCAAGAAATAAGTTGTGATGATTACCTCCTGGAAGAGCTAATTAACTCTCCCCCCCCCCCCCAGGCATCTGTAGTCCTTCTGCAAAGTGTTCCTGGCCCTAGGCACCATTTCAATAACAGGTTTTCACAGTTGACCTAGTAGCCTAGGGGGAAAGGTCCTGTCACATGAAAAAGGAAAGAGGAGGCAAGAAGGGAAGAACAGAGTTGGGGCAAGAAGGGAAGGAGGTTGTAGAGAGGCCAGTAGAGTAAAATATGGGACAAAAGTAGGAAAGAGGTGATGGATATGATGATAGACAGGCAGGGAGTGGGAAGCACTGGCTATGGAGAATTACCAAAGCCCATTTAACATAAGAAGGAAACAGGAGGCTAGAGAAGGCTCCACATCCTTAAACTGCCTAGTTTGATCTTCAGTCAACTCAGTGAGGGAAGACCCTGGAATGTGTTCTAAGGCCCCCAGGCCACAGAGAAGCTCCGGAGGCCTCACTGTCTGGCTACATACTTCTGAGGAATATGAAGCTACCTGGAGACTTGGATTTCTCTATTCCTTGAATGGGACAACCTATGGAAGAACACATTTTTCTTCTGGTTGCTTTGCATTTATTGATTGGCTTAACAAGTATACTTGGCTTTATTATGTAATTGCTGTGTTCCCAAAAGGATGCAGGTTAGCTGAATCACAATAAACAGAATCTCATTTTAAATGCACTGGGGAAGTTGTGCATGGACTGTGCAAATGTTGTTTAAGGGAGCTTCCTAGGAATCCTGGTCTAAAAGCAAAATGATGCTTTTGTAATGCAAATCGCAGTCCTTAATTTATCCATTTTGTGAATACGGAATTGAATGTTAGATTTTAGTAAAATCTACCACATACTCCCTTATCTTTTTTTATACCAAAGAAAGCAATGTCAAAATGGGGGAGGCTAATATTAGATTCTCTAGTAAAATCTGAATTTCTCTACCTTCAGTATAGTGGATAGAGCAATGGATTTAGAAAGAGAAAAATTGGGGCATGGGTCCCAGTTGGCCCTGTCATTTTGTAGCCATGTGACCTTGGGCACATGGCTTAAACTCTCAGACTCAGTTTCCTCGTCTGCAAAATGCTGGTTCAAAAGATTGTAGGAATACATATTTAGAGCTGCCTAGGAAAGTAAAGGTCATTATCATACAGAAAAATAACCTAGACCTTTGAGATGAAATTACTCATCCAAGGTAATGTAATCAAGTAGCAAATCTTGGAATGGAAACTAAGTTTCCTGACTCTATTAGCTTTCTAACCCCAAAGTCTTACATAAATGAGAAATATTAAATAGTCGAAATAGATTATTTTAAGAATAGAATGTATTGGGTAACAAAACTAACCATCCAATTTTCCGCATGGTTACCCAGTCTCTGAGTCCTCAATCTCACACTCATATTCCCAATACCTTGGCCCCACTCTTTATAATTATTCACATGATTCTCAATTTATTCTTTGGTGAGACAAATCTGACTTTAATACAGCAATGCATTAACCAGCATGGCAAAAATTACACTAAATGAGTAGAATACTTAACCCCAACAACCAGAACAGCTCATCTAAGACAATTCATTCCTCTTGTGGGGGTGGGAGTGGGGTATGAGGCCCAGAAAAGTTTGTCCAAGGTCACACAGTGGCTAAATCAGAATTGGAACACAGGTTCCACCAGCTTCCACTTCAGTGCACCCTCCCCTATATTATTCAATAACCATTTCTATCTGTACCAGAGCCAAGCATCTTCTACCTCCTGCTGTCAGCTCAAATTCCCACAACAGTGTGGGGAATGTCCAGTGCAAAGAAGAACAATTCTCCCTTTGACTTCATGTCTTCCATCTCCTGCAGTGCCTATCCTTTTTGGGTAGAGGAGTGGTGCCCTTCATTCAACAATGAACCTTCTCACATCTAGTAATACCTTTCACATTCTAGTGACTATGAACTACCCATCCACAACCTGAACCACCCAATTCCTCATTCCCATTCCCCTTAACTCTTCCAACCCCCAAATTTCATCCTAACTCTACCTGGCCCTTACATCGTACCCCCTGGAATGCCTGTTCCATAGGCAATAAACTTCCTTTCATCTTGAATCTTTTCCTCTCCCATTCCTTCCATTTACTAGCTTTTACTGAAACCATTTCCTATACTGGCTACACCTTTATTCATTCTCCTCAGATCACTGTTCAAGGTGCTAAAGTTGTAATACTCCTGGTTCCCCACTGTCACTTCCAAGTTCTGTGCCTTTCCCCTTTTCTCTTCCTTCAAGGTTTATGCCATTTATGTCTACCACCCAATAAAATTCCTGTTGTAGCTGTTGTCTACAGATCCCCAGGTAATTACTCTTCCTTCCTCAATCAGCTTGATGCTTATTTTACAGTTTTTTTTTCTTCCCCAACTCTTGATCTCATAACTAGGGAAATTCAACATATATATTGATTCTCCCTCAAATACCCAGTCTACTCAATTCCTGAACCTACTCACCTCCCATGAGCAACTCCTCCACCTGACTTTAGCCACACACAAAAATGGTCATGCCATTGAACTTGCTATCACTCATAGATACCCCACTTCTATTCTGGAAATTACCTAACCCAATCATAATCTACTAGCTTTTCACCTCTTTCTCTGGCTTCCTTTATATAACCCAGCTCTATATCCACATTATAACCTCTAATCCCTCGATTCCTAATTATTTTCTAATCCATCTCTCCCTCACTAGCCACTCCCTCCTCCCCATTTTGATTCCTCAGTGAATCAATTCAACTCTATGTTGTCCTCTCTCAAATCTCTATCACCTTATCCTATTGATTACATCTATCTAAGCCTCAACTTTGGATCACTCTCATCACTCTTCCCCTTTGCTCCTATACAAGTGAAGCTGAGCAAATATGAGGAAAATCATGCAACCATTCTGACTGGGTCCACTACAAATATGTTATATACCCTCAGCTGGGCCCTCACTGTTGTAAGGTGATCCTACATACTTCCCTTATCAACTCACTATCTCGCTCTCCACAGCAGCACCTCCAAATCTTTTTAGCTTCTGAAACTTAACATGGCTCCTCCTCCCTCCACCATGGGCTGAGAACCTTGGCTCATATTTTATAGAAAAAAAAAATGAGGCCATTCTACCATGAGCCCCCTCTTCTCCCCTCTTCCTTTTCTCTTGCCACTCAGATGCCTCCGGCCACTTTATTCTCCTTTACCCATCTCACATGATAAAATGGCCTTCCTCCTTACTAAGGCTAGCCCCTCTACTTATTTAAGCAATCCCATTGCATTCCATCTTCTCTAATAGCTTGCCCTCTCTGTCATTCCCATTCTTTCATTTATTTTCAACCTCTCTCTCCACTGGGTTATTCCCTACCCATTCCTTCAATCCTTTAGATTATACCTTCTAGCTGAAACTGTCCATCACAGTTCTGTCCTGGGCCCTCTCCTCTTCTTCCTCTATATTACTCCACTTGGTGATATTTCATCAAGAAACACGGGGTGTTTCCTTGATGGAACAATATTAAAAATTGGTCCATACAGTGATCTTATTGGCTTTCATGGATTTAATTATAATCTCTATGCTGATGATTTTTTCTTTTTCTTTCTCTCTCTCTCTCTCTCTCTCTCTCTCTCTCTCTCTCTCTCTCTCTCTTTCTTTTTTCTGTGGGGCAATGAGGGTTAACCGATTTGCCCAGGGTCACACAGCTAGTAAGTGTCAAGCGTTTGAGGCAGGATTTGAACTCAGGTCTTCCTGAATCCAGGGCCATGCTTTATGCTGATGATTTTCAAACCTACCTCCTTTTTTCCTTATTACTGTAGATGGCAACACCATCCTCCTAGTCCCTCATGCTTGCAACCTAGGAGTCATCCTGGAGTCCTCGCTCTCACCCCTTCACCCATATCCAAGGTGTCGACAAAACCTGTAAGGTTTCACCTTTGCAACATCTCTCAAATACATCACCTTCTCTCCTCTGTCACTGCCATCACTCTGGTGCAGGCCCTCATCACCTCACACCTGGATTATTACAAGAGCCCGCTGATGGGTGTGCCTGCCTCAATTCTCTCTATATTTTAGTCCTCCCTCCATTCAGTCACTAAAGTGATTTTCCTAAACACAGATCTGATTATGTCAAGACCCTAACTCAATAAACTCTGGTGAAGGAATACCCATCAACTGGGGAATGGCTAAACAAGCTGTGGTATATGATGGTGATGGAATATTATTGTACTATAAGAAATGACAAACAGGATGGTTTCAGAAAAGTCTGGAAAGACTTGTATGAACTGAAGTGAATATGTATGAAGTAAGCAGAACCAAGAGAACATTGTGAACAGAGACAGCAATATTGTTTGATCAAAAACTGTGAATGACTTAACTCTTTTCTTTTTTTTTTTTTTAAGTGAGGCAATTGGGGTTAAGTGACTTGCCCAGGGTCACACAGCCAGTAAGTGTTAAGTGTCCGAGGCCGGATTTGAACTCAGGTACTCCTGACTCCAGGGCCGGTGCTCTATCCACTGCGCCACCTAGCTGCCCCTGACTTAACTATTTTCAACAATACAATGATACAAGACAATCCTAAAGGACTATCTACTTCCAAAGAAAGAACTGATATTGATGGAGCATGTTATTTTTCACTTTCTTTCACTTTTTTTTCTTTTATTCAAGTTTCTTTTCTTTTCTTTTCTGTTTTCCCACAGGTCAATGAGGGTTAAGTGACTTTCCCAGGGTCACACAGCTAGTAAGTGTCAAGTGTCTGAGGCCAGATTTGAACTCAGGTCCTCCTGAATCCAAGGCCAGTGTTCTATCCACTGCGCCACCTAGCTGCCCCTTATTCAAGTTTTCTTATACAAAATTACTAACATGGTATTGTTTGACATAATTGTATATGTATAACCCATATCTGATTGTTTACTGCCTCAGGGATGGGAGAAGAAGAGGTAGGAAAGGAGGGAAAATTGGAACGCAAAACTATAAAAATGTTTATTACTTTAAAAAAAATGTTTAAATAAACTCTGGTGGCTTCCTATTGCCTTGAGGCACAAATACACAATGGGCTGTTTGGCATTCAAAGCCCTTCATAAACTAATCCCCTCTTTTCCAGTCTTCTTACAGCTTACTTCACTATTCATGCTCTTCTATCCACTGATACTGGCCTCTCTCTTTTGATTCCAAGCATTTTCCCTGCCTCCCATGCCTGAAAATGCTCTCCTTTCTCCACTCCAACTACTGACCTCCCTGGCTTCTTTTAAGTCCCAATGAAAGTCTTACCTTCCACAGGAAGCATTAATAATTCTGATGCCTTCCTTCTGTTAATTATTTCCTATGTTTCTTGTATATAACTTCCTTCATATATATTTGTTTACATGTTGTTTCCACCATTCAATTGTAAGTTCCTTGAGGACAGGGATTGTCTTTTTTCTTTTCTCCCACGCCCAGCACTTAGAACAGTGGCTGGCACATAGTAGTCGCTTAATAAATCGTGATCGACCGATTGACACAAAGGAGTTCCTCAGCCTTATCATGTTCACTTCCAACTTAAAGTTAAATCCCTTGTCCAGTTATTTGGGGATTTTCAGATAACTTTATAAATATAAAGGGAAAGGAAATATAAGGAAAAGTTAATAGTTGACAAAGGATAAAATTAAAATTTATGAAAACCTCTTTCACTATCTTTTCCTTTTGGCTGCTAACAATGAAAGGCTATCCCTTCCACACTACAAATTTCCCAATCCATTGCAGGTGGGCATAAGACATTAAATGGGAATTTTGTGGAAGCCACAGACAACATGCAAAGGCCAAGAGACAACACAAAAAAAGTTTCGAAACTCAAAAATACATAAAATATATGTATAGTATTATATAATGTCAACATATTTTATATTTTAATACCATAATAATTCAGACTTTTTCTCTGGTACAAAGGGAGGGTCAAAAATTTACATGAATTTTCCAGATTTCAGAGGCACTGTGTCCCTAAACCCCACAATGTAGAAGGGGTAACTATGTATTTACCAAAGAAACTAAAGTATATTGGATCAAATTCTCCTTCTATCTTAAGTCTTTGAGACCTTTTCCAATCTTATAGATGACTTCACAAAAGCACTTTAGGCAGTAGGAATATGAGTTGGGGTAGAATGATAGGTTACATCATTATTTTTTTTTTTTTGGTGAGGCAATTGGGGTTAAGTGACTTGCCCAGGGTCACACAGCTAGTACGTGTTAAGTGTCTGAGGCCAGATTTGAACTCAGGTACTCCTGACTCCAGGGCCAGTGCTCTATCCACTGCGTCATCTAGCTGCCCCAGGTTACATCATTATTAGGCACCTGAGAAATCAATAAGACTTTATTTTTTAAATTCTGTGTATGTGCATGTGCATGTGCATGTGTGTGTGCGTGTGTGTGTGTGTGTGTGTATTGTTGTTGTGTACTAGGACCTCAGTTTAGAGAACCTAAAATTGCAGAATTGAGAAAGCTCTCTATTAGAGTCTTCCCAGGATCTTAGGGCAAGAATTTATAGCATTGTTTATAAGCATTGTTACACAATAATTTTAAACCAATGCATCACATGCCTTCTAACTCAGTTAAATAAATAGATGAGTCCCAGCTACTCTGTCCACCCTGGACACAAAGGCTCTATATCAGATGATGACAAAGGGGAAAACCCTTTTAACAGTGGAGTATAATGTAAATTTCATGCTCAAGATAGAGGCTCCCTAATTTTCTCCCTTCAAGAAATATTTACATTTACATGCTGTTTAAGCAGTTACTAGTTGCTTGACCTTCAATAATTCACCTCCATTATTTGAGCGTGAGTCTTCTGTAAAATGAGAGGGTTGGATTGTTTTCTAAGGTCCCTTCTAGTTCTAAAATTTTGTGTTGCTCAGAAATGACATCAGTAGCAAGTAGGGATAGTGCATACCAGATGAAATCTTGCTCCCTCCCCAATTCAATTCAATAAACCTCTATCCACCATCTACTCTGTACAAAACCAAAAATGAGACAATGCTTTCCCATAAAGAAGTTATGTTCTACAGAGGCTGGGGAGTGGGGAGGGAAGTTCACCACATTTGTACAAGTAAAGAAAAATATATACAGAATAATAACAAGAGGGCAAGATATAGATCAGGAAAGGCCTTCTATAGGCAGGGTCACCTAAGCAATAATAAAAAAAAAAAAAAAGACAAAACCATTTTAGGTACTCTGTTTATCTCCAGGGCTCCATTTATTAAAATTTCTTTTTGGGGGGGGGGCAGCTAGGGGGTGCAGTGGATAAAGCACCAGCCCTGGATCCAGGAGAACCCGAGTTCAAATCTTGCCTCAGACACTTGACACTTACTAAAATTTCTACCTAAGTGCCGTAACAAATAAAAAAGGTTTTTGGTGTATAGACTGACTGGCCTTTCATAGTATAATAAGCTAAGAGATAAAAGGATCATAGATTTAGAGCCGGAAGGAAACTGAGATGTTATTTAAGTCAAGCCTCTCATTTGACAGTTAAGGAAATGAGGCCTACAAGGATTCAATGACTTGCCCAGGATCACACATGACAGGGTCAGAATTTGGACCCAAGTCCTCTGATACAAGGGACAGCCAGATGGTGCAGTGGATAGAATGCAGGGCCTGAAGTCAGGAAGACTCATCTTCTTTAGTTCAAATCTGGCCTTAGACACTTACTAGCTAGCTGTGTGACCCTGGGCAAGTAACTTCACCCTGTTTGCCTCAGTTTCTTCATTTGTCAAATGAGCCAGAGAAGGAAATGACAAACCACTCCGGTATCTTTGCCAAGAAAACCACAAATGGGGTCACAAGGAGTTGGACATGACTGAAACAATTATGCAGCAATCTCTGACACAAAACAAGAGATCATTCTACTGCACCAAACACTGCTCCTTATTTTGACATGAGAGGAAACAAAGGCCCAGAGAGGTAAGTAACTTGTCCAAACTCAGGTATGTAATAAATATCCGAGTCAAGATTCAAACCTATGAATTCCAACACCGAATATCACTCTTCAACAAGAATTTATCAAGTGCCAATTCCTGGCAGGTACCATACCTGGAGATACAAAGAAAGGTTAGAAACATGGTCCCAACCTTTGAGGGGCTCCCATTCTAATGGGGGAGATGACATGCTCTTGTCATTGCATCGTGCTAGTTACTTTCTTTTTATATAATATTATCCCATATTCTGACAACTTTTCTCTGAGTTTGAGTTTGTTCTAATGTAGAATTCACCACTTAATCTTGTCTCAGATGACTTTTAAGCCTGGCAAATATTGATATCCCTAAGTTCTGGATATAGACAATATAAAGAGAAAGGAAATCAGCATCTTAGAGAAAACTTAGGAAATTAAGTCTATGTTTGTGTCCCCCTGAAACCTGCTACAGAGAATTAGCAATTCCAAAAAAACAGAAAGGTAACTAGGTGGTGCAATGGATAGAGTACCAGGCCTGGAGTCAGACTCATGTTCAAGAGTTCAAATCTGACCTCAGACACTAGCTGTGTGACCCTGGGCAAGTCATGTAACCCTATCTGCTTCAGTTTCCTTATCTGTCAAGTGAGCTGGAGAAGGAAATAGCAAACCACTCCAGTATCTTTGCCATGAAAACCCAGATGGGGGCATGAAGAATTGGACATGACTGAAACAACTGAACAACAACAATAATATAGAACACACTAGCATTCATTCTAAAAATGCATCAACAAATCAGAGTTGAAAAGTACTTCAGAGTGTCTAATCTGAATCCCATCTGAATTAGAGTCCCCTTCCCAAAAGAGCAGGCAAATGGTTATCCAGCCTTTTCCAGAAGACATCTCAATGATGTCTTCATCCTCTCATCCTCTCAGAAGTGGGACTTCTGGATAGTTCTAATTATTAGGGAATTTTTCCTTAAGATCATTGATTTAGAGCAGGGACATGAGAGGCAATAAATCCTCTCCCTTGACAGATGAAGAGATTTAATGACTTTTCCAAAGTTACACAGAGAGTAACTGGTAAGGGCAGAATTCAAACCCAGTTCCTCTAACACCAAATCCAGTATTTAATTTCCACCTATTATTGTTAGTTCTGTCCTCTAGGGGCAAATTGTAGTTCCATTGTTTTCAGTCATACCAGATTCTTCATGATCCCATTTGGGAATCTTCTTCTCAAAGATGTTGGAGTGGTTCACCATTTACTTCTCCAGCTCATTTGACAGATGAGGAAACTGAGGCAAGCAGGGTTAAGTGACTTGCCCAGGGTTATACTGCTAGTAAGTATCTGAGGTCAGATTTGAACTCATGAAAATGTCTTCCTGGGGCAGCTTGGTGGCACAATGGATAGAGCACTGGCCCTACTGGGCAAGTCACTTAATCCCAATTGCCTCACTAAAAAAAAAAAGAAAGAAAGAAAATGTCTTCCTGATTTTAGGCCTATCACTCTATCCACTACGCCACCTAGAGGTCATGAAGCTATCATGTGCCTCCTCTTCCCACAATACTCTCTTGATCTCTTTTTCCAGGCTAAACCAAAATATCTTCAATTCCTTTAGTTGATCTTTCAATGGGATGAATTCATGTCCTTCTGCCATTTTGGTCACCTTCTTTAGCTGGTTTCTAGCTTATCTATGTTTTTTCTTAAATGACTTTCCTAAACCTCAAAATTAGAATAATTTATTGTTTAAGATTTTAGAGGGGATGTTCCCATTGGCATCTGTCATTTTCTTATAGTCCTCTACTCATATGTCACACAAAATATCAGTATAACACTGAAACCCATGGGGAAAACATTGATCTAAAGGAAAAAAATTGATTTTCTTATGGCATTATTTGAAAGTACTTGGAGGGATTGTGGGGAGAGCTCTGGGAAGTCACTGCCTTTCCTCTGCCATCTTGGCTCTGCCCCCCCCATTAATTAATTAATTAATATTGATTTTCAAAACTTGCTAAACCTCCACTTGAAAATGTCTTCTGTTGATTGATTCCCTCCATAACCTCACATTTTTCTTTCTGGTTTCAGAGAAAAAGTCAACCGTGTTTCGTCTGAAGGGAGGACTAATCAATAGGAAACTCACGGTTCTGAAATTTTGTACCTTCACTTCCATATTGCAAATTTCCAGAGAATAAATTCTTTGGGGGTGGGTATTGTTTTAAAATGGAATATGAGTTAGGGATGTCATTGGGTCTCTCTTAGAAAATCGGTTTTCATATCCCCATGGTAATTACAAAAAGAATGTTTCTGTCTTTTGAGGAAGTAACATGAAAATCACCCCATGTAATTCCTGAGGTTCTTCTGTGTAGAATGACAACAGCTCATATTTCTGTCACCCTTTAAGATCTAAAAAGCACTCTCTCCTCAACAGCCCTGGGAGACAATGTGGAAGCAGAATTATCATCCTCATTTTATAGATAAGGAGACCATGATTCCTTGGGATGAAGTGACTTGCCTCTGTTCACACAGCTCATAAATTACATGGTTGCACAAGATCCAGAGTTCTAAAGCAGGGACCAGAGAGTTCATTTAGTCCAACCTCACTTTGAAGAATGAGATAAAGAAAAGAAACATGAAAAAATGGGGCCCAGAGAAGTCCAGTGATTTGCCCAATATCAAGTAGCTATTAAGTTATATTGCTCCATAGGGATAAAGAGATTGAAATGTCAGATTAGAATTTTAGGGTCATAAGCTGAAGAGGAGAGAGATCTTAAATGTCATCTAGCCCAAAACCCTCACTTTGCATATGAGGAAACTGAGTCCCCTAGAGCTGATGTGACTTGACAGGGATCCCACAAGAACTCCCAAAGCTGGGACTTGAGCCTGGATCTGTTCGCCTTCAGTCCAGTGTTCTTTTTCTATTAAAGATGGCTGTGGCTCCCTGTATTAAGATAAGGTACAATGGAAAGGATTTGGATTTTTGAAAGAATCTTAAATTTTTGTCATTGAGTGACAATAGGAAATTATAAATTTGAATCTAAGATGTTCTCAGACTTCACATGCTGTGGTGCTCTGCTTGAGGGATAGCCTACGGAGGACAGAGTATTTGGCAGGTATATTGTTCCCTTCCACAAAATCCATTTAAATATCATGAAGACTTTACATTGTATGAGCAAACTCAGGACATTTATTTAATTTTTCATCTCTTGTTCACTTGGGTCCCTCGCTCCCCTTGAGGTTGTACTGTTCCTATATATTTTCAAAAATGACGGTAACTATTCATTAAATTACATCACATAGATCCAGACAAAACTTGCTTTGTCATTTTCTTCCTTCTACATGACATTTCAAAAAAGAAAAAAAAAAGTTATTTCAAATGTTTCAGTGGAATCTTATTGTCACACACTGTTTCCCACATGAAGCAATCTGTATCCTCCCTAGAAAACACACGGTAGAGTAGAAGAAAAGGACAGGAAGAGAACATGCCTTTATTCAACTCCTTCTACGTACCAGGCATTGTGCTAGAAACTCTTTCCAAAGAGGATCTTATTTCATCCTCATGGCAACCTTGGGAGGTAGGTGCTATTATTCTTATTTTATAGATGAGAAAACTGAGTCTGAGAGAGGGAAAGTGACTTGTCCAGGATCATAGACCTAAGAAGTGTCTGAGGATGGATTTGAACTCATGGCCATCCTGACTACAGGTCCGGTGTTCTATCTAATGCCCCCCTTACTTGGGATGAGAAATCAGAAAAAAACTATCATGCAAATCTCAACTCCGTCACTACCTTTGTGACTGTGGTCAATTCACTGTATCTCTCGGCCTCAGTTTTCTCATTAGACAAAATGAAAATAATAATCACTGTACTAGTTATCTTATAGGGTAATTGTGAGGAAACAACTTTTAGACCTTAAAGACCTAATCTTCTTCTCATAGCCCTTCTTTTTTTCATATATATCTTTTTTTGGGGGGTGCAATGAAGGTTAAGTGACTTGCCCAGGGTCACACAGATAGTAAGTGTCATGAGCATGAGGCTGGATTTGAACTCAGGTCCTCCTGAATCCAAGGTTGGTGCTTTATCCACTATGCTACCTAGCTGCCCCCTCATAGCCTGTCTTTACAGAGGTGGGGGACTATGGGTATGGCATACTACATATGGTATCAACCTTTTTTTTTTATGTCTTGGTTGTTCTTGCTAAATTGTTTTTTTCCCCTCTATTTTATGCTTTGTTATAGGGCAGTGGTTCCCACAGTTTTTTGTTCCAGGAACCCCTTTCAAGAAGAAGAAGAATCTATTGTGAAGCCCCAGGTTAATTCTGTATTGTACTCATTTAGATTTACTTTTTAAACGCTTACGATGACTACAATGATAACAAACTTACAGTGCTTCAAACATGTGCATTTTTGTTGTCACAGAGGAAAAATTGATTTATAAAAATTTACTGCTTTATATGTCATTAAAGAGTGTTTAGCTTTGGACTGCTGTCTTTTGAGAGTGACTAAATAGGAACTACTGTAGGGAATGGATGGGGGGAGGGGAGTGGATGGCAGAAGAAGAGATACATTAGGAAATGTAGGTAAAATGAAAATAAAACACAACAATAAAATCTATTTAAAAACAACAAACCCTAAATACTAAATAAATGTATTCTACCAAAAGTGTATATTATCAGCATTTTTGTTTATTTCCATTAAATAACCAGGCTTTCCAGATTTAACAGAGGGCTTCCCAAACTGGGAGTATGCATAGTTGTTGGGGTTTTTTTTTAATCCTTCCTTTAAAAAAGATGATAATATTAGCTGTCATTTATATAGTGCTTTGATGTTTGCAAAAAGCGTTATATGGATTATTTCATTTGACCTTAAAAAAACAACCCCAAAAAGTAGGTACTGTTATTATCCCAATTTTACAGATTAGGAAACTCCCAAGGGGAAGATGCAAGGATTTCTAAACCTTGGCTTTCACCGCTACAAAATGGGAAGGTAGGGGTGTGCGCGCGCCTGTTCACCAAACGGGTTGGGGAGGCAAAGAAAAGACAAGATGATCTTCCTGGTTTCTTCTGTTTCTTCTAACTCTAACATTTTATGAGTTTGTGATTTTGTTTACTGTTAAGAAAATATTCTATGAGGTTCATAGGGAAACAGACAAATAGAATATCTGTGGGAACTAACATGAAGAATTTATTATGTACTTTTAAAAAAAGCTATCCATGAGAGTTTCATTTACAATATTTCTTTTTTATCATATGGATACATATGTTTTTACTGGTATTTGTTAAGCTCAGCAGAACAACAAAAAAACCTAAATTCCTTTTAAAAATAATTTTAAAAAGAAAATATTGTGACCACAACATGCCATTCAAAGATAAAAATTTCAAGGTTTTTTCATGTCTATTAAACAAAATGATGGTGTGGGTGTATGGGTGTGTGTGCTTGAGGTGGGAGATACAGGAAGTAAAAGGAAGGGAGAGAATGCACAAGGAAAGAAACCTGGTTTTAGTTGTTTAGCTCTCAATGTTGTCTCCCTGATCACAATAGTTGTTGAGCACTTATTCTTCTTAGGCGACAAGTCCATCCATCATTGGAAGCTTTCTAAGCCTTCAAGAGGAGGAAAAACTCACTCTAAATCAGGGCTTGATTCTTTTTTTTTTTTTGACAGGGCAATGGGGGTTAAGTGACTTGGCCAGGGTCACACAGCTAGTAAGTGTCAAGTGTCTGTGTCTGTGTCTGAGGCTGGCTTTGAACTCAGGTCCTCCTGAATCCAGGGCCAGTGCTTTATCCACTGCCTAGCTGCCCCTCAGGGCTTGCTTCTAAATATTTCTGTATTGTGGACCCTAATGGGCAGAGTTTAGTGAAATCCATGGGCTTCTCACAATAATGTTTTTCAATGCACAAAATAAAAATATACAAGATAATGAAGGAAACTCATTGTATTGAAATGAAGGTTAACTTTTTCCCCTATAAAGGTCTCCTATAAATCTGTGGATCCCAGATTAAGAACTTTTAAAGGAATTTCATAGTATTATGAAAAATATTCATGGGAAATTAATGTAGCTCACATCGATAGAGACTGAAATACAGGGAAACCATTGAGATTTTGAAACTCAACTGACCATGGGGTTTAGCCACAAGGGAGATGGTTGCATTGGGTCAGCGTTTGGGGAAGTTGCTTTAACAAAATATAGGTGAAACTCTCCAACAAATCATTGTGAGTTTGATCACTCTTCCCCTGCAACAAAGATACTCACCTTCTTACACTGGACCTTCTTCTACATTGGACTGTCTCCCTGCTTTTCAGTTCACTTTCTCTTCCCCGGTAGAAATCCCAAGACCACCATGTGATCACAAGCCTCCCTGGAAGTAATGTAGGGCTGTGGGGACACAGAATATGGGGAAAATGGGTGTTGTAAGTAAAATACTTAGGCCCCGTGGGGCCTATGCTGCTTGGCCTCAGGAACCAGCATAAGCCCTTGCAGTTAACTGTGCCCTAGTGAAAGTGATTAGCGCTGATGCTGCAGCTGCCCACCCTCTGATGGGTTTTGTTAAGCAGCAGGCTGCCTGCTCACCCCATCTACCTCAGAAGAGATGGGCACCTACAAGCTTCCTGCTCAGATTTTTCTTTTTTAGAGGAAAAAATCACTCCTTCCCCCTCTCCTTTTCCTAAAATAATTTTTGGGAGCTGTTAGGGGAGGGTTTTCAACAACTCTTAAATTAGGGCTTCCTAATCTTTTTGTATAATGATTCTTTTGGTGGTCTTAGGAATCCTTTGGATCCCTTCTCAGAACAATTTTTTAAAATTTATGATAGAAGGAAATGCTAAATTTTAGCTAGAAGTTAGTGAAAATAAAGATGTCAGGTTGTTGTTTTTTTTAAAAAACCCATCCAAGTTCAAGGTTCTCAGGTTAAGAATACCTGGTTTAAAGTGACAAAGGACCCTCAGCTTCGTCAATACAGGTATACATGCCAACTTTGATTTCTACCAGTACAAGTTTGAATGAAAATATTATCCACTTCCCTTCTGCCAGAGATGATGAACTCAAGATGCAGAATGACATATTTTTAGAAATGGCCACTAAGGGAATTTAGCTTGTCTGATTATGCATATTTGTTACCAGGGTTTTGTTTTCCTTTTTCTTTTCTTCAAGGGAGGGGTGGGAATGGGAATGGGGGGGGGGACGAAAGAAATGCTTGTTAATTTAAAAAAATGTTTTAAAGGGAATGCCAATCAAGACCTACCTTCCCACTCGAGCACCACCCACCCACGTGCAATGCTGCTGTTTCAGACATGCTGTTTCTGAAATGCCAACTGTTCTGGTCTCGATGGGAAAGGCACTTGCTAGGAGTTCGAGCACTCACATGGTCTAACACAGTGTGATGCAATCGAGAGCAATGTGGAACTGAGGCAATATAGTGCCGTGTCAGCTGGGAAGCCTCAAGAAGGGGGAAAAAAAGCCTTCTGCTATAATCTCAATCTTGCTTCAGATCTCATCTTTAAATAAACAAACCCTCAAATCCTGAAGCTATAACTAGAAAAGAAAGTTTGAACAAGGATTTTTACAGAGGGCAATGAAAGGCAAAGTCAGTTAGTCAACAAGCATTTATTAAGCACCTACTGTATGCCAGGCATAAGGCTAAACTCTCAGCTAGGTGGTTCCATGGTGCACAGAGCACTGGGCTTGTAATCAGGAAGACAGTTTCCTGAGTTCAAATCCAACCTTAGAAACTTCCTAGCTGTGTGACCCAGGCAAGTCACTTAACCCTTTGCCTCAGTTTCTTCATCTATAAAATGATCTGGAGAAGGAACTGGTAAATGACTCCAGTATCTTTGCCAAGAAAGCCCCAAATGGGGTCACAAAGGGCAGGATAAGACTGAAAAATGACTGAACAACAAATATTAAGCACTGGTGATAAAAAGAAAGGCAAAATACAAACAAAGCCTCCCTGCTCTCCAGGAACTCAACATCTAATGGAAATCGAAAACATGAAAATGACAAAGTATAGAAAAGATATACAGGATAAATTGGAGATAATCAACAGAGGGAAGGCTCTAGCATTAAGGTCCTTGGGGGACTGGGAAAGGCTACTTGAAGGAGATGAGGAGGGAGAGACTGCCAGGCATGGGGGAAAATAGCCAGTAAAATGCAGACAGTAGCATGGGGAGAGTTTTGAGAAAGAACACCACACTGGAAGTTCAACGAGTCGGGCTCTAGTTTTTTACAAATGAGAAATCCTCGGAGGCTCAGGGAGATGAAGAATTTGCCCAAGGTCATACAGCTGGCAATTGGCTATGTTGAGATTTGAACCCATGTTTTTCCTAACTTCAGGTCCAGGAATTTATCCATCACGAAAATCTAGGAGGGAATTCTAACTGATAGAGGGAAAGGAAAAATGACAAAGGAGGAGAAGATAAATGATCATCAAATTTAAGGATACTGGACAAGAAGCATTGTTGGGTGGAAACCAACAGAATTTAACTGGAAAATATGGAAATTTCTGCATTTAGTCCCCTGAGAATAGTATGAATTACTATAAGTAGAAGATTGTTTTTGTTTGGTTGATTAGTCGTGTCTTACTCCTCTTCATGACCCTGTGGACCATAATGTCCATGGATTGATTTGTTTTGTTTTTGGCAAAGATACTGCAGTGGCTTGCCATTTCCTTCTTCAATGGATTAAAGCAAACAGAGTTAAGTGACTTGCCCAGGGTCACACAATTAGTGTCTGAGGCCACATTTGAACTCAGGTATTCCTGATTCCAGGCCCAGTGCTCTTTCCACTGAACCATATATCTGCCTAAGTAGAAGATACAAATAGACAAATTAAAACTTGATACAAAAGCAAAACCAACAAAAATTATTATAATTAGAGCCATTGGAAAGTAAAATGGCTATCTCTAGAGGTAGTGAATAGGCGACTCTTCCCTGGATGACTTCAAATAAAAGTTGAATAAACACATGATGAATATTATAGAAGGTATTTTTGTATGAGCACAGGTTGAATTAGATGGCCTCTGATGCTCCTTTCAATTCAGAGATACTGTGATACTGTGGATTCAAGTCCTGGCTTCCATATCACTTACTTTGTGGCCTTGGACAAATCACATAATCTTTTCGAGTCTCAATTTTTTCATCTCTAAAGTGGGTTAGACCTTCCCTTACTGGCTCACAGGGTTGCTGTGAGAATCAAATGAGTTGGGGCAGCTAGGTGGTGCAGTGGATAGAGCACCAGCCCTGGAGATGGGAGTTCAAATATCACCTCAGACACTTAAACACTTACTAGCAGTGTGACCCTGGGAAAGTCACTTAACCCTAATTGCCTCACCCAAAAAAAAAAAAAAAGAAACAAAGCAACAAATTAACTAATTGTTGATAGTGGCTATCAAGGTACAGTGGATACTATCAAGGTATAGTTGGATTTGGATTAAGAAAGAGCTAGAAAAGGAATCTAGCATCAAAAACTTAATGGTTACATGATCCTGGGCAAGTCACTTAACCTTTATGATTCCTGATTTTCTTGTCTGCAAAATAAGGATAGTAATAGCAATTACCCGGCAGAGATCAAATGACATCATTTATGTAATATACTTTGGAAATATAAAACCAGTGATGATGATGATGATGGTCGTGATGGTTGTTGTGGTGGTGGTGATGGTGATCAAAGCTAGTATTTATATACCACCTTAAGGTTTGCCAAGTGCTTTATAAATAGCATCTTGTTTGGTCCTCACAACAACCTTGTGAGATAGGTGCTATGGTTCCCTATTTTACAAATGAGGAAACTGAGGCAGAAAGGTTAAATGGCTTGTCCAGAGTCATAGTTCAGTTGGTGTCTGGGGTCAGACTTGAACCCACATTTTCTGTAGTCAAAGACTAGCCTTCTCCCCACTGCACCTGTCTTGCTGAAACACTGGCCAGTGAGGGGAGACAATCTGGAAAGCTTCTGTTATGCCATGTGATTACAATGATCAGTAAGACAGATCGTTTTCCATATGGCTCCACGCTGTGCCTCCATATCACATATCTCCATGTTAAACAAGTTTTAGCAGCCAAATGGACATTCTTTCTCAGTCCTCTGTTTCCTAGTCCACCCACCACTCCAAGAATATGCTGAAACACAGCAGAAGGAAAGGGTGCAGACAACATTCTTTGGCTCCGTCCAAGAAATCTGCCAGGCTCGAGGCTGCTCTTAGCCATGAAGCATGTTTTTGGAGCAGCAGGAGGAGCCTTTTTGCTAATATGATAATGGTTTTCTGTGGCAGAATCAGACCAGTCCACGGCGAGATCAAGTTTGCAGGAGCTAAATGAGTCGACGACGACATGACAACGTCAAACACTCCCTACCCTAGTCTCTGCTTCCTTGGCTCCCATTAATATCATTGAAGCTGGTCCTTGTTCCTAAAATTTGTTTGGTATCATTGACCCTCGATCTTCCTTAGGCTTACCAAAAAAATGTATGGCTAGGGAAGAAGTTCATTGACATTCCCACCGCTGGAACTCAGAAAGAGCCAAATTAAATGGATGAACCCTCCCTCCCCTCCCCCTCAAAAAGTCGCTCCCACACAATTTGCTGAGCTCTCATATGCTAGTTTTCAGCATGGAACAATTTTTCATGCATGAGTTATTAACTTATGAAAGTCGGAGTAAAAAAGGAAAAAAAAAAACACTAACAGATCTTCAGCTGCCTTATTAGTCACTGCTCCCCCTGAATACATCCAGGCACACTGTGACCGTATTCCAACTTTCAGTATCTAATTTTTGTAAGAAACGGAGTTCACTAATGGGTTATGCCTCGTATACCTTTTCATAATCATTACTCCGCCGTTCTCTGTAATTTATACTCAATGCTGGTTTTCATTACTTAGCTCTGCACAGTTTCAGTTCATATGGAAAACACCACAGAGGATAAGGTTGTATTTTCAGCAGCAATTTTTTTTCAAAGTCTCCGAGGACCCACTGCTTTCATTAACTGCTGCTGCCATATAGCGGAATGTGCCCTGTTTTCTGAAAAGAGATCTTGGTTCCAGTTCCAGCTTGGCCACTGCCTAGCTGTGTGATGCTGGTCAAGCCACTTCCCCTCTCTGGGCCTCAGCTTCCTTACCTGTAAAATGAGAAGACTGGATTTGATATCTTGAAGGTCCCTTTTGGTTAAGCGTTTCTGAGCCTGTCTCAGAAGTGGTTTGGGTCAATACTGAAACTAATCAGGGTGGGGTGAAAGTTGGTGGGGTTTATTTTTTTCTGCTTATGCCCTGCATATGCCTCTATTCTCCCTGCTGTGTTTGGATCCAGAGCAAAATCCACAGCCCATTTTCCAGAGGCTTATAACTGAGTATTATTTACTAGGGGATTCAATTTGGTTTCCCAGGACTCTGACTCAAATTAAGTGGCCAAATAATCCCTGTTCCCAGAGATTAAGTTTCAAAAGTGAACCAAGAAGGAGTTGGGGAGTTTCTGACCCTGTTGAATTTTGCTTGGGATACTCCAAAATTAGCTTATTCAACATAGTAATCAAAGTCCTTTGGGTTATTATTATTTTAAAATACATAGCAATAGGAATACTGAGTAAAAATCATTTTGGGAAGGGAAATATGGATGTGGTTATATTAAAACCCTAGAGAAGAGTCAGGATAACATGGGTTTTGCTCATTGCATGACCTTAGGCATGAATTTTATGATTCTAGGTCTTAGTTTCCTCATTTGTAAAATAAGGTAATAGTACTAGATGATCTCCAAAGTGCCCAATATTATATGACTATGATTTCACAAACAGGGATGAAATCACTCAATCCATTTTCCAGAAGAGAAAACCTTACACACATTCATGGGTGGGAACAATGAAAAAAAAATCAAAATTCTTCAACAAATAAGTACTAAATCTCAAATACACAGGAAACTCTTCTATTTGTTGTTCAGTCATTTCAATCATGTCTGACTCTTTATGACCCCATTTGGGATTTTCTTGGAGAAGATACTGGTCTGGTTTGCCATTTCCTTTTCCAGTTCATTTTACAGAGGAGGTACTGAAATGACTTGCCCAGGGTCACATGGCTAGTAAGCAGCTGAGGCATGATTTGACCTCAGGAAGATGAGTCTTCCCGATTCCAAGCCCAATGCTCTATCCACTGCACCACTTAGCGGCCCGCTTTCCTTTTTACAGCTCTACTCTATACTTCCCTACATCTAAGTTTTTGCTTCTCCTGTTGCTTTCATCTTGAATTTTCCTAACTGTCCATCTCCCAGCTGAACCTCCTCCACAAAGCTTTTCCTTCTCATTCTCATTTGTTAAAAGTAGATTCTCTTTCTTCTGAACTTTCCTAACATTTTATTTTGCTATAATTACTTGCAAACATGACTTAGTTCCCCTATCTGCTCTTTGAACCCAGATACCTTCTCTTCTTTGCTCCTATACAACAGCTCCAAACATATGTCTTGCATATGGTTTTCAATAAATGTCAATGAATGAAGGAGGTGTCCCAGTGACAGAAGAAATGCTTGATTCTTTTTTTTTTTTTTACCTTATATGAGTTAATGATCATGAGATTCTTAAACTGTCACCTTTTCATGTCAGGAATCCAATCATGGTGACCTGGGCATCCCTTTCTTACAGTTTGGAAGTATTAAGTAATGCTTTAATTTGTGTGTGTGTGGGGGGGGGGGCAATGAGGGTTAAGTGACTTGCCCAGGGTCACACATCTAGTAAGTGTCAAGTGTCTGACGCCAGCTTTGAACTCAGGTCCTCCTGAATCCAGGATCAGTGCTTTATCCACTGCACCACTTAGCTGCTCTCTGATGCTTTGATTTTTAAAAGAGTAATATGCTTCCATTTGGACTAGGAAGATTGATTTCCTGCCTGCCAAAGCTCCCCCCTTTCTTCTGGCTGAGATAAAACTAAATGGACTGAGCTCACTTCATGGGGGAGGCAGAATCTGCATAGCTTTTCAAAGATAGACCCTTCGATTCAACTCAGCAAGCATTTATTAAGCTCCTACTAGATGCAAGGCACTGTGCTGGATGCCAGGTAGAAAAAGGCAAAAATTCAATAGGACCTGCCTTTGAGGAGTTGACATTCTGTGGAGGAATCTTCTAAAGGCTACAGCTTGTAAGCAGATAACAAGTAAAAAGTGCATAGAAAGTACCTCAGTTAGAATCTTGGTTCTGCCATTTATTACCTGTATAACCCAAGGCAGCTCCTTTAATCTCTCTATACCTCAAGTAACCCCAAATGAAGGCATTGAACTAGATGATCCTCAGTCCCATCCTGCTCCTCCAGGAACAGGTTGTTGTTGTTGTTCAGTCATTTCAATTGTGACCAACTCTTGGTGACCCCATTTGGGGTTTTCTTGCCATTTCCTTCTCCAGCTTATTTTACAGAGGAGGAAACTGAGGCAAATGGAGTTAAATGACTTGCCCAGGGTCACACAGCTAGTAAGTAGCTGAGGCCAGATTTGAATTTAGGAAGATAAGTTTTCCTGAGTGCAGGCCTGGCACTCTATCCACTGTACCACCTAGTCTGGTTTCCATATATTTGTAAAATATAGAACATATGTTGGTATATAACTTATTTTCTGGTATTTTTTAAAATACTATAAAAAGTATCCCCAAAAAAGGTAATTTGAAATTATGCTCAGAAAGTGATTAAAATGTCCTTCCTCTTTGGCCCACAGATTTTATTGCTAAGCATATATCCCAAGGAATATAAAAATAGAACAAAAACAGAAAAAGAAAAATCCCATATACACCAAAATGTTTTTTGCTATAGCAAAGAACTGGAAGCAAAGTAGATGTGCATTGATTGGGTAATGGCTAAGCAACTTTTGGTACATTAATATAATGGGATATTATCTAGCTGAAAGAATTGAAAAATATGATGAATACAGAATACCAAGGGAAGATATGAACAGTTTCAATGGGAAATAAGCAGAACCAAGAAAACAATAAGCACTATAGCAACAACAACAATTAAATAGCTTAAGGTTTGCAAAGTACTTTACAAATATTTTCTCATGTGAGTTTCACCACAACTGGAGAGATAGATACTATTATTATCTCCATTTTGCAGATGAGAAAACTTAGGCAGAAAGAGGTTAAGTAACTTGCCCAGGGTCACAGAGCTAGTAATTGTCTGAGGCAGGGTTTGAATTCAGGTTTTTCTGACTCCAGGCCCAGCATTTTTTCCACTGTATCATCTAGCTATCTCAAAAAATAATATTCACAATAACTACAACAACCTAAATGGAAAGAACAATGACAAAACCCCGCAAAATGAATGCTATGAAACTAAGATTATCCCCAAATAAGAGATATGAGAATATAATCCCTTTCCTTCTTTGAACTAGTGAGGGACTATGGGTATGCAATGCCACATGTTGTATCAGACTTGATCAATACATCGGATAGTTTTGTTGAACTGTTCATTTTCCTTCTTTTTTACTCTTTATCATATAGAGTAGGGGAGAGAAGGTGAATAATGAGAAATGAAGGTGATATTAAAAAGATCAATAAATACTAAACAAATAAATACTAAAAAACATTCCAGCTCCATTATTTACTAGCTATCTACCCAAGTGTCTTCCCCTCCATTGAGGGGAATGAAGGTCTTAGAATACAGATCTCAGAACTTATAGAGTTTAAAGTCCCTCCCAGCTCAACCATTCCAATGTTCTAAGATCGAATCTCAGCCAGTTGGCAACATTCCACCTTCCTAACACCTCCAGACACAGATAGCATAAGGGTAGGGTTGGGGGGTTGGGGTGGAAGAGAGCTGAGGCACCGTGTTGGAATTCGGAGAGAAGTGAACCATTTAAAGCAGCAACTGGCGGCTTTTATTAGGGCTCCTTTCCAATGGGCCAGTTTGTGTCAGCGTTCACGGATCAGGAGTTGTTTTTTGTTGTCCCAGAAAGGACTAGCCCATCTTCTATAGGAAGGAAGTTAGCAGCTGGGGAGAGGGCTATTAGATTCAATCCATCTCTGCCACATTGTTCCAGTGCAAATACCCTCTATTAGCAGATTCTTTGTGTTCAGTGCCTCATGTGCTAAATTGCTGTTTGAAAGCCGATGATAAACACTAGTTGTAAGACTCAGAAGCATTTAATATCCACTATAATGATGCCTCTACTTTCTGTTTTCCCCAAGGAAGGGGGAGAAGAGAAAGAGAGAGAGAGAGAGAGAGAGAGAGAGAGAGAGAGAGAGAGAGAGAGAGAGAGAGAGAGAGAGAGAGAGAGAGAGAGAGAGAGAGAGAGAGAGAGGGAGGGAGGGAGAGAGGGAGGGAGGGAGGGAGCAGGCTCATGGAAAAATACATTTGCAGGATCATTGCCATGGGCCCCGTTTCCACATCTGTTCTTAACAGATTTCAGCTGAACCTACTGAAAATATACATGGGGCTGCTTATGTGGGACAAGTTAAACATGATAAGATTACAGTTTAGAGGATGACAATGGTTTTGGCTGTGGAAAAAGAAAAAAAAAAGAGCCACTATAAACTGGGTTCCCCTACAGGCTTGTTAACTTAAAAAAAAAAAGAAAAAAGAAAAGAAAAAAGAAAAAAAAGTTTGCTGTTGCAGGAATTAAATTTGTCGGGAATTTGAAAAAGGTTGAAATTATTTGAGATTTGTTGTAAACAAGCTCAATGTGGCCCAACAGCAGCCTTTTGTCAACCAATGATCCCTGCCTTCCCTTCTACTAGAGCTGGATCTTTTGTTATCGAGGGGCAAGGGGAACACACTCTGGATCAGAAGTCAGAGGAACTAGGTTCAGATCCCTTCTCTGTCATTTGCTGTGTGATATAATTTCACAGAGATTTATTAGGCACCTACTATTTTCCAGGGAGAGCTAGGTGGGGTAAATGATAGGTCACATGGCTTGAAGTCAGGAAGTTTCATCCTTGTGAGTTCAAATCTACCCTTGGACACTTATTAGCTGTGTGATCCTGGGCAAGTCCCTTAATCTCTACTTGCTTCAGTTTCCTCAGTTAAAATTGGGCTAATAATAATACTTATCTCACCAGGGTTCTTATGAGGATCAAATGAGATATTTATAAAAAAGCACTTAGCACGGAGCCTGGCACAAAGTAGGTTCTAAATAAATGCTTATTTCCTTTCCCTCCATGCTCCCTTCTACTAGATACTGGAGATACAAAGACACAACTGAAATAGTTCCAGCCCTCAAGGAGCTTACATTCTATTGGGGGTGGGCCGTAGGGGAACATGTACAATGGTGAATAAATATTGTGTGTGTGTGTGTGTGTATATATATATATATATATATATATATATATATACTCATTCACAAAGTATTTTCCAAGAGATCAGGATAGATCTCAAGTAGGAAGTGGAACTTGAAATAAGCTTTGAAGGAAGCTAGAGAATCTACAAGGCAAAAGTGAGGAGAGAGAGGAAATCCACAGAGGTGGGAAATCAACTGTCAGGTATAAAAAGAGCAAACAATCTAGTTTAGCATAAGGTATGCGATGTGTGATAAACCTGGAAATGAGGCTGGATTAAAAGGACTTCAAATGTGACAGAAGTTCATCTTTTGTCCTAGAAACAAAATAAAGCTACTGGATCTTCTTGACCAGATTAGTGACACCATTAGTCCTATCTTGTAGGAATATCAATATGACAGCCAAGAAGGAAATGGAAAGACTAGAGGTAGGGAGACCAATTAGGAGGCTGTTACTTTTTTCCCTTTCTTTCTTTCTTTCTTTCTTTCTTTCTTTCTTTCTTTCTTTCTTTCTTTCTTTCTTTCTTTCTTTCTTTCTTTCTTTCTTTCTTTCCTTCCTTCCTTCCTTCCTTCCTTCCTTCCTTTTTTTTTTTTTTTTTTGCAGTGCAAATAGGGTTAAGTGATTTGCCCGGGGTCATACAGCTAGTAAGTGTCTGAGGCCAGACTTGAACTCTGGTCCTCTTGAGTCCAGGGTTGGTGTTTTATCCACCGAGCCACCTAGCTGACCCCTGAGGCTGTTACTTTTTTTTAAAAAAATGTTTCTTTTGTTTATTTTTTTAACATTCTTTAAAAAAAAAATTGAGTTAAAAATTCTCTCTCCCTTCAAGCTCCTTCCCCAATCAATATAATACCCATTCACACAACAAATGACACCCATTATACATATGACATTATGCAAATCATATTTCTATATTAGCCATAATACAAAAAAGCAAGAAAAATAAAGCAAGTAAGAACAATATACTTCAATCTATAGTTAAATTTTATAAATTCTCTCTCTGCAATTGGATAGTATTTTTCATCATGAATTCTTTGGGATTGTGAGATAAAAATCTTTCACAGTTGATAGTCATTATAATATTGCTGTTAGTGTGTACAATGTTCTCCTGGATCTGCTCATTTTACTTTGTATCAGTTCATGTAGGTCTTCCTAGGTTTTTCTGAAATTACTCTCCTCACCATTTTTTATAGAACAATAATAATAATAATAATCTTAAACCCCAACTTGTTCAGCCATAATCTGATTATTGGGCATTCCCTCAATTTCTAATTCTCTGCCACTATAAAAAGGACTGCAATAAATATTTTTGTACAAATAATTCCCTTTCCTTTGATTTTTTTTGGGATACAGAACCAGTAGTAGTTGGTTGGTTGGTTGTCCTTTGTTCTTGAAGAGGACCATGACATTGGGAGGTGATGTAATGACTAGCAGTGAATTGGATTCAAATGAGAGAGGGCTGTATAGTCACTAACCTCACTCTCTCCTCCAGAGCCATCTGGGTCCAGTGGCAAGATATATATATCAGGATGACTGGAGATGGCCCCAGATGTTTGAGGCAACTGGGGTTAAGTGACTTTCCCAGGGTAAAAAAGCTAGCAAGTTTCAGATGTCTGAGGCTGGCTTTGAACTCATGTCCTCCTGACTCCTGGGGCAGTGTTCTATCCACTGTGCTACCTAGTTGCCCCCTGCCCCACCCCCAGTAGTGGCATTGATAAGTCAAAGGGTATATACAGGTGTTTTTTAGCTTTTTGGATATAGTTCCAAATTGTTCTCCAGAATGGTTAGACCAGCTATTGCAACAGGCCAAGTAAGAAGGACCCCAAGTGCCTAAATTAGCTTCATAGTCATGTGAATAAGGAGAAGGGGATGGATTTGAGAAAGGTTATGGAGGTAAAATCAATAAGACTTGGGAAATGATTGGATACAGGGGTTAAGGGAGAGGAAAGGTTTTAAGGATGACTAAGATATTTTAAACCTCAGTGACAGGAAAGGCAGTGATGCCCTCAACAGAAATAGGGAAGTTATAAAGAGAAGTGAAGGGGAAAGATAATGAGTCAGTTTGGGACATGTTGGGTTTGAGGTACCTATGGGATATCCAGTCAGAAATGGCATTTGGGCAGTTGGAGATATTGGATGAAGTCAAAAGAGTGACTAAGGCAGGATTTGCCAATCTCAGAATCTTCTGCATAAAAATGATACACAAACCCTTGAAAAGTAATGAAATCATTAAGACAGTATACAGGGGCAGCTAGGTGGCACAGTGGATAGAGCACTGGCCCTGGAGTCAGGAGTACCTGAGTTCAAATCCGGCCTCAGACACTTAACACTTACTAGCTGTGTGACCCTGGGCAAGTCACTTAACCCCAATTGCCTCACTAAAACAAACAAACAAACAAACAAACCCAAAACCAAAAACCAAAACCAAATAAACAAAAAAAAAGACAGTATACAGAGAGAAGGACCTAGGACAATACCTGTGGTACACCCCCATAGTGAGTGGGAAAGGGATGTTGAGCCAGCAAAAGAGATTGAGAAAGAACAAGATTAAATAATCTTGAGCTACAGTCACTTAAAATTCCTGGATTATAGACTACAAAATTTTAGCAAATTAAACTAAAATTAATTGAGTAAATAGAAGTTAGTCTATAAAATGAAATAGTTGAAAGGAAGTGGCCTTTACTATCCCTTCCACCTCTAAATACATCTTCCTAAGAATGTGTCAGGCTTTGGGGAAGGGGAGAAGGGGATTCCTTTTTTTACACCCAGGGATGTAGATGGTATATGGAGTGTACCCTCTAATAAATATTTTTTCTCATTGTATGGTGAATAAAAAGATAAAACAAAGCATGGAACTAAGAGGCAGAGGCCCTAGGTTTTAGAATTGGTTCTAAAATCTAGTGGCCATTCACTGGCCACATAACTTTCACCAAATCAAATCCTCTCTGTCAGTTTCCTCTCTGGTAAAAGGAGGGTAGCTTCAACGTCCCTTCTTTGAATCTTTTGGAGCAATAGAGATGGTGGCAAATCATCTGATATTGCAGCTAGGAGTCACAGTGGATAGAGGAAGACTCATCTTCCTGAGTTCAAATCTGGCCTGACACTTCCTAGCTGTGTGACCCTGGGCAAGTCACTTAACCCTGTTTGCCTCAGTTTCTCATCTGTAAAATGAGCTGGAGGAGGAAATGGCAAACCACTCTAGTATCTTTGCCAAGAAAACCCCAAATGGTATCATGAATAGTCAGATGTGACTGAAACGACTCAACAACAATAAAATTGCTCTAGTAGTTTGGCCTCCTCAATTCAGAAGCCTGGCCTAATAGCAGAGATGTAGAAGGGAATCAGAAAGGATTGAGGGAGAGGGAGGAAAGGGAACAGTTGGTCTATGAGAAACCGAAGGATTCCACATACAAGTAGCAGAAGATTTGTTCCTTACTCCTGTGTGTCCTGAAGGTGCTATTGGGCCTGTGGAAGTTCCAGGGAAAGGGATAGGGAGATTCAGACTTAGTGACAGAAAAAACAGTCAGAAGAGAGTATAGTATAGATCTTGCCTCTGCTATTAACTCCCTTGTGACCTTGGACAAATGACTCCACCACTATGGGCTACAATTTCCTTGTCTGTCATAAGAAGGCTTTGAGTTAGATGATCTATAAGGTCTCTTTTTGGTCTCAATCCCATTTTCCCAGGGTTTTCCTGACTACCTGTGTGGCTTAAGTCATGGGGTAAGGCATCACCAAGTCTCTAACCTGAAAATGACACCAAAAACCAAATCTCAGAGTTGGAAGGAATTCTGGGGGCTGTGGAGTACAATACATATCTTTCTTAAGCTCCCTTTGATTCCTGCCCCTGATTATTTGTACACACTGGATTTTGCTTTTATGTATAAAATATGACATTTGAAAATAAAATACACAACAGGATGCAAGAATATTAGAAATGTGAACTTAGGAGCAATCATCCCAAATTGACACCTGACAACATTTCCCCCTCTGAGAGCTAGAAGGGATTTGATGTTGCAGTTAGGTTATTTTTCATTTTTGACAACCCCCTGCTATGAATATTCACCTGTTTTTGTTCATCAAAATATATTTTTTAATAAGCAGCCCAGTGGAAAACAATTGTGAATGGCACATTTATTATATTTGAATTTTTGGAACAAAGAGCATATAGCTTATGTTGGACAGTCTGCTCAGTGATACAGAATTTTAATTAAAAAATGCTACTGTGTTAAGGGGATTATAATGAAAATGCAACATCAGTGCTTTAAAAGAAATCATGGAGGCAAAACACAGTTGACAGGTTGGCTCAATTATTTATTAAATGCTGCTGCGCACTGGTCCTGTAATTATTCCAAGAGGAAGTTTCAATATGGAACAAGCTTAACACAGGATGCACTGACCAGAGGTGTGGGTGGCATGATATAGTAGGTGATTCTCTGACTTAAGGTCAGAAGATCTGGGCTAAAATCTTGTTTCATTCATTCAATCAACTTTTATTAAGCATCTGTTATGTGCAAGGTGTCTGTGCTATACCCTTGGATAGGAAGATAAAAAATGTCCCGGTTCTTGTCCATAAGGATCTTACATTCTCCTGCATGCTGTGTGCACAGGTAAGTATTCTAACCAGTTGGTTGTGATGTGGGCAAAGGAGAAATCTCTACAAAGTTCTTGAAGAAAATCTGAGGAAGGTGAAAACTTTCACCTGCTGACATAAGTGAAGAGAACAACCCTTTATTAGCTGTGTGACCTTAGTTCCCCCGCTGTAAAATAGAGGTAATAGTGTTTTCTCCACCTACTTTATAAGGTTTTTTTTATAAGGATCAAAGAAGAGAACACTTGTAAAATTCTTAGTAGCCATGTAAATGGAAACTATTATTTCTACCATCCAGGGAACAGGGAATGGCCACTCTTAAGTCTGGGGATCATATCCTGCCAAGGAGCTGGCTTACAAAATCTTTGGGGCACGACCAACTCCTGCCCTAGAGTTCAAGCAAGAACTTTGCAGTGGGTCATGTGGTACACCCATCCGTGCCATTAACAAGATGGATTTTGTTCCTCTTAAGCCATCCCTCCTAGGAGATGGGTGCCAGATTTTGTCTTGATCTTCTCCAGAGCCAGTTCTCATTCAGGCTCTCTGTGGTCAGATCCAAAATGCCCATCTGCTCTAAGAGAACACTGAAAGGCCTGTTTAGATACAGGTCATGCACCAGAGGGTGAAGCCTCCACAACTTCCACCAGGGTCCTCCCCTTCCCTATTCAGGTAGTCTTGGGCAGGTAGCCTCTGTTTGCTTCAGCTGGATGACCTGGGAAGGATTAACATTCACCATGGAGATGCTATCGCAAGAATTATGAGGATAAACTGTCTGTGGGAATACTTAAAGGCAACCTGGGAAAATGTCTGCTCTTGCAGAGCAGCACAGGGGGAGTTGGGAGTAGGAGGAGGGGCGGTCAATGGCTACCTGTTGGATTCTCAGGCACCCCATGTCTGAGACTGAAGCCAAAGGACTGCCTGCTGAAATGGCACAGGGCCACTGGTGGCCCTCTGCTCTCCAGCTACACAGGAAATGAGAGATCACACCATCCTCCCAGGCTCTCAGGCTCAAAACCAAGGAGTCAACTTTGACTTTTCACTCTATCTCACCACCCGTATACAGTCTCTTGCCAGGGTCTGTAGATTATATTTTCCCTTCTCTCCTCTAACACTACCATCATTTTACCACCTCAGACATGGACTGCTGAAATAGCCTGCTAATGGGTCTGCCTACCCCAAGTCTCTCCAATCTATTCTCCATTCAGCCACCAAAATGATTTCCCCAAAGCATTGATCTGACCATGTTACACTCCCCTCTCCACTCCTCCCCACCACCTCACTCAATAAGCTCTAGTGGCTCCTTATTTGCCTCTAGAATTTAATAGAAACCACACTGGGTGCCATTCAAAGCCTGTCATAACCCAGCCCCCTTCCCAGTCTCTTTATGCCTTACTCTCCCTTCGTGTATTTTTCAATCCAGTGATGTTTGCCTCCTGGCTGTTGCATGAACAAGACACTCCATCTCTCGGCCCTGGGTATTTTCTCTGACTGTCCCCCATGCCTCCTCCACTCTAGCTATTAACTTCCCCAGCTTCCTCTAAATCCCAACTAAAACCCCATCTATTACAGGAAGGTTTTCCCAATAGCTTTTAATTCTAGTGCCTTCCCTATTTATTATCCATTTATCCTATACATAACTTGCTTTGTATATATGCCAATTATTTCCTATTTATTTTATACATAACTTGCTTTGGATATTTGTGTTTACATACTCTCTCCTTCATTACTTTATGAGCTTCTAGAAGACAGGGATTATCTTTTGTCTTTTTTAATGTTACCAGAATTTAGCATAATGCCTAGTCCATTGTTCAGTTGTTTTCAATTGTATTGGACTCTTCATGACCCTAATTGGGGTTTTCTTGGCAGAGACAGTGGAGTTGTTTGCCATTTCCTTCTCCAGTTCCTTTTACAGCTGAGGAAACTGAGACAAATGGGATTAAGTGACTTGCCCAGGATCACACAGCTAGTAAGTGACTGAGGCCAGATTTGAACACATGAAGATGCATCTTCCTGACCCCAAGCTCAGTGTTCTATGCACTTCAACACTTTGCTGCCATATGAGATCTGATTTGCCAACATCTTTGTTGCTCCAAAATTTTCAAAGGAGAAGGACTGGGTGACTCTGGGTAAGCCACTTAATGCTGTTTCCCTCAGTTTCCTCATCTGTAAAAATGAACTGGAGACAGAAATGGCAAATTATTCCAGTAACTTTGCCAAGAAAACCTCAAATGGGGTCACAAAGAGTTGGACATGACTGAAATGATTCAACAACAGTATATTCTTTTGTTCCTTGCAAATAAACCTTAGAAACAGCACTCATGTTTTAGAAAGTATAGAGACAGAGGGAGGGTACAAAGAGTGAAGTGGATACAGGAAAGAGATGCCCATAAAATTTGACAGTGGCTGAAGTCAGGGGGGAAGGATGATTAGGGAAAGGTTGGAAGTTGCAAAGAGGTACATTTGGATTTGGTGTCAGGAAAAAATCAACAAATATTCCTTAAGTTAGAGCTACCTGCAAAAGTGACAGGTTTCCCTTCACAGAAGACCTTTGAGAAAAGGCTAGATGAGCTCTTATCTGACATGCTGTAGAAGGAATTCTTAGGCAGGGGTTGGGCTGGATGGCACACTAGTCCCTGCCAACTTTGGGATTGTCTATTTCTATGATTCTGTGGGTACATCAGCTCTCTGAACTTAGGGACCAGTGAAGATCAATGAAGTTCAGGGATCAGAGTTAGCAAACAGTGAAAGGTGAATGCCTCCTAAAAAGGAGGAGCTGGTGACCCCAGGAAGTTAATGTATTTGAACAAGTTCTAAGGATGTGGGGCATGAACCTTCACATGTTCTGATTTGATCATGGTCTGAAGGAGGAAGGCCCTGCAAGTTGTACCTCCCTGATATCTGTCTCTCTCTCTCTCACACACACACACACACACACACACACGCATCCCTGCAGCTTCTCCCTTGTCATATCCTTGTGGCCTCAGAGGAGACAGAAGGAAGACAGATGGGATCCCATCCTGCTTCGTAATACTAGCTCTAGGCTCTAGCTCATCTTCTAAAGAATGCCAAGACAAGTAGTCCATCCTCTCCTTGTTTCCACATCTTCCACTGGTAAACCTAGCAACTCAACTCAAGAAGAAAACATCCTGAAACACCACCGTGGCTGCTTCTCACATCTCACACTGAACAAACAGGTCACCAGCTATCTTGGACCAAACAGGTCACCAGCTATCTGAGAACAAAAACACACAGCTTGTTAGCTTTCCCCCAAGCACCATTCCTCACACCCCCAAAATAAGTATCGTTTCCCCCAGCTTACTCTTTTCTGAACTCTTCAATTCACATGTTTTTGTTGGCTTCGGTCTAACACTTACTACGTACATCTGTATGTTATTTGTAGCTATTTCCCAGCTATTATCTCAACCTAATAATGGTGCTGAAATTTCCTATGTCTCCTTTTCCTTCCTCCTTTTCTTCTTCCTTCCCTCCCTTCCACATCAATTCAAACAAATATTATTGGCCACCTGCTATGGATGTGCCTTACTGTGTGTGTAGGAGATGGAAACATGAGCAAGGTCTCTGACCTAAAGATGTTTACAATCCAGTAGGGGAAATGAGGCTTGTGCCCAAACAACTACAAAAGTAGGCAGTGCATTAATCCAATTTAGGGAAGGATTAAGAGGAAAAAGAAGAAAAAAAAAAGCTTTGCAGTAAAACATTTTAGGGAAAAGGTAGGCATATGATAGGGCTGACTAGAAGAGGTTTTAATTTGAGGAGTCTTTCAAGAAAAGGAGATTTAAAGGTAAATAGCTAACATACTTCCTGTCTAGTAAGGAAAAGGAGTAAGACCACAGGATTTAGAATTGGAGTGGGTCTTAGACATCAGCTTTTGTAGAGAAGGAGCTAAGGCTCAGAGAGATGGATTTATTTGGTCAAGGGCAGAAAGGTAGCAGGTAGCAGAGCTGAGATAAGCATCCATCATCATTTTGAATCTTTAATCCTCATTTTGTATGCTGAAGCTGCCTTTCACTCCCCTCTTGGAAACAACCAGGACTAGATTTGGTCACCCACATAGATTGGATGGAACTGTATTATATTTTGCAAACTCTAAAACATCTTTACATATTTTATCTTGGTTGATAATCACAGTAACTCTCCAAGGTAGGGAGATGGATAATATTTTCCCCATTTTACGGATGTGGTCATTGAAGCACAGAAGGAGTTGAGATTTGCCCAGTGTTATGATACCAGTTAGTAATACAGCTGGAGACTAGATTCAGATAAGGGCTCAGTGCCCTAATGCCTACTCAGCTCAACCTGACTGGTTAAAGATATGTCCCACAGTACGGATATTATTTTTTTTTGTTCCACAGTACAGATATTATTAAAAAAAACCTGATCCCTCTCCTGGGGAAGATTTCCCCTGGAATACCATTAAAAATATTCCTTTGTGGGGCAGCTAGGTGGTGCAGTGGATAGAGCACCAGCCCTGGATTCAGGAGGAGCTGAGTTCAAATCTGGCCTTAGACACTTAACACTTACTAGCTGTGTGACCCTGGGCAAGTCACTTAACCCCAATTGCCTCACCAAAAAAAAAATAATAATAATATTCCTTTGTTGCTAGAAATTTGGAACACAGATATTTAAGACAGATCTGGGCCTATCCTTTCCAATAACCACAAAGATCATAGGATCACAGATTTAGAGCTAGAAGGGAACTCAGAGGCTATCTAGTACAATATCCTCATTTTATAGATGAGGAAACTGAGGCACAAAAAGTTTAAGGGACTTACCCAGGGTCACACAACTGGTAAGGGTGAGAGGCAGTATGTGAACCTAGATCATCCTGTCATCCTGACTCCAAGTCCAACACTCTTATCAGTGATCTCTCAACTGCCAAATCTGATTGGTTTTTTCAGTTCTCATCCTTCTTGACCTCTCTGAAGCACTGGATGCTATTAACCACCAACTCATCTGACTCCTCAGCAGTCTCTTCTTGTCTGAACGTTTGTGACATTATCACCTAGCTCTCTTCCTACCCATCTGAATGTATCTTTTTAGTCTTCTTTGCTAAAACATCTTCCACTTGGGTCCCCTAACAGTGGATATCCCCCAAGGTTTTGTTCTCGTCCCACTTTTATTCTTTCTAAATTTTTGCTTAGGGACCTCATCAGCTACTATGGGCTTGAGATTTCTATGCAGATAACTCTCAGAAATGTGTGTGTGTGTGTGTGTGTGTATGTGTGTGCGCGCGTGCGTGCGTGTGTGCATGCGCGCGTAGCAGAAGGGGAGGATCCAAAGAAAAGAAGTCTCTGAAATCTTTGATGGATCATTGTTCTTATGGCTTTCAAAGTTGCTTGTCTTGTCAATATTATTATTCTATAATTGTTCTGGTTCTGCTTATTTGTTAGCTTATAAAACTCCTCAAAATTGCTCATTCTCATAATATTGATATTATAGCATAAATTGTTCTCCTGGTTCTGCTTCCTTTGCTCTGCCTTATTTCAAGGCTTTCCATGTCTTTTTGAAATAATCTATTTCCTCATTTCTTCCTACATAAAAGCACCCCATCACATTCAAAATTTATTCAGTCATTCCTCAATTGATGTACATTCCCTTAGTTTCCAGGTTTTGGTGTAGGTTGGGGTTTTTTGGTCACCATAAAAAGAGATGACAGAAATTGATATGGTATGGTATGGTATGATATATGATATAAATATTACATAAAATACCTTTTACTCTTCCTTTGATCTCTTTTGGGTATAGGTCTAGCAGCAGTAAAACTCAGTTAAACAACACACACTTTTTAGAAACTTTTTGTGTATAATTCCAAATTGCTTTCTTGAATGGTAGCAACCACTGACAGGTCCACCAACAATGAATTAATGTGCCTTTTTCCCCCACAACCCCTCCAATATTTATCATTTTTTGTTGTCTGTGCCATTTTGACAGGTGTGAGGTAGAATCTCAGAACTGCTTTAATTTTACTTGTCTAATCAGTGACTTGGAATATTTAAAAAATATGGCTAGAGATAGTGTGGGTTTCTTCCTCAGGCAACTATCTGTTCACATCCTTAGCCTGTTTACCAATTGGCTAAAGGTCCTTTTTCTTATACATTTCTTATAAACTTAAATCAGTTCCTTAAATATGAACATTATGAAAGAAACTTGCTGCAAAGATTTCCCTTCGGTTAATTGTTCCCCTTTTAATCTTATTGTATTTGTTTGTACAAAAACTTTTATGTTACATAATTAAAGTCATCCATTTTCTCTTCTGTGATCTTCTCTATTATTTATTTGGTCATGAATGCTTCTCTTATTGATAGATCTGATAGGTATGTTTTTCACATTTCTCTAATTTGTTTATGATGTGGCCTTTTATATCTAGGTCACTTACCCATTTGTATAAAATATGAGGTTAGTCTAAATTGATCTTCTTTCATACCACTCTTTGAGAGACAAGAAGAGTTTTTACAGACTCTGTAGGAGCTTTTAGAAATAGGACTTACATACAAAAGATAAACAAGGTTGGTAGAAGGGCAGAGCATTTGCAGTGGGGTACAGGAGGTAAAATCAGGGAAGGCTTCATGCAGAAAGTGGTGAGAAGGGGGCAGCTAGGTGGTGCAGTGGATAAAGCACCAACCCTGGATTCAGGAGCACCTGAGTTCAAATCCGGCCTCAGACACTTGACCCTTATTAGTTGTGTGACTCTGGGCAAGTCAGTTAACTCTCATTGCCCCACCAAAAACAAACAAACAAAGAACCCGTGGTAACATAGCACATCATTCATTCAAAAGTTACTCCATATTTGTAGGTCTTTGGGTAACTAGAAACAGAAATTCAGTTTAGTGATCAATTTATCCACATTTTATTATTAATAAAAACAAATGTTGTGGCTGCTACTGGGTAATTTCAAATTTGGGGTTCCTACCACAAAGTGAATAGTGGAGCCTGAATAGGTGATAGAGGAGTAAGTATCCCCAAGGATTGAGGAAGACCTCAATTGTTTGTGATACCTAATGCTAATGTGGACCAAGGTATTTAGGATCTATTCAATTGATATGAAATGCAAATGTTGTATTCTTGCAATAAGAAGTACAAGCAGGCTTAATATATTTCATGGGCTTGAAAATGAGGGGATTATGAGACTTGTTTCCCAAAACCCGCTTCCAGTTAGGTATGGAAGCTTTCCTAGAAGAGGTAAGAATTCTGGGGTTTGAGAGATGGGAAGGAGAAAACTTGGCAAGCTAAATTAGGGAAAGGGGGCTAAACAGTGGTTTACTCAGATTCCATTTAACACTCACTAATTAAGTGCCTCAGTCATTTATTACAATTGTTGTCCAAAGCTTGGTGACCTAAGAATCTTCTCCCCACAATAAGAAAGCTGATGTTGCAAATTGGATAGCAAACACTTGAATGCTCCAATGAAAAAATGTTTTAAAATGTTTCCATCTAAATTTTGTATCTAAATTCACAGAACCTCAAGTATTTCCAAGATTCTAAATCCTAATATCTGACTTTCTCTTCAAAGAGGAATAGCCGGACATGGTGCTAGATGCTTGGGATGGAGATTTCAGAGATTAAAGAAAGGATCAGTAGAGGAAGAATTGGGTAAATGAGTGGCTGATTTGTAGTCAGAGGGTCTGGATTTACATCCCAGCTTTGCCTCTTACTGCTGGGCCACCCTGGCAAGTCAGAGAATTGTTTTGGGTCTCAGTTGGCTCATCTGGAAAGTGAGAGGGTTGAATGAATTAATCACTAAGGCTCCTTCCACCTCTAAGTCCATGGTCCCATGACCTAGATTGTTGTTGTTATTGTTGTTCAGTCATGTCTGACTCTTCATGACCCCATTCAGGGTTTTCTTGGCAAAGATACTGGAGTGGTTTGACATTTTCTTCTCCAGCTCATTTTACAGATGAAGAAACTGAGGCAAATGGGGTTAATTGACTTGCCCAGGGTCACAGCTAGTAAGTGTCTGAGGCCAGATTTGAACTCTCTAAGAGGAGTCTTCCTGACTCCAGGCCCTTCACTTTATCCACTGTGCCACCTAACTACCCATAATAGCCTAGATAGTATTGAATAACAGTTATTCCACATGGTCTCTGGAACTGGGTTCCAAGTTCTTCCTCAAGCAGGGAAACTTTCTACTAGCATATTATATATAATCACATTTTGGGAGCCCATAAAATTTACCTTATAAGCCTGCCCTCTCCCATGATATTAAAATGAAGATAATTATCATTCTTTTCTCCTCAATCCAGAGTGAGTATGCCATTACTCACTCTGGGAAGGATGAGTAACAATCTCCAAAGCAGCTTTACTGTAAGCCTACCCCTTGACCATCTCAGAAAATTGTGATTAACCTCAGAAAAACCCTACACTGAGTAACTAGTGCTGTTAACTAGTCCCAGAATTCCTTCAGAAGTCTTTTGGTAATTCATTCATTCATTCATCCATCCATCCATCCATCTATCCACCCGTTCAGTTAGTCATCAAGCATTTATTAAGCACTTACTATAGACATTGGGTTAAGGATTAGAGATACAAAGAAAGGGCAAAAAACATGGCTCCTGTCACCAAGGAATTCATATTCTAATTGAGAAAATAATAAGTAAATAATGGCATATACCTGACAAGTACAGTTTAAATGGAAAGTAATCTCAAAGGTAAGGAACTAGTGGGAGGGAAAGGAAGAGATGAGAAAGTCATCTTACAGAAGGTGGGGTTTGAGCTGATTCCTGAAGTATGCCAGGAATATGAAGAGGCTGAAGTGAGGAGTTAGGATATTCCAGGCATGGAGGATGGTTTGTGAAAAGTTTTGGAGTTGGAAAACAAGAAAAAATGCCTTTGTTGTTGGATTATAGAGTACATGAAGGGAGTAAAGTATAAGAAGATACAAAGATCAGAGCTGGGCTGTAGGAAAATCACTTTGGCATCTGAGTGTATGATGAACTGGAGTGAGGAGGGATTTGTGTCAGGGAGACCAATTAGCAGGCTATTACCATAATACTAGTAAGAAGTGATGGGGAAGGGAAAAGGACCCACATGTACAAAAATATTTCTAGCAATTCTTTTCATGGTGTCAAAGAATTGGAGACTGAGGGGATGCCCATCAATTGGGGAATGGCTGAGCAAGTTGTGGTACATGAAAGTGCTGGAACACAAATGATGAGCAGGCACATTTCAGTAAAAACCTAGAAAGACTTACATGAACTGATGCTGAATGAAGTGAGCAGAAACAGGAGAACAATGTACACAGTAACAGCAACATTGTGTGATGATCAGCTGAAAGACTTAGCTCTTCTCAGCAATACAATGATCCAAGGCAATTCCAAAAGACTTATGATGAAAAATGCTCTCCACATCCAGAAAAAGAACTATGGAGTCTGAATGTAGATCAAAGTACACTCTTTTCACTTTATTTGTTGTTGTTATTTTTTTCTTTCTTGTGGTTTTCCCCTTTTGTTCTGATTCATCTTTTACAAGATGACTAATATGGAAATATGTATAATATGATTATATATATAGGTATACACACACACATATATCTGATTGCTTGCTGTCTTGGGGGAGGGAATGGAGGGAGTGAGAAAAATTTGGAACTCAAAGTCTTACAAAAATGAATGTTGAAAACAATCTTTATGTATAATTGGAAAATAAAATAAAATATTAGCAAGAAAATAAAAGGAGTGACAGGGGCCTGAACTAGAGTAGTAGCTGTATGAGAGAAGGGGACCCATATTAGAGATATTGGGAAGGTAGAAATGTCAAGATTTGACCACAGGAAGGCTTGGTGCATGTCTTCAATTTTTTTTTTCAATCAAGTATCAGAGGAGGTCCTCAGCTAAAATCATGGAGGAAGCTGGTGCAGTGGGAAACTTGAAGATGAATAAAGAAGGTTTGGAGTAGCCTCTGTGGTGAGTAGGAGAAATAATCAATTAGGAAGCTATAAAAGGATTGCCTTGCAGCAAAGAATGCCCAATTGAGATTATGTAGTATCAATTTGTAGTGAATCTAGTCAGCATGGTTTCCTGACTAGCTTCAGCTCAACTCAATACCATGGAAATAAGAACAAGGCAAGAGATGGTGGGAGTAAACTGAGAGGTTCAAGCTTGGAAAGCTACCATTGATTAAACCACAAGAACCTAAGGAACTGAGTTTAAAGAATAGTATAAGGCTGAATGAATTCACCTCCAAGGTAAGAAAGGGAAAGCCGTACTCTGGGATTTCTTTTGTATGCCCCAGCTCTTCCTGGAAGCTTCACTCTAGTCCTGGGATTGATACAATGGAAGTATCCTCCACCCCTCCAAACCTCCCCTTATTGGATAGCTTCTCAGAGAACATCCATGTAATGTGGGTGGTTAGACCAGCCATGCTCTCCATCCCTCTCCATGCTGTACTCCAGACTTTCTCTACCAAGCCATCAGCCAAGTATCTTTGTATCCCATCCCCTATTTTTCAGTTTCCTCTAATGTGTTGTCTCCCCCCCCCCACAATGTAAGCTCCTTGAGGGTAGGGACTGTCCACTTAATTCTAGTTGTATTCCCAAAGTTTAAGACAATGTAAGTGCTTAATAAAAATGCTTGTAGGGGCAGCTAGGTGGCTCAGTGGATAACCACCGGCCCTGGATTCAGGAGGACCTGAGTTCAAATCCGGCCTCAGACACTTGACACTTACTAGCTGTGTGACCCTGGGCAAGTCACTTAACCCCAATTGCCTCACCAAAAAAAAAAATTAAAGAAAAAAATGGAAAAGAAAAGAAAAGAGAGGGGCAGTTAGGTGTCATAGTGGATAGAGCACTAGCCCTGGATTCAGGAGGACCTGAGTTCAAATCCAGCCTCAGACACTTGACATTTACTAGCTGTGTGACCCTGGACAAGTCACTTAACCCCAATTGCCTCACCAAAAAAAAAAAATTAAAGAAAAAAATGGAAAAGAAAAGAAAAGAAAAGAGAGGGGCAGCTAGGTGGCACAGTGGAGAGAGTACTGGCCCTGGATTCAGGAGGACCTGAGTTCAAATCTAGCCTCAGACACTTAACACTTACTAGCTGTGTGACCCTGGGCAAGTCACTTAACCCCAATTGCCTCACCAAAAAAAAAAAAAATAAATGCTTGTTGATTTGAACTGACTCAGGCAGCCTGTGTAGGGGTGAGAAACTGGGAAAGAACTGATAGGTGAGAGTATTGTAGACCACTGAAAGGACAAAAAACACAGGATTAAGAGCAGTTATATCCCTTTTATCCTTTTTACTCTCTTCCCTTAAATTATAAATAATAAATATTTTTTAAATGGATCCTTATTGTTGGACTCTGACCTATAATTAAAAGATACTGCATTTATTCTTGGGCTCTAGGCCTTTCACTTCTTCTTTTCAGAGCGTGTGATTGTACAGATTTGTAAATGAGCAAAACTCATTTTAATTGCTCTACAAATGCTTTATTCTGACTACTTTTGAGTAAGAGCCTCTGTTCACGCTCCCTCCCCATGCTCACACCTCCATAATTATGGGGTCAGAAGAGAAGAAGGGAACAGCTAGGTTCATTTGCTCATTAAAAGACTCAAAAGAGATGTGATATTCTCTAAAAGGGAAGTTTAAAAAGAGAAAAGGACTTAGATGTACAAAAATATTTATAGCACCTCTATTTGTGGTGGCAAAAAATTGGAAACTGAAGAAATGGCCATCAATTGGGGAAGTGCTGAATAAGTTGTGGTATAGGAATGTAATGGAATACTATTGTGCTATAAGAAGTGATGAGCAGGCAGATTTCAGAAAAACCTGGAAAAACTTAGATGAATAATGCAAGTGGAATGAGTAGAACCAAGAAAACTTTTTTACATAGTAACACCTACATTGTGTGATGATCAACTATGAATGACTTAGCTATTCTCAGCACTAAAATGTTCCAAGATAATTCCAAAGGACTAATGATGGAAAATGCTATCTATATCCAGAGAAAGGACTGATGGAGCCTGATTGCAGATCAAAGCATATTATTTTCACTTGATTTTTTAAAAGTTTTTTTTTCTTTTGGTCTGTTTCTTCTTTCACAACATGACTAATATGGAAATATGTTTTACATGATTGCACATATGTAAGCTATATCAAATTGCTTACCATTTTAGGGAGGGGGAAGGGAAAAGAGGGAGGGAGAAAAATTTGGAACTAAATTTTTTAAAATGTCAAAAATTATCTTTACATGTTAACTGGGAAAAATACTATGAAAAAAGGGAATCTTGAACTTCATGGTTAAAGATCAGATACAAAAAAGAATCAGAGGAGTCAAAATGAAAAGCAAATTGGGAAGTTTCTCCTATAATAGGGCCTACTTTTATCTACATTCCTCTTCTAAAAGAATGAGTTAGCTATGGTGGGAAGAAGTCAGGGGTCCCTGCCAACCACAGAACAACAAAGGCTGAAAAATGTTTTGGCTGTGGGAGCTCCTACCTTTTCTTTAGTCCAATGGATCAATCATCCATGGGCTGTGCTGCTGAGAAGCCAAGAGGTGCAGAGTCTCAAGTTCCTAAGTCTTCCAAAAGATTATCCCTACAGGGCAATTGAATAGAACATCAGTCATGAACTATATTTTGTTGTCTGTGTTACTATGCTCTACACAGGAGAAGCTGGGGGACAACAAATCTCAGAACTGTTCATTTTCTAGAACTCCTAGGTTCAAAACACCTTGTTGTTGGTCCTTCTTTCTTTCTTTCTTTCTTTCCTTCTTTCTTTCTTTCTTTCTTTCTTTCTTTCTTTCTTTCTTTCTTTCTTTCTTTCTTTCTTTCTTTCTTTCTTTCTTTCTTTCTTTCTTTCTTTTTGGTGAGGCAATTGGGGTTAAGTGACTTTCCCAGGGTCACACAGCTAGTAAGTGTCAAGTGTCTGAGGCCGGATTTGAACTCAAGTCCTCCTGAATCCAGGGCCGGTGCTTTATCCACTGTGCCACCTAGCTGCCCCTCTCAGTGCACCTTAAGTGCTATATGGATACTAGCTACCTCTAGTAGCTGGGTTTGGACTATGGGCACATCCACATAGTAGATTTTTTCACTTTGTATTTTTTAATTGAAATTATACTATATAAAATTGGGTTCATTCTGTTTGTTTCTACACAGGGGATCTCTATTATACCAAGGTAAAACAAAAATAGATTTTTTGTTGTTGTTCAGTTGTATCTAACTTTTCATGACTGAATTTGGGTTTTTTCTTGGCAAAGACACTGGAGTAGTTTGGCATTTCCTTCTCTAGCTCATTTAACAGATAAGGAAGGTGAGGCAAACACAGTCCAAGTGACTTGACCAGGTCATACAGCTAGTAAGTGTCTGAGGCCAGATTTGAACTTGGGAAGAAGAGTCTTCCTGACTCCAGGCCCAGCACTCTATTCACTGTGCTACCTGGTACAGGGAGGGGGTAGGCTTTTCCATGGGTCAGGGGTCAAGAGCTGATTCTGACAGAGAAATCTAAAACAGCCCATACCCTTTGGAAGGAGAGTCAGTATGACCACCCAGAAAGAGGCAGAGCTGGGGAGCAGAAGAAGGTTTCTCACTTTCTGAAAACTGGAGAAAGCCTGGTATTTTTTCCAATAGTGCTGTTCAATCGCGAGGACTATTATAACTACCAGGTTCTCAACCATGTTCAGCAACTTGTGATCCTTTCTGTTGAGTAGAATCAGGCTAGTAGCACCAGCAGTTACTGCTTAAATTTGTCTTTTCAGAGCTTTACTATTTGAGAAGTTCCAGCAGGATAAGGATGGCTGAGAGCATCTAGTCTAACTCTCTCATTTTCCAGATGAAGAAACCAAACATCATCAAGTGGCATAATATTTGTAAAGCACTTAGCACAGTGCCTGGCACAGCGCAGATGCCTATTAAGTTCCTGTTTCCTTCCCTTTCCCCTAAAGTTCCAAGAGGTGGTTACTTGCCCAAAGTCACCTATCTAGCAGGTAGCAATTAGAATAAACTCCAGGTATTCTGATTCTAAACCCGGGGCTCTTTATACCACACCAAACTGCCTATATGTATTGTTCCCTGCCCTTTCCACTAGGCAGTAGAGACTGTGTATGTGTTTGTTATAACGCTGTGTAATGCAAATATTACATGTTGCAGTGGGATATAAGTCTCTCAAAGTCTGTCTGTTTGCTTTTGGTCTTGGTATTCTGAATCCCTAACACAATACCTGTGTACCCAGGAAGTCCTGAATAAGTGCTGGTTGAATGAAGACACACTCCATATTGGGTTTCTTCAAAGGGTTAATGAAAATGCAGGAACACGACCATAGCAAGTTATATATAGCATACAGTAAGTAAAGTGAATTTCAAAGAAAGAAAACAAAAAACCCTCCCAAACTTAACTCTATAAACAGACCACAGACCGGGGCAAAGTGGAACTTGGCACATAGAGGCTACAGTAAAGAAAGAAAACAGATCAAGTTACACAAAGTACAATTGAGAGCCGGCTCCACAGCACAATGATCAGCTGCGGGAACAAGGACGTGTGTTGTCGAAATTGAACAACACCAAAACTTGGTTTCCTCACATTCATTCCAATTGACCCGGGCCATGTGCAGCAGGTTAATTCCCCTCCCTGCAGGTGGAGACAGATAAAATAAACTGAACCGGTGGGTGCAGTGGGCTCCAGGAAACCTTTATTTCAGAATTTGACCCAACTCCAGAAAGGAAACAACCATGGACTTTGCTCTGGACAGTAATCTGTTTTCTTAGGGCTGCAGAGAGATCCACAGCTGCCAGAGAAAATACAACCGGTTTGGTGGCTGGTTTTTGGCAGGCCGAGTTACAAGGGAAGTTTAAAAAGACCACTTCCTACCTTCTGTTCCCAACTAAGAGTGAGCTGTCAATCTCACAGGATGGTAAAGCTCTGGAAAAATCCAAAGGGGAGGCTGGGGAATCAGAGGAGAAACAGAAGCAACAGGTGCATCCCCCCCTGAAATCCTTCCCTGCAGGCACAAGACACGGCTGCCAAAACCATGCTTGATAAAAGGCCCCTTGGAGCTTGCTTGGTAGGGGGCAAGAGGGCTGGGAGCACTGGGACTCATTCTCGAAATGCCACTGCTTCTCTGGTCGGGGCTGCCAACAAGTGTCTATTGAGTCTCTATACCTAGTGGGCAGAAAGCATGTTATTACCTTAACCACTCTTATGTTTTCTTCCTCTATTACCATCAGGTTGGCTCAGTTCAACAGCACTATGGTGTCATGGAAAGAACCCTGGAGAGGCTGTAGAATCCAAAGATGCAGCTTCTAGGCCTGCCACTGCCATGAGCCAGCTGCTTGACAAGGAGCGTCTTACTTTACTCTAAAATGAGGATATTCGATTAGATCATCTCTTAAGGTTCCTTACAGCTCTAAAATTTTATGGCCTCTGTTCTTCAGGTTCATGTATAGACCTGGAAGCCTGTGTGATACATGCATGGAAGGGGGCAGGTTTGGAATCTGAAGACCTGGGTTCAAACCCTAGCTCTTCCACTTATGAACTGCATGACCTTGGACAAGTCACAGACTCTTCTATGCTAACTAAGGTTTACTTAGGCTTTGAATCTATAATCTTTTGTCAACTAGGGGCTTATGTTCCAATAGGAAAGTCAAGACCGATGGTAAGCACTGAATCAGCACTGTCCCCAATTTGTAAGTAATGATAACCTGGACCTTGCATGTTTCAAATCACTTTCACATTTATTTTGTTTGATTTCCATAATCCTCTTGAGAGGTAGGTATGGTAGATCTTGTTTTCCCCATTCTACAGATGGGAATACTGAAGAAAATGAAAGAGAAAGGCTCAGTGAATCATTGAGGCCACAGGAGAAGGAAATGGGAAGTTAGATGGCCCAGTGGATAGAGGGCAGGGCCTGCAGTTAACAAAGAACTGAGCTCAAATTGAGCCCCAGACATTTATTGAGCAAGTCACTGAACCTTTCTTTATCTGTTTCAGTTTCCTCATATATAAAATGGGAATAATAACAGCACCAGCCTGCCAGGATTGCTGGAGGGATCAAATGAGCTAATATTTATAGAGTACTTTGTAAACCTTAAAGTCCTATATAAAAACTGGTCATTATGATTATTATTACTACTACAAAAATAATAAGAGATATTTTACAGTGTTTTCTCTTTTTTTTGTGTGTGAGGCAATTGGGGTTAAGTGACTTGCCCAGGGTCACACAGCTAGTAAGTGTTAAGTGTCTGAGGCTGGATTTGAACTCAGGTCCTCCTGACCCCAGGGCCAGTGCTCTATCCACTGCGCCACCTAGCTGCCCCTATAGTGTTGTTGTTTTTTTTTTTTTTTTTGGTAAGGCAATTGGGGTTAAGTGACTTGCCCAGGGTCACACAGCCAGTAAGTGTTAAGTGTCTGAGAGCAGATTTGAACTCAGGTCTTCCTGACTCCAAGGCTGGTGCTCTATCTACTGCGCCACCTAGCTGCCCCCCTACAGTGTTTTAAGGTCCGCAAAACACTATTATTCCAACTACTTCTCACAACAATCCTATTTGATACGTAGTAGAGGAATTATTATATCTTCATTGATAGATTAGGAAACTGAGGCTCAGTATCTTAAGTAATTAATCCATAGTCAAAAAGTTACATATGAGATGGAATGACAGTCAGAACCTATTTCTCCTAACACTTAATCTGATACACATACATTCTCTCTCTCTCTCTCTCTCTCTCTCTCACACACACACACAGACACACATGCAATATAGTTTTGTATTTCCTTTCCTTGTTGTTCAGTCATTTCAGTCATGTCCAACTCTTTGTGACCCCATCTGGGGTTTTCTTGGCAAAGATAGTGGAGTTGCTTGCCATTTCTTTCTCCAGTTCATTTTACAGATGAGAAAACTGAGAGAAACAGCATTAAGTGGCTTACCCAGGGTCACAAAGCTAGTAAGTGTCTGAGGTGAGATTTGAATTCTAAGCCAAGGCCTCTATCCACTGTGCCACTGGATTCAGGAGGACCCGAGTTCAAATCCAACCTCAGACACTTGACACTTACTAGCTGTGTGACCTTGGGCAAGTCACTTGGCTCTCATTGCCCTGCAAAAAAAACCAAAAAAACCCCAAAAAACCCCAACAACAAATACAACAGAAAAAAAATTTTAAAAAAAAGAACAGAAAAGAAGCTGAACCATTTATATATTGAGAGGAAGGGATAGCAAATAGATGAACCAAATACAACAGTGGGACACATGAAATAAAAGACCTCAAGGAAGATCTTCAGCATACTGAGTAGATTTTCTGTGGATGACTTCTGAGAGAAAATGGCCAAGAATCACACAGGAAATGATTGTGATGTGCATCCCTGGAAGGAGCATCCACATGAAAGGTACCTGAGATCCCCTGTAATCCTGATGAAGTTCAGGAAAAAGAGAAAATGCAGTCTGAGTTTTCTACCAGCAGACAGCACCCCTTAAAGATGGGGAGTGGGGGTGAAAAGGTATTTCCTCTTCCCTGTTTATGCATTTTGGAATACCAGAGACAGCGATGTTTTCCCTACATATTAATACCAAAGGAAATGTTTTGCCCAGTCCTTTTTTGAAAGAAAAAAAAAACTCATTCAAATTCTCAAATTTGGGTATAATCTGTCAACTCTTGGGGAGCCAGGATCAGTCTTGGATAAAAATGAACAGTTAGCAGAGTGTGCTGCACTGCCCCCCTTTTTTCTTCTAATCTACCCTTCCCCTCCTCACCCAGTTCAGAAGCTTATTGCTTTCCCATTTCTAAAGCAAAACCTCTTCTCTCAGAAAATAAGCTGAAACTTAATCACACTAAGTGCAAATAACAGACAACACCTCAAAGTGATAACTCTTCTCAGTAATATGTGTGTGTGTGTACACACACACACACACACACACACACACACACACACACACATATATATATATATATATATATATATCTTTTTTTAAATAGGGATCAAAGTTTTGGGGAAAATTAATTAAATTCTAACCATAGGATTTCAGGTTGTCACGAAGTATGTAGGAGACACATTAACCAGCCAGGGTTGTCTACTTCTAGCCTGACTAGACTTTGATTCTGTAAGACTTTTCTTATTTGAAATCATTGTGATAACAATTCCTCTATTCATTGTGTCAAAGAAAAGAGTTGAACAATCCTCCTTGGTATCTATTCAAATTCTGTCCATTCATCAGAGGCTCTATGGTCATTCCATAGTTCAATTACTTTTAAAATGAACTCTTTTCTTAGGGAAGCCCAAAGCAATTTCCACCACCTTAATCTTCACTCCTACTTTGAGGCAGCAATAGATAGAGAGCTGAATCTGAAGTCAGGAAGATCTGAGTTCAGATTTGGCCTCAACTACCTACTTGCCCTGTGACCCTGGGCAAGTCACTTAACCTCTGTTTGCCTCAATTTCCCCAAATGTAAAATAGAAATAATAACAGCACCCACATTACAGTGTTATTGTGAGGCTCAAATGAGATAATATATGTAAAAGAGCACTTAGCTCATTGCTGGGCACTTAGATGTGCTATATAAATGTTTATTCCCTTACTCTTTCTTCTAGTTTCTCTTGTGTCCTTTTCTAATACTGTGGTATTTAGCGCTCAATCCCAGGATTATTGACTAGTACCATGAATAAATTTGCATTATCTGACCTGATGCTTGAGTATATAGAATGCTACTTTCTAATCTCTTGCTCCTAGCACCCTATGCTTCAAGGACACTGCCTTGCTAAACTCTTAGGATTTAACCTTTTTTTCCTGACAGTTTCCTTTCCAGTGTCACTGTAAATTTAGGATTACATCTCCACCATATTTAGTCCCTTTTAATTCAATCAACAACATTTCAAACTACGTAAGGGCAAGGACCATGATTTGTATTTTGCATCAATTTAGCCAAAATGTGTTCATTGCCAATGACATTTCAGATACCATGCTGGATATTAATGGATACAAGGATGAATTTAGCATGGCCTCTGCCCTCAAGGAGATTACAATCTAATGAGAGGAGAAGGCTAGAGAAGACTACACAAATAATTATGATACAAGGGAGTGAGTTAACTGCAAAGAAGAGGTCTGAGTGAGAGTTGTAGGTAAAATTTGAAGAAGGGATCATTTTCAACTTGTGGGCAAATAATAGTATGTGGAATGTGTAGAGATAATAGCTTAATTTGGGATCTCTCACTTCAGCAAGTAGAATAAAGGCTCTCTTTGAATTTGAAAAGTTTTAAAGCAAGGAGATTAGACAAGTTTTTCTCTTACCTTCTGAATTTCCTTCTTTGACTGCAAACTCAAAATGGCAGTGTGATCTCATGTATTCAGATCTGTTCTCCAACAATACATATCACAATCTATCTGAGCCTGATTATTCCTTGCGCCTCTTGTTCACGTGCTTGTTTGTCAGAAAGTATCCACCAATGTGCTAGAGATTTTCTCACTTTCTCTTGATGTCATGCAGGTGTGGGGAAACATTCTGACTATCCATTTGTCATCACTCACTCTTGCCACATAGCTGGCCCATCAACTCTTCTTATTGTTGAATTCCTTGATGACTTCCTTTAGTCCTATTCTTCTTTAAGTGCTTCACTGGAGCATTTGCTTCTCTGGCCTGTTCATACCTACATGCACCTCTCCATTGCTTTCTAAGTGACATTTATCTTTACTTCTTTGGAAGCAGTAGAGTGCTACATCTTCCTGGCATGTAACATATGTTAGTAATGAAAAGATGAAGCTTTGCTTTCACTAGAAGATTAGAGTCAATAATTTTTTTCTCAAATTTCTGAAAGCAATCTAGTGTACACACTGTTAGGCAAGATCTACGGGGAATCCATTCAGATACAAGTTGAAATCTGAGCAAGAGAAATTCTTCATCTACTTGGTTTTTCCTGTGTGATTAAGCAGATCAAACTTCTTTGGTAAACATGAATCTCTTTAAAGAGGATGTGAGGGGCAGCTAGGTGGCACAGTGGATAGAGCACCGGCCCTGGATTCAGGAGGACCTGAGTTCAAATCCGGCCTCAGACATTTGACACTTACTGGCTGTGTGACCCTGGGCAAGTCACTTAACCCCAATTGCCTCACCAAAAAAAAAAATAAAATAAAGAGGATCTGAGATGTCCTGGGGCTTTGAATCAATCAATAAAATGTCATCCACAAATAGGAGAATCTGAAGAACTTCACCATCCACAGGGAATCTGTCTGCCATAGAGGGGGGAAAGAAAAGGAGAACATGTAATGAAGGAATAACTAACTCCTGTTTGCTAGAAATCCCGTTATCCCTTTGTAGAGTCCACATGAATTCTCCCCTAATATGTAGCTTTCTGGGCTTTGAGGATTGATGCCCTTGTAAAGTCCTGAAGCATCCTTTTTTTTTTTGGTGTGACTAATTTGTCCTTGGCACGTGTCTTAGCTGATGTCACCCGCTGCTGCTCCGGGGACACCACTCCTAATCTTTTGAAGTTTACAAGGTTGTCTTCTGGGAGTGGGGGAGAGGAGTGAAAGAAAGGGAACAGTATTCCCACTACCCTCCAGGTAATTCCCTCAACCATCAGTACATTGGCCTGCTGTTAGAATTTCCTGCTCAGATGCTCTTACTAATAATATTCATAGATAGAAATTTATCTGATTCTGTCAACCAATTCTAATACATTTCCGATGTAGTTAGGCATCATGTGACTTGATCCAATGATCAGAGTACTTAGTTTACACATTTGACTGATTAAATCAATAGAGTTCTCTGGGCCTTCTGTAATGACATTAATTTTGGTGTTACAGGGTGTGGCATGCTCCCCCTCCCCACTTCCACCAGACCGGAGTTTCCAGAGACAGTGGGGGAGTTGAGAAATAGATTTGGGAGTCATCTGAGTAGAGGTGTTAATTGAAACCATAGAAGTGGATGAGATCACCAAGGGAGAGAGTGTAAAAAAGAGAAGAAAAAAAAAGCAGGCCTGTGATAGAACTTTGGGGAACACCCACATTTAAGGGGCCAGGGGAATATGAGAAGCCAACAAAACAAAATGGCAGAGAAGGGTGAATGCATGTCGGTGAAGCCAAAGAAGTGAGGGTATGAAGGAAGAGGAGGCTATCCATCCCATCAAATGCCAGATAGGTTATAAAAATGATGAAAACAGAGCAAAAACTATTATTGGGCATAAGAAAGCTTTTTTTATTGGTGTTGAGTTTGACACCTAAATTATACAAGGCTGACAATCCTATGTGATGAGTGAATGGAGGCAGCAAGCAAAGAATACTCCTGGGGAGTATTGGCAGTGAAGAAATCTGATAGTGAGGCTTGGCAGAGAAGAGAGAGGATGATAGGATGGGAGGGGGAGCAGAGTCAGGAAAAGACTTTGGGGGTATTTGTTTTTAGCATAACAAGTTTCTCATTTGAAGGAAGGGAGTCAGTAAAAGAGAGGAGCTAAAGTTGCATGACAAAGGGGATGAATGCGATAATTATTCAAGTCTTGGAAGAGATGAGAGGAGAAGGGATTAAGGATACAGGTGGACAGATTAATTTGAATGAAGAAAAGAGCTACCTCTGCTTCTGGGGCAGACATTTCTTCATATCTTCCACAATACCTGGCCCAAGACTCAGTTCTATCTACTTATTCCCTCAGTTGACATACATAGTTCTCAAAACCACATCACTCCCACTCTCATGTATGTATTTAGCTAACTCATTTCTATTTTCCCAACAAGATTCTTGCTTCTAGACACCTTCCTACTGGCCTGAAAGAAAGAGTTTGTAGAATCATAGCATTTTAGAGCTAGAAAAATCCCAGGAAATTATCTAGTACAATCCCTGACACTAAAAATGAGGAAACTAAAACCAAGAAAGGTTAAAGGATGCTTTCCCAGGGTCAACAAGTGACCTGGCAGGCCCAGGTAGTCTGGTTCCAAATCCAATGGGCTTCCCACTATTCTACACTACCAAACAGAGTGTGTGTGTGTGTGTGTGTGTGTGTGTGTGTGTATTATGCAGAAAAAAAATGTTCAACTATATTAGACTGCTTGCCATCTCAGTGAAGGAGGAAGAGAGGAAGGGATAAAATTTGGAACTTAAACATTTTTTCAAATGTTAAACATGTAATTGGGGGGAAATGAAATATTATATTTTTTAAAAGGCAAGAATGCTCAGCTCTTTAACTCACCACAGAAGGTAGGATGTTAAAACAAATAAACAACCACCCCCCCACCCCACCCCCACATCCAAAGCAGAAAATTCCTCCTGATCTTATTTAGACATTTGCTTGTGAAGCTTCTCAGGGTACTAGGTTTTGCCCAAAGAGATGATCTCCACTTCATGCTTGCATGCCTCCCTTTATTCCAAATGTCTTGTCCCAGTTGTGCACTCTTTCAAAAGGACAGCTAGGTCTTCCTTCCTAGTAATGCGTTCAGCCTCTTGTCTCTCACTCTGCCTTACTGTGGGCAGCCACTAGAAATTCTGTATGTCTTGATCTCTTGCAAAGGTGGCAGAGAGATCCCTTCACCCCCAAGTATCGGTTCTGGCTGCATCTATCTGAACAGATACAGCTTTCGTTGAGTTGTAACTATGAAAATTGTAATGCAAATCTCTGCCATCGATCTGTTTCATGAAGTGAAGGTGCACAGGGCAAGGCTTTCTTGCTTGATCCCGAAGTGAGTTTTATTGTTTTCATTCTGAACACATGGTTTACATCAAGAAACTAGCTTGTGGTTGGAGGAGGGGGGTCGAGGGGGGACTCAAAAGGTTATTCAACTCATGAAGATCTTAACAACCTCTTCAAAGTTTCAACTCTCAGAGAAGATTAGCAATTTCATCCCACTCAGCATAAATTTCTCTGCCTACATTATCTGTGTGCCAAAGAGGGCGCTTATCAGGCTGGCTTGTTGTTCAGGAGCAGAAAGAAAAGAGAGAAACCAAATTGGACCACAGTGATTTGGTTCAAAAACAAATTTCTCTGTTTTGATTTAAACCCTTGTTTGCTCGAACCATTCAGGGATCTCCATCAACATGCAAAGAGCAATTTATGGAGATTTGAATTGGCTAATCTGACTGTGTGTTTGGGGGAACATTTTGAGACCACACTAATAGCTATGAGCCATTTTAAAATATATCCCTCAACAATTCAAGGAAAGATCAATTCTGGGCTTCCATCAATCTATAATGATGATGATAATTTAGATTTTTATAGCACTTAAAGGTTACAAAGCACTTTCCTCACAACCACTCATTGAGGTAGGTCATAAAATATTATCTCTTCATTTTTACCAACGAGGAAACAAAGGCACATAGAGGTTAAAGGGGTGTGTGTGGGGGGGGGGGTTATTGATGGCTATTTCCAAATATTTGAAGGACTATTGGATGAATTTGCTTATCTGGCTTTAACAAATTAAACTAGGAGCAATGGCTGGAAGTAGAAAGAAGCTAATTCAGGCTTGATGTGAGGGAAAACTTTCAGAGCAATCTGAAAGCAAAACTGAAGGCAAAGCTGAATTATAAGGTATGCCATTGAATTGTAGGGTATGTTGTTGATACCTGTAATTCAGGTACCAGCTGGACCAGAAAGGTCTCTTGGACCCTATCCGTTCTCTGAATTGAACCCAAATCTCTTGATCTAGAGTCCAGTCTTTCCTCTGCTGGACTACACTGTCTCCCCCAAAAGACCAGCCCCATATTTTCTTCTTCCTTAAAAAAGGATGCTGCTTTCAGATGGAAGGAACCTTGTGATCCTGAACAAGTACATGTTTAGGTTAAGTCAACAAGCACTTATTAAGTATCTACTGTGTGCTCAACACTACAGTAGGAGCTATGAGTCTTTCATTCATCTCAGAATTTAGTGGAAAATGGTCATCCAACCTGTATTTGAATGATTCTGGTAACAGGGAATGGATTTTAGAAGGCAGCTCCTTTCATCACTGATAGCTCTAACAACATCTAGCCTTGTATGGTGCTTTAAAGTTTGCATAGTACCTGACAAACATTATTTTCTTTTATCTTCATGACAATCTTGGGAGGGAAGGTGCTATTATTATCCCCATTTTACAGATGGAGAAACTGAGGCTGGAAGAGGTTAATAGTGACTTATCCTAGGTCACAGAGCTAGCAAGTCTCTAAGACAGGCTTTGAATTTGGTCTTCCTGACTCCAAGTCCAGCTTTTTATCTTATATGATACCTAAGCTTTAGAAAGTTCTTTGTGACATTGAACCAAAATGGACCTCTCTATAATTCTCTCCGTTGGCCCACTTCTACAACTACCTACAGAATAAACACAATCCTTTCTGTACATAAAATCCTTTAAATGTTTGAAGTGATTTCATTTCCCCCTCACTCCCTACCATTGCTCCAATTCTTCTTTTTCCTAGCTCAGTGTCCCTAAGACAAATGCTCATATAATAAGATTCTTAGTCCCTCTCTCCATCCTGAGATACCACTCCTGCCCATAAGAAACCTGTGGCTCTGAGGTCACCAGGAAGAGAAGTGAAGTATTGGCTGTTGGCCTCTGCACCCAGCACCTGGCTAGGAAAATGCATAGCCCCAACCTGCTCTTAGTGACTTTGGAGACAGCTCTTCTGTCAGCTCCTAAATATTCTGAGTGGAAAAAACCCAGAATCATTTTGCAATAATTAGCAGACTCAATTAAGTAATTATTTGGGGCTTATCTGGGAATTTGCAACTTCCATTTGAAGTCCATTCCTTCATCATCATAAATAAATAAGAATGTGCTAAGAAGAGAATTGATTGACTTATCTTTTTTTTTAATTTTAAAAATTAAAAATGTTTTGGTGATGTTTTAAAAAGAAATCACAGTGATCTCCTGCATCACCACCACATCCCTCCCCACATCTTCTTATAACAGGAGCACAGTTAAACAAAACACGCCTACACATTGATCATGTCTGATGGTCTAGTGCCTCATCCCACACCTGTGGTCCACCTCCTCCTCCTCCTCCTCCTCCTCCTCCTCCTCGTAACCATGGAGGAGTGCCTCATAAGCTCCCTGGACAGAAGCTGAGATTCCACTATCTTTTTAGTGTTGTTTTCTTTTACACTCTGGAGTCACTGTTGGAACAAAGTGTGGTTTGCAGGTGGCTCTTAACCCATGAATATGTTACGTTTGCAAAGATCATTGGTAAATCCCTTGTTTAGAATATAGAACTGACTTTCCCATAAAAATCTCATTTTACTACTGCTGCTAATAATAACTCCTGTTTCCACAGGGCTTCTAGCTTCATGAATCACTTCCCTCATGATAATCTGGAGGGGGAGATGGTAAAGTAGCCAAATACATGCAACTATCAAGTCTGGATTGAGGAGTGATGCTCATTGATATCAAGTCCTATACCCTTTCTGCCACAAAGCCTGGTCTCTCAAAAAAAAAAAAAGGCTCACACTTAGATAGCTTTGAAGTTCCCAAATGCTTCCCCCCACCTACCCTTTCTCTCTCTGTCTGTCTTTCCCTTGCTCTTCTTTTCCTAGCTCCAGCTCTGACTCTCTGGCTCTCTCTTACTCTGTCTCTCTTCCTCTCTGTCCCTCTCTCTTTCTTTCTCACTGTCTCTGTCTGTCTCTGTGTCTCTCTTTCTTACACACACACACACACACACACTTCCTTATGCAATAGGTAAAGTAAGATCATTTTAGAGATAAAGAATCTTCCTTAGTGGTGAAGTGACTTGCCCACAGTCACACAGGTTAGTAAGGGTCAGGATTAGGATTCCAACCCAGGTCTCTGATTCCAATGGTCATGCATGATCCCTCCCACTAAAGGTAATTAGGAATGTTACTATTTTAGAAAGAATTTTATATTATTACCTCTTATTTGATAATTCCAATGAGTGGGGTATATAAGAACTATTATTCTACATCGTTATTGGAAGCTGGAGACTCACAGAGATTAAATGACTTACGTAAACAGAGCTAGTAAATAGATCAACATCCTCCGTACTTAAACAGGGAGTTTAAAATAGACTGAAATCCTCCCTACTTAAACAGGGCGTTTAAGTCACTACTCTGGCCCTTCACTATGTTTAAGAATAGCTCAGAATCTAAGAATGATTGTGTCAGAGAGAAGCCTGACTTCATTCATTTATGCCAATGCTAGGACAACAATGATCACGTCTAGAAAGAGTATAACTGTGTCCAGACAAAATGGGCAAAACTTGGAGAGAGTACCACTTCCTACTCTCACTCAAGTAATTTGTTATTCTCATGTAGCAAAATATGGGATCTAATGCTTTGAACCTGAGTTATGATGAAATGAACTAAACAATTTCCCCCTAAGGGATGTTGTCAAGTTGTGAAGGTTGCAACATCCCTTAGAGGGAAAGTCAGGCTCACTGCTCAGTTTTCTCTTCTGTAAAACAGGGGGAGGGGAAGAGGAGGAGGAAGATTTGAGCAGTCTGTTCCAGGGTATTAATTTAGGATTGAAGTACATCAGTAATAATGACAACATAGCAGAGACTTAAATACCAATTTCAGTGCTTGGCTACTAAACTAAATATGTGATCAGAGCAAGCAGCAGGAAATATGCTCTCTGATCAACCTTTCAAACCAAATTAATTTGGTGGAAAGCAGAGGGGGAATACTTTGAGCTTCAGTATGCTATGTGGGGAGAAACTTTGGAATACTGAGATGTTGACCCCCTTGAGCAAAGACCCCCTAATGTCGTAGAAGCCTCTCCCTGAGGCCTGGGAAGAGGGCCAGTCAGGTAGGGTAGGTCAAACTCACCAGGGTATGGCCACTGGTAGGGACTCAGACAGCTAAGAAGTGAATCATATGCTAGTTTTTCTATTTAAGCTAATCCTTCTTGTTTACTAGGTGCTAAGTACAGTTGTTTCCATGTGGCCTAAGGAGTGAGTAGAAGTACTGTTAGCATCTTGTACTTTGGTGCCCTGGGGAAAAGCTCAGTCTATCTGACTTTCTCCAGTTACAGCTTCCTCCATTTCAACATTAGCCTTGGGATCAGAGGATTTAGAGCTGGAACCTGACCCTCTCCTTCAGCAGTTCAGGAAAAAGACACGTAGATTCGTTATTAGAGTGAATACTGGAGAGTGTTTTTCTCTTTATCCAGGTTCTGAACTTTCCATAATTCTCTCACCTGAGTCAGTTAATACCAACATCCAGTGAGAGGGAGGGAGGGCTGACCCAAATGTAGTGGCAAGAACACTTTTATTTGGAGTCAAAAATTGTAGAAATACAATCTCCACTATTCATTAACAGGGAGGTCTTAGACAAGAAGACCTCTCTGGCCCTCAGTTCCCTCATCTGTAAAATGAGAGGACTAGATTAGATGATCTCTAAGGTCACCTCTACTTCTAAATCCTGTGATTTTATATTCCTTTTAATTTCATAACTAGAGAAGAAAAAAAGAGGCTGAGAATCCCCTTTCTCCCTCAGAGCACCTAAGTCCTCTCCTTTGTTTTGCCCAAGGAAATAAAATTCATGCATTTCTTTCTGTTAAGAGATACTAGGATGAAAAAGGAAATACACAATGATTCTCCCTAAAGCAGGCAGTGTTTTCATTTGCTCCTAAGGGCTGAAAATAAATTTATTTAAACATTTTAGGGATTATATGATGAGCATTTCCCAGCCAAGAAGAAAGAAATCCCTGCTGATAAAACAACCGAAGTCTTTTAAGTTAGTGAAGACTGCTGGAATCGGAGTTGACAGCCTTCAAATCCTTCTTTAGACACCCAATAGCTGTGTGACCTTGGGCAAGTCATTTAATATCTCTTGGCCTCAGTTTACTTATTTATAAAATGGGGATAATAACTGTGAGGGTCAACTGAAAAAATATGCAAAGTGCTTTGGAAACTTTAACTCACAAGATAAATACTAGCTATTATTATTACCATTATTATTATCCTCTTGGCATTTAGTGGGTTGATGTGTTTTAGAGGTATAGAGGAAGTGAAACACTCAGACACTTTGCTGATGTTGAAGTAGGCTGCTGCCCTGAAATCTGGAGTACAAGTAATAGGAATTAGCTTTACATGTATCAGATCTTCATTTTAAGCATAGTTTAAGCTCAGACTGATTTTTCAAAGCCTTCAATCAAACCCACTTGCCAACTGGCTGACTCTATTCCTGATCCACTGCTGCCCATCATTGTCATTTTGCAATAGAATTTAAGTTCCCTGAGAGCAAAGGCTATTGTGTTTTCATATTTGTGTCCCTAGGACTCAGAATAGTGCCTGGAGCATTAATAAGTGCTTATGGACTAGTTGATTGTCCTGTCTCCCTGGTGGAAATTCAATTATAGGATCAACTCCTTCAAGGCAAGCATTTAGACATTTTGTGTACTTGGGGACCAATGATGTATGTCTGATGTGCATAGGTACATAGGAGCTTATTTGAATTGGTTACAAAATAAGAGGTAATCTGTTTTCTTGTTTGAGAAATGATGGGGTAGGATAAGATGATCTCTTCCTATCCTAAATTCTTAGCCTATAGGACATAGCTCCCCAAAACAAAACAAACAACAACCCAACCCTAATGCCATCCTCTCTGACTTAACATTTGAACCACTCTAAAAGTTAAACAAATAAATTCTGAACTCAACTCTGAATCTTCTGCTCTACCCAGTTTCAATTCCATGAAACAAGATGAAAAAGAATAAGCTCATCACTTCTAAACTCCCCACCATGCTGCTAATTCAAGCCTTGATTGACACCATCTCCCCCAGTCTCCTCTCTCCTCTGTTTGGAGGGCTGGAGAGCAGACCGCCAAATTCTTCCCAATGCCTTCCTTTATACAGGGCAGGACCTGGACTTTGGGACTCATTCCACTCTGTATCTGCTGCTCGTCCTGGTTTCAACTCCAAAGAACAAGATGCTCTGGTGCTGGCTACTCCCTTACAATCTACACCCTTTCTTGTCTCTATTCATGTGTTGTCTTACCCTTTATATTATCAGCTCTTTAAAGACAAGGACTGTCTTTTTGTAAAAAAAAAAAAAAAGTATCTCCAGCACATAGCATGGTGCCTAGCACATCACAGGAACTTAATAAATGTTAAATGGATTGAAAATAGATATGCCAGGGCAGCTGGGTGGTTCAATGGATAGAGAACCAACCTTGGAGTCAGGAGGACCTAAGTTCAAATCTGGCCTTAGACACTTAACACATACTAGCTGTGTGACCTTGGGTAAGTCACTTAACCCCAATTGCCTCACCAAAAAAAAAAAAAAGACATGCCAAGTCAAGAACAACCAGACTACCTTTCTTAGCATGACCCATTTAATTCTTTTTTTTTTTTTTTTGGTGAGGCAATTGGAGTTAAGTGACTTGCCCAGGGTCACACAGCTAGTAAGTGTTAAGTGTCTAAGGCCAGATTTGAACTCAGGTCCTCCTGACTCCAAGGTTGGTGCTCTGTCCACTGCGCCACCCAGCTGCCCCCCCCCCACCACCACTTATTTATGTAAGGGACTAGAATGTGGTGTGGAGAGGCACTATAATGTGATGGATGGATGGAGGAACAGACTTTGGAGTTTGAAGACCTGAATTTGAATCCTAACAGTACCATTTACAAGTTGTGTGAACTAGACTTGAGATTTCATCATTGTAGGGAGCTTCTAGGTTGAGGGAACTCCCTCTAACAATACACACTAGCAACTTCTGCACAAATCACTTACCTTACTTGAGACTTGGTTTCTCCTTGTGGACAAAAATAATAAGAATAAAATTAACAGTCACACCATTAACCTCATAGTCTTCTTGTAGGATCACATGAGATGCGTATGAAAGTGCTCTGAGAAATTGTAAGGGCTTAAACAAGCAAAGGGTTGTTGTTATTCAATTGTTTTTCAGTCATGTCTGACTCTTCATGGCCCCATTTAGGTTTTCTTGGCAAAGATACTGGAGTAGTTTGCCATTTGCTTCTCTAGCTCATTTTACGGATGAGGAAACTGAGGCAAACGGGGTTCAGTAATATGCCCGTGTTCACACAGTAGTAAGTATCTAAGGCAAGATTTGAACTCAGGAAGATGAGTCTTCCTGACTCTAGGCACTGAACCATGTAGCTGCCCCCAAGTGAAAGGTGATATTATTATTATTGTTGTTGTTATCATTATGTTATTAGCATTACTATTGCTATTATTAGTACTTTCCCCTGAATGAAATAATAGCTTGACTTTAGAGCTTTTACTCAGCTTTCAACAAGTTCCCTCTCTCTCTTCCCTTATCTACACACTCACGCACAGCTAACTCTAGTCTTCTTCATCTAATAATGAAGAAGAATTTCAATGTTTCACTACTGTCTGGAGATGCCAAGCAGGCCATGGTTTTAAAAAGCAACACCAGTCAGTCCCCATTAGTCATTACATCTAGAGGGTACCAAGAGTGCCACACTGCACATCCTGCTCAGTCCCTGGCTCCTTAAAAGCAAATCAACATGTTGGCATCACTAACCTCACTCTACTCCTGGGGCTTTGGGTCTGGGTCTGTGATCTGCCAAGTGGGTCAGGAAATAAGTTTCCACCAGAATTGTTCCCAGAACCTTTCCTTCATTCTGTGTGCCCCTCCCTCCCCCAACTGAAAATAGACAAGAGGACTGTGATTCTGGGTGAGGGAGGGGGCATAGAAAGACATTTATTTGGCATTTTGACATGAGCTGGATTCAAGCCCACTTCACTATGGAGAAATGCCAGGGCTCAAATCCATGAAGCCTCTCCTTTTTTATGCAATATTATGGTTTCCTGCCCAGGCATAAAACAACATACAGCTTGTCACTGCCGTGACCAAAAAAACACATATACAATACAACATACAAAAAAACCCCCCAAAAACCCAACAGCTCTAATTCTTTTAAAAACATAAATCTCTGAGAAGTGTATTTTTAAGCAGAGAAATGTTGAGTCTGAGAAGCTATTTGGATTTTAGGAGCCTAACTTGTCTTTTCAGGTGGTTAGGTTGTTAATGATGACTTTAAGGAGGGGTATGGTGAGGGACAATGACTGCGTAGGCAAGTCATTGGACCAGGTAGCCTCTGGAGTCCCTTTGAGATCTAAAAGTGACCATCCTATGGCCTGGATCAAAATCCCAGCTCTGCTCCCTATTACTTGTGACACCCTAGGAAGACTATTTCTCTTTTCTGGGCTTCCAGTTCCTCTTCAAAAAAGAAGGCTCTAACCTAGATCAGGGAGTTCTTAATCTTTTTTGTATCATGGATCCCAATGGCACCTGGTGAAGCCAAAGGAACTCTTGTGACAATTATATTTTTAAATGCATAAAATAAAGTGCATAGGATAACAAAAGTAACCCAAGGCTAGTGAAAATAAAGATATGATTGTTTTATTTTTTCCATCCAAGTTCACAGACCCCTGGAAATCAATTCTCACATTAAGAACGTGTAGGCTAGATAATATCAAAGGTCTTTTCAAACTATAAGTCCTATCATTTTAAACATAAGACATGCTGCTGAGCCTTCAGGAAAGAACAGATTTAAGAACAAAGGAAAGGTGGGGGCAGTTAGGTGGGGCAATGGATAAAGCACCAACCCTGGATTCAGGAAGACCTGAATTCAAATCTGGCCTCAGACACTTAACACTTACTAGCTGTGTGAAGCTGGGCAAGTCACTTAACCCTCACAAAACACAAACAAACAAAAAGAACAAAGGAAAAGATTCCCATTGGAGGTGTAAACAATCTGTTATGTGTCCTAGAATGGGACAGTTCTTTACTTTCTTCTCCTCTCTAGAAGGCCTGATATTTGAAAGGCAGCAGCGCACAGGGGATAAAGGACAGGAACCAGACTCAGATCATCCTGGGTTGGGGTCCTATTTCTGATACAGGGTGGCTGTGTGACTGACCCAGGGCAAGTCTGTCCTCACTGAGTTTCAGTTTCCTCAACTTGGACATGATGATTTCTCAGGTCCTTTGCAGCTCTCTATTTGGTGATCAAAGGAGTGGTGCAGATAATGGAGAAAATGATGGTTATAGAAACTCAGAAAAGGGAGAAGCTTCTCAAAGAGGAAGGGAATTCACCTGAGTCTTGAGATTTTAGTAGAATTTGGAGACAGGAGACATAGGTTCTAAGTCCTAGTACTACCATTAATTAATTGCATTTGTTGTTATTGTTCAGTTGTTGTTTTTTTTTTTCAGTCCTATCCAACTCTTTGTGACCTCATTTGGGGTTTTCTTGGCAAAGTTACTGGAGTGTTTTGCCACTTCCTTCTCCAGCTCATTTTACAGATGAGGAAACTGAGACAGAGTTAAGTGACTTGCCCAGGGTCGCACAGCTAGGAAGTGTCAGGCCAGATTTGAACTCAGGAAGATGAGTCTTCCTGACTTCAGGCAAAGTACTCTACCCACTGTACCACCTAGCTGCCCAATAAACTTGGACAAATTGTTTAACCTCTTTAGGCCTCAGTGGCATCATCTGTAAAAATGGGAAAGTTAAATGAGATGATCTTTAAGGTTTTTTTCCAGTCCTAACATTCTCTGACTATGACTACTGGCCCAGGATCATAGATTTGTCAGAAAGAAAGCCAGAAATAGAACCCAAGACTCAAGTTTAATGTTCTTTCTATTATACCACATCCATTTGAAAGCCAAGTAAAAGACAATTTCTTGCTCATACATCATCGTTTGTAATATGTTATAAACTGCTTATATTGATCATGTGCTACCCCTCCCCCTAATTGTTCCATAGGTCAACCACAATTTTAATTCTTCCAATATCATTTTATTCTATGGCTTACGGGCATATATTATGACTGGGAGAATATTGATACTGAAGAGATGGATTTTCATGGCATGTAACAGCTCAGGATGGTGAAAGCATCTCACCATTTTCTAAATGCAATTTAGCTTCTCCTTCTCCTAACTACTCCATTATGAGTCCCATTCACCATCCATCTGCTGTGCCTGTCCAAGACATATTTGTGTGTGAGTGGATGGGTACATGTATATGTGTTTATGTATATACAAACATGTGCACTAACAACAGTGCACAATCCATTTAACTACACATCAAAATCAAGACAACATGCATTATTCATCCATTTGATTTTTCCTATGTCAATGGCTAAACTGATCAATCTCTTTTAAATAATTATGGACTTCACTGATGAGGCTTTTAAATGTTCCAGAGTTCAATGCAATTAGCACAATGTCACCTATAACATTTGTAGTCTTTGAAGAACTTTGCCAAAGACAAGGAATTCTCCTTCTGTTTGGACTTCATGCAAATTATCCTCTCTGAGACAAGACAAAGCCTGAGGTAAGGTTATGACTCCCTGTTTTAAAGAAAAAAATGTAGGGCAAAGATATGCACGGACGGAAATGGAGGAGGAAGAGTCACATATGAAGAATGACAGAAAATACAGGGCAGAAGACAGAGTGCTGGGCTTGGAAGCAGGAAGATTCATTTTCCTGAGTTCAAATCTGGCCTTAAACACTTACTAACTGTGTGACCCTGGGCAAGTCACTCAACTCTGCTGGCCTCAGTTTCCTCATCTGTAAAATGAACTGGTGAAGGAAACAGCAAACCACTCCAGTATCTTTGCAAAGAAAATCCCAAATGGAGTCACAAAGAATCAGATACGACTGAACAACAATAAGAAGGAGACCAGCCCAAGTACTGTCCATGTAGGACACTGGTATCCTTGCAAAATTAACAAAACCAGAGGAAGGCCTCCAGTGCTTTTGACAGTGGATCCAGGGAGGATTTATATAAGGGCACAAACACAATGTATATTCAGCAGGAAGTCACACAGGGTTGTAATCTGCCCTCCTGGAGGGAGTTCTTACACTGAGGAGATCATAGAGTCTTCTAATATCTAAGCAAGTACAGAAACGTATAATCCAGAAAACTTTTGCTTCTGTTGTTGTTTGTTCTTTGATCTCAAAGAGAAAACCATGACATTGGGGTGATGTCATGACTTGCAGTGAATTGAAGTGAGGAATGGCTGTGCAAGGTCACCAGCCTCATTTTCTCCTCCTGGGTCCCATGGAAAGATATATATCAGGATGACTGGAGATGGCCCCAGATATTTAAACCAATTGGGGTTACAGTGACTTGCCCAGGGTCTCACAGCTAGTAAGTGTCTGAGGTGAGATTTGAACTCGTGTCCTTTTGACTCCAGAGTCAGTGCTCTACCTACTGTGTCACCTAGCAGCCCATTTTTTTTTGCTTCTGTAACATTTAAAAGACTTGCATAGAAACAGACTTCAACATTTAAAACTGAGAAAATAAAATACTGACTTTAGACAACACATAGATTCATCCTGATGTTTATTTGAACAAAAGTCAGCATCATCTGACTATCTAGTATGGGATTTTGGGGGGGATGGGGGAGGGTGGTGCAAACAGATGAAAGTTATTTCATAGCTCCACAAGTGATTATGGGGGTTCCAAGGCTAATGGCACTTGTCCATCTGGATCTGCGCATAAGGAAAGGAAAAGACAATAGGGAAGAAATATTGCTTCAGAAACTGTTTGCTAAAATAATAATAATAATAATAATAATAACCCTTATATAGCACTTACTGTCAGGTACTGTGCTAAGCACTTTATAATTATTATGTCATTTGATCTTCACAACAACCCCAGAAGGTAGGTGCTTTTATTAACTGCATTTCGCTAATGACTTGCCTGGGGTCACAAAGCCACTAAGCATCTAAGGTGGGATGTGGAGTCTTCCTGACTCCAAGTGCAGTGCTCTTATTCACTGCATAAAAGGGAACGCCTCTGGATTTTGCAGATATAAAAATGGAATACAAGATGTGAATAATAAGGACAAACAAGTTCAGAACTGAAATACCAACTGGGCAAAAACCATTTCATCTTGGAGTTGGAAAGGATCTTTTCAACCAGTCTTTGCTGGATGAAAGTGATTGACTGAGGCAGAACTCTCAGTACCTCCCTCCCTCACAAGGTGGCCCATTCCATTGTTGGACAGTTCAACTTGTGAACAAGTTTTCCTTTCACCAAGAGGAAATCTACCCCTTTGTCAAATGTTCCTTCTAGGTCTGCCCTTTGGGGTCTAGCAGAACAGCCTCACCTTTCTTTAATGTGACAGTCCTTCAAGTACTTGAAGGCAGCTGTCATTGTCTCTGCTTCTCTTCCTTAGGGTAAACATTGCCAGTTCCTTCCATTATTTCTCAAATGGCATGATCTTAATATGAACAACCAACTTGGCTGCATTCCTCCAGACCCTCTCCTGCTAATATATGTCTTCTTAAAATCTAGTGCTAGGGCTGACACCAACATCTCAAGCTTGGTGTAAGTTGACCAAAGTACAGTAGGAAGTTCTCCTTCCAAGGCCTGGACTCTAAGTCTTACCTAATGCCAAATCTGGTTTTTCAGGTAACCAAATTGAATAGAAATCTGAATAGACATAGTATAAAATTCTTTTTTTTTCAGGGCAATGAGAGTTAAATGACTTGCCCAGGGTCACATACCTAGTAAATGTCAAGTGTCCAAGGTCAGATTTGAATTCAGGTCCTTCTGAATCCAGGGCCGGTGCTTTATCCACTGCACCACCTAGCTGCCCCCTATAGTATACCATTCTAAACCAGGTTCTGGGTTTTGCAAAAGGAGGTGATCATTATATGTTTGTTGAATTAAAAGAAAACAAAATCAAAAAACCAAAACCAACGGGACTACTAAGTAATGCTGAACAAACAGATCCATTCTTACCCAACAAGGGAATAGAGGGAGAAATTATCAGACAGGCCATCATCCTGCCTCTGATATGGCAAAGCAGAGCGAGATCTGTTCACTATTTAAATTTCATACTTGATCATAAAATAGTTCCTAATTTAAGGTTGAAGTCATTTCCATCACCAAATTATCATGCCAGGAATTATCCTGACTTCCAGGACTCTGAATTGCCTGCTGGACCTGCAGACTCCCAGACAAATGAATTACCAGGCTTGTGGAAGGCTTATAATACACCTTCCTTGATGGGTAAACATGATACCACTGATCCAGGTTAAAGGGGAAGGAAGAGAACAGGGAAGGGGAAGAGAAACTAGGATGGGAAGGGGGAGAGAGAAAGAAGAGAAGATGGACAACAGAGGAAGAAGGTAGACCCAAATCAAGGAACCAACCTAAAAGCAGGCTTGGAGGGCAAGAGAGCAAGGATTTACTCATCTGAAGAATTGGCACAACATTAAAGGCCTCCCCAAAAGTCACTGGAGTGGCCTCCAAACTGGTTCCATCCTTCCCCAAGCCCTGTTCCACAATGATTTCCTCAATCACTGTTAAGGAGTCAAGTGTGTTCAGACTGAGGTCAGGCTCTACCATTTTTCAGGGCTGGCTCCAAATGGGATTTCCTGACAAAAGCCTCGACACCAGAAACTTGAGAGTGAGAGATGCAGGTGGCAGAAAAGGTCATGAAGTTGCTTTTCCCTCCATTTTCTTTTCTAGCAGGCATCTTCCATTATGCATAAGTTAGCATATCAAAAACAATAATGGAAAAAATCAACTACGGGAAGTTCTCCTGTTTCTAGATTTGGGGTGGGGTTGGTGGGGAGGAAGGAGAGGGATCAGCATTAGGAAGTACTTTAGCTTTCTTTCCAACTGTGTGAAGGACAAACCCTGATTCAGAGTGATGATGAATAACCTTTATTTAACAACAGGCTGCCAGCTTACACCACCCCCACAGGAAGAGTTATTCGAATGCTTTTGGTACACATTTGAGATTAGGGAAGAATAAGCAGTGGAGAATCTCTGTGTTATTCTCATTCTGGGAATTTCCCTCTTTGGGAACAAAACAATCCATTAAAAAAAACGATGGGGTACAGTGAGATGATATCTATTAACAATAGAGTTATCTTCACAATTAAATGAACAAGTTTAGTTCTTCAAAATTGGTGGCTAATTCTGAATCCCATATTAGGTGAGTCACCTAATTCTCTGAACCAGGATTGGAGAGTATATCTTGATAAGATAATGAAGGGAAGCTCCCAGGAGGTTTATAGAAGGACTAGAAAGATATTTCACACCCTGCTCTCTTCCCATCTCCCCCAGGTTCCTTAGTGGCAGGAGTGGAGGCAACAGAGACCAGAACTGTAATCATAGCCTGGACCATTCTCCTAGGGGTAGAGTGACAGTTTTTTATGATCCCATACCTCACTGTTCTTCATGGCTCCCAAGAGCAATGCTAAAATCAGTTGCTATGAAGTAAGAAATCAGCAAGTCTCCCTCAGACCACACAGTTAGAAATTACATTGGAAGATAATATGTACACATATACACAGATAAATGCACATGCACATATGTGTATTTTGCCCAGACTTGTGATTTTATCAGTGTGGGGAGCTCCAAAAACTTCCTCTACTATACAGATAGGTACCTGCTAGCCAATTTATTAGAGAATTGCCCGGGGCCCTGAGAAAATAACTTGGGTCACCTTGAGAGGTGACTTGACCAAGGTCACGCTGCCAGTATGTCAGAGGTAGGATCTTAACTCAGATCTCCCTCACCAGTAGGCCATCAAAAATAAGAATATAGATGGTAAAGAGTAGGGGCCTACATGTTGGGGAACACTCACAGTTAAGGACATGATCTGGATGATGAGCCAGCTAAAAAAAGGAGAAGTTAGAAAGTAGGAGGAAAACCAGGAGGAAGTAGGGTCATAAAAGCCCAGAAAGTATCCATATATTTATCTGAACTATATAAAACCCGATGAGTTAAGTAACAGAGGCACTACTAGGTACATTTTCCAGATGAGGAAACTGAGGCTCTGAATAGATAGGTGAGTTTCCCATGGCCATATATATAATGAATAAATGCCAGAGGATTTAGGACTATGTGTTCCTGAATCTAAGGCCTTCAATTTATTCTTTTTGCCACTCTGCCTCTCAAATATCAAAGAAAACAGCTAAGATTCCTTTCTCCTTTGCACTCAGGGAATATGAGCTAATGTGGCATTTCGGGGAGGGGGAGAAAAAGAAGGCTTAAACTACCCTTTGTAGACAGTGTGCCTATTAACATTCACAGGGCTCCAAGATCTTTGCCTAGCATTCTATTTACACCTGATTTCGAGGCTGCTTGAGAGAAGAAGCTTTGATCTGTCAGTTAAATCATTCCTATAGCACCTCTCTCTCTCTCTCTCTCTCTCTCTCTCTCTCTCTCTCTCTCTCTCTCTCTTTGCTGGGGGTGTGTGTGTGCAATGAGGGTTAAGTGACTTGCCCAGGGTCACACAACCAGTAAGTGTCAAGTGTCTGAGGCCGAATTTGAACTCAGGTCCTCCTGAATCCAGGGCCAGTTCTTTATCCACTGTGCCACCTAGCTGTCCCCTATAGCACTTTTAGGCTTATAATGTACTTTCCTCACACTAGGCCTCTCAGGGAAAACATTGCAAGTATTATCCTCATCTTATAGTTGAGACAACTGAGGCTCCAAGAGATCAAGTGACTTACCCATGACCACATATGTAGTCAATGCCTTAAGTGTAACCTTTGGAAGGCTATCACAACTTTTTTTTTCATAGAATGATTTTCATTTTTAATCATTCTTTACTTAACAAATACCAATATCACTCACCTCTCTATTCCCACCCCCACCTCAGAAATACACCCTCCCTCAACTTCACAAATTAAAAACAAAATCAAAAAACCTTATCTTGGGCCAAATAAGCATATTCAAACAAAACAAATCCTCACGTTGGCCAGATCCAAAAACATATGTCATTCTGCATTACCAATAGATCAACTTTCTGTTAGGAAGAGATCGCTTGCTTCTTCATGAGTCCTCTGGAATCAGGACTGGTCATTATTTTGGTCTCTGTTCTTTAGTCTTTGGAAGTAGTTTTCCGTTACGATATTTTAGTCACTAGCTATCTTGTTCTGGTTCTTCTCACTTTACTCTGCATCAGTTCATACAAGTCTTCCCATGTTTCTCTGAATGCACCTTCATCATTTCTTACTGCATAAGAATATTTCATTATATTATCTAGCATAATTTGTTCAGCCATTCCCAAACTTATGGGTATTTCCTTATTCTCCAATTCTTTGCTACACCAAAAAGCACAGCTATATGAGTTCTGAATGTCTTCCTATCTGCAACACCACACGCCTCTCATAGAACCAAAGTACCAATACTGATTTACACCTTCTTATCCTGTGAATATGTCATAATCACTTAGAAACCTCAGTGAATTATTAACAAGACTTGAAATCAAGAGTTAGATGGTGAAATGCTATTAATTTTACTATCCCAAAAAGTACACCATGGAATAAAGACATTCATGATATTGCAAAGTGTGGACATCAGGACTTAAGTAAACCCCAGATAATCATAAATGGTGCTAGGCACAAAGACACAGCAGGCTTGGCACTGCTGGGGAGTTGTGTCTAATGAGCTGCATGTATCTCTTCCCTAAGAATGTTCATTCATGTAAATCTGAATTTTGCTTTGGGACCAGAAGTAGCTGATACCTCAGCTGCTACTAAAGCAAAGAGCTCTTATTACCATAAGAAGGACTGTCCTCTTATGCCACATATCTGCCACTCCCTCCCTTTCCCCACTCCCCAGGCAGCTATAATGTTAAAATAGTAACAATCAGAGCTGCCCTCCAGTCAGCACACTGTTGATCTCTGGCCAAGACAAGAGGGAACCCTTTCTTACCAGCCCTCGCCCTTCCCCTTAAAAATCCACAGAGGAACATTTTTCAGGAGGCTCTGGGAGAGAAATCGCTATTCCATAAAGATTTCATTTTTGTTGGAGTCTATCCATGTCTCCATATTGTCATAAAAATTCAATAGGAAACTTAAAAAAAAGGAGGCATAATTAAAAAGAAATGGGAACAGCTCCAGCAGAGGTTGAAGATTAAAGACTGAAAGGCCTAGGACAGGCTATGAAATTTTATGAGCTACCAAAGAAATAAAAACACACAATGCAGAAAACATACGACTGCTTTGGGTAAGACATAGCTGCCCAACCCAAAGCTGACCCAGTCTCTGAAGACCAGGTAGACAGGAAAATATAGGCCTCCATAAAGAGAATTTCGGAACCATCAACTACAAGCCTAAAACCTTCAATATTGAGTTTGTGTGTGTGTGCTGAAGGGAGACACTGGCTTAAAGGCAGAAATGTAGAAGATAAAACTGCTGTCCATCAGCTGTGAAGCAGATCTCTCAAGAAGGAACGATGCTGGGACAAATGTCCAAGGGAAAGCATAGCTTTAGGGGAAAGAGTTCTCTCCTCTTTCATGTAAGATAACAAGGTGGCCAATTGGGCTTTTCCCATGAAGAACACATAGAACTTACAGCTGGTAAGATTCTTAGTGTTTGTCGAGTTCAGCACTCTGATTTTATAGGTGGGGAATCTGAGTCCCCTAGAAAAGAAGTTATTTGTTCAAGTTCATCCAGATAGTGGCAGAGTTGAAACTAGATGTAGAAGTCAAGTCTCCTGATTTAGAGGCCAGAACTTTAATAGTAGACAAATAGTCTGGAATTCAGGGTATCATGACTGGAAAGGATGAGTAGAAGAAAAGGGACTTGACAAAATACAAACAAAATAAAAACAAAAATAAAACCTCTGAAGCCCTTTATTCTTAATGGAGAATTTCTGCCAGATCAAGGGGCAGAAAAATTCAAAATCAAAATGCCTTTATAATTTATGAAGGCTTTTTCTCTTACTGTTGTTTACTTCGTTTCATGGATCTGGATATAGGAATTTCCTAATTATTGATAGTAATAACTGCTACAATTTATATATCATTTTGAGGTTTACAATGTACTTTACAAATATCATCTAATTTCATTCCTACAGCAACCCTATGAGGTAGGTGGCATTATTATCTGCATTTTACAGATGAAGAAATTGAGGGAGAAGTAAAATGACTTGCCCAGGATCATACAGCTTATAAGCATCTGAGACAGGATTTGAATCCAGGTCTTCTGGACTCCAGGTCCAGTAATTCATCCACTATACCACTCACCTTCCTCTAATTTTGAATAGCCACTGGATTTAAATGGGAAACTTCAATTCGACTTCCCCCCTTTATGAACAGTCTCCAATCTCAAACTTCAGACAGACATTAACCAGTTTCTAGGGTTAGTTTAGAGCTGAAGAATAAAAAAATGTTAATTCGAATGAGAGAAAATCAATCAACCAGCATTGCTACTATGTGCTCAACATTGTTATTAAGTGCAACAGGAGATAGAGAAGTACAAGTCACAATCCCTACAAGGAGTTTACTCTCTAGTTGAGGACATAAAGCCAAAATTGACTCATCTTCTCTTGCTACCATGTTATAGTTGATTTGGTTTGTACTCTTGTATTTGGTTACAAGCATCACAACAGATTGAATGCCAGGATTTAGCCACCAGAAAACCTGTATTCATAGGGTCTTTGGCCTAGCTATGAGATCCTGGAAAAGCCCCTTAACCTGCTTAAGCTTCAGGAAGCTTTATAAGATTATAAAGTACAGACTGTGAAATGTACATCCTTGATGAATCGATAGATAAAAGTGTCTTTAAATGTCAGAGCCTGGTCAGAAAGTGTTGGATAAAAATGGAGAAACTAACCTGATTAGTAATTACCACAGACCTTGGGGTTGAGGATAACCAAGATCATGTTTAACTGAAATAATATCTAAACTTCATCAAGAACCAGCTGGAGAAAAGTTTTAACTCATAGAGGTAAAGATATCCTGAGAAAGGCCAAGTTTACTAAGGGTCATATAGAGAAAGACAAAAGGGAATAAAGGCACTAGGTCTGCAAAGCAAACCTAAGTGCATCAAGATTATGAGCTGAGTCAACTGTGGCATGATACCAAAAGAAAATAACTCAGTAGACCAAAACAGATGAAAGGAAAAACCAGAACTTCAGGCAGTGTACTTAGGTCAACATATTGATAAAGCTACATGGGAAATGTGAGACTGTGTCACTGTTCAGATAAGGTGTCAAGCAACAGATCAGAGGGTTTTGTGGGCTCGTCTTAGCTGGGTTTACCCATGCAGGTGTCATAAGTAGCCATGAAATGGGAGACAATTATTAACTATGTGCAAAACAATATGTTTCCAACTGCCAAGTGCTATAGAAATTCAGAGAGAGATTACTGAAGAGTAGAGCAGTCAGGAAGGCTTCTCAGAAGAGGGAGTATTTTAGAAGGTCAAGTATTTAGTATTTAGCAAGGGAGAAGATTTTTAACAACTGTTTATATTTAATTTCTCTTCCCCAAATAAGAAACTGTACCATTTGGTTGTTTCTACTTCTACCCCTCACCAACTATCATCATGTTTCAGGGCAAACTATGTTGTATTTGAAGTCAAAGGACTGAGGTTCAAGTGTCTCCTCTTATACTTATATAGATATAACCTTTCCTCATCTGTAAAAAGTCCCTTTAAGAAAAAAATTTATGAGCCCAGGGTCCTTCAAAACAAGGCTGAGGAAATGCAGCCTATGTGTTATCTAGGCAAGGGCACAGTCTTAATATCTGAAGGTTAGATAGTATTGAGACTGGGACCGATGTCCATGTATAGGTCAATATTGCTTATGAGAGCCATCTATAGAAAGTCACCATTTCAGGTGCCATTGTAAATGGAGACTTCTAGAGCAGAGCAGGGCAGATAGCACCCAAGACTACTCAATTTACCACACAAAACTATGGCAAAAAGAGAATCCTCTATCTACAGAGTGTACAAAAGGCAGAAACCAAATTTACTTGAGATATGCCTGAATCTTTCAAGAGGAAACAACACTTTTAAATGTCTGTAGTATTTCCAATTTTTCATTTTATCTTCAATTTGAATAAATACATATCAATTTAAGCACTATGCTTTAAAGATAACTAAAATGAGCCTTGTTCTCTGCCCTCAGGGAGCTTATGATCTGGTAGTGTATGTGTGTGTGTATGTATGTTTGTGTATATATATATATGTATATATATATATACATACACACATATATGAATATATATATATATGGGGGGGGTTGGGTGCATGTAATACCAAAAAAAGAACATGATAAGTGTGTCAGTTAGATACAGCAAGTATAATGAGAAAATCAGAGGTAGGAGAGCTTATTTCTGGTTGAGTTGAGGAGGTATGATCAGGAAAACTTCATGGAGGAGAATATATCAGAGCAGGGCTTTTCAAGGGTTAGAGATGAGAAGGTTGGGGGAGTAAATGGGGGAACATCCTATGAAGAGGGAATATCTTGAACAAAGGTCTGGAGGCAGGAAAGGACAGAATAGATTCAAGGGATGTTACTGGGAGCTGAGATGTATATGTTACTTTTCCCTTTTACCAAGTGATTTCCTCAGATTATAGAAATTATTATCATTCCCTTTGTTTGAATATGGAAACAAAGGCTTAAAGAGATTAGGTGACTGACCCAGGACCACATAGCTAGTAATTGGTGGAACTATGACTTGAACTCAAGTCTTTTTTCCCCCTAGGTATAACACAGCTATTACTTCTTCCACCAAAGAAGCTACACAATATACAAGTCATGAGCATGCAAGTCTCAAGGAACAGTTATAAGAAGCATATCTCAAATGGCCCATTCTACCCTCTCATCCACCCCTAAAATTAAAAAAGAAAGAAAGAAAACTTTATGGGTCTACTGAACATATATTTCGCATTCACTTCAAATTTGTAACATGGCTTTCTTTATGAATTCAGGTCTTCTAAGCCTGGGACCAGTGTTCTTTTCTCCACATGTTCATTGTTAATTTTAGGAAAATAAAAAAGACAGAAAACTGATCCAATCAAGATGTGGGATAACAGAGAAAGTAATTGATTTAGAGTCTAGTGACCTTGAATCTGAGCTTTCCCATTTGTGATCCTGGGCAGCTCTCTAAACTTCTCCATTTCCTTCATCTCCTCAGTTTCCTTACCTGTAAAATGATTGGGCTGAACTAGATCACCTCTTGAGGTCCCTTTCAACTCTATAGCTATAATCCTATGATAACTTGTGAAATATCCATTTCTTGATGAGTGAAATGATTAAAAAAACCATGGAAAGACTTATATGAACTGATGCAGAGTGGAGTAGAACCAAAAGAACATTGTACACAGTAACAGCAGTATTGCATGATGATCAACTATGACTTACATATTCTCAGCAATACAATGATCCAAGACAATTTCAAAGAATTCATGTTGAAAAATGCTATCTTCCTCCAGAGAAAGACCTCATGGTGTCTGAATACAGACTGAAGCATACTATCTTCTTTCTTTCTTTCGATCTCTCTCTTTTTTTTCCTTTTTTCTTTCTTCTCTATTTCCATATTTCATTCCTTTCTGTTCAGTTTTTCTTCCACAAAATGGTTAATATAGAAATGTTTTACATAATTGCACATGTAAAATCTATAATTACAGCTATTCATCCTTTCTCATCTCAGGAAGGGAAGAAGGGAAGGAAGGAGGGACAAAATTTGGAACTCACAACTACAACAAAATAACTCCAAACATTAAAATTTTTTCTTATATGTAATTGGGGACAACAAAATATTATTTAAAATTTCCATTTCTACTAAAAAAAACTTAAAAAGGAGAAATGTGAATTTCATATCTGCTTCTAAAAGCAGATTGTTCCAAGCTTGCCTAGTGTATGGGATTTGGGAGCTTGATTTGGAATCAAAGAGTCATGGATTCAGATCTTCCTAGGTGTGTGACCCCTGACAGGTCATTTAACCACTCTGCACTCCAGTTTCATCATTTATGAAATGAAGAGAAAAAATAGTACCAATCCCAAAGGGCTGTCGTGAGGATCACATGAAAAAATGTTAGCAAACAATACTGTACAAACTAATAAAGTACTAGATAGATGTAATCTGAGGGAGGAAAAAGACCTTATATTTGGACACTGTTCCCAGGAATTATAATCATGGTACTAGAAATAAATTCTGAGACCATACAGTTCAACTTCTTGGTTTTAACCAGAGGAAAACTGAAGCCCAGTAAATTTTAAGTGACTTGTCCAAGGTTAAATGGCTACCATGATTCCATATTGGGAATTGGCTCAAGAGCAAAGTTCCATGGCTATTTCCTCCATAAAACTTCTCTGATTACTATACAAGTAAATTTCCCCTCTCTTTGAATTTACCAAATGACTGTAGTCTTTGGCAAATTGCCAGATACTTCCTTATGTATTTCCTAAGAAGTGTTCTTAGTTTCCTTAATTATCATAAATTTGTAACCTATTAGTGATATTTTAAGATACACCTGTGTTTTGAAGAATTTGTGATCTTATACTTAGAATATAATAATAAATTATAAACTCTTTAAGGATAAGAACCATGTTATACACCTGTGCATCTTATACTATGGTTTGGGGGTGGGTGGATATTCTGCAGTGCTTAATAGGTTCAATTGAAAACAAATGGAACTAAGTTACCATTATTATTTGTCTTGAGTCTCTATTCACAGGATAAATAGATGAGGTTGGCATCAAGGTATATAGGGCAAAAACCTGGGGTGTCAGTTACTTTGGTTCCTTCCAATGCTTAACACCCCACTATGTGACTTGAGCAGAATCATCTCTCCCTTTTCCACCTCAGGTTTGTTGTCTTCCCAAAGTGCCACCAATGATCTCTGCCTCTCACCCTGTGGGAATATGAGAGTGAATGAATGTCTAGAAAGAATTTGAGGCTCTTGGAGTGGAGATAAGCTCTCTTTAAATACAAGGTATGATTAGTACTGACCCCACCAGACCCTCTTTAACTTGTCAAGTCTCATGAGATTGTAATCTCTAAGGTGAAATGACTCAGCTCTCATGAGTAAATGCATGGACAACTTGGAAAGATACACAAACAGACACAAAGGACAGAAAGCTTCAAATATTTCCAGTTATTGAAAACTGATCTGTGTCCTGCTGAAGCAATGAGGCAGTTAGATGATAAAAGTAACTGTGGTTTCACAAAAGTAACACAAAATGGGGAAGCTGACATTTTCTGGGGGAAAAAAACGTACTGAAAAAAAAAAACACCCATATTCAGTTCTGTTGTGGGAAACATCAACTGTTCAGTACCTGTGTGTAAGAGACATCAATGAAGAAAGCCTTTTGCAAGTTTTACTCTGCTCTAGTCACAATTAGTAGGAACACCAATGTTCAGCTGGTTAGTCTTTGAAAAATCTAACAAGCGGGTTTGATGGAAACCTATCCAGAATCACAGTTCGGAACTGGAAGGGGCCTTGGAGGAGCTCTGGATCAAGTACTTAATTTTTCTTTCTGAGGCACAGAAAGGAGCTGACTTGCCCAGGATCACACAGCTGGTTGGTAACAAAGCTGGGGCCTTCCCTTTGTCCAGTTCAACTCTATATGTATGATGTTAGTTGTTCTCTGGGATTTAGTTTCCTCATCAGTAAAATGAAAGCAGTTTGACTAGAGGACCTCTAAGATCTCTTCTAGCACAATTCCTCAATTCCATGAACAAAAGGATCAAAATTCAGGGGGAAACATAAGGGAAAAAATTAAATTATGAACCTGAAATTACAACCAAACAACGATCATAACTAATTCATGATTAGTATGGGCACTACCTGACTAGTTTGTTGCATTTAAAAAGCACTTGGCATAATGATCTTATTTGGTCCTTACAACAACCTTGACTAGACAACTTGGTCACCACACAATTACAAACAATGGCCATCATTCCCATCTCTCCCCAGACAGAACCCTTAATTAGTTGCCTGGGTTTTGAGTAGGTCTGCCTTCACTTTATCTTGTCCAGAACTAGGTCTGCACACCACACCCCAGCCATCACCACACCATGCACAGAGGCTCATACCCCCACCTCTCCAGCTCCTTGAAGCCAAGGCATGATTGCTTGCATTTGTATCCTCCGAGCTTAGTGTAATATGTGACACCTAATAAGTGCTTAATAAATTATTTAACCATCATCCTCCCCCTCTCTGTCTTGGTGTGTTTCTCCGTCTCTCCTCCTCCTCTCTCTCTGTTTCCTCTTCCCATTTGTCTGTCTGTCTCTCTCTGTCTCTGGGTTTCTCCTCTGTCTCTCTCTCTGTTCTTTGATCTCTTTTCTCTCCCTGTGTCTCTGTCTCTCTCTTCTCTCTCTCTCCTGTCTTCTCTCTCTCTCCTGTCCTTCCCTCTCTCTCCCCTGTCCTCTCTCTCTCTTCTGTCCTCCCTCCCTCCCCTCTCTCTCTCCTGTCTTCTCTCTTTCCTGTCCTGCCTTCTCTCTCTCCTGTCCTCTCTCTCTCTCCTGTCCTCCCTCCCTCCCCTCCCCCCATCATGAAACTATTTTTAGAGATAAGGAAACAACTTTCAGAGAGCTTCAGTAACTTGCCCAAGGCCACACAACTAGAAAGTGATAGAGCTGGATCTCAAATTCAGGTCTTCTGACTTAAAGCCCACTTTTTCTGCAGTAAGAAAAAAAAAATCCATTCGCTGTATGACTGGTCAAATCACTGGACCCCTCTAGATTTCAGTTATTTCATCTGTAAAATGGAAAGTCCTTTCATCTCTAATGCTTTTAGGAGTCTGTGATTATATGATCATAAGGGTTCTGACCAACTTCTTTCTAATCTGTTTTTGCTATTGAAATGGGAGTTGTAGGTACTTTGATGAATGCATAGACAGTGTGGCCAGGAGCTGTTCTAGGCTGATGCCTACCTTTGTTCTGACTCAGAAGATATCTCCCTATACAAAACGTAAACCTCCCTATTGACCCAACAATTCAGACTTTGCTCTGGTACTTATGACACCTTCTTGATGTTGTATGACCTCACCTTCCCAGGGCACTCATTGGACTATTGATCTTGCCTTAATGATGACCGACTGACTGATTTATGGATAGTTTCAGAACCTTTGGACTATGCCTTTAAAGTGGGGAGCCAGGGAAGAAAGAAAAAGAAAAAAAATAGTGATAAACATTCTGGTTTCCTGGAGGGAGGCCAGTTTGACCCTTCAGCTCCTCTTAAGACACATATCTATTGAGGAGTCATAATCGACCCGGGGGAAGAAGGAACGTGTCCTGGAGATGGCAACAAATGGAAGTGGTGAGGAGTTCCAGGGTCAATCCAGGAACTACAATAACAGGGGCAATAAGCATGGGGTGGTGACAGTGACAGGAACAAGAGATTCTAGACAATGCAATGTCCTTGGACCAAGCAGGATCTAGAACCAGGATGAAGCAAAGGCAGAGCCATGATGTGGATGAACCAACAATGATTCTGATCATCACTATTAGTAACAGGGATTATGCGGATTCAGGCATGGAGAGAAGTCAACTCTATCATTTTTAAGTTCTTTTGCTTTTCAGAAAGACCCCCAACCAGGATAGTACTATAAGTCTGGGAGTGACACTTATGGGCTTAGATGTGAAACTTTGTTGTCTTTCGTTAGATGAAATAAAGACTATCCTTTATTCAATGTACTGCTACACTGAGTGCTTGCATGGGAACATGCTTTTCTGAACAAATCTGAAGTTTTTTTTATATTCCCAGGAGAAAACTTAGTTCAGGACACAATCCAATGAGAAATGACTGAACCTGTTCCATAGAGTTTCATTATTGTGCCACAAATTACAAACACATTTACAGTCAGGCTTCTTTCACCAGAGGATTCATCTTGGTGAAACTTTAGGTCACTGGGTTAAATTTGTACCTAATGAGTCAGACTCTAAAATGGCCCAAGTTCAATGTTGTGGAAGCAAGAAAATAGACCTTAGAATCAAAATAGAATTTGAATGGACTCCTACACTTACTATCTATGTGTCCCTGAAAAATTACCTTTAACTTTCTGAGTCTCAGTAACCTCATCTATATAATATGAATAATAATACTTGTTCTCCTTATTTTGTATGGCTAATGTGAGGAAAGTACTCTGTAAATCATCAAGAACTATATAAATATGAGTAGTTATTATTGTCACTACTGTTGTTGTTAAAAGGGTTATTATTGTTCCTTTTAGATTTTTTATTAACTAGAGAATTGGACCAACCTGCACAAAATGAAATTTAACAGCAATAAATTCACAGTATTACAATTGGGATCTATCAACTTCAAAAGTCCAAGATGGGGGAGGCTTGGCTAGATAGAATTGTATCTGCAAAAGATGTTAAAAGGGCTTGCAAGTTCAATACCAGTGAATAATGGGATATGGTCATCAATAAAACCAAATATGACATTAGATTACATTAAAAGAGGTGCAGAACAGGTATTTTAAATGGAAGAAACACAAGCTATCTATAGGCATGTGAAAAAATGTTACAAATCACTAATAATTAGGTAAATGCAAATCAAAGGCACTCTGAGGTCTCACCTTACACTGATAAGATTGGCAAAGCTGATGACTCATGTCAGAAAGGCTTCTGGGAAACAGGTACATTGATGCCCTCCTGGAAGCATGTGGAATAGTCCATCCATTTTGGACAGCAATTTAGGGCTCTACCCAAAAAGTTACTCAACACTGCATGCCTTTTGGCCCATTGATATCACTACTAGGCCTAAACTCCAAAGAGATCAAAGAAAGCTGAAAAGGTGCTGTATGTGCAAAAAATATTTATATCAGCTCTTTTTTAGTAGTAAACAAATGGAAAATAAAGGGATGTTCATGAATTGTGGAAGAGCTGGACAAATTTTGTTAAGTGAAAGTAATAGAAAATATTGTCCTATGAGAAAGGAGGAGATAGTTTCAGAGACCTGGGAAGACTTATACGAATTGATACAGAGTGAACAGAATTGTAAGGAAAATGTAAACTATAAGATATAATATAGGGGGAATCTAGGTGGCGCAGTGGATAAAGCACCAGTCCTGGATTCAGGAGGACCTGAGTTCAAATCTGGCCTCAGACACTTGACATTTACTAGCTGTGTGACCCTGGGCAAGTCACTTAACCCTCATTGCCCTGCCAAAAAAGAGGAAAGAAAAGAAAAGAAAAAAAGGCATAATATGATTCCGGGGAGCTAATGGAAAAAAAACAAAACTGTCCTCCTCATGATGAGAGATAATAGACCAATATGCAGAAGAAACACATTTGGACATGGCCAACATGGGGATTTATTTTGCATGACATATGGGGATACAAGGATGGTTTCTTTGTTTTTTCTTTCCTCCCTCTTTACCTCCCTCCTTCCTTCTTTTCTTTTTGTTTTTCAGTGACTTGACGAGGTGGAAAAGTAAATATTTGATAACTGGAAAAAATGTATTAGAAAACAAAATGGAGCTAAACATGGCAAATGGTTTGATTCTAAACAAGAGCAGAACTAAAATGTTTTGCTAACATGTTGTTGGTTTATAAAAGAGGCATATCTTCCAGGAATAAGGAAATAATAGTTCTTCCACGCTCTCTTCTGGTCAGACTAAATATGAAACGTTGTATTCAGTTCTGGATACTACATTTTAGGGATAGCTAGGATAAGCTGGAGACAGTCCAGTGGAAGGCAACGAGGATGATGAAATACCTTAAGTTCAAGTCATATGACGGGTTGAAAAACCTGAATTTTGGGGGAAGCTAGGTGGCCCAGTGGATAAAGTAGATAAGACCTAAATTCATATCAAACCCCAGATACTTCTTAGCTGTATGACCCTAGACAAGACACGTAAACTCCATCTTTCTCCATTTCCTCATCTGTAAAATAGGAATAATAATAGCACTACCTCCCAAGGTTGTTGTGAGGATAAAATGAAATAAATGCTTAGAAAGTGCTTTGCAAACCTTAAAGGGCTATATAAATGCTAGTTGTTATTTTTTATTATTGTTATTATTCTCACATCATCATCGTTATTAATTAACAATTGGAATCATCTAAAAGTGGAATAGGCTGCATCAGGACATGACTTCCCCACATTGGAGGTCTTTCAACAATGATCAAATGACCATTTTCTGTGTATGTTGTAGAGGGATTTTTAAAAAAATATAGGTTCAATTAGATGGCTACTGGTGGTCTCTTATGACTCTGAAATTGTATAATGCTATTAAAAACTGTCGGGATATATAAGATTAAAGATGATTTAAAGTTTGTGAGGAGCAGCTAGGTGGTTTAGTGGATAGAGCACTGGCCCTGGAGTCAGGAGGACCCGAGTTCAAATCCGGCCCTCAGACACTTGACACTTACTAGATGTATGACCCTGGGCAAGTCACTTAACCCCAACTGCCTCACCCAAAAATAAATAAATATTTTAAAGAATAAAGTTTGTGAGCTTGGATGACTGAGAAAAGAGTGGTGTCAGACACAGAAATGGAGTTAGCAAGAGGGGTCTATTTCAATGAAAAGATGACAAATCTTGTTTTATACAGGAAGGAAGCATTTATTAAGTACTTACTATGTCCTAAGCACTGGGGATACAAATACAAAATCAGAACAGTCTCTGCTCTCAAGGAGCTCACATTTTACTCACAGAAGACAATACATATAGAAAGTTTCATCTGCAAGTCATATGGAAAGATTCCATGGTCCTTAGGGTGCATTTCCTAATCAGAAGGTAATGCCTCTTCTTTAAGCAAGTCTTTCCACCCCTCTCAGCCTTGGTTTCTTCTGTACAATAAGGGATTTGGAGTAGATAACTTCTAAAGCCCCTTTCCAGGGTACCTAGGTGGCTCAGTGGACAGAGTGCCAGGCCTGGAGTCTGGAAGACTCATCTTTCTGAGTTCAAATCTGGCCTCAGACACATTACTGGCTGTGTAACCTTGGGCATGTCACTTAACCCTGTTTGCCTCAGTTTCCTCTTCTGTAAAATGAGCTTCAGAAGGAAATGGCAAACCACTGCAGTAGTATCTTTGCCAAGAAAAACCCAAATGGGGTCACAAAGAATTGGAAATAAGTGAAAAATGACTGAAAAACAACAACAAAGGACCTTTCCACCTTTAAGTCTATGAGTCTCTATACTGAAATCCAAGATTTCCTTCAAATGCTTAAAGAAACACCTGCCTATTGTGCTATAAGAAATGATGAGCAGGATGCCATCAGAAAAACCTGGAAAGACTTATATGAGCTGATGGAAAGTGAAATGTACTGTATACAAAGTAAGAGCAATATTATAAGACAATCACCTGTGAATGACTTTGTTATTATCCAAAGACAATTCTGAAGGACTTAGGATGAAAAATGCAATCCATCTCCAGAGAAAGAACCAATGATGTCTGAGTACAGATTGAAGCATAACTTTTTAAATGTACTTTTTGGAGTTATTTTGGGTTTTCTTTCACAACTAATATGAAAAATTTTTTGCATGACTACATATTTATAACTTCTATTGAATAGCTAGCCTTCTTAAGGTGGGGGCGGGGAGGGAGGAAGGAAGGGAATTTGGAGCACAAATTTTAAAAATAGATCTGAAAATTATTTTTTTTTCATGTAATTGGGGAAAAATAAAATAAAAAAAGAAATACCTCAGGTCTTTCCTTCTAATTCTAGGCAAAAATGAGCGTACTTTACAAAGCTAGGTAACTTTACTGGCAGCTATCATTCAGGGGAGCCAAAGGAAGCAAACTGAGGTTCTCTGTCACATCACAGCAGAGAAGTTCACGATGCAATAGATTTTGGAGAGCATTATTAAATCCAGCTTTGCCAATGATGGCTGAATAAAATTGAGTGCTGCATGAGTGGCCTTTGTACATAGAAGGCAAACCTCTTATACTAGTGACATGTGTTGGGAATTAGTACAGTGGGCTTGGCCTTGCAAAGGGGAGGAAATATATAGCACATGCCAGATCCTTCAACACATCTCATCTCTACAAAGGACTTTCCCACAGATACCTTGTTTACAATGCTGAGGATGAGTTTATTGGTTGTAGGAACAAGGATATCTTGGTAACATCCAATCCCAGTGCTACAGCAGCCAATGATGAGGGATGCACAAGGTGACTCTCACTCAGGTGGTCTCCAGAAAGCAGCAGCAGTAAATCTCAGCTTAATAATAAGTAACACATGGCAAAGATACTGAAGATGGATGGTATCTCATGGACAGTGAAGTAGCTGGCCTAGGGCAGGTCATAGGCCTCTTTCAGGGAAGGCATAAAAAAGCCTAGGTAAAAATAAAATGTTTCATGCTGGATCATTTTCACTCTAGATGCAGCCAAAATATATTTCTTTCTTGAATTGGGTTGTGGGCTGGAGGGGCGGATTTCCATAGTGGCTGAGGGAAATTCCCTTTTAATTACTGAAAGTAATTAATGGAGGGGAGAGGGAGGGGGGAGGGGAAAGAAAAAGAGAGAAAGAAAGAAGGTAGAACAGAAGTTAAAAGAAAGGGAGAAAATGAGGAAGGGGGAAGGGAGGGAGAAAAAGAGAAAGAAGACTCACAACTAGGTTAGATGTAGTATGATGCATTTTTCTGCTCTAACAATTCTGGGAGGCAGTGTCTGGTCAGTTGGTCAATATGCATTTGTTAAACACCTACTACGTGCCAGGTACTGTTTTAAGATCTGGGGATAAAGAAAGAAGCAAACAACAGTCCCTGCCCTCAAGGAGGTCACAATCTAATGGGAGAGACAACAAACAAATACATACAAGCTATATGCAGGATAATTATGAAATAATCAAGAAGACAATGGAATTAAAAGGGGTTGAGAAAGGCTTCCTATAGAAGGTAGGATTTTAGTTGGTACTTGAAGGCACCAAGGAAGTCAGGAGGTAGAGATGAGTAAGGAGTGCATGCCAGGCATGGGGAAGAGTCAAAGAAAATGCCCAGAGCTGAGATGGAATGTTATCTTTGTGGAACAGCATGGAGACCAGTCTCACTAGATGGAGGAGTAAGTGAGAGTGTGCAAAGTTAAGAAGCTGGAAAGACAGGAAGGCTTTAAATGCCAAGCAGGGGACTTTGTATTGGATCAGGGAGGTGGCAGAGAGCCACTGGAGTTTACTGAATGGGGACAACATGGTTAGAATGGAAAGTCAGAGACAGATTGTCATTTGGGTCAGTGGAAGGGGCACCCATGCCTATGATATTATACATTGATAAAGTACTGAAACTTCAAGTAATACTTAAAACACACACACACACACACACACACACACACACACACAACTTCACACCAAGGATGTTAGTCAATCCTGTTAGGTTTTACTGTTTATGCCAATAGAAAAATATGGGGCATAAATGTTTCTGGATTACCAAAAGAAAAAGATGCTCCCCTCCCCTCCCCTTGGATAGGTATATTCTACATAGATAGTAAAACTCTCTTTAATTCAGTTTAACTCAGTTATGTTCACAAAATCATAGGAACTCAGCATTGGAAGAACTGGAGAGGCTTTCTGTCACCTGATCAAAAATTCCCTGTACAACATCTCAGTCTAGCAGGTAATTGCAAGAAGATCTCCTAATGAAGAGGTACCCACTATCTCTTCAGGTAGCCTACTCCATTGTGGAGTAGATCTAAATCTTGGAGAGATTTGTCTTATATCAAGCCAAGATATTTGTTGTTGAGTGATTTCAGTCATGTCCAGCTCTTCATGACTCCATTTGGAGTTTCCTTGGCAAAGATACTGGAGAGGTCACCATTTCCTTCTTCAGCTCATTTTATAGATGAGGAAACTGAGGCAAAGTTACATGACTTGCTCAGGGCCACACAGCTGGTAAATGTCTGAGGCCAGATTTGAACTCATGAGAATTAGTCTTCCTGATCCTAAGTCCAATGTTCTATCCACTGAACCACATAGCTGCCCCAAGCCAGGGTATGCCTTTTTGCAGCTTCCCCCATTGGTCCTACTTGTGCTTTTTGGGGGTTTAGATTATTATTAGAGCTGACAGCTATGTGTAGAGCACCTGATATGTGTTGCAGAAGATATAGAAATGAAAAAGGTGAAGCCCTCTTCAAAGTGCTTACAACTGAGTGAGGAGTGAGTGTGTAGGAACTGAACAAATTCTACAGAGAATACAAATAATTCTATGGTAGACAGAATAGGAAATATCCCCTAAAAGAGGTACAAACTTATGTTATTTTCAGAAAGAATAAGTTTCAGCTTGGGGTGAGAGGTTCAGAAATCAAGGAAGTCTTCATGGAGGTGGCATTTGAGAGAGGTTCTGAAAGACAGGTGCGATTTCAATAAGCAGAGATGGGGCATCGTGAGGGCAAAGGAGTGATGTATAGGGTTGACATCAATCTCAAAGCCTGTCTCTACTTCATCACAAACTGAATGCAATTGAATGCATAAGATTGTACTGCAGGGAACATGATTTGACCCATCTGTGTAACTATGATCCATTTTGTAAGTGGGCTTCAACAGTACTAATTTATACTTTAACTGTCTTGAAGCTTTAATTATTAGGGTGTGTGCCTGAAATGAGGGATTACAGTGAAGCAAAGATTTCACAATGTCCCAGTATTCCTTGGAAAGCAGGGTATGCTTCATGAGGTAAGGGGCAGGGGGAACAAATGCAACCCATTGTTTCCTTAGTATGGGTTGGAAAGGAGGAGGCTTTAATGCTTTGAATCCATTCACCCAATTCTGAATTGCTCTAGAAAGCCTCTCTCACTCCTAGTTCTTCTCTACTACAAAGCCCCAAATGGCAAGTACCATAATCCAGTGGATGGGGTGCTAGATTTGTACTTAGAAAAATCGTGGCACGAGCTGCCGTTGACCCTTAATAGATGGCCCTATTGGACAAGTCATTTGATCTCTTTAGGCCTCAGTTTCTTTATATGTAAAATAAGGGAAATGATGCTTTCAGTCACAGATTTATCAGATGCCTACAAAGAGCAATATAAAAGTCATCTAGCACTATTATAGTCAGTGGTAAGTGGGGGCATTTGGGACAACTTGGAGTATAAAGGCAGCACAATTTCTGGACTTCATCTTTCATCCCTATTCTCAGACCCCACCTACACAGAAATCCAGATGATGGTATGTACTTCCTAACAGGATCCAATTTCCTATTGATTTCCTCCTTGGATCTTTGGAGCTCACTCCCAGAAGTTCCTCTCTTCCATCTTCTACCCCTAAATACACACACCTCCCCACCCACCTTCTCTGCCTGGAGAACTGATGAATCAGCATTTCCAGTGTTCGCTTTTTCCTTGGCTGGGAGTCAAAAGTTTTTCAAGAGTCAGAGTGGGTTGGTCTGGACTTTTGCACAGTTCCATCCCATGCTCTGCAGGAAACATGCATCCCTAATCACAGAACAGAAGGAAGGGGGTGGGGTGGGGTGGGGTAGGGGATAGGGAAAGAGACGGTTATTCTTATAAGGATGAAGAGAGAAGGCAAGGAATGAATTATAACTTTTGGAAAGCTATCTGTCCTTTAGATCAGAAGGGATAAAAAGCAGCAACTTGCATTTCTAGGTTTCTATAGCACTTTAAAGTCCACTTTAAGTGTTTTCCTAAAGACCCTATGAGGGGTAACTGTTTTAAATTTCAGCCCTCTTCTAGGGACCAGGAAGGGCTATAGAATTGTGTTTCCCCCTAAACAGTTTTCCCCCTTTTCCCTGCCAAATGCTTAATTCAACAAGCTTTTATTAAGTGCCTCCTCTAACTAGGACATTGAGCTAGGTGTTATGGATACATAGAAGAATAAACTAGACCTGACCCTTAGGGAACTTAACCATTTTTTTAAAATTGGGCCATGCTATTCAAATTGCCAAGTGATGGCCCTCTGCAGCAAATGTAAAAAATGCCCTTTCTACCCACTGGGATCATCTTAACCCAATACAGTTCCAGTGCAGGCAGGAGAGGAGACGAGGGGGTGGCTGAGACCTCCTCCAACCTTTGTAAGATGTTTCCTGCACTGCACAGTTGCTACAGGGTGAGTCAGAAGTAACTTTCAAGTGGCTTTGTTTAGCTCCTCTTTGATCTGGAATAAACTGCTTGTGGGGCAAGTAGAGGCTGTGTGAGACACTGCTTTTGCTGGTCCTGGTGTGTCTAGGGCCCTTTCCAAGGACACTTCTGCCTGGCATTACTAGTTTAGGAACAGAAGCTATTCTCTGTCTAACATCGTTTCCATCTCAATTGCTATCATCTTGCCTTGCATACCTTAGACCAGGTAAGAACCTGGTCCTTCAGTATTTGTCCAGTTAAGACAAAAATATTGCTAATTTAGGAACAGATGGGGGTTGCAGAGGGGAAAGGATCGGGACAAAAGATTTGAAATGGATTTTTCAGATCCAAGAGGGATCCTGGGTACTTCTCTTTAGTAATAGGAATATAATGGGCCTTTTACAGGAAAATAGGGTGAACTTCATCAGACAAAAGAAGATTTCTTTGAGGTTCAAAGGTGTCACTATGACTGGAAAGTTTATCTCTTCAAAGTACTGAATGTTCCTTGGATTAAGGGAGACTGACCACAAAAGATTTTCATTAAAACTTTGGCCTCAGCATCTAACATTTTCCCCTTCTACATGGTAAACTTCAGCTGTGAAAAACCATTCATCTTGGGTGAAGGGTAGGGGGGTGGACTGAGCAGTCTGCCAAAAACAGGGGCCAACCTCCTCATACAACATGCTGATGGCCAGGCAAACTCTGAAAGAGGATGTGCAGTGGGACGCATAGACAAGGAATAGGGGATATTTAAAGATGCATGGGAGTCAAGTGAGTGAGAAAAACACACTAGTAAGCTAAGGTTGTTTGGGAGACTTTCTTTGGTTTTAAGAGCAAACAGCTCATATAAGTTGCTCATATAAGGTACAAATCTGGTGACTCAAGACCTCCACTAAACAAACAAGTCACGGCCCACATTTTCCCACACAGGCTCCACAAAGTACAAGAGTCCAGATAATGTAATCAGCCTGCTGACACTGTTACGTGATAAATGCCTTGTATTTATATACTGTGTAGTTTTTTGTTTTTGTTTTTGTTTTTTTACTTTTCAAAATACCTTAATAACCATTGTCTCATTTGGCCCTCACAACAAACTTGTGATTTTTTTTGTAGTACCATTTCACAGATGAAGAAACTGAAGCTTCGAGAGAATTGTCCCAAATTGCACAGATACAGAAGTGGAACTAAAACATTGCTGGATTCCCTATTAGTGTTGCTGGTTTAATGCTATTTAGTAACACTTTGGCTTCCACTACCCTACCAACATAGCATCAGAACCTTGAAGTAAGAGACTACAGTGTTTCATCTTTATCTCCTGAGAAGTTTAGAATGGTGCCCTTGCACAAAGAGACCAGAACTATGCTTTCATTGGCACACAGAATTCCCAGAGGAGGTATTTCCTTTACCAATACTGGATGATGCCTTCTCTGAGACTTAGTCTTAGAGATTTTCTTGGAATGAATACTGAGTGGTTAAGTGATTTGGCCAGGGCCACACAGTCACCATATCAGAGGCATCTCAGCCCTTGCACACAGTACATAGTTTATATAGGTGTGGTGTCATCGAAACCAATCCTCTTTCTTAACACTTGCACTTACCTCCTTATTGATAATGCTTCTGATGGCAATGAATCTCACATCCCTAAAAATATACAACAGTTTTCTTTTGGGTCTTATTTTCAAATATTTCTTGCCATAGCTAGATTCCTTCTATAGCTAGCTAATCTTTGAATCTCTGGATCTGCAGTCATCTATACAATGGCTCTCAGTTGACCTTGTATGGTCACAGGGAAGGGATTGGGGTGGGAATCTATCTGAATGCAGGCACTGGCCTTTTCATTTTTATTTATTTATTTATCTATTTATTTATTCATTCATTCATTCATTCATTTATTTATTTGTGAGGCAATTGGGGTTAAGTGACTTGCCCAGGGTCACACAGCTAGTAATTGTTAAGTGTCTGAGGCCAGATTTGAACTCAGGTCCTCCTGAATCCAGGGCTGGTGCTCCATCCACTGCGCCACCTAGCTGCCCCCCTTTTCATTTAAAAAATATATATATATATTATTGTTTTACATAATTGTATGTGTATAACCTATATCTGATTGCTTACCCCCTCAGACAGAGAGGAGGGCAGGGAGGCAGAGAGGTATAGAATTTAAAACTCAAAACTTTAAATAAAAGTGCTTAAATATGTATTTATAGAATTGATATTTTTGTTTCTACATTGCTTATATCACTACCTTGTCTTCTCCCAGAGAGCTATCCCATATATATGTGTGTATGTATATGTGTGTGTGTGTGTGTGTGTGTGTGTGTGTGTATAATAAAGAATACAAAAGAGAGAAATAAGATTTACAAGATGGCACCTGTTGTACCCCACTCCAAAATAATAATAATAATAAACGAAGCAAAACAAAACAAAAAAAGAGGCAAAAATATTCTGCATTGAAATTGAGACCAGGGAACTTTGGCAACAGCAACAGGTCCTTTCATGAAAGGACTGAGTCACCACCTTCACTTTTTAACCCATTCTTACTAGCATCTTTCCCAGCCTCTGAGATGTATGGGGATTCTGGGTTGTTGTTGTTTGTCCTTCATTCTAGAAGAGGACCATGACATTAGGAGGTGATGTCATGATTTGGAGTGAATTGGATTAAAGTGAGGGAGGGGATATGGGAAGAGACACTGGAAGAGCCCCTGAATATGTGTTGGATGGCTGTCTTAGACATCAAGGGAAGTGTGACTGATTTTTTTAAAAAGGGGGCATGTTATGTGGGGCATGGGATAATGCAGGATCTCTACTGTGAGGAAAGAATAGGAAAGGGAAGATAATACAGGGATGAAAATGCTTAATAATCCCTGCTTTAAATCATTCTTACCTGAAGAAACTTCCATTAAAGATGACCCATTCATTTATGTAGTTTTTAGCTGCTTAATTACAGAGACCTCGGCTTCCCACTGAGTTATCTGAAAAGTCTTTGTTTTGTTTTGTTTTGTTTTTTCCCAGAAAGACACGTCTTTAAAATTTTCACCACCACCCCCTCCATAAAACGATGATGTTATTAATAATTTGATTTTAAATTGTCCTCATAGCTTACTTTTATACAGAATGTTAAGGTTTACAAAGAACTTGACAAAGGGTCTCATTGTTTGTAGTACCACCTGCAGGAATGCAGACACTGGGAATTTAGATAAAACATTAAAATCTGAACCAATGACAAGGATTTTTCTTTCCTGTTGTGTTATTTATTTGCTTATTCATTCATTCATTCATTTGTTTATTTAGGATTTGTGTTTTGAGGGCCAGATGTGCCTAGCTGAAGTTGGATTTCAAGGCTCCAGAGAAAGACACACAGAAGAATCTCATCTCAGAGTTATTGTGCAGACCCAAACTTCATTTCACATTACTACCCGCCACCTCCCCCTGCCCACATACACTCTGCCCTAGACAAAGTGACCTACATACCTGCTGTTGCCTTTATATGACATTCCATTTTGTATCCCTTTGCTTTGCAAAAGCTGCTCCCTCTCAACACTCCCATGCCTGGAATGCTCTCTTCTCATTTTTAGGGAACAAGGCTCTAGTAGCACCACAAGGCCTTTCTTGATATCTCCTGCTGTTAGTGTTCCCCACCCCAACTCCCCTCTCCCCCCCCACCCCCACCCAACAACTTTGTATTAACTTATCTGTATACAGGTTGTATACAGCTAGGTGGTGCAGTGGTGCATTGGCTAGAATATGGGCCTGGAGTCAGGAAGACGTGGGTTCAAATACAGCCTCAGACACTCCTTAGCTATGTGACCTTGATCAAGACATTTACCTTGTTTGCCTCAGTTTTCCCAACTGCAAAATGGGGATAATAGCACCTACCTCCCAGGGTTGTTATGAGGATCAAATGAGGTAGTGTTTGTGCACACAACAAATGCTATATAAATGCTATTATTCTTAATTATATTTCAAATAGAATATATGTTCCTTGATAGTAAGAACTACTTTAACTACTTTGTCTTTGTCTTTATATCCTTTGCCCTTGGGTTTGAATAAATGCTTGCTGAATGAGTGGAGTCCTGAGTAATCTATTTACAATTTAGAGAACAAATGTAGGAATGAATTCCCCCTTAGATAAAAGGTGCTAGTTTTATAACGCCATTTGAACCTCCTGATACTCAAATATTTGTAAATAGTGGATGAGTAAATTGTTGTTTCTAACTTGTATAAAATGTACTTTTGATCCATATAGTAGTCATGAATCATACCACTGCCAGTCTTTGAAGGAAGGAAGGAAGGGAGGGGAAGGGAAAGGGAGGGAAGGGAAGAAAGAAAGGAGGAAGGAAGGGAAGGAGGGAGGGAGGGAGGAAGGAAGGAAGGACAGAAGGGAAGGAGGGAGGGAGGGAAGGAGGAAGCATTTATTGAGCACTACATATTTTATCTCATTTGGTCCTCAGCTGGGAGATAAATGCCACAATTATCCTCATTTAACAGTCAAGGAAATGGAGGCAAAGAGAATAGATTAAGTGACTTGCCCAGGGTCACACAACAAGTAAGCATGAGAGGATATATTTGAACTTGGGTTTTCCTAATTCCAGGCCTAGAGCTACATCCACTGTGCCCCCTAGCTGTCTCTAAGACTTCAGAACCAACCCTCTGGCAAAAAGGGATCCATCCTACAGTCAACAATCAGGGAAAACACAGGTAATTTTTGGGCTTGAATTAATTCTGGCCTATCTTGGAGCTCCACAAGCAAACGTGAGCAGTGCCAGTCTGCTTTCTGTCAGCTGGATAGGTCTGTTCAGTGAGGCTCCGGTGTTTATCCGCAACATCCTCTCAATTTTATTGCACTCCGTTGCCTTGTATATTTAATGGGAAAATTTGCTGAGGTGGTTACTGAGGGAAAGGGTGGGGGGAGGAAAAAACCCACTTGACTCCTGAAGTTGGCCAAGTCTGCACCATTAATCAGCTCTCTGCCTTGGTTACAAAGTTCTTCATGTTTAGGGCATTAAAACTTGAAGCTGAAATTGCAGCTGAAGGTAATTCGAGTACGTGCAGCCTGTCTGTCTGCAATAGATTTATGAATGTTTACTCAACAATGGATGGGAACTTTCAGGGAAAGAAAGATTTTGTTCCCCCCTTTTCAAAACACATTGTCAGCCCACAGTGATCAAGTTCCTGATTATGTGTGTGTATATGTGTGCACAGTTTTTTTTTTTAACATTGCCACTTGAGTGAACTGATAAGAGTATATATCCATTTGATCTTAGTCATTCTGAATTGAATCGAAAGAAGAAAATGTGTAACAGATTGGAATGAGTTGTCTCTGATATGATCCATTACCCCAAAATTTGATGACTTCAGAGTCTTGGACTCGTGATATTTTATGTATCGTACCCTATGCTTGACCACAGATTTTAAATCAAGAGTCCTCAAGCACTATAACTCTCTTATGTTGCCTCCATATTTCTGTGCAAGAAGGCTTTCTTTGGGTTCTCAGTTGTTGTAGTTGAATTTATTGAAGATATCAACTGGTGGTGACTTTAAGAAACAAGGATTTTTACTGTCAAGATCTCTGCCAATTTTCTCTGTCTACTATGGAGCAGAACAAAGGTTGGCCTTTTAACCTGTGGATTCCATTGTAATATTTCCTTTAACTCATACCAAACGATTGAATAAATGACATACTTTTATGTATTTTCAAACTGCCATGTTGAATTAATAAGACTGTGTAACACCAGATTCTGGTGTTCTCCAAGCATTAAAATTCCCAGTTTCAACTGGAAAACCAAATGAGCCATATTCAAAGAAAAAAATATTCACATCTTCCTTTTGCATGTGGCCAAATCTAGGTGGATCAGGGGATTAGGATATATGTCAATGCAACAGTCACTGGGAGTCATCAAAATCAAGAGTCATTATATAGAAAAAGAAACAGACGCATGGTCATTAAATGGCAGGATTGGGACTAGAACTCCTAACACTTGAGTTCTCAGACTTCTTTTACAACCAAGACAACCTTTCTACCTCCTGTGTTTATGTCTTTTTAAATTCCAGTCTTACAAGGGCAGACATACTTCAAAGAGGAATTATCCTTGCCCTGGCAAGAACTAAGATCTCCCTATTGAGCTAAATTGACCAATGGTCCCAACAAAAAGGGAGATATCACCCCTTTGGGCAGTGAACAAAATGTCATTTTTTCCTCTATTTTTTGGGCAACCCCTCTTGGGAAAGAAAGGAATCCTGAAGGAGAATTGAGATGACCAGTTTCCCTATGTTAATACACACCTATAAGTTTGAGTATGAATTTGGTCATGTATGTTGAAAGTGTAGAAACTGCAAATCTGGGAATGTCTCATAGAACTGCTCATCCAGAACGGTGGGGGTTTGGGGACAGGCAGGATTTGTATTACATTGCAGAAAACCATGTAACTTCATAAAATAGAAACCAATTTGGAGACTTATCCTGGGAAGGTCTTGTCTAGTTGTCTGCATATTCTCTTTCCTATTAGGCTGTGAGCTCTTTGAGAGCAGAGATTATGTTTTCTTTTGTAGCCCCAATGCTTAGCACAGTGCACAGCCTGCCACCTAGTAGGCACTTAATAAATGCTTGATGATTGACTGACTACATGTTCTCCAAGTTCTCCTCCAGTCCTAAAATGGAATGTCCTTTAAGTTCTGTATGTGTATATATAGAGGTGTGTGTGTGTGTGTGTGTGTGTGTGTGTGTGTGTGTGTGTGTGTATAGAGGGAGTGAGAGAAAGAGAAAGACAGAGAGAGACACACACACACACACACACAGAGAGAGACTATTACTATGTTCTTTGCATTGTAGACCCCATTTGTCAGTCTCCATTTAATGAAATATCATATCATGGCAGGCAAACTTGATGTTGAGGCAATACAGTTAGTAGAAAAATGGATTTCAAAACAGTCAATGGTCAATAATCAAAATAGTCTTCCCATGGTGAAAGGAGAAAGATTAGCGGTGAAAAATGAAGGAAAAAAATGAGGGCTCCCCTCTCCCCAGGATCTAAACCACATATTACACCTAATTTTAAGTGCAGGAGAAAAATTCATTATTCAAACTGAGAAAAAGGGCAGTGTATGCATAGGAAATGTTCAAAAAATACATTATTATAAATATAGGCATCATGGTGTGGTCAGCTTAAAGCATACTGGACTTGGAGTCTCAAAAATTAGGTTTGAGTCTCAGACTTGCCAAGTTACTATGTTACTTTGGACCAGCAACTTAACCTCTCTGAGACTCAAGTTTCCTTATCTGTAAAATAGGAACAATATTATTGTCACTACCCACCTCATGATGCTATTTTAAAGATCAATGAAATAATGGAAAGAAAATGCTTTTGAAGTAGAATGGACTATCTAAATGAAAGCTTTTTAAAAAAGTTATTCTTTACTAGTCATCACCAATGTTTTAGTAACTGATCTTCCTTGTCTACTCTCAAGGAAAGACACAGACAGTGAAATAAATAAATTCCTATTATTTACTACTTCCCTGGCATAGACAATTATTTGCTTTGGGAGAGTGGCTATCAGCAATGCTGTTCTAATGAGTGAGAATTTGCTAGTAATGCCAAGGTTTGCTTTCAACATTCAACTCATAAAATGCATTGTCTGGTGGAAAATTTCCATAGAACCTAAGACCTTCCAGTAGCTATGTTTTCCTGCAGTAGGGAATAAAAACTGTGTGTATGCACAACATTTAAAGAAGTAATGTGTTTAAGGAAAAGGAAGGGAGTAGCTAATAATTTACAAGCAAAGACAAGACATGATTAGGAGTATGAGGTCAATCAGATAAAGATACCACACACACAATCTGGATTCTAGCTGAGTTTTTTGACTTCTCCTGAAAGAAAAGGGGGTGGGGAGAGAATAGAAAAGTATCCAGAACTCTGGTAGTCCCTGATGATGCTGCCTCCATCTCTCTGAGTCAGTTTCTTTAATGAGGAGTTGTTGTTTATTTCAATACCAATCTTAAAAAAACCACAGTCAAGCCTCTTTTTTCTTTCTTTGTTTTATTTTTCAAAGTGTGTGGGGGGGGGAGTGGGAGGAAGAATGGAAGAGAAAACTTCCCTGGAAGATGCACAAAAACTTTATTTTGCTTTAAGATATTTTAGGTGTGGGTTTCTTGTTTCCTCCATTTACATTAGAATGAGCATGTTATTTAGACCACAGTCTATACCAACATCCACTTAAACCAACCCAAATATTTCAAGCATAAAAGGAATTAGAGACAGTTTGAGCCTTTGGATTGCTGTCAGATTTTATTAACTTTAGAGAAATTGTTGCTATTGACATAGTAATAAATACTGATTTCAAAAGAAGAGACAGTATAGTGGAAAGCAGGCTGGATTTGAAGAGTCTGGGTTAGAATCCTAGCTAAATTGCTTACTGTGTGACCATGGGAAAGTCACTTAACCTCTCTGGGCCTGACTTCTCAGCTGTTGTGATACAGTCACAAATGAGATGTTCTTTAAGGTATCTTTAATGAGATGATATTTGCAAAGCGCTTACCACAGTTCCTGGCACATAGTAAGCACTTAACGCTCATCTCCTTCCCCTTTTCTTCCCACTCCAAATCTATGATCAACCATACATTTTATTACTACTACCTAGGATTGAGGGCAGCTGGGTGGTACACTGGCTAGATCTCCAGGCCTGGAGTCAGGAGGACTTGAGTTCAAATCTGGCTTCAGACACTTACTAGCTGTGTGACCCTGGGCAAGTCACTTAACCCTGTTTGCCTCAATTCCTCATCTGTAAAATGAGCTGGGGAAGGAAATAGTTCTAGTATCTTTGCCAAGAAAATCCTAACTGGGGCCATGGAGAGTCAGACACAACAGAAATGACTCAATAACATCATCAACAAATGTAGGATTGAGGAATTGTCTTTCTTCTAAATGATCTCAAAGTATTTTTATGGATCTCATTTATCTTCACAGAGCTCTAAAGTAATAACAACTAAGAATTATTTTTATTTAGCATTTGGGAGAAATGATGAGCCACGCAGGTGTGGTGACACCCAAAGTATAAATAGAACCCAGAGGTCTAAAATGTAACTTCCCTTCTCACAGGACTTGTGCCTCCACTCCCCTAAATCTCTTCCTGCTTCTTCACAAAATACCTAACAGTATTTTTCTCACTAGTCCTTCTTTGGGAACACAGACTACAGCTGGAGAACAAGATTTGAGTTTCCCCCAATGAATGGTGACCTCTAAACTTAGCAGCAAAAGAAACTTGAATTCAAATCAGAGGAGGCAAAGAGGTGATGTGAGGTTTTCTAGGTCACAGGAACAGATCAAGTGAAAGAGTTAAGTCTTGATTCAGAACCAGCTTCCCATCCCCTAGGATTCAGTTAACATGACCAGCTGTAAATAGTTCTTACTTGTTAGATCAACTTAAAGACCATTTAAAAACTTGAGATCATTATTTTCTTGTTGTTGCTGCTCTTTGCTACATAGAAGGGGAGAAACTGTCATATATAACAATGAAAAGGGAACTTATAAAGGTCGCCCATTATATTTTGAAGGAACCCCATTTTATCAAAGTTAGACACATGGACAGTAAGAGAAACAGAAAATCCCTTTGTTCATGAATAGAAATAATCATCATAGCTGGCATAGCACAGTAACTACTGTGGGATGGTAGGGTTTGGTTTGGTTATTTACAAGTAGACATTTCTTATATTTTGAGAGGACTTTCTTTTCCTAGGATCTTTTTCTTATTGTGCCTCTTCCAACTATATCATCTCTGAAGCTTTAAGTAATTTTAACTGCTCTGTTCACATAAAATTAACATAAACTATGTGTATGAATGGCAACCCCCCAAATTTAATCCCCCTTAATCAACCATCTATTACCCCAGCTAAGAAGCAAGACATGAGCCAGGCTGACAATTAGCTAATGACCCTGTTTTTTCTTTGATTTCCTCAAGTCATTTCTCAGAAAAGCAATGCATTTACTGTACCCTGTTTACCAGCAAGGTTAAAACCTCAGGAAAAGAAAGATGTCAAAATATTTACAGTAAAGTTGATGTCCCTCTGTACTCAATCTGCTTCTGAAGATGTGAAAAGTGTGAGCACATGATTATCCCTAGAAGTATGAGCTGTAGACAGGCAGGCTGCCTTTAACCTCTCTGTTAGGTTTTCTCTTTCCAGCTTTTTCTGGGACCCACTTAATTCCTTATTTTGAGATGTTCTCCCCATGGCTCTTGTGCAACATACTAGCAATGAAGAATTTTAAGATGACAGACTCTTCAAACAGTTTCTTATCACTTAAAAAAAAACCCCTCCCTTCTGGGCCATAAAGCATTAAGATATTAGCATGTTGCTACTTGCCCTTAATTGCTATTCTACATGCCCCTCCAACCTAATGAATATGTTTGAAAAGACAACTTGTTTTTAAGAGATACTGCTCAACAGAGGTGGTGATCTCCATATTAACAAAGAAATTCAGAAATAGGAAAATTCAAGTTCTCTTCTCAGAAAATTAGGACCACTTCTCCCCCCAAATTCTGCCAACTTCCCCTCCAACTCTGTGGCTTAGTTGGAATTTTTCAAGGCTCTTCTGCACTCATTGAGAAGTGACTTGTACTAACCATTCTCAGGGAACAGAGGTGAAATACTGTATTTTGGTACTGGATTCTGATTTCCTCAAGTGGTGGCCTCCGAGTCTCTTCAATAAAAGAATCTTAAATTTATACAAGATAAAGGCAGCAAGACTGATTTTGGAACCTAGAGCAAGGAACCAAAAATTTCTGGAGTTAGCAGGACTGTATTTATTCTTTTTGTTGTTGGGGTTTTTTTTTGCAGGCAATGGGGGTTAAGTGACTTGCCCAGGGTCACACAGCTAGTAAGTGTCAAGTGTCTGAGGCCGGATTTGAACTCAGGCACTCCTGAATCCAGGGCCGGTGCTTAACCACTGAGCCATCTAGCTGCCCCCCAGGACTGTATTTATTCTTGATTTTGAGAACCACAGATCAAGACAGGATAAAGTAAAAACCATGATCCTTTTGAAATGAAAAAAAGATTAAAACTGGGAAATAGGGCAAGAGAAACAGTGGAAGTCATCTGGGATTTCAACTATACACCTAAATTTTCTCCTGTTCTTTGGGATTGTAATCCTAATCTAGCTGCTAAAATGAGAGATGGAAATGCAAATTCATGCACCAACAGGGAGAGAAGGGGAGAAGCTCAAGGGTGAGTTTGAGGATGGGAAATAAAAGAGAAACTTCAAAAAGGCTTTAGGTTGTCATTGTAGCTTTTAATATAGAATCTGTTACTGTTGGATATCAACATAAGGATGCAAGAAATCATCTCTATGATTCTAGCAGCTGCTTGGAGGAGGTCAACTGAGGTCATTGGCCATTTATCATGGAGGCAGGCTCTTAAATTTTTAGCAAGTGAAACTTAGAGGCCCTTTTCTCAGTGAGTGGGAGGTGTCTCTTTTAGGGACAAAGGAAGAATAGTCTCAAGACTCTAGGAACCATACTACCATCCTTCAGTGCCAGAGGAATGTGAGCAAATATTAGATTAAAGGCCTTAGTTGGCAAACACCTACCTATCTGTATAAAATTATCCTTGAAAACAAAGCCCAAAGTTATCAGTGCATAGGTCTTTTTAATTAAGCCTTTTCCTTATTTCCCCCCCATCCCTCAGGAAGAATAAACAAAAATTACCTCCCCCTCTGTCTCTCCTCCACTAAAGTCTTTCCCTCTCTCTCCATTTCTTTCTCCTCTCATTCTTCCTTCCCATCAAACCTGCTCAGCACTGATCACAGAGACCCCAGGATGTTAAGCAGGGAGAGCCACTTGCAATCTATTGATAAAAACAGATGTGAGACAGCTAGGGGGCGCAGTGGATAGAGCATAGGCCCTGGATTCAGGAGGACCTGAGTTCAAATCCAGCCTCAGACACTTAACACTTGCTAGCTGTGTGACCCTGGGCAAGTCACTTAACCCCAATTGCCTCACTAAAAAAACCCAAAAACCAAAAAACAGATGTGAGGTAACACCATGAGGGTAGAGGAACTTTTGAAGGGGAAAAATAGCTACAATTAAGTATTAATTGTCACTAGTTAGCAACCTCCAAACAGCTCCTCTCATAGGGTTGTTGTGGAGAAAGTATGTTGGAGGTAAGGAGGAATAAAAATTGGAACCCCAAACTATAAGTGTTCATTACCTTAAAAAAATTCAAAGTGCTACAGAAATGTGAGTTAGTATTCACATGGTGAAGAATGAGAGGAACAAGGGAGTAGACTAAGTGTGGGGTGTTTTGGAAAATAGGCTGAGCACATTTCTTATTTCTCTCCCTCATCATACTACCTGGTTGGTGTTACATCTCTCTTTTTCCTTGTAGTGCGAATGAAAGGCTTGCTGGTTATAATGTTTGCTCATCAAATTCCTCTGTTCAAAGACAATTACATTTGATTTTGCTATTTAAAAAGCACAGTTTCACATCATGGCTATTTACAAGATGTAATTAGGGATACGGAAGGCAGGAAGAGAACATGGCTTGTTATGTGGTGAGAAGAAGGAACGCCAGGTGGTATCTTTGTGAGGTCAGGAGAAAAGAAGAAAACTAATTCATATATTGGTCAGATTCTCAGTGGCTAACTTAGGGGAGAACATGGACAATAGCAGTGCATGATGGGCAGGCCTGGATGTGTTATGATGATGATAGCTAACATTTAAACAGTGCTTACTGCATGGCAGGTGCTGTGCTAAGTGCTTTACAATTATGTCTCATTTGGTCCTCACAACAGCCCTGAGTAGTAGATGCTATTATTATCCCCATTTTAGAAATGAGGAAACTGAGGCAAACAGAAGTTAAGTGACTTGCCCAGGGTCACACAGTTAGTAAGTGTCCGAGGCCAAATTTGAATTCAGGTCTTCCTAATTCCTGGTCTAGTCCTCTATCCACTGTGCCATCAAGCTGCCCCATTGTAGAGAATATCTAAATAGATGTCTTTGAGATTTTACACACAACCTTTAATGGCAATACAGTGTTGAACCATAGAGAGAACTTGGAATTGGGAGACCTGGCTTCTAACCTTGACTCTGTCATGATATCCTCATCTACAAAATGAGGTGGTGGAGAGTAGTGAACTACATAGTCTCTCGGGGACCCTGTAATTCTAAATTCTACACTCCTATGAGTAATGACAAAAGAGCTATCAGGGAAATAAGATATCAGAAATATGTGACTTGAACCACCTACTTTTCCCATTCTAGTTCTAGGCCAGACACGTAATTCCTAAGCCAGGTGATGGGATCATTCATCTGAACATAGAACACATGTCTCAAGCCAAGACAACATAATTGCCATTTCCAAAAGGAAATCAACTAATCCTCAGAGAAAGGACTACTCATTAAAAATCTGTGGTATATGAATACAATGGAATACTATTGTGCTGTAAGAAATGATGAGCAGGAAGAGTTCAGAGAAACCTGGAGGGTCTTACGTGAGCTGATGATGAGTGAGATGAGCAGAACCAGAAGAACATTGTACACAGTATCATCAACATTGAGTGTTGACCTACTGTGATGGACTATATTCTTCTCACCAATGCAATGGTACAGAAGAGTTCCAGGGAACTCATGATAGAAGAGGATCTCCAAATCCAAGAAAAAAAAAAGAAAGAAAGAACTGTGGAGTATAGATGCTGATTGAACAATATTATTTCTTTTGTTTTGGGTGCTTTTTCTATTTTGAGGTTTTGCATCATTGCTCTGATTATTTCTCTTGTAACAGGATTAATGCAGAAATAGAATTAATGTTATTATGTGTATATATATGTGTGTGTATATATCTATATCTATATCTATATGTATATGTATAGAGATATATAGACATAACCTATATCAAATTACCTGCTGTCTAGGGGAGGGGGGAGGGAGGGGAGGGAGGGAGAAAAATCTGAAATTGTAAAGCTTGTATAAAGAAAAGTTGAGAACTATCTTTACATGTAACGGAAAAAATAAAATACCTTATACATTGAAAAAAAGAAAAAAGAAAAATTTGGCAACAGTAAAAAAAAAAAAATCTGTGCGAAAGGGACTGTACATTCATCCTGCAGTTATCTCTCTTCTCTTGCAGAAGTGCAGACATGATTCAAAACACTCCAATAGGCAACAAGTGATTAAAAGAAAAGTCCATCATTAATATGCTAGCTAAAGAATGCCAAGAAGCTTCCACAAGGTAAATGTGATGTCCGCTGGTCTTTGACTGTAAACTCCAAAAGCTGCTATTTATGAAGCAGAAGAAACCAACAAAGTAAAAGCTGGAGATGGACCAATCCCTGCTGTTTCTATCACGGGACATCTCGGAGCCAGAGGAGCATCTGGGGGGTCAGGAAGCAGATGGGGCCATCGGTTCCCTACTGTCTGGGAGTCAGGAGACCTGAGTTTTGAGTCCAATGCAATTCTTGATTTTTTCTGTGAAAATCCATCTTCTGACTGGAAAACTGGAAAGAGTAAGATAAACAACAGAAAGAGGGGAACTGAAGCCCAAGATGGGTAAGAAAACGATGAGAGATCACCTAGTCACATTCAGGGTAATAACTCACTTTTTTTACCTTTTAGAGTTTAAAGCTGGAAAGGACATTAGAGGTCATCTAATCTTGACCTCTTGCTTACAGATGGGGAAACTGAGGCCCAGAAAAATTGAGTGACTTGTTCAACATCATACAAGTAACAAGGATTTGAATTTAGGTTCTGACTCTAAATCCAATACTCTTTCCATGGCTCCTCTCAATTTGGCACTTTGATACAGCACCTCAACACACATCTGGTGACTCATTTTATAGCATCCCTACGAGCATAGTTTTCTGTGTTACAAGTGAATATCAAGAGCTCTTCTTAACTGAAACAAGTGGGAAAGGGACCAAAGGATTAGAGATGGACAAATGATTCTATTTTCCATTAAATGCAAGTAGGAAAGACTATGAAAACCATGGAGGAAGAAGTTTGATGTTAATTCTCAGCAAAATTCGAGAAAAATTCACTTAAAAGTTGGTCTAGGAACATTTTGAAGAGAATGATGATCACTAATAACCAACAAAGGTCTTTAAGCAATGTGATTCATCAATTTGATGAATTTATTTAAACATGTATTGACTTAAAGCATTTATTAAACACCTGTTTTATAGCTAATTGGTAGTATCTATGTAGAATTTTAAGATTTATAAAATGCTTCCCCAAAACTGTCTTTTTACCCTCACAACAACCCTGGCAGGGAGGTGTTACTATTATTTTCATCTTACAGAAAAGAAAACTGAGGCAAACAGAGTTTGTGACTCATCCAGGGTCCCATAGCTAATAAGTGTCTGACCTTATAACTCAGGTCTTTTTGATTTCCTGACTTCTTTCCAGTCCCACCTAAAGGAAGCCTTTCCCAATCACTCACAATCCTGCTATTAATTATCTCCAATTGATATTGGATATATCTAGTTGGTACGTGGTTATTTGTATGTTGTCTCCCCCATTAGAATGTTAGCACCTTGAGAAAAGGGGCTGCCTTTTACCTTTGTATTCCCAGTGCTTAGCACAGTACCTAGAACATAGTAAGTACTTAATAAATGTATTATGACTGACTCCAAGCCCAGCCTTGCTGTTAATCACTTTGTTGGGTGATGAAGATACAAGGACAAAAAATAAAACTTTCATGGAATTTATATTCTACTAGGAAGATACAACATGTGTACCAAATAATTAGGAGGAGGGAGAGGACATCAACTGCTGAGGTGATCAGGGAAGGACCATGGAAGAAATGTCACTTCTTATGGCATCCCCCAAATCTCGCCATCTCCTCTCTGCCCTTCAGAAACTCTCTCATTCTTCTTTGGAAATATTAATCTTCCTTTTTTGAAGGAAGCTAAGGATTCTCAGGGGCAGAGAGAAGGAGGGTGGTACATTCCAGGTACGGGAGTCAGCTTTTATAAATAAACATTCACAAATAATAGATTGAAAGGCTTTGGTTTTTTTGGTGTGGTTTTTTTAGTTGATTTTTTAGTATTCTTTAAGTTTGGTAGAATTCATTTGTATACCATCATATAATCTGCAAAGAGTGAAAGTTTTGTTTCCTCCTTGACTATTCTAATTCCTTTTTCTTATTGCTAAAGCTAATATTTCTAGTGCAATATTAAATAATAGAGGTGATAATGGACATCCCTGTTTCACCCATCTTATTGGGAATGCCTCTAATTTATTCCAGTTACATATGTTTGCTGATGGCTTTAGGTAGATGCTGCTTATTATTTTAAGAAAAGCTCTACCTATTCAAATACTCTCTAGTGTTTTTAATAGGAATAAGTGTTGTATTTTTTTCAAACACTTTTTCTGCATCTATTGAGATAATCATATGTTTTTGGTTAGTTTTGTTATTGATGTGGTTGATTATGTTGATAGTTCTCCTAATGTTGAACCAGCCTTGCACTCCTGGTATAAATCCCACCTGGTCATAGTGTATTATCCTGGTGATGAATTGCTGTAATCTCCTTGCCAATATTTTATTTAAGATTTTTGCATTGATATTCATTAGGGAAATTGGTCTGTAATTTTCTTTCTCTGTTTTGGCTCTGCCTGGTTTAAGGATCAACACCATATTTGTGTCATAGAAGGAATTTGGTAGAACTCCTCTTATTTTTCCAAATAATTTGTATGCTATTGGAAGTAATTGTTCTTTAAATGTTTGGTAGAATTCACTTGTAAACCTATTTGGCCCTGGAGATTTTTTCTTAGGAAGATCATTGATGGCTTGTTCAATTTCTTTTTATAAAATGGGCTTATTTAAGGACTTTATTTCCTCTTCAGTTAACCTGGGCAATTTCCATTTTTGTAAATGTTCATCCATTTCATTTAGATTGTCAAATTTATTGGCATACAGTTGGGCAAAATAGCTCCTAATTATTGCTTTCAATTCCATTTCATTGGTGGTAAATTCACCCCTTTCATTTTTGGTACTGGTAATTTGGTTTTCTTCTTTTTCTTTAATCAAATTAACCAAAGGTTTATCCATTTTATTGATTTTTTTCATAAAACCAGCTCTTAGTTTTATTGATTAATTCTATAGTTTTCTTACTTTCAATCTTTTTAATCTCTCCTTTGATTTTCAGGATTTCTAATTTAGCATTTAATTGGGGATTTTTAATTTCTTCTTTTTCTAGCTTTTTTTAGTCACATGCCCAATTCATTGATCTCTTCTTTCTCTATTTTATTCATGTAAGTATTTAGAGATACAAAATGTCTCATTATTGTCATTCTCTTGGATGAAGTTATTGTTTCTATGATTTGTTGTTTGACCCACTCATTCTTTAGGATGAGATAATTTCATTTCCAATTAATTTTCAGTTAACCTTTCTATGGTTCTTTATTAGATGTATTTTTTATTGCATCATGACCTGAGAAGGATGCATTTACTATTTCTGCCTTTCTACATTTGACTATGAGGTTTTTGTGCCCTAATTCATGGTCAATTTTTGAGTATGTGCCATGTACCACTGAGAAAAAGGTATATTCCTTTCTATCCTCATTCAATTCTCTCTAGACATCTATCATTTCTAACTTTTTTTTTAACATTCTATTCACCTCTTTAAACTAGATTGAATGTTAATTTTGAAGAATAACTCAGAGTCCAGCTTGGCTGTAGCCAAACAGAGTACACAAATGAGAATAAATATGAAATAAGCCTAGATTGAAGGGGAGAGTCAAATTGGGTAGAGCTTTAGAGGCCAAGCTGAGGTATTTGTGATTCATCAAGAAAATTATTAAGTTTTCATAGCGCCTACTTCAGCTGCCTTCATGGCTATTGGAGGATATTGTTCTCATCTTCCCATTCTGCTGGGGGAAGTCTTCACATGCTTGGGATAGACATCCCCTTAACTCACTAATGGGTTTGAGTCTTGTCAATTACTCTCAACCTGGTTTAGCCCTTCTGCCAAGTTGGTTTTACTGGGGTGTAGCCAGCTACTGAGCATGCTACAGCTTCTTGGAGCTAAAGGTGAGAACTGGGTGAGAGGTGGACACCAAAGGTAGATGAGCAGCCCTGAAAATGGCTCATCAAGCCTTCATACCACATACACCAGACTTCAAAGATGCCAAGGTCATTCACTGCATCCCCGGCCATGGCTGGTGATCCTGACTTTTGTCTTGCCACGGGAATTCAATGATTTTGGAAGAGAGTGAGACTGACTTCTTTGCACAACTCTGCCTCACTTAAATCCAATTCACGCATGAGTCAAAACATCACATGTGATGTCATTGGTCTTCTTTGAAAATGAAAGACAAATAAGAGTATTAAATTTATAATACTAACCTAATTACAAATTCATTACTAAGCTGGTCTTCCAGTCAACTTCCACTGTAAGGTCTCACTATGGCATAGAGCTGACACTAGATTCTCAAAGGCTATTCTAATTTTATATTAAATATTCTATATTCAAAGACTATTCTCCTAGGAGTAGCTCACAAGTCCCATCAGGTCCTACCAAGACAGAAGGTCTTTAAATACCAAGTCAATGATATACTGTTATGAAATGTCCAGTCTAGTTAAAAAATAGCCTCATAGGTTCAGATGTGGAAGAAACCTTAAGGTAATGGTTCTTAACCCTTTGTGTGTCATAGACTCCTTCAGTCTGATGAAACCTATCCACTCCTTTTCAGAATACTATTCTTAAACGTGTAAAACAAAATACATAGGAATATACTGGAAAGGAATTAATATGGAAATGCAATTATCAAAATATTAAAGCCCTCCAAAGTCCTTTCATCATTAAGAAGCTATGATTATCTTCCTATATTTATTCTTAGTTTTGCCCCACCTTCTGAGTGTCCTTAGGGAATTTTTTTAAAAATCTGTATATTTTAGTTTCTTCATGTTCATTCATTCACTCATTCAACAAATAGATATTGAACATCTCCTGTATGCCCAACTCCCCCCCCACCTCAAAAAAAAAAACAAACCAAACAAACCCCTGTCCTCACATGGCCTATAGAATCAGAGGATCATAGTTTTAGAACTGGAATGGTCTTTCTCATTTTTCATATAAGAAAACTGAGGCCTGAGGCAGGCCATGACTTGCCTAAAGTCACACAAGCATTAAACATCAAAGATGGGATTTGAAGCTAAGTCATCTGATTCTAGAACCAGTGTTTTTTCTACTGTATCAAGCTTTTCAAAGATTAAATGAGAGAAAGGAAATTGCTGAGAAAAGGAAGAGGCCATATAGAAAGTTAAGATGGTATTATTTGTCGAAAGGTGCTTTCCCTAAATGCCCCGAGAGACCAACAGTAATGATGAGTAGTCTGTGATTCAACTTAACACTGGTCACATCTCAAAACTTAAATTGGTCACATCTCAAGCCCCACTGGTTAGGGTTGCTGCAACATCACACTATAACTAGTACAAAAAGTTTCAAGGCAATGAAATTACCCTGAGTTCTGTCTAAAACAAACCAATCAACCAAGAACCTTCATTTCTCTTTTAGGTTCAAGTTTGTTTTTCCATATTCAAGGCAGCAAATGTAATTTGAAACCATATCATACGAAGATTGGTTGAAGACAATGAAATTGCTTAATCTACAGATGAGACTAGAGAAGCACATGGTCCCTATCTTCAGAAATTTGAATGGCTCTCCAATGGAAAAGGGATCAGACTTGATTTTCTTGGCTCCATCACATAGGACTAGGAACAAGAGTGGAAATGACAGAGAGATCAATTTTAGTTCAATATCCAAAAGTGGAAAGGACTGCTTTGGGAGGTAGTGAAGAGTTCCCTAATAGAAGTATGATGACACTTGTTGGGAATGTTATGTAAGGTACACATGCTTCGTGTAGATGTTGGCCCAGATGAGCACAGAAGTTACTTATAACCCTTCAATTCTGTGATTTTACATATAATAGCAAATTGAATGCAAAATGTTCACAAGATTAAGTCCTAGAGGACACATGTATGTGTTACCACCATTATGGAAAGCAGAGAGAAGCCATTATCTCATGTTTTCCAATTTGTTTTACATTCTTTCCAAAGATGTGGTAGAAACTATGATTCCAGAGGAATGATGATCAAGTATGCTACCCGCCTCCTGACAGAGAGGTGAAGGACTCAGGCTGCAGAATGAGACATAATTTTTGGACATTACTAACAAGAAAATTTGTTTTGACTTCATCTATTTGTTACAAGTGTTTTCTTGTTTTTCAATGTGGCAGGGGAAGGTGTAGGCAGAGAAAATATGTTTTTGTTCACTAAGATATAACATTTCATATTTATAGCAGCTCTTTTTGTGTTGGCTAAGAACTGAAAATGAAAGGAATGCTCATCCATTGGGGAATGGCTAAACAAACTGTGGTATATAATGGTGATGGAATATTATTGTGCTATAAGAAATGACAAGTGAGATGATTTCAGAAAGACCTGGAATGACATGTATGAAGTGATGTATTATAAAGTGAGCAGAACCTAGAGAACATTGTGCACAGAGACAGCAATATTGTTTGATAAAGAATTGTGAATAACTTGACTATTCTCAACAATACAATGATCCAAGACAATCCCCAAGGACTATTGACAAAACGTACTATCTACCTCCAAAGAAAGAACTGATATTGATGGAACAGATTGAAGCATGCTATTTTTCACTTTCTTTCATTTTTTTCTTTTAATCAAGTTTTTTTTTGTACAAAATGACAAATATGGTAATGTTTTACATAATCATGCATGTATATCCCATATCTGATTGCTTGATGCCTTGCGGAGGGGATAGGGGAGGGAGGGAAGGAGGGATAAAAATTAGAACCCAAAACTATAAACAAAAATGTTTATTATTAAATTTTTTTTTAATTCCAAATTTTAAAAAAGAAATAACATTTTTAAAAAAAGATATGGTAGGATGCTCCTAAAGAAGGAATACATGAGTTCTTCACCTCAGTAGTTAGAAAGAAAATTCACTTTTCATGTAAGAAAGAAGAGAAGTCAGGTCAGCTGACAGTCCACTTCCCTCCATGGCCTCATGGACTTATTCTCAATACCTGTTATTTTAGCTATACCTGCTGTTAATTTTAGACTGAAGAATTTCCATTTTTGGGAAGCAACAGGTTCAGTAAAAATTCAAGGAAACTGACAAAGGACAGTATTTTCATGATAAAATAAAGTGAAAGAATGCTAATTTGGGGATACCATCTCTCCCTTCACAAAAAGGGCTATCTTGTGAGAATAAGAGAGGAAGAGAGAGAACCCTGTGTTCTCAATTGGGCCATTGACAGTTTCAGGTTTATGTAGGCAATGATACCACAAATTTGCAGGACAGGGGAAAACCACTTTCTCCCATCCTCTTTTCTTCCCAGAATTTTCAGGTGTCTTTTCTCTGCTGAATACACTATCCTCCCCAACTCCATCCCTCTTCCTTTCTGTTGAAATCCGGAGACATAAAAAGTCACAAATATATAAACTCCCTAATATTCATCAGCCAAGAAAAGCTTTTGCTATATATGGGAAGCCCAACTTGAAAATGGCATAAGGTGGATAAGGCAGAGCAGTGTAATGGAAAGATGACCAGATTTTGAATTAAAAAACAAACGATAACACAGGTTCATGTTCCAGCTCCACTATTTACTCAGTGGGGCTAGCTAAGTGGCATAGTGGGTAGAGTGCTGGGCCTGGAGTCAAAAAGACTCCTCTTCCTGAGTTCAAATTCAGCCTCAGACATTTAGTAGCTGTGTAATTCTGCCTCAGTTTCCTCATCTGCAAAATAAACTGGAGAAGGAAATGACAAACCACTCTAGTATCTCTTCCAAGAGAACCCTAAAAGGGGTCAAAGAGAGTCAGATATGACTGAAAAACAACTAAACAATTTTTACTGAGTGACCTTGGACAAGTCACTTAATATCTTTCCCTTTGTTCATCTGTGAAATAGGGATAATCATACTTTTCCTACATACCTTCCAGGACTATCCTGAGATTGAAATGAAATAATCTATGTGAAGTCTTTTGCAAACACAAAGCATTATGAGAATGTGAGCTCTTCACATTATTATTTTATCTAACTTACAGTTTCAGCAGCAGTAAATCTTGCTTCAATGCCACTCCAGGGAAAGCAAGAACAAAAGCAGACAGCTACACTGTGCGGGTTGCCCAGAGAATGTGTTAATGAGCAACTCTCTGAGCTGGGTCAATGTCACGGCCTCAAAAGTGTGCCAAACCATAATGGATAGGCGTGTGGCTGAAACTCACAAACGAGTTAGTTCTGCTATGAAGAGAAACCACTCCAAAAACTAGAAGACAGAATGATGCTCCCACTTAATTTAGCTCTCAGTTAAAGTATAACCTCAATTGAAAAGTGAGGACAGACAGCAGGAGCCTGTAGGTCAGTGCTAATTGCTTGTCCAGCAATGTAGTATGGGCCAGGTGTTAAGAAGTGGGTCATTTAGCTCCACCTTGGGTAGGGTTTCCCCCAGGATAGGTGAGCAGCAGGACCTCCTGGGAGGAGTGTTCTGCCACCAACGACCCATTTTAAAGACTATGGAGTCCTCGGTTCAGCTTGGGGTTAACAGGTTTCTTACGACCAGATTGTATAACAGGGATTGCTGTTTGCTGAGAAATGAAAGGGGACTTTTCAGAAAGAAGAAAGTTCTAGCAAACTTCAGATCATCTCTTTATCATAAATGTTTTCCCTAAGATCTCACATAACACATTAGTTTGTAACTTTGTATTTTAATGTAGCTAAATAAAAATAAATAACAAATAAATATTTACAAATAAATATAAATAAATAAGATAAAATAAATAAAAGTGATAACATTAAAAAAATAAAATTTAAAAACTAAAATTTATTAAGCACTTACTGTATGCTAGGTACTATGTATAGATTTTACATTAGGAATCTCTAATAGTGTTTTATCCCTTCCTAGATTATGAATTCCTTAAGGGGAGGAAATTTACCTTCTCTAAGTTTTGTTTACTCTCCAACACCAAGCACAATGCCCTGCACGAAATACAACAGCTGTTTTATTACACTAAGTGTTTGATGTGATTTACCTTCATGGAGCATTACTGGGCCTCTCCCTCCCCTCCTCCATACAAAAATGACTTTTTAGAAAATATTGAGAAGACAAGATCTGGAGAGAAAGAGGGTGGAAGAGGAAATCGAAATTATGGCAGGAATTGGGCAAAGGTGGCCACATGCCACATTATGCTATTTTTGCCACTATGACAAAAGGTGCCCCAGCTCAGAGTGGGTCAGAAAGGGCCTTTGATTGCCTTTTTAAAATGGCAGAGTACAATGATATGAATACTTGTTTTTTAGTGAATTATATGAAAAAAAGAAAGAACCAGAACAAAAGCTGCAGAGAGAATCTAGGCGTTCTTGTTAATCTTCTGTGAGGTTACCACATGGTTTACATGAGGTTTGGAAGAAATAAATCTACTGTCTTTTCCAGTTACTAGTTAACTTGGTGCTAAAAATAGTGAATAAACAAATGACTGACATTTTCTTTCGTTTTGCTTTTGATCATGGAAGAGAGAATTAAGACACAAATAACTCTGGGCAGATGAACAAATACAACCAGAAGAGCCCATGCCTGAGATACTATGCTAATATCACAAGTAAAACTGCACAGTGTAAATTCACTAGCCCCAATCCTGGGGATAAACTTTTTATTCTTTATTTTTCAGGGTTTTTTTTTTTCATTTTTCTTTTCTTTCTTTCTTTTTTTTTTTTTGCATTTGCATTTCTCCTGATTGTGATCACCATTCAACAAGGAGCTCAGAGTTGGGCTGAAAGTCCTGATTTTCAGTGTCTATGTCATTTTCGATCAACTGTGACATGTAGCTTCCTGTGTCATCTCCCAGTTATTCTGAAACAAAAACATTCATGAAAAACACAGATCACTACCGACCACATATTAAGAGACAGCAACTCCAATATACAAAAACTGAAAAGGAAAAGAGAGATCTGACATACCACAGTAAGAAGCAACTCAGTTTCAAAAGAAGGGCTCTTTGCAAGGCCCAAGAATCAAATTTAACAGCTTTAATGAACAAAAATGGAGAATGATATGACCTCAGGCAAGCTACTCCACAGGTCTGGGCCTTAGTTTTCTCATCGGTAACATAACAAGACAGTACAAATTACCCTCTGAGGTTCCCTCCAGCTTTAAAACTATAGGATTCCGTGAAAACTGGGGAGAGAGAACAAAAGGAGGAATTGTAATGTAAGGGTCCCAAAGGCATGCCACTGTATTTGGGATCACCTTAATGGTTTAGAATGAAAAATTTTAATTGATTCTGTTATTTCCTTGTTCAGCCAGGTTTCCATATTGCTATTAATGTTTTCTCCTGTCTGCTTTCTTGGAATAAGTCTTTATATAAGAGCCGAAAACAACCACTTGTAAGCACAAAGAAAGCGCTCACCTAACCTGACATGCCTAACACCACATGCCTCAAAGGTAGAAATTTTTAAAAAGAGAAATATCAGTGTAGAGTTACTGCCAAATAAGCTCATGGGAAAAGAGGGATCCCAAGACTTTGTTTCTGCTCAATCTGACATACATTTATGTTCTCTTTACATACAAAATCCTGTGCTAAGTGAGAGCCATATAAAAGTGACTAAGACATTTGTCCCTGTTCTCAAAGTTAAAGGAGTATAAGACATAGATAGAAGCTAGAATGACACAGGAGAGATACAGATTACCATTTAAGTAGATTCTATGCAAAGAAAAATAAAATAAGCCAGAATGCAATGCAAGTCCAATGATCAAGTTGGGCCTGAAAGAGCTGAGAAAATGCACCTCTCTCTCTTCACTGGAGAAGTATGTGGATGGTGGTAGTGGTGGTACTATGGATATAAAATATACTGTTAAACATGATTAAGTTGTCGGTTTTGCTGAAATGCTTTTTTTTTTTGAGATTTATAAAATTTATTAAAATGTCAATCTTTTTTATTTTGGAAAATATACTTATTTTTCATAAAAATGTTATTTATGTTAACATAATGGGGTTTTGTCTTTTTTTTTTTTACATATAAGGTATTTTTTTTTCCGTTACATGTAAAGATAGTTCTCAACTTTTGTTTATACAAGCTTTACAATTTCAGATCTTTCTCCCTCCCTCCCCTCCCTCCCCCCTCCCCTAGACAGCAGGTAATCTGATATAGGTTATATCTATATATCTCTATACATATCCATATCCATATAGATGGATAGATACACACACATATATATACACACATAATAACATTAATCCTATGTCTGCATTAATCCTGTTATAAGAGAAAAAATCAGGGCAGTAATGCAAAACATCAAAATAGAAAAAAAAAACAACAGCACCCAAAACAAAAGAAACAGTATGGTTCAATCAGCATCTATACTCCACAGTTCTTTTTTTTTTTCCCCTGGATTTGGAGATCCTCTTCTATCATGAGTTCCCTGGAACTCTTCTGTACAATTGCATTGGTGAGAAGAATATAGTCCATCACAGTAGATCAACACTCAATGTTGATGATACTGTGTACAATGTTCTTCTGGTTCTGCTTATCTCACTCATCATCAGCTCACGTAAGACCCTCCAGGTTTCTCTGAACTCCTCCTGCTCATCATTTCTTACAGCACAATAGTATTCCATTGTATTCATATACCACAACTTGTCCAGCCATTCCCCAATTGATGGGCACCCCCTCAACTTCCAATTCCTTGCTACCACGTAAAGAGCAGCTATAAATATTTTTGTACATGTGGGTCCCTTTCCCCCTTCCATGATTTCTTTGGGAAAAAGACCTAAAAGTGGAATTGCTGGGTCAAAGGGTATGCACAGCTTTATCGCCCTTTGGGCATAATTCCAAATTGCTCTCCAGAATGGTTGGATCAGTTCACAGCTCCACCAACAATGCATCAGTGTTCCAATTTTCCCACAGCTTCTCCAACATTTATTATCTTCCTTTTTTGTCATTTTAGCCAATCTGATAGGTGTCAGGTGGTACCTCAGAGTTGTTTTAATTTGCATCTCTCTAATCATTAGAGATTTAGAGCATTTTTTCATATGGGAATAGATAGCTTTGGTGAAATGCTTTTTTATCTTTTAAAAAATATAGAAGAGATGGCACACAAGGTGTGGGGCAAAGGGATCTATTCAGAAATTAATGTAATATAAAAATAAGAGACATTAATGTTAAAACTAAGAGGTCATATGAGATGACCTTCCAATACTGAGATTTTACATAAAATAAGAGCACTCCAGACAGTATATTCTTCCTATAGTTGGAAGAAGGTGAAGATGGCAGAAGCTACATTAACCATTATTCAATGAGACCCAAAACCGTAAGAGTGCTGAAGAACAATATCAAGACTTGAGATGAGTATATGAATTCTATTGCCTCTTTAGACCATTGTAGTTTTGGTTCAAGTTGTGTGCCATTTTCGGGGAGACTATTCTTAATCATCCCAACCCAATAGAATTTTTACAAAGACAAAGATGGAATGGATAAATTGAAATAACAGGTGTGAAGTCACATGGTCTTCTCTTTTGAAAACTGTCACCATGGGCTAGGAAAGGTCACATCTGATGCTCAGATGTATATCATTGTTGAAGCTGTTTAGAGAGGACAGGAAGGGAGGTGACATTCAAGGCTCCAAATGCAGTGAAGATGCCAGAAAGTTGACCTTCATTTTGTTCACTTAACCCTACAAAATGACTTCAACTTCATGCCTCCATTAACGTATCAACATTGAGAAGTGGGCATTTCCACTTGGAAGTTGTGCCATCTTTTCACTATCTAGTTGAACAATTCACCTATCCCTGAATAGCAGCATCTGTAGGAAAATGCACAAAATCCATAATGAACCACCTCAATTTCTTTCTTTCTATGAGAAAATGTTCCCTATATTTTTAAGATCAAACAGCTCTTAGCTATCAACAGGGAGTTCTCATTGGCAAAAATATAAGCGTATCACTCACATCACAGGCTGGCCCTTTCTAAACCAAAATTTTTAGAAATGTTTGTGTAGCCTCTGCTGTGGACAAAGAGTTCTAGAAAGCCAAATGAACAAGTAACCAGCTCATTGTTACGTGAGCTTCCATTTCCATTCTGTTCAAAGAGTCTAGGTGATTCCCATTCTGTCAGAAAAGTCTAGGTTTTGTAGTAGAATAACACTGGAATCCAAGTAACTTCTCTAGATTATCTGTTCCAACAAGTGACTAGGACAGCATACAATAGTGAAGGCCATAATTCATCCAAATTTTAAGTGAGATAATGATGCTTCACTAGGTATGTGGTAGAAATTTTTTTATTCTGTGATCAATGAAAGGGTTATATGCATGAATTTGATATAAATGAGCTCCCCCCCAAAAAATATTATAAGATCCAATCTTAGAACTGGCATCTCCTCCATAAAAAATGTCAGTAATTCAGAGTGGAGATACTCTACCCCAAAAGGGACAAGGGCCCTAACTGCACTGGAGCCAATGAAATCTTGTTTAGTAAAACATGATCCTGAGCCATGGGAGGGTAGTCAGCAAATTATTCTCTTCACTCTATACTCAAAAAAGTGCCTCGGACAGTTCTTGTGCTTTGGATTTTAGGCCACTGGCTTCTCTTTGTCCTTTTGTGTCCTTTTTTTCCTTCAGGATGTTCTCACGTGATTCAGGTTTTGGTTTTGTTTGTTTGGGATTTTTAGGTTGGCAGAGGCAGCAGAGATTGAGTTTGTAGGAACCATAGGATGTCAGTGCTGGAAGTGAACCTAGAGAGAGATAGCCGAGTTCAATCTTCTAATTTTATAGCTAAATAAAGGCCTAGATTAGGGGAAGTGACTTACCTAAAGTCACAGTGTTGGTGAATAACAGTTAATGTCTACATAACTCAGAGTTCCTGACTCACCTTACAGGGCTCTTCCCATTGCTCCATGCCCTCTCTAGTGTGATATATAAGGGTATTTAATTATTTTAGTATTAAAAGGACCCCCTAGGGGCAGCTAGGTGGTACAGTGGATAGAGCACCGGCCCTGCATTCAGGAGGACCCGAGTTCAAAGCTGACCTCAGACACTTGACACTTACTAGCTGTGTGACACTGGACAAGTCATTTAACCCCAATTGCCTCACCAAAAAGCAAAAAAAAGGACCCCCTTATAAAGGACTTTCACCATAGACTTCAAAGAGAGTAGGGTATGAACTAAAATGAAACATTTTAATTATTCATGGTCTTAAGTGATTCATAATATACCTATGCCTAGATTTTTGGTTTTGGTTTTGGTTTTGGTTTTGGTGAGGCAATTGGGGTTAAGTGACTTGCCCAGGGTCACACAGCTAGTAAGTGTTAAGTGTCTGAGGCCGGATTTGAACTCAGGTCCTCCTGACTCCAGGGCCGGTGCTCTATCCACTGCACCACCTAGCTGCCCCCTATGCCTAGATTTTAAGTACCTAGATGGCAGGGACCTTACAACACTGTCTCTTTCATAACAGGGGCACTCAATAAATATGTGTTTATTTGATTTGCTAACGTTTACTGAATGCCATATCAATAGCCTAACAAAGGGATTCTTAACCTGGGATGCATTAATTTTTTTCTCACATATTTTGTAACTGTATTTCAAAAAATTGTAATCCTAGGTAAGGACCTATTATGATTATTCTGAGAAGGAGTCCCTAAGCTTCACCAAAGATTGCTGAAAGAGGCCAGGACATAGAAAGGGTTAAGAACCCCTAGGCTAATAAGTCTCCCCACCTCTGTTTCTTCCCCCCACATATCCATACTACTAATGCTTATCTTTCTCATGCATAGCTCTGATTATGTTATTCTTAGTTCAAAAATTTTCTCTGGTTCCCCAGTGTCTACCAAGTGAAGTTCAAACTCCCTTGTGTGGCATTCAAGACCTTCAAAATCTGTTTCCCTTACCTTTCTAACTTACACCATGGATGTCCACATAATCTTTATACCAACCAAAGTAAAGTAAGTTACTCTCTCTTCTCCCAGAACTTGCCGTGTGTTTTCTGGCCTCTGTTCCTTTGTTCATGTTGTTTTCTGAGACTGCAATATCAACCCCCCCCCCGCCCCCCCCACATTTACCTTTCCTGTTTAATTCTTACTATGTCTTGAAAACCCAACTTAAAGACAATCACCTTCATGAAGCTTACTCTAATTATCCCTTAGTCAACTCACTAATGGTTCCCCCTTCAAAATTCAGAGAACTTTGTTTTGAACTTAATTATAATTCACAGTAATATATGACAAATATATGTCCACTTTCTAGACTGCAAACTCCATGAGGACAAGGGACCCAATTTAGAGTTTGTATTCCCACACCCCACTCCAGTACTATATCCAGTGAGTGCAAAGCACATACTAGGATTACTTCATTCTTTGTATTTGTAACCACAGTGTCTGGCACATAGTAGGTACTTAATAAATGCTTGTTGATTAACACATGGCTTTTAAATGTAATTGAACTTGTTATTATCCATATTGTCAAGAAGTGGCTATTCTTAAAAATTCACAAAATCCCACTCATTTCACAAATGGAATGGCCTGTCTCCCAAGACCCCAGCTGCAGGGAAGAAAATGTGCTTTAATCTCTGGTCAAAAGCCATTAAGAAATTTCAAGAAACCCCTGGGATTCACTGTCAAGAAATGTTGGCTTGAGTCATCGTTTTAATATACTCCTACAAAGGCTGATTGCCGGAATGAAACTCTGTGGGACATTAAACATGGGACAGCCGAGTTTCCACCCTTCGGGTTTTCTACTGCAGCCACTCTGCTCAGTGCTGGTGTGAAGTGAAGAGAAGGCAACTGAAAAGGGAAAATGCTTTTGCTCAATCTGATTCTGAGTAACGACTATGAACAGTAAGGAGAGGACAAACGTCTGGATGCAGACTATGTGTGTTTCCAGCCCTGCAAGCTAGCAGATGTTGGATGAATCAGAACCCTACATACAGTACAAAGGAAATGCTCAAACTGTCACTGACAGGATTCAATTTACTTACTGGCAATATATATATACACACATACATATCTACAAACATACATATCTACACATATATATGTAAAATATATGTGCATACATTTAAAAATAGTTTATCATTTGCAAAAACTAACCTCATACAGGAAGTAGGCTGCGAATATGAAAAAAAAAACATACCGTGACACACTGAAAGAGTCAGAACTACAATGACACAAAATTCTTGCAGAGGAATATTATGTGTTCCTCAGTTTCTGAGCATGATTGTTGAGCTGGGGCGAGAGGGGATCGAATAAGCCACTTTAAAGCATAGCCCATACCAGACATGGTGGAAAATTTATTTGAGAGGCTCTTGTGCAGATTTCTGGGAGGAACTTCTGAGCAGTTATGGGTTGATCACCTTCACAGAATATAACTAAAATGGAAACTGCCCACCAAAAAGGACTCCCGTGTCTTCCTCCCACTCCACCCGCTTGGTCCCCATTTTCTGCCCCAATTCTATGCCTTTTGCACAACTCAGTGGACTCTGTCTTTCTGTCACTTTGACAGGCTGTAGCAGCAGAGAAGGGAAGGCATCTCTCCTCCACTGGCTATAAATCGAGCAAAATGACTCTGCAGTATTTTACCCACAAAACAAGCCCCAACTGGTCAGACTAGCTTTCTTTCGTTTGATGGGCACTGAAAAGAGTCTAGAAGATGGAGCACAGCAGGAGTTGGTACCTACAGATAACGTCAGACAGCCATCTGTCTACTTTAAAATGTAGTTCAACTGGTTAAAGACAAAAAAAATGCACACACACACACACACACACACAAGAATTGCAAAGGAGAACAGTGAAACTAAAGAACATTTCCTCTTTCATAGAAGCCAAACAATTTAAAAGACTTTTTTTTTCTAATATTAAAATAAAGGAAAAAAGACTTCAATATAGTCTTTGGTAAAAGCCATCAAGTAAAATACAATTTAAAAGTTATCTCTGTCAAGATGAAAAAAAGAAGCGTTTGGGGGAAAAACTGTACCCCCAAGTTTTAAGACAGAGCCCAAAGCTCCAGATCACAGAGTCCTGAGTAAATTCTGAGCCCATATTTCAACACGCTTGGACTTCAAAAGACATTTGATGCTGTTGAAAAGGTTAATAATTTTCCTACCGAAACTGAATGTGGGTTGTGAAAGAACATTTTAATGAAGAAAATTTCCCCGTGGCTGCTATTTTATTATCACCGAAGCCACCAAGTTTCTGTTTGAGTTATTTGTATTTATTTATGAAAACAAAGATTCGATAAGTCGAACATGAACCTTGCTCAAACTGCTGCTCGAAAGAAGTTGATTTAAAAATAATAATAATAATAATAATAACTCCATATGTCCCAAGGCACAGGGAATCAGAAGTTAAAATGATGTAATCTTAAGAGAAGACACTGTAGTCTCCTCTCAACATGAAATGCTTTACTCATCTTTCTCAAACAAAAATATGATGTTTTAGGCATAATCATATTCAGGAATTCAAGGTAGAATTTTCTTTGTTTGGGGTTCAATGTAATGCAGAGGGATACACACTTTAAACACTGTTCAAGTTCTATCATTTCATTCTACTTTATAAACTAATTTAGACATTACTTCAAAAGATAGCATTAGTAGTTTCAGGAAATGTATGCCTGGATAAGAACTTGATGGGTATATTCAGGTATGAAGAAGGGGTAGGTTTAAGTCAATTTCATAGCTGGTGTCTAATGGCATACTTTCAGAATTTTGTCTAAAGGAAATTCCACAAGTGAAATGGTTAACAGAACAACGGTTGATGAGGACTTTTTTTTTCAAACCATCGGTTCCATCATAACACAAACACTAGAAAAAAAACACACATACATATACATCCAAATCTTCAGTGGTCTCATCATCGAATGAGCTGTTTTTCTACTTATTTTATGCTGCTGACTTTTGTTATCAGTGCAATCGGCAAATTGTGGCCAATTCTGTCATGGCTGAAGCAAACATTTTGTTCCCAAACTACTTTCAACATTTCAGCTACCAACTGCACTTAACTGAGAGGCTGCACAAGCCACAATACAAACAGAACTGGTACATATCAGGTACAAAATTAACCCTTTTTAGTGGATAAAAAGAGGCAGAGGACTGATAAATACTCTAGTAAACTCCAATTATAAAACAACTGTGATCCAATTTCCCTTGAACCAGAATAATTAATGTTTAACCAACCGATTCGATTTGAAACTGCCTACACAGCATTTGTCAGTTCTGACCTGAGGGGAAACTGGCTTTTCATTATACAATATGCAATTGTTACCTTTCACGGTAAAAGGAAAAAAAAATCAAAGAGTAATATCATGACTACCAAGGATTCAATTCACTTACACCAAATTAAGATTCTTACTGCAATCTGCTAACTAGCTACTTGTCACAAAAATAAATAACACCTACATAGTCTATTTTATATATTAATATCGAAACCAAACAACAGTCCGATACCGCAAAAATTTGCTCATTAAAAAAGAAACAAGCTAAAACACCAACACGGGAAATAAATTGATATACTTCAAAATGCAAAAATCACAATGACAAAGTATCTGCTTGTCAAAAACTTAGGTGACTAAGTTATCTAATTCACTAATGTAATTGTTACATCAATTTAGGGGCCTGAGGAATTGAGGAGAGGTTGTGTGTGAATTAAGCCACCATGCCCCAGCAATCCAGGAAGAATTTTCCTAGGAAATAAAGGCAGAAGAGGTGCAGGGAGAGATGAAAAAAAAGCTCTCTATCTGAAATTCTCTTCTTCACATTTAATTCAAAAGCACAACATATATGTGTCCAATAGTAACTTTTTCTGTCTCCTCAAATACCAAGATGCCCACACACACCCCCAGCTCAGATTGAACCAAGAAGAACATGACACATTTTGAAACCATTCACTGACGCTTCTTTTCCTGATAACACTGAAGTACTCGCAATCAATTAGCTTCTCAAAAGCCCAAACAAGTCTTTAAAAGGGACAGGAGTGTTCAAAAACAGTCTGGAGAAATTTCTGAATATTTCAGACAGTATTTTGATCAGTACTTCTCACTATCTGAATTTATTAAAGTTGCAAAAGGGTGTTTTAAAAAGAAATATAGATAGATATATTTATAAAGAGAGAGACATTCCTTAGTGCTTTAATGCATTAAATTGAGCTTCAAAATATATCTACTCCTTCTTTCAAAAAAGAACAAACAGTGCATTTTATTTAACCTTCAGGATTTTCATAGTTCTATCAATTAAAAACAGTTAATTCTCCACCTCTCTCTCTCTCTCTCTCTCTCTCACACACACACACACACACACACACACACACACACACACACACATCTTTTGCAGGAATATGCATTCTCTTAATCTATTATTTTAAAAATCGGAAAATGGTAAAGAAAGGCCACAGTGACACACGGGTGGTAATATGTTATAATTTTATTCAGTAAGTGGATTTCTAGATCAAAAATGCATGACTAATTAAATGGCAAAAACCACATGCTGAGATCATAGCAAACCCCACAGTAGGCATTCAGTGATGCAAAGAATGCTTATTATTTAAATGATTAAAAATTTATCATTACAAATATAAAAGTTACTAAGAAGGATTGACATACTTGATGCCTGTTTGAAGGAATCCTAGTGAAATCAGTATTTCACACTGTACTCCAGCTAATGTTGTAAACAAACAAATCAATTACATCTTTATTTGAGACAGGGTGTTCTGGCATTAGGCAGCCCTGCCTGAAATATGATTTATAATTGAGTTCACATCTTTGCATCTTAATTCTGTCAAAATCTTTCACAATTTTGAGCTATCAGAACAAGGAGCTTCGTCTCAGGCAAAACAGCAGCAGAGGAGATAATTTTGCAAACCCTCTGAAAGCCTGACTTCTCCAGTCACCGACTCTTTGACTTTTATTAATCACTCTCGGGATTAGCATTGCTACCCACAAGCCTCACCTAAACTCTCATCTCACCCTGAGAGGACACTTTGAGAGCCTCTTCTAAAAGTTGCCCTTCACTTTTAGAAACACCGTAAAACCCAATGACTCGATTTAGGAAATCATTTTAATTTTAGTCATCTGGAAAGAGTGAAACACAACACAGTCTTGAAGCACTTTCTTCAGAGCACTTATCTTTTTTTTTTTCTTTAACACAATTTACCACAACTGAAAAGGTCAAATCTAGGGGGATAAATAGAATTAACTTCTCTATTAATGACATCTGTAACCTGGGAATTACTGAGCAGTGCAGGAGGCACAACAGAAACGTTTCATTGAAGGTATGTTCAAACAAGGCATTAAAACACCCACTCCAGCGTTCTGTAGCTCGATGCACTCAAACTCGAGTCTTACTCATCTTAAAATTAATATTTTTCTGCAAAGTTGTTCCACATGTAACTTAACTTTTTCTTCCTCTTTCCCCCCTCACAAAGACATTTGTTGACACTACAACCTGAAAACCTATTTGCTTAATTAGAAATATTTCCAAGTGTCACAAAGTAGTTGGTACCATTCCTCTTCCCCCCACCAATGACCAAATGCTACCTTCCCAGTGGATTTTAGATAACATACCTCAACATTAAATTTAGCCATGATTTTTTTGACAATGTAACCTCAATAATCTAACTTCAGAGCCTGGGAGAGGCTCATATATATAATCAAATAATTCTTCCTTAGAATGCCATGGCTATTACTATTAGAGAGAAGATGCAAAAAAAGGTAGAAATAACCCCATAAATTACTTAGAACTCATGCTCTAACAATGGACTCTGCATTTTGATTCTCCATTAAGGAATTAAAAAAAATTTAAACTTACAAATAGAATACCAGCTCACACAAGCTGGGTGTGGCAGCCAGCTGATTAAATGACTGGACATTGTACCCAGTACCACCATTTTCATACAACTTTGACAATTCCCTCCAGTAACAAATAATTTGTTTCCAACCTGCCATGTTGAGTGCTATTCAGAATCATATTTACAAACACCAGGCAGAGTGAGCTACCTTTCAGAGAATAACACTGAACCAGCCATGTCATTGACTTTGGGCTGAAAGCTATTGAATTGGATGTAGGATGGCAATCTCTTGATCAAAGCCAGCTGAAAACAAAACTGAGAGAAACAGCTTGTGGTTTCACTAAAATGTATTTACATAAAATATATTTTAAAAGAGGTTTGATTATGAAGATGTTATTTGTGATGTGTGATGTACCTGACATTTAAAGATGTCAGATGGTTGTCAGTTGTATCTGTTGCTGTTGCTATTGCTTTTTTATTTTTATTTTTTTCAGATGATACTTCTTCCAAACAGGTCATGTCTTTTGGCTTTCTAATTTAGAAATCTAATTTAGAAACAAGGTTTAGCAGTTGTGAATTGCAAGTACATTTTCTCCTTGTCTTCTGACTACCTAACTTTAAACTCCATTTTAAAAGAAAATACACCAATGTATGAAGAGTGAAATAAGAATCAATGTTTGCAAGACTTCTCAGAGCAACCACAAAGAAGAGACTGTGTAAAAGAGTCTTCAGTAAGTTTCACGCTACAGAAACGGAAAAGAATTTTGATTTACTTAGTTTAATGTCAACTGCAACGTGCTCCTTTCAAAAGGGCTATCAGACAGGCTGCTCTGTTTTCCCAAGGTGAAGTCTTAAAATGACTGATCACAAGGAAATGAACACAAAAAAAGTTTCATCACTGTTAAAAAGATTTGGCCAAAAAAAATGTTAAGAGTACAATAAAATACCACCAATTAAGAGTAAATATGTACATGTATCTACATATAGATGCACACACATATATATACACACAAATATAACATAGATACACATAATACAAACACACACATATGTGGTATGTATCTCCAAAGACAAAACATATAAAGGATCTGATCTTAAAGAGAAGTTTTGTGAGTATATTAAATCCTGGAGACCATAAAAACATTTCCAAACCTTCATTTGCTTCTCTCATTTTGAGGAGCTCAAAAACTCAGCTATGTTAAAGAAATGGGACAGGACTATAGAATTCACAAGTAAATCACCACTATTGTATGTAGTATAATGTAGCTTTGTTTTCCATGTTTCCCAACATATGATCTGATGAGTCTTCACAATAAAAATAGGAATTGGGTAGGAACATTGTATTGTAAAGGGTGTATGCACATGTGTGTGTATGTATACACACACATATAGCATCTCTACTAAAAACCTTGTTGCTAATCTGTAGGATTCTAAGTTTCTCTAAGATGGCATGGTAATAACATTTAGAACAGAATCTTATTTGTGTTTCATGATTCCACATCATTGAGAAACTATTTTTGATTTTTTGAACAAAATATAATTAATTATATACTTCACACATATGCACGCGCACGCATGTGCGCGCGCACACACACACACACACATAACCAGGGTCACCATTAAAAAATAAATACAGCAAAATAAAATGAGTTTTACCAATATAGTGGGAATTAAAGGTAAGTCAGAATTAAAGGGGGAGGGCAGCCAGGTCAGGCAGTTGATAGAGTGCCAGACCTGGAGTCATGAAGACTTATCTTCATGAGTTTAAATTTGACCCCAGACACTTAGTAGTGGTGTGACCCTAGGCAAGTCACTTTTTTTTTTGGTGGGGCAATGAGGGTTAAGTGACTTGCCCAGGGTCACACAGCTAGTAAGTGTCAAGTGTCTGAGGCCAGATGTGAACTCAGGTCCTCCTGAATCCAGAGCTGGTGCTTTATCCACTGTACCACTTAGCTGCCCCCCTAGGCAAGTCACTTTAACCCTGTTTGCCTCAGTATCTCATCTGTAAAATGATCTGGAGAAGGAAATGGCAAACCACTCTAGTATCTTTGCCAAGAAATGGGGTCACATAATTGGCCACAGCTGGAAATGACTGAAGATAACAAACAAAAGGTAAGTCAGAAATTACCACCATTTAATGATTTCTGAAAAAACAAATAGGGAAAGGAAACAAGGAGAGAACAAAGAAGGATGGAGGGTAGGAAACCAGTCAGGGCTAATAATAATTACTGACATTCATATAACACCTCAAAATGTACAAATGCCTTTACATATATTGGTTCCTTTGAGCCTCACAACAACCCTATGAGACAGATATTACAGGTGACATTTCTTCCCTTTTAAAGATGAGAAAACTCAGGTTCAGAATGATTTTACCAAGATCACAAGCTAATAAATAAGTCTCAGAGACCTGATTAAAACCCAAGTCTTCTTGTCTCCAAACTCAGTACTTTATCTACTATGCCGCAATAATCTTCTAATAATGATATCAATTTATGGTTTGGTTTTGTTTGCTAGTCTCACTGCACTTTCATTGTATTTGCAAGCCCAAATACAATGCACAAAAAGACTGTTTCCTTGCATGAAATAACTATTTCATTTTCTTGAACAGTACCATGAACTTGAGAAAATACAAGCTTATTTTATTAGCGCACTCAACACCTGAGAAAGCTTTGCTACACAGAGAGATGGAATGAATGGGATTGATTCTCCTTTTAATGCCCAAGGGAGACCAGCTTATAAATTTTCCATGCGTCGAACTGAGAGATCTCTTTCTGTCATCTGAACACTTAAATTGCTCCGAAGAACCAGATTTGATAAGTACAGATGCAGTGGCAGCTCAGCCAAGAAGAATTTCTGGTCAAAACAGAAATACTGTAATACCAAAACAGATGTAAGTTTCCAAAAGGAAGCCTGTCTCATTATGACAAATCATTAGAGCTCTTCAGACTGTACCCTTGTACATTGGTAAGAAAATTACATATCCTAATCTCGTGACTAGATTTCTCTTGCCTTGATTCTGACGTCCTATATTTCTTTGCTAACTTTGCTGTTGCTGTTTTCTCTTAAGTTTATTAGCTGATTTTTAAAAGCTGTTTTCTGAAGCTTAGTTGACTACAAAAAAAAAATCTTTCTTCCTTTAGAAGCATGTTGCAAGGACATGGGTCCCGCTCATTTTTGAAGAAAACACACATTACCAAGAAAACACTTGGTAATTCACAAACGTGTATTTCAGTTTTGTGACAAAAGTAGATTCCTATTTTTAAAATAACACTAAAAACCTCCTCTTCATTTTACATCAGAAGGATGCCAGTATATACCCCATAATGGGATACTTTTCATAGGATGGCTGGATATGATATGTTTGGAGTAGGTCTTATTTCCTTCTTGAATTCCTGCCCCTCATAACAAACCACTGTGGCTTGGGTAACTGTAGATCTGCTTAGAATATCTTGGCCGCTGGTCTAATTCATTTGTGTCTTTTAATTTTTTTTCTAGGAACCAAAACAATAGCCTCGTAGTAGTTAGGTTTTAAAAAAAAAAAACAGACAAAAGGAAGCTGAACTTCCAAGCTTTGTAGGTAGATGTTATTTACTCACAAATTTTTTTTAGAAGTAGCTGCAGAATAATATACTTTGCTATTGGCATCTGTCTGGTAGACCCAAGTTGCAATTGTAGTTTACTATCTCTATGGACTTCTTTCCAATGAGTACCTCTTACTTCTTCCATGGTTCATCACAGCATTTGTTCCCATTATTTTATCACTCTTGTCCCTAAAAGTCCCCTCTATACTATTCACTCAGCATCTCTTTAACTCTACCAGGTGTTCTTATCACTCACTCTTCATTGGTTGTGGAAGGGGGTGACTTAGCTATTAGCTCCCATGGCTAAAAAGCTCAAATGAATATGTTCTATCTACCCATTGAGTGTTGTTTGGGCTGGCAGGTTTGATGTAGCATTACTCTTCAGCAGTTTAAGTGCCAGATGTTGCTCTGGCATCAGTATGAATTTGTTTGTTTTTGTTTTTTAAGCTCCTGTAGGCAAACGTACAACAATGGACTAGGTCAGTTTGCCTGTCAATGGTTGGGCATCATCTCAAGATGTCTGATCAGGGTAATGGGTGAAGGCGCAAAATTAACAGAGTATCCTCCAGAGGTAGCATGAAGATTTGGTCCTACTCATGCCCAGAAAATCTTTGTGGTTTATCATAATTCTAAGGTCAATTATTTAATGCCGAATGAGTTCAGTTATCAGTCAGTCAATGAGCATTTATTAAACTCCTCTAAGGTTCCAGGTACTGTCCTAGGGGCTTGATATTCAAAGACTAAAATAAGCTGGTTTTTGCTTTCAAGGGGCTTATGTTCTAAGAGAGAGACAACACATGCACATAAGCATATATAAAATATGAAACATATATATATGCTAAATAAACACAAGGTAATTTGGAGGGAGGGAAACACTAGCATCTGAGAAGATTAGCAAAGGTCTAATATAAAAGATAATGAATAAATGAGTTGTGCTTTGATAGAAACTAGGAATTCTAAGAGTCAGAAGAGGAAATACATTCCAGGCATGGGAGCCAACTGATAAATGAAATGTTACATATGAAGAACAGCAAGGTCAGTATGATTGGACCAAAAAGGGCATGAAGGGGAAATCATATATAAGGAGACAGAATAGGTAGGTTGGAGTCATGACTGAATGGCTTTAAATACTAAGTGGAGAAATTCTATTTGATCCAAGGATGGTTGGGAATAATTTTATATGTGCCAAATAATTTTATTGAGCAGGAAATTGAAAGTGATATTTTGGCAACTTAAGTAAGGATTGGAGAGGGGAGATACATGAGACAGGGAGACTTATCAGCAAGTTAACATCTTCTAATAGGCATTATGAGGACCTGGTATGGCACCACTTAAGTGTGTGAGTGGAGAGAAGGGGATAAATGTGAAAGAGGTGAGGCTTTAGAATCAATAGGACTGGCTGAATCATTGCATATGGGAATGGATAAGTGAGGAGTTGAGGGTAATGCTAAGGTTATAAATCTGAGTAAGTGGAAAGAATGGGTTTGTCCATTGCCTAGGTGGCACAGTGGATGGAATGATAGACATGAAGTTAAGAAGACTCATCTTTGTGAGTTCCAACCTGGTTTCAGACACTTACTATCTCTGTGATCCTGGGCAAGTCACTTAACCTAGTTTGCCTTAGTTCTTCATCTGTAAAATGAGCTAGAAAAAGAAATGGCAAACCACTCCAGTATCTCTGCCAAGAAAACCCTAAATGGGGTTACAAAGAGTCAGAAACAATTGAAAACAACTCAACAACAACAACAAAAATAGTTAAGTTCTGAAGATACATGAGGTTGGAGGGGGAAAAGGTTTTTAATTTGAAATGCCTACTGTATCAGTTTGAAATGTCCCATAGGCATTTGGTACTAGCATTGGAAACTATTGGGAGTCATCTGCATAGAGATGATAATTAAACTCATGGTAGTTTATTAAGTCACCAAAGGAGATGGTATAGAAAAAGATAAGATGAGGGTACAACATAGAGCCTTGGCATACACCCACAGTTGGGGGGGGGGGTATGATATGAATGATGATTCAGCAAAGGGAAGTGAGAAGGAGCAGTTAGAATTGTAAGGAAAAAACAAGAAAGAATGTGCTCTCATGCAAACCAAGAGCAGAGAGTCTCCAAGAGGAAAGGGTGGTCACCAGTGTCACATGCTGCAGAGAGACCAAGAAAGGTGAGGGATGAGAAAAGGTCATCCAATTTAGCAGCTGGTAATTTTGGAAAGAGTTTCAAATGAATGTTGAAGTCAGAAGTTAGATTACAGAAGGTTAAGTGAGGAAGAAAGGAAAGAAAGTGGATGTAATGGGTATAGACAGCTTTTTTCTAGTAATTTGGCTATAAAAAGGAGAAGAGATATAGGATGACAGTTTGAAGGGAAGGGAAGCTCAAGTGAAGTTTCTTTTAAAGATAAGGGAGACCTGGGCATTTGGACAGATAGTAGAGAATGAGCCAGTAGAAAGGGAAAGATTAAGTATTAGAAAGAAAGTGGGGATTATTGTGGCGCAATATGCTAGAGGAGAAAGGAGATGATGTGATTATAAATGAATAAAGGAGAGAATGGAGGATGATGTCAAAAGGTTTGGAGAAACAGAGTAGAGGAGAAGAGAAGAATGAATAGTGAATGGCTCATGTTATTTCAATAAAATATGACACAAGGTCTTCTGATCAGATATCAGGGATGAGAGGTTTGGGGGGAGGCAGGAGGAGAGAAAAAAATTTGGAACAGTGTTTGTGGGAAGTAAGATAAAGAATTAGGGTGGAACTTGATGAATACCTTACTGCAATGATGTTGTCATTCAAGTGAACATATTCATGGTACATTTAAACAGAATGGGCAAGTTTACACATGTAAAGAAAAAATAAGATTTATGGTTATAGCAATAACCTGAAGACACTGAGAACTACCATATCAAAGATTGTTTTGTTCAATATAGCTTTAGTGTTACATATTTTATTGCATTTTAATCCCTCAAAAATCAATAAGGTGGCACAGTGGATAGAGCACTGGCCCTGGAGTCAGGAGTACCTGAGTTCAAATCTGGCCTCAGACACTTACTGGCTATGTGACACTGGGCAAGTCACTTAACCCCAATTGCCTCACTAAAAAAAAAATCATTAAACCATGGATGCTAACTTTATATTATAAACTAGAGTATTTTCTTAACAAAAAGTATCTTAATCCCCAAACATGTCTGATGTAGTAAGGAGTTTGCTGGATTGGCATATGGCTTTTACCATCATCCTCGAAAAGTCTTTCACATTTCACATTACAAAGAATGAGCAAAATATGTGTGTGTGTGTGTGTGTGTGTGTGTGTGTGTGTGTTTAAAAACTCCTTTAGGCCTCCTCATCATGCCAATGTTCCTTTAAAAAAATCAGAAAGGAATAAACCCAATGTTACAACACAAAGGTTATTTGTTCATTTAAATACCATTTCTCTTTGTAGGGTTGTGTCTCTATAATCCTTCTAGCCCAAAGTGGAACAAGTTTGGCACACCTGACTTGATGTTCTGCTGTAAAATCATATGGGTAAAGAACAAGGAAGAATTAGGATACACTTGACAAAAGATAGATTGCAATGAATGAAGATGAGACTCTGTTAGCAGACTGGATAGATTCTAAAGGTGTAACAATTCTCACGCAATATCATGTTTCAGAGTGTTGAGAACAGATTTGAACTCCAATGAAAGGGCATTAAGTATTTTTCCATCAACAACTTGTTACTTTGATAATTCCAATCCCATTTGTGGCCTGTGCCAGCTGAGGCCTCTGAGGTCAGCCAGAGAGGGGCAGAATGAGTCATTTTACCTTTTGCGTAAGTGCAACAGAGACCACATAGTAGAAAGGGTGTGTGTGAGATGAGGCTCAGTCAGAAGACCTGAGCTGTTGCACTAATTAGCTCTGTGACTTTGATTAGTTGTACTACCTCCTTGAGCCTCAGTTTTCTCATCTGAGATAATGGGAATAATATAAGCTGCTTTATTCACCTTGTTGGTTATTTTTAATGGGTCACCATAGCCAAAGAAATCATTACTGAATAAGTGGCCAGGACTTAGCTAAGCTGGTGCTTGGAGAGCATAATTTGCTACCAGGGCTATATTTAAAGGCTTTCACAGCTTAGTAGTACTTCCAGATCTTATGATCAGCTGGCATAACCCTTAAAAAGCCAGGATCACCTGCACATCAGAACAAGGCAGCAGAGAAAGGCTTTTGATTATAAATGAAGGGAAAAAATGTGAAAGCAACTTGGAGAATAAAAAATTGCATAAAGACATATGTTCAATACTGAGCACTCATACAGCAATATTAAGAACTGCTAGCATATATATAATTGATTATACAATCATGCATACATATGTATGTATATAAACACAAACACACATGTATATACACATGTATATATATACATATTATACACATGTGTGTATTGCACACACATATATCCCTTGAATGTATATAAAGTGCTTTACATGTGTTATCTCATTTGATCCTTAAAACAACCCTAGGAGATAGGTGCTAGTATTATCCCTACTTTGTAGATGAGGAAACTGAGGCAGAGAAAAAGTTAAGTGACTTACTCAAGGTAATATAGTAAGTATCTGAGGAAGGTAGAATTTGAATTCAGGCCTTCCTGACTCCAAGTATAGGATTCTATCCACTATGCCACATAGATCTAGAGCCAGAAGGAATAACCAAACTCCTCATTTGATAGCTGAGGAAACTGAGGTCTCTCATTACCCTCTCATATACTGAGGACTTGACTATGAAAATACATTGAGCTCACCAATAGAAAGGCAGTAAGGTGGTGCAGTGGATAGAGTACTAGTCCTGGAGTCAGGAAGACCTGAGTTCAAATCTGACCTCAGATACTTACTAGCTGTGTGACCTTGGGCAAGTCACTTAACCGTGTTTGCCTCAGTTTCCTCATCTGTAAAAGGAGTCGGAGAACAAAATGGCAAACTGTTCCAGTATCTTTGCCAAGAAAACTCCAGATGGGGTCCCAAAAGGTCAGACATGACTGAACAAGACAACACCAATAGAAAACATAGCTTCTGACATGCTATTAATGGAGAAGGGGAGGAACAGGGGGAATAAATACTTGTATAGCACCTGCTATGTTCCAAACACTGTGCTAAGGACTTTTACAAATAATCATCTCATTTGATCTTCACAACAACCCATTGAGGTAGGTGCTGTTATATCCATTTTACACTTGGAGAAACTGAGGCAAACAGATGATTTGGGGTTTTTTTTAAGTGACTTATCTGGGGTCATGCACTAGTAAACATGTAATGCTTCTTCCAGACTCCAGGCCCAGCATTCTATCCACTGCAAAACTTAGCTACCCTGACAACCATATAATCTAAAAGCTTCCCATTTAGAAATGGAGAAAAAAAATAGAAGACCTTATTCACATATAATAAAGGTGCTAATACAATGATCCAAGAAAATCACAAAGGTCTAATGATGAAGCATACTATCCACCCCCATAGAAAGAACTGATAAAAAGAACACTTGTGGATTGTACATATATAGCCTGGTTGCTGTCTTGTAGAGAGGGGAGGAAAGGGAGGGAGGGAGAAAAATTTGGAACTCTAAATCTTATGAAAATGAATAAAACTACCCTTAAATTGGGCTGGAAAATAAAATAAATGTTTGTTGCAAAATAAAAGTAACTACAAAATATTTTCTAAATAAATAAATGGATAAATAGATAAATAAATGAACAAATAAATGAATGAATGGATAAATGAATAAATAAAATAATAAAGGTGCTAAATATCCAGGAAGAGCAAAGTCAATGATTCAACTGTTTTATGAAAAGAAAAAATTGGTTCTTTCTCAAAGAGAATGCTGCCTTTAGGCTTAATTGACCTTTCCACTCCTTGCTGACCAAAACCTACTACCACCAGCCAGGTGACACTTCCTAAGAGTTCGTCAACTTCATTTTCCTCTGTGCCAACTCTTCAACTCATCTCCAACAAAACCAGCAATGCAAATGATCCCCTCCCCCAATGCTAACTGCCCCTCTGGGGTTTTTGACAATTGCCTCAAAGAGAGCTCAACTAAAGATGTGACTGAAAGGAGAAATTTTGCTATGGTTACCAGGGTCACCCAAAATAAGAAAAGCCAACACTTTAGATCCATATACGGAGAGTCCCAAATTTATAAACAAACTTTTAAAACACAACTCATTTGAAAGTTGGTCATTCGAAACTCCAACTACACTTCCCCATAGAAACAATGTTAAACACAGTGGTTAGAGGTTCCCAGGCCAGCATTCAAGAGTCTGGTTGATTCATAATGAATCCGTGTTGCAATCCTTCAGGGATTCTTCTCCCTTTTCTGGATTCCTTCCTAAGGAACAATCTTGAAACAGGCAATGTTGTTTTCCTTTGGCATCTTCTCTATGCCTATTCTGTACCCTATCTCATTTCCTAGCGTACCTCTCCTCAGTTTCCAGGTACATTCTGCAAATACTGTTGGACAACCCCTGACCCCCAAAGATGTCTTCTAATGTTTCTGGAAAGCTGAAGAGATGGGAAAGAACTGAGAGGTACCACAGGTTGGTGGGGAAAAGCACTAACTCTGGAGACTGGGGACCTGGATTCAAATTCCACCTTCGTGTGTGACCTTGAACAAATAATCTAACACTTCTCTGTCTGTTTCCTCATCTGAGAAGTGTGAGAGATACCTTTTATCTCTACATCTTTGATTCTATGTATATGACTTCTGATAGCCAGTCCAATATTATATCTACTTATCCAGAGATAATGATGAGAAGAGAAAAAAGGACAGGCACAGGAGGTAAGTGGGATATGGTAATCAAAAGTGTTTAGGTTGAAGTCTTTTGGCTTCTTAAGGTAAGGGGGTGAGAGAGGAGCAGTTACTGCTTTATATAAGTATCTCCACTTAGAGCTCCTTCCTAGCTACCTTAGATACTTTACAATTTCATTGGAGCCACTTCATTGTGTTATCATTAAGCATTAGAACTTTGGCATCTCTGAAACCATATGACTGAATGGTAGCCACTTCCATTTAGTATCATTAAGCATTAGAACCTGTGGTTTCTGATTAATTGGCTCATTTTCACTATTGCTGTACTCTTTAACTCACTGCTTTTATAATAGTTACTTCAAAACACTGGTTTATTACTGTACCTTGAACTAGAGTAATCTTTGACTCACGCTACAATTACAAAATAAAAGTTAGGTTTTCATTATTTAGTCTTGTTTCTTCCTCTGTAGACTTAAACAGTGGTTGGTATAGCCAATCAATTTAACTTGTTCTTTCTTCATTTAAAAAAATTTTTATACTGACTCCAGACAATTAAAAAAACAGCAACTCTAGTAATAAAGTGGATGGTGGCTCTTGTCACTGACTTACAGAGATAACTGGTGTGAGGTATTTCCACTTGAGAAAAAGACCCATACAAAGCTTGTAATAACCATATTGTTTTGCTACTTAGTTTTGTTATGACAAGATTATTTTTAAAACAGGCTAGTACATGAAGCAATTAAGTCTTATCATAAAGTTGTAAACATGGTGTTGGCCACACGTGCTTCAGTAATAAATCCCTTTAAATATGGGGAGAGGACAAACTAATGCAAAGGAATGTGCTATGATGATGTTAGTGCCTTTTTTTCTCCTCAGGCCATTAAAAAACTTTCTATGGTAATAAAAATCTTTCTCTTAAAATGATAATTTTGCCTCAATTTATTCAGAAAAACAGATAATTTGAAAAGATGGGATTGTAAATCCACCTGGCAGAGGCCATATTTCATGAATTTGTTTAGAATTCCCATCTGAATTTTTATTGCATAAATACCAGGTCAGAATGATAAGGAGGTATATATCCAACTTCTGTGAAACAAAGCTTGGTTTCTACTGAAATGTAAGGTTCACCTTGGATTCTATGACATTAAAAAAAGGGATTAAGAGAAAACAGTTAGGTCAAGCTGCAAGAGCAGGATAAAAAGTCAGACTTTCAGAATCTCTTCTTTAGATTCTAAGATGGCTTCTTTTTTTTTATATATATATAGATTGCTTACAGTGTGACCCAATGGCTTTGACTGATTCTAAGAGGCTTGCAGTCACTAGTCACACACTGTTCTCTTACCCATTTAAGGTCTGTTGTTGCTGCTTAGTCATTTTTTCAGTCACATTTAACTCTCCATAGCCCCATTAGGGGTTTTCTTGGCAAAGATACTGGAGTGGTTTGCCATTTCTTTCTCCAGCTCATTTTACAGATGAGGAAACTGAGGCCAAAAGGGTTAAGTGACTTGCCGGGGCAGGGGGGGGGGTGTCACACAGCTAGTATCTGAGGCCAAATTTGAACTCAGATCCTCTTGACTCCAGGCCAGTGCTTGATTCACTGTGCCACCTAGCTGCCCACTCATTTAAAGTATCACTGTTAAAAATGGGGTAGTTTCAACCAGAGTATTACACTTAAATTTCAAGTGGTTCTGTGACTCAGGGTCTCTGGATAGCAGACTTAGAACAATAATAAGAAAAGAAATATCAAGATCAGGACCAGTTAAATGGGTTTCTATTTCTACCTGACCCCAACTCCCAGTCTTTCTGTATTCATTTTATTCACTCCCATTATTATCTTACTATCTCTGAGATCCAGGGCAAATCATTGAGCCTCTCTCAGTCTGTTTCATCATCTATAAAATGGGAATAATGATGATAAATATTTCAAAAGGTAGTTGTGAGGATCAAATGAGATAACATATGTAAAGTGCTTTGAAAACCATAGAATGTCATATAAATACTAGCTATTACTAGCTGGCTATTACTCTAGCCTAAAGGTTAATATATGGCAAGCTAGTTGGTGCAGTGGATAGAGTGCTAGGCCTAGAGTCAGGGAGACTTATTTTTATGAGTTCAAATCCGGCCTCAGACACTTACTAGCTCTGTGATCCTGGGCAAGTTACTTAACCCTGTTTATCTCAGTTTCCTCATTTTGTAAAATGAGTTGGAAAAGAAATGGCAAAGTACTCTAGTATCTTTGCCAAGAAAATCCCAAATGGGGTAATGAAGTGTCTGACATAACTGAAAATGATTGAACAACATCAAACAACAATAGTCAATGTTACTAGAATTGGTATTCCATCCTTTCCTGATAGGACCATTTCTCCATTTGAGTGTCAAATGGAGTTCATTAACTAGAAATTTATTTCTAATATTAAATTCTAAGATGTCCTTCCCCTGTTTTCACCTCATTATTCTAGTTGCGCCTTCCTGTACGATGCTAAACAATTACTCTCTACCCTGGGGATCAGTTTCCATTACCTCTTTGTGGAATTATATTTCTTTCCCTGTCTAATCTCCATTTTGCCAAGCTTCACATACTTATTTCTTGGGACCCCTCTTACTACTAGACGAGTCTCATTAATTCTCCCCTTGGTTTCCATGATTTGTCTGTCTTTCCTCTAAGTGAGAAGTGTCCCAAACTACATGCAATTTACTTCAGGTGTGACCTCCTATCAACAAAGGAGCAATATAAATATATAAAAATATGTCTGTATATATGTGTGTATGCATATATAGATACATGTGTGTACATTTATGTACATATACATATATGTGTGTATGTATGTATATATAAATATATTTGTGTATAAATATATATGTAAAATATTAAGAAAATTTTATTCCTTGAAAAAATGCATTCTAATTGGAATATGCTCCTTTCTCAGACATCTTTTAGAATCTATACTTTTCCTTCAAGTTAGCACATACACCATTCTCTCCCTAAGTCTTTCCCTGGTCTTAGTTTTTAGCTTTCTCATTTGAGTGTTTCTAGGGCTATTTTTCTTAGCTCTTTCTGGGCCCATGCATTCTCAACTGTTTTATACTTAACCGTGTTTATGTTGTAATGTCCCTGTAGAGCATAATTTACTTAAGAATAGGGGCTCATTTTGGTTTTTGGATTTCCAATGCCTAATAGAGTGCCTCGAACACAGTAAACCCTTAAGTGCTACTTGTTGGAAGTAAACTGAGAAGGAATATAAAAATAGCCTTGAATGTCTTTTACTTACATGATGTCCAGTCTCAAATTGGAATTTATAGGCACCACGGTGTAGTAGAAAGAATACTGGATTCGGATTTGGGTGACCTGTGTATTCATCTTCGCCCAGGCATACTTCCTGTGTAGCCTTAGTCACTCAGTCAATAAAATTTTAGTAAGCATCTACTATGGGCCTCAATCTTCTTCACCTATCAAAAAGGAAGCTGAGGATGTCTCAAGACCCTTCTAAATTTTTAACCCTTTGTCCTAAGAACAGGCTGTTTGAATTATTTTTCCCGGGCCAGTATAGTATAACATTTGACGTATCAGCAGTAAGAACGGCAGTACTTTTCCTCTATGCGGTACATCGTAGAAAGCGAAAGGCATACCATACGTCAGTTTTTAAGTTGTGGTATCACCTCATTTGGAAAGAAATGTTTCACTGTGACAACAGTCTCCTACAGTAAGGTCCTTGCGGTCCTCACTCATATTGTCACTTTATTTCCCCTCTAGTCCCCATGCAGGATGAGTATTACTCTTACTGAAAAGAAATAATACATGAAAATCTTGCCCAAAAAGAATGTTATGAGTTGGGAAAGAAATAACACTGACTTCTCTGTGTTGGGGTAACGTATTGATTTACTGATTAGTTAGTTAACAAATAAAGAGGGGTGGTCTTGATGCTGAGGCAGAATTTTTTTAAGTGGATCATAAATTGATTTGGGGGGCAAAGTCATCTGGAGAGTAAAACCAATTTCCCTATAATAGGAAATTCCATAAGATGTCTGAAAAAAAAAAGGATGATTCTAAATCACATGTAGCTCTCAATTCAATTCAATTTAATAAGCTTTTATTAAGTGCCTACTAGGTGCCAGACACTATGCTAAGCACTAGAAATACAAAGACAAAAATGAAATAGGTCCTGTCCTTAAGAGGGGACATTTTATGCAGGGAAACCACATGTATACAGATATGTAAGTCCATACTAAGTAAATTACAAATTAATTTGGGGGAAGAGAAAGAGCACAAATGACTGAAGGAATTGGAAAAGATATCGTGGAGAAGCTCATACATGAGTCAGTTTTTGAAAGTAACTAGAGATAAAGGCTCTGGTGAGCATGGATTAACAAGAAAATGTGAGACAATGTGCTTCCCAGCAGGAATCTGTAAAACATATTTTTAAAAATTATTTTAATTGATTTTTTTCCAATTACATGTAAAGATTTTTTTGAGTTCCAAAATTTTCTCCCACCCTCCCTTCCCTTCCCTCTCCCAAAGCAAGCGAGCAATCTGATATTGATTATACATTAATCAAGTTAAACCTATTTTCACATTAGTCAAAAACATATATCCTTAATTATGTCCCCAATTAACAAGTTGACTTTTGGTGTTCTGAATGATCCTAAAATAGAATGAAATCCTTTTGTATGCTAACAAGTTCTAAAATTCTCTGTTCTAAAATTCTACTGGGAAGACCCTGGACAAGTCACTTCACTTGTCTGCCTCAGTTTCCTCAACCAAAATGGAGATAAGAAGAGTACGTATCACCCAGGGTTGTTGTGAGGATCAAATGAGATAACATTTTCAAGGGGCTTGGCACAGTTCCTGGCACATAATGGTTGCTTAATAAATGCTTTTTTTCCACCTTTACTATTAATCTCAGTTTTGTCATCTGTCAAATGGGGAAATAACAGCATAGCAACTCAGAGAGTTGTGAGACTAAAACCAGCCAACATCCATAAAGTGCTTTGTAAACCTTAAAGGGATATATAAATGCTAGCTATTTTTATTATTATCTCCAGGGTTTTTGTGAGGATCAAATGAGAGTGAACATGTATGATGCTCTCTGCAAACCTGACATTGCTATAAAAATGCTAGCCATTATTATTTGTATTATTACCTGAGAGGGTTAAATGAGTTTAGGGGTTTAAAGTGCTTTATAAACCTTAGGGTGCCATAAAATATCTATTATTTTGGTTCAAATGCTGCTTCCATCTAGCTATGCGATTTGGGGTTACACACTTCCCCTTTCTGGGCCTTCTTTTTCTCATCTGTAGAATGAACTTTAAGGTCTATTCCAGGCCCGGCATTCTATAATTCTGTGATCTATGTCAGACAGAGGCAAGTGTGAAATTGTTTCTACAGACTAGGCTGAATCATATTTTCCAATACAGCGGTCTAGGTTTACTCAAACATAAATTTCCCAGTTTTAGATTATGGCCAAAGATGATTTTATTTTTAGCGAAGTGGTGCAGGATAGGGTGTTGTCTCAATGATGTATATAAAGGGGTTGGCGGGGGGGAAGAGTCTTAGTCATTTCCTCAGGTTAACAGCAAGGGAAATTCTTTCCAAAAGAATTTCCCATTGCTCCAATCTGGTTAACTCAGCACAGCCTTGATAATGAAGCTTTAACTACACCATTCATATGGATCATGCAAATAAAAAGCAATATTAATGCTTTTGCCAACATTGCCTTTAAAAAATAATCTAAATTAGAAAAGTTAATGCAAAAAAAAATACAAATTCAGTTAAAAAACTTAAACCAGAAAAAGGCCCCAAAGTTAAAGCCTATCCACCTGCTCTCTGATGCAACAGGTGAGTTACAAAACCAAGAGATGAAATATTTTGATTAGCTATTTTTACTCCAAGAATGACCATTCCATGTGACAATTTTTTTAATCCAATGTAATCGTATAACATAGGAATGAGCAAATACCCCACTGATTCTTCCTGTCTGTGCCAGGATGCCTACAATAGTGTTTCAGGAAATTGTCATCTAGAATTCAACATTACCTTGAAACACACTCAAGTTAAAGATTTACAAGCAAAAATATAATTGCAAAGTTACATTCCCTGCAATAATCTGTTATGTTTTAATTCTGATTGAGAAGATTTTCCTATAAAGAAATGTCCCATTTTCAACTTTCTACCTTAAAACTGTCCAAATGCAACATCCATAAATATTATGAAGCTGTCATAGAATCCTTGTCAACTACATGTAAATAATCTAAATAGCAAAGTATTTCTGGTTGTTGAGAGAAACAGTGGCTTTTTTGCATTATATTGTGCAACCTATTTAGGAACCTCTGACTCTTCAACTTGCTCACAAAAAGAAAATGAAATTGGAACACAAATACCAGGTGGAACAGGACTTAGGGAGACAATATGGTAGACTGGAAAGAACACTGACTTGAAGGCCTAGGTCAAAGGCCTGCATCTGCAACTAATTAGTTATGTGACCTTGAGCAAATCACCTCATCTCCCTGGGCTTCAATTTCCTCGTCTCTAGAATGAACAGGTTGAACTTAAATGATCTCCACATCTCCTTCGATCTGTAACATTTTGTGATTCTATGCACTACTAAATGGCATGGCTTTGCTATTTTGGGAGAGGTAAAAATTACACTTTTAAATGAAAATATTTAATTTTATTAAGGAAGCAAAATAATGAAGGTTTCCAGCAATAACCATTATCTAACCTGGGCACACCTGGTAAAACAATCTCTCTCCAAAGCACTGAATATGGACATGCAAGTTTACCAAAAACTGGCCATGGATTCAAACAAAGACCACACAATTACTGTCAATCAATACAATGCAATTTTCCCCAAGGGTGAGAGAAGCATGAGGCTGATTTTGTTAATGCTTGAAGGAAAAATACATTCCTTACTGATGGGAGGGAAGCAATTTTGAGGGTGTTGTAAAATTATCCATGAATATTCACAACTAAAGGTTTACAAAGGGCATGTGAATCACTTCCTTGATTTTACTCAGTTTTTCACATGACTTTCTATTTTTCTTGGACATATGCAATTACAATAAGTTGTGACATGAAAGAAAAAAATTAATTTTGTGGATAAGCCTGTGTGAAATATTAATGTTGTCTCATACAATATGGATGAATATTGAGATAAAAATCACTGGCTTCTACATAATGCTGATTACCAACTACAGCTCAATCAGTCATTGTTTAATACATCATAAAGACAGAGAAACTATAAATGTATGTTAGGCAGCAATGATTTTGAATTCGAAATCATCGCCACTTCAGATCATTTGGAATGAATGAGCTTCATGGCATGCTCAAATAATTAAGATAGTCAGTTGCATAGTGTCCTAGGGACTGCCCAGAAAAATAGAAAGGCCAAATGTAACATCTGAAGTCAAAGATAGGTATATCCACTTGGATCAGGCACTCCCCACCTTTCTCAGGGTCAAACTATGCTTCAACGAACCTTTTCACATTAAAAAGAAATTGTGGTTTCAGTTCACTTCAATTCAACAGACATTTTTTCATGAAATGCTGGCTCTTAATCAGAGAGCCCTCATTTATCTCCAATGAAGTTATTTTTTTAAAGCCTATAAATGTTTTTTTACATATAAACCAGTGACATGAAATATTTATCAGAATAACTGAACACATTTTTAAATGGATAACTCATGACAAAAAAGAAATTGTGTACAAAAGGCCCCCAAATAAAGATGCTGAATCAAGCACAATTTATATTTATATGGGGGTCATAGGGCTTTTTTATTTAAATAAGGAAACTGATCATCTGTATGAAAACCCCAAAACTTTTAAAGGCTATGTGCTCAAGATCTTAAGATATAATGATTATTGTAATAAAAATAACTTTATAATAATTCTTATTAAAAACCTGTATTGATCATAATATGACACCACCACCCCAAAACTGCTACAATGTAAAAAAGTAAAACAAAAATGGGGAAATCAGCCAGCACAGGATTGGTCAGAAATATGTAAGCCTGTGTTCTGTATTCTACCTATGTTCTGGAACACCTTCCTTACTAGACGTTGTAGCATAAACTGCTAATTAGGCAGATTGATTTTTTTTAATTCACAAAGTATTTATCAAATTAGAACACAATCAAAAGTGGGCCAACACCATGTAAACTTCTCTTTGGGGATTTGATCATTTAAGTACATCTCAAAATTAATTTTTCATCCCAATCCCATAATAGGTTTTTTAGAAAAAAAAATGACAAGATTAGCTAGATTCACTTTGAACCATGTGATTAAGTGTCAGATTATAAATAAGAAGGGGAACAGAAGGGTTGAGTGGGGGTGGAGGTAAGATTGTCCCCAGGATGACACCCATTTTGGAATGAACAAGTTCAAACAGGGCCATCATGAAGTAGCCTTCATTTACATCACATTTACTCAAAGTAAAGCCGAAACCCACATATTTCAACAGTGAACTAAAAGCATATTATCATTACTGTAATCTGCTTTGGACCACGCAATTAATGCAATACCAAAGTTAAAAAATGACATGAGGTGGGGGAGGAGGGCAGGAGCCTTTTTTTTTTTAAATCAATTTTTGTTTGTCAATTCATATTTTGCTATGAAAGCCACAGATGAGGAAAGAAAGTCTGTTTTGTTTTGTTTTTTTAAGTATAAAGGAGAGCATGAAGTGGTTAGGTTCTAGAGCCCTTGGCATCCGTGGGTGAGCAGAGCATTTTCTAATGAGTAAGACTGAAATCAGTGAAAAGGCAGAGAATTAAAGAGAAAAATAACATATGCATGCTTTCTAACCGCGGAGTACATAATCTGAAGAAAAAGCCCTAATGATTCATTAAAAAATGTGTATACACAGAGAAATGGATATTAACCTGCTGCTTCTTATGAACTATTTAAAACTTGATGACTTTTCTTTTTGACCTAACCTAAATGTCTTAAACAGATGGAGACCACAGCTTCATGGGGGTTTCAGAGTCTTCATTTCATGGTGGGGCCTTGCTGTTTATTGAAGCTCCTGGCATACACCATAAAATGAAGTATTAATTTAATAACACTGCTGATGATACTGAATGCCAATACACTCAACCTTACTAATGGTATGGCTGTTTGGTTTTTTTTAATGAAGCTCTCAAATTCCCCAAGAATGAAGGTCAAGGGTCTTTGATAGTAATCTCAGTGTACTGAATTCCCAGAGACAAAACTGAGCTAGCTAGCATAAAAAGTCCAGGCCCTTTTTGATCTGCAGTGTGATGGATCATTGAGGAATCAACAAAACCTGAAAGCACAACAGAATGACCTTTATGAGCTCTCTTTTCCATAGAGAACAAGAACTCTACAGATGTTTACACATATAAAAACACACACACACACACCACATTTTATTTTTCACTAACTAGATGAGGTCTTTTTTCTTTCTTTCTTTTTCTTTTTTTTTTTTTGCAGGGCAGTGAGGGTTAAGTGACTTGCCCAGGGTCACACAGTCGGTATTAAGTATCTGAGGCCAGATTTGAACTGAGGTCCTCCTGAAACCAGGGCCAGTGCTCTATCCACTGTACCACCTAGCTGCCCCAAGGTTAGGTCTTAATCTGTGGGGTGGTTGATTCTTCTCTCTTTAATAAATCCCTCAATATTTCCCCTTCTTTTTAAAATGAGAGCAACAGAGAGGGTGAATTTATGCAAAGTGTTCTCAAATTTTCAGACATTAAAAAGTCTAACAAAAACATACCACTTTTTTTCCTTTAAAAAAATAAAAAGGTTTCTACAGTCATTTGAATTGACGCTGAAGCTGCTAGACCCTTAGCTCTGAGGGTCCAGGAGCTACATTCTACGGGGGCAGTGAGGAGCCAAGATAACTCTACACACTTGTCTCTCTTCCCTTCTACCTCTACTCCCACCACGACATGTGCAAGATTGCTTCACCACATTTTCTGTTAACATTTTGTTTGACTCAGTAATAAACACAGAAACAGAAAAGACAGAAGTTCAGGACAAGAGAATTAGCCGTTGGGCTGAGTTGTGCAACTTGGGCCATATGCCTAGACCAGAACAGAACAGAGGTTAGGAGAGTTGAAGGAAAGCTCCTTCATCATCTATAGATGAACAGACCAGATGTGATTGTTAAAAGAAACTAGACCAGTTGTTCCCGGCCCTTCTTCTCAACTTACCCAATTCTCTAACTCCAAAGTGCTAACCCCTTTTTCAGCAACCTTCTCCAAACTATGGTTAGGGAGCGCTCCCCACTCCGACTCCTCTGTTTTTCTCAGGCCCTCTCTCTCTCCCTGCTCCTTTTCCTTCCTTCTCTTCCTCCATCCTCCCCTTCTCTTTTGCAGTCCTCCCAAAATGCCCTAAAAGATCTCTGTAAATACTTCCCAATCCCTGGCAGAGTGTAAAGAGCAATGAATCTGGAGACCCGAGTTTGAATTTGGCCCTGCTATTTCCTACCTATATAATGACAATGGGCAAGTCACTTCACCTGTCTAGGTTTCAGGTTCTCTTATCTGTAAAATGATGGGGTTGCTTGAGTTGACCTCTAAAATCTAAGATTTTAAAGAAAGCCACTCTCTGGCCTGGAGCTAAATCATATCTTTATGTGACCCCCCTCCCCCACCCCATGTCCTCATACACATACTCTTAAGGAAAGATAAAGAAGAATTTTCCAATTATACTGCATTAGGACAGACAATGCAATTTTTATTTCAAAAACACATTTTTTTCCACTTTTTTTTTTTTAAAAAAGACAACTTTCAACTCAGAAAACAGATAACTTAGAACAAGTGATTTCCATCCCAAAAGGCAGGATTACTTTAAAACAAATTCCATTGGTGTGCTTAACAAAAAAAAATCTATAAAAGTTCAAATTACATACAACTTTTGGGATCCCAGTTACTAAATAAAATGAAATAAATACACTTGAATTTGAATCTTAAAAATTTGATCTTGCTTCAGATCTAAGAAGAATTAATTGTACAAATACCATAACATCTAGGGGCAGGAGGGTGCTATCCTAGAGCCAACAAAATTTAAGAGGAAAAAAAAAAGCCAAGAGTCTACTTCCAGGTCTGTGTGACCTTCTAAAAAAAACTGGTAAATTTCTCTGTGCTTACATCCCTCCACCTACCTCATTCCTGGGCTATACCTTGTATATGTTGTATATCCCACCCCCTCAATACATCTTACATAGATGTGAGAGATGTAGCAGAGCCCAGGGATGAAATCATCATGACTCTGAAGCCTGCTGAGACACTAGGAAAAAGGAACAAACTCAAAGCAATTATTACTAACACCTAAACTGGACCCTCCACCCAAAGGATGACATCATCGGGTCTGAACCTATTCTAGCTCTAGCAGAGGTTAATTTAGCATGGAGGGAAGGGGGAGGGGGAAAGGGGAGGAAGACTCGATAGGGGCATTTAATGAGGAACAGTTAATTATTGTTGCTCCTGTCTCAGAAAGGCAGCAAAACCAGAATTTGGAATTGGTGGAAATTTCAAAGAGGCAGATTTAGACATGATAGAAAGAAGAGCTTCTTAACAATTATGGTTATTCCGAAGTGGAAGGGGCTGCCTCCAAAAATGGTGGGTTCAAAGTCGCTTGTAGGTCTTCAAAGAGTCAACGACCATTTTGAGGGATGTCAGGAGGAATGGGGGAGGGGGGGAGGTGTTCCTGCTTAGGTATTGGTTGGATTAGATGACCTCATAAGTCTTCCAAGTTTGAGATGTTATGATTTTTCTCTCATTAAATTATTTGCTTCTAATTCTTACAAGCACAAGAAAATGCCTCAACCAAGGGGGAGAAACCCCCTTAGATTCCTTTTCACTCAATCTAAATAGCAAAAGAGGTTAAGAATGAATGAATGAATAAATGAATGAATGAAATTTTGAAAGAGGTTCGCTCCCCTATAAAAATGGGCTCTACTTCTTCCAATGCCACATTTTAGTTTGGGGCTGGGAGATTTTGCAATGAGCTATCTGGATTCTTGGGGTCAGTCCTGCAGTCTTATAAAGAGTTAATGGGGTTGCTGGAACAGGCACCAACAGACCTCATCTCTCTTGATTCCTTTATAAATAATGCCCCCTACAGGAGCCCTTTGGAATAGGACGATGCTATGTGACAGCTTAAGCTCTGTAAGAATAACAACATTAAGAACAATTGCCCACGGTAATTTTTTTTAAACTTCCTGTTTGTTAGTATTTTATCTCAGAACAGAACAAAAGCCTTTATAAGGCAGCTAAAGCAAATGCAGGAATATGCCTGAAGTCCTATTTCCAATAGACACACAAATAACTTTGGGAATGCCAACATTCAGCCTCGGTATTTTTCCCCCCAGTTCTCTCCAGCCCACACCCTCAAAGTTCTCCGTTCACAGAGGCAAGATGGGAAAATCAAACAAAATTCCTGTTCTAACAGAAATAAGAAAATTGAGGGTTTGCTTTTTGTGGGTGTCCCTAAACGAAAATACAAATTTCTACACTGAAAAAAGCACATATTTTATTAGTACTGTCTTTCTATTCAAGCCAACTGTCTCCAGGGGAAAAATAACAATAACAACAACAAAACAAGGACTGGTTAAAATAAGAGGATTTGTTGGTGAGTTACACTCAACACACAAATGGTGGGGGAGAAAAAGTGGGGAGTATAGGTGTGAATCAGGAAGTCCCTAACTACAGGGATAAGCAAAGAATTTGGGACTTCCACTCCCCTTCTTACAGAGCACTCAGCTGATACATTCTTCCCCCAGTGAATGGGGATCATTAGTGACCTGTCAATGATATCTTATCACCAGTCCATCTATAAGGAGAGAATCTCCATTCTGTCTCTTATCTTTTCCCAGGGCATTTCTGTTCCAACAGTTTTGGGTCAAAAAGACTGAGCCAATGAAGAAGAAACATTAGAAAATTGCCAACCTAATGGTAGCACTGGTGATATTTTAACTTCAAAATAGCCTTAGGATTGACAGTCTATTGGGGCATGTGTTCATAATGAGCATACAGCCCTACTATTTCATATACCTGAAGAAAACCTCAAAGAATATTCTGAATCAGGCTAGATTTCTTCTTATATCGGTCTCACCTGTTTTGAAGTACTCCAATGTCATTTCCCCAGCTACCTAAGAAGCAACAACTTTGGATCTGAGGAGAATGAGCTGCCATAACTGATTTCACATTTTTTCCCCCTTTCTGTGCCCCAACAATCAGGAAATTGATCAACATTTAGCCTGCAGGTTCTGTCTTTTGTGAAATGAGGTGGGTCCTTTCCCATAGAGGCACACTGCCTCATGATTCCTGATAGTGCTAAACTCTCCAGATCAGCCTAAGAGGAAGTAAGTTCAGAGGTGGTTGGACATTCTGCTGCTGAGGAAAACAACACTCAACATATCTGCAAATGGGGAAGGGCTGTCAGAGCTGAAATGTGAGCTTACAGCTTTTGAACTGACAATTTCAACCTAAGAGGCTGCAAAATATAAACACTGTGATGGTGCCAATAGCTTCTTTCTAGGCAGCCGAGTGTTGAGAAGGGCCAAAATAAACCAAAAATAGCAAAACAAAGAAGGTCGAACACTAAAATCTTAATCATTGTGAGATCATTCCTCACTGTATTTGGGTCACCAGAACTGGATGTGTCTTAAATGTACAAGTCAAATGAAACAGGGATTGTTTTGCAAAGGAGAATGGTTTTTTGTTTTGTTTTGTTTTGACTTCATTGAATGCCTCTGAGGTGTAAATTCCCTCTCAGGCCACACCATCCCATGCTTAGTGTGCCAAAGCAACACACTGAGAGAACATTCTTAAATACAATGGCACAGTCTGGTCAAGAGGCACACTTACCTGGTGAACACAGTCAAACCTTTAAATGATCATTTCTGTTTAAGGAAGGATGTGTGATTGTTGCTAGTTTACAAAAAGAACAGGGAAAATGTTTAATTGGCATCAAAAAAATTATTTAAGCCACAGGCTGACATGGGGCTAAATGCTACAAAGAATAATGATTCTCTAGGATTTTCTAAGTAAACCATTATGTCATCCACAGATAGGGATAGTATTATTTCCTCTTTGCTTGTGTTTATTCCTTCAGTTCCTTTTTTCTTCTTTTATTGCAATCACTATTATTTCTTGAACTTCATCAAATAAAAGTGTGGTAAGGGGGCAAACTTGCTTTACTCCAGCATTTACTCAGAAAACTTCTAGTGTCGCAGGTAATGGCTAGTTTCTTTATTTTAGAGATATACTTTTAATCATCATAAAAATGGTTCCTCTCTGCTCATAGCGGAGAGGATTGTTGTATTTTGTCAAGAGATGTTTATCTGTTGATAAAATCATGTGGTTTGGGATTTTTGTTTTGTTTTACTATGATTACATTCATTGTTTTCCTAACATTGAAGCATCCTTGACATTTTAGTATAAACCCAACTTGACTACCAAAAAAAATAACAAAAGAAAAATCCCATGTCTCCTTTCTGACAAAGAAACGATGGGTACATGAAGCAAAGCATACTTCCACAAATTAGTGGGGGAAAGGCAATTCAGAGTATTGGGGATCTCAGTAGTAAAAGTAGCAGTGGCCCCACAACAGGCAAGAGAAGTGACTAGAGAAAATAAAGCAAAGAATGTAGACAAAGGAATTCTCCATCCACCCAAGTGACACTAAGCTGAAAAACAACCAACTTATTCCTTATGAACTTTGCAGTAGCCTTGCTCTCATTCAGACATCAATGACTTTGGTCATTACATTTGGACAGACACTATATCCATATGCCTAGGAGCTTACAGGACCCGGATATCTACCCACCAGACTACAAAACAGCTCAACAACAGGACACTGAGGTCATACATTTGCTTGGGACCTGGGAACCAAGTTGATTCTCTGTGGAAGGATAAGATAGTCCCAACCACGGGCACTTTCCTTATATAGTCCAGCCTTCATAGAAGATGATCCAAAGGAATTGATTGTGTGCCAACAAACGACACAGATGCTATAGCTGCTCTCAGAGTCAGGCCAGAACACATGAGATTCCATCTGGCTTCCCAAAGTGCTACCTCCCTACATGACATAGTGAGAGATCTTTTGTATATGTGAATGGCAAAGAAGGTGAGAGGGTCAGACCCCTCTCTCTGTTGAGAGAAAAGTGGATATCAAATAGAGAAGAAATGTACATTGATGGTAGGGGGGAAGGTGATAGTGGTGGTGGGTTGTTGTTTTTGTTTTGTTTTTTTGTCAACACAAAAGACTTAGTAAAGTAAGGAGTCAACCTGGCATATGAGGAAATACATCTATTTGGGGCAAACATTCAGTTCTCTTTCCATTTTCACCATGTCCCTCAATTATCTCTCCTCTTCATTCTCTTTTTCTACAGAAATAGCTTCTAGAAGTCATGGAATTAAATTTTCTCTTGCTCTCAAGGCCCTTTTTGGGTACATCCAACAGTGAAGTTACACCAGAAAAGTATAAAATAGCGGCAGCTAGGTAGCACAGTGGATAAAGCACTGGCCCTGGATTCAGGAGGACCTGAGTTCAAATCCAGCCTCAGACACTTGACACTTACTAGCTGTGTGACCTTGGGCAAGTCACTTAACCCTCATTGCCCTGCCAAAAAAAAAAAGTATAAAAGAGCAATCTGGTGAGCATAAGAGAGAAATTAATTTAAGACTATTTTAGTTCCTCTGACAGGATTATTTTCTCCACCAAGGCTCGGGATGGCTTGCTAAAAAAATAATAATAATAAGCAGCTCTTAGGATGTGGAACATACTGCCACTACTAACAATAATAGCAATGATAATAATAGCAAAAATAATAGTGCTTTGAAGTTTATAAAGTGCTTTGTAAATATTACCTCATTTAATCTTCACAACAACCCCTGGGGGTAGGTGCCTCTTTTATCCCCAATTTATAGATGAGGAAACTTAAAAGTTAATCAACTTGCCCAGAGTCACCTAGCTGGTGTAAGCGCCTGAGGCAGAATTCAAACTCTTCTCTTCCTGGTTCCAAGTCTAGTCTTCTATTCATTGCATCATCTATTTAACTTCAGCTCTACTTTTAATTAAAACATGGCATATAAAAATATACTTGTTGCTCTAAAGCTCAATTTGCCATGTATAATTCATGCTATTTGTAATATCATTTGCTTAGAGGAGTATTTGAATGGTGCTAATCATTTCACTCATTAATCACTGGATAACCTTGGAATGGAAATAAAAGGTAGGCCCTATAGTAAACTCAATGTTTAAGTTACATAGGTTATGTTGTAAAAATCAACACAAACTTAACATTGGGAAGGACAGAGGATGGAAAAGAATCAAGATTTGAGCAGGGAGTTTTTCAAATGGGCCAAATTATTTTATTTTCTTTTATTTTGGGGGAACTATATCAGGACAGGGAAGTTGCATCATGAAGAGAAGCAGCTTCCTGCCTGCTGACCCACATCCCATGTTCATAGAAGCTACTCCTCATGCCGTGGTATGGCTTCTGTCGGGGCCTGCACCAAGAGGCCGTCTTTTCTAAGCTTTATTCTTTACTGAGAATTGTCCACATGGAGCCTCTAGATTCCCACTAATCCATAAAAATACTACAGTTCAGGGGCTAACTTGGATGTGAATTATATTCACCCTGGCTTAATTTACATTATGGAAGAAGAAGTAAAACTATTTACTAAACTAAAAAAAAAAAAAGAGCTTCTCTACCTTTTATGATGCAACAATTGAATGGAGGGCCCCATGACCTTCTGCCTAAATGATTGCAACAATTTTAATGGCTTCTCTATCTCCAGGCTGTCATACTAACCTTCCTAGAGTGCAATTTTCACCATACCCTTTCCCCACTTAAGAACTTACCAAGGCTTACTACACAAAGAGTGATTGGATCATGGACACAGAACTGGCAGGAACCTTAGAAGTCATTAGGTCCAATTGTCTCATTTTCCAAATACAACAGGCCCAGAAAAAGTTGGGTG